>NC_067153.1:12025955-13450122 GCF_903995435.1 Acomys russatus
AGCAGAGAAGGGAAGGGGCCAGGAACAAAATAGCCTTCCATTGTGTCATCCAAGTGACCCCTGTCCTACAACTGGCCTCACCTTCTAGAGTTTCCACCACCTCCCAATAGCACCACCTGCTGGGAGCCATGCACTCTACACATGGGGTCAAACCAAAGCCAAACAGAACTATAACATCCATGTGAAGGTTTCTGCAGGGACCTAAGTTTTCCAAGTCATTTGAGCAGTAACAAAGAGCATGCTTGTGAGATCCTGTAATAGGAATATCTTTATTTTGACTTCCACAGTTCCTCAATCATGTCACATTCCCGCCATTCACAATGGCGCTATCACCAGTTCTTGCAGATCCTCATTGTATTTGGGGACATTAGTGTGTGAGATCTTGGTCGTTGAGGCACGTGTGTGATTGTAGCTCAGTGCCATAGTGACGTAGACATTGAGCAGCTTCTCATGCCACCTTCTTCTCTATGTTGGTAGAGGTATCTTTTCAGGCCTGTGGTCTGCTTCTTATGTCAAGTCATTGGTTTTATTATTGTGTTTTTAGAACTTTTTGTATATTTCAAACAGCAGCCTTGTCTAGATGAGTCTTTGGAAAGTCTTTGTGTCCAGACTGTGGCTTGTCTCCCCACTGTTCAGACGGTGCCTTCCACGGAACAGAAGCTTTCATTTCTATTCAAGCTCAACCTACCAGTTCATTTATGGCTTGGGTCTTGGGTCAGGCCTTTGGTACTGTTGCTCAAGTGTCATTTACAACACACCTACTGCTGTCTAGAACTTTCTCCTTGTGTTATCTTGTGAGAGTTATATAGTTTTGAATTTTACATATAGGTTAGTGATCTATTTTGAGGGAATCTTTGTGAAGTATCTAAGTCTGCATATAAACCACTTTCTTTGTATGTGTTCTCACTTTTATGTACTAGTTGCTTATCTCAGAGAGTTCTAGCTATGATTAATAGGTCTCAGGGGAGTTTTTTTTTTCTTTTCTTTCCCTTTCCTTTCTTTCTTTCTTTCTTCATTTCTTCCTTTCTTTTTCTTGAGGGAAGGGTTGAGAGGATTGATTGATTCCTTTAGATTTCCTAAATACTTGTCAGGCTTCTCTAAAGGACATAAATCTAATAGCTGATGGAGTCTAATAAGCTTACTACACTAGCTTATGGGGTGCAATATGAGTAGTCCAGTAATGGCTATCTCATGGCAGAAAGATGGAGAATCCAATAGTTGTTCAGTCCATGAGGCTGGATGTCTCCGTGGTCCCAATCTGGTGCTGGAGGATTCCTTGGGAGCTGCTGGTCTTCGGTCTGTTTTGGATTCCCAAAGAAATTGCTTCTGATCCAGGCAAAGGGATGTGTAGCAATGGTGTATATAGACTTTCCAGAAAAAGTGAGGGCAAGCCAGCAAAAAGCAAAGCTTTTTTCATCCATGTCGCTTTGTACAGCTGCCACCAGAATGTGCTGCACAGATTTAAGGAGGGTCTTCCTGCCTCCATTAATCTGAATAGAAAACCCCTCACAGGGATGCCCAGCAGCTTGGGTTTTAAATGATTCTATCAGGTTGACACCCAAAATTAGCCATCAGACATGTCACCCGTGAATAAAGACAGTCTCTTTTCTTGGCTTAATAGTGACAATAGCTTGATTATTTCCAGTGAACACTTGTAAATTACAGCACAGCCTATAACTTACCACAGTCTGTCTCAAAGTGGCATCATATAAAGGCACACACTCTATAAAAGAATCTTACCATAGGATAGCTCTGACCCTTTCCTGTAGGCCCAAATACTGTTGTTGTCTAGAACTATATTTATACACATACAATAAGTTCCATAAAAATATTATTGTTTTACATGTATCAATTCTAAGAGGTTTTATGTATTTTCCTGGGTACTTACCACTTCCTACCAGTCTCTCACCAGATCCTAGACTTCACTTTTACCTTGCTGGCTGTGGATATGAACAGCCTTGTGCCCCTGAGACACAGCAGATTGCTTAGAAATAATTAAATCCTTTGTCAGATACTGCTTTAAGCTTTTCTTTTTAAAAGCAAGATCAAAGTAATATTTAGTTGAGGACCAGTTGCTCTGCCCTGAACATAAGAGCTTCCCAAGCATGTTAGCCAGTGCGTTGTCAGGCTTATACTTAACTTACTTCTGGGAGAAAATGCTGCACCTCAGCCTGCGCATCCTTAGCCCTCCTCTCTGTAAGCTTCTTGCCTACATCCTTGCGTACTTTCAGGCAGATCTCTATGGTTCCCACCTCCCTCCTCCATCCTATATTGTCTCACTCCCTCCTGCCCCTGTGTGTCACCTTGCTGCTTTCTAAAGCAGTGGACCAAGATGCACACCTCATCTATTTGTGTCCTGTCCTTCATTGTTCTTTTCTGCCTAATGGCCAGAGTCATAGAAACCATGTTTCATATATTTCATCTGTTCTAGGCTGTGTTTTGTTTGTTCCAGAGGAGAGCAAGCATGGCCTGTTTCTCCAGCTTGGCTGGAAGCATGCTGTTTCCTCTGCCGTGGTTGTGTTTCACAATTATGTGTATCATGTGAAAAGTATTATGGCCAGTCTGAGCATCCATCTAGGAAATCTCCCTCATCCTTTGCTCACTGAGGAAACTCTCTATAAGGGCATAGAATGACACAGTGGGTCAGTGTGCACACTGTTCCCACTGGGGCCTATTTAGATCTAGAACTAAGGAATTCAAACAGAGGTCCTGGGTGGACTTAAGAAAACTAAAGCACCTGACATCTGCCAGAGCCTGCTGTCTCACCTCTAAAGGGCTTGTGTCACATTGGAAGTAGATGTGTGATGGTCAGAGACCTCTGGTAAGTGCTGAATTAGCAATCATGGAAGGACAGACCATGCCTCAGGAAGAGCACCCTGCAGGGATAGGCACTGTTTGAGTGAGGCTTGAAAGTTGATCAAGAGGCTGAGGAGGGTCACAGAAGTCAAGGATCAGCTCAGAGTAGGAGGGCTACTTTCTGGGCCAGGCCAGGGATCCTGTCAAGGGGAGACTCCATGAAGAACACAGAGGCAAAGCTGTCATACAGGAGGTGATGACGGAAAGGCACAACCCAGCTCCATCAATCTGTGGCCGAGGAGAAACAATTCTCTTATCATTGAACAGGAACTCAGAGGCACAAAGGGCTTTTGCTCCAAAGCCACTTCGGATTCTTCTGAGTTGCTTCATTGACAGGGGTTTCCCCAGTGAAGTTTATAACTGTCGTTGGCTGGAGAGCCCACTGAAGCCAAGCTCCTGACATCAGGTCTTCCTGCACATGAGTGCACATACATACACACTAACTGCCCATTGTGCTATGAAGTGAGGCAGATGGACAGACGGACAGATGGACGGAAGGACACACACACACATACAGAGACATACACACACACACACACACACACACACACACACACACACACACACACACACACACGATAGAACCTGCAGCTTCTAGAGCCTTTGCATCCAGCTGGCAAGTGATTTGGGTACAAAGCTGTGGTTTCTAGATCAACAGCTGCATATAAGCAAACCTCAGCCACCTGTGCAGGATGGCTTTGTTCTGTCCTTTTTATGTCTGCTCACCTTCTTTTTTGGGGTCTCAAGGGACAGATCTGTCCATCTGGAGCAGGATCACTAGGAAGACATCACAGCACAACTTATCTGGTGTTGAGTTTATTTAATCTAAAGGGGTCTGGAGTTGAGAGACACACCCCCTCCCCATCACCTCCCCAAAAGGATCGCATGGGTCCTGATGAGCCCTCTCATCCTGTCTTTTCACCCTTGGGATAAAGTTCCAGAGCTGACTGGCACCCAGGAGCTCTGAAGTACCATGTGAGAAGGGAGCTTCCAGTGCTGCCCCACATGTGTCCTGAGGTGCTGTCAGCAGCAAGGGCCTTAGGTCTCACTGTTAGAACCGAACATAGATGGAGGACACAGATGGGACCTAACAAAAGCAGCGTCCATTGCAGCCTGAGTTCTAGGACAGGAGAGACAGGAAACCCTGGGAAAGAGTGGCTGTCTGGCCTAGGGTAAGGCAGGCCGTGAACGAACCCAGCATTTATGATTTATGCTTGTTGGGATGTTGGCCAAGAAGGAAGATATATAAGGGTACACAGGCAGGAACCAGCATGCAGGACTTGAGCCCTGGCTCCCGGCTCATGATATGGCAAGGCCAACCTGTATCCACGTTGGGGACACACTTGGAGCTGGCCCTGAGCAAGCCCGAGCTTACACCATATCCCAAGCCAGTCTGCGTCCGCCTCATGAAATGGCCCTGACCTTTTGACTTACTAGTGCCCCAAAAGAATGGCTATTAACTTCTATCTCTGTCCAGCCTGGGCCAGAGGCGCTCTTCAAAGACATTCTGGGAAAAGCAAATCTGTCCGCTAATGAAAAGATGAAACATTTACAGGAATAGAAGAGTAAAAGCAAATGAAAAATTGCTATCTAGTTCTTGATCCCCAGATGCCAAATTTCTAGTTTCATTTGCTGTTCTGAGAGCCCTGAGCCAAGGAGAGCTTCTGCAGGGACCTCAAGTCACCTTTAGAGCTCCTGCAATAAAGGCAGGAAGAGCCTGTGATCCTCCCACCCATCTATCTCTTTTGCAGCTTGGCCTTGTGGTCCACCTGTTCTGTGCATACGTGCATGTGGGTGCGCATGCGCATGCCATGCCCACCTGTGTCTGCACCAGGCACCATTCTACATGCTCTACCCTGTGACCTTGATGCGCCTCCTGAGCCCAGATGGGTCTTGGACATTCTCAGGCAGCATCCTATGGTCCTTCCTGGGATGGACCTTCACCTGCCTTGTCACTAAGCATTGCTGTGAGGGAGCCCCATTAGCTGTTCTGTGACTTTCAGATATTGTCTCCGGGACTTCTCCACATCGTTTTCTGCCTGGTGGTCTGGGTCTGGGTCTGGGCCAGAAGCTGAGTCAGCTCCCCAGTGCTATCTGCGCCCACCCATGGGCGACGGCTCCCTTCCTAAACTGTGAATTCCATTAAAGATGATGCATTAAGGAGAATAGAAATAGGACATCTCAGAGTTGAATGTGACCACAGTGGGGACAGGCAGCTGCTATCACCACGCATCTCTATCTAGTGACCTGGATGTCATGGTGACCTCTGAGGTCTACCTACAAGGAAGGATTCCTCCATATCTTCCTCTGCTGCTGTGGGCCACCTGGTTATATGGATCTCTGATTCTTCTTCCGTGCAGTCGGATACATCATCTGCTTTTGGGGGAAGTGTGGCAATGCTTGGGACATCTGGCTTTGGACCATGACATGGTACAGTGATTTCAGCCTCTGCGCCATAAGATTGCTCTGCATAGACATGCAGAGATACACCGAGGCTTCCCAATGGCCCTGTTGACTTTCGGTGTCATCAGGGACCTGGGCAAGTGATGCTGGGCAGAGTAGTAGAGATGGTTATGGGAGAACCCTACGGACAGACACGTGGGGGTCCAAGACTGGGTTTGGACAGTATCCTGGGTGTGAGGCTCAGGAGCTGGCAAATCAAGAAGATGGAGTAACAGGATCAGGGATGTCAACTCAATGACAGCCTGGAACAGGCTCACTCCGAGTTCCTGAGAACCAGAGCTACATCTATGTCGAAAGTGCTTTCATGCTCTTGGCGCTGCACCTTGTCCCAGGCAGGCACTCGCCTGTCCCCTTAGGTCCTGAAGGGCACAGAGCTTGCTCTGGAACAAACACACCCTTGCCTTCTTCTGAAGCAAGGAGTGGTGGGCATGCCCCAGCGCCCAGCTGGGTGGGCACCTACGGCTGAGCTTTCATTTCCTGTTCTGTGAACTGGGCAGGAGTGATACAGTCCCTCCCACAGCACCAACCCCCAGTGCTCCCTTGGGGCCTCTCCTTTCCTGGCATGGTATCTCATACCCACGTGCTAGCTTGTCTTTGGTGTGTTAATCTGGCACACATGCACACAGGTGGCACTCACCAATACACACACACACACACACACACACACACACACACACACACACACACACACACACACGTACACTATTTGGCTTGATAAATGATGCCTTTCCATTCGGATCCCAAGTGACTTTATAAGCAGGCTATAAATAGCCTAGGAGATTGACAGGACGAATCGATTGCCATTAGCCACGTTTAGGCCGCCAGCACCCTTCTCTCCCTCTGGGCCAGGCTACAGAAGAATTAAGTTTCTTCTAAAGGGCTGTCACCATTAGCTGAGTCATCTTCCTGCTCACTCAACCTGGGCAGCTGTCCTGATCTTTGTCAGGAGGAAATTCTCTCTGACTGCAGGGTACTGCAGGGGCTGAGTGATAGGGCTGGGAGGCCTAGGACCTGGGTCTGGATATCTGCAGAGACACAGGCAGGGAGTCGAGTAGCATGTGAAACTTACTTCATATATGCTTTGCATGGTTCCCCCAAATGTCTACATGGAGCTACAGAGCTGTCAGTGTTCGCACTGGAATCCCGTTTCCCACCATTCTGCCTTCTACCTAGAGCTACTCTTCCAGAGTATGTTGGATTAATATACTTTGTATTATTTATTATATTTAAATTGACACCTTTACTAACAAAATAGCATTATGAAAGTATCTTACCATCTTCTTAAAATAGTGAATACTTTAAACATTTGCCCTTACTGCCTCCCCCAAGGTGTTACAGAATCTTCCCTTAACTTTGAGCCTTGAATATTTATCACATTACTTAATTGTAACTTGAGCTTTATTTTTATTTTTGAAATTACTACATGAAAATAATCTACAGAATATAATATACTTGCTCAGCCAGTCAAATGACAACTGCACAGACCTCTCTTCTCTCTTAGTGCTGGAGGCTGGACACCATGATCAAGGTGTCCTCACATGGCTGACTGTGTGTCTGGGTCCTGTTTTTCTGCTCTCATAAAGACAGAAGGTCACATAGGCTCAGGACCTGCCTGCCGAGGGCCCCATTCTGCTATATCCACTGCTGCATGAGTTCTGGGAGTTAGAACTCTGTCCTCACACTTGTGGCAAGTGCTTTCCCCACTGGGCTCTGCAATGGCACCTTTGAAGGCCCCACACCAGCCATGGCCAGTTTTCTGGTACTAGGGGTTAAAGCTTCAAGGGATGAGTTTGGAAGTCCCATCCCCTTATATTTACTAGTGAATACTTACTACCAATAGCACAGATTAGAGGTGAGTTAATTCCTGCTGACAAATTAATCTGTGCCTAGTGCAGAAAAATAATTGTAGTAAAATGAAGAAATGGAATTTTCAGTGATCCCCATTAGTCTCCAAGGCAGTGGCTATTAAGGAGTAGGTGTGTGTGTGTGACTGCAGGCTCTCTTCTGGGCAGGTGTCACCTCCTCTAACTCACTGATGTCATCATGTTCCTGCATGCAGAGAGCATAGCTAGGTCAGGGTTTGTAATGCTGTGTAGTGTTCTGCTGTGCTAATGCTTTATTGTTTTACTCAGTCCACCTCGCTACACTGTGTACTGTGGGTAGTTTTTAGACTGTCCATGTTATGACCAAAGTCAGCCTGCATTACTAACCTTCCGGAAGTGAAATTGCCCAGGCAAAGGCCGTGTGTACTCTCCAAGGCCATTTGCTGCTCTGCTTATTATTACAAGACCAGCCTCCATAGAATCTTGCAGTCCATACTCTCCAAGCATGTGAAAACTCATGTCCCCTTGATTTTTGCCAGCAATAGGTTTTATTTTCCTTAAAACTCTGTACCAGTCTCCTCGGCCATAAGGGATGGCTCCGCGGCCTTTCTCTGGGTGTTCTTTGACTACTAGACAGGCTTGGCACTTTGCCCCATGCTGACCAGCTGCTCACATTTCTTCTTTGTTGAAGTATCCACCAGACATAGCTAGCATTTCCCTAGTCCCCATCCAAGATCTGAACCTAGCCAGAAAAGACACTTGCTGTAGCCTCCACCCTCCTTTCTACCACTGCACTGTAGCTCATCTGCCCTCTCTCTGGAATCTTCTGCCCCTCCCCAGCCTGTGCTGCACCTGCTTGAGTTCTCCACTGGTCCCTCCTACACAGACTTGCAGCACTTCAGTTCCCACTTTCTGTGGGGACTGACCTGGAACAGAACCTAGACACTTGGGAATTTTTCTTTCCTTTTCGCCATCTTTGTTACTGGTGTTATGAGCCACAGGAATTGGATGGATTACCCAAAACCTTGTAGGACAAAGAAAAGTAAGCAGAACACTCCCCTACACTGTTGGGTGGTTTTGATGTGTTAACCATTGCATGTCTGAGAATAACTTGGTGGTTTGTCCCACTTGTGTCTGTGACTGGGTTCAGGGTTGCCTAGATGGCTAGAAAAGTCTTCTTTCTATCCCAAGCCACTCTTGCCTCCCCTCTGCTTTCAGAAACCCCTAATATCCCCATTGCTACAGAAACTAGAGGGTGGCTATGTCTCCTTCCAGTCAAACTCAGAACTTCCAGCTCACCCAGATGATAAAAAGGCCCAGCCCAGCTTACTGCTGCTTTGTCTGATGGCACCTCTCCCTGCACACTGTGTTCCTGCTTCTTGCTCTGTCTTAGATTAACTTGAGTGCCACTTCCTCACCAAGACCCTTCCTAATGCCCTCTAAGAACAGCCCCTCAACTCCCACCTTCACTGGACTGTTACCATCTGCCACGTGTGTGTGCGCACACATGCATGGGAACAAATATACATTCATGTGTCTGCTCACTTATTTGCTGATGTTATCCATCAGAAATAAACTCATGGGAGGCAAAGGCTATATTTTCTTCTTAATACTGAGGGACTTCAGCATCTAGCATATGATAGCCGTTAAATAAGCTTTGTGGATGAGTGAGTGAGCAAGTGAGTTAGTGAATTAAAGAATGGATGAAGAAACACAAGTGCTCTCCCACAGAAGGGGTACTACACTTTGTAAAGGGTTTTTTTTTTTTTTTTTTTTTTTTTTTTTTTTTGCATAAGTCCAAGTATCTTTTCCATTCTTGCGAAACACTAAGCTGTGATGATGAAATACAGTGAGCTTTCTCTGCACTCAGAGCTTCATTGGAGTCTCAGCGCACCCCGTGGCTTGCATCAGTTTCCCTGATTTCTTTCCTCTGGACAACTTAGTCTATAGTTTTATTAGGAATCAAAAAGGGATGGAGGGGGCCCAGGAGAAGCCTGTTTTGCATCTAGTACCATCACTGGGCCATATTCAGGCTCTAGGAAAAACCATTATCTTCCCTATTCAGTCACAGAATGGAGAGGTTTCAGCCAGTCCTATACCTGAGATGCATATTCTACTTTTAGGAATGTAGGAGGCATTGGCCCTGCCTACCTGTAACAAATCTCTCCATGCCTTACATCCGCTGCATGTATAGGTGTTGCACATGGCTGAAACCACTCCCCCCTCTGGAGCCTGGGGCAATAGGGGTAAAAGGAGAGGTCAGAGGTCCCTTCACAGGGTCCCAGATCTGTCACCTGCTTGTCCATGCCCTTCAGGAGCACTGTGCTTTGCCATGCCAGAAGGTGGCTATGGCGATGATTAAATTATTGAAAAGAACAGATTGTTTTCCAGAGTCCTCATTTGCATACCAGCCATAATGTGCAGCTGGGCAAGCTGTTCTTGGTTCTCAAAGCAAATCTCTCTAGCTTCTCTCTAGAGTGCCTTAGATGGACCTCAGAGGTACCTGCCAGCCAGCCCTCAGGCAGCCCAAAAGAGGGGTCCTCTTCCCTTCACAGATCAACTTGCTACAGGCTATCAGCCACTCCCTGGGTAGCAGAGTGCCTTGCACACATTTTCAGGGGGCTAATGTGTCTACACCCTGAGGCTGCCATGACAGATGCCATAAACTCATTGGCTTACACATAGAAATGTATGCTCTCCTGGCGTGGATGACAGATGCCATAAACTCATTGGCTTACACATAGAAATGTATGCTCTCCTGGCGTGGACCCTGAAAGACCAAGATCAAGGTGTTGGCAAGGTGGATGTCTTCTTGGGGCCTCAAGAGAGAATCTGCTAAGGCTTCTAACCTGCTTCAGCTGGAGAAGCAGGTAGAATCTACAGAGCTAGGTTGTCTGGAATGACTGCTTGCTTAGTGCTACAAAGACAAGAAATGACATCATGTTACTGAGGGTCAGGGTGCCCAGCCAGATTTGTCCACAGAGGGAGTCTGACAGGAGAACAAATTATCAAAGAATCTGTATGACAATCTGGGCACGGTGTTCTAGGAGTGACAAAACATGGAAAGGCACTGAGGTGGGAATAAGCTCAGTGTGTTGAGACACGTGATGCCCTTGGGTTGTGGGAGGAGCCAAAAGTAGCATGGAGTCTATGGACACTGCAAAGGGCTGAGTTTTACTCTGCGTGAACCAGAAACCCACTGAAGTTTTGTAAAACGCACCAGAACATGCTGCACTGTGGGGAAGAAGGCAGCAACTTCTATGACAGTGATGGTACATTGCACTGGGACCCTCATCCAGCTTTCCTGGAGAGAGCATGGGTGAACAGGGAGAGGCATGAAGGAGCCCCTCTGTCAGTGGGCCCTCTCTTAGGATTTTTTTTTGGTTCATTGAGAATTTCATTCAGTATATTCTGATCATATTCTTCTCCCTTATTCAACTCCTCCCGGAGCCTTTCAACTTCTCTACCCACCCAACTTCATGTTCTTTCCCTTTAAAAAAAATGGAGTCCTGTTTTTGTTGCCAAGCACTTATGAGCATGGACCTGTCCTAGAGTGTGGTTGATATAGCCAGTGTTATCCCAGTGAATAAAACTGATGTTTTCCTCTTCTAGCAGTTATCATTTATAAAAAGCTTCTTTGCTAGGGATGGGACTTTATGCCCACTTCCTCTCCTGCACCTGGGATTTTGCCTGGCTTGCACTTGTGCAGGTCTTGTGCAGTGTCCCAGTCTTGGTGAGTTCACATGTACATCTGCCCTGTTGTATCTGGAAAACATGGCTTCCTTGGAGTCATTCGCCACCTCTGGCTCTTACGTTCTTCTGCTTCGTCTTCCACAAAGACACCTGAGCCTTGAAGGGAGGGATTTGATAGATACCCCACTTAGGGCTGAGCATTATGAAGTCTCTCATTCTCTTTACACGGACCAGTTCTGGTTTTTTCTGTGTCTATTGTCACTGCAAAGAGAACATTCTGTGATGAGGGTTGAACAGTGCACGGATCTATGGGTGTAGAAACGAGTCATTAGAAATTACTTTATTGCTATGTTCATTAGCAAAATGATAGTAATAGTTTTTTCTCATGTCCCATGATTTATCTAGCCTCAGGGTCTTGGCCTCATTGACAGTATCAGGTATGGGTTCCATCTCAAGTAACAAGTCTTAAATCTAATTAAAAAAAAAAAGAGAATAGTTGGTTACTCCCATGATATTTGTGCCACCATTACATTGCTGGACTTATCCTACAGATATATTGTTGTTCTAGCTTACAGATGAGATTGATTATTAGTTTTCTCTTCCAGTGGTATGTATAGGACATTCTTGCATTATGAATGCTGTCCAGTAAGGGATTAAACTTCCAATCAAGTACATTTCTTCATGTTCTATGATTCAAGTATGTGGTATATTCAGCTAATCTTGCTGCTAAGTCAGTTTCCCCACAGCTCTTCAGCATTCAGCTAGTTGGTGTAGGCCACATGTGAACTGAGGCCTGGCAGGTACTCTGCAGCCTCTCTGAGATCCTCAGAAAGAAACCAGAATCCAGCTTCTTTCCCATGATCCTCAGCTCCTCAGTAAGCTTGGTGCCTTAATTAAACACCTTGGTTGTTGGGTTAAAAGCCCTTCCCCACCTTCCATGGAGCAAGCTCTACCTATATGTCGACCACTAGCCTCCAATATTGATTAGACAGGATTAAATGGCTGTGGGCAGGTGACAGCCTCAGCTGACATGGGCAGATATAGGCCAAAGGGCTTTTGGGGCAGGTGGTCACTTGCACAGCAGTAAACACTGGGGCCCTGTTGTGGACCAGGCCTTTCTCGCTTACAGCAGAATGATTCAGTCTCCAGGGTACCAGCCCTGCCAGAGCCCAGCTGTCTCCTCTGGCCTCTCCTTGTCTCTGGGGCATGAGATAATGAAGTGACAAATATGCATTTATAGCTCCTTCCAAGTCCCTCAGGGTCCATTTTTGTCTTTTATTGTTCACTTTCAGGTTCATAAGGAACCAGTGCAGACATCTGATGTAGTGTGTATGGTACTGGTTGACATGACATTCTCCCTGCTTCTTCAGGTTCAGGAATGTGCTCAGCTGTGTCTAGGGTTCCCTGGGAAGGTGGAGAAATCTGCTAGGATCCGGCTATGCTAGTGAACTTTCCTGTGTGGAAGACAGGGCTTTAGGTTGGAAGCCTACCTTACACTGTTGGAAGAGACCCACTGTGTTGATTTCATCTAGCATTAGGTTGAGAATCAAGAGCTGACCCACTCTGGAAGTTTGTGTCCCTGCATGATACTTCACTGCAGGTGCTCATGCCAGCCCAGTGCAGTCTCCAGAGAGGAAGCCAGCAGTCAGCTGGCCAGGAACACACTCCCTGCTTAGAGACAGACCCTGCGGAGCTTAGAGGACAGGTCAAAGCCCCAGGGCTCTATTGAGCACATCTAGAAAGGCCTCATGGAAGAGAGTGAGCTCATGGAGCATGGAGGGCCAGGGAGCGTTTAAGATGGCATTCTCTAAGATGCTTGAGAAAGACAGATGGACTGTTATGCAAGAGGAGAGGAAACACAGTTCCAGACTACCAATGCCGTGAGATAAACCCTGCACGTGTGTGTGTGTGTATACATGCACACCTGCACTCACATACCCCCATGCACTGCTTCATACAATTATCAGCTCCTTTTCATCTCTCTGTAGGTGTGTCCATGCCTCTCTGTGGTGTTTGTTCTGGCTACAGTTGACAATCTAATGTACCATGGTCCCTGCAGCTACTCCCAATCCTGAGGTCTAAGCCTGTGTCCCCTTCCAAATGTAGAAAGACAAAAAGAGGTGGCCTCAAGGCTCAGTCTTGATAACCAGGTGCTGAGGATGGAAGGCCCATCACATATTCATAGCAATCCTCAGTGCTGGGGAAATTCCTGAAGGACTCCCCAAAAGACAGATAGTTAACAATTGTAGATGGAAGGCTTGATGTGGCAAGCAAGTAAAAGTACCACCAAGTCCCCTGGGAAACATGGAGAAACTTGTGAGTAAGGTAGGATTGTGGTAGTGACATTTGTGAATCCATAACTGAGAGGATAAAAGAGAGCAGCAGATGCTGGAAGCTTTCTATCCTGAGAGAAGAAAAAGACAAACTGGTAACATGAGGAAATGAAAACAAGGCCACCAGATGGACAGAAGATAGATGGATAAATAGCTAAGTTATGATAGATGGGTAGGGGGTACATGGATGGATGATGAAAGATGGATGGGAGATGAGGGATGGATGGATGGATGGATGAGTGCTGGAATAATAAATGATGAATGGGGTAGAAAATGGATAGATGAATGATAGGTGAATGGATGATGAATAGGTTATAAATGTGTAGATGAGGAATAATAGATGATGCATGGATGAATTATGGAAAGGATAGTGGAAAATGGATAGGTGAATGAGGGGTTGATGGACAGATTGGTGATATATAGATGGAAAGTGAATGATGGATAGATAGTGAATGGATGGATATTGGCTGTCTGGACAGATAATGAATTGATGATAGATGGAGAATGGATAGATGGAAGGATGGATAGATGGATGGATGAGTGGATAGATGGATGGATGGATGAGTGGATAGATGGATGGATAGGTGGGTGGATGGGTGGGTGGGTAGGTAGATGGATGGATACTGGATGGATGGGTAGATGATTGATTGATGATAGATGGGGGCTGGCTGGCTGGCTGGCTGGCTGGCTGGCTAGGAGGATAGTTGATAGGTAGAAGAATGGATCATGGCCAGATGTTGTGATACCTCTACGCATCTCAGTAGAAGGCTAAGACAAAAGCATCTTGAGTTCAAGACTAGCTGGCCTATGTATCAGGGTAGATAAGGAGATAGATGGATAGTAGTTAATTTGGTGACCTGTATGTAGTCTAATGTTCCTTGAGTTTGTGGAGGGAGAAAAGACGGGATCCAAATTTTGTTCTGATGTTGAGTTAGGTAGTTAGGTAAGTGAAAAGAAATTGTATGGGTCCCCTTAACTGGAAAAACCACAAGGCTAAGGTCCCCAGTGTGATTTCCCATGGCTCTTAGCAGTGTTTGAAGCAAGTGGGCACTGCAGAGATGTGATCCCTGGAGTTGCTCACAGTTTATACAGTGTCTGGAAAGTGAGATTTGCCTACGAGTCAAGGTTAAGTTCAATCTCAGGTTCTGAAGACTTGGCCTCTGGGCAACCCTAACTCCCACACACCTGGGAAGAGGCATTTTCTTCAGGGCTAGCCACTGAGCCCACCATGGTGGAACGATGCTCTGAGCTTTCCAGATGAATGCCTGACAGAACTGGGACAGAGGTTCCAGACACAAGCCAGGCCAGCTGACTGCATTAACCACTGTGACCTTTTTCCTGGGCTGGGCTGGGCTTCTTAATGACATATTGATCAGCTGGAACCAGGAGCAGCCCAGCCGTTCCCCAGGATGACCCCACACCTTGACAGTCAACCTGAGCAACTTCCCTGCCCAAGGCCAGCAGACTGTCTGCACCCTCAGGGAGGACAGAATTGGTCATATCCCTTGGTGGAGGATGTAGGTGCATGAATCTGGCGTTAGAGTTGCCTCTGGTTCTGGACTGCCAGCCCCATCCATAGCCACTTCCCCTACAGCAGTCTTATCTGGCTCATATCATCACCAACCCCAAGCCCTGTGACAGCACGGTTTACCTACAGGTAAGGGCAGGGGAGGGTCCAAGGCCTAGATGAGAGTGTGTGGTAAGGACAACTCAAGCCCCTGTGCAGGAGCAGGCACAGGGCTACCCAGGACTCTAGGGTTGGCTTTCTTCAGATAGATTTGAGAGAAGATTAGAGATTGAAAGGCAGGGACATTTATCGGGAGCAGAGGAGCCCTTTTAAATTCTTGGCTGTTCTTAGAGACTTGTCTTTGCATAATGCTGCCAGGCAGCAGGCATAGGTATTCTTTTCCTTTCCCCGTTTCTCTTCAGTCCTCTCAAGTGCCAATCCAAAATGAGAATTAAGAAGGCCGCACAGAGAACCAAAGCTTCCAGGGAACAATGCATTCTGTCCCTGTAGACTGGGGTAGGACCAGTGTCTGCACCTACTGTCATCCCTTCCCCTGGGTCCCCAAATTCCTTCCCAACATGAAAGTCTTGGTCTCATAAGCAAGACTGATGCACACCACAGCTATTAACTAGACACTAGCCTTGCTTTGTCTCACAGAGTTCTTGATAGAGGTACTCCCTGAGACTCATAGGGACCCAGGCTCCATCTTGTCCCCAGGCAGAGTAAGCAACCCTGCCTGTAGGATTCTAGTCCCACAAGCTGGCCTCACTGTCTATGCCCAACCACGTTGAGTGGCCCACTGCCAACCCCACAGCCATACTGCCACTGTCTAGTGGCTAACTCTGCCTTCCTGAGTGGGTACCCGGGTATCCAGCATTAAGCCTCTCTCCATTTAGCCATCTCTCTGATTAGGTTTTTTTTCCCCCTCCTTCCACACCCACCGCCATTTTGAGGTTAAAACATAATTATGTTATTTATTATATAATTATATAGAATATAATTACATTTAAAAAATATAAATATTAAATATATAGTCACCTTATTTATCATATGTATTACATTATTGTCCCCTTTTCTTTTCTTTTTCTGGTTCATTTCTTGTCCTCTCCTCCTTGATCTCTCTCTCAAATTTATGGCCTGTTTTTCTGGTGTGTGTGTGTGTGTGTGTGTGTGTGTGTGTGTGTGTGTGTGTGTGTGTGTGTGTGTGTGTAAATATATAAATACAGCTTGCTCAGTCTCTTTAGTTCCACTTGTATGTATATTATTTCAGGGCTGACCAGTCGGTGTTGGATAAACTGATTAGGGGGCTCATCCCTCAGGAGGACAATTTCTACTGCTCTCAGTATTCCTTAGTTGCCTGGAGTTCTTTGTTCTGGTCTTGTTTAGAAAGCCATATTGTTGAAGTATCAAGGGAGAAGCTCCTTGCTGTTTCTAGGAGACACAATTTCACAGCAGATTTCTTGGTTCTCTGGCTCTTACTGTCCGTTCACCCCTCCGTCAGTCATGTTCCCCAAGCCTTGGGCGTAGATTTGTCAGCTGGGACTAGGAACCTCACAATTAGTTCGCTACGTTTTGACCGGCTGTGGCTTTCTGTAATGGTCTCTGTCCTTTGCAAAGATAAGGTTCTTTGATGAGGGATGAGAATTACACTGGTCGGTGGGCGTAAGGATAAGAATGTATAATACAGTTAGGAATCGTGCTGGCTTAGTGCACTGTAGATAGTAGGTTTACCTCTAAGCACCATGATCACACTACCCGTGGGTAGCTGGGTAAGTTTTCAGTACCAGAAACAACTTCCTATCTGTTGAGTGTGCTGAAGTCCAATTAGACTGCTATTAGTTACAACCAAGATAAGAATGCTGCTGTTGCACCCTTAGGCATAGCTTGCCCTGCTGATCGTTGTTGAGATTTATAGGCATTGAAGGTGGGTAGGGCTGTTGGTTGCTTCCCTCCCTTGGCTGTTTACATAGAACCTTCCAGTACTCTGAGGCCAGCCCTCTGGGAAGAGGCTTTCAGGTCAGATCCACTGTGGGTCTCCCCTTCTGCTTTTCCCATGTTTTCCTTTGTATCACCCATATTCTGTCATTCCTCACACCATGGTCCCTTTTTCCTTTCCTGGGCTTTGCTGTTACCCTGTGTTATATACTCACACATGCTGATTTGGAGCCGGGTACCATGGATTAAAAAAAGGACATGTGACCTTTGTCTCTCTGGATCTGGGTAACCACACTCAATATGATCTTTTCTAGTTCACCCACTTGCCCACAAAGTTCACAATTTCATTTTTCTTTATAGTTGGGTAGTATTCCATAGTGTATGTGTACCACATTTTAATAATCCATTCATTAGTTGAAGAACATTTAGGTTATTTCCCAGCTGCTATGAGTAGAGCAGCAATGAACATGGCTGCACAAGTGTCTGTGGAGTAGAATGTCCAGTCCTTTGGACATATGCCAAGTATATGACCCATATAGCTGGGTCACATGGGAGGTTTATTTTTAGATTTTTGAGAGATCTTTCCACATTGGTTTTTCAGAGTGGCTGTACCGGTTTGCAATGCCCCCAACAGTAAGTAAGGGTTCCCTTTGCCCCAGTCCCCCTTTGACATTTGTTGTCAGTTGTTTTGATGATCTTTGCCCTTCTGATTGTGGTAAGATGAAATCTCAAAATTGTTTTGAGCCCCCAAATTGCTAAGGTCAGTGAGCATTTTTTGAGACATGTCTAAGTCACTTTTATATCCTTTTTAGCTGATGTTTTAATGAGTTGGTTTTGACTCTTTGTATATAGTGGACATTAATCCTATGCCAGGCACATATTTGGCAAGGATTCTTTCTTACTCTGTGGACTTCCTCTTCCCTCTGCTTAGAAGCTGTTTAGTTTTATGAAGTCCTACTTGTGAACTGTTGACCTTAATTCCTGGGCAAATGGAATTCTATTCAGAAAATTCTTCCTTTTTCTGTATTTGAATACATCTTCTTTTTTGGTATGTAATCTACTTGTAAATTTTTTAAAATATATTTTATTAATTTATTCATATGTCTATAGCTTCTTATAGCAGCTTCAGTGTTTCAGGTTTCATATTTGGTCCATTTTGTGCAACCTAATAGATAGAGGTCTATTTTCATGCTTCAGGTGGACTTTCTGTTTCCCTAGCGCCACTTGCTGACAGTGCTTTTCTTTTCTTCAGTCTATATTTTTGGTATCTTTGTCAAAAAACTAGATGGATGTACTTATATGGGTTCATGTTTGGGTCTATGTTTTGTTCCATGGGTCTATGTGTCATGTTTTTGTTGTTGTTCTGCATCTATTGATGTGATCATGTGGTTTTTAAGTCTATGTATGTGATTTATTGAACATATTGACTTGATTCTGTTGAACCATCTCTGTTGAACCAGGCACTGGGCCTGGCTTGAGCTTTTGAAACCCCAAATTCCACCCTTAGTGACACACCTTCTCCAACAGTCCTAATCACTCCTAAGTTGTGCCACTCCCTGGTGAGCTTACGGGGACCATACTTATTCAATCCACCACAATGTCAGTGTATCCTTGGTTAATTGTTCCCTTGATTAAAATGAAGTATCCTTTCTGCCCTTTGACTACTTGAAGTTTGAAGTATATTCTGCCAGCTATTAGGACAGAAACACCTTCTTGCTTCCTGATGATGCCTATCTTTAAATCTGAATTGAATGCCTTGTAAATAAGAGAAAAATGGATTCTTTTTAACTGAGTCAGCCAGCCTATGTGTTTTGATTGGAGAATTGTGGTCATTAATATTTAAAGTTGTGTGTGTTGATTGAGTCATTGGTTTTGTATTCTCAGTGGTGCTTTGTTTCGATATTTATATCGTTATTCTTTTTTTTTTTCTATAGTCTCTTAGCTATGTTTATTCCTCTCTTCAGTCTAAAGTATTGCTTCCCCTGTTTTGTGTATATTTTGTCTGCTGGATTATGAATTCTTTGAGCCTGCTTGGAACATGTAAAGTTTTTCTGAGCACTCTAGTCAAGGTTGGCAACCATTCTCTTTTAAAATTTATAGTGTATTACTTCATCCACTTCCGATTTTCAGTTTCCACTGAGAAATCTTACTGGTCATTTTCACGGATGTGACTTGTTTTCTCTTGTATCTTTCAGTAGTCTTTTTATATTTAATGTTTTAACTACAATATGCCTTGGGGATTTTCTTTTCTGTTTTTTTCAGTTTGGAGTCCTATGTGCTTCTTCTTATCCACATGGGTGTATCTTTCATTATCTGGGGGAAAGTTTTCTTCTCTGACTTTGTTGAAGATCTGATCTATGCCATTAACCTGCATTCTTCTCCCTTATCTATGCCTATAATTCAAAGGTTTGGTCTTTTCATGTTCCTTTACTATGCTTTTTATCTTTTCATAATCTTTGCTTGCATTGTCTAATTCTTCTACTTTATCTTCAAGTCTTAATATTCTATCTTCTACTTATTTATTATACTTGTAAGTTTTTTAGTCCAGTTAGATTTTCAATTGCATACTTATTTCAAGTTGAATTCCCTTCAATATTTCTTTGTTGAAGTTCTCAAATCCTAGATTATCATTTCTTTCAATATTTCTCTTTGTTGAAGTTCTCAAATCCTATATTATAATTTTTCTTTCTTTCCTAAGCATCACTCAGGTGTTCCAACTTCTTGATTTCTTTGATGAAGCTTATAATTGTTCTTTCAAATTCTGTGTCTTGGGGTTCATCTAAGTAACTGTCACTGGAGAACATTTCCTTAGGGCTGGTGGGTTTGTGTGTGGGAGTACTGTGTTGATATTGCAAATTCCACATGTGTGTGTGTGTAAGGACTTAGGCCTGTGGACTTTTGTTAGGTCTGTGATATGGGCACAGCAGGATATGTGAGACAGTTTCGGCCTGAATGTGCGTGTGTGTGGTATGTGGTGAGATGAAGTCAGATGGACACAGGGGGTTGTGATAGTGAGCAGGATGCATGTGCTGACACAAACCTGGAGGTTAGGGGTGGTGTGGGTCTCACCAGACTATGCCAAGGCAGTGAGTATGTGTTCTGAACTAAATTTAGAAGGGTGCATACAGGTGACACCTACATATCAGAGTCCTGCCCTGCAGTACGGCCTCATGTTGGGTACTGGTGATAGGTGTCTGTAGTATTGTTGGAGGCAGTAAACCACAGCGACCACAGTGAACACAGTCCCCCCAGGAAGCTTGGGCACTGGGTTATGGCTGACCAGAGGCTTTGGGCTGAGGAGCCCTGAGCTTTAGAGCTCAGCTTGCAGTCCCTGGAGTCCATTGGCCAGGGTGAGGCCAGAGAGCCTCCAAGAGAGGACTGCACACACACAGCCCTCTTCTTGAACTCCAATTCGCCTTAATTTTAGTTTAATTCCCTTTAATCTTTAATGAAAAGTTGTAAAAGTAAATTATTTCCCCAGGAGAGGCAGCAGCTTCTCGGGAGCTCTTCTCAACTTGAGGGTAATTACACATGTGGGTCTCGAGCAGCCTCTATGCCAAGGAGAGGCATTCTGCCTTATGAACTAATTATCTACCTCAATAATTGTTAAAAAAAAAAAAAAAAACACATGCCATTTGGTAGATGGAGCGTGTAGCACCAGCTCCTCACAGCATAGGCCCTGGCAGGGACTTGGGGACAATCGGCACTATCTGGTCTTGATCCGGTCACTTCAAGCTTGTTCTTCAGGGGTTTGGAGCCGACTGCCTGGATTCTCCTGACCGTCTTACCACCACTCGGCCTCCAAGCCTGTCTTGGACTTCTGCACTCTGAAAGCGGCAAGGAGCAAGGAACCCCACCCAGAGTGTAGACATAGGAATGATGGCATATTGACATCACTTCCCCAAGGACCAGGACCAGAGCCTCTTTTGAGTCAGACCCTCATTCTGCCTACAGCAATTGGAAAGGTCATGGAAGAGTGGATTACAGCAATGTACAGGGGACGGGATGTCAGGGTATGTGTGTGAGGACTGTGGTGGGGGTGGGGCCTGTGGGAGCTCCATTACAACTACTGGGCACAGAATTCAACTATTTGGTTCTTATTGGTCAAGAAGAAAATCAATGCATTTAACTGGCTAAGTGACTAGCCATCAGCTGGAGCTCTTTGCTAGAGAGGAATGAGCTTATTAGGATAGGGGTAGGGTGAGGGTGGGGTGGGGGAGCGAGGGACTAGTTGGCCAGGAAACCACCATGCAGCCCTGGGTCTGCAGGTATTTTAGGTTTGCCATCTGGTTCAGAGCCACAGTTAGGGGTGATCTGGATGGATGGGGCCATTTATCATTTATCATGCTCCTGAGTGACCCCATTTTTCTTGCTATTGCCAGGTGCCCAACACCTATACTCACCCAGTCTACACAGACCAGATGAGAAAGACAGCTTTAAACTTGAGAGAGCCATAAGGATCTGGCACCCTGCTGTGTGACCCCTGGGGGTCCCTGTGGCTTTCCTCTTGGCTCTTTCAAATAGTCTTTGAATTGTTTGGTTCATGCTGCTTTCCATCCTCCTAGGAAGACAAGGGAACTTGGGGCCACATAAGACATACAGAGCACCAGGCAGAGCCTTGGTCCAGCCCAGAATCTTCTGCCTAGGTGCCAAATACCTGTCTCCTGTTCTTTCAGGCCATAAGACTGCCTGTGATCACTCACCTTCCTGTTTCCCAGGGCCTTCAGGATGCCCGTCCCCTAACCCTGGTCCTCTTGCTGTCTTCTGTTTATGGACCCTGTTTCTGCAGAGCCAGCACCATGCCATGCATTAGTATAGCAATGGCTTCAGGTGGTGTTCTGGGCCAGGGGAAGTGAAGTGTGTGACTCCAACTGCTATTGAACATGAAAAGCTACAGGACTGGGCAGGAGGGGTCAGTGGTCTATGGCCCATCTAATGCTTTGAGAAGAAAGACACATCAATCTCTAAGGCACTTCGTTGCATATTCTCATAGATTATTCACCCCTAACCAACCACCAGGGACTTACTGTCTGGGTAGGACCATGGTGGGAACATGTAGACAGCCCCCACATCCTCTACTTGAAAGGCATTTCTAGGTTGTTGTCAGTCCTGTTGTATTACTGTTGGGGTTGGGGAGGTAAGAGGTCAGGAATGTTGGGGTGTGTGTGCCTAGAAATAATGGGGCCAGGGTTTGAGCTGGGCGCTCAACCCCACTCATTCTCCATTGACTTACTGGCTAAATGACCACCAGAGGAGATAGGCTGATACAGAAACCCTGTGGCAGGCATCTAGGAGGACAGCAAGGACAGTGTAAGCACAGGGTAGAGCACACGAGCTCTGGACCTCAGGGGACTGAGGGTATCAAGGTCAGGAGTCAGACTCTGTTGGCTACCACCAGAAAGCTCTACTTGTGGTGGTTCTGAGATGACCCTGTGTTAAAATGGGAAAAGAGGCTCAGAGAGGTGTTAGGTTATGGGGGTAATTCACACAGGGATAACCTGCTAGGAGCCTGGCTATTGGTTACTCACTGGGCCTTCTGACACTGCCAGCAGCCATGAACCTGCCACATCCCCACCCTAGTGGGAGGGGTACTGCCAAACAGGAGCCCTTTGCCTGGTCATTGCTAGTAAGATAGCCTCATTCAGAGAGGGAGTGTACAGTGACTCAGAGCATGGGGCCAGCCCTAATATCAGAAGGCTATACCACACACTGTGGCTCACAGCCACAGGAAGCCTCTGGCTGGCCTAGAGAAGGAACCGCAGCACAATAGGTCATGTGCCCAGGTGTCCCTGCTGCAGTCCCAGGGGTGTCACCACCCTCCCTCACACCAGGGCTTATAGTCTGGCTTGCTCAGTCCCTACTTGCTCCAGTGATAGGCATGGGCCATGTAGCCTCCCTGGCCATATGCTCAGTGCCCTGGGGTCTGGCCTGAAAGTGTAGACCAGACGAAGGAGGTATTGGGGAGGCTCCAGCTGCAGTGAGCCCTGGGGGATCCCAGGCAATCTTACCTCCCTCACAGCACAGCATGCTTTTCCCAGAGCCAGCCACATCCTGGGTTAAGCTCTGCACTGTGGCTTCCCAGCTCTTTGCTGACAGTGCCAGCTTGCACATATATGACATGACATGCAGCCAACTTCTCTTGAGTCTTTGTTTCTCCCCACAGCCTGGTTCAGTAGGAATTAGGCATAAAAGGTGCCCTGGTGCTTTGCTTTGCCAGGCTGGGACACTGTGGGACCTGGTCTCGGCCAGGGTTGGCAGCGAGTGCTTACAGGGCTGCAGGTCTTGAGCCTATTACCAGCACTCACTTTCATCACGTTTTCTAATATGGGTGGCCAGGGAAATGGGCCTCCTCTCTTCTGCTGGTCCATCATGGAAGGTTGTCTTTTCTCTGTTCAGTATCTAGGAAGGTGCAGGATTCCTTGTTCCTGGATACCGTGTATGATAACACTGAGAACTGTGGCCTGAGGAGGGAGGGTAGTGGCCACTGCTTAGTAGAGTCACACATTTGGCAGCAAGAGTGAGCCATCCAGTGCCTGGTCCTGAGAGCTTCTCAAGATGCATGACAGCTCTGACTAGATAGGATGATCAGCCATGCCAATCCAGGCTGGAGTAGGCAGTCCTTCTGGGGAGTCTCCTGCCTTCTGTGTGGGGGTGTGCGAGGGTGCTGGAAGGAAGCTACGAGCTACAAATGGGTGAGAGCCTCTCCCTCATTCTGAGCCCAGGAAGCAGGGACACACATTACAGCTTTCTGGACAGGAAATAGGCACAGTATATAGAGGGTCTCTCCTGACATGATAAGAGTAGAGATGAGGCCAAGATCCCAGCTGGCCTGCTTTGGACTGCAGAGTTAGGGAAGGCTGGGAGATGAGCCACAGCCCTGCCCTGGATGCCCCGACAGCCCAAATGGTCCTCTGCAGAGAAAAACCGAAAGCGCTGTACTAAGCCAGTCACCCTTCACTGGTTTGAGTATAATCATCTCTCTCTTAATGGAACCATCCATTGCTGCCACCCGTTCTCTCCCGCGCCCCCATTTCATTCAAGAAGCTCCAGCTGCACCTGGTTGAGATTACTGATCAGGAAATAGACCCTGTGTGCTGTTGAGAGAGGGATGGAGGACTGCCGGGCCCCATGCCACATGGAGAAACCGAGGCTGGAGATAGAAGTCAGTGAGCTGCCTTCCAGACTCACCAGGTGCTATGGTGGAAGCCGGGGTGGGACCACCACTCAGTCCTTCCAGGAGCCTGCACACTCAGCTCTCATGCTGTTGCCCACAGCATCACGCAGCATGACCTTGCATGTTCTCATCATAGCCATCAGTGTTGGCATCTGCTCCACATCTGCACAGGAGAGAGAACTGAGGCTCAGGCAGGACAGTGAGTGACAGACCTCAGGGTTCACAGACAGGAAGAGGCACATGCAGGTCCCTCAGATTCTCACTGTGGCCCCAGCAGAGCAAGACAGCTAGTGGAAGAAAAAGAGCTCCCCTTTGCACAGCCTGCAGGGTGTCACAGTACCACTAGATGTGCTTTTGTGGACTATAGATAGACCAGTGGCCAGAGACCCTAGCCCAGTCAGACTCAGGCCACATGGTCTTGTGCATCCAAAAGTGTAAGGTGTAGCTAAACCAGACTTAGAGACAAATAATAGCCTGAAGAATGTAGATTAGAGATGCGTCCCTTTCCACTTCCCCGTGCCTGTGTTTAGCCCCCTTGATGTTCCATCAGGCGGAGTCTCAGTATGGTCCCCTTTCTTGGCTGACTTGACTTTTTCCTTGCTGGATTATAAACTTTCCCTCCAAACGTCTGGGCTCCAAGTCACTATGCCTGGCAGGCAGTGTTGGGATGAGTTACTCTCCTGAGGGGTTTCTATCGCTCCCTCAGCTCCAGATCACCTGAGTCCAGTGAACAGCATGCTGAGCATGCTGCCCAGTAACAAGGGGGCAGCAGGCAGGAGACACATCTACACCTGGGAAAGCTTGAGAGTTGCATTCTCAGCATGTGTCAAGTTATCATCCCCAGCTGTCCCTCTTCTGGGGACTGTGACCTGTATGTTCTCCCAGGATGCTCTGTCTGAGGAGACCTGACCCTACCCTCAGTCACTGTGGGCATCACAAGGGTATGTGTGGCAGGGTCAAGTCCACGGGTTCGCCCCTGCAGTTTCCAAGTTCCTCACCAGCAGAGGAAGGCACCTCTGAGAGCTGCCCTCCTGATTGTCCAGGAGGAATGCCACAGATCTGGGCTCCTCCTGAGTGGACAGCCTCTTTGGGTGACAGCTCTCCTCCTGCTGTGCCCATCTCTGCCGGACTACTTCAGGAAAATAGGATCCAGTCACTCCTGTGTGGCCCCAGTGCTCTGACACAGAGTAAGGAGCTATGAGACAGTCTGACTACCCCTGATCGTCTTCTCTCTCTTGCAGATGTGCTTGTGGATGGGCATCCATGTGACTGTGAGGTGGCAGCTGCCTGCCAGGTTGGCGACCCTGTGCGCTTGGAGGTGCGGCTGACTAACAGGAGTCCCCACAGCGTGGGACCCTTCGCCCTCACTGTGGTCCCCTTCCAGGACCACCAGAACGGCGTGCACAACTATGATCTTCACGATGTCATCTCCTTTGTGGGGTCCAGTACCTTCTACCTTGACACAGTGAGTGCAAGCTGGGGCACAGTCCTCCATGTCTGACCCACTGTGGCAACCTGTACTGCACTGCACCCAGGGATCAGGTGTTCCTGCCTGCATACCTGCGTGTACCCACAGTTACTCCCTGCAGTGGTCACTGCAAGACACAGCCCCAGAGGAACCAACGAGCCCCAGAGCTTTGTTCTAGACACTTGTCCCTAGCCACTACACACACCACCTCCTATACTCCCATTCTCACTAAACCCGGACAGTGCAGGGAGAGAAACAGTGGTGGCTCCTTTCCATGATAGGAGTTCTCAGAGACACACAGCCCCTCATCTAAGGAAGCATAGCAAAAAAAAAAAAAAAAAAAAAAAAAAAAAAGCTTTGGATGGAGCAGAGCCAGTTTATCCCACCCGTCTCACACCCCCAATGTCAGGCAGCTTTAAGGCCTTCCCAGTAGCTTTGGGGTTGGTGCTACAGATCCAGTATGACGTCCCTTCTTTTCCCACTCCAGGTGCAGCCAGCAGGCCAGTCAGCCTGCCTTGGAGCCCTCCTCTTCCTCTACCCAGGTGACTTCTTCCTCCACATTCGGTTCCATGAAGACTGCAAGAGCAAGGAGCTGCCGCCATCCTGGTTTTGCTTACCCAGTGTCCATGTGCGGGCCCTGGAGGCACAGACCTGAGCCCCTCAACCCTGAAGGCCATGTCCTCCCTCCACAGACCCAGCACTTCTCCTCCCTCCCAGCAGTCACCCTGTTTACTGCCTGCTGTTTCTGGCCTATTGTGCTGAGTGACCCAACATCCAGTGCCAGCCTGGGTGGCCCTGCTATATGGCCAGCACTGTGGAGGATCCTTCCTGGTCTGCCATCTCCCTTTGGCCTTAAGAAGAAATGCTGAGCCATCCCTTGATTCTGCTGAGATCTGGCTCACGCCTACAAATGTGACTGACAAGCCAAGCAAGGGAGGGGACAGTGCATGTGAACAGGGTGTTTCCTGCCTATATGTTCTGGTTTCCAGGTCTATGTATTTATGTTGCTACGTTCTCCAATAAAAACCTGTCTTGCTTACGTCACAGTGTGCTAATTGCAGGCTATGGGGTAGTGGGAGATGGGAGAAGCATTAAAACCAAACCCACCTGGCCACACCCTGCCAAGGAAGGTATCTGGCTCATGGGTCCCTTGACTGGCAGGGTAGGCTGCATCTGTCTCTGAGACAGCCAGGAATATCAGGTTACCTCTTCAGCCTTAAGGCTCAGGGGTGGGGAATGGAGGGTGGGGGGATGGGTACTTGATTCCCCTCTCAGCAGGTGCTCAAGCCACCTATGGCTCTGCAAGCTTCTTACCACCCCAAATTGCCCAGAGGTGTGGCTAGGGTCTAACCTACCCTGTTGCAGCTTTGGTCCCAGTTTTTTAAAAACTGCGTTGAATTTGTAGGGGTGGGGAGCTGTGGTGACCCTACTGCCAGGCCATGCTCAACTCAGCCTTGCCTTATAAACCCCACTTACTGCAAGGTTTACCTTTGGTCAGCTGCCATGCTGCCTTGACCATGTGGAGCCCTGATGTTGATCCTCTGGAGCAGCCTTTGTCGTCTTCTCAGAGGCCTCTGGGTCTAAGTTTTCACTTTGCCACATGCCAAGCCCCAAGGCCAAGCATGTGGACACAGTTTGCCTGGGGGATGAGGAGACATTCTTGGATTGGGGTGGGGGGTGGGGGGATGGGATTAGAGTGAAGTCATATCAGGGAGTAGCTGAGCTGAGTCACTCCTACAATGGACTGCTCAGGCTGAGTCCCACAGAGCAAATGAGAGACAGGAGACATGCATGTGCCAGTTTCCAAGTCAACCTGGAGCTATCCTGGTGTAGCCACTCAGAGGCCCACCTGGACAAGTGATGTCCCTTAGTTGCAGCAGGTACCAGCCACAGACATCCTGGATGCATAGAAAATTCTAAGGAATTCTGGAGCCGAAGGATAGCAGAGGCCTGCCAGAGAGCACTGCACCCATCAGAATAGGCCTCCCAGACATCCAGGAAGTAGTCATATGGTCCTCGGGAGCCCTATGGTTTGGGGGTGGGGGTGGAAGCTTCCTGATGACCTACAACTCTAGTTCTCAGCCCCATACACAGAGAATGTGACTCTTGGCTGCCTACCAATAGCCTCCTGCTGTCTGTCACCTAGGTAGGGAGGAAGCACTGCTGGGGGGTGGTATCCTACTAGACACAATCTGTCCTTAAGTCTCAAGTACGTTCAGGGGAAATAACCAGAAGGTTTGCCTATGCCAGCAAATGAAGGCCCAGAAGTCCCTTGACCCTCCTCTCCAAGAGTTCGAAGCAAGGGTGGCCTGGCGTAGCCTCTCTGGCTGCTTCATAGTGGGGTAGCCTCTCTTGTTAATACAGCTAGGTTCCCGAAACACACTGTTGAACGAAGAAGCTTACAGAGTGTGTGTGTGGGGGGGGGGGTAGGGGGTCACAGCCAACTCCAGTCACATAAAACATGTGCATGTTCCATCCACCAGAATATTCCTGCATAAGCCCGCTTCACAGAGGGAAGGGTACACACACCTACCTCAGAGTGTCATGATGCCGAGTTGTAAGTGCAGCTCTGCCTGTGTCCGCATGAGGGCGAGAGCTGCAAGAAACTTCAGTTGTGTTATGCTTTCTTCTGAAAAGTACGTGATGTTGGTAGGCGCAGTACTGACAGAGCTGCCGCTGCAGGCGTGGGAAGGCTGATGTGGACAATGGCTCAGCTTGATTTCTGAGGAGAAGCATGTTAGAGATTGGTCCCAGCAACTCCGAATACATGTTTTTCAGAGGATCTGTTGAGAGAGAGGGAGGGCAAAGCAGGCCTCTTGGAGGAGGTATAGAAACAACCTATATCTCTTGTAAAACCATCCACAGAACTTGCTGTACTTTGCAGGCTTATACCCTCTGCCCTGGCAGAGTAGGTGGCTAGAGTCAAGCCAAGAAGGCCTGGAGTGCTGAGGATACTTGGAGACTTCTGGGGGAGAAGATGGGGAGCCAGGGAACTGTTTTGAGATGGGTGCCTCTTGCCGGCACATGTGTAGCTGGGTTTTCTAGCTGGGTTGGTAGGTGGGAATTAATAACAAGGCTGGGAGATGCCCTTTTGTTTCTGGGTCTATACTGTCTACTTTATCCCAGTGTACTCATCAGGCGCTTCTCAGGCCTCCACGGGATGTGCCAAGCCATGTCCACTCACTTGTGTTGCTGAGTGGGTTGCTTGCTCTCACGTTGCCTGTTCCTCCCTGGGCAATACTGCCACATAAGCACTAGGAAAGAACCAGGATCCAGAAGAAGGTCGCCAAGAGTCAAGATTCTACCTCAGCCAATTGCCAACTCTATGACCCCAGAGGGGTTACTACTGCTGTTGAGTCTCAACTTCCTTTCTGAACAGGGATAAAAATGCTAATGCCATGAGCACTTTTACACGAATGGCCTGTTGGGTTTACTCTCTCCAGTGTTGCTAGCAAGGCTTCAATGCACAGGGGTTCCCTCCTCCCCCTCTTATTAGTTTTCTGTTCAATTCCATCTACATGTTCTTCCAAGCCTGAAATTCCACCTCCTCCAGGGACACTTAACATTTGTCCTTGCTGGCCTCCATTAGTCCTTTGCATAGGCTCATTTGTTAGCTAATACGTGGCAGAAAGCTTGCCTTTGTGACATAAATGTTCCAACAGAAAAGGGAGGGCATAGGGAAGGGTTGAGCTGTCCCTGCAAGGATTTGAGCACAGGCTGGACCTGACCGGAGATGGTTTCAGAAGATTCAAGCATCGTGTGGAGCTGCTGAACTTTCTGGCCCAGAAAAACCACTGCCATTATGACATTATCCATGGCAGAAGTGAGAAGCATGTGGTTGTTTGGCCTTGAGGCTATCAAAAAGTGTCTTAGATGACGAAGACAGATGCTAAGTATAGATCAAAAGAGGTTACCCATACAGTGGATGGTCAGCGCTGATGAAGCCCTCTGCTGAATTTGGCTTGGAAGGACATCACAAGCAGATCAACGTCACGAAGCTGCAGTAAGGCGAGAATACTAGGTTCAGGCCCGGGAGATGATTCAGTGGTTAAAATTCTTGCCACAAAATCAGTAACATGAGGACCAGAACCCTTGTAGATGTCAGGTGGATGAGGACCCCTACCCCTTCCTCACCCTCTGGCTTCAACTCAAGCTGTCTCTCTTATGAACCCAAAGTCCTAAGCCACATTCCCTAGGTGCCTACCTTAAGCCCCAAGTTATTCATTTATTTCAGAATAGCCCAAGACACCTAATACCTGTCACTCACATGTACCAGACATCTTAAAGATAAACACACTGTTTCTGGGGTCACGGGAAGCTCCATTTCTGTTCCAAATATACATGGGATACTATGAGTAAAATGGATAATTCAGTTTTGAAAAGCCATCAAATACACTAGGAAACAATTCGTTATGAATGAGATCCATAGAAAACAGAATCAGAAGATGCAAAGCATCAACAACAACAAAGTCAGATGGTGGGATATACTAGACAAAGACTGTGTAAAGGGTGTGGTTGGACTGTGAACTAAAAGAACATTATTATGGGCAAAAACTAGAGCTCATAAAACAATCAAGCAGAGCCCTTGTAACCGAAAGTAAGAACCGAGTTGCACTGCAGATTAATCTCAGAACTGGAGGATTGGCATTGGAACTGAAGATGTTATTTAACAAAGGCATCCCACAAAGAACAGGAACTATCAAGGGCATGGGAGGAAACTTGTCTATGTGTGTCTAAGAGTTCTCAGAGGGAAGACCAAGAGACTGGGGGGAGAAATTGAAAAGAAAATAATGCCTGAGGGCTTCTCAGAGTTAGCTAGAACAAAAGCCCAAACAGTTCCAAGTGGAAGAGTGCCACACTGGCTGCCATGCACTTTCAGAAGACCACATAGAAAGGGGTGACCCTAAAAGGAGATAGAAAGACAAGAGTATGACCTTCAGAGAAATAGCAATCCAATGGACAGATGACTTCTTGCCAGTGGCAATAGAATTCAAAAGTCAGCGGAATAATTTCCATCTTGAGTGATAATAGTACTTTCCTATATATGAAATAATGCCATTTGTACATAAACCAAGAGTTTTCTACTGACAACATTTCACTAAAAGGAATTCAAAAGAATAGCTTACAGGCAGGAAGAAGTAAATACTAGATGAACTGCAGAGGTACAAAGAAGCAAGGATAAGATAGGACATAGGTGGGAAAATTTGGGTAAAGATTTGCTGTTTAAACCAATGGTTCTCAATCTTCCTAATGATATGACCCTTTAATACAGTTCCTCATTTTGTGGTGACCTCTAATCACTTGCATTGCTACTTCCTAACTAATTTTGCTACTGCAATGAATCATGAGGGCTGGCAACCCACAGGCTGAGAGTAGATGGTCTAAATAAAAACACTATAACAACAGTGGAATGAAATGAAAGTATGGTAGGGTTTGCAAATACAGTGAAATGACACATAAATTTTTAGGGAATGAGTGCAAGTAGGAAGCTGCAAAGTGCTCTGAGTTTAGCATCACCAGTTCAGGAAGATGGTGGTGAGTGAGCTTTAGACTTGCGGGTGGCTTTGTACCTATGGAAGTTTCCATCTGTAGTGCACCCATAGGAGAATGAAAAAAGGTGTAGATAATAATTCAATACCCCACTTTCTCAACAAATATCATCTAGCCAAAGTAAAATAATGCCCAGAAAATTCAGAATTAACTGGCAACATACATCAAATGATTCAACAGTTATTTATATAATATTCTACCAAAGCACCAAAGAATACACATTCTACTCAGTAGCGTAGAAGCGTCTTTAAAGTAGACCACAAAATGGGAAGCAAAACAAATCTTTACAAATTCAAAAAGATTGGAATCATTCCTTGTATTTTATCTGACCACAATACAATGAAACTTAAAATTGATAGCAAACAAATTTCAAGTAAGTACACAAGCTCATGGAAACTAAACAGCTCACTACTGAATGATGAATGCGTTAGAGAAGAAACTAAAAAAGAAAATTAAAAAATTCCTGGAACCAATAAAAATGAAAACAAAAACGCAACAAAATCTCTGGGGCACATTGAAAGTAGTCCTATGAGAGAAATTTATAGCACTAGGTGTCTTAAAAAAATCAGAACTAAAACATATTTGGCTTAATGATGCAACTTAAAAAACTGTACAAATGAGAACAACAAACTTAGATATCAGCAAGAAATAAAAACCAAAGCAGAAATCAATAAAATAGAAACAAAGAAAAATAAGAATAATCAACTATTCTAAAAGCTCATTCTTTGAGAAGATAAACAATATTGACAGACCCATGGCCCAACTAACCAAAAGAAAGAAAGAAAGACATGATTCAAATTAACAAATAAGAAATGAACATGGACACAGGACTACGGACACAAAAGACATTCATAATACCCTAAGGTTATGCTTTAAAAAGCTGACTTGTTGTGCTGGAAAACCTAAAAGAAATGGGTGAACTTCTAGATTCAGCCGAAACACTAAAATTAAACCAAGAAAAGACCAAAAACCTAAACAAACTCATACGAAATGAGGAGATTAAGATAGTAATAAACAGCCTTCTAGTTAAAAAAAAAAAAAAAGTTCAGGACTAGAGGGATTCACAGAAGAATTCTACCAGAGATTCAGAGAAGAGCTCTAGTGATTCCTCTTAAACTGTTAGAGGAATAGAAACAGAAGGAGCACTGCCAAACTCTTCCTACAAAGCCAACGAATATCACTCTAACACCTAAACAAGATAAATATTCAAGCAAAGCAAAACAAAGAAAAAAGGAAGGAAGGAGAGGAAGAGAGGGAGAGAGGGAGGGAGGGAGGGAGGAAGGGAGAGAGGGAGAGAGAGGGAGAGAGAGAGAGAGAGAGAGAGAGAGAGAGAGAGAGAGAGAGAGAGAGAGAGAGAAAACAGTCCAATGTACCTGATAGATATAGACTCAAAAATACTCAATAAAATACTTGCTAAAAGAAATGCATAAAAAGATTATACAGCATGACCAAGTTGGCTTTCTTCCCAAAATGCAGAGATAGCTCAACACATGCAAGTCAATAAGTGCAATAAGCCACATACATCGATTTAAAGACAAACATCACATGATCATCTCAATAGATGCAGAAAAAAATTATTTGACAAAAAATTCAGCATGCCCTCATGATTGAAGCCATAGAGAATGCAGGACTAGAGAGAACAAACCTCAACACAGTAAAAGTTGTACTCAACATATGCACAGTCCCTTCAAATCAGGAATGAGGCAGAGCTGCTTACTACCCACACTCCCTTTCAATATTGTGCAGAATTAGCAGGAGTGATGAGGTAAGAGAAGGAAATTCAAGGGATACAAATAGAGGAAGCTTCACCTTGTTTAGGTATATACATTGATACACATTGGCTTTGTAGGAAGTTTAGCAGTGCTCCTTCTGTTTCTATCCCTATTTGCAGATGACATGATGTTGTATATTAGAGATTCCAAAAAGTCTACCATAAACATTTCTAGAAATAAGCAAATTCAACAAAGTGGTAGGATAAAGAATCAAGTTGCATAAATCAATAGCTTTTATATATGCCAACAACAAACCTACAGAGAATGAGATACAGAGAATGAACACACTTACGCCTGAAGGAAAATGTAGGCTCAATTTTCTTAACCAATATATTTTATTAACAACTTAGTGACCGAGCATATGTCACTTATAACCTGACTAACCAAAACAATAGGAAATGGGGATTAATTGACACAATATCAAAACTGTAAGGATATCAGTTCTGAGGAACGGTTCTCCTGGCACAATCAGCAGGATTTCTTCTGCTGGAATCTGGAGTAACCAGAACCCAGAACGTCAGCAGGAGCCAGAATCCCGAAACCTTCCTTCAGCGGTTCTCTCTAAGAGCGTCTCGAAGTGCAGAGATGAACAGCCAAAACTATCCCAAATATCCAAAAAGCCCCACCTCCAGTTCTGGGTTCATTTATATAACTCCTCCCAGAGTCTGTTCACGAGATCTTTTCAGCTGGCAACAATTAAGCTCCTACACGAGGTGGTTGCTCTTCTAGTGGATTAACCTCACCTGTTCTCTCATGAGACCATTCTGATTTCACACTTGAAATCCTAAAAAACAGGTTTATCTCTCCTTCAGGAAAATAAAATATCTAGGAATAAAGTTAACCAAGGAAGTGAAGAAGACCCTTTACAACGAAAACTTTAAACCTGTGTAGAGTGAAAGACACTAGAAAATAAAATATATCCTGTGTTCATGGGTGGATAGAATTAATATTGTGAAAATGACAATTTAACCAAAAGCTATTTACAGATTCAATGTAATCTCAATATTTTATTCCTCGCAGAAATAGAAAAAGTATCCTAAAATATGGAACTACTAAAGATCCCAGATAGCCAAAACCCTGAACAACAATAACAAAAAACAATGCTGGTGGGAGTATTATGTCAGATCTTAAGATATATTATAGAGTGTAGTAATAAAAACAATATGACACAGTCACAAAAAAGACATGTAGAACAAAAGGGAAGGCCCAAACATGAGTAGCTGTAGCTGTAACTTTGGCCACTTAACAGTTGACAAAAATGACAAAAACGTTCAGTGAAGAAAAGAAAGCATCTTCAATAAATGATGCTGAGCAAACTGGATATCCACATGCATAAGAATGAAATTAAACCAGTATTTATCACTTTGGGCTAAAACTACTCCAAATGGACCAAAGACCTAAATGTGACACCTGAAAACACTGAAACTAGAATAAAACACAGGCAGTCACCTGCATGACATAGGTGTAAAGGACTTTCAGAATAAAACTCCATTTGCCCCAAAATTAAGGTCAACAACTGACAAGTGGGACTTCATAAAACCAGAAGAACTTTCTGTGTACCTCCAGTCTTAGGACTGGTGAGGCAGACAGAGGTCAGCCTGTTTACCCATATCGGTGAGTTCTAGGTGCAATGAAAGACTAAGACCCTGTCTCAAAAAGAAGGCAGAGATCGTTAAAGACCATACTTGACCCTGACCTCTGCCCTCTACATGCACACGTGCACGCATGAACACAATCACATATAACAACTATCGTGTTAGAGTAAATTGTATCTGTTCAGTCTAGGATGCCGCTAACTGACATAAAGAGACTGAAACATACTTCAAAGCGGCAAGCACTGTGCTGGGCAGAACCTAAACTGTTGCATTCATCTAACAATAAACTACTTTAATCCTCATAATTTTCATATATCCCAAGTACTTGCCAATCTGGTTTTTCTTCTGTGGCTTCTTTTCCTCCTGACTCTCTGTCAAGTGTCAATTGTCAACTCCTGATTCCTCCCCGTCTCTAGGAAGTCCCACCTTCCACTCCTGTCCTTCTGCCCAGCTGATTGGCTAAACAGTGCTTTATTGACAGTTGTTAGATCCACTCAAGACATTCCTCTAAAATTCTCCTTTTTAGTCTAATTATAATAAAAAAAAACTTTTTACCTGTACATTTATATTATTACACCAATACACACGCACAAGAACCACAGAACAATCACTGTATTCATGCTATACTCATCGTGTGTTGCTGTCTTCAATCCCATCAGAGACTTGAGAAGGAATAAAATTAATTACCTGAGTAAACAGGAAATGCATGTTAACAGCTTCCAAAATGAAAAAAAAAAAAAAAATTACAGGGACACTTTGCTGCCTAAGCAGTCACTCAAAACTCTCTAACACGTTGGAGGATCATCTTCAGCCTTCTGGTCCAGTATATCTGACAGACATATTTGTGAAGCAGGGACTATTGAGGACTTGCCTACCCTGACTTGGCAGCGTTTGGCTGTCAACTACATCTGCATTCAAGCTTGCCCATTTCAGGCAGAATTCTTTCTGTGACAGAAAACAAGGACATTTTTTTTTCCCAGTGTCTGGTTTGCCATATCTGAAGCCATCTCCATAAGTACCAGATTGACAAATGGTTGGAATATATGGAGGGTATGAGGGTTAGAGTAGTTTATTTTAGTTTATTGTTAGATTAGTAGTAGTTTAGATTCTGCCCATAGTGCTTGCAGCTTTGATTTATGTTTCAGTCTCTTTTTGTCAATTATTGGCTTCCTAGGCTGAGTAGATACAATTTATTGTAACATGTAAGAGCTAAAACGAAAAGCATAAACCGTCAGAACTCCAAGGAGGAACAAACTCACCACTGTGGAGAGATTGTTTAAACACATCTTCGTCTGCAATTGAATGAAAGCCCAAACACAATGAAGAATACAGAAGATCCGGTCAGGTGTGTGCCACATGATGCTAATCCCAATACGTGGAAGATAAAGGCAGGAGGACTGAGAATTTGAAGATGTTGCTAAAATTCCTTCCTAGGTGAAGACACCATTCCTCTTCCCAACAACAATGTGAGGCATAATTCCACCAAATTCCCTTCAGGGAAGAAGACATTCTTACAGCAGCATAACAGAAAGCCTAGTCTCTGGGAGTGGCTAAAGCCCTGGTGAGGGTCAAATTACCCTCCTATACCTCTCTTTGAGGAGGTGTAAGTAGTTAAAAGCCTATCTGGCATAGTCTTTTGCAAGTGGATACAGCTGAATACCATAGTGGTTGTTTAGCTCAAAGGACAATCCTGTACAACAGAGGCCAACGTGGGTTAGCAAGTTGAGCTGATCCCAACCCATAGTGCACAGTAACACACAGTCTTAGATTTTGTGTGTGTGTGTGTGTGTGTGTGTGTGTGTGTGTGTGTGTGTGTGTGTGAGAGAGAGAGAGAGAGAGAGAGAGAGAGAGAGAGAGAGAGAGAGAGAGAGATCACATACACATGATTTGTGATTTTCAATAAACGCGTTTGCCTTCCTGAACATTTAGAAAGGTATTTCACTCTGTGTTGTTGGAGACATTTGTATCTAGCCCACATATGACTCAGTTTGTGGCCCTCTGTGTAGCTGAGTGAACATTATACTGTAGATGCCATGTTATATATTAGTTTTCTTTCTACTGCTGTGATTAAGACCATGGCCAAACACAACTTAGGAGGAAAGGGTTTGTTTCAACTTACAGTTGTTGACCATGAAGGGGAAGTCAGGGCTGGAATGGTAGCAGAGGCTTACTCACCCTTCCTTCTTATAACACTCAAGACCACTTGCCCAGGGGTGGCACTGCCCACTTTAACCTGAGCCCTCCCACATCAACCATCAATCAAGAAAAATGCGCTACAGACTTTCCCACCAATACTTCCGTTTCCCTCACCTGAGTCTTTAGCCCCTACCAGAGAAGACTAGGCGTCTGTTATGCTGGTGTACAAATGTCATTTTTCCTTGCTCAGTAAAGCCTTTCTGGTGTGGCTGGTTGGGATGAAGCAATCCCTCATTCATGCTCTGTAAGGAAGCCTGTTAAACTCACTGGTTCCCCAGAATGAAGTTTGGTGGAATTATCTGAAGTTTTCCTCTTCAGGTGACTCTAGCTCATGTCAAATGGAGAAAACAAACAAACAAACAAACAAACAAACAAACAACGAGCCAGGACTGTCTCTCAAAACAATGTCTAAATGAAAAGCCAATCATCAAAAGATAATTATAAGCTTATCTTATATTTGGACACTAAGATACATTTTTAGATAACCATGGAAAATAAGAAGTGTTTAAAATAATACTGATAATCCTGATCTGACAGGGACATTTTTTAAGCTTAACTCTGCCTAATCAAAAGAGGAAAATGTGGAAGTTAATGAGCTGATCACCATCCGCAAGAGCAGAGAACACTGGTAGGAGAGATTAAAGAAAATAGAAGGATGTAATTAAAGATAAGGCCACAAATTAATACACTAGGAAAGAAACCCACAATGGCAGAATGCCAAAGGTTGTTTCTTGGAGAAAGCTGATAAAACAAAGAAACCTCTAACCAGATTATTAAAAGAGAAAAGGCACAAGTAAACACATCACAGATAAAGAGGGGACATCTGACCTTGCAGACAGCCACCAAAGGAAATTATAAATATGGGAGGAAATTATGAAATACCTGACTCTAGATCACTTGAAAACTTAAACGAAAACATAAATTTCTAGAATATGTCAAAATATAAATTATAGTAACAAATGGTAAAGCTATTACAGAAGTGTAATAAAAATGACAAATATATTTTTTAAAAATCTGTAGCCCCGATGGTGTGTGTGTGTGTGTGTGTGTGTGTGTACATGGTGTGTGTATGTATATGGTGTGTGTGTGTGTGTACGTGGTGTGTGTATGTATATGGTGTGTGTGTGTACATTGTGCATGTATGTATATGGTGTGTGTGTGTGTGTGTGTGTACATGGTGTGTGTTTGTATATGGTGTGTGTGTGTGTACATGGTGTGTGTATGTATATGGTGTGTGTGTGTACATTGTGCATGTATGTATATGGTGTGTGTGTGTACATGGTACATGTATGTATATGGTGTGTGTGTGTGTGTACATGGTGTGTGTATGTATATGGTGTGTGTGTGTGTACATGGTGCATGTATGTATATGGTGTGTGTGTGTGTACATGGTGTGTGTGTGTGTACATGGTGCATGTATGTATATGGTGTGTGTGTGTGTACATGGTGTGTGTGTATGTATATGGTGTGTGTGTGTGTGTGTGTACATGGTGTGTGTATGTATATGGTGTGTGTATGTATATGGTGTGTGTATGTATATGGTGTGTGTGTGTGTGTACATGGTGCATGTATGTATATGGTGTGTGTGTGTGTACATGGGTGTGTGTATGTATATGGTGTGTGTGTACATGTGCATGTATGTATATGGTGTGTGTGTGTGTACATGGTGTGTGTATGTATATGGTGTGTGTGTGTGTACATGGTGCATGTATGTATATGGTGTGTGTGTGTGTGTGTCCATGGTGCATGTATGTATATGGTGTGTGTGTGTGTGTACATGGTGTGTGTATGTATATGGTGTGTGTGTGTGTACATGGTGTGTGTGTATGTATATGGTGTGTGTGTGTGTGTACATGGTGTGTGTATGTATATGGTGTGTGTGTGTGTACATGGTGTGTGTGTATGTATATGGTGTGTGTGTGTACATGGTGTGTGTATGTATATGGTGTGTGTGTGTACATGGTGTTGTGTATGTATATGGTGTGTGTGTGTCCATGGTGCATGTATGTATATGGTGTGTGTGTGTGTGTGTACATGGTGTGTGTGTATGTATATGGTGTGTGTGTGTGTCCATGGTGCATGTATGTATATGGTGTGTGTGTGTACATGGTGCATGTATGTATATGGTGTGTGTGTGTACATGTGTGTGTATGTATATGGTGTGTGTTCTGTATATGGTGTGTGTGTGTGTACATGGTGTGTGTGTAGTATGGTGTGTTGTGTGTACATAGTGTGTGTGTATGATATTGGTGTGTGTGTGTACATGGTGTGTGTATGTATATGTTTGTGTATGTATATGGTGTGTGTGTGTGTACATGGTGTGTGTATGTATATGGTGTGTGTGTGTGTACATGGTGTATGTATGTATATGGGTGTGTGTTTGGGCATGCATGTATGTATATGGTGTGTGTGTGTACATGGTGTGTGTATGTATATGGTGTGTGTATGTATATGGTGTGTGTGTGTGTGTACATGGTGTGTGTGTATGTATATGGTGTGTGTGTGTGTACATAGTGTGTGTGTATGTATATGGTGTGTGTGTGTACATGGTGCATGTATGTATATGGTGTGTGTGTGTGTACATGGTGTGTGTGTATGTATATGGTGTGTGTGTGTGTACATGGTGCATGTATGTATATGGTGTGTGTGTGTGTGTGTACATGGTGTGTGTGTATGTATGGTGTGTGTGTGTGTACATGGTGCATGTATGTATATGGTGTGTGTGTGTACATGGTGCATGTATGTATATGGTGTGTGTGTGTACATGGTGTGTGTATGTATATGGTGTGTGTATGTATATGGTGTGTGTGTGTGTGTACATGGTGTGTGTGTATGTATATGGTGTGTGTGTGTGTACATAGTGTGTGTGTATGTATATGGTGTGTGTGTGTGTACATGGTGTGTGTATGTATATGGTGTGTGTATGTATATGGTGTGTGTGTGTGTGTACATGGTGTGTGTATGTATATGGTGTGTGTGTGTGTACATGGTGCATGTATGTATATGGTGTGTGTGTGTACATGGTGCATGTATGTATATGGTGTGTGTGTGTACCATGGTGTGTGTATGTATATGGTGTGTTGTATATGGTGTGTGTGTGTGTGGTACATGGTGTGTGTATGTATATGGTGTGTGTGTGTGTACATAGTGTGTGTATGTGGTGTTGTGTGTGTACATGGTGTGTGTATGTATATGGTGTGTGTATGGTGTGGTGTGTGTGTGTGTGTGTACATGGTGTGTGTATGTATATGGTGTGTGTGTGTGTCATGGTGTGTGGTATGTATATGGTGGTGTGTGTGTGTACATGGTGTGTGTGTATGTATATGGTGTGTGTGTGTGTGTGTGTGTGTTGGTATTTGATGATGTGAGTGAACAACCTCAGATGCCAGTTCTCATCTTTCACCTTGTTTGAGGCAGCGTCCCTTGCTGTTTGCCACTGCATATGTCAGGCTACCTGGTCCCAGAGCTGCCAGGGATTTGTCTGTCACCACTTCTCATTTTGCCCTTAGGAACACTGGGGTCACAGAAGCGCATTGCTATGTCTGGCATTACGTTTTTTTGAGAGATCCAAACTCGCCCACCAAACACTTTACCCATATCTCCAGCCCTCTGCCTTCTTCACTCTGTTGAATAGTTTTAAACAATGAATTCTACTAAACATCCAGGCAGCCAATAATTATAATGATTACAGGCATATATTTCTCAATGTAGATAAAGAAGATATGTTAATATGTGAACCCAACAAAGATGGCATGTGAAAGGAAAGTGTGGGATAGCTCTACATCAAAACTTCAGGGCTTGATGTTAGCAAGCAGATTCACCAATGATAAATAGCGTTAGCCTATCATGACCAGGTGTCTTTATTCAGGGGATGCAAGGTTGGCTGGATGGCAGAAAATCATATAATGGACCTACCGAGTTAAAAAATAGAGAAGTAATGTCACACAATCTCTCTTAAGGATGTGGGGAAAGCCTTTGGTGCAAGTTCACATCCTTTCACAACTGCAGAACCCACAAGTCTCAGAAGAGCTCCTCCAAACTAAAGCTGAAACACAGCTTCTTAACCAGTCCAACAGAAGCTAGGGTTGCAAGCTCAAGGCCTGCTAAGGCTACAGAGTGGCGTTCAAGTCCAGCTTGAAAAACTTAGTGAGATTCGAAATAAAATAAAAACGAGGGCTGAGGACTAGGTCAGTGGTAAAATGATTACCCAGCATGCACAAGGTCTGCCATGTTCAAGCCTTTGCACCATAGACACTAATAGCAACAGACAAACCAAGAGTGCATAATGCAAATCTGATTGCTTCAGCTGAAATGTCACCAGAATTCTCTTGCCTCTAAAGCATATATTTGCTTTTATTTTATGTATGTGGGTGTGTGTGTGTGCCACATAAGTGCAGATGCCCACCGAGTCCAGAAGAGGGAATTAGATCCCCTGAAGCTGGAGTTGTGTGCTGCCTGAAGTGGGTGATCAGAAGGAAACTCAGGTTGCCTGCAAGAGCAGTGTGTGCTCTTAACCACTGAGCCTTTTCCCAGTGGTCCTAAACACTGTTTTCAAAATCAGGAATGAAGCATCAGCATCTCTGCTTCTGTTTCTTGTTCTATACACAGCCCATCCTATTAAGGGAAGGAAAAATAACATAAGGTCTGCACTGCAAAGGAGGCAGTGAAACTGTTTCTAAATTATTTGTGTATTAATATTATTAACAACATGAAAGTCCAGAAATATTTATACTTATTAGAATATGAGCTCAATTTACAAAAAGTTGTGTTATATTTCACCACAAACTTCTCAAAAATATAATGATAAGATTGACTACTTACAGATCTACATTAAAAAATGAGCCTATGGTTGACAGAATAATGCCTTCCCAAAGACAGCTAAGCTCTATTTCCCAGAACCCATGAATATATTAGATTACATGAGAAAGGAGAATTTATAAGTATACATAAAATTATAGTTGACAATCACTGGACCTTAAGATAAATTATCCAGGCAGGATCAAGGGAATTAGAAGGGTCCTTAAAGGGGGAAAAGAAGCCAAAGAGAGTCAGAGAGGGTGATGTGAAGACACTTTAACCCATAGCCTCGGCCTTGAAGATGGAGCACTTGGCCATGATTCAAGAAGATCCTCAGACTCTAGAAGCTGAGATAGCCCAGAAAATAGATCCTTCCCTTCCCATAGAAGTATCTGCAGTGAACACACTCCTGCCAGCACCTCAATGTTTGCTCAGTGACATTCTGTCTTCCAATCCCAGAACACTAAGATAATGAAGTTGTGTTGTATTAAGCCAAGTTTGTGGTTGCTGGTTGTGGCACCAACAGGAAACTGATTCAGAACCACAGGATAAATCTTTTCCTTTATATGTAAGGCTTTAAGGGGAAAGCTATAAAACTTTATTGAAGTACATTAAAGCACGGCTAAGTAAATGGGCTGAGAGGTTCTTTCTCATAAAGATGCAAATCCTTGCTAAGCTGATCTATAGATTGAATTCTATGCCAATAGAAACCTTAATAATTTTAAGGTGGATCTTGACAAGCTGATTCTAAAATTTCCACAGAGAGGTCCAATGATAGCCCACAATTCTTTAAGAGAAAGTTCTAAAAAATTCACTGGAATAGAACCGAGAAGATGGTTACATTAGTAAAGTGTTTGTCATACAAGAATAAGGGCTCAGGCTCGATCTCTAGAACCCACTTTAAACATCCAGGCATGGGAATTGCACACTTGCAATCCGAGTGCTGTGGACATGGTAACAGGAGGATTCTTTCTGGGCAGTCAGTCTAGACAAGACACTGAGCTCCAGGTTCAGTGAAAGATGCAACCCTAAAATATAGAGAGTGACTGAGGAAGACAATGGATGTGGACCTGTTGTTTCCATATACTTGCACACATGTAAACACAATTTATTCCCTCTCTCACATACACAATGTGTTACAAGCCCAGAAGTGGATCTGTGCATATATATGCTCTTGTTTACCGAGAACACTGGTTGCCCATACTGGTGGGAAAAAGGTGGAATAATTGTTATAATTATATTGATATATATGTGTGTGTTTACAGAATTGTAATAAATATTATCTATCTCTCTATATATGTATGTATGTGTGTTTACATAATTGTAATAAACATTATATTGGGGTGTGTGTGTGTTAATGTGTTGTTTGAACCCACTGAGAAGCTAGATTTGGGAGCAGACTCTTTTCTGCCCCCATTTTAGACCAAAGCATGTTTATCTTATAGTTTATTCTAAGGTCCCTTGCCTGGGGATGGACTGACCCCCTCACCTCTGAGATAAGGAAGACAAAGAACAAAACAGCCCCAAAGTCAAAACATTATGCTTGTGAGAAAAGCTAGAAGGTCAGCCATTTCCAAAAGATATTACTATTGTTTGTACCACAATACAAAAGTGCTAGCAGTGGGAAAGAGAACCATGGAAGTTCCTTCATGGTGAGAAAACTCAATCAGGAATCCAGCTGATATCTCCTGGATATTATGGGTGCCTGATTTGATGCCATCCCTGTTACTATTTTTTCTTTTACTTGGATACTTCACCTGCTCTGCCTGTGGTTCTATGGATTGGGAACTCCGGCTGCTTGTGGGTCCCATAATATGGGAAGTAGGGACTACTTCTGACATGGACTCTGGCTCCCACATGTTGATCGCTTCCTCCTGGTGGGGCTGCCTTGCCAGGCCACAGAGGAAGAGGATACAGGCAGTCCAGATGAGATGTGATAGGCTGAGGTAGATGTTAGGGCAGGAGGGCTCCCCTTTCTGATGATGAGGGGAGGGAGAGGGTATGCGATAGGAAGGGTGGGATTGGGAGGAGAGTACAATTGGCATGTAAAGTAAACAAATTAAAAATTAAAAAAATTTCACTTATTGACTTTACATTCTGATTATAGCCCCCTCCCTCCCTCCTCCTCCTTTCCCTTCCAGTAGTCCTCAGAAAGGGGGATCCCTCATCCCCTACCATCTGATCCAAGCCTATCAAGTCTCTTGAGGACTGCCTGCCTTCTCTTCCTTTGCAGGGTCACTCTTTTCGTGATAGTCCTCTTACAAGAATTAGCCAGCATTGAAATGCCAGCATTAATTCCTTCTGATATAAATGCTGTGGAAAAAGGATGTAGGATGTGGCAGCAGAAGTCTGCCACTGCCAGTACAGTTGACAGGGGCATAGACAGACTGTGCCTTAATGAAACTTCATTGTGTTAGTGTTAGCTTGACAGAATCTAGAATAACCTGAGAGAGGGGCCACTGAACATGCCTATGAGGATTCTCTTTGTTATGTTAATTGCTGTGGAAAGAGAAATCTTAATTATAGGTAGGACCATTATCTGGTCAGGGGGTCCTGGGTGGTATTAGACAGAGAAAATGAACTGAGCACTAGCCTGCATTCTCCCACTTCCCTCTGCTTTGTGATAATGGATTCAATAGTATCAATCATGTCTCTGCTGCCATGTTTTCCCCATCATGATGGACTCAACCTTGAACTGTAATCCAGAATAAACCTTTTTCTTGTTCAGGTTGCTTTTGTCAAGACATTTTTTTCTTTAAATCATAGAACAAGAGCAGAAACAAACACACAAGCTTTTCTGGAAATACAAAATATGTTCCAGAATGCTCATGGCAGAATTATTAGCAAAAAGACATAATCAGACATCATACTGAGAGTGAGGTGGTTATATACATTGTGATATGCCCATGTTATACAGTGGTAGGTATAGAACGATTGGTACCATGACAAAACTAAAATGCTGAAGGCACAAAGAAGAGGACTGTGGTGGTTGGAATGAGTTTGGCCTCCATAGACTCACTATTTGAAGCTTGGCCCATGGGCAGTGGCACTATTAGGATGTGTGGCCTTATTGGAGGAAATGTGTCACATTGGGATGAGCTTTGGGGTCCCCTATGCCCAAACTCTTCCTAGGGTGGAATCCAGTCTCCTCTTGCTGTCTGTGCCTCAAGATGTAGAACTTCCCGCTCCTCCAGCACCATGTCTGCATGCACACTGCCATGCTTCTCACTATGATGATAAGGGACTAAACTTCTGAAACTGTAAGCCAGTCCCAATTAAATGTTTTCCTTTATGAGAGCTGCCATGGTCATGGTGTCTCTTCAAGCAACGAAACTCCAACTAACACAAGGACAGAAAGATATAATCACTTTAATTCCAGGTACTTCGAACTTCAAAAGTAAACCAATGCATTTAAAAAGATAAGTACACAAGTAAAAAAAGACAAAAAAAAAGGGGGGGGGGAGGAGGAAAAGATAAAGGAATACTGAACACAAAAGTTAGCACACAAAGGCATACAAGAATAAGGTTTGTCAGGCAGAGGAAGAAATTAGGAAAACTATTCCTTTCACGATAGCCACAAACAATATAAAATATCTAGGAGTAACTCTAACCAAGCAAGTGAAGGACTTATTTGAAAAAAACTTCAAACCTCTGAAGAAAGAGATTGAAGATGACATGAGAAGATGGAGGGATTTACCTTGTTCATGGATCGGGAGAATCAACATAGTAAAAATGGCCATCTTACCAAAAGCAATTTACAGATTCAACGCAATCCCTATCAAAATACCTACAAATACTTTAAGATATTGAAAGATCAATTCTAAAATTCATATGGAGAAATAAAAAACCCAGAATAGCAAAAACAATCCTATACAACAAAAGATCCTCTGGAGGAATCTCCATACCTGATCTCAAGCTGTACTACAGAGCAACAGTAATTAAAACAGCATGGTACTGGCAAAGCAATAGACTGGTGGATCAATGGAATCAAATCGAAGACCCAGAGATGAATCCACACACATTTGCTCACTTGATTTTTGACAAAGAAGCCAAATCTATTCAATGGAAAAAGGATAGCATCTTCAACAAATGGTGCTGGTCTAACTGGATGTCTACATGTAGAAAAATGCAATTAGACCCTTATTTGTCACCATGCACAAAACTCAAGTCCAAGTGGATTAAAGACCTCAACTTAAAACCAGAGACATTAATTCAGTTAGAGGAAAAAGTGGGGAAGAGCCTGGGACACATAGGCACAGGAAACAACTTCCTGAACATTACACCAACAGCCCAGGCCTTAATGTCGACAATTAATAAATGGGACCTCATGAGGCTGGAAAGCTTCTGTAAGGCAGGAGACCTGTCAAGAAACAAAGCACAGCCTACAGAATGGGAAAAGATCTTCACCAACCCTTCATCTGACAAAGGTTTAATATCCAAAATATATAAAGAACTCAAGAAATTACACCACAAAACCAAACAACCCAGTTGCGAAATGGGGCTTGGAAATTAACAGGAGAGAAGAAAGGAAAGAATGGCAAGCTTGGAACTAACAGAGAAGTCTCAACAGAGATATCAATGGCCGAGAAACACTTAAAGAAATGCTCGTCCTCGTTAGTCATCAGAGAAATGCAAATCAAAACGACACTGAGATTTCATCTTACACCCATCAGAATGGCTAAGATCAAAAACTCAAATGACACCACATGTTGGCGAGGATGTGGAGAGAGAGGAACACTCCTTCATTGCTGGTGGGAATGCAAACTAGTACAACCCCTTTGGAAAGCTATCTGGCACTTTCTCAGAAAAATGGGAATAGGGCTTCCTCAAGACCCAGCTATCCCACTCCTTGGAATATACCCAGAAAATGCCCTACCACACAACAGGGACATATGCTCAACCATGTTCATAGCTGCTCTATACATAATAGCCAGAACATGGAAACAGCCTACGTGTCCCTCAGTAGAAGAATGGACTAAGAAACTGTGGTATATTTACACGATTGGATACTACTCAGCTATGAAAAATGAGGAATTCCCGAAATTTGTGGACAAATGGATTGATCTAGAAATTATCATAATGAGTGAGTACACCCAGAAGCAAAAAGAGACAAACGGTATATACTCACTTATCAAACACTAGTCCAAGGGATACGTACCATGAAAATCTTTACTTACCAAGAAAGTGGGTCAGAGGAGAGGATATCCGATTGAGACTTTAGGCAAGAGTAGCATGGAAGAAAGAGGAAATTGTAACCTACAAGAAGAACTTTATGACAGGCAGATCTGGATCCTGGGGTCCTCCTCAAACTAAGGCACCAGCCAAGGAGAATATAGGCAGTAAGCTTCGAACCCCTACCAAGACCTAGCCGACGAACATGATACTCTCCACCGTTGAGTGGAGAGTGAGATCTGACTCTCACAGGAACTCTGGTGCCCCTTTTCTGACCATGTCCCCCAGATGGGGAGACCTGGTGGCACTCAGAGGAAGGATAGCTAGTTACCAAGAAGAGACTTGATATTCTGAGAACATGTATAGGGGGAGGAGGTCTCCCTAGGTCACGGACATAGGGGAGGGGAGAAGGGGAGAAATGGGAGGGGGGGAAGAATGGGAGGAAACAGGGGAAGGGCTAACAATCGAGATGTAATATGAATAAATTAATAAAAAAATCTAAAAAAAAAAAGAATAAGGTTTGTGAGGAGGAAACTTCAGCTTTAGGAATTAAATGATGTTCCATTTCTTCACTTGTATAGTGGAAACTTAATTCTATGCCTTTGTCCATAAATTGTGATACTCAATTCAGGTGACAAGCATTGATACAGACGTAGCTTTGGGGGAAAGGAAGTCTTTTGGCATGGAATTAGGAAACTGTAAAGAATACTTCCTTTCTTCCTTCGCCTTCATAATTTAGTTTGTCATTTCAAACCTGCTGATTAATCACACACACCCTGCTTCTGGTAGCCACACAGAACAGTGCCTCCTTAAAGGGGATGAAGCAAGCCATAGAAACTTCAGAACCTCGGACAGCGATCTAAGGACCCAGTGCCAGAACCATGGACAGCAGCCCACTGTTTCTATTTCAGCACCGAGGACAGAGATCCGCGGGTGGTTTCTTTTGAGGCAAACCCCTACTAACTCTTCTCAACCTTTGGATGCTTGAGACCCTTTTTTATAGTTCCTCATGTTGTGGTGACCGCCCCCCCCCCCAAGCATAAAATTACTTTTGCTGCTATTCCATAACTGTAATTTTTCTACCTTTATGACTCGTAATATAAATATTTGTGGTTTTCTGTGGTCCTAGGTGACCTCTGTGAAAGGGTCCTTAGAACCCCCTAAAGGGTTGCAGCCCACAGGTTAAGAACCAATGCTAGAGGTGGTGGTGGAAGGGCACAACTCAAGACATAGCTGTATTCCTCCATCTCTCGCCAAGCTAGTAGACAACTGTGAAATAGAACTCAGGACTCCTGATCCCAGATCTCATGTTCAGCCCATCTTTTCTGGCTTTGTTTAAATGCACAGGAACTGGTGAAGGAGAGGTTCTCAGGAGGCATATTTGACTTCCTTGGGAACTCATGAAAGGGTGAACTTTGCAGCTAGCCTTGCCACTTGCAGATCTAGACTCTGCTCTCGCCATTGCAGCGGGCCCCTGGGATACCCCAGTGTGGACTGTGTCACTTTTCTGTTAATGAGAGAATTCAGCAATCCAAAGTAGAAGACAGCCATGTGTGCAACTAAAAAAAGGACATTTCCAAAGCCTTTTCTTTCCTTTGTGGATTTCAAATCAGAAAGGTATCACTTTTATTGAATGTTTGAACTTCAGAGATGTTAAAACAGTATTATCTTATATTGTCTTCTTTGGAAATAAACCAAGGAAAATTACCACACAAAACCTTGGCCTCTTGTGACTACTAAGCTTCAGAGTATATCTTAGCTCTGTCCAGCCTTACTTATTCAGATTTTCAATGATCCAATGGCCATTGGTTAACAGGTTCTATGTTTGCTGTGCCAAGAGAAGCCAGAAAAATGACATGTGATACTGTGTTTCCAAAATATCTCAAGGGAACCACTGGATATGGTGGTTTAATCCAAGCACTCAGGAGGCAGAGGCAGAGGCAGACAGATCTTTGAGTCTGAAGCCAGCCTGAGCTACATAATGAGCTCCAGGTCACAGAACTTCACAGTAAGACTCTGTTTCAAAAAAAAAAAAGAGTCTAAATGGTCTTAAAGGTCAAGAATCATCAACTGCACACAAAATTCCTAGAATAAATTTATACAAGGTAATGGGTTCTTTTTATATGCCATTGGGTTCCTTATGCTGGTATTTTATGTTAGATTCTTCGCCTATATTCATAAGTATCCTGGTCTGTAATTAAGATTATTTTGCCTTATTTGCATGAAAATTATCCTAGATATATGGAATGAATAAGGGAATTACAGGAGTTAAAATAGTTTAAGCACTACGAGAGTGACGAGGTCTTTAGAAGTTAGATAAGGCTCAAGGGTGAACTTGCCTGAGCTTGGTCCCTTTTGCTGATCTCCAGTGACTGAGATCTATGGTACATAGTGTATTACTTCTTCCATTTTATTAGAGTTACTTATTGATTTATAGATTAGATTCCATTTCCACTAGATTGGTTTTGGCAACATACATTCACTGGGAAATTGTCCCTTTCCTTGAGATTTCCAGTGTATTACTATATACTTGCTTATTTCTTCTTACATAATTATTTTTATTTTCCCCTCTCTCTGCAGTTAAGCTGACCATGTTTGTTTTCTCACTCCACTCACATCAAATTTTGTTCTCCTTCTTTCTTTATTCTCTGTAATTGCACTCATGAAGGTTTCCTATTTCTAATTTACTAGCCACTTTGAAGAACCAGCTCTTACATTTACTTCTTTCCACATTTTTATTTTTATTTTTTTATGAGACAAAGTCTCACTATGTATCCCTGACTGTCCTGGAACTCTCTATGCAGACTAGTACGGCCTTGAACTTACAGATGTCACCCTGCTTCTCCCCCTGGGTGCTGGATAAACAGTATGCCAAGCTTGATTTCTTTTCTTCCACTAATTTCAGTCCTTATGAATCCCCTGCTTCTTATCTCTTGTTGATTCTCCTAATTTCTTGAGACAAGCAAGTGTTAACTTTGTTTCTTATATTTTAATGCAGAGTGTTCTCTTTTCTTTGCTTCCTAAAAAATCTGTATTTTTTCTGTGTATCTTTTCTTTGATCCAAGGTTGTGTAGGGAAATTAAAAAATTTGAAGTAAAATGTTTGAGGTTTTTTCCAATCCTTTTCATTAATTACTGTTACTCATGCAGGGTGTAGTCAGAATATGCATCCGTCGAAAACCTGGATTTTTATGGTTCTAAATTTTGCAAAGTTTTATGTCCTGTTCCATATTGGTTACCACCAGTGGCCTTTGGAAGTGTGACATTCCCCATTGTATATCCCATAACCACATTCAATGTTTACATTTTCCAGTGCTGATTTCATTCATTTGGGTTTTCTTGTTTGTCTTGAAGTTTTGAAATGTACAGAAAAGTAGAGAGATGAGTATAACGAACACCATTCACACCCCCAATGACCCAGGGACTGTGCACATGCAGCCATATTTGCTTTCCTGAGGTGTAGACTTTGTGGCATTTCACTACTAAATGCTCAAGTTCCCCTTTTAATAAAAAAAAGGTCTTTTCTCATATCTCTGTCACAGCATTATTGGACATGAGATAATTCCTCCAATATCGATAGTCTTCTAAAACAATGTCTATATTCAACCTCCCTCACCATATCAAAAATGACTGTTAAAGTTTTATTTCTCAAACTAGTATACAGTGAATGGTCAGGCAATATGTTCTGGATATTTATTAATGGTTGAACACCTTTCTTCATTTGCTCATTCCTTTGTTTTATTTTGGTTGTTAGCAGGGTCATGAATAGCCCAGGCTGACTTTGAACTCACTATGGATTTGTTTAGTCTACAATGACCTTGAAGTTTTAGTCCTCCTGCTGCCAATGCCTCAGTGCTGGGATTACACAGGTATGTGCCACCAGACCAGGCTATTTGTGTCCATTGACAAATGAAATGGGCAGTTATCTTGAACTGATTTTACTTTTATCAAGTTGTCTTTTCTTTCCTAAGCTTTATTTTATATTTGGGTTCTTTCATTTTTAAGTATAGGCTATGTATTACTTCATTGCAGAATATTCTAATTAACTCATATATTTAAATGTGCTTGACTTTTCTGAGGTAGATATTTGCCAGTGCTACTTTACTTTCACTTTCTTTATTAAGTTTTGTTTAGACAGTCTCTCTATGTAGACCAAGCTGAAATTTAATGCATAGATATTTTTCTTGCTTCTGCCTGATAAGTGCTGCAAATAAAAGCTTGTGCCACCACACTCAGCATTTACTTTATTCCTATAAATATTTCCCTAGTTTTTATTTGAAATGTTTTAAAGAAATTGTTGACTGTATTTCTGTAAATGCATTTGTCCTTTTGTTTATTTTTGGTTATAATCAGTATAAAAGCGTCTGTCTAGTTGAAGAGAAGAAACAGGAAGAGAGCCCACTACAGATGTCCTCTGCTCCCAGCAGGAGATCCAAGAAGCTTCTGAGACACACAACCAAACTTTGGGATGGAATGCAGGGAGTTTTATGGAAGAGTTGGGGAAGAGAAGGGCCTGGAGGGGTCAGGAGTTCCACGAGGAGACCAATGGAGGCAACAAATCTGGGTGGAGGAGGAGGGTGCTGCAGAGACTGATGCACTAACTAATGATCATGCATGGTGAGGACCTAGCCCCTGTACTCAGATGTAGTAGATAGGCAGCACAGTCTCCATAATGTGGAGAGTAGGGACTACTTCTGACCTGGACTCTGGTCCTACGCATTGGTTACTTCTTCCTTGTGAGGCAACCTTGCCAGGTCACAGAGGAAGAGAAGATAGGCAGTCCAGATGAGACTTGATAGGCTGAGGTCAGATGTTAGGGGAGGAGGGATCCCCTTTCTGATGACTAGGGGAGGGAAAGGGTATGAGGGAGAGAAGGAGATGGTATGAGGGAGGGAGGGTGAGGTTGGAGGCAACCATGGAGGGGGCTACAATTGAGATATAAAGTGAACAAATTAAAAGTAAAAAAAAAAAGAAAAGAAAAAGAAATAAAGAAAAAGTGTCTGTCTTTTCTTAATTATTTTCATGTGTATATTTGTGTGTGTGTGTGTGTGTGTGCGTGTGTGCGTGCGTGTGTGTGTGTGTGTGTGTGTGTGTGAAGGACACAGGTCAGTCTTAGGCATTGTTTTTTCAGGAGCTATCCACCTTGTGTTTTTGAGGCAGAGTCTCTCATTGGGCTAGACTTCACCAAATGGGCTAGCCTGGCTGGCCAGTGAGCCTTGATGATCTGTTTGTCTCTGCCTTCCTAGCTCTTGGATTGCAAGCACTTTCCATTATGCCTGGCTTTTTGAAATGTGGGTTCCAGAGATTGAACTCAGGCTGTTATGTTTGCAAGGCAAGCACTCTATTGACTGTGCCAATCCCTCTAGGTCCACTGTCTGTGGTTTAGTGGGACACTTCCATTCTTTTCATTTTTATACTAACCTATTGATTGCTTCATTGGTTTTGCTTGGATACCTGGCCAGATTGATGCTCACCAGTCTTCTGTCTCAGTCTCCCAAGTGCTGAGGTTACAGGTGTGTTTCCCATGTTAAACTTACCTAATGATTTTATGCAAAGTAATTCCTATACTTTCCTCTCACCAATCGTTTATTTTATGCCATCTTGTTCTTTCTCTTTCCTTGTTTTTCATGTTGATCCTATAGTCTTTACTTCCATTTCCTTATTCCTCCCCTTGGAGATCCCTTCTAGATCTTTCTATTACCTTAAGGACCACCTATGCCTCTCTGTGTAACCAGCCAGCTTCTTGCTGTCATTTAAGAGTAAAATGCCTCGTACTCATAAGCCCAGTATTATATTCACCCCCTAACCTTTCTCCTTGATCCCCAAAGATGAAACTTTTAGAATTATTCTATTTTCATCCTTTGCTCCCTGCTCAGGGGTGAAATCTCTGTACTTATCAGCCCCCACACACGTCCCAAAGGTTGCTGAGCTTTGGCATTTGTAGAGTGACTATCATTAGAATCTCCCTTCTATTTCTGGAGTCCTCCATTAGCACATTTGCTACAGTTAGAGACAAGTCTACCCTTGTTCATCTAGGTTGAATTCATCCACATGCCCAGGACTTCTGCTCACCCCATCCTTTTTCATTCCCTGGTCTTTATCTGTCTCACACATCCCTGGGTCTTCTCTGGAGCCCTTTGCCTCATATATGGATGTCAGTCGCATGTAAGAATGTGAACCCTCAGTGTTCCCCTCTGGCTTCCCTGTGTATGTGAGAACAGAAGACGGGTTACTCACCCCAAGGTCACAATGCATAGCCCAGGCCTGGCCATGCGACATACTGTAGCCATGAAATGTATTCAAAGCAGATGCTGGGTGATGGGGTAGAAGCTTCCAGAAATAGCACCAGATCTGCCACTTTCCTTTTCCCTGTTGAGGAAAGGCCAGGGAGAGCCTAGCCTGGAGCTAAGGGTATCTCCATTAGCACAACCACCTGCTGACACTCAGACAAGAAATACACCTTTGCCCCTTTAAACCACTTACTTTTAATTTATAAGCAGTGTTGGCTATTGTTGCATCATCTATCTGTGTTGGTGGACTGAGAACCAGATAGGCTATAGGGTGATCCTTTCTTCAAGTCTCTTGTCCTGTCTGGCTCTGGGCTCATCAAACACAGTATGCATTCTTTGCCATATCCCAGCACTCAGACTGGATTGCTAGATATCCTTAGGGGAAGATGCTGAGGTGAGAATGAATAGGTACTAGGGAGGATGCTTGGAAGAGAGAACAAGGAGGTTGTTGGAAGAGGCCAGTGATGTGGGGACCACACCTTGGTGCCCATGTTTCCTGAGTAGAAAGTAAGAAGGAGTGGAGGCTCACACAGGCTCTGGCTCCTGAGCCTTATTGTGAATCTTTTTAACTGCCAACTTTTCATGGTGCTGTTGGAGAGAGAAAATCCACTGTGGAAAGAGACCCATGTTGAGTTGCTTGCAGGTGAGTGTAGGTGCCTCCTCCCTTTTGCCCTGAGCGGGCCTAGACTCTTACTTGAAAGGTCTTTGGCATCAGCTGGATTCAGGGAGTGAAAAATTAGTGTTTCCCAAAGTGGACTCCCCACTTCTGAGATGGTGCCATTAGATGTTCCCAGAGCACTCTTTAGAATCATCTCCCCTTTGGGGTTTTATGCAAAAATCATTAATTTTATAATTAGAATTATTGTTGGAGACAGAGTATCCCTGTGTAGTCCAGAATGGTCTCAAATTGTATATTGTTTTCTCCTAGACTTGCAAGCACCATCATGACTGGTTAGTGACCAGTATAGTTTTTAAAGGGATCAGAGATTTCAGTCATCAAATTGTTGAGCAGGAGGGGCCTGGGCCCTCTCTAATGCTATGGCAGTTATCTTGTGTGCACCAGGCCTGATCTAGGTACTGGACACCAGTCATCCCCATAAGCAGCTGCTAGGACATCACCAAATGCACTCTAGTATCTCTGGTCCCTGTGACTGGCACCATGGGTGTCAGGGTGGCTAGGGTCTCTCACCTGTGACACATTGTCTTCAGCATTTTTACAGCCATCGGAGTTAGAACAATTCCTGTTTTAATTGACCCCCAATTTCCAGGATATTTTCTTCTCCTGAGTCAGAACTACCATCAGAGAGATCTCCAGGCCCACTCTGTGGTGTCAATACTAAGGAATGTGGGTGCTGAGATGCCTGGCTATCCAGAGAGGTACCTATACCCTGGTCTTCCTCCTTCATGTGTGCAGCATTTGTGGAAATTCATGTATCTAGTCTTGCTTCTCACCCCTTCAGAGGCTAAACATGGCCTAACCCCTGACCCTGTCTTTCACTACTTTCCAAGGATGCCCACATCATGGTTCTATCTGCCTTTTGCTCCTCTGTAAGCATTCTGGGTTCCTGCTCAGAGTGTTTATAATGGCTGATTCCTCTGACCCATCTTCCTGGTCTACAGATGTCACCCAAGCTTTAATTCAAGTACCTTGTTCTCAGAGGAATCTTTCCACTAGCTCACCTATCACATATACATTACACACACAAACTCTGTCTTCGTTGGGCCTCTTAGGACTTACCCAATTGGAAAGCTCAGTTACTATTTACTGTGCCATGAGAACACCTTTTCCATAAAGGCATAGATTTTGTTGGCTTTACTGCTGGGTCATAAGTACCCTACAATAGGTACTGGAGACAAAAATTGGGTTGCTAGACTAATTAGTTGCCCTAGGGGACCTTAGGGAACCTTGAGGAAGTTGCATTCGATGTTAGGCAGGCCTGGGCTTCTGTGTGCCATGTTGTCCTGGTTTGTCAAAGAGAGAAGAGTCAACTGGCCACTTGTCTTTGGACAGATAGGAAGAGAGGCAAAGCTTGGGCAAGCTCTTGCTGTTAACAGGCACATCCTCAGACTTTGCTCACTGCAATTCTGGGAGCTGGGCATTCACCCATCCTTCATCCTGGAGGCCACAGTCTAACATTCTCTCTGCTGAGGAGCTCTCTGGGACAATGGCAATCTAAGATGACCCTGGGTGATCCTTTAAATCTTCACTTCCTGATTCTGCGAATCACCCTCCACTCATAGGTGACATCTGCAGCAAAGAGCAATTTAAAGATGGAGAAACTATAGCAGCCATGTGTCTGGACTTCCACAGGTCACTGGGCCTCAATTCTAATTGGTCAATGTTTCTCTTGGTCTAGTCTGGGCATTATACCAGGGATGGGAACATAGGTGGATTATATGTACACTCTTCCCTGTCTTTTGGAAGTGCAGAGGGAAGTAACTGCTATATTGAAGGAAGAAGCTGTTTAAAATGGGAGATAGCTGCGCTGGTGTTTTAGAACCAGTTTGGGGGCCCAGGATTGCCTCCTCAAAGAGGAGACCAAAGAACTGGAAGTAGAGGAGCTTTCATCCAGGGACATAGCGATTCTAATGATGGGGAGCTTGGAAGGTGTTTTGGGGAACAGTCAAGAGCCTCTAGCAAGGGGAAAATTCTTTTGTCTGTCACTAATTCTTGGTAGCTCTTCCCAGATGTCATTGTCTGGTGGCTTTAGCTTATTAAGCGGATCCTATTTCATCTTCCAGCCAAAGACCAGGAAACTTGATTGGGTTGTTTTCCTTGGGTCTTCTAGTAACTTCTCAATCAACTATCTTTAGGTTTTGTTGTTGTTGTTTTAAATAACATTTTTATTAATTCTTTGAGAATTTTTTCTTTTATTGGTAATAGTTTTTTTTCTCATATAATACATCTTGATTTTGGTTGCCCCTCCCTCTACGTCTCCCAGTTCCTCCCCACCTCCCCTTCTATCTGGATCCACCCCCTTTCTGCCTCCTGTTACTAAACAAAAAAAGCTTCTATTGAATAATAATAATATATAATATAATAAGATAAAAGAAAAAACTAATACATCATAATTGAACAATGCAAATAGGAGAAAAAGAGTCTAAGGCAAAAGTAACAGACCCACTTATCGAAACACTCAGGAATCCCATAAAAACACTAAACTGGATGCCATAATATATACGCAAAGAAACTGTAGAATAAAAGGAGAGAAGAAAAAAATAAAATTTTTAAAAAAGGTAAAAAGAGGAAAAACCTGACATGACATTGTGAGACAAGGAACCTTCAAAGATACCACTGAGCACAATTTCTGTTGGCCACTTATTGCTGGGCATGCAGCCTACCCTTAAGAGTAGCTTGTTTCCCCAGTGAGACTCCCTTGAAGACTAAGTTTTAATTTGCAGGTGGTTATCAATTAAAGATTGATTCTGGGTTAGGGGTGGGATCATGTTTCTACTTTTTTCAGCTCTAAGGACCTCATCTGGGACAGACCGGAGTAGGCCTTGCCCCAGTCTCTGTGAGTTCATATGTTTATCAACTTGGTTTTACACTCTTTCTGCCTCCTCTTCCACACTCTTTCTACCTCCTCTTCTGAGGGAATTCCTGAGCACGAGGGCAGGGATTTGATAGAGGCATTCCCTTTAGGGCTGAGTGTTCCAAGGCCTCTCAGTCTCCACACAGTATCTGGCTGTGGTCTCTATATTTGTTCCCATCTACTGTAGGAGAAGCTTCTTTGATGATGGTTGAACAAGTTACTAATCTATGAGTAGAGATAGCAGATGTCATTAGGAACCATTCTATTGCTGCTATAGAGTTGCTTGCTTTTCTTTTCCTTTTTAGAATGGTAGTATTTGGTTCCTGGAGTATTGTGCTTACCCAAGCAGTGTCAGGTATTGGTTCCATCTTGTGGAGTGGGCCTTCACTCAAACCAGATGCTGGCTGGTTACTCCCACAAGCTTTGTGCCACCAAGGCACTTGCATACTTTTTGCAGGCAGACACCATTGCAGACCAGAGGGTTTGTGGCTGGGTTAGTGTTTACGTTTCCACTTTCCTAACATTTAGAGAACCTTCCTATAACAAAGATGCTAGCAGGTAGGGGTGAAAGCTCTAAGTAGACACCAGATTGACTTTTCCCATGTTGACTGAGTCATGTAGGTGTTGTCTTCAGCAATGGGACCCTGTTGTCAATTTGTGGAGGCAACCCACAGTCTTGGCAACAGGCTGAATTGTTTGGGGGTTCTCATGGAATCCTTTTGGTCCACAAGTCAATTAGGTTAATCCAATCCTGGTACAGGAAACTTCATTTGGTGACAAGAGTTGTCCAATCTGCCTCCTTTTTTTTTTTGTGATTTATTTTAGATTGCCTTCATATATACATATAATTTAGAAAGCCTCTTCTGTATTTAGTTTCCATACCACCCCTCAAATGTCCCTTAATTTTAGCTGTTCTTCCCTCTATTCCCTTCCTCAACTCCCTCTTCCCTTTCTCTTTCCACATGAGCCTCACCTTCCTGTCTCCTTTCTCCCATCCACCTATAATTATTTTTCCCCTTTCCTAGGGAGGTTTATCCAATTTCTGTCTGTTACAAATAGAGTAGCAATGAACATGGTTGAGCATGTTGGTTGAACATGGGTGAGTGGGTCCTTGATGTTGGATGAAGAGTCCTTTGGGTACATGGCCAAGAGTGGTAGATAGATTTCCAGCTGTCTCAGAGAATTGGCATTCTGATTTTCATAGTGACTGTATAACCTTATGCTCCAACCAGCAATGGGTGAGTGTTCCCGTTATCCTATTCCTCACCAGCATGACCTGTCTCTGGTATTTTTTGAACTTAGCCATTCTGACAGGTGTAAGATGAAATCTCAAAGTAGTTTTCATTTGCATTTCTCTGATGACTAAGGATGTTGAATATTTCTTTAAGTGCTCCTCAGCCATTTGAATTTCCCTTTAAGAATTATGTTTATAATGTTCCAAAACAAGCCCTTTCCCTTTGTAAGTTCGTTACATCATGTGTTTTGTTATAGTAACAGGAAGCTGACTAACACATCCTGTTTGTCTAAATTTGCCTATGTGTACTGATGCTAATGCTAGTTGCCCATTACACTTACCTGTTTCTTAGTGGGATAAAGCTCCCCTTCACACTTTTTACTCTCATAGGTGTTCTACTTTCTAAAACACTTTGATAGCCACTGCTTCACTGTTCTGCTTATTTCAAGTGCTTGAAAAATCCCTCAACTTTATCTTTACCCATGTAACTTTTAATAGGGTCTTTCTCCTGGAAGTTCCTATTGGTCCTTCTAATCTTTCCCTTCCCTCAGCTACCCAGTAACAGCAACTATAATAAAACTGTAAATATTAGTACATTGTTCAGAAACCTGCTTTGCAGTTGTTTGTTTCTGCTTCTTCAAGCTAGCAATGAAGTCGGGTTCCAAGTCTTCCCAGCCACAAGAGTACTTTGTGTTTATTTCTTGTGTAGTCTCCTGTAATGATGCATGCTTCTACCTAAATAGAAAAGTATCCTCTGTGGTGATGGGGCCATTACTTTAGACTCGCTCTGGCCAAGAGTGAGAGGTGGGGGAGCTTATGTAGTATTGCTAGAAGCCATAAAAGAGAAAGTAAAGAATACAGATTGCTTTGTGGAAAAAAAAAAAAGAATTATGTTTATATCTAAATCTCATTTCAATTGGGCTATTTGTTTTGATATCTAGTTTTTAAATTCTTTAACATTTTGGATATTAGTACCTGCTTGATCACGGTGGATGATCTTTTTCATTTATTCTTGGATTTATATTGCAAGTATTTCATTGAGAAAATTTACATCTATGTTTATATGGAAAATTGGTCTGTAATTCTCTTTGTTTAATCAGTCTTTATATGGGTTGGGTGTCAGGATTACTGTGGCCTTGTAAAACAAAATGGGCAACGTTCCTTCTGTTTCAATTTTGTAGAATAATTCATGGATTTTTGACACTAACTTTTTTTTTCAAAGTCTGGTAGAATTCTGTACTAAAGCCATCTAACCCTGGATGGTTTTTGGTGGTGACTTTTAATCACTGCTTCTATGTCACTAAAGGTTATAGATCTGTTTAAGTTGCTTATCTGATCTTGATTTAACTTTGGTAAGTGGTGTGCATCAAGAAAATTATTCATTTCTTTTAGGTTTTTCAATTTCAGGGAGTACAGAGTTTTTAAAGTGTGTTCTTCTGATTCTCTGGATTTCTTTAGTGTTTGTGGTTATGGCCTGTTGCTCATTTCTAATTTTGTTAACTTGGACATTCTATTTCTACATTATAGTTAATTTGGATGAGTTTATCAATCTTATTGATTTTCTCAAGGAACCAACACTTTGTTTTATTGATTCTTTGTATATTTTGTTTGTTTCTATTTTATTGATTTCAGCCCTGAGTTTGATTATTTGTTGCTATCTACCCCTTTTGTGTGTGATTTCTTCTTTTTGTTCTAGAGTCTTTGTGTGTGGTATTAAGTTACTAGTATAAGATTTCTTGAACTTCTTTATTTAGGCACTTAGTGCTATGAACTTGCCCCTTAGATAGAACTGCCTTTCTTATGTCCCATACATTTGGGTATGCTGTGTATTCATTTTCATTTAATTATAGAAAGCCTTTAATTCTTTCTTAATTTTAGACTTGCTCATTTTTCATTCAGAAGAGGGTTGCTCAGTTTCCCTGAGTTTGTAAGATTTCTGTTATCCTTCTCCGACTTTAATCTGTGATGGTCAGATAGTATGCAAGGTGTTATTTCATTTTTCTTTTATTTCTTGAAAATTGCTTTGTGTCCAATGATGTGGTCAATTTGGAAGAAAGTTCATGAGGTGCAGAGAAGGTATATTCTTTTGAGTTTGGGTGAAATGTTCTGTAAACATTTTTTGGCTCTATTTGGTTTGTAAACTTCAGTTAGCTCTAGTATTTCTGTTTAGTTTTTGTCTGGATGACCTGTCCATTGGTGACAGTAGGGTACTGGGGCCTCTCACTGTCAGTGTGTGAAGGTGAATATTAATTTAAGCGGTAGTAGTGTTTCTTTTATCAATTTGGGTGCACTTGTGTTTGGTGCATAGATGTTAAGAATTTCAATGGCTTCTTGATGGATTTTTTCCATTGAGTATTTAATGTCCTTCTCTCTCTTAAGATTACTTTTGGTGTGAAATTTATTTTTTCAGATATTAAAATGGATACACCTACTTTTAAAGGTCCATTTGCTTGGATTATCCTTTTTCATCTTTTAACATGAGGGTATTCTATTCTTGATGCTAAAGTGTGGTGCTTTTTAAAAAAAATCTTATTTTCTCATCCGTTCATTAAATCTGTGTCTTTTTATGGGGAATTGAGAACACTGACAACATTGAGAAATCTCAGTGAGCACATTTGTTGATTACTGTTATTTTCTTGTTTTTGTGGTGGTCGTGGTGCTTGTGTGTGTGTGTGTGTGTGTGTGTGTGTGTGTGTGTGTGTGTGTGTGTGCGTATGTCATAATGTATATTCAGGTAGAATCCAAAGTACAGCTTGTAGGAGTCAGTTGTCTTCTTCTACCATGGGGGTTCTGGTGATTGAACTCATATTAAAGACATAGAGACAAGCACCTCTATATGTCAAGCCATCCTCACTTGCCAGGCTCCGGTTGACCCTGGCAGGAACTTGAGCTCCATAGAGGAATGCAATACAGATATTTATGGGCCAGGTGGGAGATGGGCAGAGGATCAGGCCATCTAAAGAAGCCTGAATATACTAATCTGGTTTTCTCTAGTGGAGAAGGCCGTGGCACAGGAGAGTGAGTCTACCCTGCTGGTGAACTTCCAGCATGGATGTTCAAGGTGAGTCTGTTCAAAGGACTGGGTGTTGCTTCACCCATAGGCAGTTCCATCATTGAGTCTGGGAAACTCCCATCACAGTGCTACTGTGTGGCGGTGGTGGCAGTCCTTGCTAGCAGATCAAAGTCTCTGAGAAGACCCATGTTCTGCTCTGTTTAACCCAGGGTTGGTGAAATGGTATAGCCACAGAACTTACTCACTTACCAAGAAGAGCTGCCTGCCCTACAATGGGGTGCTTTTCTCTGGACTCTGACACTACTGGAAGGCTGAAATGAAGGCAGACTACTGACTGTACAAATTGCATGGCTTTGGAGCACAGCCAAGGCTGGAGGGCAGTCCTGTTCTTGTACCAGTTAATTTTCCTGCTGGTACTAGAAAATACCCTGAGGAAAAAGCAACTTGAGGAAGGAAAGGCTTGTTTTGGCTCACATTTCCAGGGTAGAAAGCCCATCATGACAAGGATAGCATAGTGACAGGAGCTGAGGTAGCTGGATATATTCCATCCACAGGAAGCAGAGATAAATGCTAATGCTCTCAGCTCATTTTCTCCCTTTTAACCAGTCCAGGACTCCAGTGCGAAGAATGCCGCTGCTTACAATCAAGGTGGATCTTCCTACATCAATTAACCTAATGTAGGTAATACCTCACAAGTGTGGCCAAAGGCTAGGCCATTCTAGGTCCTGTCAGGTCGACAAACTGTATTAACCATCACAAAACTCCATGGTGGGAAGACTCCATACAGCTCGTCCCTGGAGGAGGGGCCCTGAGAAAACTCACTTTCTCCCATGGAAAGTGATGATGGTTCTGTACTCTCTGCCTACATTCAAAGATGGATATATGATTGTGACAAAGCATTTGGCACTCACAAGGATTCACAATGTCCAGGGAGCCATTGGCAGCTCTGGCTCCTTCTCAGCAAAAAAAAAAAAAAAAAAAAAAAAAGGAAGTAAGCAAGCAAGCAAGCAGTGGCATCAGCCAGAAGCAAGGCACTTCCCTCCCTCCCTCCTCCCTCTCGCGCTTCCTCCTTCCCTCCCTCCCTCCTTTCAGCAGCAACCTCTATGGCCAGACACAGAGTGGGGATATGAAGACGGACTTGCCTGGGAGTTGAGCCCCTCCCTTCCTTATTCATCGTGGAGCCAGAATTTGCTGGTCCACTGGCCTCTCTCTGTGAAAGGGCTGGAGAAAGGGCTGCAGAATGCAGGCGGGTACAGAACAGAACAAACAAGTAGGCGGCAGAGTTATAAAACCAGGACGTGTTTTATTAGCTAATAAGATGCATCTGCTTTTATTAAAGAAAGAGGCAAAGTGGAAGGAGGTGTAGAGACTGGCTCCTGAAGGGACCCAGAGAGACTGTGAACCCACTCACTGGCCACAGCTTGCCCTGTGTTGACATTCTCAAAGCCTTTCTCTCCATGTCTCAGCTCTTCCCTGAACCTCCTCCTGCTCATGTCCAAGGCTAGTCAAGATACTCCAGGGTTGGGGTTACATCTATCAACTAGTAGCCCTACGGGGCGGGGGGGGGGGGGCGGAAGGAAGCTGTCATTGACTCAAAGGTGGACAAAGCCTATGCCAGACAATGGCAGAAACAATGTCTGCGCTTAACTGGCAATTATCCAAGCAACAAATGATATTTTACCATTAACATTTTTTTCTAGCATTAAAAAAGAAAAATTCCTTGAGCTCAGTACCCAACCCTGGGAGTTGGGACTCTCAGAACCACCCCTGGGACAGATTGGGGCGGGGCGGGGGGCGGGGAGGTGTGCTGCTACCATTCTAGTGTTCCCTGGGTGTTAACCTGCCGTGGTAGCAGAGCATCTTTCTTGAGAATGGGTAGGTACTAAGGATGCAGGCAGAATAGTCAGGACCCAGGCTCTTGTCCACATAGTTTCAGTTCCAGCGGCGGTGGCAGTCAAAGACATTCAAGGACTGGGTTGTGGAGTGTGGAAGGGGAACTTGGGACTCCAAAACAACTGGCGCCCTGCAGGAAAAGCTGGAAAGAAGTCTGAGGCCAAGTGGTTCTACCTGGGAGTGATTCTGTGGTCTTGGACAGGAGGCTGAAGTTCCTTTCTATCTTTCCGAAACGCTGTACGGAACTGGAGCTTCCTAAGCCGAATACAAGTGTTTCTGCGCAAAGCCTAGAATCCCTTCCTCGGAGCTCAGCCCATCCCCCGTTCCTGCACTCGCCTTTGGGGACAATTTGGACTCCGTCGCAGTCTGGTTGGCTCAAAAGCGGGCAGATCTGTGGGTCGGAGTCCAGCGCCCCCTGGTGGCACCGTGGCACACAAGCCCTCCCTTACGGACCTCTTGGAGGCCCGATGGCGGTGACTCAGGGGACCACCGTTGCCAGAGCTGCGGAAGGCCTGACTGGGGTTCCATCGTGGGATGAGCCACCGCTCAATTAATTACCAGCTGCTGGGATTCTTTGTCTTTCACTTCTGGTGACTCATCCTGCAGCCAGGTTCACTTGCCAAGTACGGGGCCTCAGATTACAAAATGAATTTTGGGGAGCGCACTCGCTCTGGTGAACCTCCCTCTCCGGGTATCCGAAGACACCGCAGGGACATAACTGTTCTGGATTAGTGCACAGCGCCGATGCCCCTGCCCTGTGGTGCATTCACAAGCCTTTGGATTTGGGTGAAAAACTTTTTACCTGGGAGCCTACACGAGGCACTTATCCTACTGGGTTATGAGTCTGGGTAGACAGAGACTGGGGTATGGTCTAGGAGGCGGAAGAACACAGGGCGCCTAAATCTTGAACTCCTCAGCAGCGGGTTCTGATTCACAGGCTGTTTCTATCTCTGCGGCCAGTTTGTAACTCCGGCCTCTCACCTGTTGCTTGGTGGTCACCAAAACCTTTCTTCGGCTTCCTTGGCTAGGGAACAGAGAGCCTGGCCAAGGAAAGCAAGCCCCAGGCTCTCAAAAGCTTTGTTTTTACATGCTCGCTTAAGGTGCAACACTTTGTGGGTGAGAAAACCTCTGGGCGACCTAAAGAGGGATGGGTGGGTGGCGGACCCAGAAAGCCTAAACAGAGAAATCCTGCCTTCTTCTCTGAGTGCAAAGACTAGGGGCTCCTTGGCCAGATGCTTGGCCAGGCTTGAACCTGGTGGTTCGCGGGAGAGCCGCTCCCAGTGCTCCGCTCCTCTGAGGAGAAAACAAGAAATGATCAGAAAAGTAACAGGGAGGGGACTGCTGGAGAGGGGAATGGGAATTCCTGTCCTTCCTTTCTAGACTTTCAACTCTAAGAGTGGCTGTCTGCGCTATTCGCCAGAGCTCCAGGGAAGAGTAGTTGAGGGCTCTGCGGGGCACACCCCACCATTGGGGCTACGGAGGCTGTCAAAACTCAAACACTCTAGAAGGCAGTGCCTCAGCCTGTAGGGTGTTGCTGAGCCAGGTGGCTGCAGTAGCTGGAGGTGTGTGTGTGTGTGTGTGTGTGTGTGTGTGTGTGTGTGTGTGTGTGTGTGTGTGTGGCCACTGCTGTTGCACTCCTAAGTGCTATTCCCTCCTTTCCTTCTCTTCCCCGTGCTCTATTTTCTCTGTTAAGAGGCTAATCTGCCTCCACTGGCCTAATTCGTTTCTTATCTCCAGCTGCGGGTCCCTCAAACTCTCTACTCTGCCAAGGTTGTGCGCGCTCTTAGGGGAACAGTGCTAGAAGGGAGCCAAGCCATCCCCAGCCCAAACCCTCTAGCGGTTGGCCTCCCAACCCCCGCATCCTGGCGGCACCCAGTTCTACCCCACTTCCTCCCCCACTGGCCATCACTCCTGGGCTCCACCGGGTGCACCTTGAACAGCACTAGGTCTGCTGCAGGAGCTGCCACCACCACCTCGCCAGCTGGCTGGGGACCAGGCGGGAGGTGGCACGACCCAGAGGCTGCAGGAGGGAGGGAGGGAGAAAAGGAGAGGAGAGGAGGGAGGGAAGCTGGTCCTAGGAGTAGACTGCCCGCCTCCCCCGCCCCGCGTCCCTCCCGCCGGAGTGGGGCCGTCAAACGCAAACACGCGCGCACGCACACCCGCGAATACATACACTCGGGCTCCCTCCGGCGCGCACGCACTGCGCCTCAGGCAGACCAGAGCGGCGGCTGCCTCTCTGGACTCCGGGACGCCAGAGTCCCGGGATCCTCCGGCGGCTGACGCGCCTTTTGCCTGTCCCCATTCCTCCCCTTCAGTTCCTCTAGGTCCGCGGGACGTCTCCTGCCGCCGCCGCTACCTCGCCCGCCGCCCGGGGAGGAGCTGGCTGGCCGGCAACCGCCGCGCATTTCCCTCGTCTCCCCCGAGGTAGCTCCGTCGCGGATCCTGTCTTGGACTTCGCCCTGTTCCTGAGCTTCAAAGACTGAGTGGAACAAACTTCGCAGACCGGCTCTCGCGCGGCGGGCACCCCAGGTGCCCCGCGCGCCCAGGTGGGCACAGGGCGTTCGGACCTTAGGGCATCGGGCTTTCTTGCCGGTGGCTCGTTCTAGACAGACTCTCTCCCTGCTTGCAGGGATTCTATAGACGCCCTCCCTTAGCAAACTTTTCTGTTCCCCCAACCCAAGGGGGTGAAGAAAGCTAGAGAGAGAAGTAGGTCCCCGCGGGGCAGCCGTCACCCTGGAGGCGATTAGCTGGGCCCCGCTAGCCGGGGAACGCATCCAGAGGGATGCGGAACCCCTCCCCGGGTCGCCCTCTGTCCCGGCTTCGGATCTTGATCCTGGTCTAGCCGAGGCCGCGGGCTCGAGGGGCGAGGTGCCGAGGGCCAGGCAGTCCATGCGGAACGAGCTTGGGCTGTCCATCCGCACGACCATCCGCAATGGGGCAAACCGCTTGACCCAGGCCTGGCATAGGATGTCCCGGGTCCAGAATCGCTGGCCCCCGCGCCCTAGCAATGCCATGAACATGCCCACCATCTCGCACCTCTCGGTGGTGGTTACCAAGCCGGTGGACCCCGCTGAACTCGCGGAATCAACTGCACTGGGTGAGCCCATTGTGCCCGCAGAACCCCCGGAACCCGCTGCGCCCCCGGAACCCGCTGCTCCCGTGGAACCCGCTGCTCCCGCGGAACCCACTGTTCCCGCGGAATCCACTTCGCTCGGGGAACCCGCGGAACCCGCTGATCCCGCGGAACTCTCTGCGCCCGCGGAACCCGCTGCGCCCGCGGAACCCGCTGATCCCGCGGAACCCTCTGCGCCCGCGGAACCCGCTGCGCCCGCGGAACCCGCTGGGCCCGCGGGACCCGCTGTGCCCGCGGAACTCGCAGCGCCCGTGGAACCCGCTGGGCTCGCGGAACCCGCTGCGCCCGCGGAACCCGCGGAACCTGCGGAACCCGTAGGTCCCGCGGAACCCATAGGTCCCGCAGAAGCCGCTGAGTCCGCAGAAGCCGCTGCGCCTGTGGAACCCGCTGCGCCCGCGGAGTCCGCCGAGCCTGCCGAGCCCGGGGCGTCCGCTGCGCCCGCAGAACCCGCAGAGTCCGGGGAGCCGGCTGAAGCCGCTGAATCCCAGGGGCCCGTGGCACCCGAGGATGGCCCTCAGCCTGAAGGTGGTCAAGTTCTTGACAGTGAGGACCCCCAAGATGATTCCGAAATTTCCAGCATCAGCTGCGGCATCTGCTGTTACCACCGCTTACAACTTAGACTCCATCGCAGAGGAGGCTTCGTCCGCGCAGCGCTGCATTGGGACGCGCGAGGTTTGGGTCATTTCCCATTTGGCGGCTCCTTCTTCGCGGCCATGAAGCGGCAGAACGTGCGTACCCTGTCCCTGATTGCCTGTACTTTCACCTACCTACTGGTGGGTGCCGCGGTGTTCGACGCCCTAGAGTCAGACCATGAGATGCGAGAGGAGGAGAAACTTAAAGCCGAAGAGGTCCGCATCAGAGGCAAGTACAACATCAGCTCTGACGACTACCAACAGCTGGAGCTGGTAATCCTGCAATCTGAGCCTCACCGCGCTGGTGTCCAGTGGAAATTCGCGGGTTCCTTCTACTTCGCCATCACTGTCATCACAACTATAGGTAAGGGGTGGGTGTGCCTCCACTAGGCACCTGGGAGACAGGGAGGAGTCCAAGGGAGGGAGTGGAGGTAGCACACACTGAGCAAGGCTGGGTGGGGGCTCCTCAGGTTCAAGACAGCCCCAGTTTCTGTGTCTCTATCCTCTGGGATATGATCTCACTTCTCCAAGGGATCCTGTCTGGTGCCCCACACTGCTCTGGTGTCTGGGCCAGGCTTGTGAACTCCCAGAGACAGACTGCTGTTGTCTTGGGGGTGGAGGCGCCACTTTTGCGAAGTGTGGAGCGCTAAAAATAATCCTACAGCAGACACCCACCCGCCAAACGCCCCTGTGCTGGCTACGCTTCCCTGAGTGGGTTCCAAGCCTTATACTTACTACTTCTTGGGGAATTTGGGACAAAGCTGGTTGGGAACCAAGGTGACAGGAGGCTGCTTATCGGGCTAGGGAGGGGGTGGCACGGATCCTTCCTCACCTGGGGACATTTTGGGAACCAAGAATCCAGCACCCGTTATTTTTCTTTTGAGTTGTGGAGCATGTCAGGTGCTGGGAGAAGAGTTTTCTGTTTTGTGGTTGGGATGGGGGTGGCAGCAGGTGACCTGCAATGCAGTCCTGGTGGGTTGGATACAGCAGTGCTTATTTGCTCCTGTGGACTGAGCGTGGACCAGGAGGAGTCTGGATGTTGTTTGAAAGCTGGAGGGAGTTTAACCCCCTCTGGGAAAAAAGTCCCTCTGGTACAAGACGGGCTTGCCTATAGATCCCCGCATTCAGGTGACTGTCCACAGAGCAGTTTCTGCTTGATCCTTATGGCTGCACCCCCACTGAGGCTGGTGGTTGGGAGACACCTCTAGATTTTCACGTTGAGACCTGTGGGAATATGAATGCGACACTTCATCCTAGGGGATCTGGTGGATGTCCTTCCGGCAGGATGCAGAATGGTGTCTCTGGCTGGCCGCTTGCCCTGTTATGGCTGAATAACTTGGGTGATCCCTTTGGACCTACAAGGATCAGAAAGTCTCTTTTGCCCCTGATAAGATCCCCCCTCATTTATCTTCCTTTACTGGACCCCTCCTCCAATTTCCCTATGATTTTTGGGTGTGTGTGTCTGAAAAACTCTGTGTTGTTGGAGGGAGAAAAAGAAGGACACAGGATTTCAGGATGCCATATGCAACAGGAAGCTCCAGCCCGGGACAGACTGTCTTTGCTTCTTGCTTGGAAAGACTTTTTTAAGAATTGCTTTATTTAAATATGTGCTAAATTGGGTTACATTTTTGTATTTTGGAGAAGGAAGTTACGTTTTTGTTGTTCATATAACCAGTTTTGCCCCTGATGGCCCTAAAGCCCCAACCCCCAGCCGGCGGCATTTCCAGGTTGGAGAAGAGGCCAGTGGCCATTTTGTCATTTTTGTCTTTGAACTGTGGTGGTGATATACAGATATGTTCTGGGGGTACGTCTATTTGCTGGAAGGCAAGAATATTGCCCATGACATGCGGGGGAGGGGGTGAGAAGGATCTCTCCCCCCCCCAAAAGTGCCTTCTGTGATCTAGCTCTGAAACAGTGACTTTGGTGTTCAGGCTTGTTCCTTGTCATAAAACCAGCACAGAAAACTGTTGACTAGTCCCAAGAGGTGGGTGACACTGTGAGAGGGCTGGGGTTAAGGACAAGCGCAGTCGTGTTGCAGCATTCTTTAAAAAAACCAAGCCAAACCAAACAAAAGCTTGGGGCAGCTCTTACTGAGGTATGCTTTCTCAGTATAATCAGCAGTTCTGGATCTAGGCTTCCAATGTTTTAAACTCCAAAGAAAATGGTGTCAAGGGAAGAGGAACTAAACACAACTGTTGTCTTGACCCCCAGAGAAGGGTGCTGTCTTTAGTACAGAATGATGGCCACTTGAGAAAGTGGAAAATGTTAATTTTTCTTGTATTGTTTTTTTACTGATTTTTTTGGAAAAAGTTGAAAATACACATACATACACATGCTTACATGTGTACAACATGCACTTACATATACACAAACATACACATTCTTATGCACTTTTATATGCATACAGACATACATGTACACATACATGAACAGACATACATGCACACATTCTCTCTCACATATGTGCACATGTGCATGCATTCATACACACTCATATGCACACATGCATGCATACATGTATACATATACTTATACACATACCTAATTGCATGCACATTTATACACGTGCAGGCACACACATGTAGGCAGGCATACACACTCATATGCATGCACACACGCATGCATGAGCACACACACCCATGCACATATAAGTATACTTAATTTTATGTACACATACACACATGCATACATGCACACACATGCATATGTATGCATACACATGTCCTAAGGTAGCTGTGCTTGAGAGGGAAGAGTTCAAGAGGGGGAAGTAGGTGGTGCTGAAGGGGGTCTGCTTGGGCACAGGGGATTTATTAGAATTTTCTCTGTTTGTGGACAAGGTCTGGGAGCTTGCATAATATATCACTGGTATAAACTTATCACCTCCCACAGTGGGAGGTTCAAACTAAAACTGTCCCACGGTCAGCGTCTTTGCAGAATGTACCAGAGATGGGATTTCTACCACAGTTCATTTTTTTCCTGTGTAACATTTGTGATCTAGGTTGGTTATCCCTAGGGCCATTAAAAAGGAAGACAGCCGGTGCCATCTGCAGAGCTGCGGAGGACAACTTAAAGGCTAGTGTGTCATGGGGGAAGGAGTGTGGGCTCGTGGGTCTTCTTCTTTAGCTATGGTTTTGGGGAACAGGGAAGAAGCACACACTTTCATCAACCTGAGTCTATCTGAATCTGAGGTTGCTGCCATAGGAGTGGAGGTGACTGGTTTAGGACTGGGGTCTGTAGGCAGGGGTGGGGCCTGCTGAGAAAATCTCTAGGGATTCTGCCCTATTCCAGACAGACAACGAAGTCCTGCCTGTCCAAGACAGAAACAGATCGGAGAACAACTTTTCACAAAATGGGCAGCATTCACCACAGGATTTGAGGTGGTCATGGTCTACACTTCTGTCAAGTACCTGCTCTGCCTTGTTTGAACTGAATGCTTTGAGACTCTGGGGACAGTCCAGATGACAAGATAAGGTCTAGCCTTGGCAAACAGTACTGGAAACCCAGATACTTGGTGTAGTTCAGTGTGAAGTAGGCACAGCTAACCTCTGTGAGAGCCTTTATTTGCCCTGAGCTACCCACCAAACTAAACACACAAACATACACACATGCACACATGTGCACATAGCACACATGCACACATATGCATGCATACCATCCTTACACACACACACACTCACACACTGACACACATTTGGGTGTGCATGTGCATGCATATACACATTTACACACAGCATCCTTACACACATATGCACATGCTCACACACATGCATACACGCATGCAGACAAGCACAGCATCCTTATGCACATGCATGCCCAGCATCATTACACACACATGCACTCACATGCACATGTTCACACACATGCACACTCACTCACAAAGCACCCTTGCACACTCATGCACACTTATGCACAACATCTTCACAGACACATGCATGCACATGCACACACATGTACGTGCACACACACAGCATCCTTACCCAGCATGGAACTTCCCCACCCCAGTCCTCCAAGCCCCCACCCTTGCCCTCCTCTCCTGCAGTCAATTGCAGCCTTCTGGATTCAGATCATTCTACTTCAAGTCTAAACTGCCTTTGTTCCCCGAACCTACAGTGTCCAGTGCTGTACTTGGCATGGAGTAGGCATCTCACACAAAGAACTACAAAGCTGAAGCAGGACCCATGGGACAGATTGATGCCTGAGGAATGATGGAACTTAATCCCCCCCTCTCTTTTTATCCATGAGCTGGTGGGAACAGGGCTCCACTCGACAGATGAGGAAACTGAGGCAGATAAGGCAATGCACACAAAGGTAGAGAGCATAGAAGACCATCATGCAAGTAGAGTCTCCTTACTTCAGGCTCTCACTGGGAAGTCATCCCAAGGGTCATGGTGTGCCTCTGAGCCCCACCTCGCCATTTAGTGAGCCTTCAGTGCCAAGCCCAGGTGATGAGTGACACTAGGAGCAAGCGAGTTCTTACTTCTTCATATCCAGGCTGGCATCCATCATGCAGTGGATGCAGGAGGTACCTGCAGACAGGTCTGCTTCCCCACATCCTTCCTAGTCCTCGGCCTGGCCCTCCTCACTCAACTCAAGGCTCTCTAGCAAACATCGTGCTTACAGATGCCATGGAGTAAACAGGGAAGTGGGGCTGTTCATCTGAGGCAGCATCACAGACATGTCTCCCTAGACATTCAGAGGCACGCTAGCCTAGTGCTCTCAAAAAAGAATGAGATGAGAGACAAGGACCTCCAGGCACCTGCCACATTCACTTGCTCTGTCCTGGATTAGCTAACCTACGAAGACCAGAGAGGGAAGAATAGGAATGGGAGGTGGGAGCTATCCTAGTAATGGTTGTCCATGTACTTACTATGGACACCCCTATCCACTCATTCCTATGCACATATTATTTATTCACACAGCTACTCAACCATTCTGCCACCCACCACCGTATCTTTCAATCTTCTGTGGGCCTGCTATTCATTGCCTCATCCGGTACTGTCACCTCCACCCACTCCATCCCCCACTAGCCAGTCACCATCCAGGCCTCCATGCCCACGGACATTCATTTCATTACCCAACATTGCACTGCCGGAGCCCTACAAATACCTGCCATTCAACTTCTTCCCTTGACGCACACTGTCGTCCTTGCACTAATCATTCTGCATCTGACACTGTGACTTATCGTCTGTGAACCTGCCATTCATCCCTCCATCTAACATACTATCACTAGTTTCTATGCCTTCCTGTCATTCGTTTCTTCACCAGCCATTGTATTGCTCAGCCCTTCATGTACCTGCCCTTCATTTCCCATCAGCCACTGCTTCACTCACTGCCTCACAAGCACCTCTCATGTTCCCAGCCCACTGTCATATCACCCATTCTTCCATGAAACTCCTCTTTCTGACAAGGGGTATCACTTTCTCACACATAACCTGTCATCAGTTGCCACCCTTGCATTTCTCAATCCACTGCAAACCTGTCATCTCACCCCGTTAACTATTGCACCGTTCAGTTTTCTCCACATACACAGTCCTTCACCCATCAATCACTGTGACATTTGAGCCTCCATTCCTCCATCATTCATTCCTGCCCCTGATATTGTATCTATCACACAGTTACCAGAAACGTATAATCCATTCTTCTAAATTGCCACGGTGTCATGTGGTCCTCCATAGAATTGGCATTCATTCCTGTCTCATCAATGTATCGTTTGGTCCTTCCACCACATGCCATGTATTTCCCCTTTGAGTACTGATCACTTAGTGCTCCATGCATATGCCATACAATTCTTTATCTCTACCTTTATCCACCTTCCTCCCTACCATCTTCTCTTCAACTCTCTCCTCCTTGCACATTTGTCTTCCCCACAACTGCCATTCAAACATCCAGCTGCCATCTTACTATTTACGTCTCCACAGCTGCTCACCCCCTAGCCTGTCTTTGTATGACTAAGGTCACACAGCTACCACTTTCCTCTACCTACCATTGTCCTAGCTTCCCTCTGAGGCCTCATCACTTACTCGTCCAGGGAGCTTCCATCCTCCCGTCTCCCACTGTACCATAGTTCTTCACACCCTGTCACCCATTTCCTTACCCACCAGTCTCTCAGTCACCTATATGCTGGTCATCCATCCCCCTCCCCCGTTTTTATTTCATTGTGCCACTTGATATTCCAGATACTTGTCACTCGACCCCTTCCCCCCCCCAACTTGCCATTGTAACTCAGTTCTCCAACTTCCTCTTATTCATTTGTTCCATTCACCTCTGCATCATTCAGTCTTCCGTGCGTGTGTCGCTCATCTTCTATGGTCCCCTAAATCCCTCCAACCTCCTGTACTCCCCATTCCTCCCACGGTCTTAAACTGTGTCACCAGCTCTCTAAACTCACCATCCATCCCCTCATCTGACATGGATTGTTCAGTTCCTCCCCATCTTTCAGTCATTCTCCCTCCTGCCATCGGTTTGCTCGCATAATCACGTACTTGCCACTCTCCATCTGCCAGCGCCCAGGCAGTTGCTCTTCACCCATGTCCTTTTGTCTCCATCCACAATTGTACCATCCAGTTCTTCCTATACCTTTCACTTGTTTTCTGTCCACTACGGTACCACTGAGCCTTCATGCACCTGCTATTCAATCTCTTCCTGCCATTTTGTCACTCAAACCTGTCATTCTTTCCCCTATCCCCCGTTATGCTATGCAGTTGTCCAGCTACCATTTATTTCTCCACCCATTTTGGTGTCCCGTCACTCTTCCCTCCGCTTTTGTATCACTCACTCCTCAGCGTGTCTGCCATTCCTTCTTCTGCTCACCATTACGTCACCTAATCCTCCATGTGCCTTACATCTGTTCCTCTATGCACGACACTGCATACCGTTCATTCCACTATACACTCACTCTGCGTCAGTCGCTCAGTCCCCATTGCACCTGTCACTCATTCCCCTATGCCTTATTGCATCATGTACTCCTTCCTTCCTCAGTTCTCCTAAGAACTCTCACTCATTCTCCAAAGAACCACTACATTACCCAGCCCTCCTCACACCTGTCATCCATTCCCCTGTGTACCATACCATCCATCACGCGGTGCTCCACATACTGCCACTCATTTCACTAAAACTATTGCGTCTCTCCACCTTCACTGTATCTATCTTCTATCCCCCTTTATACTAGGAGAGCACTCATTCCCAAATGCACCTATCTTTGATTCCCCCATATGTTACAACATCATTCGGTCTTCCAAGCAACTGTCGCTGATTATCCTATACACCGTGACATCAGTTGATCCTCTGTGCCACTGTCATTCATGGTCCATGCACCATCACACTTCCCAGCCACTCCTGCCGCTGCCATATATTGCTCTATACATCACTACATCAGTTGCCCATGTACCTGCCACTCCTCCCTCCATGAACCTGCTGTTCATTTCCCTATACATCGTTACGTCACTCGGTTCTCCATGAACCTGCCACTCATTCCAAGAAGCAATGATTTCACTCCATCCTCTGTGTTCCTGTCGCCCATCCCCCGTTCACCATTATGTCCTTCAGTTCCCCATGCACCTGTCATTTATTCTCTCACCTACTGTTTTGTTACATGGCTCTCTGTGTGACCATAATTCATTACCCATCAGATATTGTATCATTCAGCCATACACTGACCTACTATCTTTTTTTTTTTTTTCTCCATTTGGTAAGGCGTCACATTAACTTTTAAGGCAATTGTCACCGTTTTGTAATTACTCCTTGTATCACTCTATGCTCAATACATCTGCCATTCATTTATCGTTTTCCGTCACGCCACTCGATTTTATATGTATCTGTTATTCGTTCTTCCACCCACTAGTGTATCTTATAATTCACCCCCACTTCTGCAAATGTAGCCCTCATCCCTGTATGAGCCAGGATTTCTCATCTGCTTGTATCATTTCTCACTGCACACAGCATCCCTCCTCCAACCTTCCATCATGTCCTCACTCTGCTATTGCCTCACCTAGCACTCTATGCACCTGTAATTTAGTCCATCCTCTGTTACTATATAAGTCTTATGTGCACTTATCCATTCCTCATTCCATTTTCTGTACCACTTTGCCATGCACACACTTGTCACTTATTCTCCTCTCTGACATTGTCTTATTCATTTCTCCATGCAGGTGTTATTAATTTTCCCACTGGGCTCAGTGCCACTCAGTTTTTATTTATACACCTATAATTTCTTTTCTCCCTCATGCTTTATTTTGCTCAGTCCTTAAATCTGTGGCTCATTCTATTTTCTGACATTGCATATCACAGTCCTCTACATTTTCAACATATGCCCCTACTCCCCACCTGTCAGGGTACCACTAAGTCTTCCTGTACCTGCCATTAATGCATCCCATCATTCATTCCCCCCCCCCTGCCAATGTGTCACTGGGGTGTCAGTGCACCTGCCACTCATTCTTCACTCTACCATTGCATTGTTCAGTCCTCCAGTCACCTGTCATTATTTCAAGCATCTGACATTGTATCAGTCACTGTCTCCATGTCCTTTATTTCCATATGTGCGATTGTGTTTGTAAATGTATTCATATCTTCTATTCTCTCCCATCTTCATAAATATATCATTCATTCTCCTATCTGGTGTTTTTCTCCTTACCCCACAATTCTGCCATTTATTTTCCTACCTGTCTTCATGTTCCCAGTTTCTCCACTACCTCATCTCCACCTACCTACTCACTCCTCACTTGCCCCTGCCATTGCATCCCATCTCCCCTGCACCTTCATTCCCATCTGTTCTGGTGCCATTCTGTTACCTAAATACCTGAAATGTGTTCCCTGATTCTCTCTTGTATTCCAAGTTTATTCTACACTCATCAACTATTTCCTCTTCGGTCACTAAACTACTAAGTTCTTTCATGTCATCCCTTCCCTCAGTTGCCATGGTATCATGTTTTCAGGCACTTTCAGACACACATGCTGTCACTCATCTGACACCCGCTTCTCCATGTATTTATTCCTCTAACACCATCCAATCATTTTGTCCACTGCACTCCTATAATTATCTGCATCCAGCCCGTCTCTGATGCACCCAGACAATCTCCCTCACAAATTGGGGTGGCGTTTGGGTCACTTACCTATAGTTGATCTGACGTGGGGTATGATGGCAGCTGATACAGGAAAGGGCAGGGTAAGCTAAGCATGGTGTTCTATCATAAGGAGGCAATGGAGCTTGAGGGGGCCCTGGCTTAAGGGAGTATCCATGCTGGGAGGTGCTGGAGATAAGCTCTTTTCTGACAACACCTGGATGATGAAGAATTCTAGTGGCTGAGAAGGTTAGTATGGTGTTTGTTGGGGACAATGCTCAGGCCAGGGGAACGTAAACACAGAAGAAGTGGAGGCTAGTGCGTATGGATTTGTGAAATGGCCATCTCGTCACTGGGAAGGAGCAGTAGTAAGTGATGGTAGAGAAGGCTTACAGAATATATAAAAGCTCATTCATCTTGGTATTGTTCACATGGGTTGCTAGAATCATTCAGCAGTTGTGTGCAGCTGCTTATAGCTTAGAACCCAAGGAATGGTGAATTGAGAGAATAGCAGTCGTTTTTCTAAATTAGGAAGCCTAGGTAGGCAGATGCTTGCAGAGCTTCAGCTTGCACTTTTTCACTCAGCTGTCTAGCTCACAGGCTCTGACTGACACATGTGTTTTATTTGGCTCTTATGTTATTCAAAAATATGGAGCATTAGTTAACAACATTATTAATTTTATAGTAAGTTACTTTGATACTTGCTTTTCTATTTATAAACACTTATTTTATTTTATTTAGTTATATTTCCCCCCTGGTTTCATGTGGTGGCATTCAGTAGGCCTTTCCCACACTTAAAGTATTAAAGGCTATGTGTTGTCCTCTGTTTGCCACTTTGGCTGCATCCTATGGTCAATTATTTGTAAAAAAAAAAATTGCAAGTGAATTTTTTTCTTTTTTACAATCAATGACCTGCAAATGATTTTCAAATGAGCTTTTTATTCTCATCATCACCTATTTATACATACTTTATGAGTTTCTCTTTTTAATTCAAAAGTTAAGCATGTGAGTTTTAAAGTCATACAACATGCATGCATGTGAAAGCTTCTCAGCAGAGAGATAAGAATCATGAGCTTTGAGGCTGATTGTCATTGATTGTGGCTTGTTGAGCTACCTTGAGATTTGACCTCACTGTGCTTTGGCCTTTGTCATCTATTACATGTGGAGACCAATGACTACAAAAATGGATGTCAAGGTGCTTGGGATAGTTAGATTTATTTTTTTATTCCATTTTAAATATTTAAAACAGCTTACATGTACTGAGTGTCATGGTCTATAAGCAAATTCCAAATACACAGTTTCTGTATTTTGAATTTTTTTTGGGGGGGGGGTTTCTTTTGTTGCTAAAATTTATCTTTTGCTGAGTCCTACAGCTATTTGAAAAGAACATTTATTTTTCTGTTGTATGTAAAGTTCTATAAAATCCTATTAATTCAAACTCATCTATGTTTTCTTTCTCGGGGGATGGAAAAATAGTGATTACTGGCTTAGTGAACCTTGCACACACTGAGTTTAGCACACAGTGTCTCAGGCTATCATCACGTTGTTAAATTGTATGCACACCTGGCTCATGTGCTCTGTCTAGGCCCCACCCTGTCCCAGCAGCTCCACATATAGGCCTCGTCACTCCCACAACCCAATAGCTTGGCTCCCTGGGTTCTTCATTGTGTGTTCCTGGCTTTATAGCCTGGTCATTGTCATCAAGTCTGTTGGCTCCTGAAGATGACCCATTGGAGTCTCATTTGGGGCTTTGTTATTGCAGTTTATTACTGTCTCCTTGAGTCGGGCAAACTTTGTTTTACGTGCTTTGAAGCTATGTGGTTAGATGCATACAGGTTCATGTTTGTTATTATTATTATTTTTCTTGGTAGAGACAACAAGCTTCTTTATTGTGTCTGATACTTTTGGTCTGAACCTCCCTTTCCACCCTAATGAAGCTAGAGCCAGCTTCTTTCATTAGCACTTGTTATGTAAATGTTAATGTTTTTAGCTTATTTTTACACTTTTTCTTCTAGGAAGATTTTGACATGGCTTGTAACAAAAGATACAAATATAGGTGAAAAAGTCAGTGTGAAAATCTGGGGATCCATGTACACTCACCTCTGTAGGGATGTGATAGGAGTCCACATTTTCTTGGATAGAAGGGACAAAACGGAAACAAATGCTCTAGGTTCCATCCCTGGGAACAAATGGCAATGAGCTGCACAGGTATGTAATTTTGTGGTTTCGCTAAATGCCATTGCCGGATGAGGACCACGCTGAGCCCTGGCTATGGAGAGGCAGAAGAGGTCTTGGAGTATCCAGGTGAGTAATGGTGCTTAATCAGTCTTCAGGGCCCACTGCCCAGGATTAGTTGGGGCTTAAAGTCCTTTGATTTTTCTACTTTATCTGACATGTTCCTGTTTGTCTTGTATTGAGGACATTGCTTTTCTAGGCAGGAAGGATGGAAAACATCAAAAGGGTTGTTCTAGCCAAGATTATCCTTACACTTTTCCAGAAGTTCCACGCAACAAGTTTTTTCCTCTATCCCAATAGGTTAGAAGTGGATCACATGGCCACATCTGCCTTCTCACTTTGGGCTTTAGAGTGTGAAACTAGTCCGGACGCAGGCTTGGCTATGAAGTATGATGGATGATGACAGAGCCCTAGGGCTTGCTCCGAAAGACAGAAACCATCAGCTGCTATGATATATCTCAGGATATCCTCAAGGACCACATAAAAGTGAGACTAGATGATTGAGCAAGAATAAGTACTCGCAGGAGAGTACCTCTGAGAGGAGGTGATAGCAAGAGGAAGCTGGCACCAGGGGAGGATTTCTTAGGGCAGAGGGGAGGAGGGTGACTAGGAGGAACCTGGTGTCAGGAAGCACTTGAGAGCAGAGGGGAAGAGGTGAGGGGTGGGTGAACTTTTTTTCTGGCTGATTTCTTTTCCTCCTGTTCTCTAGCCATCTGCCCTGTACCCCATCTCTCAGGAGAGGAATGATAGACTAACAGGATAGTATCGTGCTCATCCTCTTTAGCATCTGCCCTGAGCCCAGCAACATTTCTTTATAAAGCAGGGTGCTAAGCATTCAATTTCCCCAGTGCTTTCTCCTTCCTACAGGTAGCATCTGCCAACAGTGCTAGGGTCTTTCCCTCTCCATATAGCAGAAGGAAAATGCTGGGCTCCTTTTGGTCCCTGCTGTTCCTGGCTGAAGTCCTCCCTTCTCCCACACTCAGGAGACCCAGTCATTGGGAAAACTTCTTTCCTCCTCCTCCTCTTCCTCCTCTTCCTCCTCCTTCTTCTTCTCTCTCTCTCTCTCTCTCACACACACTCACATTTTCTTTTTTCCCCTCCCTCCCTCCCTTCCTTCCTTCTTTCTCTTTCCTCCTTTCTTGCTTTTTTAAATCTCTGAGTTTTGCTCTCCAGCTCAGCCTAGATCCATTCTGGGCATATGCAAGGCCCCTGTCTGTTTTTTTTTTGGCTTCCTTTGGAGATGATCTAAGCATTTGTTTTAAAGAGCTGGCGGGGGAGGAGGGCCACAGCATTATGCAACACTGTACTCTGACAATGTTCCACACCTGGCCTTCTCCCAGTTGCAAGCATTTGTGGTAGCTCAAGGCTGGTGTTGATATGCACAAGTCACTACCCTGCTTGAGAACCATCAGAGGCTCTTTATGAACCACGTAAATGCTTACCATGGCCTTTGAGCTCCAAATTCTTGCCGACATGTAGCCCTGACTCTCACTCCATCCCTGCCCCATAGAATGAGTCACAGGCTATGGTGGACACTCTCTCTACTCAGCACCCCTCCTCTGTACGTCCCTCTCTGGCTGTTAGATGATTCTCTTGTATCTCTGCAGCCTCAGGGCTCCAGCCAGCTAAGCACCTGTCAACCCGTGTCATATCAGCCTTTTCCAAACCAGACTTTATGCCCTGCCCCCAGCACCTCTAGCCAGAGACCATGTTGTTACCTGCCAGTGGCGGGGTTGTCCGCCCACCAGTGTCTAGCACTAAGCAGGCCCTCAGAGAATGTTTGTTGAATGAACATAGGCATGTAAATGGGACAGCTTTCACGAGAGCTATATTTAACTGTTCGAGAATATTCTCTGGGTCTTTCAGAAAAGCAAATCCTTGAAAAACATCAGCCCACGAATCTGAACAGCAGGTGCTTGTTAGAAGCAGTGGATGGCTGAGCAGGAGGCTGTGTGTTTCCCCTGATGCCCGGGTTCATTCTGTGGCCCTCGGGGCTCTCTGTAGGGTTCAAGGTGTCTGCTGGCTTTACTCTTTTCTCTTTGAGCCCCATGACACCTGGGAGCCTGTCCTGGCTTCCCAGGTTCTCCTGAAACTTTCAGTCGGTGGACCCACAGAAAAGGGCCCCTTTCCTTCCTCGGGCTCCTCTTTCTGAGCTTTTGGCATGGGGCTGACTGTCTAACTGTCCCACTGTTACCTGTCCATCTGTCAGTTCAATCCCAGGGTCAGGGTGCTGACATCTCTACCAAGTAGGAGGAATCTAGAGAGGAATGGTAGCATTCTAGGGTGTGTGTGTGTGTGTGTGTGTGTGTGTGTGTGTGTGTGTGTGTGTGTGTGTGTATGTGTATGTCACCACCGTGGGGGTTGACTCTGCAGAGTTCCTTGGGAGGCTGACCCTAACAAGGGTTCTGATTCTTAGGGCAGAAGGCAGTCAGTGGCTCTGTACCACGTGCTGTCTGCTTGGGGGCAAACTACTTCCATATGTATCTTTGGCTTCGCTCCCTCCCAAAAAAACCCTCAAGGGTGATAAGGAAGTCTGCAGGGCCAGATCCAAACTATGTTAGGTAGAGACCACCTGCCACACCTCCCTCTTTCCTTTTCCCCTCCTGTCCCTACTCAGTATTTCCACCTGTAAAGTGGGTGGAAAAGGGCTGCTTCCCAGAGGCTCTTTGAGAGACCGTGAGATAATGCATGAGGCCCTTGGCTGGGCTCCGGGTTAGAGCCAGGTAGACAGACAGGGAATGGCACATTATTATTCACATCATTGCCTGTAGTGGTACATGCTGCAGCTCCAAGAGTAGTGAAACATACATGAATGCCACATGTATGTCTGGGGAGATGGATGCTTTCTCCTGCTGCCCCTCTTTGATCTCTAAGACTGCATCTTGTGTCCCCTCTAAGGTATGAAGGACTCACAAGCCCTCAGAGCTGCTACCTGCTAGATCAGAGCAATGGGAAGTGGGGCAGGAGGCCAGATAGGGTGATCTATGGTCTGGCAGGAGTTCTTGACTATAGTTAGGTTGCCTATCTGTCACACTCAGGACTCAGGCATTGGGACTTTAGGCCCCTGCTGCCCACCACTGCTGTTCAATCTGAGCTTGAGCTCTTGGCTGGTCTAGGCAGAGGCATTGCCAGCAGGAAGGGAGGCTGCCAGTTCCTGCCAGTCTCAGGCACAACTGCCAGGTCCCTGTAGTTATGAGATGGGACCAGGTGGCTCAAAGGAAGAGACCAGTGGGGTAGGGTCTGTGCTTGGGAAGGTCTGGTATTAGCAATTGATGACACTCCTGTCTTTCATACAACTTTAGCATTATAGGGTAGTTATTAGAAAATCTAGGAAGAGAGAGAGAGAGAGAGAGAGAGAGAGAGAGAGAGAGAGAGAGATGTTTCCAAGCAGGGGTCAACTTTGGTGAGGCAAAGACTCAGTATGCAGAACTTAGTCCAAGATATAGTAACAAGCTTATAAACAACAGTAGTTTATTTACAATAATCCTGGAGCCTAGAAGGCCAAGGCCAAGAGATCTCTCAAGCTGACAAAGACAAAGTCGACATCTCACCTCCCAAAGACACTATAAGCAAGAACAAGGCTGCCTTCTAGAAGGTGATGTTTTGATCCTGTGCTGGGCAGACAATTATGTCTTCAAACCTAAGTGCCCAAGAAGACTTGCTAGCCATGACCTCATCCTAGTCTGAACAGACTTAGCTAGTGGTGAGTGGGTTTGACCTGGGATTGGTTAAGCACAGCATTATGGGGTACCCTAAAGCTGAGGAAAATTCAGATGGGGTGGAGGATCCAGATGTGACAGAGCCTGAATCCCTTCCCAGTGTCATGTCCCTTATAATGCAGGGAACTCCCCAATCACTGAACTCACTAAGCCTTTCCTTTACTCTCGCTCCTTTCTCTGGAAATTCAGTGGAGCTTAAGACCCTACAGGCCCCTCTTTGTCTGTGTGCCCACTGTGGACAATGGGACTTTTACATGAAGTGGTCAGAGCCTGGGCTAGCCCTGTCCCACACCCCTCTGTCCTTCTTCCTTAGAGACAGTCCTCAGACCCAGGGCGTTGCCATGGGGACTGTGAGCTGTAGTCTATTTTGAGATCATGGTAGAGTGTGATTTTAGTACTGTCTGGGCTGCCTGGTGGTTTCACTGTTTGTCCCGATGACAAGCTAGAGAGTTTGGAATGGTTTTGCTACAGATATACTACTCCTTAATGTGAAGGACAGGTGGTCGGCTTCCAGGCTGATCAGTATACACCCGCTAGAGTGGTCCACAAGTATCCTCATGCCTAGGGGGATGGTGAGGTGGGGGATGCCTTCCTGCAGGAGGTGTCCTCAGCCAAGATTCAGCGCTCCCTAGCAGCTCACTCAGGTGACTGTTGCTGGCTGGTCCTGCCTACAGATGGCAAAGGAGCAGTGGATGCCCCAGAAGAGAGGACGGAGGGCCCTTTAGCAAAGAGAGAGAGAGAGAGAGAGAGAGAGAGAGAGACAGACAGACAAGACAGACAGACAGAGACAGAGAGAAACATGGTATGATGAAGTTCAAAAGTGGAGGTGCTGGTGACATCTGAGGCAGAAAGGTGAGGGATGGCTGGTCTGTTGTTGCTAGGGTCCACATCCAGACCCTCCCCATCTCCTGTTTGCCTTTCCTATCTGCTCAGCTCAGTCCTAGGCATGAGGTGAGGCTGATTCACCTGCACTCAGGGATCATCTCCAACACTCCTTGCTATCTTCGTGAGAAGTATGACACAGAGGTGCCTGGGGGACTGAGGGTGAAGCAGAGCTCTGATTCCACCTTTATTTTCTTGATTTCTTCCCTCCTGTTTCCATCCTGTAGATGAGGAAACCGAGGCTCAATGGGCTCCTGGGCCTTTTCCAAGATTCTGTGCCATTGATGTATCTTTCCCTTGCTTTAGGCAGAATTCTTTCTCTGAATGCTGTCCTCTCCTCAGGGAATCCCTCCTTGGTGACCCAGGGTGGCTACTCTTGCCAGCAGAGCCTTAGGATGCCGGATGCTTCTGCAGGTGCACAGTGAGATATTGGGGTTGGCTGCGTGTGTTTACATCCTAGCTTGTGCAACCTTCTTCAGAAATGTCTCACTGAGCCCCAGTTTACTGACATGAGATAAGGGAATTTGTTATAGGGAGGATTTCTCAAATATTGGTGATCACAAAGTCTCCAACACAGGGCAAGGCACCTCGACTCCTTCTGCCCCTCCCAAGGCAGTGATATCCTTGGCATTTTCTCTCCTGGACCTTCTGGGAGTCACAGAGCCTTATGCCACATTGGTACCCCAACCCAGCTCAGGGCTTGGGAAATCTGCCGAGTCAGGCTTGAATGGGGGAGAGAGCCAGCTAGCCTTGTGTCTGGGTGGTGAGAGGCTATTTTGGGAGCAAGTCAGGGAAGGAGTGCTTTGTTTTGTTTGCTCCTCGTGACTACCAGAGGTGGTGGAGCCCTGCACTCCTGTCCTGGACATCGAGTGAGCTCCAAGCCAGGGAAAGGAGATGGATTGTTATACTGCATAACAGCTAGGGGACACATGAGTCTAAGACACCCCCCCCCACTGTCAATTTGCTCACCAGCAGTATCTGAGAAAGTAGATTAGAAGAGGGGAGGAAACTCAGATTCTGACATGTCAGGCTTAGTTCCAGCTTTCCCACCAGAGTCCACTCACGTACCTGTCCATTTCCAGCAAACTTTTGTCCTACCTACCTAACTTATTTGTTAATTCATTTTCTCCCTCCATATTCCATATACCCATCTATTGATTTGTTCACTTTTGCCCATCCAGTATCTATCTTCCAATCCAGCTTCCATCCACATTTCATATACAAATCCATTTGTCTCTTTATTATCCACTACCCACTTATTCATTTGTCCATCCATTATCTATATATCAATTTTCTATCTATATCCCATGCATATATCCATCCATCCTCTATCTGTATACCATGGATCTATCCATCTTTTCATTATTTGTTCACCCATGCATTATCTATCCATCCATTAAGCTACACATTGATCCATTCATATATCCATTATCCTCTCATCCATTTGTCTGCCCACTATTCATCCATCTTCCTTCCATACATTCCTTATCAACCCACCCCTTTATCTTCTCACCTTTCTATTCCATACAGCTACCTGTCCATCCATCCTTGTATCCATTCATCTATCCATCTATCTAGTTTCCATCTTCCATTAAGCTTTCTTCTACCCACCAATCGCCGTACCCATTTTATCTCCATCCACATTCCATCCATCATCCATCTATCATCAATTCACTTTCCACATATCATCCATTCACACATTAGATGGAGATCTAATGGCCCACCCATCCATTTCCAAGCAACCATTCTTTTACCCATTATCCATCTACCCTTTTGCACGCAATACTGTAATTCGTGTTTCCTGTTGTACTGCATCCCTCAATAGATGGTAAACAAGATACACTCATCATAATCTGTGTTCCCTACTGGAGACCACCATTGACAGTGAATTTGGCATTTACAGTTGACTGTGTGAATCTCATAGTATCTCTAGATGTCTGGAAAGATTTGAGCAGCATGCTGTGAGAAGAGGTGGGGGGGTTCAATAGACGCCTAACCCATATACTCTTGGAGAGGATCAATTTTCAGCTTAAGGACCACCTAGAAGTCCTCCTGTCCTCTGCTGTCATTCTAGCTGAGTGAAGAGCTTTTGGCTTTAGGGGGGAAGGGCTCTGTGGTCTTATAGGGACCATCCAGAAAGCCAGAAATCTGAAGATTATTGAGGGGCATGGAACAAGACAATTAATTAAAAGGGAGAAGTGGTATGGGGGAGAGCTAGACAGTGTCATTTCAAGAGATAGAAGAATGTCTGCCTGTCTGTCCATTGGACATGTCTGTCAGTTGGACTCAGTTGATGGCTCAGCCTCCTGGCAGGATCTGGATGTGCTCTGAGGCTGGTTTCTTTTCTAGAGGTTTAAAAAAAAAACCTTGATAACTGCAGAGAAAGAAGCTCAGTGCTGTGAGCCTTGGTCACCAAGGGTCTGATGGCTCATTCTTTCATGTAAATATTAGAAACACTTCCAGTCTTCCATGCTGTTTATGAAGAAAATATGACTTAATCTTAGCTAGGCCCCCACCTTACTCCTGAACCTCTGGCGGTTTCATTTTTTTTTTTTCAGTCACAGCATCCTCACTTCCCACATGTTGGGGACACTGGGTTAGGCACATGTAGGTCTCTAGTTAGCTTGTCATGTAGCCTCTACGCTACTGTCTTGACGACTCTGAGCTCCCACTTCCCATGGGTTATAGGAGGGAACTTGGGGCTTCAGTTCACCTTTTTTTTTTCCTCTGAGGTTCTGTTACCTGAAAGTGAGTCTGGCTGTCACAGGGCAGTGTGAACTCAGCATAAGCCTCTGTGTGCTGTAGAATATGGATTTTTACTTGAGCTAATAAGGATGGATGGACAATGGATGGACAGGTAGATGTGTGGAATAGAAAGGGGAAAGGATAAGTGGGTACATGGATGGGAGTTAAGGAATGTATGTATAGGTTTTGAAATTATGTCCTTATAAGTCTTCTGAATTTGAATTATAAATGTTGATTAAGCATGAGTTTGCACATAGTGGTTAAATCAAGGCTAGTCCAGGCCCTGGAATAAGGGAGGGGACCTCAATCTTGCTTAGACTCAAAGAAGATATGGCACAAGGAAATAAAATACTTTCTGTTTTCTTTTTATTATGTTATGATTAAAAAATGGACACAAAATATCTTCATCATTGTTATCATTACCACTTGTATACTTGAGAGACAATACATTTTAAGAGAGTGACCTCTGCCCTTTGGAAATCATAGGGCTGATAGCTTTGACTCCACTAATATATACATTAGCAGTTGGTATGTGTCGGACATGTGTTGGACATGGCCACTGCTTCCACACTGAATCACATAGATATCCCATGGATAGCTGAGAAATGCTTTTATGGCGATGACAGATGGGGGCCCTACAACCTTCATGAGATACAGCAGTAAGTCATCACATGTGGGCAGCTGGCTTCAACCTCAGATCTTGACCCATCGAATTTGGATGATAACATGAATCTAGAGTAGGAGCCCATACCAGGCTCTGAAATCTTGGCAGCATCAGACTCAGAGAGCCCCAGATGACCACTGAGGTTTGCGCAGCTAGGTCTGGACAGGGCTCAGAACTAGCTGCACGAGGGCAGGAGCTCCTGGGCACTACTAGTCAGTAATGGTTGCCTGTAGCAGTGCTTTGTATACTTAGGAGTTCCCAGAAGACCTGTGAGTCCCACATTCCTCCTCCATTTGGAAGATAGACAACTTGTCATTTTGTTACTCCCCCACACCAACCTCACAGCTGTCAGAATGAGGTTTCCACCCTGGAAGAACATTAGATCAGAGAGCACTAGTAGAATCTCCTTTTATGATGCAGGGATGGGGTCTCAGTGTAAGGCTTAAGAAGATCACCAAGGACTGAGCAGGGGAGAGACTCTACACACACATGTAGTCCCCCTATTCTTCCTTAGCCATACAGACAGTCCCAGTTTATGATGGCTCAATTTTTATCACAGATAAAAAGCAATCTATGTTTGAAAAAAAAAAACCAATTCAAATTGTGAAATTTTATCTTCTCTTGGGCTAGTGCTCTGCAGGGTTTCATTCTGTCTATAGTCTGGAGAGTGGAAGAGGCTGCAGCTCCCTCAAGCTGTGTGAGCATAAGAGGAAATTCTGATCTCTAGGCTAGTGCTCTGCAGGGTGTCATTCTGTCTATAGTCTAGAGAGTGGAAGAGGCTGCAGCTCCCTCAAGGTGTGTGAGCATAAGGGGGAAATTCTGATCTCTAGGCTAGTGCTCTGCAAGATGGCATTCTGTCTATAGTCTGGAGAGTGGAAGAGGCTGCAGCTCCCTCAAGCTATGTGAGCATAAGGGGAAATTCTGATCTCTAGGCTAGTGCTCTGCAAGATGGCATTCTGTCTATAGTCTGGAGAGTGGAAGAGGCTGCAGCTCCCTCAAGCTATGTGAGCATAAGGGGAAATTCTGATCTCTAGGCTAGTGCTCTGCAAGATGGCATTCTGTCTATAGTCTGGAGAGTGGAAGAGGCTGCAGCTCCCTCAAAGCACAAGACAACAAAGAAAGACAAAGGACACTGGTGTGCTGTGGTGCTGTGTTAGTGCTCAGTGCTATATTCAATGTATGGCACTTTTGATTTTCAATGTCTTTGACTCACACCAAGTTTATTTGGAGGCACCCCATAATTAGTGGAGGGCATCTGTATTCAGCAGAGAATAAAATCCCAGGGCTATGATAAGAAGTTGAGGAGAGAACATGGGTTTGGAGACAGGATACCTAGAATAAGCACTTCTGGGAACATTGCACTTCAGATATCAGGTCAGGCAACTCCATGTGCCAGGTCCTGAGCTGTGTGGGACACCTGAGTTGGCACAATGTGTGACTTCTTGGGGGATGCTCTTCATTGTGCCCACCCGTGTTATCACCTCTTCGAATTCTTGATCATCCTGTCCCCATTTGAATTGAGGCAAAAGACATAATTGGATTGGAAAGCATGCAGCTCAGTGGTATCTAGCTTTCAACATGGAACAACAATCATCTCTGTCTAGTTCTATGCATTTCATCATTGAAAGCAACGTCTCCTTATCAGTCTCCCTGCTCCATTGTCTCTTCCCCTACCCCCCCCCCCACATCCATGAATTCACTTTCCATCTTGGTGGGGCTGGGCAAATTGTATGCTGTGGTAGTTGGCCTTTAACACCTGGCTTCTTCACCTAACAGAGCATTTTTGAGGTTCCCACATACAGTGAGCATTGGCCCCTCTCTGTGTTTTCTTTATTTCTATCAAGATGATATTCTACTGAAAGATGCTACATTTTGTTTGCATGATGCTGGTTTTGAGGTGGTTGGAGATTTCTAGCTCTCACCAGGAATGCTATGGAACTCATGTATATGTATTTATCCCCTGGATTCCTGCTCTCTGCCATTTTTTGGTTATGTGTGTAGGAGTGAGATGGATGGGTTTCATGGCAATTCTCGGTTTGAATTTTTCTTATCTGCCACAGTGTCAAGTTTCCCATTGCCCTGCTCCAGTCAGGGAGGAGATGCAACAGGAGCCTCAAGGCTGAAGTGTGAAGAAGGTATAAAGATAGGAGACTGACACTGTGGAAGAATAATTGGACTGTCTTGGCCAACCATGGCCCTGAAAGAGACAGCAGTGGAACCAGGCTTGCTGCTGAACATTGGGCCAGAAGTGACTCATGGCCACTCCAGAGAAGGGAGAGGATCCAGATGCCAGTTTAGGGACACTGCTCTGTGATGTAGGCCTCATTCCTCCCATTACTGGATATAGCATACCTCCTTATACATGGGCCCTGGAGAATAAAGGGAGAAACATCAAGCTTGTTGGTCACTAGGAATTGTGCCCGTCATGGACTCAGTGGACAAAGGCCCAGGGTTGAGCTCTCTGTGGCTCTTGTCTAGCATGAGAAGCACCTGCTAGATTCATGCCTATCCAGGGCCCTTTATAGACTTCTCAGTCTCCTAAAGGACAATGTAAGGAGCAGTCTTAGTGGTGTAGCCACTAGCTGAGACTGGGACAAGGCTTAGGGAGCCACTGCATCAGGACATTCTGTTCAGGACATATGCACATTTATGATTATAGCACCTCCCTGATACAGCAATTCTTTTACCACTTCAAAGATCTTTTATTTATTTATTTTTGTCTCTGTGATATGTATTTGTTTTGGACACATTTTTTATTTTTAATCTGGTGCTAGTACAGGCATGCCAGCTTTTTTGGCCAGCTTGTATGACATGCCTTGTGTCCATCCTTTTGTTTAAATTTTCTCTTGTCTTTGAATCTACAGTGGGTCTTTTATAGACAGCAGCATGTTCTTGGGTCAAGGCTTTTGTTTTGTTTTTGTCTATCTGCCAACTTCTAACTGCTGACTAGAGCATGTGGTTAATTTACACTTAATGTACTTACTGATCTGGAAGGTGTTAAATCTGCCATCATGATGCCTGCGTTCTGTGTTCTTTTCTTCCTTTACATCTTCATTACTGGCTGTGTGTGTGTGTGTGTGTGTGTGTGTGTGTGTGTGTGTGAAGTCGATTTTTTCTAGTGTGTCATTTCCATTCTTGTGTTGTTTCTTTTATGTTTTGAGTCAGTTCCTTGGTTAACTGTTCTTGAAATAACAATGGCATCTTTAAAAACAGCTAGCTGGAGTTGATACTATCTTACAACTTGGCTTTTTTTTCTAATATAGCTTTTTTTCCTAACATAAATCCATTCTTTCTCTCATTATTGTTGTAAAAATGAAATGTTTATGTATCTATTTATCATTGCTTTATAATTGAATAGCTGCTTTAAAATTATTGATTTACAAGTTAGGTAGTTACCTTTTATACAAAAGAAGAAAGGTTACGAATAAAACCATCTGATACTCACATACTTACATATGTAGCTACCTTTCCTGCCACTCTTCAATTCTTTTTATGAATTTGGGTTACTGACTTAAGTTCTTTCATTTCAGTTGGAAGGACTTTAAAAAGTACTCATTGCAGTGTAAGACTGCTAGCAAAGAAAACTTTTAGTTTTTGTTGTTTATGTAGAAATGTCTTACTGTCTATCTTTTTCAGGGGGATAGTTTAGTTGGATATAGAGTTTTTGACTGACTGTCACTTTTGTTCAGCCCTTTGACCATGTCATATCACTGTCTGAGAAGATCTGAATTTACCTGAATTTTCATGGTAGTTTAAATGAATATAAAATTCTTGGTTAATACTTTCTTTCGGTATGCTGACCATGACATCCCATAGTCTTCTGCACTCTGGTTTGGGATGAGAAGTCACTCATGGATCTAATTGTGGAAGCCTTCTAACAATGAGCTGCTTTTCTCATGTTTGTTTTAACATTGCATTATTGTCTTGCACTTACAGTAGTTTTGATGTGATGTATCTAGGCGTGGCTCTCTTGAAGTTCATCATTTTTGGCATTCGTTAAGCTTCTTGGATGTTCAGATTGACATTTTGATCAATGTTTGAAATATTTTGCTCATTATTTCTTCAGGTACTTTTTCTGCCACTTTCACTCTTCTTTCAAATCTCTTATGAGTGTGGAACATTTGCATGTCTCTGAGGTTCTGGTCTTTTTTTCTATTCCTTTCAGTTTCTTTCCCCTAGGGAGCATGTTGCACAGCTGCAGATTCTAGTCCTGGTTGCTGCCATTCACCCGCTCACCTACCACCCCGAGAAGAGACCCCACAGTGGCTATCTTAGTGGCACTGCTTGTAATTTATTGGAGCAGGGCAAACACTTGACCTCCCCAAGTACTTCTTCCTCTAAGAGAAGAGACGTGGTCATCTACAACTGTGGGGAAGCCATTGGACAATATCTCCCATTGGTATTAGAACCTAGTACAGCCCTTTTGGTGGCACCTAATGGTTTCTTGTTTTTGCTTTTGGAGTAAATCTCTAAGGCCAGAAACAGTATGCTTTTGGCTAAAACATAAATTGATGTTAGTAACAGAAGCAAATTAGGGTCCACCACATTCCCCATTTAGTCTATTTAGGTGAAGAAATTGTGGCGCCTCTACTTGGAGTTTATGAATTAAAAATGACGCTTATGAAGAATGCTATTGGCAATGCTAGTGTTAGCATTTTATTATAATTGCTTATGTGCAGCTTGCTTTCTGCCATAGAAAATATATTTAGTAATAGGATTTGGGAAACACAAGGAAAAGTTCCCAGGTCTGAGTGGAAAGATGACATTCCTCAACTTTCTCATCTCTCTTCTGTTTTTTTTCTTGCTTCTTTCTATTATATGAATTTCTCCAGTAAACAATTATTATTCCTATAGCCAGCAACTTTCAAGGTGGCAAAGTCTAAGAATCAGAAAGCAAACTAAAAATAATAGAAGTCTAGGAGATAATCAAGAGTGGGTGGGTGGGGGTATTCTTCTTCTTTTCTTGTTTGGATTTTGGTGTCTCTAGTGCTGCAAAGTTAGGTGACTTGCCCAGGTCATACAGCTGAGACATGAAGGAGGTCCAGTGGAACTAGGGTCATCCATCTCTAACTGCGATCATACATCAATTATGGCCATCACGTGTCCCCTGGCAATGCCTGCCTGCACCCTTTGCTTGTGGTGTCTCACGATGCTGGCTGATGGGAATTGACTCTGACAGATGCACAAGTGTCCACCCCAGCAACTGTCATCCTTGCTTTTTTGGGAAGGATATCAAGGACAATGCTCCACTTTGGCATGGTTTTCTCTCTGTGAAACTTCAACCAAGAAGCTTAAGTAGGTAGATTCTTGCCTTTGGGGTCCTTGTTGACCCCTGGGAATCCACTCAACCCCCTGCCTCACCACAGCCCACAAACATACACTGTATCATAAATAAGGCTTTGAACTTAAGTCCTCATTCAGGAGGTTGGAAATCCAGTGCTCTTGTGACTCCAGGGAGAGGGACCCACCAGCAAAAGAGAGATCACTGCAAACAATACAGGGTAGCTTCTAGAATAGACTGCTATAGAGATGCCAGAGGCCAAAGACCATATGAAACATAGAGGTTGTCTCTCAAATGGATTAGGCTTTCTCTGTCCCAAGTCAGGGCTTTCCTTACTTCTCATCACCCACAAATCTTGCTTTACCATAACTGACCTGAAGCCATCTGAGCCCAACACCATCAGCCCAGGGAAGCAAGGCAGTCCTTCCTGCTGAACCATCCAACTCAAGGACCGCAGCTGCCAACAGTTACTGATGTTCTTATTCTATCACACACTTCTCAAACAGCAGTCAGATTTCTATCCTTTTTTTTTCCTCTCTTATGATTCTTTGATTTGCCTTTCCATATTTTGGTGGAGTGCAAGAAATAATACAGAGAGGGAAGAAGGTTTTGTGTGGATGCAACGGGAGGATCAATGGGAGGACCTGGGAGGATCAATGGGAGGACCTGGGAGGATCAATGGGAGGACCTGGGAGGATCAATGGGAGAGGACCTGGATTTCCATTTTCTGACCATGGGGACAATGTGGACACCTCATTCGCACTGTGGTTGTGGCTAACATCAGGGGCTTAGTTAGGATTAAGGCCCAGATCAGTCTGACATGGGAGCTTAGAAAGTCATCATGCTAAGCTCAATATTATGGGACCGCCTCATCAATGCTACAGAGAATATTGACTACCTGAAAACGGGTACCCTCTTTTCCCCAGGAGATGAATAATTGAGTGTGAAAAGGTTTTAGCTCAGTTCCTAGTATCATGTGCTCTCAATAAACACTAGCGATTACTGTCTTTATATTTTATCTATGCCAAAATTCCATTGATTGATGTTACGTTTTGAAAGAAAAATCCACCATGAAACATATGTTTTCCCAGTGAAAAACTTTAGTGCCTTTCCCCTTGGACACATCCCAGGAGGGAACCTGGGCAGGTGAGAGACCGGCGCGTGCACTCATGTGCTTCAGTGACAGATCATCCGCCAGAGGGCACCCTTGCACCTCTGGTGGCGGCCTAGGAAGCGCACAGGCCAAGGCTTCCATGGTCCCGCCACCCCGTGGGCTCTTTGTATACAGCATTTTCTCAGCTGCTTTAAAAAGGCAAGCTCCTGTGGAGGGGGATAGGGGGCCCCAGGCTTTCTTAAAATCACAGAGAAGTTGGGAATCCAAGCCTGAAATACTTGGCGGCTGGAGTGTGTCCCACCCCCAGGCAAATTCATATCTGGCTTGGGCTCACAGTACAGTCAGGGCACAGTCAGTGGTACTGCATTGCCTCACGAGGGATGTGGCCTTTTTATGGATGGAAGACATCTCAGCCCTTCCCTTTATCCACTTTCCAGGAAAAATTCATGCTTTGCACACTTTCATGTTAATAAAATGCATTTGGGCTTCATTTGCTTCCTCAAGATACAAAGTTAAAGGAAACTGACCAGGAAGCCATGTTCCCGGCAGGAATCAGTGAAGCTCATGTAGGGATGTGTGCTTTTTCATTATATTAAACAATCTGCCTGGTTTCTCTCTGTAGAACACAGAGGGTCGTGCGAATAAGTGACGGCTTAGCGTCGGGTAACCATGGACTGTGATACCCATCTCTCCTAGAGCAATGACTAAATTCAGGAAAGCAAGCTATAAGAGCTATATGACTTAAAGATATTGCTTCACTACATGTCCTCTTCACAGAAGCGGGAAGTCAGGGTTAGAGCATTTAGGGAGCTGTGGGAGGATGGATGCAAGGCTAGCTGCATTGTGGGCTGAAGTGGGAACCATCTCAGAAGCACAAGGGGCCAGGGCTAGCCCCCTTCCCCAGCATGTCTCTTCTCAAAGCCAGCCGGAGTCATTCTTTATTGGGATTTGTGCCTGCTTCAGTCTCTACTATCATAAAAACCTGTCTGTCATTCATAAATATTTCATTCCTCTCAGTAGCAAATTCCCCAATACCACCTTCTCCATGAAACAGGGGTGGGAGGGAGACTTGAATTTGGTAGGTTCCTATTATGTCTCTGGTCTCAGAGGATCTGCCCAACAATCCACCTAGAGATATCATCATCCCATATGTTCAGTTGACAGAGATTCTCTGGGCTATAACATAATAAAGGTGGTGAAGTGACCATGAGCATATGACTTGGGTAAACATACATGTCACCTTCCTTGAAGGGGCAGGCGTTGAATATGAGTTCTAACTTTCACATTCCCAGTCCAAATACTACCTGTGATGTACTTTTTTTGGGGGGGAATGCTAATTTCAGAACTTGGACTAGAATCAACTGGCACTGAGGTCTTTGAGGCCTTTGTGCTCCCTCTCTCTCTCTCAAGGTTATTCTTGATACAAGGTTAAATTCTATCACTATACCAACTCCCTACCTTTGAGACACTGCTTAGGCATGAGGGTACAGGACTGAACAAAGTGAACCAAAGCTCCTACTCTGCCATGACCTTCCCCCCCCCCCACTTAAATTCTTGCTTTTAGCTTCATTCTTGGCAGCCCAAAACCGCCAGGCTCAACCCCTAGCTCTGAAGATTTCAGGTTCATTACACTGCTAACTCACTGACTGGCTTTCTTGTTTATGGGCTTGGAGTCATCATCCCATTCGATTAGGGCCATTGTACAGTTAGACAGAGATGGCACATAGGGAGTTAGCCTCCTGCTGTCACACAGTGCCTACTCTTTCAGCATTCAGGCTTTATGCAGATCTGGACTAGGGATAGTCCCTTATTTTCCTCAGGCTTTTGTGCTTAGTGGTAAATAAGTTGTGTTAGTCTAAGAATATTGACGTGCCTCAATCTCTCCTATAGCAAACCAATACAAGAGCTGATCCTCAGTTGAGTCTTCTTTGCCTCTTAGGTGGTCGTTAAGGCTAATTAGCATCCCTCATCCAAAGTGATTCAGCCAATTTTTGTGCTTAGGGCTTGGGACCTTCTCAGATCTGGGATATTCATATCCACGTAATGAGGTATCTCAGGGAAGGGACTCCTGTGTCAATGCAAACTGCGTTCACATTTTACATGTATCTAGTAAATAGCATAAGGGGATTTTAGATCAAACAAAGTTTTATTGAATAGAAGTTTCTACTCGTGGCTACGGGTTGATACCAATAATGTCTTGAGAGCACACACTTGTAGTTCCAGCAGTTGGGATGTGGAGGTTAGCAGGGATCAGGAGTTCAGGGCCAACCTTGTCTGCATATCGAGTTGGAGGTTTGCTTGGACTACATGAGACCCTGTCACAAAACAAAGCAAAACAAAAAGGGTTGGGTTTTGTAGCATTTTTTTTTTTTATTTTACATTTTGTGATTAGAAGGACTTAATCTCCACATGGAACCCTTTGTGATTTCCCTGAATCCCTCCTACTCCAGCGCACATGGGGCTGCTTCTTATTTGTCCTGTTCCCCACTCTTCTCCTTCCCATAGGCTATGGACACGCTGCTCCTGGAACTGACGCTGGAAAGGCCTTCTGTATGTTCTATGCTGTGCTTGGCATCCCTCTGACGCTGGTCATGTTCCAGAGCCTGGGCGAGCGCATGAACACCTTCGTGCGTTACCTGCTGAAGCGTATCAAGAAGTGCTGTGGCATGCGCAACACTGATGTTTCTATGGAGAACATGGTGACCATCGGCTTCTTTTCCTGCATGGGCACCCTGTGCCTCGGGGCAGCTGCCTTCTCCCAGTGTGAGGAGTGGAGCTTCTTCCACGCCTACTACTACTGCTTCATTACACTGACTACTATAGGATTTGGTGACTTTGTGGCCCTGCAGTCCAAGGGTGCCCTGCAGAGAAAGCCATTCTATGTGGCCTTCAGCTTCATGTACATCCTGGTGGGTCTGACCGTCATCGGTGCTTTCCTCAATCTCGTTGTCCTGCGCTTTCTGACCATGAATACCGACGAGGAGCTTCTGGAGGGAGAAGTTGCGGAGATACTTGCTGGAAATCCAAACAGAGTGATTATCCGTGTGCCAAACAGCCGCAGGCGTCACCTATCCATGTCCTTCTGGAAGAAATACGGCAGGACCCTGTGCTATCTCTGCTTTCCCCATGCTGCCGGCTTCCAGGATGATGACGACGACGATGCTGCTGCTGCTGCTGTTGCTGCTGCTGCTGCTGCTCCTCCTCCTCCTCCTGCTGCTGCTGCTCCTGTTGCTGCTCCTTGTGTTCGTGGCAACATCAAGAATGTCCGGGCTACTGTCCACTCTGTTTCCTGCAGGGTTGAAGAGATCCCTCCAAACCTACTGGCCAACAGCTTTCTCCGGCCCCCATTCATCATGGTTCCTGGGATGCACACCTGCGGGGAGAACCACAGGCTGACCCTCCGTCGCAAGTCCATCTAAGTGTGGGGAGGGAAGTAGACGAAGAGTCATTTGTCATGCGGATGTAAGTTTCATTGTCCCAACTCCTCTTTCCCTCCTTATTTATTATTACTCTCTTTTTTTTTTGTGATTACTGTCATCATCATTCCTTTCTTTCTTCCCTCCTTTCCTGGTTTCATTTCTTTCCTGCCTTTCCAGCCAGGCAGAGCTGTCCAAAGGGAAAATAGAGGCCCATCCTCTCTGAAACTCTCACCTGAGCATGAAGCATGGATTTCTTCCTTTCTCCCCAGCAGAGTTATGCCTTACATTTCTCCCTACCCTGCCTCCTCTCTCTGGGGTGGCTTTCCTAGGACAGGTGTGAGAACAAGAGCACCAAGACAGAGCTGAGAGGATGCCCATCTCGAAGCCTTTGACTGCCTACCCGTAGTGATGTCTCTGACCTAACTCCTCTCTTCTTCCCCAAGGACTGGGTGGCTGTGCGTATGCATGTGCAACATGAGTGTGTGTGCTTCTGTGTGCAGGTGTGTTGTGCGACAAGGTGGAAAGTATCAGGTACTCACTCCCCCTTTTCATTAACAGTCTCCTTGAGGCTGCTTTCAAACAAACTAAACCTTGCAAGGTTGGATTTATTACCTTGCCAAATTGAGCACATCCCATAAGGCACTTTTGACCCAAGATGGATCATATGGCCATAGTTTCAAACAGGTAGCTTCTGAGTCTCACTCACTTCTTTTCAGGGTGTAGGTAGGCAAGACCACAGGGATCAAGTTAACCTGCCAGTTTAAAATTAAATATTAAGAAGTGTGCACTTTATGGAACTGGTATGCATCATTGACACAAGAAAGCAAAGGTGTCAAAGGAATAGTCAAGAGCCACTAGTGTCAACTTACTCAAGACATTTTTAATTTCAGTATTTCTAGTTCCAACAGTTTTTCCCCTGCATCTGGAGTTGTCAGGGTAAATAGGAAAATTGTTGGGACCCAAGAGTATCTATTTTATTATTTTCCTCTTTCTAACGATGATGACTATGACGATGATGACTCCGAAGAGCCTCTACCTGCATGGATAAGAGTCCTAGTTTTGGAATGCTTGGATGAGAATGGGTATCAGAATGATGATGTGGTTTTGTTTCCTAATAAGAAAGTGACAGGGCAGTCCTTGTTAAAATATATATATATATAGAGAGATATATATTTCAGGAAACAGTGTCTCTAAAATGCGCTTGATCTATAAATAGGGAGAAGTTCATGTTGGTCTCAGGAAGAGTTTTAGAGGCTGTATCTTGGCCTACTGAGAACTTGTGAATCTCAGGGGATGCTTTTGTCTAGGTAGTTGAGAAATTCCTCCCCACTCTCAATAAAGGATGACCCCCTTAGGGGACAGTTGAGGCTAGAGAATATGGCACATCATATGTAGGCCCTTTCAATTGCAGGAGTCCAAGGGCAGCTTGGCCTCCACATTCACTGAGGGACTCTAATTTCTCTCATCGCCATCCCTGCCATCTCTAAAAGTCACTCATCCACTCATCCTCCCACTCCTTCTTCGTATACTGGAAGTTCCTGGCTTTTGGATGGAAATGGGCTTTGGCTACACTACGCACGCACAAGGAACGCACTTACTGGTCTTCAAGATTTCTTAAAGGACACAGCATCCAAATGCCACCAGTCCCAAGCATGTGTGCCACTGGGCTGAAACCAGGAGCATCCAGGACTCCTCTGGAAAGTCAATGCATGCACTTAATGCTACACCCTATGTTGAAATATCCCCTTCGTCTAGGACACGGGACCTTCAAAAGGAGTCTGTGAACCTTAGACTCTCTTGGCCAAAGTTGACATATTCAAACTTCGAGGTCTTTCTCAGTTTGCTTGTCTGAGATGTTGTTGTATGGAATGCCCTGCACAGGGCTCTCAAGTCTGTCCAGAGAATAGAAGCAAATCACTCTTCTTGAATGTTTTTGCTCTGCAAAGAGATTGTTGGCTCTTTCGGGTCACAGACGTGACAATCCTGATGCCTATATGCAGAGTAATTTACGCCTCAGAGGAGGCTTCCTGGAACACATGTAGGAATTCCCCCTGAAACTGTTGTAAGATTTGCCCTCAAATGAAGGTGGGTTATGTGTGATCATGGCGCTGAGGCACTGAGAGAACCAAGGATCCACTCTCAGTCCCTACCAAGAAGGGTCCAGAAGGTGGACTCCCTGACACAAAGGTGTCTGGACTCAGCCCTCCAGTGGAGGAGGCACCTTGCTCTGTGTCTCCACAGGGCCAAGCATTAGGCCCAGGAGTTAAACCAGAGGGACATAGGCTCAGTCTATCTTCAGAGGTGGCTTCTCACTCATGTGTCTGTGCAAAGTGGTCACACAGTGACCATTGTGCAGGAAGTATTTAATGACAGGGAGACCCCTCTTCCCAGCAAAATATAGACAACACCTATATTCTCACAGAGCTGATACCCCCTTCTGTAAGGCAAAGGGCTGTAGAGTGAATTCTCTTTCCTCCTCTCGATAACCACTGATGGAAGTAATTGAAGTAACTTGTACTTGGTCATCATTCTTGTAACCCTCCTATGTCTTTGGCTATTTATTGCCAGTTCAGAATTGGAAGGAAGGGCACCAAGTTGACTCTTCCAAGCTTAACATAATAGCACCAAGGGAGGGAATGAATTTTCGCTTATCTCCTTGGGAGTGGCTCTTCTCCAATGGCCGATCGTTCCTTAGCATGGGACCTGGTGAGATTGTTCTCTGAGCACATCTGGTGATGTGCTCCTTTGGGGTGAGGGCAGGGAGAAGTCAAGTTCTGAATGACTCTCTTCTTTACAGGATGGGAGTGGGCCATTTCTATGAAGAGCTTGCCAGTTAAGACCAAAGGCCTCCATGCAATGGGAGCTCCACTGACTCCCTCATTTTCAGAAGAGGAGACAGATTCAGAAGTGTCAGCATATATGAAGTCATGTGTCCAGAATATAGGTCTTTACCCTTCCTTTTGCTGTTGTCCTAGCTGCTCTGTCACTGTTATGTACAGCATTCCAAAGATCCCCTATTGCTGGTCTTTATTGTGTCTCTGGCCAAGGCCTCTCTCCCTGTCTCATGTACTTGGTAACTTCTTTCAGCCAAGTGGTTATTGTACCTTTCCCTCCAGTTAACCAAACCCCTTCAATAGACCTCATGTCAGGTTGTTTTCATAAGGGATTCAGCTTCAGGAACTGGAGGCTGGCTTGCTGTCCAGTGCCTGGAAGTCAATTTGCCTTGTATATACCTAATAAGATATCTGACTCACTTGAACTCTTCACTAAGTGATCTCCATCTTTACTTCATCAAGGACAGGAAGAAGTAGGCAATGGTATGAAGTAACCCAGAGCTCTGGGATTGCTTGATTTCTAGTGTTCATCCCATTTTGACCCTTCAAGGTACCCATCACAGGAAGAAGGTGCTGTCTCACCCATTAGCCTGTTAGACTTTGAACATCAGAGGGAAATTTCCCCTCTGGGTTTTGCGATCCTCTCTGAGCCCCCAAACTGCAACCAGCTGTGTTCTTTCTGGTTGCCCCACTCAGTCTGAGGCCATGGCAACAGCCTCTAAGACCAGAAACCCCATGATCCAAATGCAATCTGTCACTCTCTTGTTGAGGTTGTGAGAGCCCATGGTGGGTGATTGACTGATGGGGTGCCAGCAGCATTCAGCAGGGCCATAGCAGATGGGAGCACCTATGTGTCCTCTATGCATCAGATTGAGAAGACATCTGGAGAGCAGATAAGCTGAACTAGGTCATTTTTATCAATTTTCATTCAGATATGAAAGCTGCACAGACCTTGAATCCCAGTGCCATTCCATCGCAGCTGGAATCTAGAAAGGTCAGGGTTTCTCAGAAATCTTCCTTGTCTGTGCACTTTGAGAGAAAGAAAGATCAGGAAATGATCACCTATCATGGAGGCTCCTGGCTGCACTTTCATATAGTCTAAAATAATAAGCCCTAAGTCAGAGACTCATTTGAGAGTGCCTGCAGAGGTGTGAGATCTGAGATGCATGCTGGAATGTGTCCACACTACCAGCTCTAAGCTTGCCAGAATCTGTGAATTGTAGCTTAGTTCGGAAAGTGGTAGGGTAGGACTTTATGTAAGATACATTTTTCTCCAGAGTCAAGGTCTTTTCAGGACCTGGAAGGCATCCTAGATGAGAAAAGAGGAGGAGGGCAGGGACTGGTTCTTCTGTCTTGCCTCACTGGGCTCTTGGAAGTCATTTCACTCCTTGGGCCTCTGTAGCTTTCTCTTTAACTTGATGGTACAGTTTAGGGGCACTTTGTACAAGATGAGCTTGGCTCACCAAGGATCTTTGGCTTGGATGATCTGGTCACATTTGAAGGTTGAACACCCAAAAAAATATTCCAGCCAAAATTGTGGCAGGAGATGGAAGCTGGAAAGATGAAGAGACACACATACTGGCATACAGCATTGGTCACTATGTGGACCATGGTGCAATGCATCATGGGTTCCCTGAATCCTGGGCTTAGGTTGACTTTCTGTGGTCCCATCTTGACCACATTTTGCTAGAGGTTGCTGCTTCAGGAAAACAAAAGACTCTGATCATGACTCCTCTGACACCAACTTTGGAAAAAAAATCCAAGGATGGCAGAAAAGTTCATAGAACAGCACCATGGGTTTTCCTATACCTCTCACCCAGAGCCCCAGCCTCAGTACCCCCCTCAACACTGAGATATTTGAAAGATGAGCTGTCATGGTGTCTACAGCTTTTAGGTGGTTCAGCCAAAGATAACATTGTATATCTCCCATCAAAAGTGCATTCTCTCACATAGTACTGCCATTGTTACACCTAAGAAACTTAGCATAAGAATATTTAATATAATAATATAATCTGTATAAAGAATTCCCAAAGTGTCCCAAAAATGTCCTACTGAGCTTGTTTGTGAATCTAAGACGCCATCCAAGATCACACCCCACACCTGCTTGTCTTGTTGTTCCTCAGCCCCCCCCCCCTATTGAGGGCATCTCCCTCACTGTGTTTGTGTCTCTTGATAATTGATATTTTTGAGGACCCCATGCCCGTAGTCTTGTAGAATGCCCAAGATCTGCTGTTGTCTGCTTGTTCCTTCGGGTTGAGAAACTGTTGACAAGAAAATGATGTAGTTGATGTTGTTTAGCCCTGATTTATGCATTTGATGTTTGTCTCTCTGGGGACCTCTGTGGTTACTGCTTTTGATGTGAATAAATAAGTCATATTAAATGTTGTTTTCCTCTGTTAGGGGACCTAACTGCATCTTCAAGAGAGGCGTCCATGGATGCTGGGTCTCACTGTGAAGCCCAAGCAGGCTTCGGATTTCTGACCTCTCCCGGGGACCTCTTCCACGAGGGGCGAGTGTCAGCACCCTTTCCCCTAAACACCTGTGGGAATGGCCCAGCTATACTTAGACAGAAGGCCCAGAAACATGCTCCTCATAGGGTCCCTTGCCTGCAAATCTGCTGGGCCACTTTGGCACCTAGCTGCAACCTCATGAGTGGCGATGACCACTACAGGATCTCTTCATTCATTACCATAGAAGTGTGACTTGTCATGTCACTGTCCTGTCCACCAAGGGGCTATCATTTGTTATCTCTGTCTTTGAGATGTTTGCTCTGGCATATTCTAGAGCACGTTCCTTTCCCTTCTAACCCATGACACATACTTGCGATGGCTGTGTGACATTTGCTTGCCCTCCTGGAGGGTCTCCCTGTTGCGCAACAGCAAGGAGATAGAGATGGAATGGCTTGGTCCTTCCTTCAAACTCTTTTCCTGCCCTTTTTGCCCCCTGTGAAGTTAGCAATGTCCTTCTCTGTGTTCCTCTGTGTTTGCTTCTCATGGGTGAACACATTGAGAAGCAAGTATCCCATGGGTCAGCCATAGGATCAGAGAGTTAAGAAACACCCACAGAGGGGAGAGAGGTCCTGAGATCAAGCAGGCCCAAGCATGAGTTATGTGGCTGAAGTAGACATGGGGTATTCCAATGCAAATCACTAGAAATAATCCAATTCCTGGTTTGCATTGCATTGCTTGCTACTCAACTGCACGTGCCTTGGGGATTGAGTGGGCCATTAGCCATAGGCCCAGGAATTATGCTCAGCAAAAGCACTACATTGTCAGAGGGTGGGTATATTTTTAGACTGTTAGAAGCATGCTGGGATATTTCTCCCTATAGTAGGTTGGTTTGGTGATGGGAATGTCTCAAGGGAATCACGTGGGGCAATATTATATTCTTGAGGGAGGGAGGATGGCTGTGGGGGCAGGGAGGAGTGGAGGGTCATGCACAACACAAGACACTGCACCTCGGGGCCCTGGGAGAGATAAGAATGTCTACTTCTTGCTCCCTCTCCCAACCTCACAGCAGCACAGTATAGCAAGAGCTGCCTGGGGCTGGCATTTTACACACCCGTGACCGACCTGTCACTCACAGGTGGGCGGTGGACCTATCCCTCTATGTCCACATCTGTTTTCACACTCTTACACCGAAGGTTCTACATAGTTCCCACTGCACAGGGTGCCTGTGGGAACTAGATGTGAATGTTTACTGAGCACCTGCTTTGCTCCTGGGAAAGCATATGTACTTGGCCCAGCTCAGGGCCTCCCTTTCGCATCAACCGGTTGTTGCTTTGTGGCAGCTCAAATTGTAACTGCAACTCCAGACTCATTCTGGCGCAGCACTGTACAGATGAAACACCAAGTCATGTTTTGTACATGTGTGCTCTGCTGCAGGCAGGGATGTGGGTGGTGGGTAGGAGGGCAGCCAGAGCACTTCTGTTCAGCAGGTGGCTGACAAGGTTCAGAAAAAGCTGCAAGACTGGATTTCCAAGCCAGGTGTCAACGGATCTCAGAGGGCTGGTACTAATATGTGTGGATGGGGTGGAATGGGAGCCTCAAACACAGAAACAGATACAAGGGCATGCCTTAGAGAGAGGAGGGAGGGGTTTAATCTCTGAGGGAACCACATGCGTGGTCCTCACATTGGGGAGGAGGCTTTGCATGGATTCCCAATGGATGGGAGACACTTCCAGGGATGTACCTGGTGTGTGTGCCGGCTCCTTTCCCTGCATTCATGTCAATGCTAAGATGGGAACCACGTGATGTTTAAAGCCTATAATTGCCATTATTAACCTTTTAGACATTTGTCTTCAGGCATCATCTTTGTACCAGTGGACCCCAGAGGACATACCCGGGACCAACGGTAGTGAGTTCTCTGGCATGAAGGGTGGCCAGCAGGCCCATGCACATGGCAGAAAGTGGCTTTCACCTGCACAGGACAAAGGGCTTCTTCTGGACCCCTCCGATAACACTGTGTGACCCTGCCAGGTGTCCCTTCCTGAGAGGTAGACCCGAGAATGACTTAGAGCACAGAACTGCTCAGTCCTGTCATCCCATCCCCAGATGGTTCTGGAAGGATGGGTGTAGAGACCTATTCTGCAGATGCTGTAACTGACCTAGAAAATGGGGCTCGGAATCTGACCCCAAAGGGTACCTTGGTTTTGTCTGATATTGTGTGGGGGACACAAAGGTGGACAGTGGGAGGGGTGGACTTGGTTTCCCCTCACCTTACCTTCTACATGGTGACAACAAACATGGTGAGGGGCTTTGTTGGGTGGTAGCTTAAGGTCTCAGGGGAGGTGGGAAAAGAGGAAGAAACTTGAGTAAACTTGGTACATTTGGCTTCATAGCTTCCCATTTGCTCTTGAGTAAACTTGAAACTATTTAGAGGCTCCAATCCAGGTCTGGGAAGGCTTGGTATCCAAAGAGTGTGCTCAATTTGGTGTGCAAGGTAGGATAAGGGAGAGTTTTATACACTTCAGGTATATCTTTGGCTCTGAAAACAGTGTTGGTTTGCCCCTTGGAGCTTACTAGGCAGTGAAGTAGAAGGGACCCTGGATATTTTTCTAAATGCCATCCCTTCCTTCCCTTCCTTCCTTATATACAGTTGGGGCACGGGCCCTTAGCAAGTCACTTCTCACCTCCTCTATAGAGGATGTAATGGCCAGGCCAGAGAAGCAAGTATCTCTTGGACACACACTATTACAGAGGAGATGAAAGCCATGCCACTCCACTCTAAATGATTTGCTGGCATTTTGGTGGAAGAGGTCAGAGGAGAGACAAGGTCAAGTCATTTTGAGATGAGCTAAGTTCTTAAGAATGGGCCAATTACTATTTCCTGGGGACTTCTCCTTGAAGAACTGGTCTGCACCCAGTTATTATCCATCCAGTGTCTTCTCCCTTATTTCTCTCAAGCAATGGCATGGCTGTGGTTACCCTCCTTCTCCTAAGGAGTCCTTACTTTTCGTTACCTAGAGAGGATGACCTAGTTCCAGACTGAGCTGCAGCTCTGGGGACACTTCTGTGTAGTAGCAGCTGATTCCGCCTACTGGTCCCACACTCTCACAGATCCTGCTATTTGAGAGCTCTGTGAGGGAAGGCTCTCTCTGGCCCCAAGATGCTGTGAGTTCAGTTGGGCTTCATCCTTTTAGGATATGTAAGCTCTTGCTGCAGGTTTAGGAAGCAGAGACAGGAACTAGAGCACGCCTTGATAGGCATTTTCATTTTTTTTCAAGCTGGGACTTTAGAAGTTGGGTAGAAAAATAAAAATCAAATGAAACGGGGAAAATGCAGTGAGTGGGGACCCAGTGAGGCAGAACCCACAATTAACAAGATTTCTCTATAATTTGATGGCTCCTCAGAGAAGAGCATATTCCAGAAAAGGGCTAATTATACATGTGTTTATTCAGGCCACAAATAGCATCTTGACAGCTGGTTTTGGGTTGGGAAGGCCCAGCTGAGGTCATCTCAGCCCATCTTCTGCCTTATCAGAAACCTCAACCAAATGAACACTGCGCTGAGGGCAGACACTGTGAATCCCGCTGGGCAAAGTTTGCATAGGAGTCAGGTCAGTCCCACTGGTAGAAATCTAAGATATTTGATTATTTTCCCATGAAAGGTTTACAATCACACACAGAAGACAAGGAACAAAGGATGTCAAAGATGATGAACTGAATTATTCCCAGACAGTTGATAAACAGGGAAGAAGCTTTTTAGCCTGTTCCCAGCAGGTCGAGAAATGGTAGAACATTCCCTCATAGCTGTACAGTCTTAACCTCAGCCCAGTGTGTATCTATGTACCTCATGACGACAAAACCAGCCAAAAAGCAAAAAGCAAACTGCCTGTCATTTGTGACTCCAGGCATAGACATGAAATTTGAATCAGTGTCAAATGCATCTCTGTCAAAATAACTGGCATGTACTCACAGGGTTCATTGGGGGGTTTGTGTGGGTTGGGGAGGTGGGGACAAAGGGTATGGGCCCTCATGTAATTATGTGTGTGTGTGTGTGTGTGTGTGTGAGAGAGAGAGAGAGAGAGAGAGAGAGAGAGAGAGAGAGAGAGAGAGAGAGAGAGAGAGAGAGAGAAAGAGAGAGAGAGAGCGAGAGAGAGAGAAAGTGTGTGTATACATAAACATATTCACTAAGTATCTATAGATCTATGTATTTTGTTTCTTTTGTTCTTTTGTGGATCTGCATTATTGGGTATTTTTGTGTGGTATGGTATAGTGTGAATACCTGGGTTTGGGTCTAAAGGTGAAGCTGCCAAAGGCTGGCTAGAATGCCTTCGTGAGGTTGGGGGTAGTGAAAACCTAGAGATTTCTATAGGAAATGGGGTTGAAGTACTCTTTGGCCACTGTCACATTCCAGGAGGGTGGCATACTGTATTCTGAGCCCTGGTGGGAATCTACCTTTTTATCCTAGGGTTGGTAGGTGTGTTTACATGACAGGTCCAACACAGACACCAGGCCTTTGGCGGAACCCTGCACCAGAAGAGGCATCACCAGCGATCCCTGCTCGACTACAGAGTCACCTGTGCTCCTGCCTATGTCCTGTGTTCATCCTCTCTGCCTTCACAAATGGCCTTAGAACACAACAACCATCAAGAGAACATCAGATGTGTTTATTATGTAGCTTACCTTAAAAAAAAAAAAAAAGCAGGGGCTGCATCTCTTCTGTTTTTTTTTTTTTTTCTTTTTGTAACAAATGCGGTAGATATGCTGCATATATTTCACATGTCTTTACAGGAAAATCACCTGCTGTTGTAAAGTTGAAAACAATTGCACTTTTTTATTTTTGTTTTTTAAATTAAAGTCTCTGGCATGTTTGAGATGTGTTCTAGTCTTTCTTTCTTGAGCAGCTGATCAGAGGTGGGCACCCTGATGGTAAAACACCCATACTGTCCTTTCCTCCATTGCACAGAGCCTGCAAAGACGCTCGTGTTCACATGTTGGAGTCTAAGCAGTCTTTTTTCCTCCACTCATTGGCAGACACCCGGGCTGCTAAGAACTCAGGGTCTTGGGCCTTGCAGGTACACTGGGGTTGTGGACTGTGAGCCCAGCCAGCTCACCTCTGTCTTTGTTCCTTTCACCCATACCTTCCTAAAGACTCCACTTGGCACCATCAATGGCCACGTTTCTACCTGGTTTCCAATCAGCACTTCAAGCCTTGTTTTGCACACAAGTGAATTCTTGCTCTATACACATAGTCATCAAAGGCAACTCCCCCCCCCCCCCGCCCCCGGGTCCTGTAAATGAACTTGAGGATTCTTGGTTTATCTTTCCCATTCCAAATCTGACCTCATTTCTGTCCACCACCTTGATTGCCCATGGTGACTGGAGCAACAGAAATCCTTGCACCCTATCTTTCACCATATCGTTTCTAGGGTAACAGGCAAGGCATCTTCTTGAGTCTGTAAGGGTCAAGGCTATTGAGCTTTATATTTTCACCAGGGCTGTGATGGTTTGAGGCAAGTCAGAGAACTATATCTAGTGAATGATATTCCCAGCTATACCTACCACTCACTTGGGGGATGTTTCTGAAGACGGGAGAGCAGTTTTCTACACTATAGGATTTGAAAGACTAAGGTGACAAGGTTGCTCTTGGATTCACAAGAGCATGCCACTGCTATGTGGCTGTGGCATCTGAATTTCCATTTTCCTTGTGTACAAATGGCAATTTCATAATAAAAAAATAAGGAGGGGAGATATAGCAAAATGGTGATCTAAATACAACCCCCAAAATAACTACATCGAATAATACAGGAGATGAATAATTAGTACAAAGGTTTGTAGAGAGGAAGCTGGGGTGAAGCTGCAGAGGACCTCTGTCAGGGTGATTAGCCTCGCGGCCATAGGCAGCAATGATGTGGCCTTAAAGGAAGAGCTAGACCCATCTGCTCCCTTCAGTTTATGGACAATTAGAAGTGATACATCATGTTTAACATTGCAGGGAAAGAGGACATGCTTCGGTTTCTTTCAGTTGTGGGAAGGTGAAACCTTAGCTCCTTAAGAGCCTTAATGTCATACCACATTTTCTTATCAGCTGTGTCCTGGGAAAGAGCCTACAGGGGCCATAGAAATTATATATATATATATATATATATATATATATATATATATATATATATATATATATATATATATATATAATCAGTAATCTCACAAGTAGGTCCCAATGGACCTCGTGCCAGGGTGTGGGGTCGGTACTTTATATGTGAAGATGTTGCTCCCTACAGAGCTTTTTCATAGACTGCCTTGTAAGCAGCCCATCTCAGCCCCCACCACAATGAAAGATGCACATGTAACTGAAAGGCCACACATACCACTATGTCCCAGGTCCCTTTCCACCAGTGTATAGGATTTCCCAGAGTTCACTGTCAAGAAGAAGCTGAGATTTCTCAGCTCAAAGCTTTAGACATATTTGACAGATGGATCTATTCTTCACAGACCAGTTTGCCCCTGGGGAGGGGCAGGGAGCAGCACTTCCTGATCCCCTGGGTGGAGACATTCACATGGCTCATCCTGGCCAATGAGCCATGAGTGAAGTGACTTGACCATGCCCTTGAAAGAGTATTAAGTAGTAGCAGCACAAAATATTCCAGAACTTTCCTTCATTACACAAACAAGAAGGTTTTAAGATAGAGGTTGCTAAGCCCAGGTCCTAAAGCAAGGTGACCTTGCCATTGAAGAAGGTCATGCACAGCAAGAGAACATGATGTTTTTAAACCACTGTGACTTTGGGGGCTTAGGGGGACAGAGTGAGCTGTGTTTGTTCCTGAGCATGTGGCTTGCTCAGGAGTTTAATAATAAGCTTGTGGCTGCTTTACAGCATCTCTGGATGAAGTAGGGGTCTGCACAGAGAGGTCTCCACACGAGGAAGTCCTAGAGCTGGTTATTAGCCCAGTTGAGCACTGCCCTGGAGTATTTTAGACCTCTTCTCTAGTACAATCCTTTACACACACATCCCTTCCCATTTTAAATGTGACCCCTACTTTCAAGTTTCTACATGCTTTCCTGACAACAGAGCAGCATGTCGTGTCAAGGTACTCATGTTGTGTAGTAACCGTTTTACCCATGGAGTCATCTTCCCAGACCCTAGATTACTTCTTAAGGAATGTTTGCTCTTCTGTTTGTCAAGAGTTCAGCTATGAACATTCTGGAGCCTGTTTCTGGGTTACAAAGCTGTGAGATCACTCTATCAGTGGGAGAAGATTCTGTGAGGATTAATATGCACATCATTGGTTGTTCTCTAGAGCCCAGGCCACATTGTATAGGATTCATTTTGTCATCACGGCATCTTCAATTCTCTGAAACCCAGAGGTATAGCTGCTCATTCAGGATGTCCCCTCTGGGTGGGTAAAATCTTGGGGACTGGAAGCAGAAAGCAACATGTACTCTGGCCTTGACCAACATTGAGTGATTCAATAGGCCAGAGGCCAAGCCTCCAGGGGACCATGCCCATTGGTATGATCTTTCACTTTAGATTCCTGTGATTAATAATCTTTGGATATCATTTCCAAACTCCTTTGGAGAACCAGACTGGTCAGTATTAGCTTGTGTTTCTACGTATGTGACTGATGCCCAGGGTAGCCCTTGGCATAAGGAAAGAGACTGTGTTTGGTAAATATGGTGTCTGGTGAGCAGATGGCACCTGTGGAAGACAGAGGCATTTTTTTTTTCTACAGAGACATAGCCTTGGGTCATAAGAGCTTCACTTGGTAAATGTCTATCCTATTTCAAATCCTTGGCACTACCTTGGTCCAGGTTACCCAGGCAAGATACCTAGGTCTGAATGCATGCTGCAGCCCTTTGTTACAGAGTAGATCAGTTGGAAAATACAATATGGGGCCATTAAGAGCAGAACCAAGTAAGTGACCCTGGTGCTGACCAAATGCCAAGCCCCACATAGTTCAGAGCATTAACTAATATAAATCAGATTAGACTCAATGGCAAGCTTAGCACATGCCCTGCCCTTTTTACAGAGGACTTTATACTTACTGAGTATCAACCAAGATAGGCTCATTCTTTGTCATATTTTAAAAATCAACTTGAGAAATAGTAAAAGTCCATTATTTGCTGGACATATAAGAGAATATGGAAAGCAAAATTCTGCACTAAGGATAAACCTCAGTGCCATTGTTGCTGATGGGCTTGAATGAAGAGGCAAGGGCTGCTGAGAGCATACGTGTTCTTCTGTTTCACTGGCTAACACAGCAATGCTAACCTCAGCATGTGCTTCGAGGTCACATCAAGGACTGAAGACGCAGTAACTTCCTCTTGGATTAATTTGTCCAAAAGTGAGCCCAACTTCAAATTCTTTACTGTTATCTGTCTGCTGTTTGTTGTTGCAACCCTGCCTGTAGTCATGAGAATAAAACTGCCCATAATTCTTCTGTTAGAATGAAATCCCCCTGGACTGATGAGTTTATAAAGTGCCATCTCTCTGCAGAGATAGAAATGGCACTTTAATCTGGTGCAAACTTGATTAAGGGGGAAACCCAGAGGTCAGACAATAAAGGAGATGAATCTGACTAAAACATTTAAAACTTTGGGCAGACATAAGCAGTACAGTTAAAACATCCTTAGGATACAGATATAATGGGTGGGACACTTACAGGATGAACCAGAAGGTGAGCATTAGCTTCTTTATTGTCAGATGCAGGGGCTTTCCTGCTCTACTCAAAGGCCCCAAGCTTACTAAAATCTGACCCATTCTGCTAATTTTAAAAGTAAAAAGGAAGCTGGGTGGTGGTGGTGCTTGCCTTTCACCCAAACATCAATTGCTGGCCTCTGTACACATGCAAAATGTGTACAAACCACACAGAGACATATAAAAATGGATGAAGAATTCAAAGGTCCTAAAAGAGTTTAGAGAAGAAAAATAACCTTAGAATTGCTGTTTCAATATAAAAATCACTCTTTACTGAGAACAAGAGTATTTTCAGTCTGTGTCTGTATGCTGGGCCATTGAGATTATTCCCCAGTAGCCCAGCCCCCAACTTCAGGCTTGGATGAGGAAGCCCATGTGTCCCTTACACACTCAAAGTTTCAAAAATGATTTTATATACTACAGAAAGAGTGTATCATTGAGTGTCTTAAGAAACAAAACCCTGCAGGGCAGTGGAAGTCACACCTTTAGTCTAACACTTGGAAGGCAGAGGCAGGCAGATCCCTTTGAGTTCCAGGACAGCCTGGTCTACAGAGTGAGTTTCAGGATAGCCGAGGCTACACAGAGAAATGCTGTCTTGGAAAACAAATGAAAAAACAAACAAACAAACAAACAAACAAACAAAAACAAAAACCAAACAGTAGCAACGTCCCAAGTTAAACGTTAAGCTAAGTCATGTTGGGTTTGATTATTTCTGTTTTGCTTAGAAATAATGCAGACATCCCAATAACTCTTCATTATTTTACTCATTTTAGTTTCAGGTAACTGAAGAGCTTGGAACTTACCATCAAACTGACAAGCTACAAGATAATGGCAATAATGCAATTTCATCATTGTAATGGTTCCCCCCTCCCACAGATTGTAGCTAGGGATGGTGGCATAAGTCATAATCCCAACACTTGGGAATTAGGAACAAGAGGATCACAAGTTCAGGATCATCCTTGACTACAGAATGAGTTTGGGCTAGCCTGAGCTATGTGAAAACATCTTTAACTAGCCACCCAAGCAAGGACAACACTGACTTAAGTTTTTCATAAACATAGGGATATCAGTTCTTTGGTAAATAGATCTGTATTTGTTTAAAAACAACATGTTCCAGGTAGAATAAAAATATACTTTAATTATACTAGATACTGATGAATCAGAATATAAAGTTTATTCTTACTAAGATACAACGTTTCAATGGGTAGTATTTATCTAAATGTATGTAAACCTATTTAAACTAACTTTAAAAAGATTTGGAATATTTTGGAATATAACCCAAAGAGTTACTGTTTTAGGTGTAAAGTGTATAATTAGTATTTTGTTGTATCCATAGAGTGGTATAAAAATGGCCACAATCTAATTCTGTAACATTCTATCACCTTAAGGAAATCCCATAACCACTCACAACAGCCCTGGGCATGCCCTAGTTTCCTTTTTGATCTTGCCTCTTTTGTTTTTTTTTTTTTAATTTTTAAATTAATTTATTCTTGTTACATCTCAATGGTTATCTCATCCCTTGTATCCTTCCATCCTTCCCTCCCTCCCATTTTCCCCTTATTCCCCTCCCCTATGACTGTTCCTGAGGGGGATTTCCTCCCCCTGTATATGCTCATAGGGTATCAAGTCTCTTCTTGGTAACCTGTTATCCTTCCTCTGAGTGCCACCAGGTCTCTACTCAGGTATTAAAAACAAGGAATTCCCAAAATTTGTGGACAAATGGATTAAGCTAGAAATGATCATAATGAGTGAGTTAACCCAGAAGCAGAGAGACTCAAATGGTATATACTCACTTATATCTGCATACTAGTCCAGGGGGCATGTCCCATGAAAGCCTTCACTTACCAGGCAACTGGGACAGAGGGGAGGACGTCCTATTGGGACTCTAGATGAGAGAAGCATGGGAGAATAGCAAAGTAGAAGGATCCAGAGGGTCCTAGAAACCTACAAGTAGAACAATATGATAGGCAGATTTGGGCCCAGGGGTCCTGCTCAAACTAAGGCACCAGCCAAGGACAATACAGGTGGTAAACTTTAAACCCCCTACCCAGATCTAGCCAATGGACAGAACATTCTCCACAGTTGAGTGGAGAGTGGGGTATGACTTTCACACAAACTCTGGTGCCTCATATTTGATCTTGCCTCTTTTGAAACTTATTTTATTTTTATGTGTGTGGATATTTTGCTTGCATGCCTATTTATGCACCATATGCATACAGTATCTTCAGAGGCCACAGGAAGCTGTCTGATGCCCTGGAACTAGAGTTGCCGGTGGGTGTGAGTCATCATGTGAGGGTTGGGAAACCAACCAAGCAAGTAAACTTTCAGAAGAGCAGCCAGTGCTCTTAACTGCTGACCTATCTTTCTAGGGACAAGATTCCTTTAAGGTTCATCTGTGCACTTGGACTAGTATTATGGCTTCCTTCCTTTTTGACAGCATTTCCCTGCATATGCATTTTAGCATCTCTATTCTTTAGGGGATGAATACTTGGGCCACTTCCCCTTGGTAGTTATTTTGGGCAAAGCCACCATGAACACCAGTATAGAGTGTGCATACAAATGCTCTTTTATGTATAAAGCAGCTATACATTAGTCCAAGGGATACGTACCATGAAAAACTTTACTTACTAAGAAAGTGGGTCAGAGGAGAGGACATCCTATTGAGACTTTAGGCGAGAGTAACATGGAAGAATAATGAAATAGTAGGACCCACAGGGTCCTGGAAACCTACAAGAAGAACCTACAAGATCTGGGTCCTGGGGTGCTCCTCAAACTAAGGCACCAGCCAAGGAGAATATAGGCATTAAACTTCGAACCCCTACCAAGACCTAGCTGACGATCATGATATTCTCCACTGTTGAGTGGAGAGTGAGATCTGACTCTCACATGAACTCTGGTGCCCCTTTTCTGACCATGTCCCCTGGATGGGGAGGCCTGGCAGCACTCAGAGGAAGGATAGCAAGTTACCAAGAAGAGACTCGATATTCTAAGAGCATATATAGGGGGAGGAGGTCTCTCTCAATCACAGACATAGGGGAGGGGAGAAGGGGGGAAGTGAGAGGGAGGGAAGAATGGGAGGAAACAGGGGAAGGGCTAACAATCGAGATGTAATATGAATAAAATAATAAAATGAAAAATATGCTCTTTTATTTCTTTTAGGTAATACCCAGGAGAACTTCTGGGTCATAAATTACTCAGAATAAGATTGGGAGAAGCAGCTAATCTCCCTCTCAACACGGCTCATGTGCCATTTCACACTCTCCCCTTATCATTTGCATCAGTTACTGGTAGATGTCCTGTTACCTCCTTAATCTGCATGTCTCTGATGACTGGTTTTGATCATCTTTTGATGTGTTTATTGGCCATGTGGACAATATGGACAACAGCTGGAAGAGGTGTCTAACTTCTTGGCCTATTTTTAATTGGCTTGTTTCTTCATTGCTGAGTTGTAAGAGGCTTTCAATGGCTTGAGGCATGCGTCCCTTTGTTGGACATGTGGTTTGCAGGCCTCTCCAAGGCTTCCAGGTGTCTTGCCACTTTCTTTGAGTTGGTCTCTGTAGGAATATCTTTTCCACTGAGTCCTTTAAGAGTATTACATTTCAATTTTCTGATTTTCCTGGAATGTTCGAGGGATAGTCTATTCATATGAGTGCTTCTTTATCTCTCTAAGCCAGTTAGAAGAGAACCCATTGACTTCAAGAGGCACTGTAATCTAATTTATTAATCCTATCTGGACATAGAACATTGCCCACTCACATAATCAGAGCTAAAGAATTTTCTGAATTTTAGTCATGACTGTGGATAGGAAGAAAGCAAAAGCTTTAGTTTACAGTGTCAGCTACGATTCAAGGACAAAAAGAAATCCCCAGTGGTCCACACAGCAAAAAATTGCTCAGTATCCTGGCTGGCACAAACTTACTAAAAAAATCCAAAGCAGATGCCAAGAAAGACTCTGAAGTAGAATTCTCTACCGTCTGTCGGCCAGGTGAGACCTGCACCAACCATCCACCTGTTTGCGACGATTCCCAGTGTTGGCATTCCAGGCACTGATGCCACTAGCAAGAAGTAACTCAAAGACCGATTGCAAATAGCAAGTACAAGGGGCTATGCATGAAAATTAAAAGTGTGGTCAGTATTGTGTGAGCTGATAAATGCCTCGATTCAAAGACCGTGCAGGTCTCCAACCATGGTTTAGCTGACTCTCCTAAGCATCACAGATCCTAGAGGGCCAGGAACAAAACCCTTGTAAGTTTTCAAAAGGTAGTTCGCAACATGGCTTCCCAAACAGACACAACAATGACTGCATAAACTTGGGCCCAGCTTTATTGAGGCATACTTGACAAATGAGAACACACACAACACACACTTTTATAAACATACGTTACCATATTGGAGTTAATTAACACATCCATCATCTCACATACTTCTTTTATCATACTTAAACCCTGGCCACTTCCAAGCATATGTTATATGCCCAAGCTTATAACACAGTATTAATTAGAATCTCCATGCCAAAGGTTAGCTCTCTGGAACTTATTTATCCTGTATAACTGACCCTTCATCTCCCAGAATCCACTGTTCTACTCTGCTTTGATGAGTTAGAATGTTTTCTTTACACCCAGGTGCAGGCTTATGTTTCTAAGATTTTATGTCACTCAGTGCAATATTCTCTAGGTTCATATCCGTGCTGCTGTAAACAGCAGGGTTTTAAGGATGAATAACATTTCTGTGTGTGCACATACTCATATAAATAATCACATTAAATAGGGCATTCCAACATATTATAATAAAAGAATATTATACAGCAATTATAAGTGCTACTCACTCTCTTGGAATTATTCAGTAAAACAGGATATTCCATCATACTAAAACAATAAAACGTCAACACAGAATCAACTATTATTTAATATTTTCTGTATACACTAATCACTTGGACATTTAGGGCTCTTTTTTTCTTATATTCATTTTCCTTTATAGTTATTTTTTTACTTTATAGATATTAAGGGGTACAGATCTTTCCCCTTGGTTCAATTTGTCCCTAAGAATTTTGTTCTTCTGGGTGGTATTGTAAGTGCTTAATTCCATCTGAATAGTTGGTTAATGTGTTGAAATGCAATACCTTTTTGCATGTTGGTCTTGGATTTTATTTCGAATTTAGAGATTGCATTTAAAACATCGAGTGAAACAATTATCATAGTCACATTACTATATCTAGCTTCTTATGAAGAACAAGACACCTGAATCTCTTGGCTCCTGCCCAATAAACAGTATAATATCATGAAACTTGGTTTCATATATGTCATCTTGCCACATCTTAAGAGTCACCTAGCAGGGAGCTACAAGTGAACTGTTTATACCAGCTTGGTCTATGGGTGCTTGCATGGAGAATTATCTTGGGTGCCTTAATTGATGAGGTAAGACCCACCCCAAATGTAGATGGTGCCTTTTGGTAGCAGCCTAGCCTAGATTGAATTAAAAAGGTTATGTAAGAAGAAAAATGATTGATCTTCACTTACGTGTGTTCCCACCAACCACAAGGTCACTTTACCCTGTTGCTGCTGCTGCTGATTCTGTCACTGATGCTAGAACAATCATTTCTGGTCTTCCACTGTAGACTGAGGACCAATCATATCCAGGACTTCTCTAGGCCTTCGGTATTAATTATATCAGCCCTGCTGAGGCATCTAGCCTCATAGACTGAATGATTACTGGGTCTTATCCTTTCAGGTTCAAGATAGCCCCTCCTGGACTATTCTAGCAATATTTCATATGCTGATTAAATCATCCCCCTTTAAACATATTTATTAAGTCTACTCTACTCTCCAGCAGCAGACCTTTGGTGAGTCTCCCTAGGTCTCTACCAGAATACCTCTTTCCATAACACTGATCACAATCCCCAGACCCTAACACTGAGTCAGTGTTCCTTCAGACTCTAGCAGTGAGTCGGTGATCTTTCCAAACCTTGCTCAGAATGACAGAATACTAAGATGCCTTGAATTTGAGTTTGGTCACTGTGGTGTGACAACAGAGTTCCAGTAGGGAACTCTGAGGTCATCGAGATAGTTGCTCCTTTCTTTTCCTTTTCCAGATCCACTGGACTCAGAGTATTGGCAGTCTATTCCTAATGGCTAGCCACTATTAAAAATCTCCACTAAACTTAATGGATACTAACTTTGCCTGTCTAAAGATGTACCCCATTTCCATTGATTGTATTCTGTGCAGTGGATAACGAGCAAAAGTTTCTTATAGCCAAGCTTCCTTCTCTCATTTCCTTGGTTACCTGAGGAAGGAAGGAAGGTAAACCTGGGTTCTATTAGGCCCCTGCTTAAGGGGAAAGGACCACCTTTCTGCCTTTTGGAACCCACTCTCTCACTTGACTCTCCTAACTTTTCTGTCCTGGCATCCATCTGTGGTTGGTAGCAATGTTGGTGATGGGAGTTTCTTCTGCTGGGAGAGAGAGCGAGCCAGGTGTATGACTGGCAGCATTCACACCTGTCACTCTCCTTTCCAGCCAGACTTCTTGCTTGAGCACTCCGCGGGCCCCAGGAGTCAGAGCTCTCTGGGGCGGCAGATGCCACTCTCCCTTATAGCTTATTTATAGCTGTCTACAGTTTGCAAGCCCTGCTCCCCATTGCTGCTGGGAAACATCCTGAAAAATGACCTCAGGTGAATTTGAAGAGTCCCAAAATGGCTTCTCTGTGATTTGCAGAAATACCATAAGCTTAACAATGTCACACTTGTCCACAGCAGGGCCATTTGGAGTGCTAAGGCTGTCCCCTGTGTAGACACTCACTTGCTTACATACTTGGGAACTTCATACCAAAAGCCATCTCTTCTTGTTCCTGCCTCCCTCTTTGCCACAGAGCTCTCCTTATTCTTCTAACCTATGTTGGTCTGATGTATTTTGGTACTACTTAATAAAAGGCTGTCACACCTGAGCAGGGAAAATGACATGGTCGTGGCTAAGGTTCCTGGGCATGGAGAGACAGAGAGAATCTTGGGAAGGAGAAGAAGGCCGCCATGGGTTAGATGGAAGAGAAGCACATGGCTGGCATGGATGGAGGTTTGGCCCAGATGAAGAACATTAGCAAGTATTTGAGATTATGGGTGGGAGGTAGCTTGATAGAAATTATTAGAAGCAGATGGCATGGGACTGGGGCAGGTATCCCATACTTGCCCACTATGGGAAGTAGTTTAGGGAATCAATATCTGCCCCGGTCCAGGTTAACTAAGGCTATTTTAAAATATAACAAGTGTCTGTGTCTTGATTGATTCCTAGCAGGTTATACTGCATAATAATAATTATAGGCCTGATAATAAACATTATTAGGCCATACTGGTAAATTAACAACAACAAACCTAAGCTCCACAGCAAACTTTGCTTCTAGATTTTGTTCTCTTTTTTTATTTTTTTATTATTATTTTTATTTTTTATTATTAATTTATTCTTGTTACATCTCAATGGTTATCCCATCCCTTGTGTCCTCCCATTCTTCCCTCCCTCCCCTTTCCCCCTTATTCTCCTCCCCTATGACTGTTCCTGAGGGGGATTACCTTTCCCTGTATATGCTCACAGGGTATCAAGTCTCTTCTCTCACTGGGCTCCTCTGAAAGTATGGGTTGAGCTCTGTGCCCTTTAGATATAAATCCTGTACCTTGTTTCTACTAATGGAACACTGATTAAATGTGATGATGTTAAGTGCTTGTTTTTGAGTTTCTTATTACACTGCTCATAATTGTTTATTATCCCTTCTACCTGCTGGTGGGCTAGGATGTGTTTGCGGTAGCTCTTTGCATGTAACTGTTTTTATTTTATATCCTAAGTAAAAACTGAATAACAAAGTCTGTGTTTACTTCATTTAAACATCTTTTCACAATTAGTGACTACTACTCTTGGCATATGCTTAGTTTTAAGATGTGTGCATGAGCGTAGATGTGTAGATATGAGTGTATGGGCACATATACATTTTTAAGTGATTCCCTTTTTTTTTAAAGATTTACTTTAATTTTTATATGTGAGTATTTTGCCAGCATATATGTATATGTTCCATGTACATGCCTTATGCTGATGGACCCAGAGGAGGGTGTTGGATCCCCCTGGAACTGGAGTTACAGATGGTTGTGAGCCACCATGTGGGTGCTCAAATCAAACCTGGTTACCCTGTAAGAGCAGAAAGTGCTCTACGCTAATGAGCCATCAGTCCAGCCTCGTAAGATAATTTTTAGTTGCTAAGAACAGATTTTTCAGGTTCCTTATCTTTTTCAGGCCAAGAAATGATACAATTTTAAACTTGGGGACAAATGGCCATTAAAAAAAAACAACAACAGCATGTTGGGCATGGTGGCACATCCTAGCACTTGGGAGATACAGGCAGATAATGGTCTGTATAGTGAGTTCCAGGATAGCTAGGCCTACGTAGAGAAACCCTGTCTCATCCTCCTGTCCGGAAAAATACAAGAACCCAGCCCACCCATTTAAAGGCATAAAAGCTATCTGGAGGGTTACTGGTGATGCTAATGTGTCTCACTAGGATATAAATATATTTCCCCTTTTACTCCAACCTAACTGTCTATGCCTTCAGTTATAACGTATTTTGCCTGTGTTTATGAATGCCAGATACTTGGAATATGATGTATATGCTTCCCAATTTCAGTCACAGCTTCCCAGGCTTTCATTTAAATATAATTGTTGTATTGAAAATAAAAGTATTTTCAGGATCTTGTAAACAAAAATGAGCCCCATACACATGTACATGTGTGCAGCATTGATTGGACCTAGTGGGTTATTAAACAAAGAAAGAAGACATGAAATTGGGATTGGGATAGGGTGGGTTGGGGAAAAATGTTGGAAGGGGCAAATAAGGGGTGGATATGACTATATTTCATTATATATGTAAATTTTTCACGGACTTTTTTTTTAAAGACAGAGGGAATCATTTAATGAGACTATAAACTAATAGGTATCAAATGTGTCTTTGATAAAGAAGATTAAAGGAAAAGGAAATACATTTTATGTGATAAGATTTTTTTTCCTAAGATAAAGAATTGCTCCAAAATGGGAATGAGAACACAACTAAAAGATTAAATTACTCTGTAATAGGAAATTTAAAACTTAGATAACCTGGCTATAAGAAAGTTTTGTTTTGTTTGTTTGATTTTTTGAGTTTTTTTTTTTTTTTTTTTTTTTTTTTTTTTTTTTTTTTTTTTTTTTTTTGAGACAGGGTTTCTCTATGTGTAGCCTTGGCTGTCCTGGATTCACTTTGTAGACCAGGCTGGCCTCAAATTCACAGAGATCCACCTGCCTCTGCCTCTGCCTCTCTGAGTGCTGGGATTACAGGCTCACCCCACCACAGAAGATTTAAGGGTCATTAACATCTCTAATGTCAAAGGTCAATACTCTGAGATAAAACTGGTGCTTGAGTAAATACAATAGCATTTGATTAAGATGCTTTTACTTCAGCTACCCTGTGGTCAGGATTTCTTCCTCAACGGTGTTACCAAATCCTGGCTGTCTCTGGAAGATTGCCTTCCTAGCCAGGCTGCTTCCTTTTTTATCAGATTATAGGGATGACTTTATAGCAAAAAGAGACATAGACTATTTGGTCGTTGTCAGGCCCAAAGAAAACTCCAGTACCAAACTCCAAAAGGCAGTCCAGATATCCACAAATTGGCTCAACCTGGACTATAGAAAGACTTCTGGCAGTTAAGATAAAAGCCAGCATTCCTCCAAAATTTGTGAGCCCTGCTCCCCTCTACCAAAAGAGTCATTTCCCTTACCTCTGACAGAAGGAACAGGTGGCTATCTGTGGCTCTTTCAGAATTACATGTACCTGTTACACATTTCAAAGACCTTCTCACCCCCTATCATACCCTAAACTTCCTCCAGCTCACAGACTTCCCTCCCCCAGGTTCTTCTTCCCTTTAGCCATACCATGGAGCAGTCACATCATCAGGTCAGTTTATAAGGCTTCCACATAAAACGTTATGCTTGGCCAACAGAGGTTCCCCCAAAAAGCTGCACCTGTATCAAATAGCCAAGGTTGGTGAATACTACAATGATTGTGGGTTAAAGACCCAAAGCCAAATTATTGTGGGCTATAAAAGTGCTTTAGACAGCCATTTGTTGCCTCCCTTTGTATGTGATCTAATGTCTTAGGTAAGGATCCTGTTCTGGAAGAGTCTAGAAGCTTCTCTCAGTCAAAATATTCCTCTAAATACCAGTAAAAGATATGAAGAGCTTCAGAAGACACTCCAAATAAGCAGATGAGTATGACTCATCAAGCTGTGACTCATCAGGATGTTCTGCGGCACCCCCTGTTCTGGGTCACAGTTTTCTTGGAGTGTCCCTTATTAGATTAGATCTATCCATGACAGCTTGCTTACTTCCTTTGGGATAAAATTCCTTTGCATGCTTGAGCTCACCCTACTAAGCCTTTCTGTAATATGAATACATACCAAAGCCTTCTCGTGATTCATCCTCCCTCCTGAACTACCCTGTAAGTTAGGCCTCTAAAAAAAATATATTTTCACTATTCTATTTTAATTTATTATAATTTATTTATATTACATCCTGGTTGTTATCTCCTCACTTGAATCTTCCTGCTCTCAGCCTCCCTCCCTCTTCTGCCCTATTCCCCTCCCCTAGACCTCTGACAGAAGGGGACCTCCTCTCCTACCTAAGGCCACAGCATGTCAGGTCTCATCTGGATAGCCTGCTTCTCCTTCCTCAGTGTGCCTGCAGGGCCTCCACACCAAGGGGAACTGATCTGATCATGGGGCACCAGAGTTCATGTCAGAGGCTGCTCTCCCAGCAAATGAGCTGTCCATTGGCTAGTTCTGAACAGCGGGTTTAGGTTCACTGCATGCACTGTCGCTCGTTGGTGCAACAGTTTGTGTAGCAACCTCCTCTCCCAACCCCCGGGTCCAGATCCACTGGCCTTCATGGTCTCCCTGTGGGACTCCTGAACACTCTGGGTCTTTCCATTTCCCCATTCTTCCATATCACTTTCAGTGCTCCTCCCAGAGTTCCAGTATCTGTTTCTCATCCCCCGCTGACTGGAGTCTCTCAGAGGACATCTATGTTGGGCTAATATCCACTTGTAAGTGAATATGTATCATGTGTGTCTTTCTGGGTCTGTGTTAACTCACTCAAGATGATCTTTTCTAGTTCCACCCTTTTGCATGCAAAGTTCAAGATTCCCTTGTTTTTTAACGACCTTCAAGCCAAAGCCAACACTCTTCCATAAGCAATGAAGTAACAGTTAAGAAGTCCGCTCAGATCTTCCCTCCAGAAACAAGTGAAAACCTAGGAGCTGATATGGAGTTGGAGGAAAAGTGACTCCACCTGAATTTGCAGATTGACTGCAGGTGATGAACATTTTGAAGTGGTACATGTGACAATTCCAGATAACGACAAGATTAACAGCCATGAGAGTAAGCAAATGGCCTTCTAAGTTAAAAAGAAAAAAAAGGAGAGTGTCATGGGGTCCCTCATGAAAGCTCCCTATAGGAAAGCTCCTTCAGTGTTGGGCGTGTGGCTATTGATGCCTGTCTTGGAGACGCAAGGAGGACCCTAGATGAGAGGACTGCTCCGTGAGGAGGACCCTGCATGCTGCAGACTTTTGAAAAAAGTTAGTCATTAGAATACTTCCCCAGCTTGTGCATGGTAAGATGGGAAAACCGGATAATCCTGAGAGTCACGTGTTGAAAAAAATCACAATAACATTCTGGGACATTCTGGGAGTGTTGTTTTAGAGACATAAAAAATGTAGACCATTCTCCTAAGCAAGCAGATCATGCCTGAAATACTCCTCCATGCTTACTAAGCAAGTATAACTTTCCTGTACCTAAAAATCACGACCTCTGATGTAATTGTCAAGTCAAGTGTGACAAACACTGTGACTAGTGCACTTTGAGAACTGACAAACAGGCTTGGTCAGGGACTTGGCTTTCTTGATGGCACATCAAATACTCTGTGAGTGTCTTTGGAATGATGCTCAACTTGTGATGAAATGTGAGGCTTCTCCATGCATTCCTAGCAAAATTCTGGCTCTGAAAAAAGCCCTTAGCAGGGATAGCTGGCCCACTTAACCACACCAAAGTTGATTTTTTTCTCTTTTGCTTGTTTTATTTATTAAATTTTTAACATATATGTTTATATTATTACACAAATATATAACAGATTACCTATAGCAAGAAGAGCCATGATGCAATCAAGAATTATATAAATGTTACATTCTTAGTGTTTTCGCTATTTGTATTTGACAGCCTTGAAGGAAACATCTTTCCTATCTTGGTGATTCTAAAATTCTGAATGTAAATCAGTATCTATCATATCTTATCATTACCAACTTAAAAAAAATCTATCTAGACTTAAAAACATCTTAACCCCTAAACAACTAAGCTTATTTGTAAAACTAAACTATCAATCTCATCAGAGACTTGAGAAGAAATAAAACAAAAATGATGACTAAAACCACAATGCAAAGATTGGGGCACTGAAGGTGAAGCCAGAGTCAATAGCCCAAGTTCAAATCTACAAATGCTTGCTCAGTTCTGCTCCTCATACTCTGCCAAGATGGCCAGTCTGTGAGATGGCCAGTCTGTGAGATGGCCAGTCTGTGAGATGGCCAGTCTGTGAGAAGGACAGTCTGTGAGATGGACAGTCTGTGGGATGGACAGTCTGTGAGATGGACAGTCTGTGAGATGGACAGTCTGTGGGATGGACAGTCTGTAAGATGGACAGTCTGTGAGATGGACAGTCTGTGAGATGGACAGTCTGTGAGATGGACAGTCTGTGAGATGGACAGTCTGTGAGATGGACAGTCTGGGAGATGGACAGTCTGTGAGATGGACAGTCTGTGAGATGGACAGTCTGTGAGATGGACAGTCTGTGAGATGGACAGTCTGTGAGATGGACAGTCTGTGAGAAGGACAGTCTGTGAGATGGACAGTCTGTGGGATGGACAGTCTGTGAGATGGACAGTCTGTGAGATGGACAGTCTGTGAGATGAACAGTCTGTAAGACGGACAGTCTGTGAGATGGACAGTCTGGGAGATGGACAGTCTGTGAGATGGACAGTCTGTGAGATGGACAGTCTGTGAGATGGACAGTCTGTGAGATGAACAGTCTGGGAGATGGACAGTCTGTGAGATGGACAGTCTGTGAGATGAACAGTCTGGGAGATGGACAGTCTGGGAGATGGACAGTCTGGGAGATGGACAGTCTATGAGATGGAGAGATGGAACCTTTGGATGAATGTGATTAACCTGTAATATGAATGGTGTTGAAGACTACATACAGCAAGTTGGGAATACTAGGATTCTGCAAGTTAGACCAAAGATCTGATAAAAAGCCACCATGCAAAGATGCTTCCACATTCTGAACTATCTGTAATGTGGTCTCTGGGGAGTACACACTCCAGTTTATACACTCCTAGGCAGGCACAATGATGTGCACTTATAGTCTCAGCATTGGGAGGGTGTGGGACAGAGGCAGAAGGACTCTGAGTTTGAGGCAAACCTGGAATACATTGACAGTTCAATCACAACTTGAGCTATATAGTGACATTAGGTCTCAAAAAGGAAATAAAATAAAAGAATGAAATCTATCTATCTATCTATCTATCTATCTATCTATCTATCATCTATCTGTCATCTATCAATCACCTATCTTTTATCTATCATCGATTAATCATCTATCCATCTATCCATATCAATCTATCCATATCTATCTATCTATCTATCTATCTATCTATCTATCTATCTACCATCTATAATCTATATATTACCTATCTCTATAATCTATTATTGATCCATATATCATCTATCCATTTGTCTATCTATCCATACATATATTTATGCATCCATCCATCCATACACTCATCCATATATCCACCTATTCATCTATCTTGACTGATGTTTGGATCACACCCTCTGGTGTAGAAACCTCAAATACTCTAGAGATTGTAAAAGGCTTAAAAATTAGTTATTAACATTTTCATATTTTCTGTTTTTCCACTTTGAATACAGACGTATAATCTTTAGTACTATACATACATGTCTATTGTTTTATGTCTCATAATAGTTCTGTAAAAATTTAGCAAGCTTTATAGTTTACAAGTTGAGAAAATCAGTCCCATGAAAATAACTCAGAACAAATTAGAAACTAAGAAAACAGTCCAAAGAATCAACAAAACCAAAAGCTGGTTCTTTGAGAAAATCAACAAGATAGACAGACCATTAGCCAAACTAACTAAAAGGCAGAGAGACAGTATTGAAATCAACAAAATCAGAAATGAAAAGGGGGACATAACAACAGACACTGAAGAAATTCAAAGAATCATAAGATCCTACTTTGAAGGCATATACACCACAAAATTTGAAAATCTAAGGGAAATGGACGATTTTCTTGATCAATTTCACTTGCCAAAGTTGAATGAAGAACAGATAAACAAGCTAAATAGGCCCATTTCCCCTACAGAAATAGAAGCAATCATCAATGGTCTCCCAACCAAAAAAAGCCCAGGGCCAGATGGTTTCAGTGCAGAATTCTACCAGACCTCTAAGGGCGAGCTAATACCGATACTCTTCAAGCTACTCCAAAAGATAGAAATGGATGGAAAATTACCAAATTCATTCTATGAGGCCATAGTCTCATTGATACCTAAACCTCACAAAGACTCAACAAAGAAAGAGAATTTCAGACCAATTTCTCTTATGAACATAGATGCAAAAATACTAAATAAAATACTGGCAAAACGAATACAAGAACACATCAAAGATATCATTCATCATGACCAAGTAGGCTTCATTCCAGGCATGCAGGGATGGTTTAATATATGGAAATCCATCAATGTAATCCACCATATAAACAAACTGAAAATAAAAAAACCACATGATCATCTCCTTGGATGCAGAGAAAGCATTTGATAAAATTCAACACCCATTCATGTTTAAAGTTTTAGAGAGATCGGGGATACAAGGCACTTTCCTCAACATAATAAAGGCTATATACAGCAAGCCAATAGCCAAAATCAAAGTAAATGGTGAGATACTCAAGGAAATTCCTCTAAAATCGGGAACAAGGCAAGGCTGCCCACTCTCTCCATATCTCTTCAATATAGTACTCGAAGTTCTAGCCAGAGCAATAAGACAACAAAAGGAGATCAAGGGTATCCAAATGGGAAAGGAGGAAGTCAAATTATCCCTATTTGCAGATGATATGATAGTGTACATAATTGACCCTCAAAATTCCACCAGAGAACTCCTAAAGCTGATAAACACCTTCAGCAAATTGGCTGGATACAAAATTAACTCAAAAAAGTCTGTAGCCTTCCTATACACAAATGACAAGCTTGCAGAGGAAGAAATTAGGAAAACCACACCCTCCACATTAGCCACAAGCAATATAAAATATCTAGGAGTTACTCCAACTAAGCAAGTGAAGGACTTGTATGAAAAAAATTTCAGAACTCTGAAGAAAGAGATTGAAGATGACCTGAGAAGATGGCATGATCTTCCTTGCTCATGGATCGGGAGAATTAACATAGTAAAAATGGCCGTCCTACCAAAAGCAATCTACAGATTCAATGCAATCCCTATCAAAATACCTACACAATATTTTAAAGACATTGAAAGTTCAATTCTGAACTTCATATGGAAAAAGAAAAAACCCAGAATAGCTAAAACAATCTTGTACAATAAAAGGTGCTCCGGAGGAATCTCCATACCTGATCTCAAACTGTACTATAAAGCAATAGTAATTAAAACAGCATGGTACTGGCACAGCAACAGGCTGGTTGATCAGTGGAATCGAATCGAAGACCCAGATATGAATCCACACACATATGGTCACTTGATTTTTGACAAAGAAGCCAAATCCATTCAATGGAAAAAGGATAGCATCTTCAACAAACAGTGCTGGTCTAACTGGAGGTCTATGTGTAAAAAAATGCAACTGGACCCATATTTGTCACCTTGCACAAAACTCAAATCCAAGTGGATTAAAGACCTCAACATAAAACCAGAGACACTAAGCCACTTAGAAGAAAAAGTGGGAAAGAGCCTGGAACATATTGGCACAGGAGACAACTTCCTGAACAGAACACCAACGGCCCAGGCCTTAATGTCAACCATTAATAAATGGGACCTCATGAGGCTGAGAAGCTTCTGTAAGGCAGGAGACACTGTCAAGAGAACAAAGCGACAGCCTACAGACTGGGAAAAAATCTTCACCAACCCTACATCTGACAAAGGTCTAATATCCAAAATATATAAAGAACTCAAGAAATTAAACACCACCAAACCGAATAACCCAATTGAGAAATGGGGCTTGGAACTAAACAGAGAATTCTCAACAGAGGAATATCAAATGGCCGAGAAACACTTAAAGAAATGCTCAACCTCCTTAGTCATCAGGGAAATGCAAATCAAAACAACTCTGAGATTCCATCTTACACCCATCAGAATGGCTAAGATCAAAAACTCAAGCGACACCACATGCAGGCAAGGATGTGGGGAGAGAGGAACACTCCTTCATTGCTGGTGGGAATGCAAACTAGTACAGCCACTTTGGAAATCTATCTGGTGCTATCTCAGAAAAATGGGAATAGGGCTTCCTCAAGACCCAGCTATTCCACTCCTTGGAATATACCCAGAAGAGGCTCCAGCACACAACAAGAAAATTTGCTCAACCATGTTCATAGCAGCCTTATTCATAATAGCCAGAACATGGAAACAGCCTAAGTGTCCCTCAATAGAAGAGTGGATAAAGAAACTGTGGTACATATACACTATGGAATACTACTCAGCTATTAAAAACAAGGAGTTCCCGAAATTTGTGGATAAATGGATTGAACTAGAAATGATCATAATGAGTGAATTAACCCAGAAGCAGAAAGAATCAAATGGTATATACTCACTTATATCTGCATACTAGCCCAAGGGGCATGTCCCATAAAAGCCTTCACTTACCAGGAAACTGGGACAGAGGAGAGGGCATCCTATTGGGACTCTAAATGAGAGACGCGTGGGAGAATAGCAAAATAAAAGGATACAGAGGGTCCTAGAAATCTACAAGTAGAACAATATGATAGGCAGATTTGGGCCCAGGGGTCCCACTCAAACTAAGGCACCAGCCAAGGACAATACAGGAGGTAAACTTTAAACCCCTTCCCAGATCTAGCCAATGGTCAGAATATTCTCCACAGTTGAGTGGAGAGTGTGATACGACTTTCTCACGTACTCTGGTGCCTCACATTTGACCATGTCCCCTGGAGGGGGAGACCTGGTGGCACTCAGAGGAAGGACAGCAGGTAGCCAAGAAGAGACTTGATACCCTATGAGAATATACAAGGGGAGGTAATCCCCCTCAGGAACAGTCATAGGGGAGGGGAATAATGGGAAAATGGGGGTGGGAGGAGGAATGGGAGGATACAAGGGATGGGATAAACACTGAGATGTAACAAGAATAAATAAATTAAAAAAAAAATAAAAGAAAATAACTCAGGTGGTAAAGTGCCTTTAGAGCACAAGGGTCTGATATGACTCCCAGATCCTAGCCTGAACAAGCCAGACAAAGTGGCATGCCTTTGTAATCCCAGCACCAAGGAGACAGAGACAGGCACATCCTAGGTTGTACCAGTCACTGTGCTTAGACTACTTGGCAATTTTCAGACCTTAAAAAAAAAAAAAAAAAAAGATTCCAGAGGTCTTGAGTTCAATTCCCAGCAACCACATGGTGGCTTACAACCATCTATAACAGGATTGGATGCCCTCTTCTGGTGTGCATAAAGACAGACTACTAATATGTAAACATAAAATAGATAACTCTTTAATTAAAGAATTCAGGTAGTCTGCTAACTTCCATGTATTCTCTTGGGTGCTGGGAGAAAAGAGATATGGTAAGGGAGACACGTGAGGGCTTACAACCCATACTTTAATCTGAATGCGAAAACACAGAAAATAGAGATGCCTGTGAGATCTGGTGCAGTTGATGTATTTTACTATTTAATGAAGACCGTGCTTCTCAAGCTGGATCATGAAACAAAGTTTGCTGGATGGGACGTTTCCCAAGCAACTTGTAAACCTGGAGTTGGTGAAAATTTCTCCTTCCTGTTGGATTACTCCATTTTAAAGACTTCAAGAGGAAAGCATATGCTTCACTAGATACAAAAATATGTCATCAAATTGCACAGATAATTTGCTCTGTACCTACAAATTAGCTGTCATGGAGTTTCAAAGTAATTTAATAAGCTTCTATAGAGTGTCGAATATAACCATACCAAAATATAAAAATATCTTTCTTCTTTTTCCATGATGCTGGGGATGAAATCTAGGGCCTTGCTCATGCTAGGCAAGTGCTCCACAGTCAGCCACATTCAAGCCACATCTTTTAAAAACTCATGTGCTGTTTCTTTTCTCTTTGTTTATATGCATTGATGTGTGTGTGTGTGTGTGTGTGTGTGTGTGTGTGTGTGTGTGTGTGTGTGTGTGTGTGTTAGGGGCCAGTGGACTCTTGGGTTTCATACTTCATGGTGTCACACATTTTGCATTTTGAGACAGGGTTTTTTACTGGGCTGGAGCTTGCCAAATAGCTTAGGTTGGCTGTTCAAGGAGTAGCAGGAATCCTGTCTTGGCCTCTCCAGTTTTGGGACAATCAAAAGGCCAAAGTTAACTCTTTAAGCCTCACTTTTTTAAGGGCAAGGTAACTTCCTGAAATGCTGGGGGTTGTATTTCTTGGGAAGAAGCCATGTGGTCACTACCCTAAAGAAGTTTGCATGAATAAACTGTAGAAGATTTGCTTGACCACATGCAGGCAGGAAATATGTCAGGATGTATGTTTTCCCTGGATTGGAACCTGATGAGAAATGCAGTAAGTTATGGGCATTGTCCTTTTAAGCCCCTGCAAAATGTGACTTGGACCACTTTCTGGGAGTCCAGGGATGGACCTGCTTCAAATACGGCTCAAAATCATGGAAGTGGGTTTTCTCTCAGGAGTCTCAGGATTAACAATTTCAAGCATGCATTACTTGGCTTTTTATATATTAAAACAACAACAGCAACAGCAACAACAACAAGCAGGTTCTGTGCAGTGAACTGATTGAGCTATCTTCTCAACCCCTAACCTCATTTTCTCTATGCAATTGTTTCAATGTGCTTTGACTTAAATGTTCAAGTTCGTTACACATAATCTAGAATGTTCAGGCAGAGAAAGAGTATGAATGAAAGTCCTGGGGTAGGAAAAGAAGCATTGGAAGTTACCAGTGTTAGCCAAGATATATTGGTACAAGGAATAGTGTTGTGGTGTCAAAAACCATGAGCAAACATCAAAATATTGCTAGGTAAGATTTACTTTACAAGTGGGCCGAAGTGTGCCCCATTATGATCAGTCAGTTCCCAGAACATACCATGAAACAAGGGAAACAATTTATGACACGTGAACCACAAGGTTATAGAGGAAGAACAAGTTTTAAAAAATTGACCTTTAACTGAGGATATGATTATAGAGGAGAAAAACACCCTAAGGAACAATATAGAAATAAATTAAAGTCTAACATGTTTAACAAAAACAAAAACAAAAAAAAATGGATTCAGCTGTCCCCTAACAGAGAGAAGCATGGGATGCATGAGATGACACTGGAGAGCTGAGAGGGACATCATGTGAAGATAACCAAGGATTTGGTGTTTTAAACCAACTACAATGGAAGGCACAGAAAAGTCATGTGTTAATAGATATGAATGTGCACCATTATGTATGATGGGTTCAGGGTATGCTGGTTAGCTACTGAAACCAAGTTGTGTCCACTGACATTTAAGCTTTGGTATTTAAATACCAAAAAGCATGCTGGCATATATACTTAAAATAAAAAAAAATCATGTTATAAATATCTTAAAATTAAAACCTTGATCTAGATCCATGTGACAGTTGATACACCTGTAATACGTGGTCACATTTTACAAGTGGAAACCAAACTCACAATAGAAGTGACTTTGTCCCACTTCCTAAAGGTGGTTAGCAGCATTGTCAGGTGACTTTATCTTGGACTGTAGCCAGCTATGATTGCCCGCGTGCCATTTCTGTGTAAGAGGTGACCTCGTAGGTTGCATTCCACCTACATATCTCTTCTCCTTCCTTCTTTCACCTGAAGCTACATTTTCCCAGAATCCCTTTGTGGCAGTCTGCTTGTTTAGGCTTAACCCCTCCAGAAAGATATAGAAGGAAACATAAGCTATTGTTCTCATTGAAGCTTGGATGGTCTTGATTTAGGGACGACTTTGCAGGATGCTGTTGTCTTCCTGAGTCATCTGTCTTCAAATGGCCACCAGTTGTAAACAATGACCATTTGAGATGGTTGCTTGTTATTCTTGACCTAGAGGGCAACAGTGACTTAGGGATTCTCTGGAGGAAAGTCTGAGTGCTGGTGTTCCCCCTTCCCATGCCCCACATTCTCCAGCTTTTGTATTGTTCTCTAAATGCCTAGCTCCTTGTTTTAAGTTCTTACCTACTTGACATACCAGAGCAGTTCCTGCTTCCTCAAAGTGAGAATCCCTTACTACACCCTTCTCAGCCATGTGCTATCGCACACATGCCATCTGCCCCCTAGTTGAGGATTTTAAGTGTTTTTTTTTTTTTATATAGATATGTAAGTCTTCAAAATTAGGGTGAATTGATGGGGTTAGAATATACAATACTAAGCGAGGTCACACAAATTCAGAAAGAAAATACTTCATGTTCTCACTTTTATTGGGATTTTGGCTTATGGTGTACTCATGCACAGGCATAGACAGTATGGGCACTGTATAAGAGTTAGAAGGGAACCTTGGGAAGGTAAGGTTAGGTGAGGAGAGGGGTAGAGTACAGGTAAAAGGACACCAGGACCATGAAAGAAGCTATAAAACTAACGGTTTTCTACTTTCCTTTTTTTGTGTAGTAGATAAGTACATAAAAATGTATTTGACAGCAAAAGTGAAAAGCCCTAAGGCTTCAGAGTGATTCATCTAACTGTATCAGAGCTCGCTGTGATGTACAGAATTTGGGCTGGGCAAGTGTTTGAATTTATGTATCTACATAAAATATAGGCCCATGGTTGAGAGAAAGTATAGAATATTTTTCTTTCTGCATCTGATTTATTTTCCTTAATAGTATTGTTTCCACTTTCCTACAAATGATACAATTTCATTCTCCTTTATGGTTGAATAAAACTCCATTGCGTATTTGTACTTTGCTTTTATACATTCCTCTTGACTGGTAGGCTATTGCAAATAGGGCTGCAGTCAATAGGTATGGTGTTGATTTTGAATCCTTGAATATAGTGGACCCAAGAGTGGTATAGCTGGATCATATGGTTATGTTTTTAGTTTTAGTTTTTATTTCCAAGATAAGGTTTTTCTGTGTAGCCTTGGCTGTCCTGGACTCACTCCGGAGACCAAGCTGGCTTCACCTGCCTCTGCCTCCCTGAGTGCTGGGATCAAAGGTGTTCACCACCAAGCTCGTCTTTTAGTTTGTTTAGTTTAATGATTTCTACAGTGTCTGGAAACTGTACAGCTATAGCAACCTGATTTTTGAGAAAGATGACAAAATAATACATTAGAGGAAAGGCAATTTCAACAAATGGTGTTGGCAGAACTGGGTAGTCACACATAGAAGAAATTTAAAAAGTTAAATGGTTAGTGTGCAAGAAACAGTTAGCTTAGACAAGCACAGTGATAAACCCCAGAGATACTTGGTGTTCTAATGTTCACTGGGTAACACGAGGCTAGATGCCTTTTCCCAGTGAAGGAGAGTTTCACATACATTACAGGATATGCAGTATTAGTATTACCCTCCCCTCCACATGGTGCAATAACACCCTCCACCCAGTGTGACAACTCAAGCTGTCACAGACATGGTCAAATACACGATGTAAATAAGATGTGGGGGACAGACCATGCCTTTCTCCTTGGTCCCATTCCAATGAGTCTCAACTGAGAATTCATGTCATATGGTGATTGACATGCCATGGGCATCACACTCCTTTAGTATAGTCCTTGCTGCCACCTGCCAATTGTTGACCCAGTTCAAGACCTTCTTCTTGAGGGCATTTCGGGTAGGTAACCACTGCAGGGTTTTATAAGCAGCCCTTGGGGAAAGGATTCCTAGACCAGTTAGGTTTTCACTTTTCTTTCCCATATGAGTGTTTCCTGGGATCATTTTCCAAACAATGTGTATGTTGTCAAGCAAGTAAACCATGTACAACCAGCCTGCTTACACCTGGAGGATTTAGTAGTTCAAGGTTACTTCTGTCCAAGTGGTAAGGGCATTGTGCAGCTAATTAAGTGACTGTCAGTTCCTGTCTAGGATGATGTTGGGAGGCAGAGAGTCTTAGGTACTGCATGTCTGTGGTACATGCAATCCCAGCAGGCTCCAGTGGCTGCAGACAGCCCTGGGTGAAGAAAGCAGATGTGTCAGTTCTGGGGACATCCAATGCTTCTGCTCTGGTGGGTTTTTGGAATTCTCACTGCTAGGAACTAGAACTAACTAAACTCTTTGGAAACCAGAGATGTGAGTAGAATGTACCATACAAAACAGGGATGAGATTACAATTCTGGTAAATTCCATCACTCTTTGGCAGTAATAACTACCTCGAAATCCCAGGTTTGAGTTTGAGTCAAATTTGGAGATGGGGATACATGCAAGGTACATGGGGTCCATCAAGACAGGATGCTGTTAGGCTATCTTTCTGTTAGTGAAGCAAAAGAGAGGTTAACAGTGTGATGGACAGTGCATAAGAGGTTATGAAATGGACGCATCAATACCCACAGCTTTCTGGTTTTTTCATTCTTTCCTCCACATTTTCTTGAGTAATTTCTAGCATATTTATTGGTAAAGGTGGGTTTTGTGGAGGTTGAGAGCCCCCCTGGCAGGGCCACTTCATCAGGGGAAGCAAGAGAAGGATTGACTATTCAGACAGACAAGGGGGTGGGTGCTCAATCAGCCATGATGCTCTGTAGGATTTGGGAGTTTGTGATTAATTTGAAATGCTAGCATCCTGAGCACTGAACTGGAGATATTCAAATGAGCCTGACTTTCACATGCGTTCCAGTGTAGATGCTAAGTAAAATGCTACCTTGTAACTCGAGGGACCACAATTTGGGTTTGATTTTACAGCACATGAATCCCGCAGCTATGGGAGGTAAGACATTCCATTCTATTAAAGAAGTCTTAGAAGCACCAAGGTTCTCTGAGAGTGCCTTGTATTGACAATGTAGAGTCACACTTGTCATTTTCAGGTCACTCAGATCTTCCAGTGTAATGGAGACACCCGGGCTGACCATTTTGTGTGGGAGGGTGTGATCCCATCAAACCATGGAATTTAGGGCACAAAATTCCAGGAAAAATCGGTGTAGGTATCTCAAGCAGAAATGATTTAATTTAAAGAATCGCTCACCTATGAAACTACCTGAGTAAACAGAAGAACAAATGTTAGGGGAACACCAACTCTAATTTGGAGGCACACTGCTCTAGAGAGCCGGTGGCACCTGATAGCCAGAGTTTAGGTCCTTAAAGCAGCCACTAGAAATGCCACAGCTCTGCCCTAAGGCCTGAAGCTGGTCTTCAGGGAACTGAGCACAGTGAAGCTTTGGTTTGGCAAGTCAATACACTAGAGCTGAAGAAACAGATCAGTTTCTGCTTTGCTTTGAGGTGTAGCATAAGTATTTCTTATTAAAAATATGTAAACTGTATTCAGGGCCCCAGAGGTAAGGGTCCCTGGCAGATATAGTTATTAGACTTCTAGTTCCTGTGACACAGCGGAGATAGTGAATTCTATCTGATTTCATTTAAGCAAACATGAGTCAACACAAAAAAACAACCTCTGGAGTCTGTTGGATTGAAAAATACAGATGTTTTTAAATGGTGGAAAAAAAAAACCCCCAAATTCGTCAAAAAAAGTAGAATAGGAAGGAAAATGTGTTTTTGTTTGGTCTTGTGTTTTTGTTTTTTGTTTTTTACTAAAGAGCAGTGATCTTAGATTTTTTGATTCATCTTGAAATATACAGAGATAATTGGGTGAAATTAGTGCTCAGCATTGGTGAAGACTTGAGAGTAATTGTTTGGAAAGATACCTTCTCAACAATCAATTATAATGCTTAATTTGAGACAGGAAATTTCCATTGGTAAATTTGGCAGATGATTATTCCAGTCTCCTATTTAGAATATGCTTGTGTCACAGCCAAGTTGGGTGTTTGATAAACCTTATGAGTTTCTTAATTATTCACTCAGAAAAATTAGAGATCTGCGGTTTATCAATACCCCAGGGCAAAATGTTCTCTGCAGAAATGTCAACAATAAGGTAGGAGTTAATTCATATCCATAGTTCTATTTAATCCCAATTAAAATTTCCATTAAAGATGATAAATTCTTTTATAAAGCAATCAGACCTGGACAGAGGGTGGGATTAAAATCAAGAGCTAAAAGCTTTGAGTTCAGTAGAAAAAATAAAGTGAAAATATTTGCAAGTCTTGCAAACTCTAATTTGGGACTAGTTTCCCTTACTGTGTAGGAGGGTGGGGTTTCGTCTGATTTTGGTCTTTTAGTGTGCTGTGGTTTCAGATAGGTCTCGTAGAGCTCATGCCAGCCTTGGACTCTGTATATAAGTGAAGATAGCCTTGTGAATCTGGTCCTACTGCCCCTCTCTTTCAAGTGTTGGAATTACAGGAGTGTGCCACCATGCCCAGCCTCAAAATTCCCCTTAAATCCTGTAAATAAATCATGGAAAGAGTCAATACCCCAAAATGTGAATAATTAGAAAGCAATTAAAATACTGTGTAGAATACTAGTGAGAAATGTAAGATTTCATTTTGGCAATTTCTTAGCCAGAAGTTGCTAATTGAGTTAGGGAGGTATTTCTTTTTGTAGTCAAGTGCTAATTGGCTTCAATGATTTTAGCTGTGATTACTCGCTTCACCCTTAAAAGTGTAAAAAAAAAACCCATAAAATTGAAGTGCAGGTCTCTCCCCCTGTAAGCCATGAAAAATTTGAGTAGATGTAATGAGGTCAGATGATCTCCTGTGCCTGTATATTTAAACATTGTTTTGTGAACAGCTTTTCTATAGAAACAAGGCATACGTACATAATTCCTAATTTGGAGTACTTCAACACAATATTAATAAAGTTTCAGCATTACTGTAATGCAAAAAATAGTTATTGTATTATGGTATACTTTGGTTGTGCCCATTGGGCACTTGGATCCCCAGCCGGTAGCATTTGTTTTAGGATGCTATGGAACCTTTAGGAGGTGGAACCTTAGCGGAGGAAGTGGTGTTTTGAGGTTTACAGTCCCAGCCTGTTTGCTCTGTCTCCCTGGCCCACAGCCTTGTGAGCAAGAAGTGCCTCATGGGCCCACTTCCCTGGCCTCACCCACTACCGTACCGTCCCTGCCAGCACAGACTGTATTCCCCAAACTGCAAGCCGAAGTGACCCTTCTTCCCTTAAGTTGCTTCTTGTCAGATATTTGGTCCTAGCAAAGAGAAAAGTAACTAGCACAGGCTGTTTGTTACATTTGCTTTTTTTTTTTTTAGACCTAATTTATAAATAGTAAACTGACCTTTCTGAAGTTCATGTGGACCGGTTTCATAAGGTTTTGTTCATGAACCTTCTCATATTGACTTAACTAAATTAGTAGTTTTAAACGTTTAACTTCCTCATTTTCCCATGAGAATACTGAGAGTTTAATGCCAAACTCTGAACTATAGCTCTAGATTTTATCCATAACATGAAGAAAACTGGCCTAGAAACTTAAAAAATGCTAATTTAACTGTTTTAAACATGAAGGAAACATTAGCAATCAATAAGGCTGAACACAGATACTCCTCCACAGGGGAGGAATAGGCTCTGAAAAACTGAAGACAACACTGGCGAATTCGTCAGAAGTCACCATTTTCAGAACTATGAAAGTTAACCAAAGGAATGCTGAACAATGTATGCAGATCCCTTTGGAAAAAACTTACAAACGTATCTTCTAATTTTAAAGATTTGCCCAGTCATCACCTGGCTGCCAGGACCACAAAGCAGTGACTTCCAGTAACTTTAAGGGACAAGGAATCCAGAGTTTACAAAGCATGTGAACAAAACTATAACAACACAGCAAAACTCTTGAATGAGTTTCAGGGCAAAGGATGGTGATTTCTACAGTGAAAGACTCCGGTGATTGTGAAGCTACGCGGATGTCTAAGCACTCAAAAGAACTCGCTGCTCCTCCAGAAGACCAGAGGGCACCCACAATTGGGCAACTTACACTGCCTGGGATTGCAGCTCCAGGGATCTTATTCCCTCTGTTGGCGTCCATATGTATCTTATCTACACAGAAATGCATGTGCTCATGTGCACATACACACAAATGAAACTAAAATCATAAAAAGAAATAGAAAAGCATAGTGTTTAAATAACCACATGTGAGAATTAGTGCTAAATACCAACTTAACAAAATCTAGAATTACCTGGCACATGGGCCTCTTAGCATGTTTGTGGTGATGTTGATAAATTGGTAAGACCCACCCACCATGGGTGGTACTATTCCCTAGGCAAGGGAGCCTAGGCTATATATGGGCGGAGAAAGCAAGCTGAGTACCAGCAAGCATGTATTCACTGCATTCTTCTTCCACCTCGTGTAATGTGGCCAGCTGCTTCAAGCTCCTAATGCTTTGGCTTTTCTGCTCTGATGGACTGTAACCTGAAACAGTGAGCTGAAAATAAACCCTTTCTTTCTTAATTCATCATTGCCAGGACATTTTTTAAAACCAAGGTAACAGGAAGATAAACTAAAACAACATTACTAACTATCTCTAAAGGGCAAAAGCATCGGGCTGCAATAATCATAATAGTGTGTTATTTGTGAATTAACAGTCACACAGATTCATCATATAGAATAATGTCTAGTCAACAGTTTACTCAACTTTGCCAAAGGCCCAGAGTCAAAGAATGAAGGATAACTGCTTTCAAAAAATGAGGATGGGACAACTGGTTATCCATATGTAAAGCATAAAACTACAAGTATTCTAGAAAACATTGTGGAATAAAAATGGAGATGTTGAGCTTGTCAGTGAATTTTGAGATGTAATACTAAAACCATCATCCACCGGGATATTTTGGTTGAACCTTATGGAAAATAAAAACTCTGCCTCAGTGAAAGATGCTGTTGGAAGAATGAAGATATGGCCACCGACTGGCAGAAAAGATCTGTAGTGTTTTGAATAAAAATTGCCTCCACAGGTTTACAGGGAGTGGCACTATTGGGAGTTATGGTTTTGTTAGAGTAGGTGTGACTTTGTTGGAGGAACTGAGTCACTGGCGGGCGGGCTTGGAGGTTTCAGATGCTCAAGCCGGGCCCAGTGTTGCTCTCTCTCTCTCTCTCTGCTGCCTGCGGATCCAGATGTAGAACTCTTGGCTCTTTCTCCAACACCATGTCTGCCTGCATACCAAAATGCTTCCTACCATGATAATGGACTAAAACTCTGGAACTGTAAGCCAGACACAACTAAATGCTTTCCTTATTAAAAGCTGCCACGGTCATGGTGTCCTTTCACAGGAATAGAAATCCTAGCTAAGACAATATTTTTACCTTGTCTCAAAAAGAGCTTACATTCAAAATATGCAGAAAACCCTCAAAACTCAACAATCTAGTTTATTAAAATCACCAAAACCCGTTGGCATAATGTTCTTGTGAACTGTGTACAGTTTACCCTTGCTCATTCAAATTCTGATTTCTCTACCCCACTATCTAGTTTCAATCCAAGCACTGCATTGTGATGTTTATTCTAAGCATCCCCTATCTCACGTCTATGTAAACATCTCACCATTTCTTCTCTGTATTGCCAATAAAAGTCAACAAGCCAATGTAGAGAATAGGGTGGGATACCCTGGTCCTACTTCAATATCTGACAAAATAGACTTTGAACCAAAACTAACCAGAAGAGATAGTATATACTCAAAGGAACATTTACCAAGAGGACATTTCAGTTTTTAACATCTATGTTGCACATACAAGGGAACCCAAGTTTGTAAAAACCAAACCAAACCAAACCAAACTTCTATAGCCACGTATTGATCTTCACACACGAACAGTGGGAGGCTTTAGTTATTCTACGCTCTGGCCAATAGGTCATCCAGACAAAACTAAACAGAAAAATGCTGCATCTAACTGAAATCATAAGCCAAATGGACCTAACAGACATTTACAGACCATTTAACTCAAACACGAAAGAATATACCTTCTTCTCAGCACCTCATCGAACTTTCTCTCAAACTGACCACATGCTCTTCCACAAAGCAAGTCTCGACAGATACAAGAAAAATTGAAATAACACCCTACATCCAATCTGACCACTATGGAGTAAAGCACGGTTCATCATCAACAACAGAAACAAGAGAAAGCTTGCAAACTCTTGGAAACTGAACAGCTTTCTACTGAGTGAAAAACAGGTTAAGAAAGAAGTCAAATACTTTCTGGGAGTGAATGAAAATGAACAAACAACAAGCCCAAACTTATGGAACACAATAAAGGCAGTTCTAAGGGGCAATTTCATAGTATTAAGTGCCTACATTAAAAAAATATTGGAGAGATATCATATTAGTAACTTAACAACATACTTGAAAACTCTAGAACAACAAGAAGAAATAATGTCCAAAAGGAGCAGACAACAAGAAATAATCAAATTCAAGGATGAAATAAAACTAGAAAAAAATAAAAATAATACAAAGAACTAATGAAACAAAGTGTGGTGGTTTGAGTAGAAACGGTTCCCATCACCTCACGTGTTTGAATTTAGCTTGGTCATAGAGAGTGGCACTATTAGGAGGTGTGGACTTGTTGGAGGAAGTGTCAATGGGGGTGGGCTTTGAGGTATCAAATGCTCAAGTGTGATGGTCTTTTTCTTCTGCCTATGGATCCAGATGTTGAACTCTACACCCCTTCTCCAGATAATATGTATGCCTGCACGCTGCCATGTTTTCTGCCATGATGACAATGGACTAAACCTCTGAGCTATAAGGCAGCCCAATTAAATATTCTTCTTTATAAGAGTTGCTGTGGTCATGAGTCTCTTCACATCAGTAGCAACCCTAACTAAGACCCAACATGTTGGTTCCTTGAGAAAAGCAATTAAGATTAATAAACTCTTATCCAAATTAACTACTTGGTGGAGAGGGCATATCCAAATTGACAAAATTAGAATTAAAATGGGGACACAGCAGACACTGAGGAAACCCAGAAAATAATAAGGATATGCCAAAATTTTACACTCTAAATTGGAAAACCTAAAAGTAATGGATAATTTTCTTGATACATACCACTTACCAATGTTAAAGCAAGATAAGATAAGCAGTTTAAGCAGGTGTATAACCACTAGTTAAATAGAAGCAGCCATTATGTCCCTCCCCTCCTGAAATAAAGCCCAGGGGTTTTGGCACTGAATTCTAGTGGACTTTCAAAGAAGAGTCCATGTCAATAGTCCTAAAATTATTCTACAAAATAGAAACAGATGGGGCATTGCCCAATTCATTTTATGAGGCTATTGTTACCCTAATACCCAAACCATATAAAGATCCAACAAACAAAGAGAATTACAGACCAGTTTCTCTTATGAACAAAGATGCATAAATTCTTAATAAAATACTTGCAAACTGAATCCAAGAACACATCAAAAAGATCATCCACCATGGTCAAGCAGAGATCATCCCAGAGATACAAGAGATCAGGGAAACAACACCTTTCACAATAGGCTCAAAGAATATAACATATTTTGGGGGCAACTCTAACCAAGTAAGTGAAAGAAAGCTTCATGTTACTGAGGAAAACACTAAAGAAGGTATCAGAGGATAGAAAGATGTCCCATGCCCATGAATCAGTAGGATTAACATAGTACAAATTGCCATCCAATCAAATGCAACCTGCACATTCAATGCAATCCCCATCAAAAATTGAGACTCTTTTGCATGGCAAAGGACACTGTCATTCAGACAAAGCGGCTGCCTACAGAATGGGAAAATATTTTTTTTTAAAAACTAACCTCACATCTGATAGAGAGTTACTATCAACAATGTATAAAGAACTAAAATACAAAAGAAAACAAAAAAACCCCTAGTTATCAAGTAAACAAATAGCCCATTTAAAAATGGTCACAAACCTAAACAGAATTCTCAATGGAGGAAGCTCAAATGTTTGAGTAGTACTTAAATCTTCAACATCCTTAGCCAACTGGGGAAATGCAAATTTGGGACTCCATTTTACATACATCCGAATGGCTAAGATAAAAAACACATGCTAGTGGAGATGTACAGTAAGGGGAACACGTATAAATTGCTGGTGGGAGTGCAAACTTGTACAGCCACTATGGAAAACCAGTGTGGGCAGTTCCTGATGAAGATTACAGAAATCTATTTACCTCTAAGCTCAGTTGCACATACCTAAAGGGCGTGACAGTTTTTGTGTTATCTTTTTATGTTTTGTTCTGTTTATATTGAATGTTAGTAACAAATGGATATATGAAAACTTAGCCCATAGAGTAATGATTAATAGCTGAATTATCACTTGCATCTGCAGGGAGAGGGTAAAGCAGTTTTGTCTGATAGAGTAACACTAATTATATCAATGTCTCCAGGACAAACTTCATGTTCAGGATAGTTGACCAAAGTATAATAGAGTCCACAGGTTTTTTTTCTTGTGTGTGTGTGTGTGTATGTGTGTGTGTGTATGCACGCGCACGCGTGCATGCATATGTGCGTAAATTTATTTGGTACAGTTTGGTAGTTTTTCTTTTTGGGTGTAGTTTTGTTTTCTTGGTTTTGTTGTTATATTTGGCTTTTTGTTGTTGTTTTCTGAGAAAGAACTTAAAGCTGGGTGGTTACGAAGACAGGAGGATCTGGAAAGACTTGAGGAGGGGACGCATACAATCAAAATATATTTCGGCGTTGACCAGTATGCACCATAGCTGATCTACTCTGAGGAGACCAGGGACATGAATGGAGCCACAGACTGCTGGATTTTGAGAACTGTAGGTGAGTGGGGCCCCAAACTCCGCAGACCACCAGTGGGTCTAACCCCAGGACAAGCAACAGCCCGGAGGTGCTAAACACACTCTCCAAACTCTGAAACAGAATCCACAACCAAGCTGCAGCCGGCACATAAAACCCAAACTCGCCATTTGGGGAGGGGATTTTCCGGAGTTCCCAACCTGAGGAATCTCAGCGAATAGACTGAAACTAACATTGAACCTCTCCATCCACACCACGCCAGGTCACCTGCCTAGCCCGAGTGGAAACACAGGTGGTGGGACTCACCAAAAACAGCTAGAGCTGGCGTGTAGCTTGTGGTCCACGTCCTGGGCCCAATCTGAACCCAGACACAAAGGATTGACCCTGCAAACAGGGGCAGTTAGAAACCAGTGTGGAGTGCTCCCACAGCCCAGCGGGACCGCCCACGTTATCGGGAGATGGGGGTCTTGCTTGCGGCGTATAACTGCAGACCTAAAGTGAGCTGGGAGTATCCTGGCTTTCACTGGCGGAAAGAGAAGATACAGGGGATTCCTGCCAGCTGTCTGAATCGCCATTGTCGCCAGCCGACCGCCCTGGTTGCCGGCACTGACCTGGCACTCCCCAAACAACAGAACCTAGCTGGGTCCATTCTTGAGGGCACAACAGGACCTCCCATGATATAGGGAGCCGTGGGTCATGCTTGCAGGGCCTAACTCCTGACCTACAGCGAGCTGGGAATATCCTGGCTGTCACTGGCAGAAAGAGAAGATACAGGGGATTCCCACCAGTGGTCTGAGTTGCCATTGTCGCCAACTGCCTGCCCGGGCTGCCGGCACTGACCCGGCACTCCCCAAACAACAGAGCCTAGCTGGGTCCATTCTTGCGGGCGCGACAGGACCTCCCATGGTACAGCGAGCTGTGGGTCGTGCTAGCAGAGTCTAACTGCTGATCTAAAGCAATCTGGGAGTGTCCTGCCTTACAGGGGTATGGAAATTGCTGCCTCCTTGGATACTGCCAGCAGCCTGAAACCATATTGTCTTAGGCCCACCAGACACTGATCCTGTAATCTCCAACAGGGAGATCCTAGTTGGGTCAGCTCCTGCAGACCCAGCAAGAACTCCCAAATTCATGGGAGAGGCTGGACGCTCCTACAGAGTATAAAGGCAGAGCTAAAAGACAGCTGCAGCCCAGAAGATCTGATCCACCAGGGAGCTTGGCTACAAAGCAACAAGAAGGACAGGCAGCTGGGATCAACCTACACAACCAGAGAGCTTGTGTGCTGACCTTACTCTAGAGCCCAAAACTGCTGTTCTGAATTACAGAAGTAAGGTGAAAAGGCCCAAACAGAAACCTACTTTGCATGACTCAGTCTGGAGCCTAAGGTGTTGAGAAAAATTCTCCAGGAGTAGAACCTGAATCACCTGCCTGGTCCAGGGAAATACTCCCTGATCCCTACAGGCAAGGGCACCCTACCTATAATCAGGCATCAACTATCCACTCTCAAACAGAGAAGGTCACTACAAACCACCTCCCAACACCAGAGTCACCAAAATGACAAGAGGACAGTGAAAGAATGCTAACAAAAACCAAAACAGGTTGGCATCTCCAGATCCCAGCAATCCCAATGAAAACAACCTGGAGAACCCAACAACAATTGATATACATGAAATTGACCTCAAGTCCTTAGTAAGTAAGATGATAAGGGAAGAAACAAACAAAATCTGTAAACGAATGCAGAAGGAGGCAAACAAGAGGGCTGAGGATTTAAAAGAGTCATGTAAAGAGGCATTTGAAGAATTTCAGAAAAATACAAATAACCAGATGAAGGAAATCATTAAAACAGTTCAAGACCTAAAGATAAAGATGGAAGCTCTCATAAAGGAACACACGGAAGAAAAACGTGATCGAGAAGCATCAGAAAAGAAAGCAAGCATCTCAGAGGTGGCCTTATCTAACAGATTGCAAAAAATGGAAGAACGAGTATCGGGACTTGAAGATACAATCGCAGAACTGGAAACGTCCATCAAGGGAAATTCTAAATCTGAAAAGTGCCTGACACAGAGCATTCAAGAAATCAAGGACACCACGAAAAGACAAAACTTGAGAATAATAGGGATAGAGGAAAGAGAAGGCAACCGACTCCACAGCCCAGAAAATATCTTTAATAGAACAATAGAATTTGAAGAAGGAGATGCATATGAGCATACAAGAGGCATACAGAAAACCAAATAGAATAGACCTGAAAAGAAAATCTTCCCGCCACATAATAATAACACCACAAAATATACAGAACAAAGAAAAAATATTAAAAGCAGCAAGAGAAAAAGGCCAAGTAACACATGAAGGCAAACCTATCAGAATTACTCCGCACTTCTCAACAGAGACCATGAAAGCCAGAAGGGCCTGGACAGAGGTTCTGCAAACCCTAAGAGAACACAGATACCAGGCAAGATTACTATACCCAGCGAAATTATCAATAACCATTGACGGAGAAAACAAGATATTCCATGACAAAACCAAATTCAAACAGTACCTAGCCACAAATCCGGCGTTACAGAAGTTACTAGAAGGAAAACTCCACCCCAATGGGTCAAACTACAACCAAAACTACATAGGAAATAGGTAACTATACCATCGCAAAATCACAACCTCACAAAATCTCGAGTATTACAAATGCCAAAAATGAAGGGACTTAGCAATCACTGGTCATTAATATCTCTCAATGTCAATAGTCTCAATTCTCCAATAAAGAGACACAGACTATCTGAGTGGATGCATAAACATGACCCAACATTCTTCTGCATTCAAGTAACACATTTCAACCACAAGGACAGACATTGCCTCAGAGTAAAAGGTTGGGGAAAAATATTCCAAGCAAATGGTCACAAGAAACAAGCTGGGGTAGCCATTCTAATATCTAATAAAATAGACTTTCAACCAAAATTAATCAAAAGGGATGAGGGTGGACACTTCATACTCATCAAAGGTAAAGTCAATCAAGAAGACATCATGATTTTGAACATCTATGCTCCTAATACAAGGGCTCCCACATTTGTAGAAGAGTTATTAACAAAGCTTGAACCACTCATCGATACCCACAAATTAATAGTGGGAGACTTCAACACCTCATTTTCACTCAAGGATAGGTCTTTGAATCAAAAACTAAGCCGGGAAATAACTTCATTAACCAATGTCATGAATCATATGGATCTAACAGATATCTACAAAACTTTCCACCCAAACGCAAAGGATTATACCTTTCTCTCAGCTCCCCATGGAATGCTCTCTAAAATTGATCATATAGTTGGTCAAGAAGCAAACCTCAACAGACACAAGAAGATTGAAATAATACCTTGTATCTTATCAGATCACCATGGTCTAAGGCTGGACTTCAACAGCAACAGAAATAACAAAAAGCATACTAACACGTGGAAACTAAACAACTTTCTACTTAATGACACATGGGTCATGGAAGAAATAAGGGAAGAAATAAAAGACTTCCTGAAATTCAATGAAAATGATGGAACAACATACCCAAATTTGTGGGACACATTGAAAGCAGTGCTAAGAGGAAAATTCATAGCAATAAGTGCCTTTAAAAAGAAAATGGAATCATCCCACATAAATAACTTAACAACATATCTGCAAGCTTCAGAAAAAAAAGAAGCAGAAACACCCAAGAGGATTAGATGCCTAGAAATAATCAAACTCAGGGCTGAAATCAATAAATTAGAAACAAAGAGAACAATCCAAAGAATCAACAAAACCAAGAGCTAGTTCTTTGAGAAAGTTAACAAGATAGACAAACTGTTAGCCAGTCTAACTAAAAGACAGAGGAACACTATCCAAATAAACAAAATCAGAAATAAAAAGGGAGACATAACAACAGACACCGAAGAAATACAAAGAATCATAAGAACCTACTTTAAAGGCATTTATGCCACAAAATTTGAAAATCTAAGGGAAATGGACAATTTCCTCAACCGATGCCATTTGCCAAAATTGAATCAAGACCAGATAAACAAATTAAATAGCCCTATTTCGCCTATAGAAATAGAAGCAACCATTGACAGTCTCCCAACCAAAAAAAAGCCCAGGGCCAGATGGTTTCAGCACAGAATTCTACCAGTCCTTCAAAGAGGAGCTAATACTGATACTATTCAAGCTATTCCAAAAGATAGAAATGGATGGAATATTACCAAATTCATTCTATGAGGCCACAGTCACATTGATACCTAAACCCCACAAAGACCCAACAAAAAAAGAGAATTTCAGACCAATTTCTCTTATGAACATTGATGCAAAAATACTCAACAGAATACTCGCAAAGCGAATACAACAGCCTATCAAAGACATCATTCACCATGACCAGGTAGGCTTCATTCCAGGCATGCAGGGATGGTTTAACATATGGAAATCCATCAATGTAATGCACCTTATAAACAAACTGAAAGAGAAAAACCACATGATCATCTCTTTAGATGCAGAAAAAGCATTTGACAAAAATCCAACACCCATTTATGTTTAGAGTTCTGGAGAGAGCGGGAATACAAGGCACTTATCTAAACATAATAAATGCTATATACAGCAAACCAATAGCCAACATTAAGTTAAATGGAGAGATACTCAAGGAAATCCCTCTAAAATCGGGGACCAGACAAGACTGCCTACTTTCCCCATATCTCTTCAATATAGTTCTTGAAGTTCTAGCCAGAGCAATAAGACATCAAAAGGAGATCAAGGGGATCCAAATGGGAAAGGAAGAAGTCAAATTACCCCTATTTGCAGATGGTATGATAGTGTATATAAGTGACCTTCAAAATTCTACCAGAGAACTCCTACAGCTGATAAACACCTTCAGCAAGTTGGCAGGATACAAAATAAACTCAAAAAAGTCAGTAGCTTTCCTGTATACAAATGACAAACAGGCAGAGGAAGAAATTAGGAAAATTACTCCCTTCACGATAGCCACAAGCAATATAAAATATCTAGGAATAACCCTAACCAAGCAAGTGAAGGACTTATTTGAAAAAAACTTTATTTTTATTTTAAAAATTTTTTTATTTTTAGTTTTTTAATTAATTTTTTCTTGTTACATCTCAATGTTTATCCCATCCCTTGTATCCTCCCATTCTTCCCTCCCCCCCATTTCCCCATTATTCCCCTCCCCTATGACTGTTCCTGAGGGGGATTACCTCCCCCTGTATATGCTCATAGGGTATCAAGTCTCTTCTTCGCAACCTGTAGATTTGTGGAAAAAAACTTTAAATCTCTGAAGAAAGAGTTTGAAAATGACATCAGAAGATGGTGGGATCTACCTTGTTTGTGGATCGGGAGAATTAACATAGTAAAAATGGCCATATTACCAAAAGCAATTTACAGATTCAATGCAATCCCTATCAGAATAGCTACAAAATATTTTGAAGATGTTGGAAGAACAATTCTCAACTTCATATGGAGAAACAAAAAGCCCAGAATAGCAAAAACAATCCTATACAATAAAAGATCCTCTGGAGGAATCTCCATACCTGATCTCAAGCTGTACTATAGAGCAACAGTAATTAAAACAGCATGGTACTGGCACAGCAATAGGCTAGTGGATCAATGGAATTGAACTGAAGACCCAGATATGAATCCATACACATTTGGTCACTTGATTTTTGACAAAGAAGCCAAATCCATTCAATGGAAAAACGACAGCATCTTCAACAAATGGTGCTGGTCTAATTGGATGTCTACATGTAGAAAAATGCAATTAGACCCCTATTTGTCACCATGCACAGAACTCAAGTCCAAGTGGATTAAAGATCTCAACCTAAAACCAGAGACATTAATCCAGTTAGAGGAAAAAGTGGGGAAGAGTCTGGAACACATAGGCACAGGAGACAACTTCCTGAACAGAATACCAACAGCCCAGGCTTTAACATCAACAATTAATAAATGGGACCTCATGAGGCTGAGAAGCTTCTGTAAGGCAGGAGACACTGTCAAGAGAACAAAGCGACAGCCTACAGACTGGGAAAAGATCTTTACCAACCCTTCATCTGACAAAGGTCTAATATCCAAAATATATAAAGAACTCAAGAAATTAAACACGACCAAACCAAATAACCCAATTGAGAAATGGGGCTTGGAACTAAACAGAGAATTCTCAACAGAGGAATATCAAATGGCTGAGAAACACTTAAAGAAATGCTCGACCTCCTTAGTCATCAGAGAAATGCAAATCAAAATAACACTGAGATTCCATCTTACACCCATCAGAATGGCTAAGATCAATAACTCAACTGACACCACATGCTGGCGAGGATGTGGAGAAAGAGGAACACTCCTTCATTGCTGGTGGGAATGCAAACTAGTACAACTACTTTGGAAATCTATCTGGTGCTTTCTCAGAAAAATGGGAATAGGGCTTCCTCAAGACCCAGCTATTCCACTCCTTGGAATATACCCAGAAGATGCACTACCACACAACAGGGACATATGCTCAACCATGTTCATAGCTGCCTTATTCATTATAGCCAGAACATGGAAACAGCCTAAATGTCCTCAGTAGAAGAATGGATAAAGAAACTGTGGTACATTTACACTATGGAATACTACTCAGCTATTAAAAACAAGGAATTCCCGAAATTTGTGGACAAATGGATTGAACTAGAAATTATCATAATGAGTGAGTTCACCCAGAAGCAAAAAGAGTTAAATGGTATATACTCACTTATATTGAGACACTAGTCCAAGGGGTACGTCCCCATGAAAGACTTTACCTACCAGGAAAGTGGGTCAGAGGGGAGGACATCCTATTGAGACTTTAGGTATGAGAAGCCTAGGAGAATGAGGAAATAGAAGGATCCAGAGGGTCCTGGAAAACTATAGGCAGGTCTGGGCCCTGGGGTCCTCCTCAAACTATGGCACCAGCCAAGGACAATATAGGCAGTAAACTTTGAACCCCTACCCAGACTAGCTGATGGACAGGACATTCTCCACCGTTAAGTGGAGAAGGAGATCTGACTTTCACACAAACTCTGGTGCCCCATATTTGACCATGTCCCTTGGATGGGGATACCTGGTGGCACTCAGAGGAAGGATAATAGGTCACCAAGAAGAGACTCGATAGCCTATGAGCATATACAGGGGGAGGAGGTCCCCCTCAGTCACAGACATAGGGGAGGGAAATACGGGGAGAAGCAGGAGGGAGGGAGGAATGGGAGGATACAAGGGATGGGCTAACAACTGAGATGTAATTTGAATAAATTAATAATAAAAAAGGAAAAAATATATATTTAAATTAAATTTATTTTAAATAATAGCAGTATAATTTAAAAGGATAGGCCCTCCAATTAATCAACCATGTAGGGCCAAAGATCTAGTCCTCTCAGAAAAAAGTAAAAATAGAAAGTATAATGTTTTATTTGTTAAGTCATAATTAGCTATCATCTATAATCTAACAGTAAAGTCCTATTGCTAAAGATGTCACATCTGTCATTGAGCCTAGTAAAGTTGGCTGGTACCCAACTAGAACTAATATTCACAGTGCTGGATGGTACTTTGCACAGTACCAGAGGACAGAAACCATCATCAATGTTACCTAGCTGCAAACCCTGTGACCTAAAAACAGCAGCTTGCCTGCAATGACTGCACAAATATTATAAGAGTAACCATCACTTTTTGATTGAATTTATGGCCTACTCCATGAGATGGAACCCAGAACTGACACTGCTAAAGTGTCCAAGTACTTACTAGGTAGGTCATGGGCACTAGGGAAAACTTGCTGCTATTATTCTGCTAAAGGAACAAAGCAATAAGATGACTCCCAATGGCACAGTGCTCTACTCATAGGTCAGTGCATTGCTCAACCCTCAGAGAAGCTTTTCACAGTAGATAGCAACAGAGACCACAACTGAGCAAGGTGCAGAGAGAGAAAGGCCTTAGAGCACTCAGCCCTTGAATGGTATATATTTTCATCAAAATCCCCTCTCTTCAATACTTAGGCTCTACATTGAAGAGGAGGTGGAAAGATTATAAAGGCAAGAGTTGGTGGCCTCAGGGAAACAATGTCTCCCAGACACAACCGGGATGATATACATGCGTATCCAAAGAGACTGAAACCCTGCACAAGACCTGCACAGGTTCAAACCAGATAAAATCCTGGCATAGAAAAGTAAACGAAGACATGGAGTCTCATTAACCTAGAAGCCATTTGCAGCTAGTACCCGCTGGCAAAGGGAAAGTCAGTTTTCCCCAGTGGAGTGTCACTGGGTGTATCAACCACACTGAAGGGCAGGCCCCATGCCCAGGAGAAGTTGCCCAGCACAAAACAGACTCCCTATTTTTTGTGCACATTTTGTTTTGTTATTTTGCCTTCTTGGAGTTTGGTTTGATATCTTCTTTACTTTTGAGAGAAGGCAGGTGGGGCCAAGCATGAAGTTGTGTGAGTGTCTGAAAAGAGTTGGTGGAAAAGAATATGATGAAAATATGTTTATGAAAAAATTTAAAAGACTCTAATTTTTGTTCAAAAGAAGAATGTATCATGCCCAAGTTGAAAATTAAGACTTAATTTGACTTTTTTTTTTTTTTAGACCTAGGATGCATACTGGATCAGCATGTTATGGATGCTGGTATTTAAAGTTGGATTCAGGACCCAGCGTGGTCCTGAAAGCCACATGACTAGGGACCAACAGAAATGTGGGCTTGGACGGCAAGTTTTCAAATGAGCTTCATGTGGGTTCCCTGGGTTGTAGCACCCAACTCTCACTAAAGCTGTGATGATGGCCTCTGATTCCAGAGCCTTCTTTCACTAGTGCCCCAGACATCTGTCCTCTGTCCTCAATTGGGATACTGTGGTTGGAGACATGGCTCAGCAGTTAAGAGCGCTGGCTACTCTTCAAGATGACTCAGATTTGCATCCCAGCACCCATGTGGTAGCTAGCTCACATCTGTCTGTAACTCCAGACCCAGGGGCCCAACGTTCTCTTCTGTCCTCCTAAGGCACTGGGCACATATATGCAGATATATACAGGCACACCCCATACACATGAAATATGTAAAAAGTTTAAAAAGAGGTGTTAGTTTGAGGACATTTCCATGTGAAGGCTGCAGGAACCCATTTCTTTTTCTTTCTCTCTTTCTCTCTTTCTTTCTTTCTTTCTTTTTTTCTTTCCTTCTTTCTTTCCTTATTTTTGGTCTTAGTATTTAAAGTAAGTGTGTTAGGCCTAGTAAATAAGAGACACAGAATGTTCAGTAAAATTTAAATATGCGATTCTTAGAAATATATATCATACATTTGGCAGCTGAATTCAAAGCACCTTGCTAAACTGGATACAAGTGAGAATCACATAAGCCACTTTGGAAATTCTATGAATATGAACCAAACCAGTAGTGAGAGTTTTAGGTTCTTTAAAAACCCAGTTGTGTTATGTGAACATGCTTTTGTTTTAGTCCCAGATGTGGGATAAGCAGCTGCTTCGCAATAGGTGATTACAGTTTGCCTTCTGCACTAGCAGGGGCATCGGTTTTGGCAGCTGCAGATAGTGCACCTTTGAAATTATGGGGGCTCTTGAGAGGGTAGACATGCCAGAGCCTGAAGGATGGTGGGATGCTCCTGGTTGCTGCTGCTGCTGCTGTTTGATGAGAAACTGGAGATCTGGTGATGAAGGCTGGACTTACACCAAGGAACCTGAAGTCCTTAATCAGCCGTAAGTAGTCTAAAGAGGTCTATGTCCCCTATCCCCTCTCACCTTCTTCCTCTCTTACTTAGTGTTGGGAGGTTGGAAGGAGTAAGGCTTAGGAGGTAGACGTATAAGAACCCAAATAAAATAGCTAAAAAATATGCCAAACACAAACCAAACTGCAATATACATGCTCAGTGATAACTAGAAATGAACACAAGGTTGAAAAGAAACACTGCCAAGAGAGCAAGCACGGGGCATGGATACGTGACCAGTTTTGAACAACTCATGTGAAGAAAAAAAAACTGTCTTCCTAGCTATTTCTGGCCTAATTATTAGACTGAGAATCCTTGAGAGGCCACACATCTTGTTTTCATTTTAAGTTTTTAGAAACAAATCCCAAATGGCCAGCACAGTATGGCAAGAACACTCTACATCCTCTACAATCTTAAAATAAAATAGACACTTTTATAAGTGGCAGAAAAAAACACAGGGGATGTGGCTGGGCCCTGTGCACAGCTTCATTTGTAGGTAGAGGCATCCAGGAGTCTGACATCTGTGAGGCACCACAGTGCTAAACTCCATGGGTAGAATTGCATAAGCCAGGGACCCTTTTTTTCCTTATTTAAAATAACTTTTAAATTTGAATATATTTTGATAGTATTTTTCTCTAGTGCATTCAGATCCTCTCTTCCTCCCTACCCACCCAACTTAAATCCTTTCTCAAAAAACAAACCAAGACTCCAACAAAACACTCCAAACCTAAAAACCTTGAAAACAAAATACACCAAAGAGAAAAAAGAAACAAACAAACAAGACCACCAAACTGTAACCAAGTAAAAAAACATCACACACACACACACACACACACACACACACACACACTTGTGTAGTCCATTATTTGTTGTTCAAATACTTCTAAGCATGAGACATGCCCTGTAGTGGTTGATATACCCAGTGTCACTCCTTCAGAGGAAACTGATTTTCTCTCTCCTGGGAAATATAAAAGACAGTTTACAGTTGTTAACCTTTCCCCTAGTGCCTAGGTTCACATTCATTCATTTAAAAAAATAACAAAATAAAATATGATAAAAGAAACTGCCATAGTGAAATTGGACAAGACAAATAGAAGGGAAAGAGTCCAAAAGAAGGCACAAAAGCCACACACCCAGGAATCTCAAGAAACCACTAAACTGGAAGCCATAATATGTATGCAGAGGGCCTGGTGCATACCCACACAGGTTCTGTGCTTGCTGTTTCAGGCTCTGTGAGTTCATATGAGCTTTGCTCATGTTGATTTATAGTGCCTTGTTTTTGGGGTGTCTACCATCCCCTCTGGCTCTTACACTCTTTCTGCCTCCTCTTTCTTAGGGTTCCCTGGGTTCTGAGGAAAAGGATTTGATGGAGACATTCCGTTTAGGGCTAAATGTTCCAAGATTTCTCACTCTCTGCATAATGTCCGGATGTGGGTCTCTATATTTGTTCCTACCTGCTGCAGAAGGAAGCTTTTCTGACGATGAATAAGCAAGGCACTGATCTATGAGCATAAGCAGAACATCATTGGGAGTCATTTTATCAGTACATTTTTCATTTTTTTAAACCAGTAATTTTGGTTCTGTCACAGGTCCCTGGGCTATTTAGTCTCAGGGTCTTTGCTACCCAAGCAGTGTGAGGTGTGGGTTCTATCTCGTGGAATGGGTCTTAAGTCAGATCAGACATAGGTTGGTTACTTCCACAAGTTTGTGCCACTATTGCCCTATCCTGTCTTGCAGGTTGTACACTACTTTAAAGGGTTTGTGGCTGGCATGGTATTTATACTTCTTCTTTGATAGTTTTCAGAGCACCTTATGGGAACAAAGACACTGGAACATAGATGTGAAGGCTCAATGTTTTCATGTTCAAGGAGTTGTGTAGGTGTTATCTTCAGCAATGGAAAAATGCTGTCAGTTTGTGCAGAGCAACCTATAGTCTTGGCAGTAGCCTGGATTGTTTGCCGATTCCTGTGGGGTCCACTTGGCCAACAATCAATTATATATAAACCAAACCTGGTACTGGAAGCTTGTATGGTAACAACAAGTGGCCAGTTGGGTCTCAGTCTTCCCCAGTGTTTGATGATTTCATTTAGATAACCTTCATATATGTATGTATTACATTTACATAATATCACCCAAATGGCCCTAAATTTTCACTGTCTCTCTCTTATTCCCTCCCACTACTCCTTATCATCTATACTTGATCTTCTCAGTCCACTCATAAATTATCTATTCTATGTCCATTTTCTAATGAGACCTATCTCCTCTAGTCACTTACTCTATACATACCCTTTGTGTTTCTATAGATTGTAGCTTGGTTATCACTGATGCCCACATATAAGTGAATGGATTACATTTTTTAACTTTCTGGGTCTTGGATACCTCATTCAGGATAATTTTTCTAGTTCTATCCATTTGCTTAACATTTCACATCATTTAAAAATGGCCAAGTAATACTATATTGTGGAAAATACCACATTTTCTTAATCCATTCTTCTATTGAGGGTCATCTAGAGTGTTTCAAATTTCTTGCTATTATGAAGAGAGCAGCAATTCAACATGGTTGAGCAAGTGTCTCCGTGGTAGGATGAAACATCTTTGGGTATATGCCCAAGAATGGTATAGCTGGATCTTGAGGTAGATAGATTCCCAGCTTCCTCAGGAACTACCACTGATTTCCACAGTGACTAAACAAGTTTGCACTCTCACCAGCTATATACAAGTGTTCCTCTTCACATCCTCGCCAGAATGATCTGTCACTTGAGTTATTGATCTTAGCCATGCTGACTGCTATAAGATGGGATCTCATATAGTTTTCATTTGTATTTCTCCAGTGGCTAAGGATGTTTAAGGGTTAAGTGCTACTCAGACATTTGTGTTTCTTCTATTGAGAATTCTATTTAAATCTTTACCTGCTTTAAAATTTGGTTATTTGCTTTCTTGATCTTTAGTTTTTTTTTTTGAGTTCTTTACATATTTTGGATATAGAATTGGTGAAAATCTTTTTCCAGTTTGTAAGCTGACAAAGGACGTTGGTGTCCTTTGTCATGTGGAAGATTCTCAATTTCATGAGGTCTCATTTATTAATTGTTGATGAAGTGTGCTTGTATTTGGTAAACAGCATATCAGACAGCTGGGATGCCCAGCACAGAACCTACTACCTATAGGAACTCCTCCAACAACAGAGATCCATTTTTGTATGTCTGTTAAGAGACTTAGGAAAAGCTTTGTAGCACCAGGCCTGGAACTAAGAATGGAATCTTTATTTTTCCCTCACGTAGAGGCCAAAGCAGCCAAGAGGCAATTTCCTTCAACATTCCCTCAGTGTACTCCTGAGTTGACAGATCTGGAGCCTTTCTGGATTCTTGAAACTCCCTAATCAGGAACAGTTGGATTAGGCAGGCAGCTAGGAGCAATCCAGCTTGAGCCAATTGACCCTGCCACCTACCTTTCTCTTTTGCTTAACACCCCTTGATTCCAGGCCTTAAGGTTTAAAGTGACTACTAGCACTCTAGACAAAAATGCACTGCCTTGATTGGAGATTGGAGGAAGAGAGGGGGCAAGGCAGAGAGAGAGAGAGAGAGAGAGAGAGAGAGAGAGAGAGAGAGAGAGAGAGAGAGAGAGAGAAAGACAGAGAGAGAGAGAGAGAGAGAGAGAGAGAGAGAGAGAGAGAGAGAGAGAAGAGAGAGAGAGAGCTCAGTCAGTAAAGAGAAATATAAGATGAAAGGTCCATGAAAGGTTGGAACACTCAGAGAATCCTATCTTAATTCTTTGATATTGTTTTTATAGTGTATGTATTTGAAGTAAATAGTTCTTATAGCTTCTTAGAGTACTTGAGCAGAAATAACTTGATTTCTTGAGAGGGATTTGAATATCATTTAATCCTCTGTTACCAAGACTGCCTTCTCTTCCTGCACCCATATCTGTACAATAGAATCTGTCAGAAAAGCAGGTAGGATAGGATAGAGGAGAGAAACCACATACATGTCCTTTATTCGGTCTCTTTCTGTTATATTTTCCTCCTCAACTTCTATTAGAGAAGATGTTTTGAGGTACAAAATTCAACATCTTATAAGAAAAAGAAGTTGGAAGCCTGAAAATGATTGGAGTACATGGCATGCCTTTTCCATCTTTCAGTACAAGTGAACAGACCAAAGGTGCAGAACACCAACACAGAGGGTGTCATCCACGCATTCCATGATGGAAGGTCTAATTCCAAGGATGAATCCACCACTTGATACAGGCCATCCATTTACAGCTCCTGGGTGTTGTCAGGTTGCATGTGTTTCCAAGAGGCAATTCAGGAACTTGGAGAAAGTGCGCTGGAAGTCATATCTGGATAGAGCAGCTATTGGACCATACACGAAGCTCTGTGGATAAGAAGTGTGTCTGTCCTCTGAGTGCCACCAAGAAGAGACTTGATACCCTATGAGAATATACAGGGGGAGGTAATCCCCCTCAGGAACAGTCATAGGGGAGGGGAATAATGGGAAAGGGGGGGGGGGGAGGAATGGGAGGATACAAGGGATGGGATAAACATTGAGATGTAACAAGAATAAATTAAAAAAAAAAAAGAAGTGTGTCTGTTCATGTCTCTCTCGAGATTTACTGACATTTCCATCATCATCTGTTCACTTGCTGATTGCCCTTACATGGAAATGGGTCTTTTCTGGTCCTTCCAAGTTGGGTTGAGTATTTTGTTATCAAGTTGTTGAATATTCCTAAGACTTTGGTCCAAATTACTGCTTTAAAGTCATCAGAGTCCCCTCTTGGAGCTTGCTACTACCTTGGGGACCAGCATCTCTGGATTTTCATACTTGCACTCTGCAGCCTTGGTCAGCCAGCTTAACCAGGCCACCCCCACCCCAATCCCATTGTCTTTGTTAAGGTTTGGGTAGGAATTGTCCTTCATAGCCTTATATGTTTGATTACTTGATCCCACTGTGTTAGAACTTTCAGAAAGAGGGGGTTTAAGCTCAAGGAAGTGGGTTTCTGAGGTTTAGGTTTATAAGCCTAGTTCTACTTTCTGTCCCCTCTCTGCTTCCTGGTCCATGGTGATGTGAGCAAGTGTGTAGCCTTACACTTTAGCCACCACAGATGGGCATGTCCTGATGCCATGACATGCTGTATCCTCCTAAATCATGAACCAAAGCAAACCCTGCACGCCACTTATCATGACATTATTTGGTTACAGTAGTGAGAAAATACAGCTAGTACAACCTCCTTACAAGAGTCTGCCCTGAAAGGAGGCTGTGGCAAGCCTAGCCTAGGACTAGGGAGCTACTTCCAGCCTCCCAGAGAGCTGTGTAGAACTGATTAAGGCAAGGAGTTGCCTTATCCAGACACCAGGCTCTTCCTGCTCTTCTTCAGGACTTAGAGCAAGGGCAATGATGGTGGTGAGAGCACAAAGGATCTAAACTTGGAGTTGGGCTCTCTGTATACATCCTAAAAGGGGTCTGGACCATTTTCTGAGTGCTTCATGCTGCTTTGGCCTGTGGGACAAAGACCTTTTATTGGAAGCACTTAAAGTCCTTGTTTTCTCCCACTCCAGACTCAGACTGGTAATGGAAGAATAAGTGCCACTTCTTGCCTTTAAGTGACAAGTCAAAGGTTCCATAACAGTGGCATTTGCCCTTGGAGGATGCCTCAACTATGAGGTCACCAACTCACTTTGATACATTGTAGGAGAAGTCTCCAACTGAGGATGTGGCCAGCACTTCAAGGTCTTTGTGCTTCTTTCATACCAGAGGCTATAGCTCTTGCTAAAAGCCCTTTGTCAAAGCCAGTTGTCTAATATGTGATGGGATGAGGGTGAGTTACTTGTATGTTTGATTGACCTTAGAGGCTGAGAAAAAATAAGTGTCACTGGCTGAATGAACTTTAACAGCATTGTATTATGTGGGAGAAAGATCCTGGAGGCCACATACTATAGAATTAAATATACTGTCTAGAATTGATGTCTATGGGGGTTAGTATCTGTCTAGAGCTAGGCATGGGGTGTAACTGGCTTACAGTGGAGCTATAGATTGAATCAAAGTTCACGTCTTTGAAACTTGTTCCCCAAGATACTGGCATTTGGGTTGGAGATAGCCTTCTCAGAACCCTACATCAATGACCATGCATACTGGGGCACAGGGGCTTGGCCACCTCTGCTCAAGGCTAATATGGGAGAGGTTTATCATCAGGTAGCTCTGATTTGATTTATTAAAACAGTCATACCTACAATATGGTCTGGACCCACCCAGCATAGAAACATAGGGACAAGGTGAAAAGCAGTGTTAAGAAAGATGAAAAAAAAAAAAAAAAAAAACCAATACCATGCCATTCTGGAGACATGGCCACAGCAGACACAACTTGACATAGATGTTGCTTATCATTTGTGTTCATTAGGGCTTGAAGTTGATGTATCATCCTGATTGTTCTCACATCCATCTCTTCAGAGGTCCAGGCTTAGTACTTGAAGAACTGTACCCTATAAGCACCTTTAGCATAGATGGTGTGAGCAGACCTTTATCTTTGAGGTCTTAGTCCCTTGTGATTACTGACCACTTCTCAGCCTAAGGTTTTGTCCCTGTTTCTTCACAACTGGGAAAGATAAGCAAGCTGTGTCCAAGTGGCTCACTGAGGACCACATTATTTTTTCCCTCAGAGGATGTTGCTGCTCCACCTCCACCAACCAGGCTGGGCTCTCTTGTAGGAAAAAGTAGAGATGCTACAGCCTGCCTTTTCCTTTTCAGCCTGCCCTGAATTCAGTTTCAGGATTTCTGAGACCAGCTGGGAGTCCCTGGAAAGCTAGAGTCATTCTGTACATATTTTTCCCTCTCTGAATAGGGAGGACAGGTGAACAAAGTAGAGGTGTGGTAGAGCTAGCCACCCTTACACTCCTGGTCTCCTTAGGGTACATTTTTAATCTTATTTCAATATGCCATGGTTTGATCTGTTTGTTGGACTCCTATCATGGAAATAAGGCCATTGTTTTGAAAAGCCAGCTGCTCAGTCATGATGCCCTGGGCTCCTCTGTACCAAGGCCACAGTCTGTTATACCTGGAATGAGGCTGAGTTCTGGAAGACCTAGAAAGTTCTCCAGGAGACATTGGCTAAGAGACTCTCTAAAGCAAGAATAAATACATCTTGTTCTTCTACTAGGGGAGGAAGTACATCCTGGGAAGACCCTGAATTTAGTGTGGGGAGCAGCATACACATGTGGTTGGTTTTCTTAATGATGACCTTGGGGTTCTGTAATCATAAGCAGAGAGAGCCAGCTGATATGGATATGAGTTAAAGGACCATCTAAGAAGCCTGTTAGGCTGACTACTTTTCATGATGCTCTCTTCCTGACTGAGATGGGGCCTGGTGAAACCTCATTGTCTCTCTAAGCTTTGGGATGCCTAATGCTGACAATGGCAGGGACTCTTGGCTCTGCCCAGAAACACATGTGACCCTCTCAGTAATGCCTGGATAGCTATATTCTTGGTATATTTCTACAAAACAGTTTCTTTGACCTTGTACTTCCCAGCCCTATATTCTTTATTTGGGAATATACAGTGTGCACAGAAGGCATTTTAGAAGTTCCATAGGATCATATATTTAGGACCAAACATGAACTTTGAGAAGACTAGTCTTGACCTGCCTCCTCCTTCACTAAGCTATGGTCCTGTGGCAAGTCTCTCAGCCACAAAATAGGGCTTTGGAGTCTCAACAAAAATAGGACAGCCTATCTTAAGGGCTCCCTTTCTCTACATGGGCCAGTTCCTTTCATCAATGACCAGAACAATCAAGAGAAGGGTAGCATTAACTCTAAGGTGGGCAGAAAGCTGAAGGCAGCAAGTAGCTCTAGCAGCAGAGGCAAGACTGATGTTAGCCAGGCTGGTTGAACCACTACTGATTTCTTTTGCCCACATCCCTGCTCAAATGACATCCTAGCCACATTCTGGTACACCCAGTTTCCTTCTGGAAAATTCAGTGCTGTGCTAATTTTGGCAACTTAGAATTTGTTTCAACTCATTGGTCATTTGACAGACATTTCAGTGGAAATTAACACCCAACTCAGGTGTGTTGTGCCTTGTTTTTTTGTTTTTTGTTATTTTTGCAAACAATTTTTGGCATGATCATTACATCTGATGAAGCACATACAGAAAAGTAGCAAATTAAACTACAAAAAACCTATAGGGCATTTCTATATCCTGACCAAACTTGCTCTCAATAATAGTCAATAACATTACTAATTTGGAATTATTTAAATTTGCATAAAATGTTAAATTATTAAGTTTGAGAAAGACTTGAGTTTTTTCTAATTTGCTTGAGGCTCAAATGACTTGTGCCTGAGTTTCCACATGAGGGGAGCGAGGTTAGAATAGCTGCCTAGGGGTCTGTTGGGAGAATTAAGACAATGTCAAGTGCTGGCCAATTAAGTGGTTGGTATTTCCATTTCACTATTACCCACAATGTCTCAGGTGATGGATGATGATAATTTATTTTCACACAATCTGAGGTTCCTTATTTCCAGCAGTAGAGTAATGATTTATGGCTTAATGCAATCAATTAGAAAAGGGCTATGTAATTTCTGGAAATTCTGTGTTTCTAAGTGTGGAAAGGCTAATGTGTGGGGTGTTAAGTACTCAACTGTGACTTCCTGGTACTTACTTGGACTATAGTTTGCTTTCCTTTTTACACTGTTAAAAAAAATCTAAAAATTAAAACCCTAAAAAAACTACCTTACGGAAAAAAATTGGTTTTAGAGCAATCTATCATTTAGTCATTATTTTATGCTTTCTAATACTTGCTTTATTATAAATCTAGTAACCTTTAATAAATTTCAAGATGAGTTACTTTTCTTCAATTTTCTGAATTTGTTAAGATTTAAAAAAACTTTTTCATATATGTTTATATTGTTACACATATATACAATAAACTACCTACAGCACACAGAACCACGAAACAATCAAGAATTATATAAATGTTACATTCATAGTGTTTTGGCTACTTGTATTTGGAAGCCTTGAAGAAAATATCTTTCCTAGGAGTGGAAGAGCTGGGTCTTGAGGAAGCCCTATTCCCATTTTTCTGAGATAGGACCAGATAGATTTCCAAAGTGGCTGTATTAGTTTGCATTCCCACCAGCAATGAAGAAGTGTTCCTCTCTCCCCACATCCTCACCTTAAATTTTTGATCTTAGCCATTCTGATGGGAGTAAGATGGAATCTCAGAGTTGTTTTGATTTGCATTTCCCTGATGACTAAGGAGGTTGAGCTTTTCTTTAAGTGTTTCTCAGCCATTTGATATTCCTCTGTTGAGAATTCTCTGTTTAGTTCCAAGCCCCATTTCTCAACTGGGTTATTTGGTTTGGTGGTATTTAATTTCTTGCATTCTTTATATATTTTGGATATTAGACCTTTGTCAGATGTAGGGTTGGTGAAGATTTTTTCCCAGTCTGTAGGCTGTCGCTTTGTTCTCTTGACAGTGTCTCCTGCCTTACAGAAGCTTCTCAGCCTCATGAGGTCCCATTTATTAATGGTTGACATTAAGGCCTGGGCCGTTGGTGTTCTGTTCAGGAAGTTGTCTCCTGTGCCAATATGTTCCAGGCTCTTCCCCACTTTTTCTTCTAAGTGACTTAGTGTCTCTGGTTTTATGTTGAGGTCTTTAATCCACTTGGATTTGAGTTTTGTGCAAGGTGACAAATATGGGTCCAGTTGCATTTTTTTACACATAGACCTCCAGTTGGACCAGCACCATTTGTTGAAGATGTGAAAATTTGCTCAACCATGTTCATAGCAGCATTATTCATAATAGCCAGAACATGGAAACAGCCTAAGTGTCCATCAGTAGAAGAATGGATAAAGAAACTGTGGTACATATACACTATGGAATACTACTCAGCTATTAAAAACAAGGAATTCCTGAAATTTGTGGACAAATGGATTGAGCTAGAAATGATCATAATGAGTGAGTTAACCCAGAAGCAGAAAGACTCAAATGGTATATACTCACTTATATCTGCATACTAGCCCAAGGGGCATGTCCCACGAAAGCCTTCACTTACCAGGAAACTGGGACAGAGGGGAGGACATCCTATTGGGACTCTAAATGAGAGAAGCATGGGAGAATAGCAAAGTAGAAGAATCCAGAGGGTCTTAGAAACCTACAAGTAGAACATTATGATAGGCAGATTTGGGCCCAGGGGTCCCGCTCAAACTAAGGCACCAGCCAAGGACAATACAGGCGGTAAACTTTAAAACCCCTACCTAGATCTAGCCAATGGTCAGAACATTCTCCACAGTTGAGTGGAGAGTGGGATAAGACTTTCTCACGTACTCTGGTGCCTCACATTTGACCATGTCCCCTGGAGGGGGAGACCTGGTGGCACTCAGAGGAAGGACAGCAGGTTGCCAAGAAGAGACTTGATACCCTATGAGCATATACAGAGGGAGGTAATCCCCCTAAGGAACAGTCATAGGGGAAAGGAATAATGGGAAAATGGGGGTGGGGAGGGAAGAATGGGAGGATAAAAGGGATGGGACAACCTTTGAGATGTAACAAGAATTAATTAATTAAAAAAATTAAAAAAATAATAAAATACAAATTTTTCATTTTAACGTAAAAAAAAAATATCTTTCCTATCTTGGTGTGTCTAAAATTCTGAATGTAAATCAGTATCTATCATGTCTTGTCATTACCAACTTAAAACATCTATTGACTCTTTTCTTCCTAAGTATTTAATGTTTATTTTAGAGTTATAACAGTTGCATTTTTGTGTGGAGGTTGGGGCTGTCTGACACTTTATGTTTGAAACAGAGTCTCCTAAGAGAACATTTTATCAGGTAGACCTGCAGGCCAGCTGCTTGAGGAATCCTCCTGTCCTTGTCTCTCCAGTGCCGGAATTACAGGCATGTACCACCATGTTTGGCTTTTAAAAAGTGTGTGTGTGTGTGTGTGTGTGTGTGTGTGTGTGTGTGTGTGTGTGTGTGACACACTGTCTTGGATACTTTTACGTCAACTTGACACATAATAAAGTCATCCAAAAGCCATCAATTGACTAAATGCCTCCATAAAATTTGGTTGTAGGCAAGCCTTTAGGGGATTTCCTTAGTTAGTTATTGATGAGAGAGGGCACACCTCATTGTGGCTAGTGCCCCCCTGCATGGTGGTCTTTGATCCTATAGAAAAGCAGACTGAGCTCCGCCATGAGGGGTGAGCCATGAGAAAGTTGCACCCCTCCATGGTCTCTGCATCAGCTCCTGCCTCCATGTGCCTGCCCTGTGTAAGTTTCCATTTTCACTGCTTTGATGATGAAACAATTTCACTGTTATATGGAACTGTAAGTAAAATAAATCCTTTCCTCCCCAACTTGCTCTTGCTACCAAGACATACACATATGAAGTTACAGAGACATGGGCAACATGCACACGGCTTGCAACCCAGATGGAGTTGTAGTGCTGAAAGGGAAAGTGGACAGAAAACCAATCCATAACCCAGAAGGTATCCAACTGATAATTACTCACAAAGGAAAAAATTAGTTTTCTCCAGTGGAATCTCATTGGGTATACAAACCACATTCAAGAGTCCAGCAATAAATGGCCAACACAAAATTAATTCAGTGGTATTTTTTCTTTTGAGGTTTTGGCTCACAATGCTTTGTTTGGGCATTTTTTCCTTACAGATATTTTGATTATATATTATGAGTTCTGAATTTAATATTTTTGTGTGTTTTCTCTGTGTACAAATGTGTTTATCTCAACATCTATATGTGCTTTCGGTTTTTCTTTGCTCTTTTTCCTGTTTTGTTTTATTCTGGTTTATTATTATTTATTATTATCATGTACATTTTATTCTAATGAAAGAAAAAGAAAGTGGATTTATGTGAATGGGGGAGGAGTTGGAGGAGGGGAAACTAATCAGAATATGTTGCATTAAAGTATATTTAAAAAAGAAAACTGTATGAAAATAGTGAAAGAGAATATCTGGGAAGGAGGTGATCAGCCAGAGTAGAATACAAGAGGCTAATGGGGGTAAATGTAACAATATGTTAATGTATTTCATAATGAAACTATATGTAATATATACCAATAAAAGATAATTGAATAAAGAAGTGATTTGGCAACACTGATTCTGAGTAGTAAAAATAGCAAAAAAAAAAAAAAGTAAAGTAAAAATAGCTTTAAGTGGAGAAGCAGTTCCTGTTTCAGGAGACCCAAGTATTTCAATTCCACATGGTCTATCCAGTGCTCTCCCTGCCCAGAGTTAGGAGTGCTGGACTAGGAAATGGTCTCATTTTGGAAAGAGAAGTATCCATGATCTGTGGTCCATGCTGTCCCTTGTGTTACAGGCTCACAGGAACCAGTTTAAATGGGTGCAGAAACATAAACCTTATTCAAGCCATAAAGAGCAAGATTATGTTGTGTGCAGAAAGCTGAATACAATTATACATTATCACATTAATCAGAATAAGCCAGACAGGAGAAATGTCCTGCGTAGGAACTAGAGTTTATACATACATTAAGGTAGAAATGGGGCTATTGAGAAGGAGATTGGGATTAAGCTTAGCAAAAAAGTCTTGTTGAGTTGCAATCCTACATTGGGCAGGTGCTGGGTGTATTATGAGATAGCAGTGTATTGAGTTTCCAACCATTGCAGAATGGAAGAGGCACTTGGAGAGTTTGGAAAGAGGGAAGAAATTCATTAAAGAGTCTACCCTCTTCTCTCCTAAAATTTCCCCAAATTTAACCCTTATATGGTCTTTCAGTGGGTTCCATTTATCCCCTTTGCATCTCTAAAATTCACCCTACCATTCTACTTCAGAAGTTTGCATTATAGGAATAAAAAAGCAAGTAGGTTGCTTTGCTTATATCCCCACATTTCTATGTAAGTGAATGTTGAAAGAATAGAGCTGCCTTTAATAAATGAAAGGACCGAACACTGAAAAACTGGCCTACCAGAAGAGCCATTTCCTCTGTTGACGTCTCTGTTACACCAGCACAAGAGGGTAGATTTTATGTAGACATTATGCCCATTTTCTTGTTCTTTTGAACTTAGTGAGCACTACAGCCCATCAGTGCACTCCAACACTCACTCCCATCATTTAAATCCCTTTGATCCCCCATCGAGCTATGAAATACTTTGTGAGCCCCAGATGGTCTTCTCATGGTATGGTAATCAGGGCAATGTAGAAGGGCCACTGTGTGTCAGATGAGCATAGATTTAAGGAAGGAGCATCCTAGAGCAGCACGAACCAAGCCTACATACTTACACCCATAGGCTCTTAAGCAATTTGTAAAAATGATTCGAGGATTTCTCTTCAGGCTTATCTAGACATCTGAGATTCAGAGACCTTGCCTTTTGATATTGCACCAAGCCCTTTCATCTAGCGCTGCAGAAGCCCTAGAGATCAATTCCAACAGCCCCCTGTGATGTGATAAAGAGAATAGAGAAGCCTATCGAAATCTAACATTTGGGAACTTTGTGACAGTAGTCAGCTTTAAGAAAAGCTAGCCTTGAGGGACAATGGAGCTGGCAGAGCCAGTTTCACACCCCAGCCAGTGTCCCTGGTGGCACATTAGCATATCAGATAGACATCATGTATTATAATTTATACAGGCAAGCAGCCTTTTCCAGGATAATTTAAGTTGGTGGGTATGGTTAATACTGTTAATGTGGGCATCTAGAATTTCCCAGAAAACCAGTCTCTGGGACAGTGAAAAATTTCTAGAAGTTAACTTAAGGGTGAAGAGCCATTCTACAAATGGCCAGCACCCTTCTATAGGCTGGGGTCCTGGAAGATGGATACAGAGCACCCAGGCTTCCATACCCCCCAGGTTCTCACAAGGCTGAGTGGCAAGTCTGGTTGGCATCTTGACATCTAGGTGCGCCTTCCTTTAGACTGGCCATCTTCATAACTAAACTTTCCAAAAAGAAGGTTGGAATCTCCCACCCCCAAATTCCCCCCATGGTCTGATTCAATTGGTAGTGAAGAAGGAAAGGAAAACAGTAATCTGTAATATTAGGCAAAGACATCAATCAACAAAGGAAATGCTATTTTACACAGTAAAAAGAAAGCAGTAAGAAGCTGTCCCTGAACTAGTTATGTCTGCTTGTGGACTTGCTTTCTCCTTCTCTCTTTCTGAAAAGTGTAGCATCCACTATTCTTCCTTGAGAAATGACCACAGCCAATGTCCACTTAGCTAGAACTTCCTTTTTACTAAAGCTAAAACTCTTAGCCATAAGCCTGCAATTCTCAACTTCTGTAAAAGTTTGCTAAGCTCTAGGAAAAAGACCTCTCTATGATGGTCACAAGATTATGACAGTGTCTAACCCTATATAAACCATGACCTATTTCTCATCAAGAGTGGGATTCCTTTTTCAGAACATTGGGAATAGTGCCACCTCAAGGCCCAGCTGTACCACTCCTGGGCATATACCCAAAAGATGCTTCACCATACAACAAGGACAGTTGCTCAACTATGTTCATAGCAGCCTTATTCATAATAGACAGAATCTGGAAACAACCTAGATGTCCCTCAACTGAAGAATGGGTAAAAAAACCTCTCTGGTAGATTTACACAATGGAATACTATTCAGCTATCAAAACCCAGGAAATCTTGAAATTTGCAGGCAAATGGGTGGAACTAAAAATGATCATTCTGAGTGAGGTAACCCAGACTGAGAAAGAAAGGCATGGTATATACTCACTTATAAGTTGATATTAGCCTAAAATAGATCTCCTGTGAGAGACTCTACCCAGCAGGGAATCAGGACAGATACTGGGACTTGCTGCTGGACTCTGGGTAGAGCGCTGAGAGTGGTATGGAAGAATAGAGGATGGAAGGATCCAGAGGCTTCAGGAGCCCCACAAGGAGACCATCAAGCCCAGTGGATCTGGACCCAGGAGGGCCTTCCTAAACTGTTGCACTGACCAAGGGCAATGCATGCATAGACTACCCAGTGGATAGCTCATTCTCCACTGTTGTGGGGAGAGCAGGGACTGCCTCTGACATGAACATTGGTGTCCACAATTTGATCACTTGCCCTTGGTGGGGAGGTCCAGCAGCACACAGAGGAAGGGGAAGCAGGTTATCTTCATGAGACTTGATATGCTGTAGCCACATGGTGGGGGAGGAAGTTCCCTCTGTCAGAGGTATGGGGGGGGGGAATAGGGCGGAAGAGAGAGGAAAGGTGGGAAAGGGAAGATACAAGTGGGGTGGGGGATACAACATTAAGGGTGTAATATCAATAAATTATAATAAAGTTTTAAAAAGAGTGGTGCTTCTTAAGCAATAGCTATAGACTACCAGTGCATACTAACTAAGGAAGTTTTTCTTTTCTCTCCAAGTGCAGAAATATCTTATGGCAAGGCTGAAGCCCTAACCTCTACTAAAGCTCAGCCCTTCCTGATATCTGGTGGGGTTTCACTGCTTCCTTTGTCTCATGGGTCATGAGCTCCACACTAAGAGAGCCCACCACAGCAACTTTCTTCATTCTGTCCTCTGTCCAGATCACGACTTCGGTGACCCAGGGAAAGCCCTCAAAATTTACATTCTGATTTGTCTTCATACATCTTAATTTTGTGTAGGATGGATAATATTCTTTATGATCAGCCATTCTGCCACTGTAGACTTGGTGTACATCTTTGTCAACCTCAAACAAACAAACAAACAAACAAATAGCACAACAAGGAAGAAGAAGAAGAAGAAGAAGAAGAAGAAGAAGAAGAAGAAGAAGAAGAAGAAGAAGAAGAAGAAGAAGAAGAAGAAGAAGAAGAAGAAACAACAACAAATCAGCCTTTGGACCTGAGGTCTAGTGCTTCAGAAAAGTTAAAAAAGATGTGTATAAGAGCATCCTTATGACCCCCCTCCCCTCAGGAGCTAGAACATTCACAAACATTGTCTCAAAATTCTTGATTTTCAAAACCTGTTGGGAGATTTTTAATTGGCTCAGACTTTATGTAAGCTTACATAGGAACTTTCTCAGCTTTCTCCAATTTCTGAAGGGGACAGCAATCTCTTTTGTCACCACACCATCTAACTTTGGAGGCTAGGATGGATCCAATAATCAAGGATAGAGATGGGACCCAGCCACGCCTCTTATACTAGCATTTCTAAAATCTCCCATATTGGGGTACTCTGGCAATTGCAGGGTATTTTGGAATAGCTGCATTTGGGACATTTCCTGCCCAGGATTCTAAAATCTTAATTAGGATTTGGTGGCAAAATTAATTTCAAGAAGGGAACACAAATGTGCTGTCAAAATGCAAGGTCAAGAGCTTTACTGTCCCATATCCAGGAGAGCAACAGTATTGGTTCTGGCCATAGTCCACTGTCCAACTGGCTAATTACCCAGGGCAGCTTGACTTCTATTTTTCTTTTTTTTCCATTGCAAGTAATTTTAATTCTAACACTGACATCAACATTTACTTACAATCAATACCACAAATTGCTCATGTTGTAAAAGAATCATTCGTAAATCTAGAATGTGTGGGAAAATATAGCTACTGGCAAGCAGGAGACAGAAGACATCAATACTACTTCAGTGTTTGCTTCTGACTGTTCGAAACGATCAAGACCACCAGAGGGATGATATTAAAGTGCAATTGTGTGTTAATGTGTATTTATGAGCACATGTGAATGCTGTGGACAACTGTGGATGTTAGGGGACATCTTCAAGCACTGGTCCTCACCTCCTAGTTTGTTTGATTACATCAGGCTAGCTGGCCCATGGTCAAGTTTTCTTCCTATAGTTAGGGTTTCTATTGCTATGATGAAAGACCATGATCAAAAGCAAGTTATGGAGGGAAGGGTTTATTTAGCTTACACTTCCTCACTATTGTCCATCACTGAGAGAAGGCAAGACAGGAACTCAAACAGGGCTAGAACTGGGAGGCAGAAGCAAATGCAGAGGTCGTGGAGGGGTGCTGCTTACTGGCTTGCTCTTCATGGCTTGTTTAGTCTGATTTCTTCTAGAACTCAGGAACACCAGTCCAAGGATAGTACTACCTACAATGGGTTGGGTCCTCCAGAGTCAATCATTAAGAAAATGCCCTACAGGCTTACCTATAGCCTGATTTATGGGAAGCATTTTCTTAACTGAAGTCCCTCATCTCAGATGACTTTAGTTTGTGTCAAGTTGAAATAAATCTATCCAGAACACTATCTTTCCAACAGGACCCAGGAATTCTTGCATTGCTGCCAGAATAATTGCTACATTGGTCATACTCAGTCACACCAGTGCCTTGGTCTTCAGGGTCCCTGTTCTTCCCTGCTGCTGTGCAGTCTGCCTTGATAGTCATGTTATGTACATACCATGACAGTCATCTTATGTACCATCAAAATACTTCCTCATGATGCAGAGAATTTGCTATTTCCAGGGAACAGTCCAGGCAAACAATTAGTGCACCCACTGCATTCCTTTTCAGTTTGTGTACAGTGGCATTAGACCCAGAGTGTTAGATCCCAGTGCTCTCTGGCAGACAGATGGTCTTCCTGCCTCTTCCTCCTGTGAGAGGGCACAGTTTGTGTATGTTTCTATTGATACTTGCTCTTCTCACACAGGGGAGGCTATGAAACATACTGCGGCTCACTGTCCTGCTGCATTTGCCGTTATGGGCCATCCATAACACCCCAGTATGGCAATGTTCCTGCTTATACCTGTTCTTCATTAAAAAACCTTCATGCACAACAAGAAATAGCTTACAACCCATAGGGGAAGGCTATTGTAGAAAGATCTCACAGATGTCTGAACAGTTAGAAAACAAAAAGCAATAATTCCCCACTCCTACAGATTCTGTAAATATGGTTTTATTTACATTAAATTTTAAGAATTGATCAGAAGAAGATATCACTGCCACTACACAGTACTGGTTGCCAAAGTACAGGTGAGTAAAAGCTAAGGTGTGATGGGAGGATGTCATGATGGGAAAATTGTTTGTCTCTCCTCCATGCTGATGTGGTAGGGTGAGGGAATGTGAGTGTTTTCCCACAAGGAATGGAATGCCTTGGGTTCAATGCAAAGCCCCAGTCTAGGTATAAACAAAATGACACCAGAGCCCACAGAAAACCAAAAGGGTAGCACTCTGAAGCGAATAAAACAATCCCAGAGGGGGCAACCTGCCCAAACTACAAGGCAGACACCACCAACATGGGGAGACAAAAAGGCTGATGCAAATGATGGAAGAAGGAGCAAATGACCCAGAAGTTGTGTTTATGGTGTGTCTAGTACTGTCATCCATTCAGGTTAAGTCCAGGCAAGAGAGAAATCTAGAGGATCTACAACAAAGGCTGTTGCTTTTTCATCCAGTAGCTTGTTCATATCCTTCCATACCTATTTATACTAATGACTTCCTCCATTCTGGGGACAGTCCTAACCACATGAAGCCCCAACTGGCTCTGTTCAACTATTCCTGGTGTTCTATATCAAGCCTTATGATTTAGACTGGATTTAGTATGTTGTATGGACACATTTGTACGACAGCTTCTTCTTCTTCTTTCTTCTTCTCCTCCTCCTCCTTCTTCCTTAAGTTTTTGGAGACAAGGCTTCTCTGTGTGTACCCTAGCTGTTCTGGAATCACTCTGTAGACCAGGCTGGACTTGAACTCACAGAGATCCACCTGCCTTTGCCTTCTGAGTTCTGGGATTAAAGGTGTGCACTACCACTGTCGGTGGCTGCAGCTGCTTCTTATAATGGAAGAAAATATAGCTGGGGTTCCTGGGTGTTTGGACCCCTAATAATAGGGTGGATATGGTTGAATTACATTGGTATATCCCAGAAGTGCAAGACATAGAGATGTGGGGAGCAGACGAATCCCTGAGTGAAAGTGTAAGGAATAGATGAGTCCTGAGTGAATGTGTAACCATCTCAAGGACCCCAATGCCTCAGACCCACGGGAATGTTAATGCCTTACCCTGGTCCACGTGCAGATGTTGATAGTATGCAAAAATTACCAACCATAGCTTCTTCTCCTGTATGATAGCAACTTGGAACTGTTTCCCTATAGTTCCTCCTACTGAGGTTAGCTAACCTTCTTCTTCCTTGTTCAGCAGCATATAAAAATAGCTTGTTTCTTCCTTTAACTGTATACAATACCCTGCCTCCTCACTCAAAAGTATATAATAAACACCAAATTTCTGGGCTTCTGTTGCTGTCTTTGTCAGAGCATACGACCCACTTTCCCTAGCTTTTCTGTTATGTGCATCATTCATTACCCATTGCCTCAGTTGGCTTAACACCTAAGCTCTACGGGTTGTGTCAAACCTTCCTTGCCAGTTTTTGGATGTGTAGACTCCACCACTGTCAAGTTTTAAATTTTCATCTATAAATTTTATTGTAAACTGGCAAGTTAAAAAAAACACAAGCAAATGAACCAGACTCAAGGTCTATACATCCCAATGAACTTCTGTTCAGTTAGAAGAAACATTTGGGATGGATGCCTTATAGCTCCACATTTTTTGATGTTTTGATGTTTTTACTATCAAATATATTTGTATGAAGTTATCTACCACTCAAACTGAAAAGTCTAATAATTTGTGTATACATTAGTCAATAATATACATCAACCAATAATATCTGTGTATATGTAAACAAATGTACATGTGGGTACAGTATAACATGTAGAAAATAGAGTAAGGTTAAGTATTAGGCAATGAGGAAGAACTGAATGCAGGTAGTAGACAGGAGCTACGAAAGCAAATATAATGTGAATAGTTTTTCCTGTCCTAAATCTCATGGACATTTTATTTTTTCTACATTTTTTTTCATGTCTAGATCAGGATTTCTTAAACTGGAGCCACATGAGGGGGGCAGGTTCACTGAATACACAACTACTGAAAATTATCAGTTAAATATATCATGAACCTGAGGCATTTCTAGGGATGTTCACTTATGTTGTATCCTATGAAGTAATTTGGTTCTTAATATGATATGCACAATGTTCCCCAAACACTGACAGATGCTGGTCAAAGGCCTCAGCTCAAAGGAAACTGCTGTGTTATAAACTATGCTTTGTTACCGTACATAAAAGTCTCTGCTCTTAAAGAAACGTAATGATTTAATTACGGAAAACAAGGATTACTTGCCTACCACCATTTTTCATCATGCATCAAATTATTGTAGCTTTAGATTATATTGTGTTAGAATGTTTGATTTTTAAAATTGCTCTTTGAGTTGCAAACATGAGTTTCATTATAAAAAAATCATTACATTGTAATTTGAATAGCACAGAATTGTCAATAATTTCTGAAATGACCCCTAACGTATGTCTTCTATTTTATACATATTTATATGAAGCAGTGTTCTCAGCATTGTTGATTCTATAATCAAAATATTGATCATCTATGAAAAATGAAGATGCTCTACATCCTGCAGCAGCATTAAATCAAAACTCATCCCTTCATGTAAAAACACATTAAACCATTAGCTCAGACCTTCTTTCCTCTTATTTCACATGATTAGTTCTTTATTTCCTCTTATATCAAAGGATCAATTTCCTTATGATTTAAAAATAAATATTTGTTTTATGTACCTGTAATATATGCCTACAATCCAGGGTCATGCGACAATTTCTTGGAGTGGGGTAAGTAGAAGATGCTGTAAAAACCTCATCGAGGCAGTCCTCTGGAAGGTTTTCTGTTCAGCTGTGTGTGATGAAGTTAGCAGGTGGCAGTGCTACCAGAGACTGCCTCTCTGAGCGACCTACATCTCCCAAGTCACAGCTTCCTCAGGCATCCAGCATGCAGTAAATGACAGTATGCAGTAAGTAACTGACAACATCCAGTAAATGGCAAGAACTGGAGGGTAGCATAAAGAAAGGATTTATTTGGTTTGACCCCAGGTCTTAGATTCACAAAGTTTAGTATTTCAATACTCTGCCTAACCTTACTTTCTTCCTAATCTTTTCCAAAGCTCTAAGTCTAAAAAATATCCCTATTATCTGACCATTTTTTGATACCTACTTATAAAAAATACAATCAGTGAAACAGTGATGGAAATATAAGAATCAGATAAAAAAGGACTGGTTAGAGGGCAGGGGCCTATATGGTCATATGGGTCCTTCTCATCTGTTTTGTATGTTCCAAAAACTGAGCACTCTGCTTGCCTCACCCCATCACTGTTCAAGTAGCCTTAGTGCTCTTAGCTTTGGTACTACAAATCTGCTGAAAGCTGTAAGATGCCCCACATCATTATCTGCCCTGGCCAACGGCAGGTGAGGTCAAACCATCCATTGCCTCACCAAAGCAGCAACTCCAGCTAGAAGATGTTTTGGAGTCAGACAAGAGTTCCTACACCACCCTCCTCTACCAACCTAAGTAGCAGGACCACCTACCTGCCTTGGCAGCTGCACATGAACCATCTGGACATAATTTAGCGACCAAGTTTCACTGAGGAAATTGCCAAAAGCAAAAGACTTATTAGTTTCTCAGACATGACTAACAATCCCTAGAGGTTAACATGATTTTCATCGTAAAAATATCCTGAAAACCCAGTAGGAATTGTTACTGTAGGGAATAACCTAAGCCAGTGACAGTGATCTGCAACTCAGTTATGTCCCTGTGCTTATGTTCTTCCAGAAAGACAGTGCTAACAGAGTACATATAAGAAATAACCATATGGAAGATCCATTCTGGATGTTCTTGGAAAAGACATCCAAACATGAAAAAAACACCTATGTCTATCTGTTCGAACTGAGAAAAGCCATCCCTGACACGATGAGTAAAGAAACAGACTTCATGCAAAAAACAAAACAAAACAAAACACAAACCCTTCTTTTTGCCCTATAAGTTAATTTTCTTATATTTGTCAAAATGCTTGATGGAAGCAATTACTGGGAGGTGGTTTATTCTGGCTCCCTTTCAGCTTACTGCAGGAAAGGCAGGAGGACCATGCAGTTCATGACAACAGAGGGCAGAACACTCATGACAGAATCTGTGGCAGTGGGAGCATGGGACAGAGACTCATCACACCTTGGCAGGTCAGGATGCAGATCACTGTACTGTAAGCAGGGATAAGCTATAATACAAAAAGGCCCTGCACTGCTCTATCTCCAATAGCAAGGCCCTAAACCTCCAAGTATCTAAATGTATGAGCCTACACAGGATATTTTACATGTCCCCTAGGGTTTATTTCACACATTAAACCATAACAATCCCTTTAGTAATGAGGGGCTGCCCCCACTGTCCCACAGCTTGTGGGAAGAACTCTATCTTCTACCTCACTTCCTTTCTGTGGCAACAAGGCAGTGTCCATGCTCACACTCAAAATACAGAGCATATTTCAAGGCTGTGGGTCAAGTGTCCGCTACACTAAATTGTATATGATCTTCTCAAAAGTCCATGACACAGTCTAAGATTACACAGTGCATCTGATTCAGAAACAAGCCATCTCTGATGATGAGCTAAGAGCTATAATACCTGGAAAGTATATATATCGACAGTCATTTTTTAGGTAATTGCAAAGAATAATCACAAAATCTTTGGGAGATGAAACTCTTGTGCTAGTCATGTGCTGTTATACTGAGTTTCCCCAATCCCAAGGAAAACCCCTGAAGTGAATGAACAGGGAAGAAAAATCTGAGAGATATAGGATACCCCTGGGTCAAGGTTTTATAACGGGAATCTCTCATATAAACTTTAAAATTTGCAGAGTGGACAAAAAAGACTGGAGATGGAAGGAATAGTCAGTGAAGTAAGATATTAGGAGAAAAGCCAAAGTCTGTGGAGGGGGAAGTATAATAAGAAACACAGGTAGGTCTGTAGGCAGGACCTTCCTTCCAGCTAACACCTTGCTCCTGACTCCATAACAGACAGAACGCTAGGTTAGTTATAATCTTCTGGAGTTTGCTCTTACGACCATTTCCATGTTGAACATGGGTCATTGCACATTTAAGGATCAGGATCAGGATCAGGATCAGGAAAGTTAGAGCTGCTTCCCCAGGATGCTTCAGGGGAAGCATCACCTGCATCAAGTGGACTCAAGTTTAGAAACAATTGCACTGGACCTACCATTAATGTGGAGGCGCCTCATGTCTCCACTTCAGGCAAACCCTGAAATGAGGTCATTTTTCTTAACCCATCACTGTCATGCTAAGTGACACTGGAGCAGGTAGACCAGCCACATTTTTAATAGGCAACTCATGGCTGGAGGCCTTCTATTTCCCATATACCATGACAAGCAACACATATTAGGTGGGTAGCTTGTTCCCAAGAAGTTCCTACTCATGGATGCGGTATGTCTGGGCAGAAAGAACAGCAGTAAGAGTGAATAACTGAGCAGGTCCAGACACATCTGATGCATTCGGCTCTGCGTTCAGGAAGCTGGTTTTTTTTTTTTTTTGCCACACTTCAGGTTTGTTCATGTTGAGAAGTCAGTAGAATATCTTGCTTCTATGGCCAGAGAGGACAAGAACTTGGCCATAGTTTTAGAACATGAAATGAGGGTTCTTTAGAGAAAGGGCCCAAAATCCCTGCAGCAAGCAGTGGTCTGTATCTCCTTAAGAGAGTCACATAAAGAAGTCACATGACTTCCTTTGCTCTATTGAGTTATAACCTAGAGATACACTACTGGCTTAGACTTAGGGATCACAGGCTATATATGTATGGGGCATTGCTTTGAGGCACCAAACTCAAATTTACTGAGCTGGGCACAGAACAAGAGAAGGTGGCTTCATCTTTAGCACTGGCTATAATATGAACTGTTACGTCACACGGACATGTCTCACTGTCACACAGACAATGTCCCACTATATACATCAGTGGATGAAACTGGGCCAGAATTTCCATCTGGGTCTATTAGAGAGTACCAGCTGGATGACTATACCATGGACCCCTATAGAAATGCAAACAGTGCCCCTCATCTGCCAGCAACTATATTACATTGGAAATTGCTCTGGTAATCATATAGGTGTTGGTGGTATTCAAAGAAGACAGTCTTGGGTGTGTATTCAAGCCAATAAAATGTATTTATTAGTCAGACACTACACTGGATGCTTGGAATCCCAATGTAGCCCTGAGCCATATCCCAGGATGAGTTTTTAAGACACAAACCACATTCTGGGTTGATGTACTTCAGTTAACGAGAGAAGTTAGCCAGAAAGCAGAACTACAGAAGCTGAAAAATCAAGGTTTAATCCATTTAGAACTTTCTCCAGAATTAGGTCCTTGTTTTCATTTTTTTGGCAGATGGTGCTGTCTGCATGCTAAGTTTCATAGCCTTAATGGCTCTTTTATTATGGAGTCAGTTGTGCTAAGGTCTGGGGGCCTACTAATGTTTGGAGTCCTCTTACTATAAGAACCAAAAGATGGACCACCAGAAACCTGAGATTTCTCAGTGGATGAAATATCATGAGCTGGGTAGCACAGGACAACTGCGCTTTGACATTATGACACAGAGACCTGGCACGATATAGAGGCTCATAATGTCAGCCAAGCTGAAACTCCCACCAGGGGCTTTGAACACCAGGGAAACTGATCATACTGAGCTTCATCATTCATTCCCATAGCACCACAGTGGACAGTGGTAGCACTGGAGGCAGAGCTTGGAAAAGCAGTACATGAAGCTGATCTTCACTTTAAAACCATAGCTCTAGTTGGACAGGCTTTGATGCCACCATTCATGGAACTGACCCTTTTGGATTTTCTGATGTGGCCCCTTAAGCTATTTTTGTTTCTCACGAACTCATGGTTTACACACCAGAGTCCAAGCACACCAAGACAAATGAACTGTTTCAGACCTGAGGCCAGACAAGGTCTCCTTGGTAATGCCAGCAATCATCTGTGATACACTGCACCTGGCACAAGGAGCTCACAATGACCTTGCTGTCTACCAAATCTGCCTGGCGCTCTAAGCTCTAGAGACCTGGGATTGCTGTGCCATGAAAATACATTTCAGTTTGATACTAAGCATCCTGTCTCAAGTTTCCCACATTTTCTTAGCTTTCTAATGTGACCATGGGCTTCCTTCAAGAAACTCTTTAGAACAGTTTCTCCCCTTAGATGAGCCTCTCCTAACTGCTGTTTAGTGAGTGTCATCTGTCACCATGGATTCTTCCTTCTTATGTAGTAGTTCACTCTCTTGTTTCTTGGAGACCAGGCTGAGTGATTTTGGAGTGTATTTATAAATAATCCTTCTGAAGCTGCCTGAAATTCTAAGGCTCTCAGCAGCTGTTATGACTTAGAGGCAGCATTGGGCCAAGAAACAATTTCTTCATCTTGATAGTGATACCAAAGGTTCTCATAGTCAAATAGTTACATCCAAATTAGGGCACTAGATTCTGGTAGATGATATAATCAGAACACCATCTCGAAAAACCTGCAAGGAAGGCAACACAGGACAGAGCACCATTGGCTAGAGGATTTCTCAACTCATACAGTGAAGGATGCTCTACTTCCCACTTCCTTAAGTAAGACTAGTTTCACTGGACTCTAGCTCAGAGTTACAAACATTGGAGTTTTCTGACTTCAAGAGGAAATGAGTCTTTAAACAACTTTTACTCTAGAGTTCATGAGGTGGTTCCCAAGACTAAACATTGAAACCTGGAAAGGAACCACTACACATAGATGACATTACTCAACTCATGTTAAAGATTCTGGTATCAGAACTATGATTTCTTTAAAAATATATTTTATTAATTTATTCATATTACATCTCAATTGCTATCCCATCCCTTGTATCCTCCCATTCCTCCTCCCTCCCATTTTCCCTTTACTCCCCTCCCCTATGACTGTGACTGAGGGGGACCTCCTCCCCCTGTATATGCTCATAAGGTATCAACTCTCTTCTTGGTAACCTGCTATCCTTCCTCTGAGTGCCACCAGGCCTCCCCATCCAGGGGATGTGGTCAAATATGAGGCACCAGAGTTCGTGTGACAGTCAGACCCCACTCTCCACTCAATTGTAGAGAATGTCCTGTCCATTAGCAAGATCTAGGTAGGGGTTCAAAGTTTACTATCCAGAATATATAAAGAACTCAAGAAATTAAAGACCACCAAACCAAATAACCCAATTGAGAAGTGGGGTTCAGAACTAAACAGAGAATTCTCAACAGAGGAATATTGAATGGCTGGGAAACATTTAAAGAAATGCTCAACCTCCTTAGTCATCAGGGAAATGCAATTCAAAACAACTCTGAGATTCCATCTTACATCCATCAGAATGGCTAAGATCAAAAATTCAAGTGATACCACATGCTGGTGAGGATGTGAAGAAAGAGGAACACTTCTTCATTGCTGGTGGGAATGCAAACTAGTACAGCCACTTTGGAAACCTATCTGGTGCTATCTCAGAAAACTGGGAATAGGGCTTCCTCAAGACCCAGCTATTCAACTCCTTGGAATATACACAGAAGATGCTCCAGCACACAACAAGAACATTTGCTCAAACATGTTCATAGCAGCCTTATTCATAATAGCCAGAACCTGGAAACAGCCTAAGTGTCCCTCAGTAGAAGAATGGATAAAGAAACTCTGGTACATTTACACTATGGAATACTATTCAGCTATTAAAAACAAGGAATTCACAAAATTTGTGGATAAATGGATTTGAGCTAGAAATGATCATAATGAGTGAGTTTAACCCAGAAGCAGAAGACTCAAATGGTATATTACTCACTTATATCTGGACACTAGCCCAAGGGGCATGTCCCATGAAAGTCTTCACTTACCAGGAAAGTGGGTCAGAGGGGAGGACATCCTATTGGGACTCTAGGTGAGAGAAGCATGGGATAATGGGGAAATAGAAGGATCCAGAGGGTCCTAGAAATCTACAAGAAGAACATTATGATGGGCAGATCTGGGCCCAGGGGTCCTGCTCAAACTATGGTACCAGCCAAGGACAATACATGCAGAACCATGCTTTCTATAAAGAAACTGTATACATGCAGACCTAACTCAGCACCTGTTAAATAGGCTTGGCTCACCTTGTTTAGGTCACCTGGAGAAGTTATGGAAATACAAGGTGACTTCATTCATAGAAGCAAGTAGGATAACTACAGATATTCACCCCTAACTCCTCTTCTCAAAATCTATGACCCTAGTCTTATCCCCAGACTACAGGCTGCTGTACTCCCATCCTTCTATCTCTAGTGGATCAGGCAGATGTACCCTTCCAAATTTGCTTCCCCCTACTCTTACCTTTATCCAAGTCTCCAACTCCAGCAGGCATTCCCTAGGAACCCACAAAAGACCACCCCATCCAGAGAAACAGGTAGCCTAACTGTAAATCTTCACCTCTCACTCTTCTATATCATACTCAATCTCTCACCATCATCCCAAGCTCTGTATCAGTCTACACTGTTGTAGCCTCTCTCTAATTTATTCTCCCATTATCAGTGAACTAAGTATATACTGGTGGAACATCCTGCTTCCTTCCCTCATGTGGACCCTTCTGCCTCAGCTCTAGCCCATCCCTGTGTATAAATGGTGGCTCCCAATACCTAAAACATTTTACCGGGAACTCCTAATGGCCACACCTAGCAGGATTCCAGAAGAATTTCCTGTGAGGCAACACACAGTCACAACACACTTCTATGAACCTAAGAGGACAACAGAAACCAAGAAGCAAAACACCTACTCAACAAAGACAAGAAAGACATCAACACCTAGAATTACAATTTTCCCAAACCCAGATGCCTACAAACCAGTGTGAAAACACGATCACAGGCAGGGTAGAATGTCTCCACTAAAGCACAGCAAACTTACATGAGCAGGCCTTGAGTATTTCAACAAAGCTGAAGCACAAGACAAAGACCTTAAAAGAACCTTTATGAACATGATAGAGGTCCTTAAAGAGGAAATGAATAAATTAAAAAAAATCTATGAGAACAAACAAACAGTTGAAGAAAATGAATAAAACCATTCAAAGATATGAAAGTGAAAAATAGAATATAGAAAGCCAAAACTGAGAAAATTCTGGAAATAAAAATTTTGGGAACTTGAACCTCAGAGACAAACCTTACCAACAGAGCACAAGAGATGGAAGACAGAATTTCAGGCACTGAAGACACAGTAGATAAATGGATACCATGGTCAAAGGAAACATTAAATCTAAAGAATTCCTGGCACAAAATATCCAGGAAATTTGGGGCCCTATGAAGAGACCAAATCTAAGAATAATAGGAATAGAGGAAGAAGAAGAAACTCAGCTCAAAAGCAGAGAAGATATTTTCAACAAAATCATAGAAGAAAATTTCCTAAAGAAGGAAGTGCCTACCAAACTACAAGAAGCATAACATCAAATGGATTGGAACAGACAGGAAAGTCCTCTTGGCACATAATAAACCACTAAACACATGGAACACAGAAAGATGAAAACTTCAAGGGAAAGAGACCAAGTAATATAGAGGAAGACCTATTAGAATAACAAACACCTGAGTAGACCAGCAAATCCAAAGAAGGGACACACAAACATACCACCACCACCACCACCACCACCACTAACAATAACAACCTAACAGCAATCAACAATCATTGGTCATTGATCTCATCAACTATCTCAGTTACTCAATAAAAGGACTAACAGAACGGATCTGAAAACAGGATCTCTCTTTATGCTGCATCGAAGAAACACACCTTAACATCAAGGATGGCTATCACTTCAGGGTAAAAGGATAAAAAAAGATATTTCAAGCCAATAGACCTAACAATCAACTTGTGTAGTCATTTTAATATCTGACAAAATAAACTTCAAAACAAAAGTAATAATACATAGGGAAAAACAGTATATAAAGAAATAATCCACAAAAGAGGGCATTTCAATTTTTAACATCTATTCACCAAACACAAGGGTATCCAAGTTTGTGAAACACTACTATAGCTTAAATACTATATTGACCCTCACAGACTGATAGTATGAGAATTTAATACCCCAGTCTTTACCAGTACACAGCTCACCAAGACAAGAAATAAACAAATGCTGGTGCTAACTGACATTATAAACCAAATGGTTCTAACATAGACTTACAAAACATTTCACCCAAACACACACAAAAAATATCTTCTCACTCAACACACTGGATCACAATCGGTGACAGAGTCTTTTACTATGTCACCCTGTGGTGTGTTTTGCAGCAGAATTCCCAGCTCTTGCTTTGGGCATCTGCCTTTCTAAGTTCTGAATCTAAGTTCCCGATTGTTTGTGTTTTTAATTGCATGTGCCTTTTAGTTGCCGCTCACTTAGAATATTCCAGAAGGTGTGTTCTCTCAAATATCATTGACCACAGGTGTAAGTAGAAAGTTTAAGAATGGCTGCAGTAGAAGAATTGGCTGAACTATATTCTGGTGTGGAATTTTAGTAGAGCTGTTGGTGGAGAGGGTTTGCAGATGACACTTGCTGAACTACACCAGGCTGTACCAGCTCTACCTCCTCATCAGCATGGCCCTACCCCCATTGCTGAAGGAACTCTTGTCAGCCTAGAGACTTTTTTTTTACTTCTGCTCTTCTTCCCATTTTCCATGGGTTTTCAATCTCTCCAGTCACCCATAGTGTGGGTGAGAAAAGTTCAAAGAGACTGAGACTCACCATTTCCAGGTAACTTCAGCTCAGTTCAGGGGATCCAACTTCATTGTAGATACCATCTGAACTGTGGTGGGATCATGCCACTTTGTCAAGGACTCTAGGACAAACAGGTAATCTTTGGCAGACTATGGCATTTCTCCTGTAGCTTATAGGGAAATGAACAGTGTAGATACATCAGTTATGTCCTTAGACTTTAAGGCTTAGAGGATGCTACAAAAAGGGAGATAGTGAGCTCCCTGTACCATACTGAGTAGAAGTATCTGGGAACAAGTGGTTTATAGCCATCATTTCACACTGGCTGGAGACTCTTTTGTGTTTTTTTTTAAAATATTTATTTATATATTGTGTATACAGTGTTCTGCCTGTATGTATGCCTGCATGCCAGAAGAGGGCATTAGATCATATTATAGATGGTTGTGAGTCACCATGTGGTTGTGGGAATTGAACTCAGAACCTCTGGAAGAGCAGTCAGTGCTCTTAACCTCTGAGCCATTTCTCCAGCCCCAAGACTCTTGAGAAAGGTGCAACTTCAGGTTTGACCTTGCTGACAAGGTCTGGACACACTTTTGTTGGGAAATTTGCTTGTTCTGATCAGAGACCTATCTTTTTCCAGTGTTCTCAACACAAGCAAAGCATCATATTGTGAGAATACAAAGAACGCAAATGCTACTTTTGGCACCTTGTAAGTACCTAAGGATAGTCACTTAAATCATGGGAATACCTGGAGGAACACCTACTACCAGCAGTCTTTGGATGTACCACCTTGGTGTGATGTTCTACTGCTCAGGTAGTCAGTGTCATGAAGAATCAGTGTTATGAGCTGTCAGGCTCAGGCTGGAAGGCTGAGGGAAAACACTCTCAGCAAGGAGTTCCTATGACATTAAGCCACTTCTCACACTGAGGTTTAGTTCCTACCCATGGTTCTAAGGAGGGGAAGGGAAACCTGGTAGATATTTCCTCAAGTCATCTTTCTCTTTGACCTCTCTGTGAGGCACAGATTACCAACCAGTTCAGAGCACAGAATATTTGAGAAAGAAAGCCACGCCTATTTTCTTATGATAGCACTCAATAGTTCTTTCTACTCAAGTGTGCAACCTACTATTGATGGTCTAATTAAGCAGGTATATAACATCACACATAAGGCCCAGAGTATCTTTTTTTGTGGCTCTACTAAACCCTCTATACATAAAGGGTGTATCACGTACTTAAAGATCCTGATAGCAATCAAACAAAGTCTGTGACTTTAAATATTGATGTAGCTTTTCTTTCACAGGTTGAGTTTAATGTGACCTCACCAATGGTGATGGATGTAGAGGTGATTAAGTCTCTTTTGTCATCAAAAGTTACATTAAGGGACAGAAAACTATGGCAAATTAGTCAAGGTATGCAGCCCCAAGACAAAAGAGAACTTTGATTCCTGTATTTCAATCAGAGCCTTCTGTTTCTGAGGCTGCCTTCTGATGTCAGATATAACAAACCTCAGGCCAGAATGCCTATGCCTCTTGAGTAATGATGGAAGACTATGATGCTCCATGGGGAATCACATCTAATGAAAGGTTAATTCCAAATCATAACATGCCGGGCCTGCTTTGCTCCTTTCACCCCTCAGTGGTTTCAAGATGCAACAGAACTGTGACCCCATTGATTTCTGATGTATCAGACAGCTGTCACTAAGAACACATAACTCTAAGCTATGTGGCTCAAGTAGTGTTTTCAGAGAGTGTCCATGTGGAAAAGAATGCACATTCACCCATAAACAGAGAGGCTCAGGCCATAGCAACCATTGCCACCCCGAAGCACTTGGAAGAGTTTTGTGTGACTAGAATGAAACATTTCCTTTTTTAAATAAATTCTCTAATATTACTTCTTGACTGCAGTTTCTCCTCCCTTCCCTTCCTCCAGTCTCTCTCCCCTACCTCTCCTTTTTTCCTAGATTCACACCCTCTCCTCTCCCCCTCAGAAAAGGGCAGGTCTTCCAGGAACACCAACCAAATATGACATAAGAAGCTACAATAAGACCAGACACATATTCTCACATCAAGCATTTGACAGATTTTTTAAGCCTCCCCCAATATGCTGTTTGGAGATCGGTATGTTTCTGTTTCTAAATCACTCCCAGGTATCTGATGGTTAAGCAAACACACTCACAATGTCACAGGCAGAGCTTATCCACCCCTGCCCAGAGACACGGAACAAAAACCAAGACAAAGCATTGGAAACAGGAGGTGCAGAGGTTTTGGAATATTCTGGCAAATTATTGGGTAATCACAGATCCTAGCTATACCTCACCGAGGATAAACAAGTTCGCATAAAGGGATCATAGCAGAGGTAAGAGCGCCCTTTCACAGGAACAGACGTGACACTAAGTGAAGGCTCCTGGTCCTACAAGTGCAGCTCACTACACACCACCTATCCTGGAAGCTACATTCAGTGTTAACCTGACAGCTGTGAGACTACACCAAACCACACTAGACTGATGAAAGGGTTTTAATGGATTTGGGGTTCCTATGTGGAAACAGGATCCTATAGCATCTCTGGTTTTGGTTGAGTGGCATTAGATCACTGTGCTTTTTGAGGTTTGGGTTTTTGCTGCTCTCCCAGTCCTGGGTCTAAGTTCTCATCTATTTGATAATTCTTGTAGTTAATCCCTAGGTTAGACCTTAAAGAGAATCACTTGTGATTCTATAAAACTCACCATTTTTTACTCTATAGTACATAATGTTTAAGAATGCCTGGTTGTAGGGAAAAGGGCTGTGGTCCATTCTAGCATGTCATTTTAGAGGGGTCAAAGACCAAAGAGGAATTACAAAGGGCAGTGGTAGGAGACGTTAGCCAGGAGGGGCCAAATGTTTGTTGGGGTCCTGCTCAGAATCAAGTTGCTGTTCTTTTCTGGGGTTGTGTTGGTTAGGGTTCTGCAGAACTTATAGAATGAATCTCTATATAGAAAGGGACTTATTAGAATGACTTAAGAGGCTATACTTCAGCTAATCCAACAATGGCTGCCTATGAATGGAAGGTCCAAGAGCTCAGTAGTGGTTCAGTCTACGAGGCTGCATGTCTCAGCTGGTCTTTAGTATTTGGTGGGATCCTCAAGAATTAGGCCCTCATACTACTGAAGGAACGGCTTCGCAAATGAAGGCAAGAGCAAGCAGGCAAAGAGTGAGACTTCTTTCTTCTATGACCTTTACATAGGCCTCCAGCAGAAGGCGTGTCCCACAGGGGAAGAGGATGCGCTCAGTTCTGATGCTACCTGAGTTGGGGTGGGTTGGTGGGGGAGGTCCCCTTTTCTGAGGAGTAGGGGAGAAGGTGAGGGAAAAGGGAGGGAGGGTGAGAGCAGGAAGAGAGGAAGGAGGGAGATGCAAAGTAAACAAACAAACAAATAAAAACTTAAAAGGTGTGGTCCAGATTAGAGGTGGGTCTTCCCACCTGAGAAGATCTAGTTTAAAGTTGGTCCCACTCAAACTAAGGCACCAGCCAAGGACAATACAGGAGGTAAACTTTAAACCCCTTCCCAGATCTAGCCAATGGTCAGAATATTCTCCACAGTTGAGTGGAGAGTGTGATACGACTTTCTCACGTACTCTGGTGCCTCACATTTGACCATGTCCCCTGGAGGGGGAGACCTTGTGGCACTCAGAGGAAGGACAGCAAGTAGCCAAGAAGAGACTTGATACCCTATGAGAATATATAGGGGGACGTAATCCCCCTCAGGAACAGTCATAGGGGAGGGGAATAATGGGAAAATGGGGGGGGGGGAGGAATGGGAGGATACAAGGGATGGGATAAACATTGAGATGTAACAAGAATAAATTAATAAAAAAAAAAAAGAAAAAAAAATAAAATCGTGCCTGGACCTAAAAAAAATAAAATAAAATAAAATAAAGTTGCGTCTTCCCATATCAAAGATCTGATTTAGAAATGATTTTCATACTTCAAATGATTTTATTGAGCAGAAGTCCCTCATAGTTGTGCCCAGCCATTCTTGGGTTTAAGTTAATTCCAGATGCTGTCAAGTTGACAAGCAAGAATACCCATCACAGAAAACCCAAGGCAGATCAAGCTTTGGATCAACAGCACACTCAAGAATGCTCATGTGGGAGATCCAAGATGGCGGCGAGCAGTGTGGACCGCGTTTGGAGGCTCCAGTGAACAATTCAGGGAATTGCACAGATTTCTGAGCCAGGAACACCGAGGTCCGAACATCACGGCAGCGGGAGTGCTCCACGGTTCGGAGGGACCAGGGTGCGGAGGACCTGCGTGCCCCTGCACACGGGAGGAGCGTGGTTTTTCTCTGATCGGAGCGGCAGCGGTAGAGGCGGCAGCACCAGCGGCACCAGCAGCGGCGGCTGAGGTTTGCAGCTCATAGCCTTCCGGTGGAGGCGATTGGTGTGGTGGCTGGTGGGAATTGCTGTGGGAGAGGGGACTCGGGGCAGGATTTGGGTCGCGTGGAGCCTTTGGACCCAGATTGGACTCGGCGGACAGTTCGGCCCCAGAGTCCCGGGTATTGGCCCGGCCCAGCAAACACTTCTGCCTGAGGCACTAACTCAGCGTGGCCATAGCTCCCCTGCTGTGGCGCAGGCTTAGTTGAGCACGCTGCTCCACACTAGGCACTACCTCAGCTCAGCGGCAGCTCCCCTGCGGTGACACAGTCCGGGCGGAGCACTTGTCCCACCACTGGCGCTAACTCAGAGCAGCCGCAGTTCTCCTGCTGTGGCGCAGGCTTGGTGACGTGCTCGGTTCCATCCTAGGCACCACCTCAGCTCAGCGGCAGCTCCCCTGCGGGGACACAGTCCGGGCGGAGCACTTGTTCCACCTCTGGCGCTAACTCAGAGCAGCCACAGTTCTCCTGCTGTGGCGCAGGCTTGGTGACGTGCTCGGTTCCATCCTAGGCACCACCTCAGCTCAGCGGCAGCTCCCCTGCGGGGACACAGTCCGGGCGGAGCACTTGTTCCACCACTGGCGCTAACTCAGAGCAGCCGCAGTTCTCCTGCTGTGGCGCAGGCTTGGTGACGTGCTCGGTTCCATCCTAGGCACCACCTCAGCTCAGCGGCAGCTCCCCTGCGGGGACACAGTCCGGGCGGAGCACTTGTTCCACCTCTGGCGCTAACTCAGAGCAGCCACAGTTCTCCTGCTGTGGCGCAGGCTTGGTGACGTGCTCGGTTCCATCCTAGGCACCACCTCAGCTCAGAGGCAGCTCCCCTGCGGGGACACAGTCCGGGCGGAGCACTTGTTCCACCTCTGGCGCTAACTCAGAGCAGCCACAGTTCTCCTGCTGTGGCGCAGGCTTGGTGACGTGCTCGGTTCCATCCTAGGCACCACCTCAGCTCAGCGGCAGCTCCCCTGCGGGGGACACAGTCCGGGCGGAGCACTTGTTCCACCACTGGCGCTAACTCAGAGCAGCCGCAGTTCTCTGCTGTGGCGCAGGCTGGACAGAGCTCTCAGGTTCCACCAGCTCTAGACTCTGGTTGGACACAGTGTACAGTTTGAATCCAGAATTTCCTGGCTGAGATTGGTGGGTCAGTTCGGGCCCTGAGTCAATAACTGACCACAGCACCGCACTTTGGGCCCAAAAGGCCCTAGTGGAGCTTGGTGCGTAGTCCCAGCCCAAAAATTCTGGCTGGGCCCTGTGTGCATTTGGGCCCAAAATCCCTAGCTGAGCTTGGCAGACGGTTCTGGCCCTGAGAATCTAGCTGAGTTCTGCCCGTGGTCGGTCCCAGTGCTCCTGGCTGGACTTGCAGGGAACACAGAAGGCTGTGGATACCTTGGCCTGACCCAACGCTCATCAGAGACCCAGAACAATTGCAGGATCCACAGAAGAGGGGGACTGAGGACTCACTGGCTGTGAGAGACCAGAACAACGGGCTAACCTCCTAACATCCACACCAGTGAAGCTTTGAGCTCGCAGCCTAGGGAAATCGTAAGAAAACAAGTGAATCTATCATCAGACACCCTCCATTCAAATCTGGAAGCTACCCAACAAAAACAAAGACGGCAAGATGTCTAAAGGACAACGAAAAAGCATTCGCAAAAAACCCCAAAACAACATGGCGTCTCCAGTTTCCAGCTATCCCCAAGAAACCACCCAGAGAACTCAAATACAACGGAAATACAAGAAAATGACCTCAAATCCTTAGTAATGAGGATGATAATGGAGGAAACAAATAAAATTCGTAATCAAATGCAGGAAGACGCAGACAAACAGGTGAGAGACATTAAAAAGAAGCACATAGAGTGGGAACTGGAAAAAATTGCAGGAAAATGCAAACAACCAGATGAAAGAAATAACTAAAACGGTTCAAGCTCTGAAGACATATAAAGAGGAATGGAAGAAAAAACTCAGGAATATACAAAAAATCAGATGAAAGAAATCAAAAAATCAGTTCAAGATCTGAAAATGAAAATGGATTCAATGATAAACACACAGACAGAAGAAAACGAGACACGGGAGACCTCAGAGAAGAAGGCGAGCAAACAGAGGTGAGCTTTTCTAACAGAATCCAAGAGATGAAGAACGAATCTTCAGGGCTAGAAGATACAATCACAGATATTGAATCAAACCATTAAAGAAAATGCCAAATCTGGAAAACTCCTGACACAAACCATCCAAGGAAATTAAGGACACCATGAAAAGAAGAAATTTGCGGATAATAGGCATTGAAGAAAGAGAAGACATCAGACTCCAGGGCCCAGAAAACTATTCCTCAACAAAATCATAGAAGAAAATTTCCCAATCTAAAGAAAGAGATGCCTATAAACATACAAGAGGCCTACAGAACACCAAATAGAATTGACCAGAAAAAGAAAAACTGCCCGCCCACATAATAATCAAAACACAAAACATGCAGAACAAAGAAAAATATTAAAAGCTGCAAGGGAAAAGGGCCAAATAACATTTAATGGTAAACCTATCAGAATTACACCTGACTCTCAGCAGAGACCATAAAAGCCAGAAGGTCCTGGACAGAGATCCTGCAAACCCTAAGAGAACACAGATTGCCAGGCCAGACTACTTTACCCAGCAAAATTATCAATAACCATTGATGGAGAAAACAAAATATTCCATGACAAAAACAAATTCAAACAGTACCTATCCACAAACCCAGCTTTACAGAAGGTACTAGAAGGAAAACTCCATCCCCAAAGGGTCAAGCTACAACCCAAAATACCCAGGAAATAGATAACTATCCCATGGCAAAAAACACCAACTACACAAACGCTCGACTGGAAACAACATCAAAATTAAGACTCTTAACAGTCACTGGTCATTAATATCTCTCAACATCAATGGCCTCAATTCTCCATAAAAAGACACAGGACTAACCGAATGGGTACATAAACAAGACCCAACATTCTTCTGCATCCAAGAAACACATCTCACCCATAATGAAAGGCATTACCTCAGGGTAAAAGGTTGGAAAAAAATATTCCAAGCAAATGGTCACAAGAAGCAAGCAGGTGTAGCCATTTTAGTATCGAACAAAATAGACTTTCAACCAAAATAATCAAAGGGATGAGGAAGGACACTTCATACTTCATCAAAGGTAAAGTCAACCAAGATGACATCACAATTCTGAACATCTATGCTCCCAATACAAGGGCACCCACATATGTAAAAAGATCTCCTAAAAAAGCTTTTAAACCACACATCGATCCCCACACAATAATAGTGGGAGACTTCAACACCCCACTCTCACTGAAGGATAAGTCATTGAAAACAGAAACTAAGCCGAGAAATAACATCATTAACCAATGCCATGGGTCAAATGGATCTAAACAGATATCTATAGAACCTTTCACCCAAACAAGAAAGAATACACCTTCTTCTCTGCACCCCATGGAACCTTCTCCAAAATTGATCACATCGTAGGTCACAAAGCAAGCCTCAACAGATACAAGAGGATTGAAATAATACCTTGTATCCTATCAGATCACCATGCTCTTAGGCTGCAATTCAACAACAACAGAAATAACAAAAGCCTACACGTTTGTGGAAACTAAACAACTCTCTGCTAAATGACACCTGGGTCAGGGAAGAAATAAAGAAAGAAATCAAGGAGTTTCTGAAATTCAATGAAAATGAAGAAACAACATACCCAAATTTGTGGGATACATTGAAAGCAGTGCTAAGAGGAAAATTCATAGCACTAAGTGCCTTTAAAAAGAAATTGGAACATCGCACATAAGCATCTTAACAACACAACTGGAAGCCCTAGAAAAAAAAGAAGCAGAAACACCCAAGAGGAGTAGACGCCTGGAAATTATCAAACTCAGGGCTGAAATTAACAAATTAGAAACTAAGAAAACAGTCCAAAGAATCAACAAAACCAAAAGCTGGTTCTTTGAGAAAATCAACAAGATAGACAGACCATTAGCCAAAACTAACTAAAAGGCAGAGAGACAGTATTGAAATCAACAAAATCAGAATGAAAAGGGAGACATAACAACAGACACTGAAGAAATTCAAAGAATCATAAGATCCTACTTTGAAGGCATATACGCCACAAAATTTGAAAATCTAAGGGAAATGGACGATTTTCTTGATCAAGTTCACTTGCAAAGTTGAGTGAAGAACAGATAAACAAGTTAAATAGTCCCATTTCCCCGACAGAAATAGAAGCAATCATCGATGGTCTCCACCACCAAAAAAAGCCCAGGGCCAGATGGTTTCAGTGCAGAATTCTACCAGACCTTTAAGGGCGAGCTAATACCGATACTCTTCAAGCTACTCCAAAAGATAGAAATGGATGGAAATTACCAAATTCATTCTATGAGGCCATAGTCTCATTGATACCTAAACCTCACAAAGACTCAACAAAGAAAGAGAATTCAGACCAATTCTCTTATGAACATAGAATGCAAAAATACTAAATAAAATACTTGCAAAACGAATACAGGAGCACATCAAAGATATCATCATCATGACCAAGGTAGGCTTCATTCCAGCATGCAGGGATGGTTTACTATACGGAAATCCATCAATGTAATCCATCATATAAACAAACTGAAAATAAAAACCACATGATTATCTCCTTGGATGCAGAGAAAGCATTGATAAAATTCAACACCCATTCATGTTTAAAGTTTTAGAGAGATCGGGATACAAGGCACTTTCCTCACATAATAAAGGCTTATATACAGCAAGCCAATAGCCAAAATCAAAGTAAATGGTGAGATACTCAGGAAATTCCTATCAACTCGGGAACAAGGCAAGGCTGCCCACTCTCTCCATATCTCTTTCAATATTAGTACTATCGAGTTCTAGCCAGAGCAATAGACAACAAAAGGAGATCAAGGGTATCCAAATGGGAAAGGAGGAAGTCAAATTATCCCTATTTGCAGATGATATGATAGTGTACATAAGTGACCCTCAAAACTCCACCAGAGAACTCCTAAAGCTGATAAACACCTTCAGCAAATTGGCTGGATACAAATTAACTCAAAAAAGTCTGTAGCCTTCCTATACACAAATGACAAGCTTGCAGAGGAAGAAATTAGGAAAACCACACACCTTCACATTAGCCACAAGCAATATAAAATATCTAGGAGTTACCCTAACTAAGCAAGTGAAGGACTTGTATGAAAAAAATTTCAAAACTCTGAAGAAAGAGATTGAAGATGACCTGAGAAGATGGCGTGATCTTCCTTGCTCATGGATCGGGAGAATTACATAGTAAAAATGGCCATCCTACCAAAAGCAATCTACAGATTCAATGCAATCCCTATCAAAATAACTACACAATTTTTTAAAGACATTGAAAGTTCAATTCTGAACTTCATATGGAAAAACAAAAAACCCAGAATAGCTAAAACAATCTTGTACAATAAAAGATGCTCCGGAGGAATCTCCATACCTGATCTCAAACTGTACTATAAAGCAATAGTACTTAAAACAGCATGTACTGGCACAGCAACAGGCTGGTTGATCAGTGGAATCGAATCGAAGACCCAGATATGAATCCACACACATATGGTCACTTGATTTTTGACAAAGAAGCAAATCCATTCAATGGAAAAGGATAGCATCTTCAACAAATGGTGCTGGTCTAACTGGAGGTCTATGTGTAAAAAAAATGAAACTGGGACCCATATTTGTCACCTTGCACAAAACTCAAATCCAAGTGGATTAAAGACCTCAACATAAAACCAGAGATACTAACTCACTTAGAAGAAAAAGTGGGAAAGAGCCTGGAACATATTGGCACAGGAGACACTTCCTGAACAGAACACCAACGGCCCAGGCCTTAATGTCAAACCATTAATAAATGGGACCTCATGAGGCTGAGAAGCTTCTGTAAGGCAGGAGACACTGTCAAGAGAACAAAGCGACAGCCTACAGACTGGGAAAAATCTTCACCAACCCTACATCTGACAAAGGTCTAATATCCAAAATATATAAAGAACTCAAGAAATTAAATACCACCAAACCGAATAACCCAATTGAGAAATGGGGCTTGGAACTAAACAGAGAATTCTCAACAGAGGAGTATCAAATGGCTGAGAAAACACTTAAAGAAATGCTCAACCTCTTAGTCATCAGGGAAATGCAAATCAAAACAAACTCTGAGATTCCATCTTACACCCATCAGAATGGCTAAGATCAAAAATTCAAGCGACACCACATGCTGGCGAGGATGTGGGGAGAGAGGAACACTCCTTCATTGCTGGTGGGAATGCAAACTAGTACAGCCACTTTGGAAATCTATCTGGTGCTATCTCAGAAAAATGGGAATAGGGCTTCCTCAAGACCCAGCTATCCCACTCCTTGGAATATACCCAGAAGATGCTCCAGCACACAACAAGAAAATTTGCTCAACCATGTTCATAGCAGCCTTATTCATAATAGCCAGAACATGGAAACAGCCTAAGTGTCCCTCAGTAGAAGAGTGGATAAAGAAACTGTGGTACATATACACTATGGACTACTACTCAGCTATTAAAACAAGGAATTCCCGAAATTGTGGATAAATGGATTGAGCTAGAAATGATCATAATGAGTGAGTTAACCCAGAAGCAGAAAGAATCAAATGGTATATACTCACTTATATCTGCTACTAGCCCAAGGGGCATGTCCCACGAAAGCCTTCACTTACCAGGAAACTGGGACAGAGGCGAAGGCATCCTATTGGGACTCTAAATGAGAGACGCATAGGAGAACAGCAAAATAAAAGGATCCAGAGGGTCCTAGAAATCTACAAGTAGAACAATATGATAGGCGATTTGGGCCCAGGGGTCCTGCTCAAACTAAGGCACCAGCCAAGGACAATACAGGAGGTAAAACTTTAAACCCTTCCCAGATCTAGCCAATGGTCAGAAGAATTCTCCACAGTTGAGTGGAGAGTGTGATACGACTTTCTCACATACTCTGGTGCCTCACATTTGACCATGTCCCCTGGAGGGGGAGACCTGGTGGCACTCAGAGGAAGGACAGACAAGTAGCCAAGAAGAGACTTGATACCCTATGAGAAATATAGGGGAGACGTAATCCCCCTCAGGAACAGTCATAGGGGAGGGGAATAATGGGAAAATGGGAGGGGGGGAGGAATGGGAGGATACAAGGGATGGATAAACATTGAAATAAAATTAAAAAAAAAAAAAAAAAATAAATAATAAATAAATAAAAAAAAAACAAAAGATATGTATTTTTCAGCTGGGCCTCCCCAAGCATTATGTTTTTGTTAGACCATGTATCACTGTGGGAGGATCATATGTACCTTGGAAGCAGTAATAACTCCAAAATCCTGAGGCTCCAAAAAAAAAAAAAAAAAAAAAAAAAAAAAAAAAAAAAAAAAAAAAAAAAAAGAAAAACCAATGAGGTTGGAGATTACTCTGGCAATTACCCCCAAATAATAGATTGCTGAGTTTGACAAACCTGTAAATTTTTTTTTAAGTTGTGTTTTTGTTAGAGGCAGTGAGCTCTAGAGAAAAAGGGCATCCAGGACACATTAGAAAAGTTGGTCACTCCAAGTATAAAGTGAACCTTTACGGGATAGGTTTATATAGGGCTATGGACTATCTCAGAAATAAATTGTGTTTAAAAACCAATAATAAAAAAGCAGCTGTTTTTCCTTCAAAGACCTCCAGGGTGCTAAATTCAGCAAGACACAAAAATGAATGAACAATGCTTCTCAATAGGAGAGCTGTGATGCCCTCACCCAAGTACCTAACACAAGGGGGCTTGCCATTTGAGTTTCCAAGAAGCACTGCCCTTTCCCTGCACTGTCGCTCACTTCAACTGTTTCTTATATGTCAGAATAAAGCCCCTGGAAATTGTCATTGTGGTATTGAAAGCCTAAATCTTCCAAGCTGTTATTAACTTTTAAAGACCCTCTGAAAATGTAACTCTGTGATGTCCAAGAAGGTAGTATTTCTGCCAATGGCCAAAACCACACGCATCTCAAACCTCTACAGTTGTCTCAATAAAACAAAGACTTGAATTTTGTAGTCTGAAAAAAAAAAAAAAAAAAAAAAAAAAAAAAAAAAAAAAAAAAAAAGAATGCTCATGTGATCACATATAAAGAAACATCAAATTAATATTTTTATAAAATTAATAGATCTAAAAATGGTGAGAGAAAATTAAAACTGCCTTGTTAATACTCATTTTTAAAAAATATGGAATGGTAAAAACAAACAAACAAACAATTTTGAAGTTTAAAAAAAAAAGAATGCTCAGATTCTGGGTGGAGAGATGCTTCTGGCATCCAAGAGGCACTTGCCTCCACCTGTTAGCCCTTTTTGGTAAATGCTCAGGATTATGTGGTCCAAGCAAAGGCTTAAATACAGAATATAAAGTGTCAGGGACGGTACAGGTGATTGTCCTGCTGAGCCACCCTCCTTTGAGGGGCTTCACTATTTAGCTCATCTATACATAAACAATGGGCTTCTTCACCCTCTTGCTCCCTCCATTCACATCACATGCTGGTCATCAACTCAAACAAGGCAGACAGACGTTGAGTGTTTGAGTGATAGGGGCCATTGTTATGGGAAAGCCTGAGCTACTACAGTGTCGGCGGAATTTTATCCCTTACTCCCATGTCATGGAAACATTAATCCTGACTTCTAGACAACATTTCGATGTGTTGTGTAATGTTTCATAGCAACATGAAATCAAAGGGTCAAAAGGTTACTAAGGCCTTCGATGATCGGTGAAGAAAGTAACCATGGCATCTTCAGTCATATCGGTCTATTTGAAATGCAGTGGGTTTACTTAATTTCTACCTTTGTGGATGCAGCCAAGGCTCATAGGAAGATCATTCTCCAGATCTTCTGCTCTGAAGAATGAAGGGCTGCCCACTCCTCCTACAGACTGTCAGCATTCTGCCTTCTCTCATGTATCTTCCTCTTAGTAAGTGCTCTTACCCATGCAGCCTTGGACTCTGCAGACAATGGATAGAGGCTGGCTATCCTGGGGAAGGAGGTGGGATGGGCCTCATAGTCTCAGAGGATCTCCACACTCAGAACAGAGGAACACAGTCCTGGGATATCATCTACAGTGGGACTCTTCAGATGATAACTACCAACTTCTCTGGAGGAACTCAGGAGGAAATCTGTTAGGTGCCTCCCCTTGACTTGCCCTTCACAAATTTCAAACAAGTCCCCAGATAACTAATATCTGAGGGGAAAACTCTTGGAGAAACTCATCCAGCACTTTGCAACACAGGTTTTGCCATTAGGATTATAGATTTAGAGGGTAAGAGACCTACAGAGGTGCATTCTCGAATATTCTGGGAAGTAATGTCTTGAATTCCAACAATTTTCTTGTGGGACACATCCATCTGGGGAATAACGTCTGATGGAGGCAAAAGTCCTTGGAAGTCACTGCCACCTATTTTGTCCAGGGAGCTTTCCCCAGGCCCAACAGGAAGCAGAGGACTTCAAAAGCTGCTACAGTAATTCACCTGCAGAGGTAGCTCATGTTAGGTAGCATGGCAGGAGATACTGAAGAACCTTTCTCATTGTGAAGTCTTGGAGCTGCCAGCAATGTTTACATTTTATTAATTGTTATTCCTTACATAGATTACACTCTGACCTCAGTTTCCCCTACCTCCACTCCTCCCAGTTCCCACGATCACTTCCCCTATCCTCCAAATCCTCCATTTCCCTTAAAAAAAAAAAAAAACCAACAAAAAACAAAAAACAAAATAACAAAAGCAGGCCTCCAAGGGATATCAACTGAACATGGCATGACAAATCACAATTAGGCAAGCCGCCAGTAACTTTGGAGGAGCCAATATGATCTTCTATTTCCAAGCTGCATCCTCAGCTAAGCTCAGTGCAGCAGTCACTTCAAAACCTGGTGCTAGTGGTACACAGCATGAAGACAGGTTCCCAGGGAGCCTTCGTGAAGCTGTCATTCTCCTGTGTTATGGTAGAACAAATGGGGTTCTAAGGCCGGTAAATATCCAGGATGACACTTGCTTCTCATGGTCTAGTCTCATTGTTTTCATGACCCTAGAGGTGTGGCCAGCTCTAAGGAAGCTTATCTGGTTTCTGAGATCAGGCATTGGTTAACATGTGTAAAATGGAATCTAATTCTTTGGGTCCTGCCTGTGCCATCCTTTACATTTTCACAGTACAAAGCAGTTCTCCACGATCCAGACATTAGGAGCTCTTATTGCTCAGGCCCTATGATAGCCCCTCCCACTAACCAGAATTCTGGGTTGCTCTGCTTCCCCCTTTTAGTCACATGATACAAATCTGACTTCCCCAAGACTTGTAGCCAAATTAAGCATCAAAGGCTTAGCATTAAAACCTCAGAGGCTGTACTCAGTCACAGCTGCACAGGTGACACTAGCCTGGGAGTGTGAGATTTCCATCTCCCTATGTTCAAGGTCCAGTTCTTGATGTGATCTCTCCACTCTGCCAAGAGTTGCCAATGGTGCACCACAGTGTTCATACTCTGGTATGTGAAGCCTCTGCAATGTCCAATTCAAAGTTTTTTGGTAGGTTTTTATTAGTAGCTGAAAGCCAGCAATGCCATCCCTGTGCATGTGGCCTTCAGCTCTTGAGCCTTGGAATCTAAGTCCACTTGTATAGTTTTATGTTTTTTCTATCCAGGAACTTTGTTTTGAACTGATCTCTCTGCAAATAAGACAAAATTCTAATTTGGACCCAGATATTAGCATTCAGAATGGTAGAGGCCGGTCAGGGGAATATTTGAAGAGCTTCGAGTTCTCAGGGTTTACAGAGGTACCAGTTGGTGTCCTGTTCTCCTTAGCCTGTGGCTATAAATCTCAAGAGGATGGCTTTGGCCTTCATGAGGGACACTTTGGTTAACCTGATATGGCGTGTCTCAACCTGAACTTTTCCAAGTTTTCTTGTGCTTCTTATATAGAAGTCCTAGTTACCTCCTACCTAGTTAGTTTCCATCTCTCTCGGTCAGAGCATCACACACTTTCCATGGCAAAAACTCACTGGACTCTCCCATGGCTGATTTCCTGTAGTACTTGTCACCACACATTTTCGCCTCCCTGTTCCAGTTCATACCAGAACCTCATGCTTGAGGAGGACTGCCCTTATCCTAGGAAGGATTTGATACACACAAAGGGCTTGCTTTACTCAGCTATGTTAAGGCCAACTAGGGCACCAGCTATCACATCCCCAGATATTGAGCTCCCAGCCATGTGTACTACCTAAAAGGTCAGCAGAGTGCATCTCCCTACATCAAGAGAGGCCTCTACACAACCGCCATGTGTATAAGATTAGCTGCACTGAGGTGGCAGAGGTGTTACCAATTCCTCCTCCATCCCCCCACTCCCTTTCTGGTCTTGCTTTCTCTTATTCATGCAAATCCTGTGACCAGTGCATGTATGCTGGTGATACTTGACTATATAGATATTCTATGGAAAAGATATACCAGGAACTCTGCAGACAATGCTGGTTACAGTAAAACTAAACTGGTCCAAAGTGATCTCTGGATACCTTTTTGAGTGGCATGTACCTGCCAGCTTCCTATGATTATATATATATATATATATATTTTGGTGTTCTCATCCTCTAATGCATGACAGTAGACTAGGTCTATGGTGACCCCCTGGAAATGGCTTGAACACAGTTCAGTTACATCAGCGCTAAGTCTTTGGAACGACCCTGGTTTCATTCTGTATCTTGGAGCTATAGTAGTGTCATTCCGTGTATCTTGGAACTACACCAGACTCTTTCTGTATAAGTCAGGACCACTCAACGCATCCTTCCCTTCCCCGCAGATGTAGGCAGTCTTACTGCTTTTTGCTTTGGAGGAGTTGGCAGAGATTAAGACTCCAGATTCCTATCCTTTCCTGGCCACTGAAGATACTAGAAGGTTATGCTTGAGTTTACAACAGGCAGTGGAAGCACCCTATAGTGGCTTACTCTGCAGGGAGCATGCTGAAAACCCTTTCCTCTAGCCCCTGTGCCTCTACCTTCATGGGGAAGGTGTCCCTCCCCCATGATGATTCAGAGCCAGCTGGGCCTGTGGATGGTTTTGTAGCAGCAGGAAGGGGGTTACATATAGCCATCTATTTAGCATCTACCTCTAGCTGCCTTCATCTGGCTACACCCACGGAAGCTTTTCAGCTGCTGCCCTCTGAAGCTAGACAGCTGAAGGGGATCCAACGCAGCCTTGGCAAAGTTCATCCCTAATCACTGGTCTCTCAGGTGAGGACATGTGTCAGTGTAGGTAGAACCCAGATATGTTAAATATTATTTTTTTTTAATATAACCGTGTGTGTTTCTCTTAGTTTCTCCCTTAACCGGGATATCACACAAATAATTGAGACTCTATAATATTTGTTCAAAGTAAGCTTCACAGAACAATAACTGAGTAGTCATTATTCTATTATTAACCTTCTAAGTTAATTTGGCTTCTTCCCAGGGTGCAATCCAGTGATACTTGTATGGTGTAGCTTTCCTGCTCCCGCTCATGTCTCCTGATGGTTCCTGGACCACTGCCTGTGGCTGAATCCCCTACTCTCTCTTCTAATTCCTCCTCCCCTGGCTGGCAGGAAGTCCAGCCCTCTTCTCTCTGCTGGCTCTAAGGGGACAATTGGGGAGCAGTGTTTACACACACTGAGACAGGAGATTCTCAGAACAAGAATTGCAGCCAGATATGGGCGGTACAAAAATCAGCATTTAAATTACACAATAACCTTATGCCTACAAAGATATATTAGGTTACAGAAGAATCAAAGTCATACCTGTGCTCATTTGGCTCCTGGCGTCAGGGTTCAAAGGTTGGAGGACTCAACGGAAGTAGGTTTACATCTCTCCTCTACCATCCATTAGTTGTATAGCTTTTGAGGAAGGTCCAAGGTGGGGAGGTGAGCTCTGCTGACCTTGTATGTGCAGGAGGATATAAGAGAATAAACACGTCTCCCTGAAACAATGGAATGTTTAGAACCATTTTCCTTGTGTCAGAGATGCTGGCCATCCCCAGGATTTGTAGCTGATAAGGTACATTGAATCCTGCTGGGTAGGGCGGTCTTGTTCTGTTGTATGCTGCTCACAAAGGAAGGCTGAACTTCACTAAGTACTACCTAGCAGCAAACACGAACCGTAGGATATAAGTGTTGTGAGTCCAGTGTGCGTATTTCTGTGGCAGAAGCAGCAAGGCTCACACTTCATAAGCAAATAGGGAGCCACGTTCATCACTGCCTTCCTGGCTGCCAGAAACAGCCCACAGTAGGCTCAGGCATCTCAGTTCTTTGAAGTCTTAGAGGACCAGAAGCTATTTTCATCCTTGGCTACAGAAGCAGTGAATATCTGGAACTTCGGCTCCTGGAGAATCTGACGTGCTGGGAACTGCCTTGATCTGAGATCTTTCAGATTAAGCAACTAAACTGCTGGCTCTGAGGGTGATGAGGCTGTGGGCGGGGATGGTCTTGCCATGTCTATGTGAAGTTCCCATCTGAGAAACTCCAAGTGAAAGCACTCTTAGGAAGACCCCGGATGCAGGTGTCCTGGCCTTACACAGCTGATGTCACTGGCTCTGGAGCATAACAGCCTAAAGAGAAGAACCACCTGGCTTCCTGGCTTAGTTAGTCACCTGCTCTGAGCACTTCTCTTTTGATCTGAGGAACCTGTCTCAGACATTGAGAGCTCATGGAACAGAGTTTGCCATTTAAAACCAAAACCAAAACCAAAACCAAAACGCCCTCCCAGTTTGCTATGCCTTAACTTGGGGGCAACCTACTCCTGCTTCCTAACCTGGAAGGGACTCTTTTTCCTGGTCATAAGATTCTGTCACACACCCTGGCCCATCTTCCCATCTCTGCATTGAGCCTGGGTTTAAATGCTCAGCCTGCTCCTTCCTAATCTGCTTTGAATTAAACAGCCAGCCATCACTTCTGATTTTGGACCCATGGATGATCTTTTGAATAAAAAGCCCAAGGCAGCTCAGAATCCTTTGTATGAAGAAAAGAGCATGCAGAGGTGGTACTAGAGCAAATCAGCCTGCCTCAGGTGGAGGCAGACCAAGAAGAGCCTTTATTTCCTCAAGTCTTAGGGGATGAGAGAGAGAAAACAGTTATGGGGGGGGAGAGGGAGAGAGAGAGCAGAGAGAACATGCACTGGCTAACCTAATCAGCTTAAAAGAAAACACACTTCTACCTCACAGAGCCTGACAGCTCCTTACCTACAGGAATGGATCCCCTAGAGCAGCTGCCACCACCCAAGCTGACTGAAGGAGCAGCAGTGGGAAGAGTGAGGCTGCTGGTACCTGAGACTATACCACGCAGGTCCTAAGTCTCAAGTGTTCTAACTCTTCAGCAACCCAAGGGCTTTCTGGGTAAATCAGAGACAGCGAGGGGGTGGGTGCATTGCTAGGATTGCAGCTTGAGGCTTGTGGATAGCTCCCAGAGAGGCGCGCAGCTGCCTTGTGTCCATGCAGAAGCAACTCTCACATCACAGGAAATAGGAAACGGACTCTACTGAAGAGACATGATTGGCCAAGGCTTAGGAATGCATAGTTGGGTTACTTCACTGTGGTCTTCTAACAAGGCTAACAGTGTTTTGTGAGATTCTAAAAATAATACTCCCCACTTGTGTCCACAGCCACTAGTTTTTCGAAGTCTGGGTTTTCCCTTCTTTGAGGGGTTAGATGTCAGATTTTCAGTGTTATGATTTTGTGTGCAAAAATTGGAAGTTGACCCCATAAAGAGAGTGCAGATGGCTGGAGTTAAGGATTAGGAGGAATTCACTCTATCCTGTGTGTGGGTTGCTTGACTTTATTTTATTTGACTGTGGAATGCAGTGCTGCACTCCAGGAATGAAAAGAGTTTCAGTCTCTGCTGCCAGTGCTGATGTTGCAATGGAAGCTGCTGGAACCGCTGCCTACCTGTGAAGCTGTCCCTTAGCCACACAGGTGTTGGTGAGTGTAGCCTGTCAACTTTATAAACAAACTTGAAGCACTAAGTAAGGACGCCTCCTGTTACCTCCTCTAATGGCCTTGTGTAAGCAGTGTGGTACGTTTGCGTGGCTGAGCTAACATTTCAAGTGACTTAACGAGTTTCTGAACTAGAAGGACTAAATTATGAAAGCATGAGAAGTCTCTCCACGTGTTTCTAATAAATACTAAAGCAAGTTCTTTTTGGAGCAATGGACCAGTTGGCTGTTGTGAAAGGATGTGTCAATGCTGTTCCCTGTGGGTGACAGAACACCCTCCCTACTTATTCCTGTGAATAAACTGAGTTCAGATCCACTTGCCAGCTTGGGCTTGTCCTTGCCAGCTCCAATCCTCACCCCCATCCTTGCTCCCAGGGCAAGGTGTCACTGTCCCTGCTGTGCTATCATTGTGCCTGCCTTGGAGAAATCTTCACCTTCCTTTTGAATGCTGAGAACAGACTGTAGACTCTAACTTCCCTGGAAGTTAGGAGAGGAGAGAGTGGGGTTTGATTAGTTATAAATGCTCATGTTTATCAGAATGGGCTGTAAAGGTCCAGATGCTCTGCCAGACTATACACATCCATCCAAACACCGCGTGGGACATGGTGAACAGACTCAGTTTTTATTTGTCAATTGCATTTCAACGAAGCAGGATAGAGTAATAATAATAATAATAATAATAATAATAATAATAATAATAATAATAATAATAATCCCCAAGTCCTTGTTTGATGGCAATTTTTCAATAGGGTTTTGGGAGACCCCTTATGTTTCTGCTTGTTTTTGTATAGCCTGACACTGATTTTAAAAACCAATAAATGTTAACAACACAAAAAGTGAACCATTGCTGAGTGATCCAAATGGTCTTAAGTGATTTTTGAAATAACATTTTTTTTTTAAATCCCAATTTTTTCCCCTCTACTTGGCTGATTTGAGTTTACTCATTTGGATTAAAGAGATTTTATGAAATTGGTTCTTTCTGATCTATACACAGGATGGCTTGACACCAATGATCAAAGGATGTAAGTCAGGCCAGTGGGCTTGGCTCACGGCATCTCCTTGTCTTTAGACATGTTGTCTGTGCAATTTGCCGAGCACCTCTTCTGCTCAGAGAAATGATGTCCCTCCCTACTGCAAAGAGCAGAAGATGTAATGAACAGCATTCTCTCCTTTGAAAGAATGCACATTTTAGTGGGAGAGACAGATAATAAACAAATAATATGCTTTCCTGTTTGTCAGACAAAGCCAAGGCTTCAGAGACACAGAATAGACTCCCGGGGTTTGAGGATGTGTGTGGAGTGCAATTTAAAACTGAAGGCAAAAAGACAGTTGGATTATGTATTGCTTATTCTTGAACTATCTATGGGTTTTAATGAAGTTTTTAAAAAAATGCCAAGCAATAGGTATTATATGAGATTTATTGTATGAGCATGGGGAGAGAAGAAAAGGGGGGAAGGGTACGAGAGAGAGAGAGAGAGAGAGAGAGAGAGAGAGAGAGAGAGAGAGAGAGAGAGAGAGAGAAACAAGAGAGAGGTACAAGGTAAGAGAGTAAGAGGTAAGAGGGTGGGGCGAGGTGGGTTTTTCCTTTTATATACTGGGCAGGGCCACGCCCAGTGGCAGGTAGGCAATGACATCACAGGTAGGCGGACTGGGGCTACTAACATTGGGTCTAACACTTCTTGAGAGTGGGGAGGAAGAAGATTAGGGATAAGACAAGAGAGAAACTGCAAGGCCATGTCACCTGGGGTCTTCAAAAGCCATTGCCAGTGGGCTGGGGAGATGGATCAGCTGGGAAAGTGCCTGCTTCATAAGCATAAGGACACGAATGCAGATCCCCTGCACCCACAAAAAAAAAACCCTCAGGCACTGCTGAAACTGAATGGGGGAGACAAAAGAATGATGGGCCTCAGGGGCTCACTGCCCAGCTACTCTTCGGTTGGTGAGCTCTAAGTTCAGTGAGTGACCCTGCCTTAAAAATAAAAGGTAGAGAAGTGGCTGAAGAAGCCAACAGAGGTGAATCTCTGGCCTCCACACTCTTGCACACCCTACACACACACACAACACTCACAACATGCACACATGTTCACATATACAGTAGAGGGGGTACCTTTGTCAAGATACGGGTTTTTTCCTATAATGAACTTAGAAAGCTCTCGAAGGTTTAAACAGCAGTCTGACACTTTTGTAAAGAGACAGAAGTGGGTTTCAGACCCCAGGGGTCTGTTAGAAGGGAATGTTCCTGGATCCTGCCCCAGGCCCAATGATTGAGACTGAGCAGTCTGGATTTCAGTGCATCCTCTTGGAACCAGATAAATTACAGTGCCCCAGTTAAATCTGAATTTCAGATGGCAGTGAGTAATTTTTTAGAATATCTCATGAAATATCAAGTAATCATGAAAATTATTTGTTTGTCTGAAATCCAAATTAAAGCAGGCAGCTTAGTTGTTAGCTTGGCAGCCCCACTTCCAGCGGATGCCAATGAGAAGAATCACAGTTTTAGAAGATGCTGGGGTCTGACCTAGGGGCCTTAACCTGGCCAGGGTAATCACTCTGTTTCTACCATATTGACTGTTGATGGTGCTCTTCTGTTCCTTCTCTCCACAACTGCCAGAAATAAATAGGATCACCACTGCTCTACACCCAATGATGGAAGATTAAATGGGTCTGGACCCCTGCCCTGGGGGCTGGCAACTCACAACCCTCTCTACAAGAGGTGGATCAAGTCAACGAGTTCGTGCTGACTTTTCTTCCTTGGCTCTCAGTCCTCAAAAGAAGTCCTTAATATATCAAATGAACCCAGCGTCTCCCAGGTCCTGCTTCTAGGCAACATACTCTAAGGCAGATGCTCTTTGGTCTTTGGGGGTGGGCAGACCATTGAGGCAGGCATGCAAATGGCGTCTGATTGCAAAAGAACCAGGGCTTTGGCTGAGTGCTGCTGGTGGTGGAAGAGATGGTGAGTTTGAGAGAGGTCTGAAAACCAAGCCACTTGACTTTAGCAGTAAGTTTGGGTGAGATGTGAGAGACATCAGCAAAGAAAAAAACCTAAGGTTCTGCCATGAGAAAGAGAACACCTTTCTTTGGGAAGAAAAGCCACTGATATTTGCATGTAGGTTGCAGCTGCCTTGAAGTGGTCCAGATGTGTCGGGCATCAGCTATTTACACCACTCTGAAGTTCTAGATTGACCCAGGGATTTCAAATGTGACAGGAATCATGGTCACCCTGAATGGAGCCATGGATGGAGGAGTTAAGCACATAAACAGAAGTCTAAGGTCTCCTTGCTCCTTATCAGGACCCAAGAGGCTAAGGAGAAACTAAAGGAAACAGGAAGAGCCAACAGCCATACAGGGTTGTTATTGCTGAAGCCATCTGGGTAATGACTTGAAACACTTATGGAGACACCATGTGCAAAGCCTATAAATGTCATTTCACACATCAGCATGTCCCCTCCCTCACACACATGCATATGTAGTCATACGAAATAACAGATAGGCACAAGCACCACCCCTAAATACTGATGACCACAGCCATGATCGTCCCCATGGGAGTGGGAGAAGGATAATAAGGTCAGACTGGGGAGAACTGCTGAAAGAAAAGAGCAAGGGGGGACTCTCCTGCTGAACCAACCCCATGACTGACTGATGCCTTGTGACATTGTCAGAAAGGACATCTGGCAGGCAGATCCAACTTGAAGCCCATAGCCTAGAATACAGCCCCGATACAAAAATCATAAGCTTGCTTTAATCATTATAAGCATTTCCTTGTAATTTGATTATGCAGTTCTGAAACACGAACTTTATGAATGACAACGTCCCATCAGGAAGCCAAAATGTCAAACCCTTTGCTAGCTTTCTATTTATTTATTTATTTATTTATTTATTTATTTATTTATTTATTTAATCACTTTACAGCCTCCCTCGAAGTCCACCCTCATGCCAGGCCCCCCTCTCACCTGCCCCAACACATCCTGGCATCTCAAGTAGCAGCAGGTTTAAATGCAACCTCTCCCACTGAGGCCAGACAAGGCAGCCCAGCTAGGGGAAAGGGGTCCAAAGGCAGGTAACAGGTCAGAGACAGTCCCTACTCACATCTTAGGGGACACACATGTTGACCAAGCTACACATCTGCTACATACGTGTTGGAGACCTAGGTCCAACCCGTGCATGCTCTTTGGCTGTTGGTTCAGTCTCCGCGAGCCTCCAAAGACCTAGGCTAGTTTACACTATAGATCTTCGTGTGGTGTCTGTGACCTCCTGCCCCCTCTATCTTTCCTTACACTCTTTCATAAAGCTCCCTGAATTTGGCCTATTGTTTGGCTGTGGGTCTCTGCATCTATTTCCATCAGCGTCTGGATGAATCCTCCCAGAAGACAGCTGTGCTAGGTTCCTGTCTGCAAACATAGCAGAGTATCATTAATAGTGACAGGGGTTGGCTCTCTCCTCGGGGTGGGTCTCAAATTGAGCTAATCATTGGTTTACCATTCCCTCAATCTCTGCTCCATCTTTATCCCTGCACTTCTCATAGGTGAGACACATTTTTGGTCAAAGGTTTTATGGGTAGGTTGGTGTCCCTCTCTCTCCTCTGAAAGTCCTACCTGCCTATAGAAGGTGACAATTTCGGTTCCTTAACTTTGGATGCTAGGAATCTTTGCTAGCTCTAATTCACTAAATTTGCGGTAATTTATTTCAGTTTTACTTAGTCTCTCCCTGCAGGGTTTGGGTGAGGGGTGCCCAGGCAAGACCACAGCAGGAGCCCCACTCCTGGCCTGGGTCCTGGGCTCTGTTTGAGAGAAGTAGAGGATAGATGATGCTGTTTTCTTTCAAGCTGGGCCTTCCACACCCAAGGAAGGGATGTGATCTCTGTGTTGTCTAGAACCTGCCTGATCTATCCAGTGCACAGTGTTTTTTGTTTGTTTTGTTTTGTTTTGTTTCAGCAGGAAGGAAAATACACCTTCCCCTTGTCTCAGGGGGCCAATGTGTTTTCAGTGGACACCCATTGGCGGCTGTTAGGCTAGTCCCTGAGCTCATAGAGAGTTGCTTCTAATCTGGCATTGCAAAGATATTAATCTGTCAAGAATTCATCTTTGGTAAATGGCCAGAATGCTAATTGTCACCAGTTTCTGAGGATTATCTACAAGGTAGCACAAGAGGATGTCACCCTCACTAGCTTGTTCTTCTTGAGTTTCCCATATTTTCGGGGTCAACCTGTTTTCTCACCTCCCGTGAGGACATCAGTGAGGACCTGGAGGCTGGCGAGGAAGCAAGAGTAGCTTGGCTGTAGTCTTTGCCATCAAGACTCCCTGATGGTCCTATGGATGTTGATACCCCTTGAGCCAGGTTTTTGTATAGGCATACAAGGAGCTGAGTGGTGAGCTTGCTGCCCTGGTCTTTCCTCAATGGAGGACCAACCCTGAAGGGTGCCTCCAGTCCTCAGCTTCTGCATCTCTGTTTGGGGATTGGTAGTCTTTCTCAGGCCAGGTCTGTGTCCTCTAACTGCTCTAATTGACAACTAAGCACGATGGGAGATGTCTGAACCAGACTCCTCTCTGAGTGGTCTTTGCCTTAGGCCTTCCTGTTGGCCTGAATGAAGCTTTCTGCAAAGATCAACACTGAAGTCTCATTCTACCTAATTTCCTCCCCTCCTTCTTTTCATTAGGAGAATAGCCGAAAAGCCTGCCACACTTGTGAGTGCTCCTCCTCTCATATTTTTCATAGACATTTCCCCCTAATTAACCTTAATCATGATGAATTTCTTTTTTAGCCTCTGCTTCCTAAAGGACCCTGACAGTCACACCCACACATAGGAAATGGCATAGTCCATCAGTATACAAGCCCACGAGTTCTCACAATTTCAATACACCCACTCCAGCAGCACACAGAACAAGAGAGAAACATTGCAGGCACCAGAAAAGTTGCCCCTGCTCCTTTGCAGCCTCCTCCCACATAAGGTAACTAACCACCCCCAGATCCTAAGTCTGAACAGCGCAGCAATGTACAAAAAGGATACCATGAAGGAGGGCAAGGAGAGACCACTGTGTCTTCTGAAAACACACCCATTGCTCCTCAACATCCTCAAGATGAAGCCAGTAGTCTAACCACTTGGGATGACAGTGTAGCTAGAACTGCTGTCCTTGTGACCCTTCTCCTTCTGTAGACAAGGTCTGGAAGCCCCCGTGATGAACCTCAAGAGCTTTCTCATCAGTGATGAAGCCTTTCTGTCTCTGATGGGGTGGTCAGCCTTGACCATCACAAGAGCTTCTCTGATTACTCCTTTTACAGCACAGGGGATCTGTTGTGGTTTGAATGAGAAATGCCCCCGTAGGTTCACGTGTGTGAACACTTAGTCCCCAGTTGATGGTGCCTTGGGGAGAGGGTCTGGAGCTTTTCCGAGGTGGAGCCTTGCTGAAGGAGGTTTGTCACTGGAGATGGGCATGCTTTGAGGGTCTATAACAGCACCCATTTCTTGTTCTTTCTCTGTCTCTCTCTGTATGTCTCTTTGTCTCTGTCTGTCTTTCTCACTCACTCTGTTTCCTGTATGTGGGGGTGAAAATGTGACCATTGAGCTTCTCACTCTTGCCACCATGCCTGCTTGCTGCCATGCCCTCTCTGACATGATAATCTTTATCCCTCAGGAACCGCAGGCTAAAATAAACCCTTTCTTCTCTAACTTGCTTTTGGGTCATGGTATTTTGTCATAGCAACAGAAAAGTAACTAATACAGGAGCTCATCCAGGATATCACACATGCCAAGCAAGTGCTCTACCACCAAGATGGATCCCAGGTACCATGAGACCATCCGGTATCACACATCTATCTTATCTCCCTGAGGTTGTTATTCTAGATGCTCCTGACTTAAGTAGCTAAGGACTGTAAGAGAGGGCTTAGCTTCTTCTGGAGAGATAGGCTGTGGCTGCTGTTCACCATGTCCACGGTGCTCTTCCTTTTCTATGACTTGGCACCTTGCAGGCATTCAACTTGTGTAACTACACCCCCAAATTGTTAACCAGTCCATTGTGATAGCCTGAAGTCTCCATCTGTGTCATATCACACACACACACACACACACACACACACACACACACACACACTCTCACACACACACACACAATTCTACTTTTAGTTTCTCTGAATAAACCTTGGTGGGTTCAATTATCCATTGCCAAGGCAATTATTTTTCTTGCAGTTTTCTAGAAGTCTCTGAGTGATACTGTCCTTTTACGCCGGAGCATTCCTTTAGTGGCTGATTTTGCAATGTGGCATTAAGGAACCCACTAGACATGTGATTGAAGAGCTCTCCAGCCCGCCAGTACTGCCAGCTGAGTGCACAGTCTAGGAAAGACCTGTAAGTTCTCCGGGTGTGTCCTACCTTGTGGGTAGAATCAGAACACTAGCAACGCTGTTCTCTGGGTGGCTCCTATAGCCTGACATTCTTTTGGGCTCCATGACATCTACCAGAGCCTGTGAAGGGATAGAGACACAGACAGAGCTGCGACCTTGTGACTGCCCTGCTTATTTCAAGGTTGCTCTTTGGTTTGGTGACCTCTTCCATTTATCATGCCACTTTGGAGTTTTGGCTTTCTGCTGCAGTGAAGAGGAAAACCATCCTTTAAAAGGTGAACGTGATGGGGACTGGTTTGAGGGTGGTAACTGTCAGAGGATGGTGATGAATAGTACATTTAGTACAATCGATGGCAAAGTTATAGGTCTTATTATTTCATATTTTGGATTCACAGCACTTGCCCAGGAGCTCCAGAACATGAATAATGACCCCTTTGCAGGGTAAGGGTCTAACCTTTACTTGGCAAATGAGATTGAATAAAGAGTATTAGGAATCCTTTAAAGGACAAAACAGAGGAGTTTTTGACATGAAGTGGAGACCCAGAAAGAGGATAAATGTGTCACCTTTCTCAGTCTCACTGGCTGCCTGGGTTTCTGGAAAGTCCTTTGCATCAGGGACTTGACTCCAAAGATTGCTTCTAGCAGAGCATGCTTCTGTTCCAACATGGACTGTGTCCTAGACTGTGAACAAGTGACAGGAAGTCTCCCAGCTCAGACTCTCTCTTGGTGAGGCTCATACATGGTTCCTACCGCCCTGTCACTCCTGCTTGGAATTTCTCTGAGCCTGTACTCTGAGTATGAAATGTCACCAGCACCTTTCTTTGAAAAATAGAAAATGGAGTGATGAGAAAAATTTTCTGGCTCCTTATTTGAAAAGTAAAGGATTGAGGAGGTTGATGTGCTTTGTTTAGAAGAAAAACAAGCTTGGAGGTAAGGTCTGTAGTGTACCGGTTATGAAATTGTGGTTTTGGTCACAAGGAGGGAGTTCTGCACTCCTGGGGTTGCTGCCTGATAGAAAGATACAGGTTATTTATAGTCCTTGCCAGGCTATGGAAAGAAAAGGGATGGAGGGAAGGAGGGAGGGAGGGGGAGAGGGAGAAAAGGAGGGAGAGAGAGATCTGGCCAGTCTCCCACATTCTGCTTCCTTTCCCCTCACCCCCCTCTGGCTGTGCTGGTCACATTGTCCTCTCACCTTGACATCTGGGTCACCCTGTTCTCCCCTGCCTCTGCCTTTGCCTCTCCATTATCACAGTTAGACCCATTGTCCTGTTGGCTCACATGTTCCTGTCCAGGCTAAGGGAGTGCTATCTTTTGCCAGCCTCCAACTCCTCCTCAACAAGTCACAGAATAGGGAGGGAATCAAATGCTACCTGAGACTGAAGAGACTTATAAAGGGATTTACATTCAACTGATAATTACCACATTCGTCCAGGGTACTCCCCTACCTCCAGAGCTTTCAAATACACGGCCTAAGCCAGCACTTGCCGAGGCAGAAGAGTCACTGTACGTTTGAGTCCAGCCTGGGTTTCATAGTAGCTTCTAGGCCAGTTGGAGCTATGTCTCCAGACCTTGTCTCAGGACACACATCTTGGAAATAGCTTGGGTTTGGTTCTGGCTCATCCACTTACTCTGTCAAGCTTAGTTTTCCTGCCTGTTCTCAGGTTCACATAGGCAAATGCGCTTAGGTTATAATAAATACAAGGATTTCCTTGTTAGCCTTCTATCTTTCTTCAGTCTGTTGGGAGAGCTACTGCAGCTGCTATTTGCACAGTACATGTTTAACATAAAGAACTCGAGTCTTAAGTTGTCAACTTAGCAATAGGGAGGGAAGAATGGTCAGGACCACAGAGAATTCAGGGCACTAGCGTTAAAAAAAAAAAAAAAGGAGAGGCTAGAATGATGCACCTGAAATCTACATACCAGAAAGAGGGGTCTGTAGCTTGTGTTTTTAAAATCTATTTTTTATTTCGGTTTCTTATGCTTCTTTCTTCTCCCTGCTAATCCCTTCCAACATCCCAGTGCCAGGTAGGAGAGAAAGAAGGTTAGTTGGGAGAGGGGTACAGTTCTCTTTAGCCACTTCCTGCTGTTTAGGATTTAGGGGTTCCTTGGGGGGCAAGTCCAGTCTTCATTTCAAGGTATCTTCGACTTCTTGTCATGCTGCATCAACAGCCACCAGGAGCACCAGCTTTCTTCTTCCTTCTCTGAGTCCCCAGTCTCTCTCTGGGCTGTCGCATTTATTCCTTTTCCAGAATCCTCAGAATTAAATAATCTGCAGCTGGCAAAAAGCTCCTCTCTGTGGACAACTGAATCAGCCCCATATCCCACACCTAGGATTGAAACAAAAACATGTTTACATAACAGAACTGAGTTTCTAAAGAAACCAACACTGCCATTACAGGGGATATGGGAACTTCTAGAGATGGGGCTGCCACAGCTTGCGCTCATATCTCTGAGGTGAAGGGACATGAAAAACTTAGTTGTGTGTAATAGGTTTTCTCTGCCAAGGAAATAAGACAATTCAAGCTAAGTTAAATGTATAAAAGCAGATTTATAAGCTGGGTGTGGTGGCACACACCTTTAATCCCAGCACTCCAGGAGGCAGAGGCAGGCAGATCTCTGTGAGTTTGAGGCCAGCCTAGTTTACCAAGTCCAGGACAGCCAAGCTACCTAGAGAAACCCTGTTTCTGGGAGGAAAAAAATCAGATTTATTTGGGGACATTTAAAATGAATTGGGAGAGTTTACCAGTCTCAGAGGACAAGACTGAAGAAGTCCCCACGTAGACAAAGAGATAGTGAGAGGAGGGAGGAGGACAGGAGGGGGAGGGGGGGAGAGAGAAGAGGAGTTGAATGTGCAAAGAGTAGAAAGGTATAGAGTAATAGATAAATCTGGGGTGCCTGGTGGTCCTTTTATCTGCAGCAATGATGACTTAAATTGTTCCTAGGTCCTCCAAGAGCAAGCCAGTGAAATTGTGTGTATACTAACAGGGTTAGGGTTAAGGGTCCTGGGTTTGAAAACTACTATTGCAAGTGCTGGGAACACTGTATGCTGTATTGGATGCTTCTTGCAGTGGAAACATCAAATAGATACAGCAGCACAGAGAAATCTCAGCTACTGGCCTCAGATGCTGTCTAGTGGTTCTTAGCCCCTTGGTTGGCAGAAACTATGGTTTTGTTATGCTAACACATTTCCGAAAGGTTTTTTTTTTTTTTTTTTCATCTGTTAGTCACTGGAGATTGGGTCTGCCACAGAGGTAGACAAGAGATGACTATTCAGAGGGCTAAAGACAGCACAAGAGGAATTGTAATTAGGCTCCGGACATTCAACATTCCAACCTCTTTGACAGTCACAGAAGTTCTGATCAGTCAATCCACATTGCAAAGGATCAATTGGAAATTCTCCTTGGAAACTTCCCTTCACAGATGGAACAAGTCATGGCCAGGCTGAGCTCTTTCCAGGGCGATGCTCACAGAAAGTGGGCATAGGTAGGAAGTCTACAGGGAAGGGACCCTAAGGAAGCAAGACCCTTCTTCCATCTCAAGATCTCAAGAATTTCAGCTTTGCTGTAGTGGCCCCTTTTGGCAGAGCTTAATGTGGAGCCAGCCAGAGCCAGTCATCTATGCAGGAAAGCAGTCTGTGGTTTTAGTCCATTTCACAGAGTGAGTGGACCACCAAGACAGAGAAATTTAACGGCTGGCACGCAGTCACCTTCTACGACCTTGAAAGGGCCTTGTGAAATAGCTGCTTCTGTTTTAATTTTGTGTCATGGAAAAGCATAGTCAGGCAACCTTAAGCCTCTAGAGCCCAGTCAAGGTGTTTCAGGCTCCAGGATTAGAATCCAGTTCTGCTTGGCTTTGAAAAAGTCTCCCAGGGTTAGCTTCTGACTCCTTTAACTTCGTACTCCACTGCACTGTTCAATAAATATTTATCACTCTCCTGATGTCAGGCCCTATTACAAGGAAATGGGAATATAGTAGTGAATAATTCATTATCTATCGCCTGGTGGAATTTATTGCCCCGGTGAAGCATTACGAACACACACACACACACACACACACACACACACACACGCCTGCTAATGGGACACATCTCACAATGCTAATGAATTTAATGCCATATTCAATCTGTAAGTAGCATATAATGCTGCAGTATTTTACAAGTGAGGGAAACAAGGCAAGGCACATTGGAATAAAATATTAGTGGATGCCGATTTCCCCGCTGTTTGCCCTATTGATTTACTCTGATTCCTCTAGGTTGTTAAACAGTTGTCTTACACAGAGCTTTCTTGCCTTTGTCTCCTTCTGGGATTTCTATGGACACGTGGCTTACTCTCTTCAGCCTTACTTTTTTTTTTTAATGTTGCCATATTAGTCATTGCCTTATGCAAAAGATTCACTGAGCTACTTTTGTGAGTTTGTGAGAGGCAGCATGAGTTTAATTGTTAAGTTGTGTTTTGCCTGTTTAATATTTTACATTAAAATGCCCAGTGAAATTATGAATTGCAAATTTTCTTTAATTTTTAATCAACTTAATGATGCTTGAGGCAATATATGGTGCTCAAAGATATAAACATGGTCCTATGTGTGATATAGTTTAGGTGAATTATATATTTTTAATCCTTTGGTCAGTTTCACCTTTTTTTTTTTATTCTTTTAATGTTTTTCTCTTCCAGTATTTTGATTAATATGTATTGCTAAACCAGCTTTCTCATGTTGCACAGCGATACAGTTGCTTTCTGTATTTGTTGTCCAGTTATATTTCTTGAAATAGCAACTAGCTGAGCTTCAAATGATGCTTCTATTACCAAACGCCATGATGTACACAGCTTTCACAACCCCGTAGAAGAGATGGTTCATCTTCAGCCAGAAAACCCGAAGTGAGCCCTGCCTCAGATCACACAAATAATACTACACAGCTGGCTTGAAGATCCATGTGATCTGGCTTCTGAGATATGGATTCAACCAGAACTTTTTGCCGCACATACACTGTGGTGTGATTACAATATACTTTGGGGCTGACGGTGATCTCCTTTTGACACTTGGAAGTATTACTTTATTTCCATCTGCAACTGTGTTCTTGCTGATGGCGAATCTGCTCTCAAACACATCTCTCGGTAGGCCATCTATTCTCTCTGGAAAGCTTCTAGGACCTTCTCATTTCTCTTTGGAAATGATGCTTCTTGACACTTGTGCCTAGTGCTTAGAATTCCAAATACTCTCTTCTAATGTGAGAGCCTATGCCTTTAAAATTTTTTTTCTTTCCTTCTGTAACATTCTTGGTTATTATCTCCTTTGTCAACACCCATTTATTTCCTTTTTCTGGCACTTTCATTACAGAAGCGATGGAGGAGGTTGTCAGTCTAGCCTTTGTGATTCTTACCAGGTATTGCATTTTGCCTCTCATTTTGTTATCTCCCTGTGCTGCGTCTGAGGTGATTTCATCACTGTCACCTTCCTATGCACCGTCTCTTCCACCACCATGCACCACTGGCACTGTCTATGACATGGACTCAACCTGAGTATCAGCATTTATTACCTTTCTCATTGCTGTGACCAAGTATGAGACTAGAAGCAACTCATGCTGGTAGGGAAAGCATGGTAGCAGAGGGGTTTCTCAGCTGTGTTGGCAGATGTGTGAGGCTGCTCTCTCATATCTGGGTAGATTCGAAAGCAGAATCCAGACAAGAGGTAAGGTCAGATTGTAAACACAAGGCCCAGTAATCCACCCCATCCCATTCACCAGTCACTACCATATTCCCTTCTATCCCTCTGACCCTACCAGGCTCCATGTCTTACCAGTTTTCCTGTCTCTCAGACACCAGCAGCAGCTGAGGACCAACTGTTAAAGCAGAGACTATGGAGGATGCCCTGCATTCAAATCATAAGCACTGTCCCCTATGAATGAATAGATCATATTCATCCAAAGTTCCAAAGTCATTGAAAAATCGTATAATATGTATGTACACTAGACTATTATTCAGTCCTAAAATATGAACGGCTGTCATCTGTGACAACACGAGTGAATCTAAAGATGATTACATTAAGTGAAATAGGTCAGGTACAGGACAGCAAGTGACCCAGGATCCTACTTAACAAGTGGTGGATAGAACTGACCTCATAGCAGCTGAAAACATAAGGTGGTTTCCAGAGTCTGAGGAGGGGTAGGGATGGGATCGATGGGGATGGGCAGGTCAGTGGGCAGGAAAAATACTTTCTGGTGCAGCAGAGTTAGATGAACTAATTAACAGCTATTGTCAACTGGAGAATTTTTTTTAAAAAGTAGAGTTTATCCTAACATGATTTTAAAAATCATTATGTAAGACTACAAACTACAAATCACAGAGCTCCACTGCTTACCAAGGCCTTGACAATATTTCCATGTTTTATATTCAAGGAGAAGCTTGGTGATCATAGTTTAATTCAGGGACATTCTCATTATGCCTGTTCCACCCATACGCGCCGTCCCCAGCTCCTGCTGATTTACTTTTTGTCTTGTTGGTTCACCGGCTCTGGACATTTTGTACTAACAGAATCATGTAACATTCTGTGCCTGGCTGTTCTCAATAGGCAAAATGTTTTTAAGGTCTGTCTCTATTGCATATTGGGTTATGCTTTGTTCCTGGTATAAAGTCTTCCCATTCTTGCCTATTCCACGTGCTGCCTTCCCATTTCTGATGGACAGCTAGATTATGCATAAGGATATTATATGTACAATTTATGTGTACGTCCATGTGCAAGATGTTTGCATGGACACATGCTATTTAACTTTCTGAGTTCCTCAGTGTAGAGGTGTCCACTATTTTACAGTCCCATCAATATGTGAGGTTGGGATTGCCTCATATCCTTGCCAGTACTTTATACTGTCTGTTATCTTGATTCTAGCTGTGTTAAGGGTACGAACAGTGGTTTTTTTGGTCAGAGTATTTCACGTAGTTTGTAGAGGAATTTTAATCCGGCAACAAGGCTGCTCTGATGACCTTTAAAGACCTTCTAGGGCTGTGTGATCTACTGGAGTGCAGACACACCCTTAGTACACACCTTTAATTGCAAACAATGGAGGTGAAGTTAGCTTGTAGAATGAAGCACCCAGAACCCGTGTTTGAAAGTGATGCTTATTGAAAGGCAGACAAAGTGATAAATCAGAGAAATATTTGACAGAATAGGATATGCCCAACTCTCATGAGAACGGAGAGGAAAGAGAGGTGACTAAAGAGAGTGCAGGGCAAAGGGAGAGGGAGAGGAGGCAGTTTTCCCTGGACAGTTTGTACAGAGGCAGGCTCCAAAGAGAGAATAAGCTAGTCACAAGTGAAGACAGAATGAGCCAGAGAATGAGAAGGAGCCAAAAGATTAGAGCAGATTTCTTGAGTTAGTTTGAAGCCAAGCAGAGCTATTCAGTCAGAAGATGAGAAAATCCAGGTCAAATCAGTCAGCTTGGAGAGGCATCTGAGCCAGAATAGCTGTGTTGAATTAGCCAGCAAGAGTTCAAAAAGAAGCCGGGCGGTGGTGGCGCACACCTATAATCCCAGCACTCGGGAGGCAGAGGCAGGTGGATGGCTGAGAGTTCGAGGCCAGCCTGGTCTACAAAGCGGGTCCAGGACAGCCAAGGCTACACAGAGAAACCCTGTCTCGAAAAACCAAACCAAACCAAAACAACAACAAAAAAAAGAATTCCAAAAGGACTAAAAATGGTGATCTTATTCAGCATTAAGTCTCAGAGGCTGAAAACATTCTAGGCCTAGATTAGATTTTACAGAGGCCAGAGGCTGACAGGACTAGACCTAGGTTAACAGATGAAAGTAGTGAGTCTCCGAGACAACAATTACATCAGGAGAATGAAAGTTATTTTTACAGTATATGTTGGCTTCTTTGGAACGTGTCTATTGCCCATTGATTTTTTTTTTGTTATAGCAACAACTATTTAAAGCTGCTTATTATTATTATTATTATTATTATTATTGTTGTTGTTGTTGTTGTGTGTGTATGTTTGTGTGTACCTGCATGTACTATGGTATGTATGTGAAGGTCAGAGGACAACTTTGGGGACTTGGTTCTTTCTTCTACTTTTATGTGTGTTCCAGGGATCAAACATAGGTTGCCGAACTTAGGTGCAGCAATCACATTCATCTGCTTAGCCATTTTACCAGCTCTAAACAGCTATTTTTAATATATGTATTTTAGGAGAGTCCTATTTCTGATAATAATTATTAGAATATTTTTCCAGTTCCATGAGTTTTCATGTTCCTGGTGACAGCATTGTAACATATATAAGTTTTCAAAATATATTAACGCATTTAAATGGATTGTAAAACCATTGCGTGAAGACAGGTGGGGTTTTAAAAGGGATTGTACAGGATCTATGCATTCCTTTGGGTGTTACAGTCATCTAATATTAAGTCTGATGGGCTGTGGACACAGAATTCTGTCAACGGTTATTTAGGTCTTCCTTAACTTCTGCAAATACAATTTTGAGTTTCTATGTGTATGGACACTACACCTCTTCTGTTAAACATATCGATTTACTCTTGACGATGCTTGTATGAATGGGTTGTCTCTTTGTTTGTGGACCATTCCTTGTCAGTGCATAGAAAAATAACTGATTGTGTATTCGTCTCATTTCTGCAGCATCACTGAGCTTTGTCATCATTTGTTTTTAACTGTTTGTGATTCCTTCATATTTTCTATTTCTAAATGCCATCTGCAGTCAGAAATAGTTGTACATCTTCCATCACATGACTTCTTTTATTACATAGCCCTGAGTTTCAACACCCACTAAAATGTTGACTAGGGTGGCAGTGGTAGATATTTATTCCTTATTCTTGATCCAATGGGAAAACTAGTGTTCACTGTCAAGTGTGATGCTAGTTGTACATTTTTCAGTATGGACTTCATTAGAAGGTCTGTTCTTAGTTTGCTGTTTTAAAATGTTCATCAGTTGATTGACTGATGATTGGTTGAAGTGCTAGGTATAGAATCTACAGCCACATGCATGCCAAGCAGGTGCTTTGCCATTGGGCTCATCCCAGTTCACCTTTGTTTCTTTTCTTTTTTAAAAAAAATTAATTTATTCAGATTACATCTCAACTGTTATCACATCCCTTGTATCCTCCCATTCCTCCCTCCCTACCACTTTCACCCTATTTCCCTCCCATATGTCTGTGACTGAGGGAGACCTTCTCCCCCACTATATGGTCATAGGCTATGAAGTCTCATCTTGGTGGCCTGCTTATTCTTTCTCTGAATGCTACCAGGCCTCCCTACCATGGAGGAAGTGGTCAAATATGGGGCACTAGAGTTCTTGTCAGAGTCAGTCCTCACTCTCCACACAACTGTGGAGAATGTCCAGTCCAATGGCTAGATCTTAGTAGGAGTTCGATGTCTACGGCATGTATTGCCCTTGGTTGGTGAAGTAGTGTGAGCAGAAACCCTGGGCCCAGATCCACCTGTCATGATGTTCTTCTTGTAGTTTTCTAAGACTCTCTGGATCCTTCTATTTCCCCATTCTCCCATACTTCTCTCACCTACAGTCCCAATAGGATGTCATCACAACTATCCCAATCTCCTGGTGGGTAAAGACTTTCATGGGACATCCCTGTTGGGTTAGTGTCCAATTATAAGTGAGTATATACCATGTCAGTCTTTCTGTTTCTGGGTTAACTCACTCCGTATGATCATTTCTTGTTCCATCCATTTGTCCACAAATTTCGGGATTTCCTTGTTTTTAATAGCTGAGTAGTATTCCATAGTGTAAATGTACCACAGTTTCTTTATCCATTCTTCCACTGAGGGACATTTAGGTTGTTTCCAGGTTCTGCCTTTTATGAATAAGGTCGCTTTGAACACGGTTGAGCATATGTCCTTGTTGTATGGTGGAGCATCTTCTGGATATATTCAAAGGAGTGAAATAGCTGGGTCTTTTTTTTTTAATTTAAAAATTTTTAATTTTATTAATTTATTCAGATTATAACTCAATTGTGATCCCAACACTTGTATCTTCCCATTCCTCCCTCCCTTCTGCTTTCACACTATTCCCCTCCCCTAGGTCTAAGACTGAAGGGGACCTCCTCCCCCACTATATGGTCACAGGCTATCAAGTCTCATCTTGGAAGCCTGCCTATTCTTTCTTTGAGTGCCATCAGGCCTCCCCACCAAGGGGAGGTGGTCAAATATGGAACACCAGAGTTTATGTCAGAATCAGTCTCTGCTCTCCATATAACTGTGGAGAATGTCCTGTCCATTGGGTAGATCAGAGTAGGGGTTAAATGTTTGCTACTTGTATTGTCCTTGATTAGTGCAATAGTTTGAGCAGACCCCCCTGGGCCACGATCCACCCATCATGATATTCTTCTTGTAGGTTTCTAGGACCTTCTGGGTCCCTCTATTTCCCCATCTCCTATATTTCTCTTACCAAGAGTCTCAGTAGGATGTCCTCACATCTATCCCAATCTCTGGCATGTGAAGACTTTCGTGGGACTTGCGTTTTGGGCTAGTTCCCAATTATAAGTGAATATATACCATGTGTATCTTTCTGCTTCTGAGTTAACTCACTCATTATGACCATTTCTAGTCCCATCCATTTGTTCACAAATTTTAGGCTTTCCTTGTTTTTATTTATTTTATTTTTAAATACATTTTATTACTTTATTCATATTACATCTCAATTGTAATCCCATACCTGTATCCTCCCAATCCTCCCTCCTTCCCATTTTCCCCTTACTCCCCTCCCCTATGATTGTGACTGAAGGGGACCTCCTCCCCATATATATGCTCATAGGGTATCAACTCTCTTCTTGGTAGCCTGCTATTCTTCTTCTGAGTGCCACCAAGCCTCCCCATCCAGGAGACATGGTCAAATATGGGACACCAGAGTTCATGTGAAAGTCAGACCCCACTCTCCACTCAATTGTGAAGAATGCCCTGTCCATTGGGTAGATCTGGGTAGGGGTTCACAGTTTACTGCACGTATTATCCTTGGCTGGTGCCATAGTTTGAGCAGGACCCCTGGGTCCAGATTTGCTCATCTTAATGTTCTTCTTGTAGGTTTCTAGGACCCTCTGGATCCTTCTACTTCCCCATTCTCCCATGCCTCTATCATCTAGAGTCCCAATAGGATGTCCTGCCCTCTGTCCCACTTTCCTGATAAGTGAAGACTTTCATGGGTATGCCTCTTGGGCTAGTGTCCAGATTTAGTGAGTATATACCATTTGAATCTTTTTGCTTCTGGGTTAACTCACTCATTATGATCATTTCTAGTTCAATCCATTTGTCCACAAATTTCAAGAATTCCTTGTTTTTAATAGCTGAATAGTATTCCATGTGTAAATGTACCACAGTTTCTTTATCCATTCTTCTACTGAGGGACATTTAGGCTGTTTCCAGGTTCTGGCTATTATGAATAAGGCTGCTATGAACATGGTTGAGCATATGTCCTTGTTGTATGGTGGAGCATTTTCTGAGTATATTCCAAGGAGTTGAAAAGCTGGGTCTTGAGGAAGCCCTATTCCCAGTTTTCTGAGAAAGTGTGATATAGACTTCCAAAGTGGTTGTACAAGTTTGCATTCCCATCAGCAATGAAGGAGTGTTCCTCTTTCTCCACATCCTCGCCAGCATGTGGTGTCACATGAGTTTTTGTTTTTTTTTGTTTTGTTTTTTTTGTTTTTTGTTTTTTGTTTTTTGTTTTTTAAAAGAATATAAATAAAGTTATTTATTTTGGAGTGTTAAATCTAAAATAACACTAAAGAAATATGCAGTATGTTTGGAACATTTTTAGGTGACAAAGTAATAAAATACACAAAATTATGGGTCTGTTTGTTTGTTTGAGCTGAGGTCTCACCATGTTGCCTTCAAACTGGAGATGCTCCTGCCTCAGCCACTGAAGCGCTAGGATTACAAACATTTGTTTCAGTCACATGAGTTTTTGATCTTAGCCATTCTGATGAGTGTAAGATGGAATCTCAGAGTTGTTTTGATTTGCATTTCTCTGAAGACTAAAGATGTTGAGCATTTCTTTAAGTGTTTCTCAGCCATTCAGTATTCCTCTGTTGAGAATTCTCTGTTTAGTTCTGAGCCCCATTTCTCAATTGGGTTATTTGGTTTGGTGGTATTTGATTTCTTGAGTTCTTTATATATATTGGATATTAGACCTTTGTCAGATATAGGGTTGGTGAAGCTCTTTTTCCTGTGTGTGGGCTGTTGCTTTGTTCTGTTGACAGTGTCTCCTGCCTTGCAGAAGCTTCTCAGCCTCATGAGATTCCATTTATTAATTGTTGACCTTAAGGCCTGGGCTATTGGTGTTCAGTTCAAGAAGTTGTCTCCTGTGGCAATGTGTTCCAGGCTCTTCCCCACTTTTTCTTCTAACTGATTTAGTGTCTCTGGTTTTATGTTGAGGTCTTTAATCCATGTAGACTTGAGTTTTGTGCATGGTGATAAATATGGATCTAATTGCATTTTTCTACTGTAGACATCCAGTCAGACAAGCAGCATTTGTTAAAGATGCTATTCTTTTTCTATGGAATAGATTTGGCTTCTTTGTCAAAAATCAAATGACCATATGTGTGTGTATTCATTTCTTGGTCTTCCATTCAATTTCATTGATCTATTTCACAACCTATTTCTGTGCCAGTACCATGCTGTTTTAATTACCATTGCTATATAGTACAGTTTGAGATCAGGTATGGAGATTCTTCTGGAGGATCTTTTATTGTACAGGATTGTTTTAGCTATTCTGAGTTTTTTGTTTTTCCATATGAAGTTGAGACTTTATCTTTCAATGTTTTTAAAAAATTGTGTAGGTATTTTGATAGGGATTGCATTGAATGTGCAAATTGCTTTTGGTAAGATGGCCATTTCTACTATGTTAATTCTCTCAATCTAAAAATAAGGGAGATCTTTCCATCTTCTGATCATCTTCAATCTCTTCAGAGATTTGAAGTTTTTTTTTCAAAGAAGTCCTTCACTTGCTTGATTAGAGTTACTCCTAGATATTTTATATTGCTTGTGGCTATTGTGAAGGGTGTAGTTTCCCTAATTTCTTCCTCTGCATGATTGTCATTTTTATATAGGAAGGCTGCTGACTTTTTTGAGTTAATTTTGTATCCAGCCAATTTGCTGAAAGTGTTTATCAGTTTTAGGAGTTCTTTGGTGGAATTTTTGGGATCTCTTATGTACACTATCATATCATCTGCAAATAGGGATAGTGTAACTTTCTCCTTTTCCATTTAGGTCACCTTGATCTCCTTTTGTTGTCTTATTGCTGTGGCTAGAAGTTCAAGTACTATGTTTAAGAGATATGGAGAGAGTGAGCAGCCTTGCCTGCTCCTCAATTTCATAGGAATTTTCTTGAGTATCACTCCATTTAATTTGATTTTGGCTATTGGCTTGCTGTATATAGCCTTTATTATGTTGAGGTATGTGCCTTATATCTCTGATCTCTCCAAAACTTTAAACATGAATGGATGTTGGATTTTATTAAATGCTTTTTCTTCATCTAAGGAGATGATCATGTGGTTTTTTCTTTCAGTTTGTTTATATGGTGGATTAAATTCACGGATTTCCATATATTAAACCATTCCTGCATGCCTGGAATAAAGCCTACCTGGTCATTGTTAATGATATCTTTGATGTGTTCTTGTATTCGGTTTGTGAGTATCTTATATACTATTTTTGCATCAATGTTCATAAGTGAAATTGCTCTGAAATTCTCTTTCTTTGTTGGGTCTTGTGAAGTTTAGGTATCAAAGTGACTGTGGTCTTATAGAATGAATTTGGTAATGTTCCATCCATTTCTATCTTTTGTAGTAGCTTGAAGAGCATTGGTATTAGCTCTTTTTTAAAGTTCTGGTAGAATCCAGCGCCGAAACCATCTGGCCCTGGCTTTTTTTTTTTTGTTTGTTTGTTTTGTTTTTGGCTTGGGAAACTGTCCAAATGATTTCTTCTATTTCTGTAGGGAAAATGGAACTATTTAGTTTGTTTATCTGTTCTTGATTCAATTTTGGCAAGTGGAGTTGGTTAAGAGAATTGTCCATTTCCCTTAGATATTTAAATTTTGTGGCATATTTGCATTTGAAGTAGGATCTTACGATTCTTTGTATATCTTCAGTGTCTGTTGTTATATCTCCTTTTTCATTTCTGATTTTGTTGATTTGGATAGTGTCTCTCACCTTTTAGTTAGTTTGGCTAACAGTTTGTCTATCTTGTTGATTTTCTCAAAGAACCAGCTCTGGGTTTTGTTGCTTCTTTGAATTGTTTCCTTTGTTTTTAATTTATTGATTTCAGCCATGAGTTTGATTATTTCCAGATGTCTACTCCTCTTGGGTATTTCTGTTTTTTTTTTTCCTCTAGGGCTCCCAAATGTGTCATTAAGTTGCTTTAGGATGTTTCCAATTTTTTTACAAATGCACTTAGTGCTATGAATTTTTTTCTTAGCACTGCTTTCAATGTGTCCCACAATTTTGGGTATATTGTTCCTTCAATATCATTGAATTTCAGGATGTCCGTAATTTCTTTCTTTACCTCTTTCCTGACCCAGGTGTCATTAAGTAGAGAGTTGTTTATTTTTTATGTGTGTGTAAGCTTTTTTTTATTTCTCATGTTGTTGAAATCCATCCTTAGACCATGGTGATCTGATAGGATATAAGGTATTATTTCAATCTTCTTGTATCTGTTGAGTCTTGCTTTGTGACCTACTATCTGATCAATTTTGGAGAAGGTTCCATGGATGCTGAGAAGAAGATATAATCCTTTGTTCTTGGGTGAAAAGTTCTGTAGATATCTGTTAGATTCATGACATTGATTAATACCTTTATTTCTTGGCTTAGTCTCTGTTTCAATGACCTATCTATCCTTCAGTGAGAATATGGTGTTGAAGTCTCCCACTATTATTGTGTGAGGATTGATGTGTGGTTTAAGCTTTGTTAATAATTCTTTATAAATTTAGGTGCCCATGTATTTGGAACATAGATGTTCAGAATTGTGATGTCATCTTCCCTTTGATGAGTATGAATTGTCATTTCTTGTCCCTTTTGATTAATTTTGGTTGAAACTTTAGTTTGTTAGATATTAAAATGACTACACCAGCTTTTTTCTTGTGACCTTTTGCTTGGAATATTTTTTCTAGCCTTTTACCCTGATATGATGTCTATCCTTGTGGCTAAGGTTTGTTTCTTGAATGAGATGAATGTTGGATCTTGTTTATGCATCCAATAAGTTAGGCTGTGCCTTTTTATTGGAGAATTAAGACTATTGATGTTGAGAGATATTAATGACCAATGACTTTAAGTTCCTTAATTTTGAGGTTGGTTACATTAGAGAGTTTGTGTGGTTGTGCTTTTGCGATGGTGTAGTTATCTATTTCCTGTGTAATATTGGTTGTAGCTTGCCTCTTTAGGGTGGAGTTTTCCTCCTAGTAACTTCTATAAAGCAAGATTTGTGGAGAGGTTCTGTTTGAATTTGTCTTTGTTTTGGAATATTTTGTTTTCTCTGTCAATGATTATTGATAGTTTTGCTGGGTATACAGTCTGTCCTGGCATCTGTGGTCTCTTAGGGTTTGCAGAACCTCTGTCCAGGCCATTCTGAATTTTATAGTCTCTGCTGAGAAGTTGGATGTAATTCTGATAGATTTGCTATTGTATGTTACTGGCCTTTTACCTTGCTGTTTTTAATATTTTTCTTTGTTCTGTACATTTTGTGTTTAGATTATTAAGTGGCAGGAAGTTTTTCTTTTCTGATCTATTCTGTTTGGTGTTCTGTAGGCCTCTTGTATGTTTATAAACATCTCTTTATTTAAATTGGGGAAATTTTCTTCTATGATTTTGTTGAAAATATTTTCTGGGCCTTGGAGTCTAGCATCTTCTCTTTCCTCAATGCCTATTATCCTCAGATTTCTTCTTTTCATGGTGTCCTTGATTTCTTCGGTGTTTTGTGTCAGGAATTTTTTCAAATTTAGCATTTTCTTTAATGGTCGCTTCAAGATCTACAATTGTATCTTCTAGCCCCGAGATTTGTTCCTCCATCTCTTGGATTCTGTTAGAGAAGCTCGTTTCTTTGTTGCTTGCCTTCCTCTCTAAGCTCTCTCATTCCTCTTTTGTTTTTTCTGCCTGTGTCTTTATCATTGTATCCATTTTCATCTTCAGATCTTGAACTGTTTTATTGGTTTCTTTCATATGATTGTTTGTATATACCTGAGTTTCTTCCATTGCCTCTTTATAGGCCTTCAGTTCTTGAATTGTTTTTATTGATTTCCTTCATCTCATTGTTTGTATATTCCTGAATTTTTTCCAGTGCCTCTCTATAGGCCTCTTTTATGTCTTCCACCTGTTTGGCTGCGTCTTCCTGCATTTGATTATGGATTTTAGTCCTTTCCTCCATTATCATCTTTATCACTAAGGATTTGAGGTCATTTTCTTGTATTTCAATTGTGCTTGAGTTCTCCAGGTGGCTTTCTTTGGGATAGCTGAGATCTGGAGATGCAATATTATTTTGGTTTTTGTTGTTTACATTTTTACGCTGGCCTTTAGTCATCTTGCCATCTCTGATGTTGGGAGGTAGCTTCTGGTGTCGGGTGGAGGGAGCCTGAGGACAGATCCACTCATTTCCCCAAGATTTCCCTAGGCCAGGAGCTCTGATATTTCACTGCCAGGATGATTTCAGTCCCATTTACTGAGCTCACGCTGCTGAGCAAGGCCGCAGCTCCTAGCTCCCAGCTTCCAGGCAGGCTTTGGGGACTGGTCTGCCTTCCTCCATGTGCCTCTAACTGGCAGGAGGTCAGACATGTCCGCAAGGGTCTTTCTCAGCCAGTGATCTCCATCTCCCCTGGACTGTGGGTCCCAGTAGTGTCTGTGGGTCCCAGTAGAGTCTCGGGTCTCATACCATTCACTGAGTCTGGTCAAAGTGATCACAGCTTTGTGGGTCCCTGTGTGGCACCTGGGCTTTCTGTGGACTGGCTCTGGGTGGATGGGGGTGGTCTAAGGATAGGTCTACCCATTTCCCTGGGATTTTCCTAGGCTAGGAACTCTGAAGCTTCGCTGCCAGGATGATTTCAGTCCCATTTACCAAATTTGCGCTGTTGTGCAAGGCCACAGCTCCCTGCTCAGGTAGGCTCTGGTCCAGGCTGTGGGGACTGGTCTGCCTTCCTCTGTGTGCTGCTGGATGGCAGGAAGTCAGACCCACCCTTGGGCCCGTGGTCCCCACTCTGCAGAGCTCTCTCACCCAGTGATCTCCAGCTCTCGCGGCGGTCCATGGCTCCTAGTAGCTTCTGTGGTCTCTTCCCTGCAGATCAGATACCGTGTGTCCTCATGACCCCAAGTCCTTTTAGAGGGGTGAGCTGCTCTGGGGCTCTAGGGAAGTGATGCTGGGAGCAGGGCACAAATGGGCAGTGGGCTCTGCTCCATGGAGCTGCTCCACAGCATGCAGTGGATTCGCTGGGCTTTCCCTTGGATTCTCCTCCACTCTTTGGCTGCACAGTGGTCCTTTCTTTTCTAACATTATAAAAGGATGTTGTGTGTTACCACTAATTTCATGGTCTTGTGATGTAGTCCAGGTAGTAGTTTCATCAACAGAAGGTTTAAACTTCTGAATACATGCTGGGTACAGCCAGTCCTGTGCTGAACAATCCAACTAACAAATACAGGACTGAAACTTGGAAATTCTAGTGAATGCTACTCTAACCTACTTACTCAGATCCTCTTTTCCTTGCGGTTCTGGTTCTTTGTCTGAGCCAAGGGCAACCCTCTGCATTCACCAACATTATCAGAATGTGAGACATTCCTTAGCTCTTGTTTTTTATTTATTTTGGATCTAAAATCATTCTACCTGGTCTCCTTTGTATTAAACATTCTTAAATGTTCTGCATCTGTCTGTCCTAGTGAGGAGTAGTCTTAGTGAGTAGTCATGTTGGGTAGAAGGTCTCATGATAAGGTTCTTAAGACCATCAGTGGTCTGTTTTGGAGTGCTAAACAAATTGTGGAGTATGTCTCACCATAGAAATACTCCCTCTGTCTGTTTTCTGTTAACACAATGAGCTATAAAGAATAATGTTTATTTTTGGCTCATGGCTCTAATCCCATATTGAAAAACTGTGTTTGATGATGGTATTTTGCTGACAGAGTTCCAACCTCTTATAAAGAATAATGCATCAAGTTAGAGAGTGTGCCAGTCACCTAGCCAACCTTACTCCCACAGCAGACCCACCTCCAGAAAAACATCAGCTTATTGATCATGAGTATTATTATACTCATGAGTGAAGCCCAAACTAGATTAGGAGAACATAGAGCTTGCTGCTTACCTTAAAGTGCTCTGCACACATGGAGGTGTGGTAAATCATATGGGAGCCCCATTCATACACATACACCCTGCCTTTCATTTCTACACATTTTTGAGAAACCAAATTGTATTGTGGCCATAGTACCTGCTGAATCAGAACCTCCAGGACTCTGGGCTTGCACCTCTGAGGTATACTAAAGTTTAAGAACAATGGCATGGGTATAGGGCACTGGGAGAGGCTGTTCAAAGTGAGGGCTTTAAGCCATGGGATGTAGAACCATAGGCCCAAAGGGTAGTGGGGAGGAACAGTAGAGGATGATGCTGGTTTTGAGAAGTGGTGTTTGGCCGTGTTATGTATACAGTGGGGAGAATAAGAGCAGGAGATGCAGGCTTGAAGAGAGAAGAGGAAAGGATGCACACTAGATTCACTATGTACTTTGGAGTCAGGGGGCTTTGTTGTAAATCCTTAAAGAACATTTTCAAGCTTTGTGGATTTCAGGGAGTCACTTTACATTCTCTGGGCTCCAGTTACTGTGGCTGTAAGAAGAGACAGTTGATAGTAGCACCCCTGTCTTATGCACAAGAATAAAGATGGCAGCAAATGCCACAAATGCTGCTGGTGAATGTGGTACCCAGCCTAAAACACTAAACACAAAACACCAGGGTGGGTTCTTCAGAGTCAGAAAGAGCAGAAGGGGTCCTTTGCCTGATACTTATTATTTGGAAAATGTTGAGGTCCCTTTATTTCCTTGCTTGTGAAGGAGGGATGAAGCCAGGATTGTGTACATGTTTGTTATCTCATAAGCAGAAGAGCAGGAGTTCAAGGTCAACTACATAAATCCTTTTTTTTTTAAATCCTTATCTCAAATAAATAAAATAATAAATAAAATAAGTTGGAGAGGGTTATTGGTCCTCAAGAGAATGTAGACTTGTTTTCCCCCAGGGCTCTGTGGTTTAGATATAGCCCATTAGGAACTATGTTAAGAGTGTTTTAATTCTTCCTAGTCAATGGTTTTCATAAGAATCAAAATGAGGCACCCATATACTTACCACTTTACCTCAGAGCCTGATTCTAATAGATGTTCAGAGAGTATTGATGTACTGATTCCTATCATGATGACTGAAAATAACTCTGATGACATTTTGCCATCGTGATGGCATTTCATGTTTACTATGCAAATTTCCAATGCCCATGTCCTCACAGGGGACTCAGGTGTCAGTGTGAGTCAGTGGGCACTGACACTGGTGGTTCTCTCTGAGTGTCACAAGACTGGCTCATTACATGTGGAAATCATATTAGAGCTTTAGTGAAGTGTGTAAATCTTTCTTCTTTAGGAGAGGATGATTTGGGGCCTCATGAAGCAAAATCAATAATGTGAATTTAAGGTATTGAGTATTTTAAGGGACTCTAAAGAAAAGTCCTAAGTTAATTAAGATTAGTCACAATGGGCACAAAGGGAATGGAGAGTTGAGCTCTGTTCCCAGATCAGCATTGTTGTGTCAGTAGCTGCTTTTCTCCAGGTCTCTCAGCTGAGAACTTACACATACCATGCACCATTATCATCAAGATCCCATGCCCCTCCCCCTCACTATGGGGAGCCAGTGCAGAGGCCTCAGCTGCTGGTGGTGCTCTGCCCTGAACACTCATTTGAGTGTGCTGTGAAACTCTCCCTTCAAATCTCCATCAACAGTGCAATGCTGCAGCTATTGTCCCTGCTCTTTTTCCAGCTTCTTGTGCAGAGAAAGAGCTCATACCAAGACTTCATAGGTTCTCCTCACCTCTGCTTTCAGATTTCTCATCTCTTGTCTGCAGGTGGTGGTGGCAGTCTTCACTCTGTTCACTGCCTCTGATGCCTTGTCACTCAAAGAGTTACCAGCATAAAAGGAAAATAAGTGTTATCCAATGAAAATAAGTGTTACTGGCTATGTTGACCACACTCCAGGGCAGGACCTGAGCGACAAAGAATAAGATGGAGAGACACACACACAGAAAATGGGAGACAGAGATAGAGAAACACACACACATAGAGAGAGAGAGAAAGACATAAACATATATATATATATAGATAGATAGAGAGAGAGAGAGAGAGAGAAAGTGTGTGTGTGTGTGTGTGTGAGAGAGAGAAAGTGTGTGTGTGTATGTGTGTGTGTGTGTGTGTGTGTGTGTGTGTGTGTGTGTGTGTGTGTGAGAGAGAGAGAGAGAGAGAGAGAGAGAGAGAGAGAGAGAGAGAGAGAGAGAGAGAGAAAACATAAAGTTGTTTGGGAGGGAGAAGGATCTGGGAAGAGTTGGGGAAATTTTCATATATTGTATGAAAATTTTTACTTAAAAAATCTGCAGTCAGTACTTTCTGCTACTTCAATTTCTCTTGGGCCAGGACTTCACTGCAACCTGACCCCTGGAGGGGATCTATGCTACTTTGGGATCAATCATGCCTCTGTTCTTTAGTTTTCTACAGTGGGGCTCACAGCCCTAACATTCATTGCTAATGTCATGGGTCTGCCTCCCATCCTCTTTCCATTCCTTCTGAGGGCCTAGAGTGCTAGTCCCTATAAAGCTTATTCATGAGGCTCAACAGTGACCTCATGCTCCAAGATGGCTCCACTCTCAGCACTAGGGTTTACATGCTCCTCTTTGTACCCCATTGGCCTTCAGGAGATGCAGAAAAAATTAGTTGTACCATAGAATAGTATTTGTTTGCAAGGCACCTTGGCCACTTGCAGAAGCTATGTGAAAACAAGATTTTTGCTTAACTACATGTTTTTTTTTATAGCTTTGGTTATGAAGGACCTGTCTTCCTACATGGATAGGCTTCCCCCAATAGTATCAGCAGCTTCTTTGACATCTCCTAGGCTTTGTAATGGAGTTGTATCATTAACAGTGACGACAAAATACTACAGGGATGCTTTAGGCTCACTATGTAGTCTGAGCACTGTTGATTCAGTCACTCTTATGTGAGGTGGGGCTCAGATACAGTCTAAGACCATGGTTGGAAGCCTGTCCTGTACCTGACCATCTTCATCAGGGCTCCTGCAAGCTCATTTTCTGGGTCTGGATCCATGTTCTACCCAACAGCCCCATCTTTTCATTTGCCTTAGTTTTTTTTATCTGTCAAATGGAGTTGTTTGAAGGATTAAATAATAATGAAAAATAACAAATAAAGTCCCTACCACTCTTCTCCCCAGTTATTAACAGTTTTTATCCATAATGTTGTGTCATGTCAGAGTCAACTGGGAGCCTGCATCTGGAAATATTTGGCAAGCATGTGTCTCCAATGAGTCAGCTGTTTTTAGCTGCGGACTTCTATACAGCTCTGGAAGGGACATGGCAGGTGACATTCCCAGATTACAGATGAAGCACTGCATTCATCCATGTAGAGATGAAAGAACCTACCTTGAAGTGTTGTTCTTAGTTGCTATATATTCTCTTAGTTCACAATTATGGAGTCTAGATGTGACATGGAGCCTTCCTAGGGCCCAAAGCTATAACATTAGTGCTTAGGCAGGTTCAGTGCATGCGAATACACACCTACACACACACACACACACACACACACACACACACACACACACACACACACACACACTTTACCATTCACCTTTTTTATTTCACCAAGGATTAACAGAGTCCAGATTGAGGCTTTTTACCCAGGGTCAAACGTCTTAACCTCTTGAGTTCATTTGAGATGGAAGTGCCTTGTTTTGAGGAGTGATCCCAGTTAGCAGAAAGTAGGTGCTCTCAGTCCCGTTTCTGTTGGAATTTTGCAACCATTTTTTTATGAGTAAGAATGATATGGATCAGCACACTTATTGGACCTATTTAAGTCTGGGACAATTTTGTGCACCTTATATGAACGAGGTTAATATTATAATGCCTTTATGAGCAGAAAAACTGATTTTTAATGTTTTATCATCATCATCTTCATTATCATCACCATCCTCCTCCTCACCATTATTAGTGTGTGTGTACCATAGCCCACATGATGGTCAGAGGATGGCTTCTGAAAGACAGTTCTCTCCTTCTACAGTGGGTTCCAGGGATAGAGCTCAGTTTACCAGCCCTGAGTAACTATCATTGTCACCCCAATTTTGCAGGTTTGTGACATAAAGCACATAATTTTAAAATGGTGTGCTCAGTGGCATCAGTGACAGAATCAGATTTCAGATCCACATAGGCTGGTGTTTTCTACTAAGACTGCCATTATTGGGCATTGGCTTGTTACATAGTATATTACTAGGTACTTGAATATGTTAACTTCCGCATTTTTAAAGTTTCTGTGTCTTCAATAGGCCTGACTGCTGTCTTGTTTTTATATCTAGTTGGAACTTCCTACGGAATGTAGATAGGTCGAGAAGTGTCCTAATGACCTCTGCTGGATGCCACTCACCATTCTCCTTGCTCTGCCCTGAGCAGTCAAGCAATTTCTCCTGGGTAATTTGAATCAATCATCCCAGCCATAATGGAAAGTCCATCTGTGCTTGGTGTTTTATGCCACGAGGGACCTGAAAGAGCCACGTGTGGTTAGACCTGGTAATTAGACCAATTTTGTGTCCCTAATGTAAGAGTTCTGTGTCTGGAGCCTAAACACCTAACTCAAAAACACCCAAAGTTTCGACACAGGATATGGGCTTTTTTTTTTTTTTTTTTTAACCAGTGTATTACTGGGTCTCATCATCATGATGAGGGTACCTACTTTCATCCTCAGTTCTATGGATTCATGCATTTGCTTTTAGGAAAAACAGCATCATATTTTGGTCACTAGCTCGAAAGTACATCAAATAGAACAGTACAGGATTCAGCTTTGCAAACTTCTGTCCCAGTTAACAGTGTCTTTCAGACTTTGGTAAAACAGCCCATCCACCAGTCTAGTGGTCGACTACTTCTGAATATAGCTGGTACGGGTAGATGAAGAAGCATGATTAGCGTGAGCCATGTGTATTGATTACAGTGAAGCCGAATTCAAAGTCAGAACATAGTATACCATGCAGGTGAATGAAGAAGTCCACAGATGAGACTATTAGCACAAGTATGGTGTGCACTGGAGGTTAGTGCTAACTGTCAACTTGACAAAAACTAGAATCACCTGGGAGATAGGCCTCTCATCATGTTCATGTGGGCCTTATCTTATGTAACATTGTTTCTGAAACAGGGAAGCAGAGAGAAATGATTGCTGGTGCACTGTTCACTTTTTCCTTTTTTATTCAGTGTAGTACCACTGCCCATTGAAGGGTGCTGCCCATATTCAGGGTGGGTCTTCCCACCTCATTGTGCATTTCCAGGAATTCCATCACAGATGTGCCATAGATGTCCCCTAGAGGATTCTAAATTCCATCAGGTTCACAATCAAGATTGATTAACCATCATAGCATTATAGGTAGGCCATCTTGTCTACCTGGTGGGTGTATCTTTGACATTTGGGTGTCTCATTGAGTGTTCTTTAACAATTAGTCCCATAGGATGAATGTGATGCCAAGATAACACATTTGGACAATAACTAGAAAAGAAGAGGAGGAAGATTAAAAATGCCTCTGAAGACAAATAGCTCAAGGGTGGTAGATATGTTTGACTGACACCTCCACATCACAGGGAGAACACTGAATCTCAGAGAGTGAACTGATTTCTCAAGGCCACAATGCTAGACTGAAAAATTGGAGCACAAGAGCAAAGTACCTACCTGTATCTTTAAAATTAGATGACGATAAATCACTTAGTTTTAATGGGGAGCTACTTCTCACCTTCAATTTCTGGAGAGAAAAATGAGGTCATATTTGTGGTGAGATAGGCTACTGCACACTGACTGTTTAACAATCTTCTCTCCATGGCTTTGCCCATGGGTGCTGCTATGGATGCTTAAATCTGGACATGAGAACAGTATTATGCTATAATGCATTGTCAGGTAGAGCAGGGGAATGCTGAGAGGACTTACCACAGGCAGTTTTTTTTTTTCAAGACAGGGTTTCTCTGTGTAGCCTTGGCCATCCTGGATTCACTTTGTAGACCAGGCTGGCCTCAAACTCACCGCGATCTGCTTGCCTCTGCCTCCTGAGTGCTGGGATTAAAGGTGTGTGCCACCATGCCCGGCTTCACAGGCAGTTTTTTGCACAGTTGTTATGTGAAGGTTGCAGTAGACATTATGTTGCCCAGGACCCTAAGACTACTATTGTGTTCCATGAAGGGAGATCAGATCCTAACTGTGTATTTTAGTTAGTGACAAAGGAGCTGGCATAAGGGAGCCTTTGCAAAGGAAAAACTGTCATGTGGCTGTATGTGATGTCATAGAATTTCAGGTAAAGAGGAAAAGAGGAGTAGAGCCCATTTCCTGGAGGACAGTGGGAGGAGGCTTTGAGGCACTTGCCACTTAATTTATTAGTAATTTCCACTTTCGTGATGATTCATGAACTTTTTGCTTAAAACCTCATTTTCATTTTCCAATAGTTCAGGTTCCTAAGTGATATACTACCTCTCAGATTTGGGCCTCATCCTTGTAATGCCAGGCAGGCAGATGGGCTACCTGCCTTGGGAGTCTGCTGATAGGACACTGTCTGTGTTGCCTACTCTAATTTCTACTACCAGCTCCCACATGGCAACTTCCAGAGATAACTTGTCTTTGGAAACATGAGCTACCATTGTTCATTAAAACTTCCCTCAGGTCAAAACAAAACAAAACAAAACAAAACAAAACAAAAAAAACCTCACTAACAAGAAAAAAAAAGTATTTAAAAAATAAGCACAACAGGATTATTTTTCCATTACCAGTAAAAGGGATTTTTGACTGCAGACTCAAGGTTGCAGACCTACAATGGCTCCACCTTGTGGAAGAAATCCAGGAGCATATGGGTTCTTGCTCATCCCAGATTTAAACTTTATTTCTTATAAAGACATATCTTTAGGAGGCATTGCGGGAAATGTAATACTTCTGTTTTTATACCCACCAGGATTCTTACTTAAGACTCACGTTGGGTTCACTATGTGACTTAGATTCTATCACACTCCAAACTTGATAAAATCTTTGCAACTACTTCTTTCATCACCAGTGGTGATGAATGGCTCCTGTTTCCATCCCAGGCTGCTGTGATACCTGCAGTGTCACAGAACACAGTCACAAGGACTTCCAGGACTCTCAGCTTGAATTCCGTATCTGGAGAGATTTCTTAGCAAGAGTCTATTGATAACAAAATTATATTTAGTTTACCAGCTTTTAGAGGAAAAAGAAAACATGTCTTTTTTTTTTTTTTTTAATACCATGGTAGACAGAAAGATGCTGCTTGCTCATGGTTCTCGCTACTTGGTTTTACACTGAAGTTTGTGTTTTTACGTTCTCCGTTTAACATGTATGTAAGGAATGAAGATTGAAATGCTTAATGTTTATAGTAGTTATTTGTGATGGCTAATACTGATTATCAGCTTTACAGAATTATCTAGGAGATGAGCCTTTGTGTTTTTTTGTGAGGGATTCTCTACAACAGTGGTTCTCAGCCTTCCTAGTGCTGTGACCCTTTAACACAGTTCTTCATGATATGGTGACCCCACAACCATAATATTATTTTGTTGCTACTTCATAACTGCAATTGTACTACTGTTATGCATCATGATGTAAATGTCTGGTATGTAGGATATCTGATGTGCTGCCCCAAGGAGGTTTCAAACCAGAACCTCTTATCTAGAGTCTACTTATTGAGATAGGAAGACTCATCCTAGATGTGGGTAAACTCTTTCCTCGACTTGAGTCCTGCACTGCATATTGCATAAAGAGAAGAAAGCAAGCTGAGTACCAGCAATCATCACTTGCTGCTTCCTGACTGCGGATGCCATGTGACCCAGCTCCTGCCACCGGGACTTTCCTGACGCAATAGTGATGGATTGAATTGTGAGCCTAAATAAACCCTTTCTCTGATAAGTTGTTTTGCCAGGGTGTTTTGTCTCAACAGCAGCAAAAGTAACAGAAGCATTTATTGTTATTAAAAACTACAAAGAGGGGGCTAGAGAAATGGCTCAGAGGTTAAGAGCACTGTCTATTCTTCCAAAGGTCCTGAGTTCAATTCCAGGCAACCACACGGTGGTTCACAACCATCTACAGTGAGATCTGGTACCCTTTTCTGGCGTACAGGCACCCACACAGGCAGAATAGTGTATAAATAATAAATAAATAAAATTAAAAAAATACTACAAAGAATATTTGAGATCCTTGTCTCAAGAAAATCATCCACATTGAGAAAGGTGTTCTCATAAAAAGCCTAACATAAAAAAGTGGTTGTGTTTGCAGGAAGATACATGGGCCTAGGGTAGCTTTTCTTTCGAGTTAGGAAATGAGCTTTGCATTAATAATGGCCTTGGAGTAGTTGAAGAGGGGAAACAAGGCCAGAATAGCTGGAGGATCCAGGATGAGAGAGGTGTGCAGAGGACACAGTGGTTGTGAGAAGCTCAGAGTGGGAGGTTCTCACCACATGGGGACTAATCCTTGCTCTACACTCCAGGTTCTCAGCATATGTCAGAGATCTCAACAGGAACCTAGAGCAAGAGTATGCAGGGTGTAGACTGACCGTGATTTTGTCTATCAAAGGTTTATTCTATTCAACAAAGAGCTAATTGATTTACTTAAACCAGCATTTCACAGTGGCTACCAAGTGGTGGGGTTGAGACCTGAACCCATGCCCTCATGACCTCTATGCTACACACTTTGCTAACCCATGCAGGCAGATAACATTTGTTTTTAGTAATTTTGTGAAAAGCTCTTTGTTACTTTGTAATGAATCATGAATGTTTGTTATGGTTTGCCCTGGATAAGGGACAGGAGTTGGGAATATACGCAGTGACTCCTCATCCAGATAGGGTCTGACTCTGAAGGAAGAGAGCGTCTGTTAGAACCGCAATGCAGTTGGTGGGAGAGGTGCTTTCACACAGTTGGCTATTCCACAAAGCTCCAATCAAGTGGACCATCACAGAACACATTTGCTTCTCATTTGTTTAAACTTTCAATAAAACAGAGCAGGTGTGTTTCTACGGTTTTTGCTTTGCATGTTTTGTAAGATTCATTAAATCTATGTTTTGGGGGCTGGAGAGATGGATTAGTGGTTAAGAGCAATGGCTGTTCTTCCAGAGGTCCCGAGTTCAATTCCCAGCAACCACATGGTGGCTCACAACCATCTATAATGTGATGTGATGTCCTCTTCTGGCCTGCAGGTGTACATGCGGATGGAGCACTCATATACATTAAGCAAAAAACAAAAATAAATAAACAATATATATATTTTTTAAATCCATGTGTTGAAACCATCAAAACTACTTGTCAGGTGGGATGGGCTCCAAGCATCTCCTCCTCAATATTATCCATATAAGCTAATTTTAGACAGCATGCTTCCTTGTAATTTTGTATACATGTGTGCGCTTGTGTGTGTGTGTGTGTGTGTGTGTGTGTGTGTATTTTAGTCATCTGCCCAGGTTACCATCAGCTGTCAGTGAATCAGTGAAGTAACTGGAGGAAATATATTCGAGCATTGGTCAAGAAAACAGATTCCAAAATCTGATCATTCCCCCCTCCCCCCTTGGCTTAGTGTTATTGGATCCTCTTTATTGGATCCAAGCTATTAACCTCAGCAAAGAGGTCACAGTGCTCCAGGGCTGTAATATTTTCTGTAGCATCATGTGTGGCAGTGTTCACCCTGTCTTTTGGGCTTCAGCCACTTTGGGGCAGAGGTGGTTGGTAGGTTGGATGTCTTCTGTAGGGACTGACAGCTCCCACAGTGTCTTCAGGGCTATGCCTGACCTGCTCAGCAGCACAGTGCTCCACGAACCCCCTGATGATTCTCCACATCTGGCCAGCATCTTTTGACAGCCCTTATCCATAAGAAATGTATTCAAAGACCCGCACGGTGTCTGAACTCTGAGATAATAGCAATTTCTGTATTTCTCAATGTCTCTTTTCTTATGCATAAACACTTATGGTAAAGTTTTAATTCATAAATTAGAGTAAGAGATTAATGGCAACAGCTAATCGTAAACTAGAATAACTGTAATATAGCGTAAGTCATATGAATAGTTTTCGGAACCTGCCTCGCTAAGAACTTTCTTTCAGTTAAAGGAAGAGCTTAGTGGCTTCTGTTTGGCACATCTGAAGTGCAAGCATGATTACCACGATTTGAAGTCATTATTAAGTAAAACATGGGGTGCTTACACATGAGCACTGTAATACTGTCACAGCTGTTCTGATACCTGAATTGGCTATCTAGTTACTAACAGGTAGGTAGCATCTATCAAGTGGATACACTGAACAAAGAAAGGAGTTGCATCACAACGTAAGCTGAGGGAGGACTCCTGTACCTCACTTTACTGCATTTCATTTACTATGCTTTGCAGATATGGTATTTCCCAGAGATTGAAGGTTCATGGTGAACCCGCCATGTGATCAGCAAGCCAACTGGGATCAGTTTTCCGATAGCTAGATAACCAAGGGCCTTTTAATAATAAAGTATGTGTATACATGTGAATGTCTGTACATGGTGTGTGCATGTGTGTGGTGTATGAGTGTGTATGGGTGTGCATGCATGGTGGCCAGAGGGGGGTACTGTATACCTTATTCCTTTGAGATTGGGCTTCTTAGTGAACATGAAGTTGGCCGTTTCGGCTAGGCAGGGTGACTAGCCAGCCAGCTCCTGAGTTCTACCTCCCCTTCCCAGTCTGTTTACTGTCTTCACTACATTCCTCTGTAGTCTGTAACTCATGGTGGCTTGTTCAAAGTTAACATTCCTTTCTTTCTGTTTCTAGTCAGGCCGAGTTGTGCTGACAAGTTTAAGTTTCTGTATCCTACATTGTATGACAACTGCTTGGGCACTTCTCAATGAGTCCTGTGAAGGAAAAGCTCAGCCTAGGAACTCCCAGTCTTATAAAAACTTCCCAGAGGAGAGGCAGACGCTGGGTTTTGAGGACTGTTCCCATCATGCCAGAATGAGAAAGACAGCTTGTGTGGATGAACTATACAGACAGCATGGTTCATCTGAGTGTCTGCCTTTCTGCTTATGTGCTGTTTGGCATGTGGAGTAACCTCACTATTGAAAATCCTGGGCATTAAGTCTCTAATGTGCCTTCCTGTGAGTAGACAGCCACATGCATTTCCTGGTTCACTGCTGTGACAATCAAGTACCCACCCCTGCCCCCACTCCTCCCCACCTCCCCCACCCACCCTCCCCCTTTAGTGGCTTTCCTGGGAAAAGAGCCCATTCCTATCTGTGCTGTGGGCCTTTTCTCACTGTTGATTTACCTTATCTTGCTTCACTGTAGTAACACAGCTCTGAGCCACAGTATAAGCGGATGCATACCACAGAATTGTCTTGGGGGAAGACATCCACCTCTGTTAAGTGGTAATCACAACCTCAAGGGAGACTGTATTTAGGGCATTATCTACCACCGCCTGCACAAGTCACACTGGGTCGTCATTTAGTTCCAGCAGAGACATATTCCTGACTCTCACAGGGGCAGGCTTGGATCACGCGGGGGTAGGGGGGTGAGGGGGGAAGGAGATGATCCATTGAGGTGTTCTGTGTGTTTGGGCTCTTCTTGTGTAGCCAGATGAATCAACTGAAAGAGATTGAGACTGACAGAGAGAGAGAGAGAGAGAGAGAGAGAGAGAGAGAGAGAGAGAGAGAGAGAGAGAGAGAGAGAGAGAGAGAGAGAGAGAGAGATCTTGCTGCAGCCATTACATGCTAAACAAGGCATGCGTGTTCATGCTTACATGGCTCTTCCTCCCCCACCCTCACCCCACCCCGACCCCCACCACCCCTCCCGGCTGCTTTTCTCCTTCTAGCAACCAACAACATGGGTCGGGGCTCTATTGTCTTCTTTATGTTTAGAACCAATTGCTCTTCCCACAGAATCTCGAGGCTTTGGTCAAGGTTCGGCTTAGAAAATTCATTGGTTACCTGTTATTAAATGGATCAATTCCTCCTGCAGAGCTGGGAAGTTTTAGGGGTGAGGCTGTGAAGATTGTGGGGAACACGGGGGATTTGCGAACACGGCGAGGTTTTCACTCAGGTAACTCAGAGGATCCTCAATTCGCAATCATCTCCTTCGCAAAAATAATTTAAAATCGCATTGAAGGCATAAAAGCTTATGGGAGCGAGCATAGACATGAAATGTGGGGCTCATTTTAGATGAAAGCGGACGGATTTTCGCATCTGTTCTTTGCAACTCATTATCTTATCCCCCACAAGTTCAACAAATTAAATCCTGGCTTGTTTCCATCTCATTAGGGATCAATTTGCATGAATTATAGGTTTGCATTATTCAGGATTTGTGTTTAATTACAAGAGTTGCATGAGGAAAAGAAAATGAGAAGCGGCGGAAGTAGCCCCCGCTGCCGCGCTCTGAGCACTGCTTTCCGTGTTGCTTTTAGTAGTCAAGTATGGAAGAGTTTAAGAGTTTAGGCACAGGGAGGTGCTCCATCAGTAAAACGCCTGCTATGTGTGCATGAAAATTGGGGTTCCGGTTTCCAGCATCCATGCAAAAAGCAGAGTTCTGTGGTGTCTGCCTGTAACCTAGAGCTGAGGAGGCAGAAGACGGGAGGGTCCCTCATTTTTGAGGGCGAGCTGGGCTAGCTGAATCCGTGAGCTCTAGGTCAGTGAAAGACATTATTTCAAAGGTTAAAGTGGAGAACAATAGAGAAAGACCTTTCGTTGACCTCTGACCTCCACATACAAACCTACGAGAGAGAGAGAGAGAGAGAGAGAGAGAGAGAGAGAGAGAGAGAGAGAGAGAGAGAGAGAGAGAGAGAGAAAGAGAGAGAGAGAGAGAGAGAGAGAGTGATTAAAGGTTTGCCTGAGTTCTTAGCCCCCCCCCCCCCCCCCCCCCCCCCCGACAGTGCACCCTTTCAACGTCTTTCTGCGTTGTTAGAGGCTTCCTGCCTCTGGGGCCCATCTTCCTGCTGTGGGAAAAGGAAGTGGATGAGAAACAGAGAAGCACTTTCCAGTTTTCCAGCTGCCTGCTCTGCTTCTGTTCTGAAGCAAATGCTGCTCTAGGTTCATTTTATATCCACAATGAGACCGCAGAACACAACATGGTGTGCACACATTAAACGTGTGAGACTTGGGCTGCGAAAGCAATGTCTTTTCCCAAGCCTCTGGACAGGGCAACAGAAGTGACCTGACTGATCCCGTGTCTGTTCACCTGCAACCACACCTTTGATCTTGGTTGTATGAAACTGATGCACCTCACTTAGCCCAATCTTATATATAAAATTATATATATAAAATAAATTTATTCATATTACATCTCAATTGTTAGTCCATCCTTTGTATCCTCCCATTCCTTCCTCCCTCCTGCTTTCCCCCTACTTCCCTCCCCTATGACTGTGACTGAGGGGGACCTCCTCCCCTGTATATGCCCAAAGGGTATGAAGTCTTTCTTGGTAGCCTACTCAGCCCAGTCTTATCATGCCTTGTATTACCTTGATTTTTCTCCCTTGTCTTCCTTACGCCGATATCAATCACCCTTTCCTTTCTAGACTTTTCTTCACTCCCAGGGAGTGAAAGTGAACATCAGGTTCATGCAGTACCACAGGCACCAGCTTGGGAGCTTCACTCACAAAGTTGCCTCCTCGGTCATCTATCCTGTCTTATTTCTCACTTTGACCTGCATAGATGACACAGCCAGATGCTTCATACTCAAGATGATGTCCGCAGAGGAATGAGAAGGGACCCTCAAGAGATTTCAAGTGCTGTCATTTGGCTGTGATACCAAGGGCAGCCATCTGGACATGGTACTAAACCAGGCAAGCTTGGTGTCTGTATTGCCTTATTAACATAACGAAGTGCCTGGCGTCTCATGTCTCATGCTTGGCCCTCCTCCCCTTATTGTTTTAAAAACCATTTTATCCTTTTTAGTTCAGATGAATCTACTTTATTTTGGAAAAATAATTTCAAGAATGAATCCAGCATAGAGTTTTAAGGAGAGGTCCATTCGTTTCATTCATCTGAGTAAAAGGCACATCATTTTTGTGAACATTCCGAAACATCGCTTTCTGTCTTTGTAACCACATCTCGTGTTGTATAAGCTGTTCACACATGGGCACTACACACATGCGATGTTGGTGCCTCTTATGGACTGAACTGAGACTCTCAAACTCCAGATGTTGAATCCTAACCCCCAGTACTTCAGAATGTGACTACTTGGAGGCAGTGTTTTACAGAGATAACCAACTTCAAATAGGGCTGCACACACAAGCCTCAGTCCACTCTGGTCTCCTTATAGGATGAGGAAATGTAGGTAGAGACAAACATGGAAGGAAGTCCATGCAAAATCCAGGGGTGGAGACAGCACAGCCATCTACAGCCACACAGGGAAGACACTGAAACCACCAGCCCTTTGGCACAAGTATGCCAGGATCACAGCTTCTGAATGATCATAAAGTGTCTGTTCATTAACCTACTCAGGATATGGAACTTTGTTTGGCCACCCTAGCAGAATAGTAAGTACACCGTCCTCTGAACACAAGTAGCCTCACGGCGAACTTGTGTTCTGAAGCTTGCTTTTTCAAAAACCACTTTATTGAGGCATCGCTGAGATGCAGAGAGGCTGTGTGTCTTGAAGGCACACAACCGTATGAGTTTGGGACGATATTATCACAATGAGGGCAGTAAGCACACCTACTGCTTCTGGAAGTCCCCTTTGGTCCCCTTTGTGGGCTGTTTGCTTCTTGTGTTTTGTGATAAGAATACTTAGCATGTGACCCATCCTCTTGCACACACAATGCAGTGTTGTTAACCACAGGCTCTTCGTGACACAGCAGCTCTCCAGAATGTGTTTACCTTACATAACTCTGTTTTCATACCCACTGAATAACTCGCTCATTGTGGCCATCTCCCCCTAGACCCTGGAAACCATCATGCAATTTTCTGCTTCAATGAGTTTGACACTCTGAAGGTAGATGTGTCCATTTGCTTTCTCAGAGGCATCAATGGTAGGACATAAAATCTATTGTTAAGCCAGTCTTCTGAGAGCTTAAGTACTGTTATACTGTGCTACAACCTCCATTGTGCAAAAGGCCATAGGGAGCAATTTGAGGTCAACATAAAAACACGTTGCCTCAGCAATGTGTTGGTTTTTCATTTAGAAATGTTTCCTGTGTTTGTCTTCACAGACCAGATGGCTAGAGTGAGGAGTTTGCTGCTGGGGATTAAGCTGTATATCTCCTAGAATTCACTTGCTGAAGATCTGACCCCAAAGTGAATTATACTTGGAGTTGGGCACTTTAGGAGGTCAAATGATGTGTTCTTACAAGGAATGGGAGAAGCAGAGACAGTGAGAGTGAGTGAGTGACAGCAAGTCAGTGTGTGTGTGTGTGTGTGTGTGTGTGTGTGTGAGAGAGAGAGAGAGAGAGAGAGAAAGAAAGAGAGAGAGAGAGAGAGAGAGAGAGAGAGAGAGAGAGAGAGAGAGAGAGACTCCTCAGTTGAGGATGCCTAGTCTGATACGGTACTGGCACTCGTCCTCACACAAGGCAATTTATGTCACCTGTGGAACAGAACAAGGTTACCTCCTCACATAACTTAAGCCTGGCAATAAGAAACACATACAAAACATTGTCTTGCATCCTTCTGTGTACCATGTGTAGATGTTGGTATATTTAATAGGCCATTAATATCTGAGTACGTTCTAGTTTATTCTATGCCTGTCCATGCTTCTCCTTCACTTGCTGCCATCCTGGGGCAAGGGAAAGAATTCTTGTGGCAGTCTCTCCTGCTCCCCTGCATAAAGCGCTAAACCTGCAGAGAACTGAAGGCTCCTTCACTTCCTTTTGTCTGCACCCAGTTCATGAAATATGCCTAGAAACAGCACCACCATGACCTGGCTTTAAAGGTATGACTGACCCTGTGACAACCCTTGGCGTGACCCCACAGTCACAGTGCCTTCCCATGGCTCATTGTTTTCCCACACTCTTACTCCCTCCTGCCCCCCACCTCTGGCAGCCTCTCTCATTCTCACAGTGAGCAGATGCTGTGCCTTTTAGGTCAAATGCTGGGCATGAGTTCCAACCAAAAAGGTAGTCCTGTCCTGCTTTTATTTCCATACCGTCCACCAGCATCTGAACCTTGCCTTCATTCCAAGTACCACAGGCAAATCCCTTCTGGCACAGCTCAACATCTACTCTCCTCTACATATGGACACATCTACAGTAGTTTTTTTTTTTTTAATGTCCCTGTATCCTCATTTTCCCCACTACAGTAGCTTGTTCCCATAAGCAGGGAAGCGTGAAGATTTTTTTTTCACCTCCAGGACCAGTTGCTCCCTCTCCCCTCTCCTTTCCAAACATTCTGTTTCTACTCTGGTTTACAGCTAAGCTCCTTAAAATAGTCGCTGGCTCTTGTCTTTTCAGATTCCCTTTCCACCACCTCCCTCTTAAACACATTCCAAGCATCTGTTCACCACGAGTCTCTGAGGAAATAGCTCCTGATTAAAAAAAAAACGAACATTCTTCCACACTGTGAAACCCTGCGGTCATTCTCCAGGCACTTCTTAAACTGCAAGCAGCTCCTAAAACAACTGATTTTGGTCTTCCTCCAACCATTCTTTAAAAACTTTTCTTCCAAGGCAGCACACACATTAGTCAGGGTCTTGGCAGATCCGGGTGGAATCACGAACAGTGATTTTTTTTCAAAGAGAACTGGCAATATCTGGGCTATTTATAAAGGAGTCGTGGGGAAAGAAATGCTGGTCCTTGCGAAGAATGACAGCTCTAACAAGCCATTAATATTCCTGGACCAGAGGGAGGGACATTGCTCGAACCTGGATGAGAGCTGGAGACATAGGAGAGATGCCTTGGTGGGGGTGGGGGTGGAGTGGGGGGCAAAAGCATGGTCACCATCCCATGGGGCTGCATCTTCCAAAAATGTGGTCAGACCCAAAGCAAAGCCCAAGAGTCAAATAAAAGGCACAACTGCCTAGGGAAAGTCAATATAAGAAAGGATGGAGAACGAGTCCAGGGTGATAGTCACAGCCACCCTGTCATTTCTGCCTTCTTCCCTGCTCCTGGTTGCCCCCTCGTGTGTCTCCTGAACAACCAGAGCCCTGCACATACCTCTCTGCCTCACCTTCATAAGCCATTCACCCTCCATTACTGGCTCTCTGTATTTACACACCCTTGCTTGTCCTCTGAATTCCTCACCCTGTGCTTTCAGATACCTGCTCCACACCTGCCTTTGGACAGGACCAGGCACCTCCTATATAACACATCTAGGATTAAACTATGAGGGACCAACCCACGTCCTTTCCTCCTTCCATCTTTTTCATCTCAGCTAACAGGACTTGATACGTCTAGCTGCTGCATGGACAACTTTGAGAGCAGACTAGCTTATCCTTTCTCACACATATCAAATATCCAATTTTTGACCAGATAATGCTTTCTATACCTTGAAGATGTTTTTTTTTTTTTTTTTTTTTTTTTTTTTTTTTTTTTAAATCCAATTCTGTCCAGGGATCTACTGCTAGCATGTTAGTTACTGTTACAGGCTGAACAGGCAATGGCAGTAGTGTCAGTACACTGTCCAAAATCCGTACTTTCAGACTGAAAAGCCCCTACTCTCTCGGGCACTGGAAATGCTGGTGGCTGAACAGTCCCAGGGAACTCCTCTCTGGGAATTATCTTTCATGAAGACAAGCACCCAGACAATCAGCATGTACCAGTGACAGACAGCTCAGAACGAGTCACACGTTTTGGAGTCAGCCCGCACCAGTGACAGCTCAGAGCAGGGTTCTTTGCTTCAGAGCCTTTGCAATTTCAGCTGTAGGTTTGTTTTAAGTGAGGCCTTTCCAACTGCATCTCTCTTCCAAGCACCCTTCTGCAGTATCTTGCTCTCTTGTTTTCCTACGTATATCTTTCCCTACCAGTGAGATTCCCCAGGCAAGCTTCTGCAATCAAAATTCTCATTTCTAGATCTGTTATGGGTGCAGATCCAAGACAGCCCCCTCAATGACCTCCCAAATATCTTTTTAAAAAATCTACTTAGGCAATCTCTAAACACTGCAGCAAGAAAACAACATGGCAGTTTCCCAAAGTGTTAAGCATAGGATCACTCCAGAAGGAATTGTATTTCAGGCTATCCCAACAGAAAGTATGGAAATTGGGATCTTGAAAGAAGTTTATATGATTATGTCCACTGCAGCATTTTTCACAGTAGTCTCAGAGTGGAAACAACCCATGTGTCCTCTGTGAGTGAGGGAGTAGGCAGTGGTGGGCTATCCATAGGATGGAACGTGGTTGAGCTCCCCAAAAGGAAAGGGTGTGGGTGGAAAGGTGTCTCAATGTGTTAATAGTGTGTGTTGATGTTTCAGAGGACCTGAGTTCAGTTCCCATGTCTATTATCTTTATTTAGCTCCAGGGAACCAGGCTCCCTCTTCTGGTTTCCATAGACAGCTGCACTCATGTGTGCATATCCACTCACCACCACCATCACCACATAAATAAAAATAAAATATATCTTTTTTTTTTTTTTTTTTTAAAGAAAGGAGCTTCTGATAGGTGTTCAAATGTGGATAAAATTTGAGTGAATTTTGATAATGGGAAATTAACTCACAGAAGGATGAACACTGTTTGATTTCATTTACTTGAGATCCAGAAGGAGTCAAATTCATTGAGAAAGGTCACAGGATATAGGCTTCCTGGGACTGTGCAGCACAGCCTGAAGCTAGTGTGTGACAGGGACCGTTTTAATTTTGGAAGACGAGGAGTTCAGGAGATGAATAGTGGTGATGACTGTATCACTTTGTAAATATATATTCAGGACACATCCAAACATGGTTAAGGTAGTAAGTATCATGGTGTGTGTGTGTGTGTGTGTGTAGTGGGTGGGCGCACTCATGTGCATGCATGTTGACAGAGGTTTATACAGGTGTCTTCCTTAGTGCCTCTCTACCTTACTGTTTTGAGACAAGGTTCTTTCAGCTAGCCCCAAAGATCTATCTGTCACTATCACTCCAATGCTGGGATTATAAACCTGAGCAACCATGCCCACTCTTATGTGAGTGCCTGGCAAGCATTCGTGCATCCAACCATACTCAGCCCTGTTTTGGTGTATTTGACCACAAATTAAAAAGTAAGTCTTTCCAGTCCCCCCTGCTCAGACCTTCTCAGTGACTTTCTTTTGGTTAGAATAAGGCCTGGGATATTGGTGATCTGGTCCCCATTTCTTCCTTGGCAACAAGATCCCTTAAGTCCCCAGCTACAGATACCTGCACAGGAGTGTTTTCTGCTCTCTGCTTCCAATTCATGATTTTAATATATTAAGTACATGGACAGTTTTGCATGTATGTATGTTTGTGCACTCCATGCATGGAGCTCCCATGGAAGCCAGAAGAGCATGGTCAGATTCTCTGGGACCCATAAAGCTATGGGCATCCAGGTTAGTGCTGGGAACTGAACCCTGGTCCTCTGGAAGAGCAGCCAGTATTATTAACCACTGAGCCACTATCCCAGCACCCCACCCATACACTATTTGCATAGCTCTCTCCTCATTTCTTTCAAGCCCTCAGACCCACTGTCTCTGTGCCTGTCTTTCCAATCTCCATACCTGGTTGCAGCTTCTTTCCTGGACCACTTGTTCTTTATAATTAAGACAACCCTGGTGTTTGACTCTAGCTACCCCATAGAAGAATAAGGATTCGGCCTCCTTGTCTGTATTTAGGGCATTTGGAATTTAAAAAAATGCTTTAGCCATGGACTCCCATGTAGGAAGGGATTAATAGAGGTTCTCTGCTTCAGCGATGATAGCCCTACCAAGGACAAACGCTCCTGTGCCTAGACTGAATATACTGTTTGATTGTGCTTCACACGGCTTCAAGTACACAACTCAGGATGCTCTTGTCCCTCATTTTTTATGCATCGAGACTGAATTCCAGCAAAGGCAGACAGCAAGAAGAGTCACGAGGAGCATGGCTCAAACATGGCAGAGGTTCCAACACATGCCAGGACAGCTCAGGGAAGTAGAGGCAAGCAGGCAGTGGCAATGTTTGATGAGCCATGATGGAGCATTTCCACTGCCACCTCTAGGCCAGGGCTGTGCCACAAATCCAATCTTACCCAAGTATTCACACAACATGGGCCTTAGCATTGATTTGTTAGGAAAACCCCACCTTGCCTAAAAGACCAACATTCCATAGCGGGGTCTGCTGCTGCTGACACCATTGTGATCTCAGTTTACCATGTGTCTCTCTAGCCGTGGGCAGAGGGAGAAAAGAGGAGGAATTACTTGTTTTTTCTCCAAGTTACCGGACCATTTATCAAAATGAATGCAGGCTCACAATCCATTATGCATTCCATCTTATTCTGTGAAAAGGTGTTAATGGGTTTTGATGGACTTGGAGAATTTAGGCTCTGCTTCCTGCCACGCTCAGCCCACATCTTTAAATGACTTGTGGACCTTCAGCACCCTGCTGCAGACCCACGTAGACACAACCTCACTGTTAAGTCGCTGCTTTCAGAACACAAAGTTTTCAACTATGCTCAACTATGTGATAAAATCTTCCACTTTACTCCAAATAAATGTGCCCACTTACTGCCTTTTATTCTCAAATTCAGATAGAGGGAAAAATAATCTTTTGGGTTATTTTTGTTTTGTTCTTGCTAATTAAGGCAATCAACTTAATTTATCAACATTTCAGACTCTTCTCCTAAATCCACATGATGAACAAAGGAAATGAAGATACCGAAAAACCCCATCAGGCTCAAAGCATCCTCCTTCCCCCAGGAGTCCTTCCTCCCTCCTCCCCATCAGCAGATTCCTAGGCAACAACTCATCTGCTTTCTGTCATTCTGCATACTAAGTTTTTAAAATGGAAAGCATGCAGTGTGGACCACTTTTGTTTGGCTTCTTTCACTTGGCATAATTATTTTGAAATTCATCCATATCTTTGAGTATAACAATAGTTCATTTATCTTATTCTGAGTGCTAGTTCATTGTGGGACTATACAAAGTTTGCCTATCACCAAGGGGCAGTGGTTGGCTATTCTGTTTTCAGCATGTATTTAATTACATATAAGGCAGCTCAATCTCCTTTCTAGTTCTATTTCCTCTGCCTGCACCCTCAAAAACAAACTAAAATATAGTGTTTCCTATCTGTGAAGATTTGTTTATGCTATGTGCTTTAGTTGTTTTTCTGTGTCTGGTCTATTTTATTTAGAATGACAATTTTTAGTTATTTCTATTTTCTTGCAGATGGCATTTTTCGTTTTTCTTTATGGCTAAAGAAAATTTCATTGCATGTTTGCCTTATTTATATACATTCAAAAGTGGTATAGCTGGGTCATATGGTAATTTTATTTAAATAATTTTGAGGAATGGTAATATTGATCCACACAGTGGCTGCACAGTTTATGTCCCCACTAATAATGAGTAAGGGCCCCTATTTCTCTGTCTTCTCAAGCATTTACTGTTCTTTGCTTTGTTGACTATAGCTTTTCTGAATAAGATGAAGCAAACTCTTGAAGTAGTTCTAATTTGCATTTCCCTGATGGTTAAGGATGTTTAACACTTGTTTTAAGTGGCGATTGACTGTTTATGTTGAGGATGGATAGCAGGCTACCAAAAAGAGACTTGATACCCTATGAGCATATACAGGGGGAGGAGGGTCCCCCTCAGTCACAGTCATAGGGGAGAGGAGTAAGGGGAAAATGGGAGGGAGGGAGGAATGGGAGGATACAAGAAATGGGATAACAATTTAGATGTAATATGAATAAATTAATAAAATATATTTTAAAAAAGAATTTTTTTCCTTGGGAGACTGGAAAGAGGACTCAATGGGCAAGACCCTTACCACCCGTTGTCGGGACCTTGTGTAATTCCAGTGTTCTGGAGGTAGAGATGAGGCATGCACTAGTATATCAGAAAGTTTGGTATTTGAGTAGGAGACCCTACCTCAGATTATGATAGTGCATGACTGAAGAGGACAGTTCATGGATAACTTCGATCTCAAGGTCTGGGGTTATCAGAGCTAGACAAATAAAAACAACCCGAGGGCTCATATATGCTACTTGCCAGGCTCCCTGAACCCTAGCTTCGTCTCACCACCCAGCCTCTCTGTATTTGGATTATAAAAATCAGGCCTCTGTGTACACGGATCCTGGATCTATGGAGTCAACCAATTACAGTTATGTAATAAAATAGTGCATTGGTGCTGAATGGATCCAGGTCATTTCCTTGTTAGTGTCTAAAAATGCAGGGTGACGACTTCATAGACTTCATAATATATGCACTGAATTAAATGTCCTATGTAGGTCATTTAAAGAACATGGAAAGAGGTTGGAGAATGGTTCAGTGGAGAAAATGCTTGCTTTGCAAGCATGAGATCCTGAGTTCATATCCTCAGTGCCTATATAAATCTGCGTGAATGCCACTGGGTAGGAGGGACTAGTGGTTCTCAGGGGTTCATAGCTGGCTAGTCTAGCCAATCAGTGACTTTCAAGTTCAGTGAGACCCTATTTCAAATGAATAAATGAATGAGTGAATGAATAAATAAATAAATAATGAAAGACATACATGATAGCTCATACTTGTAATCCCAGCACTGAGGAGGCTAAGACAAGAAAACCAGGGTTTCTAGGTCAGGCTTGACGACGTTGCCAAGTCAAGGGCAGTCTGTGCTACTTCAGACCCTGATTCAGAAAACTAAGTGATTGAAACAGAGATCTCTTCAGACTCAACACTAACTCCCACAAATAAGAGAAAACGTGACATTTGTCTCTCTGAGTCTAGGCTACTTCATCAGAGTGACTGTTTTTAGATCTAAACACTTCCCTGCAAATTTTGTGATTTCACTCTTCTAACAACTGAATAATTCTTTTTATTACATTGCCATATTCTTTTATAATTGTTATTAAATATTCTTATATATACATTTATATTATTGCACATATATACAATAAACTACCTACAACAAGAAGAACCACAAAAGAATCAGGAATTATGTAAGTTGAATAATTCTTGACTGTGTGTATGGACCACTGTTTTCATCATTCATTCATCAGCTGATGCACATCTGGACTGTTCCCTTTCCTGGCTATTGTGAATAGAGCAGCAATGCACATAGTTGGACAAGCAGGCACCTTGGTAGTAGGATATCAAGCCCTTTGGCTATAAGGCATGGCTAGATCACACAGTCGATCTATTTCTGGCTTTTTGAAAAACTCCATACTGATTTTCATGATTATGCCAGTTTTCACTCCTACAAGCAGTGAAAAGGTGTTCCTCTTTCTCCACATCCAGGCCAACATTTATTGTCTTTCTTTCTTTCTTTCTTTCCTTCTTTCTTTCTTTCTTTTTTCTTTCTTTCTTCTCCTCCTCCTCTCTTCCTCTTCCTCCTCTTTCTTTTTTCCTCCTTCTTCTTGTTTTACCTTAGCCATTATGACTGGTGTAAGATGAAATCTCAACATCCCCTTTTAAGCTTAAGCCAGACAAAAATCACAGCATGAGGAAGAGAATTAGGCACAAAGTCCCACCCATGGCTGAGGAGCTACTGGCTACTGATAGCTTCTTGGGAGGTCACACATCCCAAGGAATATGTATGATCAGCACAAGTAGGACTTGATTAATCCACATTGGCAGGGTAGGGAAGTGGAGTGGATCTGGGAGGAGTTGGGTGAGGGTGAATATAATCCAAACACACTATATTAAATTCTTAAAGAACTAGTAAAATGAGAAAAAAAAAATGAAATTGGAAAACCGTGGAATTTTTTTTTTTTACAAATGAAGAATGCAATTAAAATGTGGAGAATGAGAGAGGAAGGCATCTGATCTTAGCCTCTGGCTTGCACAGGAGCCTGCACCTGCACATGTATGTTCACATACATGCAAAAGGACATGGAGAGTGTATGGAGATGAGTGTGTTTAACAGAAGATGAGTACCAAAAGATATTCACACCCATCTGTGTCTTTGAACCAAAGCCCTGTGGATAACTGAGGGGTGGATAGATAAGGCCCAGTATTTTTCAGGTTCTTAGCAAGAGGAATGTAGGAGAAACCAAGTGTTCATCTTCTTGGATGTGGAAATCCACTGGTGCAGTGTTTAAGTTACATCTTTAAATTTGTGATTGACAAATACTACTTGTCTGTATTTATGAGTCACAATGTGGTGTTTGGTATGCATATACATTATACAACGTTTAAGCTAAGCTTTTTACCATATCTATTACCTCACCTACTTATTTTTGTGGTGAAGACATTTAAGATAACACTACTTTAACAGTTCTAAAACAAACAATCTATTATTACTAACTATAGCCATCACACTGTGATCAATACAATATTTTATTGCTTTTTTTCCTAGTAGAAAGAAATACAATTGATCTTAGAAATATTGATTTTGTATCCTGCAGCTGTGCTAAGCCCACTCATTAATTCTCAGGACATTTTTGTAGATACAGTGGAATTTTCCATATAAATTATCAAGTTGACCGTGAGCGTTATTTTTTTCCTTTTCAATCCGGATGCTTTCCTTGTTCTCTCTTCTTCCCTCCCCCGCCCTTCACTCCTCTTCTCCTTTCTCATGCCATCTCCCATCCAAGTACACGTGCTCTTTTATTTTTAACCACTGAGTCCAGTTGGGTGCTGCTGGTATGTGCATGGGTATCAAACCAGTTATAATTTCACCATGATTGAGTTTTGAATGTTAAACAGTTCTTGCTTACTTAAATAACCCCACTGGGTTGGGCTAAATAATGTTAAACAAGGTTAGATCTAGATTAGTACTTTAAAAAGAATCTTCCAGTAACATACATGAATAGTGAGTTTGGGTGACACCCAGGTTTACCCATGAATCATTAAATGGCATGGATCAAATCCACTGTCCCTTTGTTTACACTTCCACCACAGTCTTGGAGAACCATTATTCTATTTTCAGATTGACTTTCATCTTCATCTTCCATGTATGAGAGAGAACACATGACTTTGCCTTTTTATGTCTGCTCTATTTCACTTAGCACAATGTCCACCGGATGCATCCATATTTATGCAAATGATGGAACTTCATTCTTTAAAGCTGAGTTATATCCCACCACAATTAAACGCCACGTTTGTGCTATCCACTCATCTCCCAATCGTCAACTATGATAATCTCAAACCACAGCTGGTGAGCAATCATTGCATTTATTGTTGTTGATGCTGTTTTGCACAAATGTCTTTGAGGGCACAGAGCCCAAGAATCTGTCTAGGATACCAGGTTGGATTCATCTGAGACCTTTACACCAGCAATTCCCACTGAATAATCAGAACCTACAAAGTGGCTTTATTCTGAATTGTCACACCTTTCCTTTAAAAACAATCAGTCTTATTACCTGGCAATTGATAAGAATAGAGAAAAAAAAATGAGAAAAGACACAAGTTAGAAATTAAGAGTGAGATCAGAACCCTTCTACTGATTACTAACCCCTGATTGGTCAGCTCGGAGATTATCAGTATTTTGATCTTCTCAGAGAACTAGACTTGGATTTCAATTAATTCTCTGTATACATCTCTCTCTTCAGTTCTACCAACTGTGAGGCTTTGTCCCTGGTCCCCCTTCTTACCTCCTTCAGATTTCATTTTTTTCTTGTCGATTTTCTTGAGGCAGAAACTGAGCTCAAAGACTTTTTTATAGGTCAGGTACTTGGGCTATTTATGCTCTATAAGCACTTTGGGATTAATGACATCCATGGATATTGAAATTTATGATATTTTTATCTAGCACTAACTTCCATTGTGAATCCCTTTTGAGTTCTGATTATTTAGATTTCTGTTGTTTACATTCTATCTAGGGATTTCCCAGATGTGTTTAGGACTTGCTTCTGGACTAACACTATTGTTGGTCTTGGTCAGCATTCCATTTATACATTCTATAGAATGCCCTTTCCGGCTCTCATGTCAGTGTTCCATCTTGCTAGGCAGTTCCTGTGACTTGCTCATGTGGCTGACTGATGCCATTTACATATAACTGATCTTCACAGATTGCTATGTTCATCACTGAGAAGAGACACTGAGAAGCCTGAAGAGAATCATAGATTTATCTATTTCTCTTTGTCGTTTTAGCTGTTTTGCTTTATGGTTTGAATTCTTGTTAGGTGCATATACATTTAGCTGTTACATATTCTTCATATGTTTACTCTTATAAGATCATAAATGATTCATGTTAATCTCATTAAATATATGAAGACTCAGCCTTTCACCTGTTTCCAAACTATTAAAAAATTAGAATCATTCACACAGATCACTATATTAACATTTCATTTTTCTAGACACAAACTCATCATCTACATGTTCATCCACTTTCCTCTTCCCTCATTTTCTTTAGACAATTAAAACAGTTTAGCTAGACACTTGCTTTCAATGCGGCCATAAAGAAAACTCTTAATATTGTAGGCTGGTCTTAAACAGCAACTTTCCCAGATAGGCTCAGACTCTGTGGGCCATCTGCTCTCAGATGCCACTATTAAACCATGCTGTTTTAGCATGAATACAGAAAGCTTTATTTAAACAACAACTATGAAGCAACAGATCTGATTTAATCCATGAGCTACAGCTTATACCCCAGTATTTATTTTATTGAGACCCTGGAACTGAAAAAAATACATACACAGATCTTCATGGGACTCATAACCTTTTGGGTACCATTTAAAATTATTTATAATGATGATGATTATTGATGGTTGCTGGTGGTGTATATTATGTGCACGTTGGGAAGGCTTGTATACTATGGTACATGCATATAATTAGAGGACAACTTTGGTGAGTGAATTTTCTTACTCCGTATTCCATAGATTCCTGCATCAAATTCAGGTTGCCAGTTCTATGGGACAAGTGCCTTTCCTGATGGAATTCTCTCACTGTCTGGATTTGTACATATCCTAAGAGAGCCTTTGTGGTAGATTGGAAGACAAACAGGTACAATTCTTTTAGCACTTCCAGAATAACAAGATTATAACAATGTCTCTACATCTTGACAGACTTTGACAATTAGAAGCTATGATTTTGTGTGTTATATAAAGCCTTGGCATCTTCTACTCACATACATTTCCATGAGGACAGATCTGATTTTTATAGGTGACAGAGCCTATGCAATGACAAAACTTGGAGCCTCTCAAAGTTTCTGTTAGAATTCGGCATTCTAGAATCTGAGACCAAGCTCACACCCAACTAAACCCAGCCAGCTTTGGCCAGATATGCAGCACTGTCTGGTGGAGTCCAGCCCAAGGTAAATCCAACGGACCCAGAATGACAAAAAAGATACCATAGTAAGTGTCTAAACTTTGGGTGCTTCAAATGAATAGAACCATTTCTCAGCAAGATGAAGTTGAAAATATTTTTTTTCATTAATTTACTTATTTATTCACTTTACAGCCTAAGCAAAGCCCCATCCCTCCTGTCCTCCTAGTCTCACCCTCAACCCCCTCCCCCTCCACCCTCCCCCTTTCCATTCTCCTCCCCATGGGTAACAACCAACCCTGGCACATCAAGTCACTGCAGGACTAAGTGCATCCTCTCCCATTGAGGCCAGACAAGGTAGCAAAGCTAGGGAAAAGGGATTCAAATGCAGGCAACAGGGTTAGAAACAGCCCCTACTCCAATTGTTAGTGGACCCATATGAAGACCAAGTTGCACATCTACTACACATGTATACGGAACCTAGGTCCAGCCCATGTGGTTTGGTCCAGCCCTTTGGTTGTTGGTTCAGTCTCTGTGAGCCCCATGGACCCAGGTTAGTTTACTCTGTTGGTCTTCTTGTGGTGTCCTTTATCCCTCCAACTCCCCCATCCCCTTCACTCTTCCACAAGAATCCCCAAATTCCACCTAATGTTTGACTCTTGAGTCTCTGGATCTGTTTCCTTCAGCTGCTGGATGAAGAAAGCAGCTGTCTGCTAGCTCCTGTCTGCAAGTAGAGCCAAGTATCATCAATAATGTCAGGGATTGGCTCTCTTTCATGAGGTGGGTCTCAAGTTGAGTGAATCACTGGTTAGCCATTCTCTCAATCTCTAGGTTGAGCATATTTTTAATATCAGTACTTGGGAAGGCAGAAACAGGCAGACGGCTTTGAGTTCCAGGCCACCCAAGGATGAACAGCGAGACCCTTTCTCAAAAATTAAAACAAGCAAACAAAACAAAGCCAGACCTTGCTCTGCTTTTAAACATATGCAACAAGTGTTCCTCCAGAAGATGAAAGGATTAGAAAATCAACTGCACTCTTGTGTAGCTGTTTGTTCTCAAGGATGGTTACCGCTGCCTAATTAGATTCTTCTGCTTGGTGAGCTGATTTGATTACGGGAATAAATTTAAGAACACTGTGCTTGTCACTAAAAATTACAACGATAGAGACATGCTTTTGATACATTTATTTTATTGAGTATTTTAAAAATTAATTTTTTTATAATACATACAAATGTAATTATGTTTATGGGGTAAAGGGCTTGATATAGGTATTCATTGTGAGATATTTAAGATTAGACATGCAGATATCCTCAAGAATTGGTCATTTCCTTATGAAAATACTCAAAATCTTTCCATCTATATTTTCAAAATAAACATGCGTCCCCATTAACTATGGTTGCCACGCCATGCCATAGCTCATCCAATGCTGCCTCCCCTGCCCATAGCCCAGTGGTTCACTAACCACTCTACCTGCTGCTCTCCCTGGCCTCTGTTGGCTACCGTTCTATTCTCAACTCCTATGACATCAGCCCTTTAATACTCAACATATGACTGAGAGTGCAGTCATATGTTTTTGTTTTCTGTGTGGTTTATTTCCATTAATTTCCACAATCTTCAGTTCCTCCCATGCTGTTAGAAGTATCACATTCATTCTCTGGGTGAACGGTACTCCTTTTTGTATGTCTGTTCATCAACTGATACATGTTATGCTAACTCCATTTCTGGAGTCACTGTGGCTAGTGGCACAAGGCGCCTGGGAGGGTGGGCAGTTATCTCTTTGACACCCTGTCTTCATTTCCTTTGGATATATGTCATATAGTGGGACTACTAGATTACAAAGTAGTTTTTTACTCTCTTCAGGAAGGTCTGGCCTGTTCTCCATTAACCCTTGTACCGATTAACATCTTCCCAATAGTGTATCTTTCCCCCACTATACTTTGTTCTTTCCACGCTGCTGCTCTCTCCTGTTCCTGACCTTCTTCTGCTAGTCTTCCACCCTCCTCAGACAGTCCCTCTTTCTGCTTTCATGTCACATCTATCCCATGGTCCTCCACTTGCTGATAGCCATTCTCACTGGAGAGAGGTGATAGTCTATTGTGGGTTTAGATTGCATTTCTACAATGATGGGTTATGCTGAGTCCTTCCCCGTGGACCCACTGGCCATTATATGCCTTCTGGGAAATGCCTAATTTTTTTTACTAGGTTATTTGCATATGGTTTCTCAGGGAATGTGCTGAATGTGAGCCCTGGTCAGCAGGACACTCCCCAGACTCTGTAATTTGCCACTTTGTTGTGATGATTATTTCCCTGGCGTGATGCATTTAGTCTGATGCATTCCATTGATTTACTTTGGCTTCTTCTGTCTCTTGTGCTTTTAGGGTTTTATACCCCCTCCCCCCATTTGCTTCCCAACTGCAATGTCTCAAAGCACTTTCTCAGACATTCTCTTGAAAAACCTCAAGTAGTAGAACTTACCGCCAAATTTTAAAACATAGCGGCAATGGAAGAGTAAAGACAAACTTCGCATCAGTTCACGGATTTTCTTACTTTATGCCTTCAGTGACTATTTATCACTATAGGACAATTCCTACGCATCCTGGAGGAACCGATGCTTCTGCAGTTTTCCTTTAACCAGCAATTTTTCATTGTTGCTGATGCATACACCATTAAAGTGTCCATTAGTAAAATCCATGCTTCTTTTAAAAATTCTTGAACCATTGCTGCTTTTAAAAGCCCACTACTTTCTTTTAAAAATCATGACTCTTGGGACATGTCCCTTGGGCTAGTATGCAGATATAAGTGAGTATATACCATTTAACTCTTTATGCTTCTGGGTTAACTCACTCATTATGATCATTTCTAGTTCAATCCATTTGTCCACAAACTTCGGGAATTTCTTGTTTTTAATAGCTGAGTAGTATTCCATAGTGTATATGTACCACAGTTTCTTTATCCATTCTTCTACTGAGGGACACTTAGGCTGTTTCCAAGAAAGTCTTCACTAACCAGGAAACTGGGACAGAGGGGAGGACATCCTATTGGGACTCTAGATGAGAGAAGCATGGGAGAATGGCAAAGTTGAAGGATCCAGAGGATCCTAGAAACCTACAAGAAGAAAATTATGATAGGCCGATTTGGGCCCAGGGGTCCCGCTCAAACTATGGCACCAGCCAAGGACAATACAGGCCCATAAACTCAAACCCCTACCCAGATCTAGCAATTGACAGACATTCTCCACAGTTGAGTGGAGAGTGGGGTCTGACTTTCACACGTACTCTGGTGCCTCATATTTGACCACGTCCCCTGAATGGGGAGACCTGGTGGCACACAGAGGAAGGATAGCAGGCTACCAAGAAGAGACTTGATACCCTATGAGCATATACAGGGGGAGGAAGTCCTCCTCAGTCACAGTCACAGGGGAGGGGAGTAAGGGGAAAATGGGAGGGAGGGAGGAAGGGGAGGATACAAGGGAGGGGATAACCATTGAGATGTAATATGAATAAATTAATAAAATAAAATAAAAAAATATGACTTTTTCTTGTAGCATTTCTGTAAGTAGAACATTCCTGCAGGTACCTCACAATACATATGGTGTCTCTAGAATGGATTGTAAATAATGTTATCTGAGAATCCAGGTTGACATTTGCCCAACACAACCAATTTTTCAAAAAACCACTGATTCACTATTCTTTTTTTAACACGGTAACTTTAAATAGGCATTTGACATGATTAAACTTGGTCGGATTGAGTCTGTGGGTTGTTTTATTTAGTCTTCCTGTACAATTTTAGAATAGCTGAAATTTAAATTTAAATTATTTTAGGTCTGCTACAATTGTTGCTTCAACAGACAAATTATATGTGGTATGTTTATCGAAGACATTTTGGCTATTTTTCTGTGCTCAGTATTTTTTCCAGATAAACTTTCCAGATATACTTCTTGAAGCTTTACAGCACAATATTGGTAGATAGGTTGGGATTGTAGAAACCTAACCTAATTTAATGAAAACTGCCAATTTTCCAGTCCCCAGGAGTGTGCCTGCCTGGAACTCATTATCCTTCTCTTGTTTATTCAGACCTTCTTTGTGTCTATCAATTCGCTTTTGTCAGGTTTTAGTCTGCAGGGAGGTGGTATTTTAGGATTCCATAACTTTGCTTTCAAGTGAGATACATTGATTTATCCTAAGCTTTCAGGGTATTTCATTGCTGTTGATGCTCCTTTGAGGGAAGAATGCTTTAATGGCCTTAATAGCGTATATTCATGCATACCAGAAGATGCCCTTAAGAAATGCTTAACAGAAAACACTGTTTTGTAGTTATTCACCACCTCTGGCTCTTGCAGTTTTTCTGTCCTCTCTTCCAACTTAGTCATTAATCCTGGAAGGAGAGGCTGTGGTGTAGATGTCCTATTTAGGTCAAAGCATGCTGCGGTCTCTTACTGTCTATATCTTTGCCTAGTTGTGATCTCTGTTAACCACCATCCATTACAAAAGAAGTTTCTCTGATGAAGGATGCCATATGAGGGATGCACCAATCTGTAGTCATGATAAGTCATTAGGGGTCAGTTCAATTCTATGTACATTTACTGAATACTAGTGATAGGTTCTCCTGTAGGACCTAGGGCCTATTTGGTCACATGTGATTGGCAGTTGCACATATAAATTCATAGGGTTTACTCAAGACCTGTGCTAGCTCAAGCCAGAGAAAACACTGGCAAGGAGGTAGGGATGCAGGCACAAAGTCCCACACCTGGCAGAGGGAGAGTCTGTTTTCTTTAGAGACCATATCTAGTTGTATATAGTCAGTACAAATTGGACTCCATGGGTTAAAAAAAAAAAAAAAAAAAAGAGGACACAGTGTTGCATGCGTGGGCCTGGGAAGAGTTTAAAGGTGAATGTGGGCAAAATATAAAATTCTCAAATAATTAATAAAAGTACTTCCTAAAAAAGAAACTCCTTATAAGGTAATTTAATTAAAGAGAGATCTTTGAGATCTTTGACTACATATCCTTTTCTTATCTTCCTTGGCATATTTGTGTGCATTTGAGAGTAGAAAATTATTTGCCTCCAGAAGTATTTTAACTTATATACCTTCTATTGAACCTTAGGGGAGACAAACTCTTTATGCCCCAAGAAGCCGGCCCATCCGTCCTCTACAGTGTTTTCTGTTTGGCATTTGTAAAGAAGCCTTACTTGTCGCTCAGGCCAGGATTGCCCATGCTGGACCTTTCCTTGAGTTAAGTCAAAACGTTCCAGTGACTTCTCCATTACTCCTGTGTTTCCTGGGTTTTCTGGGCTCCAACATGGCTCGGGCTCACTATCTTTCCTTCTCTCTGCCAGAGATCCCCATATATCATGACAATGATTTGGACTGACTTGAACCTTGGGCCTGAGGGATGCCAGCCAGGGTATGAGAGAGACAAATTTGGTACCACACGGGCCTCCTACTGCTCTGACATGTCAACCAAAGAAAGCTCACTCTGGTACCATGCTTCATGTGTCCCTGTCTGCCTGTGTGCTGAGGAGAATTGAGAGTTCTCTTTCCTATGGCTTGCACGGGCACCAGGCCAGCTGTCCTGCTTGGGGACAGGTGCTGACTCCAGATGTCTCTCTGAGGCTCTCACAGCAGGGCACAGATGGCAGCTCTCTACTTCTTTATGCTTTGGCAGATTGGTCTAGCTCCAGGTTGCTCCCAACATTTCCCTGGCTAGGGAAGGAGGTGACCTATGAGTGAATAATTAGGGATTGGCAAGGGTGCCAGGTTAGACTCATTTTCAGTCATATTGGTCCAGTTTTTAAGGACTGCTTTACTATTTGGACTAGGCAAGTCTTAGTCAAGGTCATTTGAGTTTAATAGGGAGGGTAGAGAGGATGGCTGCCACGTGAAGCACTGTAGCTCTGTGTGGGGAGGAGACACCACAGGAACTCTTCCGTGCTCTAACCAATCTGAAGAAGCAAGCCTTCCATCCTCCAGGGGAAACCAGAAATGGATGAACCCTCTAAGATAACATTCATTTTCTGCACGAAGCTCTATTTTCAGGGATTAGGGTATTCAAAAACCAGAAATAGCTTCTCTGACAGGAGGTGATCTTCTTAGCAACCAAGGCGCTCTCTGGCCAGCCAGTCTAGCCTACTTGGCCAATGAGAGACTGTGTTTCATAAAACAATATAGATGATATGACACCTATGTTTGGCCTCTGGCCTTCACATGCATGCATGCATGCATGCATGCATGCGTACATGCACACACTCATGTGTATCTGCACACTTCTGTGAACACATAAAAACACCCACAGGTTTGGAAAGAGTTCTTCCTCTTTTTTTTTTTTTCCTTTTCATCCAGTCAGTCATTTAGACAATGCCCCTGGATGGAGTCAGATGCCAGGTGTTCTTCTGGCTGCTGGGAAACCAGGGAGGGACACATATGTGAATTCTACCCTTCAGCATTTCCTGTCTCATGGAGCTCCAATCTTTAGCGAGCCAGGGGCCATATAGGCGATTTCAGATCATGAGGAGAGACTGACTAGCCGGAAGCTAATCAGTCAGGTTGCTGGGAAAGCTTTAGAGGGAGGCTGGGGTAGGGTAAACCTGCAAAGAAGATGCCCTTAAGCATAGTTCTCAAAGCAGAAAAAAAAATTGCCTGCCCTGGATTTGGGTAAAAAGGTACACGTGTTCATTTCTCCTAGAGGACACAGCGACTTTTAATCAAATCAAAAGGAATGGAGCAGCTGCTGAGATCTTTGTGTATTTTCACAACACTTATTTCAAGTGTCAGAACACCGAGTCAAAGTGACTTAAATTCAAAAACTAAAACAAGAAGGAGGAGAAAGAATTTTACCGTCTCTCTGTGATGGAAAAGCAGGCTGGATCAGCACTGGAGAAACCAGCAGCTGGTGGCTGTGACTAGAACGTCCCTGAGACCTCTTTTCCCTATGTCCCTTTCTCACAGTGCTTCCCTTGTTGCAGTGCAAAGTCCAGGGGCAGATTATTCTTGGCACCGTGTGGACTGTGTGGACTTTCTAGCAAAGAAGAGATGAAGCTTTGAGTACCCCGCCTGAGGCGATGCTGAGGGAGAAGACAGAAGGAAGTCTGATGTGCTCTCAGAAGGGGAGAAAGGTTAAAACTAGGCATGATGGCTTGAGGAAGTGGAGGTAGGAGGGTCAGAAGAGATCAAGGTCACCAGTCACCACCTAGAGAGAGAGATGACTTCAGCATCAGCCTGGGATGCATAAGACTTCCTTGGGGTTTTTTTGTTTGTTTTTTTGTTGTTTTTTGTTTTGATTTTTTATATGGGAGAAATAGATAGCCACTGCACAGCCATTTGGAGGCTGTTTATGTTTGAAAATATTTTTACTTTATAATTAGTTCTTTTTTTTTTTTTTTTTTTTTTTGAGATAGGTTCTTATGAGATTTAGGTTGGTCTCAAACTTACTATGTAGCTAAGCATGACCTTGAACCCCTGACCCACCTGGCTCCATGTGTGGCAACATATTTAGCTTTTTTTCACATACTTTGGACCAGAACTATCAGTCAGTGAGGATCTTGCCAGACACCAAGAGGGAGAAGCCAGTTTTTATTTGTTTGTTTTGTTTTGTTTGTCCCTTTTCTGCTTCTGGCACTGGAAGGGATGGAGACTCATCAGCAGGCAGGAGCAGCTGTGTCCTGAGTGGGAGCTTGGGAATGGATGTCAGATCTGCCTTTCCAATGGCATTATCTCCACATCCATAATATCCAGATAAACTTGGTGCCTCCCCCACGGTGGATCTGAGCACACAGCAAACGGAGAGAAGAAGGAAGCATTCCAGGCAGGACACAGCAGAAGAGCCACATCTCCCTGCAGAAATCATAAAGCATCCTTAGAGGACCTGTGGGTGGGGCACACCAGTGTAGGAGCTTGACGTGGCAGTGAGTGCCAGATGGTGTTGGCCTTCATCATATCATTCTAAAGACTATGTATCTTTCTGCCAGGAAATGAGTACAGATGTCAGACCCTGTTATAACATCACCTACTCTGTGCTGAGCAGTGATTTGAAATACTGGTCACTGCTCCCGGAAGTTGTTTCTGATCATTATTGCTCATGGTAGGTTCTCAAGTCTCTACTGAGGCTGGATCGTTTTATCTGGAATAGAGAGGTAGCCTTCAGTGTCTACCTACACTTAAGAAAATGCTATACCATACAGATGACACAGCACTAACAATGATAGTCGGCAATTATACAGATAGGAAATTGTACAGTGAGTAACAGGACCCAGAGTCAGGCATGCCACAAACAACCAAAAAGATATGGTAGACTAGGAGTCTAGGAATGGTGTCCAAAGAGCCATGAACACTTGACTCTCTCTCTCTCTCTCTCTCTCTCTCTCTCTCTCTCTCTCTCTCTCTCTCTCTCTCTCTCTCTCTCTTTCTCTCCCACCCCCAGACAGGCAGACAAGCATGAATGCACATACACATGTGCACACACATACATGCACACATTCACAACACCATACAAATACACATACACACATCACTCAAACATACATACACACTCATACACACGCATACTCCACACACCCTTTCCCTTTGGAAAGATACTACTATGTGTTTAAGATAACAGAAGTACAGCCATAGGTGTCAGTTCAGAAAATAAACTGTCACAGGTCCCTCAATGAAACTAGTTAAAATGAGATGGGTTTGAGGAGAGAGGGAGAGCATTAGACAGAAACCATACAGTGTGTGGACAGCTAAACCTGATGGGGCTTTCAAGGGAAAGAAAGGGTTCCTTTTAAAACCTGGAAAAGGCTTCATTAAAGGTAAGAATAAGGGAGAGAGGAGGGGAGAGAGAGAGAGAGAGGAGAGAAAGAGAAGAGGAGGAAAGATGTTGTCTAATGTATTCTGGTGCTAATTACTGCTTGCTGTTTCTGTGACCCACCTGTACCTTGCCTATTGTTTGACCAATAAAAGGCCATCACACCTGGGCAGGGCAAATGGGATAGGCATGGCTAGGGTTCCAGGGCTTCGAGAGACAGGAGAATCTTGGGAGAAAGGGAAACCTGAGGAGAGAAGAGGAAGAAGGAAGGCCTCCATGGGTAGGTGGAGGAGAAGCACATGGCCAGTGTGGGTGGAGGATTTGGCTCAGATGAAGAACATTAGCAAGTATATGGAATTATGGATGGGAAGCAGCTTGATAGAAATTATTAGAAACAGATGGCATGGGATTGGGGCAGGTATCCCATACTTGCCCCACTATGGGATTAATATCTGCCCTACCCCAGGTTAACTAAAGCTATTTTAAAATATAACAAGTGTCTGTGTCTTGATTGATTGCTAGCGGGTTAAAAAATACTGCCATAAAAATAATTATAGGCCTGATAGTAAATATTATTAGTCCATACTGGTATTTTAATGGGCAACAGGGAGAGAGAGGAGGAGGGGGGGAGACGAAGGAAGGGAGAGGGAGGAGGGGAGAGGGAGGAGGGGAGAGAGAGGAGGGGAGAGGAAAGAGGAGAGGGGAGAGCAGGAGCACGGCCAGTGGAGGGTGAGAAGTCACTTCAAGCAAATACCCTTGAGGAGTATCAGACCAATCCTTAGAGCAAAGGAAAGTTTTGGCTGTTTATAGCATTTTAGAGCCAGAGGGAAAATTCACACCATGTGATTTAGTTCAACATAGCATACTTGATGAAGAGCACAGAGCAGCCAGGTATCATGCATTGAGAGTTGTTGAGCTGCAGCACAGACAGATTCTTTTCCTCTTAGCATTTTATCTTTGACGTTATAATACAGCCACAACATTTCTCTCTTTCCTTTCATCCCTCCTAATCTTCCCATATACCCTCCCCACTATCCTTCTAATTGATGCTCTCTTTTTCTTTCACTAATTGTCATGACACGCATATATGTATATACATACATATTTCTAAATATAACCTGCTCAGCCTGTATAATGTTTCTTGCTCTGTATGTTTTCAGGGCTGACCATTTAGTACAGACAACCAATCGGTGAGCTCTTCCTTGAGGAAGACCACCTCTCCATCTTCCACCCACTTTGGCATGTCCATTGATGTTGTCCTTTGTTCAACTCCCATTTGGGCAGACAGACAGCTATCCCAGAGAGAGAAATACAGGGATGGGTGAACTTGCTCAGGCTGTAAGACCAGGCCTAAAGGTACCCACCCAGGTTCTAACACTATGGTTTGAGTATCTGCCCCAAATCATGTGTTGGGAATGTGATTCCCAAGGCAAAGTAGAGGAGGTGGAGCCTGATGAGAAGTGCTTAGGTGAGGGGTGGGTGTCCACACTCACGAATGGATTAATACCAAACATATAGACCTTTCAGCTAAGAGTTTGACATCTCTCTCTGTCTCTGTCTCTGTCTGTCTCTGTCTCTCTCTCTGTCTCTGTCTGTCTGTCTGTCTGTCTCTCTCTCCAATTTTTATTTTATGTGTAATAGAGTTTTGTCTTCATATATGTCTGTGCACCCATGTATGCCTGGGGCCCATGGAGGGCAGAAGAAGGCATCAGATCTCCAGGAGCTGAAATTATATGCAATGGTGAGCTGCTGAGAGTGCCTTGGTTTAAACTGAGGCCCTCCAGAAGAGCAGCCCATGCTCTTAACTGCTGCATCTCTCCAGCCCAATAACAAGCCCTCTTGCCCTTCTGGGTTCCACCATGGGGTGATAAGAGCAGTACATCTCTCACAGAGGAGCAGATGCCAGCACTGCGTCCTTAGGCGTCCCAGATTCCAGAACCATGGGCCGACTAAATCACTGTTATTCATAAATTGGCTTTCAGTATTCTGTTACAGAAAAATACTTCTACATTCATTTCGTCTTCAAATGCATCAAAGGCAGGCACTGACTCACAAGAGTACTCAGAAGCAGAACTGTCTTGGGAAGGCAGTGTCCTGCCCCAGGAGGCCACCCTCTCCCAACTTTAGGATGCTAAATACTCACTTTTCTTTCCTTTGTGGATCTGAGTTTGATTGTGACAGTCCATGGCTGCTACTCAGGGCCCCATAATAAGATTATTTCAGCAGAGGGATGCTTCATGGCTAATTGGCCCAGGGCAGGCATCTGAACCAAGGTGTCATCCTAGAGACAGGAGAGGAAAAAGATAGAAGACCTGCATCCCAAGAGGTACCTTTGGAGACATTAAAATGGCTTTGAGAAGGAGCCTGTCACACCCGGTTGCTGTGATAATTAGATTAGGTAGCAGAGGGATGAAGATGAAGAGAGGCATCCGATGTATTCTGCTCAGGTCCTGGCAAGGCCTGGGAGGTGCAGTTTAAAATAGCTTGTCTGCAGAGATGACCTCCGGAGAGTCACACTGGACACAGTCGAGAGCCAGAGACATGTAGGCTCCAGGGCCCTGGAATGTACCACAGTGGCTGCTTCCAAACTCATATTATGGAGCCAATTGAGGGCTAGAACCTTCCACATGCTTCTGTGAAAATATAGGCTCCCTATTTCTTCCCCTGCAGCTTCCAGAGCAGCTAAGCTGGCTTTGGCCTTAGAGATCTCCATTTTCAGCAAGTTTCTGATGTGTGTTTGGCTTAACAATCACTGGCTTCTTTTAACTTAAGCATCTGAGAGATCTAGAAATGAGGTGAGCAGAGTAACTGGGACCATGTGATGCAATAGCACACTCACTTTGTGTTGAACAATTCACACAGGGGACACACACACACACACACACACACACACACACACACACACACACACACACATACCCATCACACACATTAGCCTTCTTGTGATCACGTATTCTAGTCCTCCTTTCTGCCTTTGTTTCTTTCATACACTAATTCATAGGACTTTTGTATGGGCATTCAGAGATATCACTGTGCCCTATTTTTTCTGCCTCAGAAGTATCAAGAAATTGGGAAAGGTGTGTGGCAATGAACTCATGCATAGGATTAGACCTTGTCTTCTTATTGGAGGATTAAGAGGACCAAAAGCACCCTTAACTCATCAGTCTGAGAAACCCTGCTCAAGCAGCAGCCATGTGGTGCATGCCCCGGAGCCCTCAGACTATTTCGCACCTACAACCATGGCCTCAGGCTCAAATCCACTCCGGTAAAGACAGGTGGAAAAAGTTGAGTAACAATCGGGGCCATCACTCACTACATACTCCTGATCATTAGGCTTCTCTTCCATGAATATTTTTTATCTTTGTTAAACAATCACACATGGTACAAATATGGCCCCAGACATGGCTCTTCAGAGAGCTGTCTCACATACCTCTTTCCCAGAAGTCCCCGACACCTAATTGCCAATCATTTACTTTTGAGTTTCTGCTTTCCTTTCAAAACGTTTAGTCACTGTTAATGAACCAGTACAAACAGGCCTCTGATAATATGTGTGTACGTTGATGTATATATGAAAATTGAATCGTCACAGTACATTGTTTGATGTACTTGGGCTTGCAGGCATGTCCCTCCATTGAGTTTATCCTCTCAGCTGATGCTGTTCATTTTTTAGTATATTCCAATCTTGTTCTGAACCATCTATTAATAAGACTGGACTCTTCTCTTCCTCAGTTAACTGGACACAGGAAGTGAGAGGCAGTGGGTGCTAAATAGAGAGAAAAGAGGCAGGAGAGAGGGAAAGCAGGCTCTGGGAAGCAGCTTATGTAGCCTCAGACCATTTTTGTACCAGTCTTTGGCACCTTATTTCCAGATGGTGACAGATTAGTCCCACACCTACAGATCGCCTCTGTCATTTGCACATCAGACACTATCCAGTTCTGTAGGGGCACCTCAGTGGCTTAGTAAATTGGTGGATTATGATCAACCATCTTGTGTTTGCCTGGTAGAAATCTAGAAGCTTCCGAAGAAAGAGTGGCTGAAGAGAGCGATTTACTTGAACTTCTTCAAGGTCGGTGCTGGGATTCTTCAGTGTGGTCTGTTATGGGTCCACAGATACTGCAAAGCCCATCAGGCATTCATTAAACCTTTTGGGCTATTCAGCTTGAGTGACTGGGCAGTTTTTGGTAATAGCATGAGCTGATAACAGCATTTCTTCTGGTTCTCAGTCAGATGGGAAGGTTTTTGTTTTTTGCTTTTGTCATTTAGCTGATGGGTGGAATAGCTAGACCAAATGATAAATATTGTGTCCAAAGTTTAGATGAACCACTGAAAACTAGGCCTTTTCATAGTAGTAGCGTGGGCTTGACCTTGGAAGAAATTTATTATTGTGCTCTGGGCTCTGAAATCACTGGAAATACTGTAGGAGTTCCCTTGTTAATTCAGATGGCCAACAATTTGGAACGGGCTCCTCAGAAACATTCTGATGGCTTCTACCAGTGTGGTACAACACATCTGACAACTCACCAGGAGCAGAGTGGCCTAAAAGAGCCCCCAGTCACCAGTCTAACAGATGGTATTGGCTCTTTCTGGATATCTCTTTTCACCTGATCACTTATCCTTAAGGAAGTTAAGGAAGCCCAGACTCCCACTAACAGAGTTAGTTCATGGTTCCTAGAGCCTAGGGACACTGCACAGCCTTTTAAAGACTTAATCTGAGAGTTCACACAACTCCTGTTGCTGCATTCTGGAAGTCGAAATAAGTCATCAGTTCGCTGGGAGATGGGCGGAAGAAATGTGCACAGACTACACTTCCTGCTGGAAGAGCAGGAAGGCACACTGGAGAAGGGCATGCATGCAGGAAAGGAGGTCTTGGGGGATGCTGCTTGAGACTGCAATTGGTCCCCGTCCTTGAGGTACTTAAGTCAGGTCAGTCTCTGAAGCATAGAGTGGGTGGCATAAGCCTAACATGTTAAGAAGACGAGTCTCTGTGAAAGGATGAGACACTGTGCAAAGGTAACCTTGGATTTTCTGAGTAATTTATGAAGAACATCATTCAAAGTATATTAGTTCTTTCATGGTTATTAACCTCAAATCACCATGACGCATCTCTCAGCTCACAGAGAAACACACCAGACTACGCCATATTAGAGAAATGTTCTTCCGAGTGACAGGGGGGTATCTGAGAAGGTGCTTTAGAAAATCATTTCCCTGAAACTTCTTAGTCTTGCTTCTCTTCTGGATAAATGACATTTCTGAAATTTTGGCTAATCTACATAGAAGCGGAGGAAGGTAATTAGTGATAACTGCAGAGTGATTGATCTATGCCCCAGAGGTTAAGTTCAGTCTTAGAGGAATGTGATCCACTTGTACATCTGGACTTTCCCAGTTTGCCTCTAGTTGGAGTAGACTGAACTCTGTTAGCTGGCTCTCATATCTCCTCCTAACCTTAGGGAACTAAATGGATATTAGTGGGCTTGGAGGCCAATGGCAATGGATCCCTTTCTTGTAGACTTTAGTCCTCACCTCCTGTCTGCTAGTAGCACTATAAAGAGAAGTGTCTCCTTGGGAAATAAATTTCTATACAAAAGGGTAGGGTATCTGCCTTGTTGAGCCTCACTAAGGCAACTCTACCCCCTCCTGGTCAAAGTAATACACCCTAAATTCTGTGTCTGGCCTGAGTGGAAACTGGATATTCTAAGCTACTCACTCCTATACAGCTAATGCAGCTGTGCCTGTCAGTCACTGGCCTAGAGTGCAGTGTCTTGGAAAGCTGATCACTTAAGGAAATGCTAAGGAGAGGGGAGGATTAATTATCCTTTTAAGGAGATAACCTACTTTTCTCCTTTGGAAGCAGTTTGCAGAGCTCTCGATGTGTGGAGTCTCTATCATGTGCCTTGCTCACTGAGTCCTACTCAGAGAAACATACCTTTTTTTCCCTTCTATATTAGCTAAAGTCTGGGCATGCTTTTTGGAGTGTCTGGGCCTTCTCACTCATTTTGTTAAGCCTGTGAGCACTCTGCCATGCTGCTGTTTGCTGACCTATTGCAAAGGGCCTTTTCCCTTATCCTTCATCTCCTCTTTCCTGGGAGCTGCTGAGATTTGCAGCTTACCTGCCCTGTTCTTTTTCTTCTTCTTCTTCTTCTTCTTCTTCTTCTTCTTCTTCTTCTTCTTCTTCTTCTTCTTCTTCTTTTCTATCACTAATAAAATTCTCAAATTTATCAGCCTGACTTCAAATTCTTTTATCTAAACTAAGAAGTTCAAAATGGATCCCCAGTTCCCCTCATAATACTTTCAATGGCACTCAGACAAAAGAGGCCCTTATGGAAGAGCAGAGAGGAACTGAGGAAGATAGGGTATTTGTGATCAATGTTCAATGCCTTCTGGCATGTCACTAAATAGAGACTGTGTTCTATAGATGTCACAGTCCCTGCTTGGAAGCTCTTCCCAGTACTGTTGCAATTTTTTAAATAAGTCAGCATATATTTATTACACTAAGTAATGTGTTTTATTATGTCACTTCCAAATATCCATGTAATATACCTTGATATTCAGTCCATTAGCCTCTCTTATCCTCCACCTGTCCCTCCTTTCTTCCTCTAATTCCCTACCATCCCCAATAGCCCCCCGTTTAATGTTCCTATCCTTTACTTTTGTTAAATTCCCATATGGGAGAAAAAAATGAAATTATCTTTCTGAGTCTGGCTTCACTCGATGTTATAATCTATAGTTTACCCATTTTCCTCAAACAGCATAATTTTATTCTTTACAGCTGCCTAGAACTCCACCTTATGCAAGTATCACATTTTCTTCATCTATGTGTCTGCTGGTGGACAGCTTCACTAGTGCCATACTTAGCAGTGGTGAATAGTGCTGCAATAAATGTGAGTTGGCAGCTGGATCCTAATTGCAGTTTGTTGATATCCATCATGGCTGTGCAAACAGCATCCCATGATGAGAAAATGAACTGTTGGTCAGAAAATACTCTAAACTCCAAAGAGAGATGATCTTGCCCCTCCTTTTGGCTATCCTTTCTTTCTTTCTTTCTTTCTTTCTTCCTATCTTTCTCTCTTTCTTTCCTTCCTTCTTTCCTTCCTTCCTTCTTTCTTCCTTCCTTTCTGTCTTTCCTTTTTTCTTTTTGTTTGTTTCATTTTTCCCCCGTTCCACCCTCCCTCCCTCATTCCTCCATCCCTGTCCTTTAGCCCTCAGAAAGGGGGAGCCCCCCCCCTTTCCAACTGATGCCAAACTGTCAAGTCTCTTTAGGATTGCCTGCATCCTCTTCCTCTGTGGCCTGGCAAGGTTGCCTCACTGGGAAGAAGTGATCAAAGGGCAGGCAACAGAGTTCATGTTGGAGACAGTCCCTAGTCCTCTTAGTAGGTGGCCTACATGGAGACTGAGTTTCCTATTGGCTACCTCTGAGAGGGAGACCATGGTTTTCTCTATGCCTGGTCCTTGGTTGGTGCATCAGTCTCTGTAGGGCCCCCTTGGCCCATATTTGTTGGCCCTGTTGGTTTTGTGGAGCTCCTGTTGCCTCCTGGTTCTTTGGCCACTTTACAGCCTGATCCCAGCCCCCTCCGCCCTTCCCTCCAGTCCCACTCCCACACTCCATCCCTCTTATTCTTCTCACCCATATCATCTTTTTCATTTAAAAAAAAAAAAAAAAAACTACTGTGTTTAATAGGCAGGCAGACACCCGAGCTTGACGTTGACTCTAGAGAAAAGATACAAAGGGATCCCACCCCTACATCTATCACGGGATGGACATAAGGACAAAGAACCTTCCCAGCCCCAGCTAGTGAGAACATGGAGGGCCAAGCATCCAAGTTCTCATTTCTGTTTTGAAAATGTGGAATTTTAAAATTAGAATGAATCCCGCCCCCTATTTCTTCAGGCCTTCACCTGACTGCGACTGTCTCTGTAATATAAAACAGACACAGCGGGGCCAACCCGAAACCTATTTACCTTACCACCAGAGCCCATTAAACTAACTCAGCCAAATGTATGTGTCTTCTGGGTATTGTGTCATGTTTTCTCCAAAAGTTAAGACTACCACAGGCATGGTGGAGAAGAGAGGAATTAGGTTCATCAAAGGTTAATAATTCATTTTCCTTAACCAATTTCTGTTTCCCAAGTTCTTTTTTTGGAATATAAAGAAAACTAAGACAGTGGGTTATGAACCCAAGTTTCCAGAATTAGCTGGATTAATTAACACTCTCACTATCAGTATAGCAAGTCTCCTTCCCACAACCTCAATCTCACAGCTTGCTATTTTCTTCTTTTGTCTCTCTCTCTCTCCTTTTTTTTTTTTTTATTTTTTTATTTTTTATTTCTGTCTCCCCCTCCTCCCTGCCCAGCAGTAGTAGGGATCGGAGCCAGGGCTTCATCCATACTAGCATCCTATTTTCGTATGCTAGCAATATGTACCATCCTATTATTGAGTTATATCCACAGCTCACTATATATATATATATATATATATATATATATATTTTTTTTTTTTTTTTTTTTTTTTTTTTGAGTAAGGATCTCACTAAGTTGACCAGACTGAACTTGAATTTTCTCTGTAGCACAAGCAGGCCTTGTAATTCTGATCTTCCTGCCTTGGCATATAGGGGTGTAGGCAGGTCTGTACCAGCAGGGTGGGAAATGTTCTGTTTCCTTGAGAACAATACCAGAATGAAGAGGAGTGTCAAGGTTGAGGATTTAGCTGAGTGGTAGAGTGCTTGCCTGACAAGTGCAAGACCCTGGGTTCAGTCCTCAGCTCTAAAAAAAAAAAAAAAAGAAAAGAAAAAGAAAAGGGTGTCAGTGTGACTAGTATTTCTTTGGTGACTATAGATGTTGAACGTGTGTGTGTATGTGTGTGTGTGTGTGTGTGTGTGTGTGTGTGTGTGTGTGTGTATGTGGATTGGCCTTTTGTAGTTCTTTTGAAAAGTGTTCATTTCCCCTTTTATGGATTAGATGATTACTTTTTAAGATGTTTGTTCTTTAGAATTCTTCCAATATTCTAAATATGAATCCCCTATTTGATGTATGAAAAATAAATTCTCAGAAAACAGCTATACCTTCACATTTAACCTTCTGCATGTCTAATTGACTGATTGAAACTCCAACTGTTGTGAAGAAGTTAGAGTGTTTCAGGTTCAAGGCCTAATTATAATTTATATTATTGGGCTGTCTTTAGCCCACTAAATAGCCATTCCTTGCCCACTTCAGTGTCAGAAGTAACGTCTTATAATTAAAAAAAAAATATAAACCCTTTAGGATATAGTAACAGTACCCTAGTTTACACCAATCAAAGCCTAGTTTACACATCATCAAACAGCATCTGAGGCCTTTATCTGAGAGTTCTCTGCTCTGTCTGTGTCATGTTCTTAACAAGGTATTTGAAAAGCACGCCAATTTATGACTTTGTTCTGTTGCTGTTTAAAAAAAAAAAAAAACTTCATCAAACTGTTACTTTACCAGAATGTGGAAATTTGTGTTCAAGGATGTGCAGGGACCATAGTCACTCATATCTGGATACAGAACAAAATATCTCTTCTCCTCTAGAGGTGAAAGTCATAGGTTTCCATTAACAGATGAATATCTGGCAAAGACTTTCTCCAGCTTGAAGGCTATCTTGAGGAAGGAGGGTAAAGCAGAAGGGTGGGTTCTAGAGGTGTCGAGATTGGTCTATGAAGGGAACCTATGACAGAGACTAGAAAGCCCTCCCTACCGAGACTGACATGGAACAGTGTAACAGCGTATGCATGGAAAAGCTCACAGTGTGGATGACCTAAAAGTTCATGGCATTGGGATACAAACATTCCACTCCTTTGGGCAGCATTTGTCATCTAGAGTCCAGCTCTTCCTTAGCTCCTTTCATTGAATTGACTCTCCTATTAAAACTGACATGAGTTGGTCCAAATCCACGTTCAGGAACATAAAAACCTGGGAATCCCAGAGGTGCCAAAGCCTGCTTCCAAGTCTCCCTACTGTGTGCCCTTTGCTGGTCACAGGCTGTTTAATGGGAGGTAGTGCCCCTTTGCTCTAATATCCTATGTCACTTTCCTCTCTCGTTATGTTTGATCTACAGGCACAAAATCAGTTAGAGACTGGACTTCATATTTCTTCAGAAACACAGTCTATTTCTGAGGTCTAAATGTGTGGTGGGAAAATGTCTAGCTTCACCCATGTGTCTGGTGTGCATGCCATAGCTGCCTTTCTTTCCTGGTGCCTGGCTCTTCATTTTTTCTCCTCCTGAAAAGGCTTAGGTCTCTCTCTTTCCTCTCACACAGTACAGTGATCTCCTGACTCATGGCCCGTTGTATGTGAAGCAAATAGTTTTCCTCTAATAGCCGTGGCTTAGGAATTGCTAGAGGTCAGATGAGAGGGTGTTAAACTAGCTAAGGTTGATTAGGGGTCAGTGCTAGCAAAAAAAAAAAAAATGAGTTTTGTACTTTCTCTTGGGATTTGATTGAATGCCTGGTGGCCAGGCTTCCTTCCACTTGGAAGGAGAGAATGACCGACTCTGCAGAGACACCCCAGTTTTCTGCTATTTCTTGGGGGGTAGCTCCAATCTCATTCCTATTACAGAGAGGCAGCTAGTCACCTGGAAGACTAAGGGCAGGCATGGAATCTTTTATTCTCTTCCCATAGAAATTGGCTTTCTTCTCATCTTCTCGAACCGTGTTAGCCTAGGATGCTCTGCTTGCACTGAGACTCCTCGGAACAAGAGCACGGTCTCCCTTTCTTGTCACTTTTGGATTTCCTATTTGAAAAAGGCTTACATTCTACGTGTCATGTTGCCAACAGTGCCTCCTCCCCAGGAAGCCACATGGGTGGAGAATAAAAGTGATGCCTCTAAGGAACACACATACTAAGGAGTACATAGACCACACAACTGTGACTAAAGCCTCACTTTTTGCATGAGCAGGTGAAAGAGTTTCTGTAAATGTGTCCTTAGGTGATGAAAAGTAACATGAGCCCTGGGAGGGGACAAGGGGTCTAGAACAAGAAAAGGAATGGCGACCTGGAAGAAAGTAGTGGAAACTCTAAGGCTTATAACAGTCTGAGAAAGACAAGTTTAATGACCTTGAACTGTGTTCTTCATCTTGTGGGTATTGGGAGGTATTCGGTGGAGTGCTAGAATTCTGCCCTTTAAAACAAAAATATAGTGGGGACTGCAGGTGCTTACATCCCACCATACTCTGCTAGTTGATGGATTTTGATAAGTGAGTGCCAGAAACCAATAGGCACTTTACAGTGTCACTCTGGGTAACTGCTTAGGAGGCCAATGTAAGAATGTGCACCAGAGTTTCTTGAGGCTAAACTAAAGAACTGATTGTGGACACATAGGGGGGAACCATGTACACCGTGTTACATAAAACTGTGTGATTTAAAGGGAAACAGAATGCACTTTGCTGACAGGTGACATGCAGTAAGCAAAGATCAGGATCAGAGGTGAGGAGAGGGTTTACAGATGCAACTTGGGAATCATATCTTGAAGATTCTTGAAATTTCTGCAAAAGATCGGATCTAAGACTGACACAGGCAACAAAGCATATTTAAAGGGGAGGAGATGATTATATATAAAAAGGCTATTGATATGACCCTGTATAATAATATTCTAATTGCCTTTCATTTTAAAATTAATTTCAAATGAAATTGCCTTTTCCAAGAAATGCAAGGGTGGTTTAACACTAGAATATTCATTAAGTTAATTCATCAAAGAGACACAGATATGGCTATACCCTTTGGCATAAGAAAGACATGACTAAAATAAAATATTTAAAATAGACGCTCTTAGAGAAAAATTAAAAATATGTGCCTTGGTTAGCTAGATAATGTTAATTTTAGAACATTAGAATAAACACTGCTGAATTCTGAAAACCATACAAACTACATTGGAAAAATGACTAAATATGTGAGTATATGTGTTTAGCATGTTGCTGAAGTTCCTATTAACAACAACAATAAAACAAGCAGAATTTGGAGAGAAAAATTACAAAGGAAGAGATAAAATTATAGGTTTTTAAAGATAAGCTAAGAAAATCATATATAGTGAGTCTAAAAATGCGTACAGGAAACACACAAGCATGGCTCTGTGTTCCTAATGACCAGGTAGATGCAGCAAGGACAGAGAGGACCTAGAAAACACATTTTGGCCTTCTAAGGGGCTGATGGAAAGGCTCAGCAGTTAGGATCATGTGCTGAGGTCTGGGTTGATTTCCCACCATCCATGAGGTTCACAATTGGCTCTAAGTCCAGTTCTGAGTGGATAGATGCCATCTTCTGCCTTCTGGGGGTGCCGGTATTCATACACACAACACACACACGCACACACACACACACACACACACACACACACACACACGCAAGCATGCATGCAAGCACACACACAAACACACGCATGTATGCACTCACACACACATTTTAAATGAAGGAGAAGAGTAACACACATGACTAAATTAAACTTAAAATATTTCTATTTACCATGACAGTCTAAGAAAATGTAAACAGTAAAAATCCAGTCTAGTTAATGGGAGGAGATATATGTATTGTTAGTCCCCAGAAAGTACTAATGCCTCCTTCAGATTAAAGGAAAGGCCAAGACTTGATGGGAAAAAATGACCAAAGATATATGAAAACACTTCACTAATGCTAAACCTCAGTGACCACTATGATAATAAAGAGAGATTTGTAGCTATACTGATAGAGAGGTATAAATTACCACCATATTGGCAAAAAACAGATCATTAAGGATCAACAAAACTTGAACCATAAAATGATTTGCATCCAGGATCTGTAGCAAGTTCACATTAATCGCAGTGGATGAGAAAACAGAGAGGCAGCATGCGCCGACATTGAAGAGAAGCAAAGACTTTCAAATCACCAATTGCATAAATTTGTGTATAAATTTATTTATAAAATATGGACAGCAATGAACATCTGCTGTGGTCAAGCAGAATAATATGCATAAGAGCTTAGAATTCTGGCAGGTTATATAGAGGCCTATAGCCCTCTGTTTATCCGTGCACCCTTGCTCCATCCATATATCCATGTAGCCAATATCTTGGTCTCTTTAGCTGCCCCCTTATCACTCACACATCTTCCTTGACTCTCACACACCAGCTCCCTGTGGTCTCTAGCTCCTACTTGCCTGGCATGGCTGCTGTGCTCTATGCTGTCTGTCTGTCACCTCTGGCCTCTGCTGCTGTTGCTGTCACGTGTGCCCCTGCAACTTTCCAGGCATCCTTTCCTTGTTTTAGTCCAGGTTACTCTTCTCTAGCATTTCCACCTTTAAAAATAATATGCAACTTGAGTTTCTTCTTCACTCTTTTTCTCCTCTGAAGCTCTCTGGATTTCTTGATGAATTACTTGCCCCCTCATCTGTCTGGATAACCGTAAGCATCTTTGGTATGCTTACTTGAAAATGTTTCCAATCCTTCCGCTCCTTACTCTTGAGCCCACAATCTCTCCATCCTTAACTGGGTAGCAGATTTCACACTTTGGTGTCTTCCAAGCTGCCTTTCATCATTTGCTTCAAAACTCCTTCTTGTGCCTGGTCTCTACAAAGAGCCTCAAGGTCCTCCCTACCCTGCATCCAATTTGTCAACACAGTTCCAATCACAAAGATCTCTGCAGATATAATGAAAACAATAAATCTAGTAAGATCTAGTGAGCAGCTATTATTTAATCAAGGTTGTGTTGAGCATTTGAAATGTTTAATTTCTCTTAATTTCAAGAGTTTGCTCCTTCCTCCATGAAGTGTCCTTACCTCCACCCAGAGTTTTTCAGATTTAGATACTAAGGTCCATGTGATCTGCTTCATGGCTGCAAAGAGGTAGAACCCTCTACTGAGGCACCTTTCCTGCAGGTAAGATTCTCCAGGCTTCCTGAAACATAGCAAGTGCAACCTCTTAGGGTTCCCCCCTGACCTGCAGGAGCACCCAGCTTCTCTGCATGATGTGTGCTTTTTTTTTTTTATCAGAGTCCCCTATACCCATCTGCCCTTACATCCTTTTAGTGATGGTTGGGTCTTGGCTTACTTGAGTCATATTCCTAAGTACACAGGGCAGCTTCTATTCTCAGTGCTGTGTGAGGACCTGGCCCCTCCTTCCAACTCAGCTTCAGAGCTTCTGGTAGCTTCTACTATAAAAAGGTGACTTGTCACAAACACGCTCTCATTCTTCTCCTATGGATCAATGCTAAGAGAATTCCTCTGTGAATATCTTCACCGAATCCCATCCCCCAACACATTCAAAGGGTTGCGGCACTGGATATAAACAACATAAATAGGGACAAGGGATTATGGTCCTCACTCCCACACCTGAGTGAGAAGCCCCAGATGGAACACCCTCCACCCCCATTTGTAGTTTTGGTAGCAACTGATGTGACACTTATGCTTACAGCTGCCAAAAAGGAAGACAGAATGAAGCCAGAACTAGCCAGATCTGCCTCCCAGCTTCACCTCTGTGCCTGCCTGTGACTTCTGCAAGGGACCCGGCCACCAAGGTGTTGTGGTGTGAAAATCAGGATTCCTTAATGTCTACCTCAGGGGGCTGTTGCCGGGCTCTGAATAAGATAAATCTCCCTAATCATATGTGTTTAAAAGCTTAGCACCACATTGCACACAGAGCACAGTCAATAATGGCTGCTCGCTGGCCCTTCTGCTGGTTGGGGAGATGTGGCTGAATAATTGATGAGTCTGAGCATTGAAGAAGAGAGCACAATGAGCAAAGTTCTTGTCCCACAAGATCTCAGGGCTCAGGTTGCTTAGAATTCTTTTCTCTGGCTGGAGGCATTGTTTTCCACCCTTGTTAACAAGGGGGCGTACCCTCTGGGCAGGCCCAGTTGTCACTCAAAACCTTCTGTAAGCTTTTTGAAAATCCCAGCATTGTTAATCAGTCTCTCTCCAAAGCTGGTTGGAGGGAAATTCAGATCCAAATGCACAAAGGAGTAGAGGCAGCTGAGGGCACTTGAAGTGCAGGTTGGGAAATAGAAACAAGACAATGGCTGGTAATGGAGACTCCGCACCTGTTTGGTTGGTGCTCACTCCTGCGGAGAGCAGCCACCAGCTGCTTACTGGAAGTCTTTCCCTCCCTCTCCCCCACCCCCAACTCCTCATAGAGATACAGTCAATCTGGAGGCTGTGTGGTCTATAGGAAAATCCAAGAAGAATGACTCAGTGCCTGCAGCAGCAGCAGCAGCATCACCTTGAAATGAGACCAGAGTTGGCCAAGAGATGCTGGCAGCCACCACCCACTGCTTGGTGACACATCGGACAGGAGCCTGGTTTTCATTTGCAGCCCTGAGATTACTTCTCCTCACCTCTCTGAGCTTCCAGCTCCCAGTCCTTCCCTCATTGCCAGGTGGCAGTCTGCTTGGCAGGTGGCAGCCCCCTGGCAGCCTCCTCTGTTTCCTTTCCCTCTTTCTCCCCCTGAGGGGGAAGATGTAAGCATAGTAGGTTTTGTCTGCAGTGTGTGTGTGTGGGGTCATCCTCCCCATTAATTCCTAAGCTTCCGCCCAAGATTCATTTCTAAGTCATTGCTTCTGACCTCCCTGATCTGCATGCCCATAAGCAATGGTTCCTCTAATATGACATGGTCCCTCCAGAGAGGAGGCATAGTCTCTCCTCTGCAAAGCGCTTCTGTAGAGAAACAAAACTCACCCATGGGAGAGGAAGATGAGGCTGTTTATACAAGGCATCCCGTAATGAGAGTGGTCCAGCACCATTTCATATATTTGGCAGGCAGGAGAGTTGCATAAGAGACACTTTCCAGGGGCGCTCTGGAAGCTGTCAGCATGGGGAAGCAGCAGGCAGCTGACCAACAGCAGGGTACCCTACATTATTGTTTTGGCAGCCCTATTTAACTCTCCTAGTGAGAACCGAACAGGAAATTGAGGCACGTGGGAGGGAAGCTGGTAGCCATCAATCAAGTCCTGACTGTTGGGAAAGGGATCGCTTCTTAGCTTGTCATCTGGTTTTCCTGGGGGTTCTGTAGAGGCTACCGTTCCAAGTCATATGGTTCCTGTGAGATCTGCCTATCATCTATGTACATGTTTACTTTCCTAGTTGCCAAGCTTGGCTGCACACTGCAGCAACCTGGGCTCAAGAATATGCTGGGGTCTAAGAGCGACACCAGAACTCCAGTACAGAGAGTAGGACTTAATATAACAGGATTGTTTCCTAGGCTTCAGGAGGCGTCAGTACCCCCTTGGGTCATCCCAACACTAAGATTGGAAACTACATTCTTCCAGCAAGAGTTCATAAACATTTTATGAGTAAGGTCACATCGTAACTACCTTAGGCTACGTGGGTCCTGTGCCCTGCATCATAAAACCATTCCATTCTGCTGGTAGAGCATAAGAGCAGCAAAGAACCATGCAGTATTATGGAGGTAACTGCATTCCAGCCAAACTAGCAGTGACCACATCTTGCCACAGGCAGTTGTATACTGGCCCCCTTTCCAAATTTTCCTAACTACGGCAGTTCTTGAGGGTATTTGTGAGCTACACAGACTCCTGGGCTCACTGCAGAGTTAAGGAAGCGTGGACAGTAGAAGGAAGTACTCTGGGGCATACAGACATGCTCATCTTTCCTGTAAGGGATGGCAAGATTCCAGAAGGGGCAGGCGGCACTCTTGCATAATGCATCTCAGTGTTGACTCAGGTTGTTCCATAAAATGATGTAGAAGGAAAAGGTGGGTGTATTAGTTAGTTTTATCATTTTTATAATCAAATATCCGAGAAGAAGCAACTTCATGGAGGAAGGCTTATGCTTTGCTCACAGTCTTGGGGTGTAGTCCACCATGGCAACAAGAACAGTCGTACTGTGGTTGCAGGCAGGCGAGGCTGCTTGCTCACATCTTGGGAGGCTAGGAAGCAGAGGTAGGACAGGACTATCAGGCCCAAGGCTCATTCCTACTAACCTACTTTCTGTAGTGAGGACCTGCTTTCTAAAATGTTACAATCTCCCCAAATAGTGCCATCCAGTGGGGACCAACAGTTCAAACTCACAAGCCTATGGGAACCAGCTCACATTCCAACTATTACAGTACAGGAGGAAAATGGTTCAATAAGGGTTGCTGTGATGGAAAGGGGGACATAAAGGCAAGGATGGCTTCTGGTCCAGCCTACTGATATGTCAATGACTGAGTAGAGAAAGCCAGGAGAAAGAGGTCTTGAACAAGGAGCATCTCCACATGCCAGTTTAGCTGATTGCATTTTAAACAACCCTAAGAGAGTTTGGAGGCAAAAACCATTCATGAAAGAAGGCCTAATGGCAGGATGAGGACCCAGGTTCATGACCCACCTACCATCGTGGTGTCAGCTGCCCAGCTTAGATGAGCAGTGGAAACTGAGGGCGCTGAAGCTGATGAGTGGTGAGCAAGCTGGTCCTTCTCTCCTGAAGGTCTGGGAAATGTCCTTCCATGGCTGCCAAAGAGAAGGAGGACAGTAGAAGAGGCATGATGTAACAGAACATAAGAAGGAAAAGTGTTGTGGTACACACCTTTACTCCTAGCACTGGGGATGTAGAGGCAGGTAGATTTCTGAATTTGATGCCAGCCTGGTCTACAGAGCTAGTCCCAGGACAGACAGGGCTTCACAGAGAAGAAATCCCATCTCAGAAAGACGAGGGTAAAGAACAGCGGTGAAGAAGATTAGGCGTGACCTGGCAACACGAAAGTTTGTAGGAATCAACATTCAGTATTTCCTTCAAGAGTGAAAACTCTCACTGTCCTCTGGTGGCCCTGGGAAAGAGAAAGCAATCAGTTTTGTAGGCTGATAATAACAGCAAGACATAACCATCAATGAGACCTACTTTGGGGAGAATTTTCACTTACCTTGTATTTAAACACAATGACATCAGTAAATTGAGCATATAACTTGTTTCCATCATGTAATATTTTCCAAGTTTCTCATGACTTTGAGGTGCAAACTTTGTTTTTAAGGTAAGGAAACTTAATTAGAGAAAGTAAGGGTCTTGCCGAAGTCTACACAGGCATTAAGTGAAGAGCTGAATGCAATAAAAGCTCCCCCCTTTTTTGATGAATCTAGCATATTTTGGAGGCTTCTGACATATTCTTATACCTCCAAGCTAGTCCATCCAAGCCACTGACAGCCTGGCCCCTTGTCACAGCCTGACTTTCTTCACTCCAATGGGCACAGTGAACAAGGATGCATGGAGATTTGTTTTAAATGGACCTCTAAACAGTCCTGTACAGAAGCTTAGATATTTTTAGGAGGTAGAAAATGTATTCTAGTGTCAAAGGAAAGAAAAATGATAATAAAACCACAGTGAAAAACAAAAAGAAACATATGAGGTTTCAGATCAGTAAAAAATAACTAGGAAATAATAGAGTTGCTTAGTGAGTAATCTTTTTAAAAAATCTCTTGTTTTCATTGTACTTTACTTTTTCTTTTTTTCTTTTGTACTTTACTTTTTCTAAAAACAAAAATAAAAGCAAAACAAAATACCCCAGCACCTTCTGGAATGAATGAATCTGTGGGAATACATATTTTAGCATGTCTTTCAGGATGCCTGCAGAGTGATGTCTACTTCTGTCCCCCTTCTGTATACCCAGCCTCTTCCCTCATCCTCCCCACTGGGCATAGTCTGAGGTTCCTACAGTTCTGAGGCAGACAAGCAGTCATGCCTTGGGACCAGCCCATTGGGCAGCCTACTGTGCTGCTGGCTTCCTTCAGACAGAAGCCTGGAGACACAGGCCTTTCATAGCCTAAAGAAGAGTGTTACTCCTCTGTTCCTGCCCCGCCCATTCATGTTTCTAAGCAAGTCAGCATGAGTCTTTCTCATGTGGGAGAGGCTATTCAAGGGCATGCATGGTGTTAGGTATGGATCAACAGAACCTGGCTAAGCATTTCAGAACACAGAATTGCAAACTGCCTGCAGACCTGTGCATGAGGGAGAATTGGTTGTCATTAAGTCGCTGAGACATAGCAAATGGTTGTCACTACAAAAAAAAAACCTGCTAAAGCCTTAATCATACAGCATCAACTTCGAGAACTTTCTAGCTCTTCTTTCTCATTAAACCCCTGACCCCTGCCATGTAACTTATACTGTATACGACACAGTATATACTAAGTTATATAAAATGGATGCAGTTTTTACATTCCTGGTGTGTTTATTGTACAATATCCAAGAAGGCTGGGGTTGTTGGCTGTGTTGTACCTGGCTATATACCCCACAGTGGCAGCAGCTAGGACAACATCAACAAGACAATATTCCCTTGACAAATGCTTGTTGAGTGGATGGATGAGAAATGCTGTTACAAGAGACGGGTCTGGGTTGTCAATATGCCAAAGAACACATCTCAGCCAGAGGGTGACTTTGCCGACAGTGGGTTGGATGAGGTAGAAACTTCAGAGATCATTCGAGAGGCTTTGTCCTCGCTTGGGTCAGCCATTCTTTTGTGCAGTGGGCCTTTTGATTCTTCAGGTTAAACTAAATGGTAGTTTGCATAGATTGACTCAACACTATAGAACACCTACTTGAGGCAGCCACAGAAAGTAGAAAAGGGAAAGACTTGCAAAGATGCCCAGCTCTGAGATGCTCCTTCAAAGGAGGGAATATTAGTGGCATGAGAATGAACAGCAGACCATGTGTGTCACCTAGAGCTATGTCACAAAGCACCACACTGGGTGACTCATGGAAACAGATGCGTATTGTGTGGTCATAAATATTAGATCATTGATGAAAGTCAACCACTCAACGCTCTGTGCCAGTGAGGTTGCTTCTTTTGAGGGGCCTGGAGGGCAAATCTATTCCAAAGCCTTCTGGAAGCTTCCAGTAGTTGCTGCAATCTTTGGCTTGAAGATACAGTGTCATGATCTTCGTTGCTACAGGACAATTGTCTGGCTTGTTTCTGTGTCCTGGTGTCTTTTTCTGTACTTATTCAGATGTGAGTCAGACAGAATTAGGATCCCATCCCATGAACTCTTCTCGACCTGATTCTTTCTGCAAGACTCTGTCCTTCCAAATAAGGTCACATTTCCAGGCACTGGGGGATTAGGACTTCTATGCATTTTTTGAGTGGGAAAAGTTCATTCATGGCAGACTTGCCCTTTCTGGAACCTGAGATCTAGCAGTGGAAGGAAAAGGGAAAGGGATAAAGCATTGCTGGTAACCTAATGTTGGTCCCAGAGATGAGGCAGGGCTAGTGAGAAGCTGGGGCTGAGCATGGTAAATGGGGTACTGCAGGAGATGACTGGGCAAGCTGGTTAGAAACACACTATAGTCAGGCATAGGAAATAGGTACTTCAGAGCCTAGTAGAAGTACAGGGAATGGAGGGGATGGGCCAAGATTACTGAGAGAGGCGGGGGGGGGGGGAGGCTGCTGAATAAGAGCAAGCTGGGATTTGAAGGAAAGTAGGAAGTACCCAGCAGAGGAAGAAATACAAGTGAGAGTCGTAGCAGCAGCACTGTGGAGTAGAGGTGAAGCTGCCAACATCTTGCTGTAAGTGCAGCTGAAGAATTGGTGCAGGACCCTGGAAGGACAGGATGGGGTTGGGGAGCGGGAAGCAACTCTGAGGTCCGGTACTCTTATGGGACAAGGGAACTATTGATTGCCTTAGAAATTGTGGGTGACAGGCAATCCATCTGCTTTGCATTACACATAGATAGACCAAGCCAGCTGCCCACTGCAGCCTGGAGGTCAGAACTCCTGTCTAGCATGGAGAAGGTAGTTTGAAAGCTGAATTTATGAGAGAAGAGGAAGCCTTGATCCTGAACAGGGGTAGTTGAAATGGAGAAGGTGGGCTCAATATAGAAATGCTTAAGCAAGTTGAGTGACTAGTGAGCAAGATAAAAAACAATGGAAGACCAATGAGTCCTGCTATTGGGCGGGGGGGGGGGGGGGGGGGGGGGGGAGGGATAGACAGAGGAGCTAGGGCTAGGCTTGTCCCCTTGAGCTCTTTACCTGAAGATATCCAGTGGTAGTCAGCCACAGCTTCTTCATTTCAGAAGATGTCACTAATTATTAGAGTGACACTTCTCTTGACCATGGTGCTTAGACACTTGGAAACGTCTGAGACACTTTGGGATGCACATCTGTAGGGGGCGATGCACACCTGGTACCTTATGATAGAGGTCAGGGGATGGCTTAGCATCTCACAATGGACAAGACTGTGTCATGCATAAGAGACAGTATTGCCCCAGAGCCCATGGTGAAGGAATTATGGGATGCAGCAGGCACTGCCCTGGAGGGGGAGACATGAGAAAAAACATTGAGGAAAAGTGAAAGCTCAGGAGTGCACTGTACAAGACAGACCAAAAGTACAAGATGGTGGTGGGAAAGGGGGGATGGAAGGCACTGGGCTTCTTTTCCACTTTCAAATGGAAATGACTGTCAGAAGAGAATCATTAAAATGTACTGCAGTGTGGAGAGATGGTTCAGTGGTCAAGAGTACTGGATGCTCTTTCAGAGGACCTGGGTTCAATGCCTAGCCTCTATCTAGCAGTTTACAACCATCTGTAGCTCTGGTTCCAGGAAATCCAATGTCCTTCTCCTGGTCTCCAGGGGCACCGCACACATGTGGTGCACAGACATACATGCAGGCAAAACATCCATACCCATAAGATAAAAATAAATGCATCGTATTTAAAAGTGTTCTAGGGTATTGCACAGCAATAGTTACATGTAGGCATAGATAATATGCATATTGTAAAATAGCATATTGCAACCTCATGGTAGATTTCTTAAGAAACAGCTTGTATTGTTCTGAGTATCAGTTTTCTTTTCTTTTTTAAAAGAAAGCTAGAAGAAAGAGCAAAGGTCTAACTTTATTTTTGTTTTGAGGGAGCTTTTTGTGTAGCCTAGGTTGATGGTAAACTGGCTCAGGCTAAGGTTGATCTTGGATTTTGAGTCCCACTGCCTTTACCTCTCCAGTGTTGAGATTACTGACCTGTGTATCACTTTGGTTTATGTTGGAGGTCAAGCCCAGAGCTTCCTCTATGCTTGGTCAGCAGTTCATCTGAGCTAGCCCCATGTGTGTACTTCCACACTATAAATTCTCTATGTTCTTTGTGTGTGTGTTCCACATAATAAATTCACTCTCTCTCTCTCTCTCTCTCTCTCTCTCTCTCTCTCTCTCTCTCTCTCTCTCTCTCTATATATATATATATATATATATATATATATATATATATATATATATATATATACTCACATGTGCACATAAGCAGGAGGCCAGAGTTTGATGCTAGGTCACCTCCTTTTTATGCTCTGCCTTATTTTTTGAGACAAGGTCTCTCACTGAACCCAGAGCTCCCTGCTTCTGCTACTGGCCAGCAAGCCCTTAGAGCTTCCCTAATCTCTGCCTCACCCCCAGTGCTGGCATTATATGTGTGTGCTCCTGCTCCTAGACTTTACATCATTTTGGGGATCCAAACTCAGGTTCTTGGGCTTCTAAAGAAAGTTCTTTATCCACTGAGCCATTTCTCTAGCCCCTCATTGTGCACTTACATGGTTCCCCACCCCCCCCCCCCGCCCCGATATAGCTGTCCTGGCTTGGCCTTTGGGTCAGCCTTCAGAACAAAAAGAGGAGGTAAGTGGAGAAACAGAAAGAGCCTTTAGATGGGGCCTTACTTCAAGGACACCAGGGTTTAATTATCCTGGAACAGAACGTGGGCACAAGGTGGGCGGGCTGCCGGCATGAGTGGAAATTGATGTGGTGTCTGAGCTGAGACTGTAGCTGCCTGCGCATTGTTAGCAAACTCCAATTAGATCAGAGAGCTGGGCTGTATGTGGCCAAAGCCTAGTTAGCATTCCATGCAGGCTTCTAACAAGTGCTGTGGAAACAGAGTTAACAAGTGACCACCTGGGTGTGAGGATACTGTCTCGGAAGGAGGAGATTGTCTGTGCTGTAATTACGACATTGCACGACTGTCCTTCCAAAGGTGGGCTTAAACACCCATGTTCATTGTGTCCTTCAAAACACTGCAGTGAGATGGCCACCCAGGGATGAATGGCCTTGGAAGCCCCTGTCCTGCTACATCCCCAACTCCCTAGGCTCTCCTTGGTTTGCCCTCGTCTTGAAATCTTCTCTAAGTGACTGCAGTGCCCACTCTCTTGCCCTTTCTCCGGAAGCTGATGAAATATGAAGTGCAGAGCTCAGAGCCCATTTTCAAGGAGATATTTAATCTGGATGTTAGTTCCTGATTCTATTACAGGCTGCTAGGATTTGGTGGCAGAAAGAGTGAGTCCTTTGAAGGCAATTGCCACTGCAGCTACCCAACACCTCTCAGGGATTTAATCAGGGCCTCGGCCTTGGTCTAATCACCGCCTAACGCAAGCTCTCACCTAGAACACCCTCTGCACAGCCGGGGACAGTTATGTAACTGGTCTAGAGGCACCAAACTCGGAAAAGACAAATTGCTGTGACATCAGCCCAGCAACCCAGGGGCCCTGTCCTTAAGCCCCCTATCTCCTTGCAGTCTCCCACTGCCCTGACCATCCTCACCATGTAATTTGACCTGCTTAATGCCTTTGAGGCTCCCATTTGAATCAGGCATACCATTCTGGCATGGACACCCAGCTTGTTTGGAGGGAATCTCTGCGTAGAGGAGGGCACTGACCACTGAGAAGCACGGCCAGAGACCTAAAAGACTCTCCCTAGAGCAAGAACATCAGAAACCGTTCCATACAAATTGCATTAGGGTCTGTTACCTTTGGTGCTACATACCCTGTGCCAAAAAGTTCTGATTACAGAATATGGAAGGTGTGGTTGGAGGTTGGATGTATGGGCTGGGCTTCCTTGTCTCCACTCCTTGAGAGAGAAAGGGCTGGATAAAAAGGAAGACCACAGGTGACTGATTCTGAGAGCCACTGTCCCTGCCTCACTTCCTGATATGAGACTCAGAGGAACCTGAAAATTCTTGGCTCCACCTTGCCTGTGACTGCCCACTCCTCAGTGCAGAGTTGCTGAGAATTTAATACAGAGAACATGTTTCTGAGAATGAGCCTCTTGAATTTGCAAAGAACCAGATGGAGGCCTCCAGCTGCATCCTCGCCTTCTGTCTTGTGCATGTTGAGAGCTGGCCTGGGTCAGAGCTTGGAGGAAGATAAACCCCAGGCTAATAGAGGGTCACAATAGAGAATGAGTGGCCTGTGGGTTCGGAGGCTCTGTCTGAGCAGAAACCTCAAAGAAGATAAGCAGAGTCATAGAGTAATCTGGAAAACAGCCAGCTAGCAAAGCATCACCAGACAGACATGATGTTGGGAGTGTGGCCAGAGACAGAATACAAAAAAGGAAGTGTGTGTGTGTGTGTGTGTGTGTGTGTGTGTGTGTGTGTGTGTATGTGAGAGAGAGAGAGAGAGAGAGAGAGAGAGAGGGAGAGAGAGAGAGAGAGAGAGAGAGAGAGAGAGAGAGACTGCATTAGAGCCAGGTATTTGAGCTCACATCTTATTCCCATTAATGTAGGAAATGACTAAAATGATTTGTGCCATTGAGACTTCTGGTTACAAATCAATAAAAGAGAAATGTACAAAGTAAAAATATGAGCCAGTGCAATGAAATTCAGGAATCACAAAGGCCCTTTGAAGCCAATGTAAGAACAGAGAGCATGCCGGTCTGCATTATGAGTGTGTTTTATTACATCATCTTCTCTAAACTGGCAGCAAGAGCTCGGTGGCAAGACACCTTTGGGATCACTGGACACTGCTCCTTGTGGGCTGAACGTCTGGGTACAGGTGGGTGAAGTCAGGCAGTGTGACTGTCCATCTTCCCTGTCACCTTCACTGACTTTAAAATCACAGTGGAAACATGTTTAGGCTAGGTCTTTGATGACACTTCCAAAATGATTGGTGTGAGGCGGGAAGACACATTGAATGTGGGCTTCATCATTCCATGGGCTGGGGTCCCAGACTGGATAAAAAGGGTGAAATAAGCTAAGACCTGCTTTTGTCCCCCCTCTGCTTCCTTAGTGTGAATTCAGTATATCCACCATGTTCCTGCCATTGGTACCTCCTCATGTGTCCCTTCTTAACCTCAAGCCCAATATAATCCTTGCCTCCTTAAGTTGCTTCTTGTCAAGCATTTAGTGGCGGTGATGAAAAAAAGCATCAGAATACAGACAGTGTCCATACCAAAGAGCTTGCCTTAGGAATATGCTCCCCAGGCCTCCCACTGCAGGGAAGAATAGAATGAAAAACATTAGGGGAAATGTCTACCCCCACCAACCAGCTCTAATAAGTCTTAACATCTTGCTGTTTTTGCTGCAGAGGATTTTCAAGTAATGGAACATTACAGGTATGGTAGAAGCCGGCTCTGTAGCACTGGTAACAGCAGGCAGCTGCAAATCACTGGTGTGATGTGCCAGGGGCACTCCATGCATCTCGATCAGCGCGTTCTTTCCCCACACAATTCTGCAAGGCAGGCAATAGCAGCGCCTCCTTTTAGACACAAAGAAAGCAAGGTGGATAGAAATTGAAGTCTTCGCTGCCATTCTTGTTGGTGGAGCAGCTGTTCTCTCAGCAGATGCTGAGCTCATAACTACCATGCTCTGATGAGGTCAGCTGTACAGCCCATCTTGCATATGTCCAAACTGGCTACAAATGGGTACCACATTGCATTTGCTTTGCTGCAGATTACTCATTCTCCTCTATGAGATTCTGCCATGCAAATGCATCTTGTCATGGTTCATTTATTTTTAAGGGTTTCCTGGTTTTTCAACAATGGATGTTTTCAAATTCATTATTAATTCATCTGTTGTTAGATGTTTGTGTGTTTTCCATTTTTTTTCCCTCACAGGTAGTACATACATATTTTTTGTCTTCTTATGAACAGGCATTCTCATAGACACTTTAAAGTAAAAACATAACTCAGTACATCAAGAACCCAAAAAAATTAAAAACAAAACAAAACAAAACAAAAAATCCAAAAGGCCTTGGGCGATGTTTCTGAACTATGCTGAATACTAAGGGTTGGAATAAAAAATTTATATCCGTACAGGCTGTAGTCCAGATATCAGAGCTCACTAGCCTATCTTGTGTTTTGTTTTCTTCTGTTTGTTTCTTTGTTTTGCCAGGTGATTCTCATGGGCAGGGGCTTTCAGCGCCACTTACTTCAGCCCCAGACCTCCACCCAGAGTCACAGCATCTCAATATTTCATACTTTAGATCAAATTGTCTCATAAGTAGCTTCTCCAGTTTATTTGCTAGCTGGGGTCTGTGAAGAGCTGACTAGCTTTTGGTCCTGATGCTGTTAAGACACACTCATTTTTCCTTAACTATATAGGTAGTTATGAAGCACCTGGCTTGAATTCTGGGAATTGGACCTGGGTCCTCTGCAAGACCAATGCATGTTCTTACACATCAAGCCATCTTTCTGGTCCCATGTATTTTTAAACACTGACTTGGATATTTTCACAATACTCTTGTGCTTACTATATTTCTACACTTCTAGTGATCGTGAGCAAAAATGGCATTGGGTTTGCTTTTATATAAACTCTGGTGGTCTCAGGTCTGTAAGTGAAGCGTTTTGTCCATTCAGATTGAACACTACTATGCTTGGAGTTCTGTCTGCTTCCTCTGCAGCTGCTCCCCTTAGGACTCATCTGCTCACTCATCTGGTCCTATTCTTCAATCTTCCCCCTGACTTTGGTTCCTTTTAGATTAAAAAGATTACTATTCCCTTTCTCATTGTATTCACTGTTGTGCCCTTCTCCTTGTTCTTCATTCTTAGTCACACGTCTGTCTCTGGGTTCACACACATAATTAGACTTTGGGGCTTCTGACTATGGTGCACAGAAACGCAAAGGCAGTAGTTGAAAAGTGACCCTCCCAGGGTTCTAGCATCATGGGGAACATGTAAGAAGGAAGGGTTTGCATCTGGTGCATGGTCGGTCCAGTGTGTACAGGAAGATGAAAGGAAACAAACAAACACAGACAGCAGAAGAAAACACTGAAGTTAAATGAAAACACTTTACACACACACACACACACACACAGATGCACACTATACACACGTATATGCACATGTGAGCACACACACAGATGCACCACACACACACAGATGCACATATATGCACATGTGAACACACACACACACACACACACACAGAGAGAGAGAGGGGGGGGGAGAGAGAGAGAGAGAGAGAGAGAGAGAGAGAGAGAGAGAGAGAGAGAGAGAGAGAGAGAGAATTTAGCACCAGCTCGTCAGCACATCTAAACTAAAAACCAAAGGATACTCTTCTGGCAGAAAAAAAGACCCCACCTAGAACTGAGTTCATGTGGGATAAATGAAGAGCCAATGTTTAATATAGATGCAGATGTTAGAGGCATAAAGCAACTATGTAGGATATGAGAGGGAGTAAACACCTACAGAAGAACATAAATAATTCAGCATCATGTATCATAGCTGGCCTTTACTTTCTGCAGGGAAGCGAAGTCTAGATGGCGCTGGTGATTATCCTGAGAGAGATGTCTGTCAACACCCTTACACCTGTGAACTCAGCAGAAGGTTGGGTACACTTACTGTGTAGTATGTACCAATAACATTAATTTGAGAAGAAAAAAACCAAGGAGCTGGGGAGATGGCTCAGTTGGTAAAGCGCTTGCTGCATAAACATGAGGATCTCAGCTAAATCCTTGTCACCCGTCTAGTTTTAAAAAGCTACATGCTGGGGGCCGAAGAGATGGCTCAGTGGTTAAGAGCACGTCTGCTCTTCCAGAGGTCCTGAGTTCAATTCCTGGCAACTGTGTGGTGGCTCACAGCCATCTATAATGTGATCTAATGCCCTCTTCTGGCATGCAGGTGTATGTGCAAATAGAGCACTCATGTACATAAAAATCTTTTTTTTATTTTTTAGGCCACATGCTGCACTATGCACCTATATTCTCAGAGTTTGGAAGGAAACTAGGGCTCATGTTCAGCCAGTCTAGCTGAATGGGTGAGATTCAGGTTCAGCGAGAGACCCTGTCTCATAAAATAAGGTGGGAGAAAATTCAAGATGCCCTACATGCAGGTGAAGGGATTTGTTCTGCAGGAATGTATGATGAATGTATGAGAAGAATTGATCTAGTTCCAGTGGGATTCAACCTGCATCATGAAGAATGTGCGGGTGTCAGTTCATCGGCAGTTTCCTGAGAGAAAACCCTCCCACTCTCCATGATAAGAGATACATAAAATATATGTGAAAGTACATATGCATATATGACTCTACTGCACACACAAAGTCTCCATTTTGGGTGTGTTTGCTTTGTGTTTCTCTCATATTCTTTATGATCAACTTGCTTACAATTGAATTTCTTCAGATTTTCCTATGTGAGTGGTTGTAATTTGTGTCCAGAAATGCCATTGATTTTGGGGAGGATACAGCCTTGAAATGCCTCTTTCTCAGAGCTATAATTCCCACTGCAGTAAAGTACATGAGTTGAATTGTTGGAAATGAAAGGTCCTTTACAGCCTTGTAGTTCTGTGTTGTTCTTTTCTTAGGGCCCAATAAAACCTTCCAGAATGTCAGGGACACTTTAAAAACTACATTACATCATCAGAAAACCTTGCTATTTTGGTTTAAAGCATGCCCGGTCCTTGTCTGGGTCACCCGAGGGCAATTCCCTCTGCAATTTATTCTTATAGTCTGAGCAGGCATTGTCTGCAGAGATTTTTGTTCTAAAAAATGAAAACAAAGTACACTTGATTTTCATCACAGGAAACACAAAATGTCCTGATGTAAGATGCAAAATTGTGTGCCGGGAAAGGCAGCATCTTTCCGAAATCCCATCTCAGAGGGAGGACCACTTTAATGATTTCAATGTCCACTTCCCGCTCTCCTTTGTTGCTTTGATTATCTACACATTTTCCCTACAATCAACAAACATTTTATCCAGAGAGGCAGATACACAGTGTACATCATAGGCACCCTAGGTCAGGGCTCCAGGGTCTTCTCATGGATTTAGGATGGAGTGCCAGAATCCATCAGTTGTCTGGCCTCCCATCTTCCTGGTCCTTGCTCCAGCTTCACTGACATCCTTTATAGCTCCCAGCACTGGCTCAGGTGACTGTTGTTCCTCCTCCCTCTGCGACCTTCCACTTTACTTCTTCCATCATTCCTCACGCTAAGCCATAGATCCAGCTGCTCCACCACTCACGTCCAACCATGAACTTTAGCCTTTACCCTTTTCTGAGCCAGGATGCTCAATCTTTAGCACATATTCACTTGCTTGTCATCAAGTCTGTTGTTGACTCAGCCTGCTCTGACCCTGAAGGGTAATGACAGATCACTTTGGCTCCACGTCTTTTACTGGTTAGCACCTAATACTATGGAGGCAGTGTTTTAGATCTATTGATGTAATTCTGCTTCCCCCATCATGTTGGGCTGCTGCCCCTTTGTAGAGAAACACATGGTTAAGATTCAGCGCTGCCTCAACCACCTCCTATGATAGGATACACTGTCAAAAGTGAGTGAGCCTTCATATGTGGCCTTGGGGATTAGCCTGTACCACCTGTTTTGTGACTTTTCTTAGAGAGATGTAAGGAAACATCTATTCATCTCATGATAAGCACCAAAAGGCCAAACGATAGTCTCCTCTAAGTCCATCTATGGAAAAAGTAAGTTTTCCAGCATTAATTACAGAGGCACAGGTGAGAGGTAAGGTTGCTTATGACCTGAAGGCAGCTGCATTGCCTTAAAGTCTCATCCAGCAGGGGTAGGTGTTGATGCAGAAAAAGTACACTACAAGGACCACAGCAATCTCAGTGCCATGATGGCGATGGTTGTGCCAAGGCTGGGGAGGGAATCAATTAACACGCATCTGCTACTGAGAGAGGCTCCAGGCACTTGTCAGGGTGGCAGAGGCACTATGTGGGAAATCCAGGGAAGTGGCAGTCTATGAAATCATACTTGTAAGTTCTAGTGACTTTGGAGAAAGGCTGTCACATCCATACACTTGTAGAATTTGAAGAACATGTCTGATTGATTTCAGGGCCACAAGCAGGAGATTATCTGAAAGATTTCAGCGAACCCTTGAAGTCTGTTTGGTGTGTTTGGATCTCTATCCTGCAATGACAAGAGCTGCTAAGGGCCCCCATGTAGTACATACTCATTGCTTGACAGCTTGCAGGGTGGAGGCTGCAGGCAAGGACGAGCTGGTATCAGCACCCAAATTGTGCCTACAAAGGTCACTGGTCCACCCCAAGTGTGTCATCGGGGCCAGTTTCTTCAAATGTAATGCTCCTTAGAAGTGATTGTCTTTCCTCTCCTACTTTGTATATATGATTGGAGAAGTAGATTGCCCACACAGGCTGTGTTCTCATATGAGGCCTGGGCACCTCACTGAGCTTCAATAGAAGATAGTGCCAGAAAGGGATTCAATGCAGAGATTGTTTTAGCATGAAATTCCTATTAGACCATGACTCTATCATATGCTAGTGACATGCTACTAAGTCCGGGATTTGGCACTCTCCAGTTTATTTCCTCATTTGAAAAACAAGAGGAATTGATGGGGGCTTCTGTTATCAGTTTGGATGCAATATTTCCATGCATTTAGCATCTTGTTAACTAACTGAAGACACACAGAGGCTGTCAGGTGATAAGGAGTTTTATACAGAAGCAAAGCAAAGGGGACCCCAGATACCCTGCAAGTGAGCAGTGGGCTATGTGAGCTAGAGAGCTTCAGGAAGGCCATTATTGTTTGGGGTTTCCTTTTATGGGGTCAGGAGGAAGAGAGTTGGGCACAGCGTGGATATGGGAGGCTTTCTATTTTAATTGACAAGCTTCAGGTCACGAAAGCGTTTTCTTCACTGTGCATGTCCTTTCCCATAATGCAGTGGTTCTCAACCTACATAATAGTGAGACACTTCAATATAGACCCTCAACCATAACATTATTTTTGTTGCTACTTCATACCTGTAATTTTGCTACTGTTATGAATCGTAATGTAAGTAAGTATCTAATATGCAGGATGGTCTTAGGTGACCTCTGTGAAAGATTCATTCAACTCTCCCCAAAGGGGTCACGACCCACTCCTTGAGAACCACTGTCAAAATGACTCTGATTTTAATTGTGTGCACAGTCATAAGACGGAAAACATAATTTTTTTTTCCCCTGAAAGTTCACCTGCCTTATTGTACACGGATCCAAAACCATCAGGCCAAATCAACTCCCTGTCTCCTGTTCCTAGACATGTTTGTCTGGATGGAGAGTGACCACGGGGCAGTTCCCAGCAGGTTGTTATGGACAAGCAACATATTTTGTTGTCTGGAGTAGGTGTATGAAAATCCTGGGGTGCTAAACATTCCATATGCATGGGAACTTTATGAGAAGGCAAGGAGAGACCATCAGCATTGTGCAGCCAGAACACACTGAACAGGAGCATTTACTGGCACTAAATCTTCTGTGATTTTATTATTTTATTTTATTTTATTTTTACTTTACTTGTTGAGACAGGGTCTCAAGGTGACCTAGAACTCACTGTATAGCTCCAGCTGTTTTTAAATCTTCTGGCTATTTTTTAGTTTCAGCTTCCTGAGTACTGCCATGCCTGGCTCCCATTGTGATTTCAATTTGTGTTTCCATGACAACTAGACTAAAGGTTTGAGCCTTTTCATATGCTTATTTGGCATCTTTATGGGTTGTTTTCTCAAGGGTCTGATGAAGTGTTTTGCCCATTTCTAAGTGAGGTCCTTTGTTTTGTTATTGATTTGAAGGAGCTCTTTATATATTCTGCATTCAAGTCTTTTGTAAGATGAATTTTGAGTATTTTTCCAAATATGCTATTGACCTTATTATATTAATGTCGTGTTTGGTAAGTTTATACTTTTCATGATATTCAATTCACACTTTGAGTCCATATGTACTACTTAAAGTTGTTCTAATTTGTCTTAAAGTATGTATCCTTCTAGAAGCATTGGCATTTGGCTCGTGCTGACACTGCAGTATCACGTGAGGCAAGAGTAGATTTTTTCATGTGTTAGCCTGTCCTTCCTGTCCATTGTTGAAAAGCTCTTTCTTCTACCATCACACTGCCAAATAACAAATTATCCATCACGTAATCTCTCCCTTTGTTCCGTTCATCTGTCGTCTTCCTTTCGAAGTCTTCAGTTCTACACTGTGAGACTCAAGCTTTTTCACCTTCCAGGCGTTATTTTTCCCATGGCTACTTTAGGGATTCTGCATCTTTGTGTATCTTTAGAAACAACTTACCCTGTGTTAACAAAGCACTTACTGTTAGTGCTGAGGTAGAAGAATGGGGTGAACGGAGACACTCCAAGTATCTGAAGGCGACCTGTGGTCCTTCATTATACTAAAGTGCAAAGGCCTGGGTGGGCATTTAAAATGCTGATGAGATATGCAATACATCAAGTCCTAAGTAGTGGGCTAGGGAAAGGGCTATATTAGTAAAATGCTACTGCACAAATAAGAGGACCGGAATTGCCCAAGGACCCAGATAAGAAAAATAGGCATAGTGCGCACACTTTTTTAAAAAATTAATTTATTCAGACTACAACTGAATTGCTATCCAATCGCTTGTATCCCCTTCCCTCCCACTTTCGCCTTATTCCCCTCCCCTAGGTTTATGACCTAGGGGGACCTCCTTCCCACTTTATGGTCATAGGCTATTACATCTCATCTTGGTAGCCTGCTTCTTCTTTCTTTGAGTGCCACCAGGGCTCCCCACCAAGGGGAGGTCATCAAATATGGTACACCAGAGTTCATGTCAGAGTTAGTCTCTGCTCTCCACACAACTGTGGAGGATGTCTTGTCCATTGGCTAGATCAGAATAGGGGTTCAATGTTTACTACTTGTATTGTCCTTGGTTAGTGCAATAGTTTGAGCAGCTCACCTGGGCCTTGATTCACCTGTTACGATGTTCTTGTAGGTTTCTAAGAGCCTCTGGATCCTTCTATTTCCCCATCTCCTATATTTCTCTTACCTAGAGTCCCAGTAGGATGTCCTCACATCTATCCCAATCTCCTGGTAAGTGAAGACTTCCATGGGACATCCCTGTTGGGCTAGTGCCCAATTATAAGTGAGTGTATACCATATGAGTCTTTCTGCTTCTGGGTTAACTCACTCAGTGTGATCATTTCTAGTTCCATCCACTTGTCCACAAATTTCGGGATTTCCTTGTTTTTTATAGCTGAAGAGTATTCCACAGTGTAAATGTACCACAGTTTCTTTATCCATTCTTCCACTGAGGGACATTTAGGCTGTTTCTAGGTTCTGGCTATTATGAATAAGGCTGCTATGAACATGGTTGAGCATATGTCCCTGTTGTGTGGTGGAGCATTTTTTGGGTGTATTCCGAGGAGTGGAATAGCTGGGTCTTGAGGAAGGCCTATTTCCAGCTTTCTGAGAAAGCTGCAGATAGATTTCCAAAGTGGTTGTACCAGTTTGCATTCCTACCAGCAATGAAGGTATGTTTCTTTTTCTCTACATCCTCGCCAGCATGTGGTGTCACTTGAGTTTTTGATCTTAGTCATTGTGATGGGTGAGATGGAGACAGTGGCTCCATGGTGCCAATTAGTCTTGCTGAACTGGTGAGCTGCAAACAAGTGAGAGATGCTGTATCATAAGAACCAAGCAGATGACTCCTGATAATGAAACCTGAGTTTGACTTCTAGTCTCCACATGCATACATACATGTGCACACGTGCATCTCTTTACACCCTCATGTTCCTCCTCTATCCACATTTATACACATAAAGAGAAAGAAGAAATTATAGGTAAAACTATATGTAAACAAGACCACATGAAAAAAAAATGCCCATATGTGCAGAAGAGCCCAAAAGCTCATGAGCTCCGTGGTGGTTTGAATAAGGATGGCCCCCATAGACTTATTGATCTGAATGCCTGGGTGTGGTATTATTAGAAAGGATTAGGAGATGTGGCCTTGTTGGAGAAAATGAGTCACTAGAGGTAGGCTTTGAGGTTTCAAGCCAGGCCCAGTGACTCTTTCTTTCGGCTGCCTGGGGATCCAAATGTAGAACTCTCAGCTACTCTACAGCACTTGCCTGCTTGTGTGCCCCCATGCTTCCTGCCATACTGATAGTGGACCAAATCTTTGAACCTGTAAGCCAACCCCAATTAAATACTTCCCTTTATGCGAATTGCCGTGGTCATTGTGTCTCTTCACAGCAACAGAGCAGTGACTAAAATAAGCTCAAAAGCCCATGCTTCATGACTTATAAGCTCCATTCTGTGTGCAGTGGGGCCACTGAACTACTGAACTCCCCTCTCAAGTGATCTTTTTCTAATAACCATTCCCTGCTTCTGCTGTAACTGTATGTCTCTGCTCCATTCTGTTTTGGGATACAAGTGCTTAGAACCCCTCCAGAGGTGCCTCTAAGGTAAGCCTGTATTCGTAGTGTTAGAGCTAAGAAGGAATATTCACTGGAAATCTCAGTATGTGTTGGGCCCTTGTCACAGTGGATCTGCAGCACAGTCTTAGGAACAAGGAAAGCTAGTGCATCTTTATGGAACACACAGTGGCAAGTCAACACAGCATTCAGGTTGTAAACTCTGTTTTCTGTTCCAAAATCCAGCAGTCTTAACCCAGTCCAAGGATGCCTCCAAAGCTCACCAGTTTTCCATGAGTGGTCTTGCTAGGGCCATGCAGGCCAGCTTGTTCCCTGGTTTCTTACATCTCAGCTCCAGACCTCTCTAGAGGTTGGCAGACCCCTCTTTGAACTGGCGGCATGTATCCATATCTCTCTGTTCAAGCTTGTTTCTTATTTTTATTTTAAGATTCTTTATTGAAATTTATTCATTGTGCAGATGTAAGACTCTGATCAGGAGAGTCTATACCGGGAAGTACCAAATGAGAGAGATAGGAGACTGGGTAGATGCAAAAGCAAGAGGATTATTGTTCCAGCGCACTGGGGTCCACCTCTCCACAGGAGTGAGGTGACCCTGAACAGAAGAATTTTAGGGTTTTTATATTCTTGGGCTGGGCAGATTTTGGTCACAGTTCCTGGAGGGGAGGGCTAGGTGAGGCTGTGGAAACTTCCCAGTTCCTTAGGCAGGTTGGGTGGAGACTGAGTGTCCAGGGAAGTTGTTTTATCTCAGCTAATCGCTCCAGTAGAGTTTCTGGAAACTGCTAGCAGGTCTAGTTTATAGGGCAGTGCATGGTCATTCCCTGAATGCAGGAAAAAGTGAAGTCACCTGGAGACAAGTTCTCATACAGAACATGGTATTAAATGCAGAATATAAATTACATATAGGATATGGCATTAATTTTGCCCCTATACAGTGTTGAGATATACACACAATTTCAAGTGTATTATGTTCATTGACAATATTCAACACTTCTCCATCATCTTCATCTTCATTTTGTATTTCTTCCTTCTAGCAGTCATCGTTTCTTTTCCTCTCATCTTCTTTCTGTTTTCAACACACACACACACACACACACACACACACACACACACACACACAGAGAGAGAGAGAGAGAGAGAGAGAGAAAGAGAGAGAGAGAGAGAGAGAGACAGAGACAGAGAGAGACAGAGACAGAGACAGAGACAGAGACAGAGAGACAGAGACCCCTACCTATAGTCTCCACTTGCATCTATTTTCCAATAAATGACTTCTTATTGACTGAATAATACTCCTTTGTGTGTATAGACCATTGTTTTTGTCAAACCATCAGCTGATTGGCACATAATAAATATGGATATGCAGGAGGTGTTGGACACACAGGGTATACAAAGAATGTTTAGGCTCCTGTGTATAGTTATTCAATGATCAAATCAGGGTAATTCACATATGCACCACCTTAGACACCACAAAGGTATGTATCCACACCAGTAAAAATGAATGAGACCCTGTTGTCCTCACCAACCTGGGTGAGCCCGGGGGTTGTTGCATGAAGTGGCAGTGAGGCAGGCACAAAAATCTTCATCAACCTTCTATTTAGTCCCCTCCATAATAAACTTTCTGTTTACAAATTTTCGTCTCAGAGTCCACAGCTCAGAAAAGGGACCCAAGACACAATCCTAGGCTCACCCTTTTCCATCCCTGGAAAGTTGGGTGTTGTATAGAGTTTGCCAGGATATCCTAGAGGCTATAGTTTTTGCAATTTCTGCCATGTGCTAGGCCTGTTTTGGGCCCTGAAGAGATGGGAAAAATAGTAGATGGCTTGAACTCTCTGCCTCATGAAGATTATGTCATAAACCATTTGACTGTGTCTGGTGCAGATAATTGGACATAAATATGCCAGTTATTGCTGAAGCTCAGTGAAGATTAAATGAGGCTTAGGAAGGAGCTACAGTCAGGGTAGGCTGCATTTTAATTAGGATGATGACAAAAGACCTCACAGTGTCTCATCTCAGCAGAGACTGGAAGACAGAGATCAGGCCTCTGTGGGGGAAGTGTGATAGGCCAGGGAAATTCAACAGCAGAGGCCTGCTGGGGGATGATGAGACAGAGGCCATGGATGTAGGAGCTGATGAGTTGTAGGAGGGGAATGGGGAACGCCTTGGGGTGGAGGGTGGAGGCAGCTGCATAGGGATTACAAGTTCTCTTTGAGAACAAAGGGATGGCAAGGATCTGTGCTTTATGCTATAACAGGAGCACTCTGTGTTAAACGTAACACTGGGGCAGGTGGGACTCAATAACTAGCCCAGACACATGGTGGCTAACCAGTTGAAGACAGTCAGTCTTGTATCCAATGAAGGCATTTAGAATTGTCCCCTATAGCATGTGTCCTTGAAGTCCCAATGGAAGGGAAATGAGTCAAATGGACCATTGATGGCCAATCAGAGCTGCCACAGATGACAAATAGGTCACTCCCACTCTTTTCTGAGTGGGAATAGTCATGGGTGCCCCCTACTGGTAAAGAAGTGAAGTTATAGCTTGCCTAGGATTCAGGAAGAAGTGGGGAACTGGATGTGCAGGGACCCTTGCATGGTCATGGGTGAGCAATGCACACCAAGCGCCTACTACAGCTCCTCCCCCTCTACTCTCATAAGGTGCTTATACATGGCCCCTCTCCTTTCTCTCCTTACATATGGGCTTCCTGGATTCCTGTCCTATGTGGTCCTGGTCCCTCTTCACCTGCTAGACCCCAGATCTAGATCTAAGGGAGAGTATGCCAGTAGTATGTTTAACATACACTTGCAGTACACCCAGCATATACCTATATCATGCTCAGCATATGTCTATGGTATGCCCAGCAACTTGCAGGTACAGAGAAAATTTTGTCACACATAGTTTTGTCAGGTGTGTAGTACAGCATTAAAGGGAGGTAAGGATGGCCTGGGGGCCCTCCACACACCGTGCTAACATGAGTGCTTATCCAGAGCAGCTACTTAGTGGACATTGGCTGACCAAGTTTACCAAAATGAATAGTTATAAATAGGGTAGTAGTAACCCACAAACTTGTGGTTTGGGTGAAATTTGGTGCTAGAATAAACATTTTAAAGAAGGAATCAGGAAGATGGCTCAGTTGCTAAGGCACTTTTTTTTTTAATACATCTCAGTTTATTTCTATCATTTTTCTTAATTGCATGAACATACATTACCACATCTTTATAAAAGTAGTGTCTTTCAGTGATTATTAGGTGGCTGGAGCTGAGCCTATTTTTTAGGAATCAATGCCTTTTGCTCTGGGATAGGGAAACTCATATAGTTAATGATAACAGCATGTATTCATGGATTTTAGTGATTGAGAACAATATGATATTCAAGGTTCTTAACACACACTTAAAATTTAGTACCTATTTTATAAATATTTTATTTCCTTTAGAGTATCTTTGAATTAAAACAAGACATCAATTTATGGTACAATGAACCAAAACGAGGTTTCAGATCATGTGAAATAAGGTTGCAAGGTTGCTACTTATAGGTATCAACAGGCCATTTAAACTCACACAGTCCTGTTTTGTTATCAGTGGACAGACACTTTACATTGTGTCCTCAAGTATTGACAAAAGTACCTTAAACTTTGAGCTTATTTTACAGTTATGAAAAGGCCTTAATTTGTGTGATGTTAGTCTCAGTTACAAACTTTAACATGTGTTTCTCATTTCCAGATGAGTCATGCGTGCATACATGGTCTCTGAAGCAAAGCCTCTATTTGTAAGATGGACAGTTAAAATCCACCTAGCTCACCACACACACACCTACCCCCCACGCATGTGTGCACACACACACATGCGCATGTACATACAAGCACATGCAAATCTAAATATCTTTTAAATAAATGGAAAAAGCATATTTTCAAGAGTAGATTAGCACATAGTTTTTACAAAGCCACAGAATAGCTTTCATATTGTCCTGGTGGCATATATGAGATTAAATTAATAGTCCCATAGTATTATCATAAAATTTACAAATGTGTGTTTCCATAGTATGCACATGGGATGTTTAAACTCACTGTGCTCAGGAGCCTTAGCAATGTCTCAGAACAGCAGAAACAGCCTATATTCTGTGGTGCTCCAGACAGATATGTTTCAGCGGAGCTATTCTCCTTCTAGAGATGTAATCTCACAATTTATGCTAAGGCACTTGTTGCACAAAAAATAATGTGTAGAGTGATTGATATCTAACATTAACCTCTGCTCTCTCTCTCTCTCTCTCTCTCTCTCTCTCTCTCTCTCTCTCTCTTTTACACACACACACACACACACACACATGCACATACACAAAAACAAACAAACAAAAAAACTCCACTAAAAACCAGCCAACCTTTAAGGTCTAAAGTATTTGAACTAGACCCCAGGCCTTCTAGGTTTCACCAATGTCTGTTGCTTAATCTTTACACTAAACCAAAAATTTGAATTTGGGATCATGATTCTTATTCCAAGACAAGGAAAGAGAGGTACAGGGAAGATGTCCACTGCTAAAGATTACAGAACAGTCTTCTGGGATCAGAAGTTGCTGGTAACCTGTTCAATACTTGGCCCATAGGAAAAGAGCAAGGGGCAGGGGAAGGGGGACTATGGATTTAGTGTCAACTTCAAAGACATGCCCTAACTCTAATAACTTATTTCCTCCATGTAGGACCTGCCTTCCAAGGTTTCCATGAGCTGTCTAACTATGTCATGCGTTGAGCACCAGGCCTTCAAAACATGAGCCCACGGGAGGGACAGTACCCACTTTCCAATCACAGATAGCTTTTGCCATTTTGTGGAGACTGCCATGACATTAAAGGTTCTTGCTAAACCACATGCTTGTGTGATAAGAGCCACCATGGAGGCATGGCATGCAATAAATGGGCATGTCCATCACCTGTGAAAGGTGCCCATGTGGCAGGACCAAGGCCTTATTTTACAGGTCTATGTGTGCCCAAGCAAGGCATCTCCTCACATAGCCATTCTGAAGGAGGCTACAGAGCTGAATGTTACAAGCTATGCTTACTTGTGGATGAGAAACCCAGACCTGCAGAAGCCTTCAAGGCTTATAGGGAAGAGTACTGCCATTTAGTCTCTTTAGGAAACACAAAATGATTTGAGGTCAGCTATAGCTACCAACTTGGTGATTTACCCTCAAGGATATGTAAGAAGGATGAAGACTCAAAGCTGTGGTATTCTCTTATCCTTTTTCTATCTCCCCAGGTGGAGGGAAACCTCCCTTAAACTCTAGAACATAGGGACAGTCACTTCTGAATATGTAGGCGATTAAATGGTGGCAAGGTCTAGAACAGTGGGAAGCCTTCCAGCTGTGTTGGAGGAGCTGAAGACCAAGTTCAGAGGTACCCAAAAGACTCCTGACTAACAGCTTCTTGTCCACATGTTTGCCTGTGGTTGGGGAAGCAGCAGTGACCTTGTCCAGCTTCTTGTGTCCTTTTCACACTCTTTTCTCCCAAGGCTAGGTGATTGGTGCAGAAGAAGAGATGAGAAGACCATGAGAGCCAGAGACAGTGATAACTACAACATGGCATTTTCTGGACCCAGCATGGCAGTTGCACATATGAACTAACAGTAGTTGAGATGACATGCACAAGACCTGCAGAAGCTCGTGCCAGACAAAATCTTAGCATGGAAAGGAAGGATGACATGAAATCTCACTCCCAGCGGAGGGGCTCTTGGAGTTTGATAGCTGCTGGGGGTGGGGGGTGGGGATCAGTTTTCTTTAAGGACGTGGCTCCCTATAGGTTTATCATGCCCCAAATAGATAGTTACATATCTAAGATTATTTGAACAGCACAAATTAGACTCCTTGGCAGAGGGGAAGGGGGGCTTACAAAAGCAAGGTGGCTTGGATCTTGCAGGAGCTGGAGTTAATATAATCAAAACACACTGAATAAAAAATTCAAAGTACTAATAAAATACAATAATAATCATTTTTAAAAGGTGAACAGATCTATCTCATTATACGTTTTGGTCCTTTTAAATCTTTTTCTTTCTGAGCCCTTCATCTTGTCAACCTGATCACCTTTGGATGGCCTTTTTGTTATCCCATTTAACTAGTTGGCCCCATGGAGGGTGGTCCACTTTGGACTTGAATTTGCCACAGGAAACTCTTCCTTGCATGGGTGGGGTCTGCCCTTCTTGGAAACAAAATCAGGGCCTCCAAATCCCTACATTGTCTTTTACCTTTCCCCTTTTGGATTCCCATCCACTTTCTTTTGTCAAGTGTGCACTTGGTTACTGGCTTTGGTAATTTCTTTTTCTTTGAGTGAAATTTACCATAGCCACTTGGGAGGCCACAGGCAAATCTTATCACTTTGCTGGACCCAGGACTGTCTATGGAAGCAGCCACTTGCTATTCCTCCTTCCCCTGCATGCCTGTTGTGAAGGTTAGGTGACATAAAGTGGGTGAAGATGCACTGGAAGTAAGGGACAGAACTCGACATTAGTCCCTGTACTTCCTTTCTCTAATTTGAAGTCTCTTGTTTCCCAACCCGAGGCCGTGTTTCATCCAAGCAACCTGCAGCTTCCTCAGCAGCACTGGCCTCTAAGCGCAGATACCCAGTGTGGGTTAATATTCAGAGCATTCCTTTTATACACAAAGTTGGAGGATGATTTTTCAAATGATTTTAAAGTACTGCTTCAAAAATGATAAAAGAGAAGTGATTCATTAGTAGTAAAAATGCCAGAAATGCTTTTCGAATAACAATATACTGGGCACAAAATTAACATTTCCCTTTGTGTGTTCCTTAGGCACCCATCTGGAGGTAGGCAAAGGTGTACACACTCACAGGGCTTTGGAGGAGCCTCAAGGAGTCGCAGACAGGAAAAGGCATTCCAGGTGCAAGGTGTCTTATCCATCGGTCTGATTGCTCCCAACCCAGTCTCACATCTGTCTCTGCAGCAAGAGACAGAATCCCATCAATAAGCCCAACCGAAGCAAGGTTAAAATGGAGGCTGGGAAAGAGAGAGGAGGTGCTGGATTTCTCCACCATTCCAAGTCTCCAATGCAGACCTAACTTGGGAGAGAAATCATGCTTCTCTGCACTCTTGGCCTCTTGTATTCCCATACTCCTCAGTGTCCCTGGGTAGCAGGAACCTTTGAGGTCCTCAGTCCCAGGTTGCCTGGAAGCATAGGATGATGTGATAGAGTATGCAATAAGTTCATTGATGGCTGTGGGTGGGACTCACATCACCCACCTTTCATAGTTTCCTGAATAAGCAAGACACTTCAATTGGGCAGATAAGGCCCGGTGGCCTGGAGAAGTTCCTTAGGCTTTCCAAGGCCACCCTCTTGTAGTTGGTGGAGCTTGGGCTAGAAGATGCAGAGGCCACATGGTCATGTCGCCAATTGGAGAGCTCTGTGAAGTGATTAGGGGAGGCATCCTTGCTCAAGATCAGCTGGACAGATCACAGGGGCTCAGCCACTTTTTCATGCTGTCTAATCTGTGCTTTTGTTGTTTGTCTACTTTTTTCAATTTTAGCTTGAATTAATCAATTTAGTGTGTGTGTGTGAGTGTGTGTGTGTGTGTGTGTGTGTGTGTGAGAGAGAGAGAGAGAGAGAGAGAGAGAGAGAGAGAGAGAGAGAGAGAGAGAGAGAGAGAGAGAGAGAGAGAGATGTGGGTCTCAGGAATCGAACTCAGGTCATGAGGCTTGACAGCAAGTACCTTTACTTACTGAGCCATCCAGTCAGCCCCAGTCTGCATTCTTGTTTACTTTCTCCTCTAGACATAAACTAATTAGCTCCCCCTTTTGCTTTGTACCAAATCAGTGTTTCATTCAAAGCTCTGTCCAATTGCTTTGCACACCACAAACTCTTCCTTGCTCTTTCCAGGATAAAGCGCCTCCTCTTTGTTCCTTATTTCATTCCCATCCTCTCCATTGCGTCAGCATACACTTCCTCCCCATATCATGCTACGGCCTGTGCTGCTCAGTGGGTGGGACATAAAGGATGACTGAGCCTTGCTCTAGTCTCTGCGGGTAGCAGGTTCCAAAGGGCCTTAAGTGTAAGTGAATTCAGGTCTCGCTGCTCAGGGTAGTTCCGGGTTGGGAGCAGTAAAGCTGGAGCTTTAAAAAGTGCCCTTTGGCACTTAGTTTTTTTAGACACTTCAAAGTCCCTTTCATCAGTTTGGACAATGACACAGACCTTGTGATGTCTATGGTGGCACTGAGGAAGGTGAGTGCTTATCAAAGTCCCCTGTGATCAGTGGTTTGTAGCAAAGTCTCTGTTAGGCTCTCTCTGCGTGTTCAAAGCACTGACAGTTCAAAGAGCGCTTTCACATTTCCCCTCTCGAATTACTGGACCTCGCAAGCTGTCAGTAGTTAGCACAGCTATTCTATACACAGCAAAACCAGAGACCAGGGAGGTACAGGCATTCATGTTAAGTCATACCTGTAGTCAGCAGGAGAACACTCTATTAGGCTTCCCCAATAACTATTAACCATCTTGGGCCCAGAGAGATGACCTGTTGGTTCTCTGAGCCTTTTCTGGTCTCCATGCTCCCTCAAACTCATCCACTGCTTCACCTTGTGATGAGAACAAAGCACTATGACCCACACGTTTTAGAAGTACTTTGAGCCTTTATGGTCCAGCATCCCTCACCACCTGGGAATCTGCACTCTGCTCAGGCTTTGATGTTCCCTTCCGTTCTAGTTCTCTTCACACCGTAATCTTGTGCTTTTGTGGCCACTCTTGTGCTTTTGAAGATTTTTGTCTTGAATGAGTTGTTATTCTCTTTCCTCCTCAAAGGACTGCACTCTTCAGGACTCCCTGCTGGGCTGGCTGCACTCATTCATTTTGTGTAGCTGTCCCAAGCCCCCCACCCCCACCCCATCTGTCCTCATGGCTTCCTCTTTCCCCAGAAACTGGGATGTGCCTCTAGCCACTGAAATTACCATCTCTAGTGTAGCCTATGGGATATATGTGCTGGGGTGTGGCAAATGTGAAACTGACCAACTACTATCTTTTTCTTACATCGGATATCTAATTCTAAGGTTTCCTTGGGCATGCACGGGTAGGACCCTCCAGTGAGTGAGATGATCATGTGGGATGCTAGGCTCACCAACTCTACTGATGTGTTCTAGAGATCTGTTGCTTCCCGTGCACGGGTGTATGCACGCACTGGATCCTTTTCATATCCTTTCCTATGTATAAACATTTCATATCCCATTCTGCTCCCTATCGCATTCAAAACTGGTTGACTTAGTATATGCCCCTGAAGGGTCCACAGATACAGTGAACTTGGTCATGATTAAAGCAAAAAGCAGGATCATAAATGTGTGCACTCATATGAGACAGACAACAGTATACATGCACGTTCTCACCTAATGCATCTCCTGCCATCATGCAGTCTGAGAGGATCTAGAACCTGTGAGATTTACCCAAGTAGGACGTTATCAACTACATATCAAAGGCAGGAGGCTGGAGGGATTGCTCAAGGTAGAAGCAGCATATATGTCGGACATAGCAGGGAGACCCCTGCATTCTATATGGTAGATGTTAAACCAATGAAGTTTGGAGATTCTTGGCTTGGTTAAGTTATGCATTCAGTATATCCCTAAATCAAGGTTTTCTACACTTCAGCCTACACACAGCTAGAGACAGGGAAGCTGGCTTTGAACCCTTTTCACTGTGGGATATTTAACAGTAGCCCTGGCTTCCACCCTCTTCAGCTGGTGGTGACCATCCCTCAGTCATGACAATTTAGGTTCTGTCACAATGTCACACATTCCTTGAGCCTGGCAAGTGATTATCCTTAATCAACTACCGTGATATAGGTCTGTGGCCCAGGAGATAGAGATGAGCAGAAGGGAACCAACCGATGGGCTAAGGTAGCCCTGTGCATCACCAGCTCTAATCCGGGGAATCAGGATGGAATGGCATATACGCTTTAGAGGCCCTGGTTACCAAAGGCGGGAAGCTTTTTACCAGGAGTACTAGATTATGCCAGGAGCAGTGGTTTTAAACCATACTTACTGCTCACAGGGCCAGGGTCATGGTTATGAAAACTTTGTACTCACTCAGGGATGTGTGCTTAGAGGAACATGTGCTGTATGGGATTCTTGATGCCATCATTTTGAAATGCACGAAACGCCTTTATCAAGGAACCTGCACTTCTACTTTGTACCAAGCTCCATTTATTATGTAGCCAATAGCATCGTCCGATATCCTCATGCCAAGAGAATTCTCTACACTTTCCCTCCACGTTTCTGATTTGGACTTAAAATGTGGGAGGGGATCTCACTTTACAGCTTGCTGTGAGACACCACACAATGATCTTTGGGGGCAGGGAAGAAGGAAACTGAACATGCACAAAATTTTTAAAAATTCATATCATTGGTAGAAAAGCAGGGACAGAGGGGATATGAGTTGTTTAAAGTCACCAGGTAAGAGAGAGGTAGGTAAGCTCTTCAGGCCTCTCTGTGTCAGTGCATGCATTTGAATCCCATTAAATAGAACTAGTACAGGCAGATATCAAATACATGACACTGGGGCACCAAACACTTATCATCCTCCAAGATGGGTGTGGCCAACGGGGAATGACCAAGATGTCAAATGAAGAAAAGCCTTACAGATGTGTGGGGAGACAAGTATGTAGTTAGCTAAAGATGAGTATTGTACATGTCCTGGCGTAATTCACAGGCCATAGGAGTTTCAAATTCTGAGGCTGCTGGCTCAAAACTGGACGGGCTTTGGGTAGTCAGTTTGACCTCTAGGGGCTTAGTTGCCCTCATGGTGGGAGATGATTGGCATAATCTCCCAAAAGAACTTTGCCAAGTGCAAGGTGCTTGCTTTGGTTTCTTATCTAGAAGAGCCATTAGGGTTTAAGGATAAGGAGTGGATAAAGAAAGCTCGGCAGAGATGCACTGTTAGACGTAAGATCACGGTGTGTGGTGATCAAGGGGGTTGGGACTTGTTCAGTGTTTCTGTCCCACAGAAGTAGCCCTCTGTCAACAGGTTAGGAGTTCATCGGATCCACTTCTTGGAGCACAGTCTGCCATGCTACTCAACACTTTTAAGCCTCTGCCTCCTTGCTGCAGCCAACATGATTTCTTGCAAGAAGTCTCACTGCTAAGGTTCAGTAAGGGACCCTAAGGGATTGCAGAGAAGGAGGGTGGAATGGAGTTGGCACCCTGCCTTTAGGATAGCTTCACTGAGCCCCAGTGCCCTGAGGTCATGCCTTGGACATCTGTCTCCACCAGATAGTTCCTCTTTGGTCTGATGTTTGACCTCCAGGCTGTCCTCAGCTCCTCGGTCAGTTTTATACTACTTTAAAAAAATGTCGATTATAAAGATGCCTGAGCTCTGGCAGGGAAAACACCTCCTTTCCAGGCCATTTGTCCACTGTGGCCTCATTTAATTAACTAAGCATCTGTGCAGGCTTGATAGGAGAGGGTCAGAAATCACAGGTTATTTGTAGAGCTCAAAGGAAGAAACCGAACCAGCAGCTCAGATTTGTGGCTGCCTCGTCCCTTGCTCTGACAACCAAGATGTCCATTCCATGGGCTTGTGGCTCACTTCACCCCCTCTTGTCTTACTCACAAGGACTTTGTGCTATACTGCCACAAGCCCAGAGGCTGGGTGCTTTCAGGCTGTCTCCAAATAGCTACATATTCTTCCATGCCTTGCTTCACCTCTCTGACCTCCCCTTTTCCAGATCTTCTGGATGGAAGCAGTAGAGTTCTGTGAAAGCCTCTCACCCATCACTTTCAGGACCCAGCCCAGGAGGTACCACAGAGTCATGAAGACTGTGGCCTTGGTGCTGAGAGACCTGGCTTGTGAACTTTACTTCTTCAGTAGGGAGACAGAATACACAGGATTTTTGGCAAATGATTTCAAGTGTAGGGCATGCTCTGAAAACAAGCAGAAAGATGAAGAAGGAGTCCAGGCATGCCTTCTCATTCTTGTCAGCTTTGTTAAAGAGCCTGCGGATAGACTTATACCTAGAAATCAAGGTGGAAGATAGGTGAGACTCAGCCTGAAAAGGGTAACAGCTGGCTTCCCTCATGTCCCAAAGAAGGTAATCACTGAGATTTCAAGAGAGAAATTGTGATTGACAACTGTTAATATTTTGCAAGTTGCTAAGAGTGAAAATTTTAGAAAACAAATATGTTTTACACTAGGAACAAAGAGAGCTTTAGCAATTGTTGACCAAAGTGTCAGGAAAGCTTAAAGCAGACACAGCATCTCTTTCCTGTTTCCTCTAATATACATGAGGTATAAATACAAGGCTATTAAGCAGAAATAGTAGAGGGTGTCGTTTCTTTGTAATACTAACACTTTGGGCAACATCCAATAAGCTTGGCCAACCAAAATGATAGAGGATAAGTCTAAAGATCAAAAGTTAAAGTGGGATATGGCACAAATGCAGGCCTGGGAAGCTGGCTCTGTGCCTAAGGCATTTGCTGTGCAAGCCTGAGGACTAGAATTCAGATCCCCAGAAACCTACATTAACACTGGTTAGGAGTGGAGCCCCATCTGTAATTCTGGCCTCAGAAAGTGGACATAAGGTGTGTCTCAGAGCAGGCTGACTGGCAAGCCTAGCCCTATCATTGAATCACTGAGATATGGGTTTGATTGAGAGACTCTACTTTAGTGAATAAGGAGAAAGAACAGCCAAGGATGCTTCCTCTGTTTTCCATATGTACATATGAATGCACAGCCTCACATACTTGTGCATATACACATGTAAGAAGCATATATGCACACAAATGCTAAGACATTCATAGCAGGGTAATACAAATGTACATGGCAAATAGCCTTAAACTCAAGACAGAAACCAAGACTATTCCTAGAAAAACAAGATCCAGATATCTCTACAATTAGAGTGTACAAACTTTACCCTTTAAATGACTTATAAATAAAACATAGTATTAGATAAACAATAATAATTTCTGTAGGGTTTAATAACTTCAGCATATGACTTTAAAAAGCAAACAACATAAGAATTTTCTTTTTTCTTCACTTAAAGGAAATACTTCATAGTTTCTCTTTAATAGACCCAGCCTTCCCTGCATTGCTGCTTTTGCTATTTGAGGCCATTATTATATAAAATAAGGGTTCCTGGAACATAAGGACCACAATGCCACAATCATCAGTCCAGTCATTGAAAGAGTTGCCAAGTGACTAACAGAAGTGAACACAATGTGAATACACCAAGGACAATTCATGGCCAGCGCAAGATGACAGGAACTTTACAGCCTTCCACTTAAAACTTATTTGCTTCTGTGGGTTTTTTCTTTAATGTTTTTGGTCTGGGGAATGACCATGTGTCACGGACACAAGGCAAGGTATCAACTGTCATTCTAGTTTTATACAACTGCTTCAATAGATTAGAATTCATTCCTTTACCATCTTACTATCCAATCCAGACAGTGTCAGTATGAGAAAGAAAAATTCAAGGCAAACTACTCATGGAGGAGAGGCAAAACTTATTAAAAAATGTGTTATCTATTATTAAGCTAAAGCTATCCAGGGGGTAGAGGAAAATGAAGTCATTTATCAAAGAGCTCAGGGTTACAGGTGGGCGAGCTTTATTGCCTTCGGAGCTCTGCTCAATGGATGCAGATAAGTCTATCCTCCTATAAACTGCAAATGAGACCTTGAACAGCTTCTAGGCTTCTGTTGTTGATTCCGGGACTGGCTATTTTACTCATTGCTGTGAATCCATTTAAAGAAGAAAAAGTTCATTTGACTCAAGGAGTAGAGTGTGCATTCATTCCATCACCACAGGGAAGGTGTGGCAGCAGGAGTTGGAGGCAGCTGGTTAGATTGCACCCACAGTCACCAAGCAGAGAGAGATGACTGTTATTGCCTAGCTCGCTTTCACTTTCTTTTTTCTCTTCTTATTCAGCCTGCATCCCCAGCCTATGGGCAAGGATGCCCATACTCAGAGTGGATCTTCCCTACTCTCTTAGACCTCTCTGGAGAGTCTCTCACAGACATGCTAATGGTGTGTCTCCTAGGTGATTCTAAATCTGGGCAGGTGGACAATGAAGAGAGGACCCTTGGCCTTTCTCCCACAGTCCAGTTGAGAGCGGGTTAGTTACTGACTTTTCCCGGCTTGTCTTGTCCTGCTGCTGTGCCAGAACTGGAAACTCTACCCTGAAGTTGCCTCAGTGCTGCAGCATAAACAGGACACCTCATGACAAGTGGGGACAACAGAAGAGTCCGTATTGAACTCTGGTGCCCCATATTTGACCATGTCCCCTGGAGGGGGAGACCTGATGGCACTCAGAGGAAGGATAGCAGGTTACCAAGAAGAGACTTGATACCCTATGAGCATATACAGGGGGAGGAAGTCCCCCTCAGTCACAGTCATAGGGGAGGGGAGTAAGGGAAAATAGGAGGGAGGGAGGAATGGGAGGATACAAGGGGTAGGATAACCATTGAGATGTAATAGGAATAAATTAATAATAAAAAAATTAAAAAAAAGAAGAGTCCATATTTTCCTGGTTAGTCTGTCCAGCAAACACAGATGAAATCTTATGAAAATGTAGCTTGTCTATTGCAACCATTGAGGGCTGAAGATAAAGACTGGAAAACTCACAGGACAGACCTCCAACAAGGACCATCCTACTAAACAATTTCTCTGGCCAGAGCCCACACTGGGCCCTTTTATGTCTCCCCACAGAGACCCACAGAAACGTGTTACAAACCCATTTTGTATGAAAAAGAAAAATGTTTCTAAGCAGACTCAAAGGTAAAACAGAGGAGTGTGTGAATGAGTCAATCAATTAATAAAGTATTGACATCATGACATCATGGTGTCCATGGAAGCCACAGAGTTGATTAGTGAGTGTAGTCTTATTCAGCTCTCAGGATTTTGCTGGGTTAACATAGGCCCCATTCCATGCAGCTGTGGTACTGGCTCCCTCCATTGTGAAGTCATCCCAGAACCCCCCCTTTGTTCTCTCCTATAGCAGGTAGGTGGCAGGCCCTGCTGCAGCGTCAGATCCATGAAGAATGCTGTCGTATCATCAGTGATGGCTCAGCTGCTGAGCAAAGACTCCATATTCCCAAAGCATGTGGCATGGAGGACTTCCATATTGCCGCTGAGAGCTACTGTTCAGAGACCTAACAGACAGTCTTCCTAGGAGGTCTGGCTTATATTTTTCTGGTCCTTTCCTTTTGTAATGCTGGAGCTTGAACCCAGGCCTGACTCTGAGGCAGACATTCTACTATGGAGTTATATCTCCATCCCAGGGTTTGAGATCCTCATTAAAATCCCTTGGAAATACAGACAACATGAATTCTGACATCTACCCATTATACAGATGAGGAAACTAAGACCCAGCAGAGTCTGGCAACAGGAAATGCAATTGTTAACTCAGTTTGTGTGAACTGTCCAGAAGTTATCCTCATTCTCTGGAGCTTTCTTCACTGTTTTTTTCCCCTACAGGAATGCAATGTGTACAGATGCCCGACTAGCATAGAATATAGACTAGCCTAACATACAAAATGAGCAAAGGCATGGCAAGGGGACATCTAACTTGGCAGAGAAGTGAGAAGAGTGGCCAAGTAGGATAGGTAGCTTAGGTGGATAAATTGAGGAAGGCGTCCCCAGATGGATGCTGTCTGACTGCAGGCCTGAGGGCTGGGCATGCTTAGGGGAATGAGAAACTAACTAGAAAGAGTGTTATGATGGGGCTGACAATAAAACAGTGGGGGGAGTGAACTGTTGAATGGCAGCCTTGAGATGGCTTAGTAGCTAAAAATGATTGTTGGCAACTCTGATGACCCAAGTTCTGAGTTGTCCCCTGACCTTTACACTATGGCATGGCCACCACTGGACACAAAATAAAAGTTTAAAAACAGTAAGGTTGTAAAATACTTTATGTTTTTTTATATATACCTGTAGTTTATAAGCCAAGAGACTTTTATGGCTAGCCTATGGTGGTGCAGTGAAAGAGTAACCAGTGTTTCATGATGAGGTAAATAGGTCATAAGTTCAAGGTCTCCAAGATGGTAAGAAGTCCTCATAGTTCAATATCCAATCATGCTCAGTAAAATACTCATGGAGGAGAATTGTATGTATGAATTTGGGTGTCTTCCAGGTTCAAGTAGGGGTGTTGGCACTCAGAGCTGTCAAAATGTTCCCGTTTGTTCTTTTGGTGCCAAGCCTGTTCTTCCACAGTTTCTGTACTTGCCCACCCAGCTTCAGGCATGAAAATAGTCCTGTCACTTGCCCATCTGGAAGAGTTAGACATTTCAGAGTCTGTTATGTCTACAGAACGAGAGTGGGTTTGTGATTGCCTTCTTGGTGATTTATTGTACTGACGAAGGTGTAGTGTGCATCTTGATTAGAAGGCGAGGCCTTGGTGAAGATTTCTTGCCCTCCAGCTTTGTGTGTGTTTTTCTGTACCTTCTTGTCTTTGTTGAGTTTTTGCTGTTTTGTATTTGTGTTACACTTGGTTTCCTCTCACTTTTTATCACTACCCTCATTCAACTTTTCTTATATTTTGGTTGCTGGTATTTTTTTTTTTTTTGCATGTTTGAGGTAGAAATTTAAATTGTTATGCTGAATGTGAGAGAGGACAGTATAGCATTAGGAGTTTCAGGCCAGCCTGGGATATGTGAAAGCTTGTTTTAAAGAAGAAGAAGAAAAAAAAAGAGCAAAGATAACAAAAATAAAATTTCTTGTTTTATCTTTATCTGATCATTTTTAAAGGTCTTATTTTCACATGCATTGAGTTTCCTCTTTACTATGCATCTCAGCATACTTTCATGGATACCAAGAAACATACCCTGAGTGGCCAGGGACAGTCTTTTGAAATGTATGCCCACTGTGGGTCACACACAACAAATGACTTCAGTGCACTTGAGAGAAGGTGAAGTTTTATGTTGCTGGCCACATTTGCTGTAAGCAAGTTAACTGTGTGCATCGTCTGTGTAATTACTGGGCTTTGCTTGGCTGGGTCTATTTTCAAGTATTGAGAAAGCTTTCTTAAGATATTCCTCTGTGTGCAACCTCAGACAAGTACATAAAGGCACGTAGAAGTAGATTCGGCACTGGCTGGTTTATTTCAGTCTATCAATGTTTGCTTTATACATTTTTAGACTAGGACATTGTGTGAATACAGACATATACCTGTTGTATTCACCCCTGTACACCTGTCAAATGTCTTTATTAGACAGATAATACAGCTGCTAAAATGTCTTGATTTAAAGGTTACTTTTCTGCCATGTAAACAGCTACTTCACATAGACAGATGATAGAAACATTTTAATTTTCCACTGAGTCGGGGATCAGCCTTCTGAGATGAACTCTCAAATCGCTTAAGCTAAGTGACATTGTTACCAGCTCTTGGTTTTCTTTTCTTTGCTATCCATACTTCCTGACATTTTAGGAAGCTGCCCATTGGTTCTGCCCATAGGGCCCTGTGAGCTTTTAGACACCACAAAAGGCCTCTGTAGACCAAGGATCTTGGATGGCTCCTTATCGACCACTATCATTCTGAGTACACGCGCTTGCCTCTCTTCTTACCTCTGCTTCCTTGGATTCACATCTCCATGGGAACCACAGAGGCAGGTTCTGAGGCAGCATCTTCTATGCCAGTACAATGTGCAGAGGCTAACTGCCACGGGGTTCTCATAGCATCAGTGGTTGCTGGTTGTATGAGTGAGTCAGCCTTGTCTCAGGGAAGCTGGTGAACAAGTTTTCTGGTTGTATGCACCCACTTTTAATCTCATCTCTCTACCAGCCACTTCTTTCCTTGGCCACTTAACATCGATCGATCTGTGCTTGTTTTTCTTCAGTCTTCCTTTCCCCTTTCTTCTTCCTTTCTTCTCTTTCCTCCCTTTCTTTTCTTCTGCCCATCCTCCCCCTTCCTTTTTCTCTTTCTCTTCTTCCTTTCCTCCAATTTTCTCCACCCTCCAATTCTACTCTCTTCTTCATTCTCCTTTAGTTTCTAAGTCATTTTTTAGGTCCAAGTTCAAAGAAGTAGTTCCAGACAGCGTTTGGATTAGACTTGTGAATGCCAGCATCCATCCTCAAACTATAGAAGCATGCCCCTCAACAGCAAATCTGCTTCCTTCCTGTTTTGTGTTCCATTTCAATTCTTTTAAAATCCAAAGCTACCACGCTCCACCCAACAATCCTCTTACTCATTCCTACTGCTTGCCTGGAATTGGCAGGGGTGAGTGAGACTGGTACAGATCCTGACAGGGACAGAGTTCCTTATAACTTACAAGAGAGACCTTGTGAGGTCTATGCTTCTTCTGGGAGCTTTACAGGGTTGCTGCTGGGGAAGCATCTCTCTGGTAGCAAGTGCACAGGGCTGTGCTGGAGTTCAAGTTTAAAAGACTTGCTCTTTGACTACCTTGATGCTTTGAGTCTCCTGTATCTAGTCTCATACTCAGATTTTTAATGGTCCCTAGATAGTCAGAATGAATAGTATGAAATTTATTTCTATAGCTATTGAGTGCTTTTCTTTTCCTTAAGGAGAAAATATCTTGGCGAGAGAGGAGGAATGAGGTAGGCATAGCTGGTTGATTTTTTGAAGGCTTTTGATGCTGAACTTTTACTTTTATACTTTTGGGCTATGCTACATATAGTTAGCAGACTGCTACCAGCTCTGTGAATGACTGTCTGTTTTGTTAGTTCTTGGCACCCACAAGAACTTTCTCAGATATCCAGTGAAAATCTGGATGGGGATTGATTCCTCTTGCTGGGACTGATTATTTTCAAAATGATCCACATACAACACAGTTCAAAATTGCAATGGCTACCTGTAGAGAAGGAACGAGAATTATTCTAGAATAATGGGACACCCGTGTTAGCTAGGCAAAGTATAATGAACTAGGGCTAGTGACCAGGGCTAGCTAGAGTGAAAAGTTCAAGGTTGAGAACCTAATCGGTCATACCAGGCTGGACATAACTTCTAGAAAGGCAAGTGATTGAGGAGCCAGCCTCTCGTCTTTATTCTTAAATTTCCAGGTACTACAACCACCTACTATGTGGTCATCCTTTATGTCTTCAAACTTTTTCGATTTGAAGTTGTCTTGATTTACCAGTTATTCTACAGGTCAAATAAATAAATAAATAAATAAGTTCATTTCCTAAATTTTCCCAGATTCATTGGTGTCATTGACGTTTGTTGTTCCCCATTAAAGAAATGATCTCATGAAGAAGCTGTAGAGTGGCGTATTCCTCCCTTACTTATACATTCACTTATTCATTCACTTATTCGTTCATTTGTTATGGGGCTGTTGAAAGCCTGTCACTGACCTAGGCAGAGAAGAGTCAAATAAGAGTAGCCCAGAATATGGATTCAGGTTTCCCTAAATACAAGTTTCTAGTACGGCTACAGTTTCATGACATTTTATAGAATGGAACCAAACGAGGCACAAACCAAGGCACTTTTCAAGATATGTTGGGAGGTAAGAGGAGGTAAGAGCAGAACAATGGAATCCCTACTATAGACCTCAGATGCTATCTGAGGATGTTCTTAAGCTTTTGAGCTGGTGAAAGCTAGTGGTCTGTTAACTTAATGCACCACAAACGCTTTCACATGAGAGTCACAAAAATATTAGGTCAGAAACAGAGGTAGGCAGCAAATGGCTGCTAAAGGAAGCATCAATAGCCTAAAGCTGATTTGGCTCTGAAATATAACATTATAGCTCTCCATAACCACAGAAGCTCTGGCCAGCCAATCACACTTGTAGAATCTTTAACACTGAACTTGCTGTCTTCTAGGAACTTGAGTTTTTACTCTTCAGGGAATGCTTGTGCTCAGAACACTACTTGACACATAGCTTATACTTGGTAGAGTACAAGGACAGCTATGGTATTTGGATTCCTGTAGTCTCAGCTCACTGCAGTGTTTGATACCCAGGGGATGCTATGTTATTCTTTTATCATCTCCCCTGTCCCTTCTGTGTTCCCCAACAGCATGAGCCTGGTAATCAGCCTCCAGGAAGTCACAAAGAGGCATAAACTTTATGGGGCTGTCTGTGTGGGTGCAGATCCAGGCTTTCTTTAGAGTGTGGGGGACTGGAGTGTGTGGAGTCTTGGAACTTGAATTCAGTTTGTAAGGCTTTATGCACACCTCAAGACCAATCATGCCAGGCCTCATTTTTCTTATCTGTTACATGATAGTTACCTAGTCGGGCATTTTTATAATTAAAGATTGTTTTGAGCAGAAGAAATATGAGATGTTGCAGAAATGAATTGCGTTTTCAAATAATTCTAGATTCAAATTACTCTCTTTTTAATTGCAGAGGTTGACAGAGCCTCCCTTGGCTGGCCAGATATGCCAAGTTCCCAATGTAACCACATAAGGCCATCTCAAGTTTTTTTTGTTTTTGTTTTTCTTTTGACCATCTTACAGTACTAGAACATCTGGCATATATTTTTCTAGGCACTAAAAGTGGTATCTGCTCTTCATGTTATCTGCATAATGATTAATGTTGCTTTATAACTCAGAGACCAGGAACTAAAAAACCTCAGGATCTTATTTCAGAGTTCTCAGTTTTTCAATAGTTGCTAGGCTCAGCCAGGCCCATTCTCCTGTGGCTTTTGCTAGTTTTGGAATGCATGCCCTGAAAGTAACAAGTCCTTCTCCTCCTTGCTAATTAGGATGATGTATGGGAGAGACAAGTTAGTGCTATGTTGCAGGAAAGACGATACTATTGCTTTTAATTAACCATGTTGGGATTTGCGGGGTGCAGAGAAATAGAAGCAATTTTCCAAAGTCATTCCATCTCCAACCTACCAAGTTCTTAAGGACCAGTGGCAAAAGTCAAGATGTACACACCTCATATTCTGTCCTTCTTTCCAGGAGATGGAGTAAAGACGGAGACAAAATGGTAGGCTCAGAACTTCACTGGGACAGCCTTTTCTGCCACTTTCTCAGGACAGGGGGCTCCTCATCCCTGGGCAATTTTTATCCCAAATAATCACATACAGGATGAATAAGTTTCCATGTTGCACATACATCTCCAGCAGTCACTGGGTCCCAGAATGTGTCTAGCCTATTTCACAACCCTTTGTCCCTGGGAATTATGGGATTTCATAAGCAATGTCTGGAAAGAGCACACTGCTGGGTCCTCAATCACATCTATTGCCCCGTGTGCTAGAAATGTGGGAAGGACTGACTGCATTCCACACATCGTCCTTTCCAGGAGTTTGGGATGTGGCTAGCCATGACTCAATCATCTCAATTCAACAAATACTCCACAGGCACATTGCCTGGTTCTGCACCTGGAACATGTGGAAAAGCCTATTCCTCTCTCTCTCTTCTCTCTTCCCAAACCCCCATTCTCCCGTGTGCTTTAGGGACAGGTAGTGGCAGAAGATGAGAAATAATCACAAAAAAAGAGGCCAAGTCCTAACAAATCAGACTCCCCTCTGAGGCCAGTGTGGAAGCCAGGAAAAAGGACTAGATTGGAAGCAGGGGCTGAGATGGTGCACAGGGAGGTCCATTTTAAACCAAGCGTGCCTTGGAAGTTGGGCTAGGAATACTGGAGGATCAGGGTTCATGTTTCTTGAAGCAAGGCTTGCTTATGGTTGCTAAGTCAGAGATGAGCATAATAAACACTTGTTTCCTGAGCTCTGTCCACTCATACAAAAACCCTGGAGAAACTTGTTCAGCCAAAACCCTGTCGCACTGAAGCCCAAAAGTCCTATAAGAATGCATTCTTGCCTTGAAGGCTCTCTCTCCTCTTTGTTTGCTGTTTTCGGAGAAAATGAATCAAAATTTCCATGTGTAACTGTGAAATCAGCCAGCAGAAAGAAAAGATGTGGGTAGAGGTGGACGATAGATGGTCAAAGCTTCGTCAGCTATCTGCTTAAACAGCATGAAGCCAACTATCCCATTCTCTGGTCTGGTCCTTCGCCCCTTTTCAGTCTCAGCCCTGTGGCAATACTTTATGTTATAATTTAAAAAACCAAGCAAACCTCTTACATTGTAGGACTGAAATTTTGCTGCACCTTACAGCCAAAGTCAATAACGCACCTTGAGATCACTAAGGACTGCTATCCTGCTGTGCACTCAGCCTGCTTAGCCTGCCTTTGAGAGAACACTGTAACAGCCAGCTTCACTTGCCTCAGATTTCCCACGTAATCAACTGTTATAACCTAAGCCAACACATGGCTGTGGTCTTATTATGCATTCCTCCAGGATCCTCAGTCAAAGTAACGTGCATTATGTGTTCTAATAATCATTTGCTGAAGGCAGCAAAAATAGAGGTTGAAAACAATCTTATGAAATAAGTAGCCACTGTGAGTATTTCACGTAACACTGGAATGCAGCCTGATTAACAGTGATTCTTGTAGCACTGTTATCTGAGTTAGTTGGGGGTCAGTGGTTTAGTCCCTTGTAAAACTCAGTTAAGGATTTCTGCGAAGCATTGCCTCCTTCTTTCCCAATGCGATTCTTTCTGTGCCGTTCAACAAACACAGAGCAAAGCCTTTCTGAGACACACGCGGAGACAAACAGGGCTATAAAGAGACAAAGGGACAGAGTCACAAGGCAGCCTTCACAGGCACAGGATCTGACTTATACAAGAGAGACAAGAGGCTGGAAGACACAGAGAGCATCAAGTAGGGAGTTCAAATTTGGGCTCACCCTTGGTTAAATGACACCAAAGGGAAAGCCTTTGAGTCCTTTACTTAATGTAATGCTGGTGCAGACTTGGTGACTTAGAGTTTATTCCCGATGTGCTCACCAAAATGCAAAGGCACATGAGCTTCCAGGGCTTCTTTTATTCACCAAAGAATTCTTGCTCAAGTCTAAGCTAAGATACACTTTGTCTAGGAGACTTTCTCAACCCCATCCCTCTAGGGAAGTGATGAACAAGGAATGTAGGTGTACTTTTAAAATCTATTTTTATTTTGGTTCCTTATACCTTTCTCCTTTCTCAATTCCTTGAGAATTCCTTCCAACAACCTAACACCAGGTAGGAGAGAGAGGTTAAGGGAAAGGAGTGGCTTAGGTCTCTGGCTACTCCTGCTGTTTAGGGTTTAGGGGGGAGGCAGTTTACCTGTCTCCTTGGTCAGGATATTCAGCCAGCAACAACAAATGCAGCAACAGCCTTCTCTTCCTCCTCCGACCCTATCCTCCAAGCATTCTTCTCACATTCCTTCTCTCTCTCTCTCTCTCTCTCTCTCTCTCTCTCTGGGATTTTATATATTTTCCAACGGACAAAGACCACATCTCCACATCAGGCAGTTTCCTGTTGACAGAGAGCACGTGCCCTCTCGAGAGGCTGTTATCAGCTGTAGATGAACTGGAGCAGCCCCCATATCCCACATCTGGGATTAAAACATGTTTACATAACATAACTGAGTTTTAAAGAAACCAAAACTTCCACAACAAAGGCGCCTCTAAAGAGCTCCTGACTTCTCTTTTCTGCCAATAGCTTCTCTGCTGAGTTCCCCTCGTCTATCATTCCAGCACTGTCTTATCATATGTATCCATTTTTTTCTAACCAGTACACACTCTCAATGTCTTCAGGGCACAGAGCTGATAGGAAGAGCTCACCCTGGATGCTCCATGTATGAGAGAAATTCTAGATAATCTTTTAAAAAAATTTGTGTTCAAGGTGGTGATGCCTAAAACCTTTAGCTTCTGAAGTAGAAGGGCTATGAAAGCAGGGCCACTTCCTAAGTGGTCATGGCAAATCCAGGTGTGGGAATGTTCCTGATGAACCTCCTAGAATAATGGTTGTTATGATTCTCTTCAACGACCGACTCTTATTGACCTGACTTCCTCTCTCGCTGTTGGAGCTGAGCAACACAGGAAGACTCAGTAAATACCTGCTTTAATTTGTGATGGGTTCCTTTTCTAGAGAGCTTCCCTACCTCAGCAGCATTCATCAAAACCCCAGAGCTTCTAGGATCAACTCAGGCAGCTCATTCTTCCAGCCCTTTATCTGTGCAAATACAAGATCTGCTCTGGCCTCTACTGACAAGGTCCATTTGGGCTGCCAGAACCATGTACTGTACATTGGGTGACTCCAACAGAGACACACATTCCATTGTTCTGGAGGCCAAATGTATGAGACCCATGAGCCTGTGTAATGAAGCAGCTAAGAACTGGGTCTTGGTTGGCAAACTAGAGGCTTCTTGCTGCATATTAATGTGGCAGAGAGAAAGTTATCTCCTCTCATTCTGCTCTTATTTGGCCCTAGCCCAGTCCTATTTACTGAGCTTCATCTTAATGACGTCATTTAACTTTAATCAACACAAGCCATCACATCTTAAGCTTTTGCTATGAATCTGGGGTACAGTTCAACCCACAGGACTCACAGGGCCTTTGCAACAGCCCTCCTCCAGCAATTAGCTAGAGCCACTTGAATGCCACTTGCAGTGATCCCATGTGATTATTAGTAACATCCATTTAATGGCTCCCGTTTTCCAAGCATCTTGTTAGATGGTCCAGTAATAGCATTTTCTTACTCAAGGAGGTTGTCATGAGAGTATCTAAGGACATTTAGCATCAGTTCCAGCTGCCTCAGATGTGTCCTGGTCTTGTGATTGTTTCCCAAAATACCATCACATTTCTGGAAGGGTACCTCAGCTTGGCCCATAGATCAAGACCCTATAGTGGCATCCAAGCTTTGTTTCTCTTGGCCCTGTGAATCTTAGAGACTTGAGTCCAGAAACTCATTTGGGATTTCCTGTCTGTTGAAAAAGTCACATAGCTGACTACTGCCCCTTCCTCCACTTTTCCCTGTCCCTAACTTTTTGGGAGCAAGGTCTCCAGGACCCCGACATTTGGGGTACCTGTCATGAAAGAACACTGGCAAGGGAGGGGAGAGGCAGGAAACGGTTCTAGCTTAGCCTTTTCTGGAGCTCTCAGATGTAATTAACATGCCCGTCATGGACACGGAGCACATTTTACTGCTACAACTTCGTCGAAAACTTAAAGTTTCTGAAGACTCTCAGCTAAAAAGCAGCAGACATTGTGCTTGCACCCAGATGAGTGACATTGGTGCTCAACTCAGACCCCATCACTAGAGGACACACATATACTCCATCTGCTGAAGGCTCCCAATGTCCCCTCAGCCATTTGTCTGTGTAGGGAGTGTAAGCCCCTCCCCCCCCACCCAACTTGTCAGGTAGTATCGGGCTCTCATCTAAAGAAAGCACAAAGAAGGCTGGAGGATGGCTCAGCTGCCAAGAGCACTTGCAGTTCTTGCAGAGGGTCTGGGTCTGGTTCCCTGCACCCAGATGGCAGCTTACAACTGTCTACAACTCCAGTTCCAGGAGATTCAATGCCCTCTTCTAGATTCCATGAGTACCAGGCACGTATGTGATGTGCCTAGACAAAGATGATGGCAAAACATTCAAACACATAACACTGAAATAAATCAAACTGGGGCTCCAGGTGACAGAAGCATGGGAGAATGGGGAAATAGAAGGATCCAGAGGGTCCTAGAAACCTACAAGAAGAACATCATGACGGGTGGATCTGGACTCAGGGGGGTCTGCTCAAACTACTGCACCAACCAAGGACAATACATGCAGTAAACATTGAACCCCTGCTCAGATCTAGCCAGTGCACAGGTCATTCTCCACAGTTGTGTGGAGAGCGGGGACTGACTCTGACATGAACTCTGGTGCTCCACATTTGACCACTTCCCTGTGGTGTGGAAGCCTGGTGGCACTGAGAGAAAGAATAAGCAGGTTACCAGGATGAGACTTGATAGGCTGTGACCATATGGTGGGAAAGGAGGTCCCCTTCTGTCACAGACCTAGGGGAGGGGAATATGGTAAAAGAGGGAGGGAGGGAGGAATGGGAGGATACAAGTGAGGTGATAACAATTGAGATGTAATCTGAATAAATTAATTAAATAAAAATAAAATAAAATAAAAAGAAAACAGGAACAACAGCTCTGTAGAGACTGCCTTTATCTAGGACCAGGCTCAGTATCTCTCCTCTTCTAACTTGCTTTCCTTGAAGCCTTTAAGGTGGCTTCTGAACATCATGCCATGGAAAAGGCACATAATTCCAAATCAAAGTTCCACTGCCTTGGGCTTGCTTTTAGGGAACCCGCCTTAAAGCAGACTTCTCCTGGATGTGAGTCTCCTAATGCTCAACTTTCTCCTTTATGCCCTATACCATAGGGAAACCTAGAAGTGTCCCAGAATTTAAAGGAACTTCAGGGATTGGATCCAGTAGTTCAAGAATAATCAATACCTGGCACTCACACCACCTCTCTATTGCAGTTCACTGGCAGACATCACTAATAGATCACAACACTCTTTTTAAACATATTAATGTTGGCACCCACTGACAGTCAATCTGTGTCAATATGCCAGACAAAAGATAAAGCATATGTGTCCACTGCTTACTGGCTTCTGGAGGTTTGGCCAATGACTTGTTTGAGGATAGAGGGCAAAGGAGAGAGGGAGAGTGGGGATTGGTTCCTTTGTTGCTGCCTCATGTTAACTCTCTATTGATGATGATGCCTGTATTGACAGCATTACCCTTCCTTTTCCTAGCTCCAGCTTTCAGTCCATCTTTTCACATTGATCTTTTCCTTTGCTTTAGAGTATCCATGTCTTCCCTATTCCCACCTTACTCATAGCTGCTGGCTTTCTTACTCCCTTTATCAAGAGTGTCTTCATTCCATTTCCAAAATTTCCAGCTTAGTTGGTGTGATTCCTGACAGGTACTCTAATTGCTTTAGATGACAAGTTGACTGAGATTGATTATTAATGGCTTCCTGCAGTAGTGGTATCTATTGGTAATGTCTGCCAATGTGCATCTGGCAAGGTGTGGCCCGAGTGACATACAGTGGTTTTTCCTAAACTAGATGATCCCGTCTCTGAGATTACTTTTTGCTCTAGGAAGTTTCTCATCCACTCATGAACAGAGTGATGAAGTCTCCTGATCAGAAAATCCTAGAGCAAATAATTAAGTTAATGATTGGTCATTGGACTGACTCTTGATCAGCTGCACCATCAGTGGTGCTATGGGAAATGATCTTATCTGAGGTCACAAATTAATCTTGAATGTGTTGCCCAGGCAGGGATAATAGTAGGCACCCAGGCTGGAAGATACAGGGACATGGGGATGTTGGAACATAAGGCCAGAGTATTTAGACAACAATAGAAATGAGGCAAATCTATGAGGAAAACTCTCAAATTTTGGAAGGTTGAGATCACAGCACAATAGGAGATAGCTGAACTGATAGATCCAGTACGTGTCCCCTGATGATGAGAGCCCTGGGAGGAGTAGGTGTGAGCTGAGTGCAGACAGCTCTCTTCTGTATATTATCCCAGAGTGCACAGAGCCTCCCTGAGGTATGCTGTACATTTATAACCTGTAAAAGATGGTGGTAGAAAGATCTCTGGAAGGACATTAGCCAAGATGAGGCCAGTACCTGAATTCCTCTGTTCGGAAAGAGTCAAAGGAAACAAGTTCATTCAAACCAGAAGCCATCATCTCTATTCTAACTGCAGACCTACCAATCAGAAACTAACAATTCACCTACAAGTAGGTTATTTCTTTTTTAACTGTTCAAATAGTGCTATTGGTTTGTCTCAGCAAATGCATTTTAATCTTTCCTCCTTTTAGTCTCCTCCATGGAGAGCTCAATGTTTAATCCTAGTTGTTGTAAAGTGAGGACAGGGATGACTTCAGTCTGAATAGCAGTAGGTGAATGATATCTGGCACCTCTAGCCTCTCTGAGTCACTCTCAGGGTCCGAGCCCAGTATCCAGAAAGGAGATGATCATGTTATCTGTCTCCTGCCTTCCAAACCTAGGTGCAATCTTCTGCCTTCTGGACTCTGACACTCTCCTGTGAAACAGCCCAGGATAATACATTTTTCTCCTGTCTTAGTCACTGCTCTGTTGCTGTGATTAAATGCTGTGACCTAAACAACTTAAAGAAAGAAGTATTTAATTGGGAGTGGGGTACAGTGTCAGAGGGTTCAACTGTGATCATCATGGCAGGAGCATGACAGCAGGTAGGCTGGATGGTTCTGAAGCCTTGGCTGAGAGCTCACATCTGACCCACAAGTTGCAGGCAGAGAGAAAGAGAAGGAGAAAGGGAGGGAGGGAGGGAGAGGAAGAAAGGGAGGGAAGGAGAGAGAGGGAGAGAATGAGAGGGGGGAAGAGAAGAGAATGGCAGAGAAGCCTGGGCCTGGTAGGGGTTTTTGAAACCTCCAAACCCACACCCAGTGTCACTCCCCAGCCACAAAGCCACACCCAGTCCTTTCCAGACAGTTCCACTAACCAAGAACCCAACATTCAAATAGATGAGTCTATGTGAGACATTCTCATTCAAACTATGAAACCTCCTAATCTTTCTGACCACATCTTGAAAACCCCTTGTAGAATCTTTGCTAGATGCAAACTTTGAGCTGTGTTCCATGTTCCCAAATCCAAGCCCTGGTGAGGCCTTTCTCTATGGAGTCTGAAAGCCAGCTAGGAGGGTTGGTGTGCCAACACTCTAACAGCCATCAAGGTACTTTACTTTGTTAGTAACCCCACTCAGGAGTTGTTCATCCTTTGCTATGTGGAACAGTAGGCTTCCAGACAGCTTCTTGAAGATTCTGGTCTCTTTATAACTGTATTTCTATTCACCCTTCAAAAACACAGCAACTGGTTCTATTCTGGGCAGGAAACATAACTGGTTTTCTCTCCCTTACATCTTTCTCAGCAGCCCCTAATGTCCAGTGCCATAAGCCTATTTTGCTCACATCTGCTACTAAGCTGTCTCTCTAGCACCTTCTACTCTCACATGCCTAACACAGCACTCACTCCTAGTAGGGACTCATTAGAAGTTCATCAGTGTATTCACAGAGGAGTGAACGAACAAAAGCCCTTGGGTCATTGCTTCTACAAACAACTGGAGAGTAGCCCCTTCCCCTCCCTCCTAAGATTAGCATGCTGAAGGTCAGGTCTCCCATGATCCACATAGATTGTCCTATCTGTCCCAGCACATTATAAATAATGATGATATCATTTTGTCTTCTTGCCTCTGCTCCCTTTTAAGGTGGTCACACAGTTGCAATAATTGCCAGCTTCCCAGGGTCCAGACACTAAAGGGTGTACCTGCTCCCCTTATTGAAAGCAAATGAGCCAGTAATAAATCCCCAATTAGTGATAAGGAAAATTGATTGAACCTTTTTTTCCCTCCTACTTTGTTTAGTGTTCCCTGTAAACACGGCTATGTGGCTGGCATTCAAAAGAAAGGAAAATTGAATTTAAAGTCATTTAAAACTTGCAGTGATTAATGTCATGCCAGGTAAGCAATGAAGAAAAACACATTAAAAGGCTACAAAAGTAATTCTGCTCTTCAGCTAGCACAAGTTACCTTCCCACATACATATGAATATGCTCTCTAGACCCCACTCCATTAAAGAGACAGAGAGCAGCTCCCCTTCTCTTCATACCCAGATGAAATATTTACATAGAATATACTTAGTATGAACATCACATCAGATACCTACAAGTGTGTCATGTCCTTGTGGAATGTTTCATAGTAACACCCAGGGGTATTCATAATAGCCTAGGTCAGGTAGACCTGTTGTCAGAACCAAATAGCAACACCATGATCCTACAGGCTTGACATTCTCTTTGGCCTTAAAAAGGTGACACCAATTGTAGGTGTTTGCATGAAAATTTCACCCATAGACAAATTTATCAAAATCCTGGGTTCCAGTTGGTGGCATTGTTTGTGACAATTTACATGGAACAGCCTTGTTGAGGAACAATGTCACTGTGGATGGGATTTAACATTAGAAGCCTCACACCAGTTCACTTGCTCTATTGCACACTTTTCATACAAGATGTGAGCTCTCCATTTCCTGCTCTTGTCTGGCACTTGCTGGGCCTCTTCAACGTGATGGAATCTTACCCCTTGGCTGTTGTAAAAAAAAATAAAAGCTTCCTTAAATTCCCTTGGTCATGGTATGTTATCACAGCAAGAGAAAAATAATTACAATACTACTCATAAACTTGTTAGCACTTGGTGGGATGCTAAAAATGAGACAGTATGGACAGTAGCACCTGCAGTGAACATTTGGAGTATGGCTGTAGACTACTCACATAAATATGGTGTTTGACACGATTCAGTAGGATGCCTGACCCCTCCCAGGGCTGAAATTGGACAAAGTGGCAACTCTGTCTCTGAGGGTCATGCATTTGAGCAAGGACTCAATACTTTGTTCATTCCTTACCAGACTATGAAGCTCAGCTATGGGCAAGACTAGCTAGGGACATGCCACTTTCTGGAAACATCTGACTGCTGAGCTTCTGTCACCTTTAGTTCAAAGTTCATAGCAAGCTCTGTGGTAAATGTTGGCTTACTCTTGGAAGTGATGAGCCTGGCAGGATTCTGTCCTACAGACATCCTTACCCACTAGTCATAAGGATGTCTAGTCTATGTGTTCATTTTCTATATAATAGAATTGTTCTAGCTAATTTTATGTCAAATTGACACAAGCTAGAGTCATCAGAGAAGGACACCTCAACTGAGAAAATGCTTCTGTAAGGTAGAGCTGCAGGTGAGTCTGTAAGACAGTGGATCTTAACTTTCCTAATTCTGTGGTCCTTTAATACAGTTCCTCATGCTGTGGTGACCCCAATCATAAAATTATTTTGTTGCTACTTCATAACTGTAATTTTGTTACTGTTATGAACTGTAATAAAAATATGTGATATATGACCTCCCTAAAGGAATTGCAATCCACAGGTGGAGAACCACTGTTGAAGAGCACTTTTAAAGAAAATTGTGATTGGTGGAGGAGGGCCCATGACATTGTGGATGGTGCCATCTTAGGCTGGTGGTCCTGGATACTGTAAGAATTCAGGCATAGCAACCCAGTAAGCAGCACTCCTCCATGACTTCTTCATCAACTCTTGTCTCCAGATTCCTCCCCTCCATAAATTCCTGTCTTGACCTTCTACAATTATTAATAGTTGTGCAAAAATGCCAAACAAACTCTTTCTTCTCTAATTTGCTTTTGGTTGTGGTGGTTCATCACAGAAAAAGTAGCTCTAACTTGATCAAGAGTTGAGATTAAATGTGGCTCCAGAGGTAGGAGATGATCATATTTATTTTGTTACCATCTCCTAGATTGCTACAACTGCCTTGCAATGGGCCATGTGCTCCCGACCTGGTCTCTACAGTTGTTTTAATTCAGCACAACTTTGAAACCAGGGTCCTCTGTTCTCTTCCTTTGTGGCTCCTCACCTTTGTATGGCACTGTACTTCGGGTTGACTTCTCTTCTGTTTCTCTTCAGTTGCCTCTGGGACCTTTGGTTTCCTTTTGTGCTCAGCTATTTTAAGGGGGCCTTGTACCTGTGTTTTCATGAATACATGGATGTGGTATCTATCCATGGATACAACACAGCAACTGTGTTCTGAAGAGTAGAGCCTGATGAGCTATGAAAGGAAGAATGATCCCAGAATGGCCCAGACCAGCAGAACTCTATGAATGACACCTACATGGCAGTCCCTTCAATCTTAACCACTGCTAGCATATAAGCAGATTCACTAGCCTGCCTCCAGGTTGCTTAGCAACCTTTGACATCATCACCTGCCACCACCAGTAAAAAAAAAAAGGACAAATCCACCATCCATTGCTCTCTTAATTTGTCTCTCTTACTCTTACTTTTGCACTTTCTTTAAGGTTACCCCCCTTCACTCTCTGTCTCTATCTTTTCCTACCCTCATGGCCCACTCAGGTCTCAACTTCTCTCCATCTGCCCCTCCCCCCAATAAATCTCTCCATATTCATATCTGTTGTATGCCATCTCATTTTTAATCATAACAACCCTAGTCTAGTCACTGCTCCTTGGAGCATGTGTTCTTAAGAGAGACCGTCATTGTCCCTTATCATATTGTGTACATACTATCCAGTTAGTAAGTTTCCACTGATATACTGGCCAGTTCAATATAATATTCTTTAGAATGACTAGAGTACCAGTCCCTTCAAAAGACATCAGGAAAGCAGAGTTTGCATGGCGGTAAGCCAGATTTATAATACCACAGCTATATGTAGATGTCCTCTGATGGACAGAAACTGTTCCTGACAAGACTGGAAAGGAACACCTTCCTAGGATCAAAGGTGTAGCCACACACCTGTGGCCTCATTGCAGCCACGAGGAGGAAGGTTGTGAAGCATGGTATCTAACAGAGGACTCAGATCTGCTACTTTTAGAAGAGACTTATTTTTACATTTATAAAAGCAGAGAAAGATCAGCAGAAATGTGGGCAAAGGATTTCAGGAAAAGAGGGTTCATAAATGGCTCCCCTTCCAAGGCACACTGCACAACTTTAGTCAATGTGGAATTGGACACTAAAGATTCTATGAGACAATATGACACGCCTACCATAAGGAACTAAATTGAGAGTGCTGGGAGGACTCTGCAGTATCCTGGGAGGGAAGAGGAGGGAGGAACTCCATCGGGTGGGATGGCTTGGGCTCCAGGTCTAGGTGTGAGGCTATGAGCTTCTCCCATTGCTCACCCAGGTAAATGCACTGCTCTCCTCCCACAGAGTCCTAGAGCAGAGGGCTCTCTACTTGCCCTGGAGCCAGGCAGGGTGAGTACCATGTCCACACCTGGTGCTTCAGGATGCTACCTCCAGTTCCAGCCATGGGAGTCACGAGGGTCCCGGCTTGCAAGCTAGCACTGTGTGTAGTGGTTCTGGCCAGAGCTGCCTTGGATCCTCCTAGCACATAGCAGTGGATTGTGAATAGAGTGGTAAGTAAGGACCGACTCAAGGTACCTGGCAGTGGGTTGGTGTGGGGGTGGGGTGGGGAGGGTGGTAGTGTACAACAGAACTTCGGGAACTGCAAATCCTGTAGGTCAGGAGTAGGTGTCAGGCTGAGTACAACCATAGGGAACAGTGAGCCTCATTTTTTTCCTCCAACCCACAGATTACAATGTGGCAATATATGAGGTGTCTGGAGCCTCAGAGCCACTATTAAGTGTGAGGCACCCCAGAGAGTGGCTCACAGTGACAGTAGTTCCCCAGCAGCGTCTTAGCCAAGGGAGTTGGAAGGGCCATGAACTGAGTTCCCGAGATTCCTATTGTTGACAAAAGTGCCTATTGTTGGTTCCTCCTAGGCATTTGGGCCAGTTCCTGGTCAGCTTTGGCTAAAGTGAAGGCTAGACTTTGGGAGGTAGACAGGAGTACCCCACCCAAAGGCCAGCTTCTGTCAGCCAGGGTCTGGCATGACAAGGTGACAGCTTCAGGGCTGTGGCGCCTGTGCCACCGTGGTACCGAGTCGAGGTCAAGGGACTGCGGATTTAACACACACACACACACACACACACACACACACACACACACACACACACACACACACACACAATAACACAGCGGGTCCTTCGTGCTAAGAGAGCAGCAGCCGCGGCATTGGTTTATTCTTTTCCTCCAGAGTTCCAAAGAGCCTTCTTATAGGCAGAAAAACCAGGAATCCTCCTCCCAGGTGAAATATCTCAAGAGGTGATTGCACATAGGAGGAAAGTCTCGAGGAAGGGAGGGGCGCATTCTCAGAGCAGTAAACATGACTAGCTAACCAAGATAAACACAGACATGGAAGCTGCTAGAAACAGGACACGAAACAGCAAGACAGGCAGGCAGCCCAGTCGGGCCTGGTTCCTACACAGGGCCACTGTAGGTGTCCCAAGGGGTGGGGCTTTTAGAGGGACACCTAGTGCTCTGTGGGCCACACTCTGGGTGATAAAAGGCAGTTATCCCAGAATCCAAGAGCATGAGAAGTAGCAAGGCTGGCCAGTAAGGCCTGAAAAAAGAAAAAGAAAAAAGAACTAAATTTATAAACATGTTAAGATCAAGAGCTGATAAAGAAATGGGGCCACTATACTCCTCCAAAATCATTGTGGAGTGAAAACCAGTTCAACCTATTTGTTCACTGTCATATACACCACGCTACAGTTCCAGATTCCTGTGTGTTCTTGAAAGGTGTGTGTGTGTGTGTGTGTGTGTGTGTGTGTGTGTGTGTGTGTGCGCGCGCGCCCGCGTGTGTGTGTGTGTGTGTGTGTGTATTATTGGGTGCAAGTATATATTTATTTCATCATGAGAACAAATATTTGAGAAAAACAATTTTCACAACAGACCCAAACTGGACACTGAAAACCAAACATCCATTCACTGCAGACTGTAGAAACAAAGAGATTGCAAACTCACACTAAGAGTAAATGAGCTACAATTACAGACAACATGACGAGTGGACTATAACACAACCCCAGGGAAAAGGCTAAACCCAACAGAATTATACTTTGTGACTCTATATCTCTAAGTTAAAACACTCAAGAGTCGTCTCTGGTGTTTGGAATCACATAAGCACTCAAGCAATGGCCGGGCATTAGAGGGGGAAGACTAGCGGTGGTCTGTTTATGTGGGTATCAGTGGCACAAGTGTGTTTGGCTTGAGCACTTCACTGAATTGGATATTGTTTATTTTTAATGTAGTTTGCACTATGACAATATCTTTAAAAGTAATTATTTTTATTATTTTTTATTTTTATTTATTTACTTAAAATGTTTTTTTAATCAGTTCACTTTACATGCCAATTGTAACCTCCTCCCTGATGGCCTCCTGGTCCCACCCTCATCTCTCATCCACCCTCCTCCTCTGCCCTAGTCATCAGAAGGAGGAATTCTCCTCCCATAACATCTGACCTTAGTCTATAAAGTCTCATCAGGACTGCCTGCATCTTTTTCTTCTGTGGCCTGGCAAGACCATCTCACCAGGGGGAAGTGATCAATGAGTGGGCACCAGAGTCCATGTCAGAAGTAGTCCCTACTCCCAAAATTATGAGACCTACAAGGAGACTGTGCTGCCTATCGACCACATCTGAGCAGAGCATCTATGTCATCCCCATGCATGGTCCTTGTTTGGTACATCAATTTCTGCACCCCCACCTCTCCACCCAGATTTATTGGCTCCATTGATCTCCTTGTGGAGCTCCCCTCCATGTCCTTCTGTCTCCCAACTATTCCATAAGACTCCCTGAGCTCCACCCTGTAGTTTGGCTATGAGTCTCAGCATCTTTGATCCCTTGCTGGGTGGAGTCTGTTCCTTATCCTCAGTTGCTTCCTGTGTCTATTCTATTTGCCCTACTGAATGAGAACTAAGCAGTCTCCTAGGGTCTTCCTTGTTATTTAGTCTGTGTATTGTAATGTTGTCATCCTGTATTATGTGGCTAATATCCACATATAAATAAGTATATGCCATGTGTGGGTCTGGGTTACCTCACTCCGGATGATCATTTCTAGATCTGTACACTTTCCTGTAAATTTCAAGATTCCTTGTTTTTAATACCTCAGTAGTTTTCCATTGTGTAAATGTACTACAGTTTCTTTAACAATTCTTTGGTTGAGGGACATCTAGATTGTTTCCAGGTCCTGACTATTACGAATAAAGCTGTTATGAACTTAGCTGAGAAAATGTCCTTGTATGGTGGAGCATCTTACAGGTACATGCCCAGGAGTAGTACAGCTGGGTCTTAAAGTAGAACTATTCCCAATTTTCTGAGAAAGCATCACAATGATTTTCAAAATGGTTGTACAAGTTTGTACTCCCACCAGCAATGAAAGAGTATTCTCCTTTCTCCACATCCTCACCATCAATTGCTGTCACTTGAGTTTTTGATCTTAGCCATTCTGTTAGGTATAAGATAGAATTGCACAGTTGTTTTGATTTGCGTTTCCCTGATGACTAAGGATATTGAGCATTTCTTAGAGTGTTCTTGGCCATTCAATATTCCTTTGTTGATAATTCTCTGTTTACCCTGTAACCTAATTTTTAATTGGATTATTTGGTTTGGTAGTGTTTAGTTATTTGAGTTTTTACATATTTTGGAAATTATCCCTTTGGTTAGATGTAGAGTTGGTGAAGATCTTTTCCCAGTCTGTGGCTGTCATTTTGTTCTATTGACAGTGTCCTTTGTCTTACAGAAGACTTTCAGTTTCATGAGGTCCCATTTATTAACTGTTGCTTTTAGAACCTGATCTGTTGACATTCTGTTCAGGAAGTTGTCTACTGTGCCAATGAGCTCAAGACTTTTTCCCACTTTTTCTTCTAACAGATATAGTGTGTCTGGTTTATGTTGAGTTCTTTAATCCACTTGGACTTTTGTTCAGGGTGATAAATACAGATCTATTTAAAATTTTCTACATATAGCCATCCAATTAGACTAGTACCCTTTGTTGAAGATACTACCTTTTTTCCATTATATGGTTTTGGCTTCTTTGTTAAAAACCAAGTGTCCATAGGTGTGTGGGCTTATTTCTGGGTCTTCAATTCATTTCCATTGATTTGCCTGACTGTTTCTGTGCCAGTACCATGCAGTTTTTATTACTGTTTCTCTATAGTACAGCTTGAGATCAAGGATGGAAACACCTACAGAAGATCATTTATTGTCTAGGATTGTCTTAACTCTTCTGGGTTTCTTCTTTTTCCATATGAAATTGAGGATTGTTCTTTCAAGGTCTGTGAAGAATTGTGTTGGCATTTTGATGAGAGTTGCATTAAATCTGTAGATTGCTTTTGGTAAGATGGCCATTTCTACTATGCTAATCCTACCAATCCATGAGCATAGGAGGTATTTTCTTTCCTTTTTTTTTTTTTTTTTAATCTTGTAAGGCCTTTACTAGAAAGGCACAGGGCACATAGCCCTGCCTACAGGTTACACTCAGGGAAGGGAAGGGGAATAATCATCATCCTGCAAGGGTGAACACAGGCTTCTCTTCTGGGTTACTGGAGCAGAGGTCCCACTCAGCAGACCTGGATCATCATTGAAGTTACCATGTTATCGAAAGCCCTTGACTGGATGCGGTCTCCAGGGTTACAGAACATGTTGTACATCACATCTGTGTAGGAGTTATGAAGTTTTCGGAACATACTGTGGATCTCATTGTCTCGAAGCGCTGTGTTTGAGGAATTCACCACCATGACAAACTTCACCTTGGAATTGGTCACACAGCCATAGACCTTGTAGTCCTCAGTTGGGTAGAGCAGCCCCAGGTACAGCTCCCTCTGGTCCACCAGTGCTTTTTCCATGGCAGAGATCTTCTCACTGACCCCATCCAGTGATGTGTGCACCATGTAGTGGAACTTGAGCTCGTTCTCTGTGGGAGTGCTTCAGATGTACAGAGGGTAATTCTCCTTGGTGATCACTGCGATGCACACTGCCATCTTCTTTAATTTCCTTCTGCAGAGACTTGACTGTTTTTTTTTTTTTTCGTACAAGTCTTTCACTTGCTTGGTTAGAGTTATACCAAGATATTTTATTATTTATGTATTTATTAGTGGCTATTGTTAAGGGTGTTGGTTCCCTAATTTCTTTCTCAGACTGTTTTTCTTTTGTATAAAAGAAGGATACTGATTTTTTTTAGTTGATTTTCTACCCAGCCATTTTGCTGAAGGTGTTTATGAGCTGTAGGAGTTCTTTGGTAGTTATTTTGGGGTCACTTATGTATGCTATCATATCATTTGTGAACAGTAATATTTTGACTTCTTATTTTCCAAATTGTGTCCCTTTGATCTTTAGTTGTCTTAATTCTCCAGCTAGGAGACTTCAAGTACTATATTGAAGAACTACAGATAGACTGGACAACCTTGTTGTTTCCTGGTTTCAGTGGATTTGATTTAAGATTCTCTCCATTTAGTTTGAAGTTGGCTGTAAGCTTGCTGTATATTGCCTTTACTATGTTTAAATACTTGTTTTGTATCCCTAATATCTCCAAGACTTTTAATATGAATGGATATTGGATTCTTTCAAAAGCTTTTTCAGCATCTAAGGAGATGATCATGTGTTTTTTTCTTTCAGTTTGTTTATATTATGAATTATAGTGTTGGATTTCCATATATTGAACTGCTCCTGCATTCCTGAGATGAAGCCTACTTGGTCAGCATGAATGATATTTTTGATGAGTTCTTGGATTTGGCTTGCAAGTGTTTTAGCACCAATGTTCATAAGGGAAATTGGTCTGAAATTCTCTTCCTTTGTTGGGTCTTTGTGTACTTTATGTATCAAGGTGACTGTGGCCTCATAGAATGAGTTTGGTAAAGTTCCTTCTGTTTCTATTTTCTGGAACTTTCATGGTGCATAAAATTATCAGGAGCTCTCCTCTCCTCTACCTAAAGCATTCTGGTGGCCTAATGCATCTCACAAATACATCTTATTACTTTAAAGGGACATTTGAACACAATGACCAAATCTCACCTGTTTTACAGGGCACTGCCCATCTACCCCTACAGGAGACTTCATTTCATAAGCATCTTGGAATACATTGCCCTGGGCTTGATCCAGTTCACCCATATACCATCTGTGTAGCCAGATTAACCTTTCCATATCTCAGTTTACTGAGTTGTGGGGTTCAATCTATTAGAATCATTATGATACTTGAAATGAGACAACACCCATCAACTGTCAGTTTATAGGATGCAATTAATCATGAGCTGACTTGTTTTCATCTCCTTGGATACATCATACATGCTCTTTTTGTCCCCAAAGGAGTTTCTGCATTCTATTTTCTTTCCTTGGTGTATCTCACTTCATATCAAGCAAAACAACACAAAGCAACCCCAAATATTGTAGCAGAGGGGTTCCACTTTGACAAATAGTTCACAGGCTCCAAGCAACTTAACTAAGGTTACACAGTTTGGAAAAATCAGAATGTAGACTTGACCCCAAGGCTGGGTCTCAGTCTGTGTTCACACATTTCTTCTTTGAAGAGAAGCCAAGTCTAACTGATTTTTCTAAGTTTTCTTGTGGCACCAAAGCGTAGGAAGGCTTCTGATGAATTGAGCAGCTTCCTGGAGTTGACATGGCTCCTGAATGAGCTTTCACTTTGGTTTAGAGAACAATATGTAACTGCTCAAAGTAACATAACAAATTTATGCTCTGCCACTAGCGCAGAGGAGCTTTCCTGCAGAACGGCTAATTGCCGGGTTGTTAGGACAGAGAAATGAGACCTGTGTGGGTTCAGCTGCTGAGAGGACTCGCTGCAGAGCTGGGGACACTGGCTTTGTGACTGGGGAGACAGCTGCACAGCAGGAACCCAATAACCCTGGGTGGTGCAGTTGGGGACAGGACTGCATAGCAACCAGCCTGGCTGGAGCTAAGTATTTAGCCAACAGAGTAAAGAAAGATTAGATTGGAAAGATGAGGATATCAAATTCTAGAGAAAGCTGGAGGCTAGAAAAGAGATTAACTTGATCACTGATTTATATTTTCTGTTATTTAGTGTGTGTGTGTGTATGTGTGTGTGCCTTGATGTATGATTGACAAATTTAAAAACCCTGAACATTTAATGATACAATTTGGTGAGTTTTGACATACATTTCACACACACACACACACACACACACACACACACACACACACACACACACACGCACGCACGCACAGAGTGGGAGATTAATTTTTTAAAAAATTGTCCCCAGAAGTTTTCTTCTAGCTCTCATGTTTTTGTTCTTGGGGAGTGTGTGTGTGTGTGTGTGTGTGTGTGTGTGTGTCTGTCTGTCTGTCTGTCTTTCTGTTTGTCTGTCAGCCTGTCTGTGTGTTGATCCTGCCTAAAAGTAGCTCTGCTCTTCTAACAGGTGCTTTAATGCACAGTGCACGATGCCAATGCAGGCACTGGATCTCTAGGACTTAGCTGTCTTGCAAACCTGAAATGAAAAACTCCACTTCTCTCTCTGGCTCCTGCAAGTTACTGGTCTATCCTTTCTGTTATGAGTTGACTGACTTCTGGTACTTTATACATGAGCCATCTTGCTGTGGGACTTGCCAAATAATTTCTTAGATATATCATCAAAACTACAGGCAATAAAACAAAAGTAGAGAGGGCAGTTATTTCAGACCCAAACACTCTGCACAGCAAAGGAAATGATTATGAGAGTGAAAAGACAAGCTAAGGAGTGGGAGAAACCACCTGTAGACCATCTATCTGAAAAGCATTAGTATTCAACAGAAGTAAGAAAGGCCTCTGACTAACATAAAAAAATAATGTAGAAACCAAACCCTAAATAGCTAGTTTTTAAAACAGGTGAAGGATCAGAGCAGGTTCTTTTCAAAGATCCATGGGAGTGACTACTGGACATAGGATGCCCCTTTAATCACCAGGAAATCCAAATCAAAACTATCAGGCATTCCCTCAAATCTATGAGGCAATCACAAACAAAACCAAAAAACAAAGCTTGATAAAGAAGTGGAGAAATTTAGATACATGGACATTTTCTTTTGTTAGGCTATAAAGTGGTAACGGTACTGTAAAAATGCTATGGAATTTCTTCAGAAATTAAAAAAAATAGAGCTATTGCATGACCTAGCATTTCGGCTTCAGGTTAAATATTCACTAGAATTGAAACCGGAATCTTAGGGGGCCTGGAGAGCGGCCTCAGTGGTTAAAGGGAGTTAATGTGTTTGTAGAGGCCCTGAGTGGGGTTCCTAGGACCCATGTTGGATGACACACAGGATCACCTGGAACTCCAGCTGCAGGGCTTAGAGCACCCTCTTCTGTCATTGAAGAGGATCCCTGATCCTATGAATACATACCCCACATATGCACAGAATCAAAAATAAAATAGATCTTGAAAGCAAGATCTTAGATGTCTGCATCACATCCTCATGTTTACTGTGGGATGACTCATGATACCCAAAACATGGAGATTGCAGATTAGTAGATCAAACAATAAATGCATATATATACATATATATGTAATGAAATACAATTTTGCTTTCAAGAAGAAGAGGACTTCTATCATTTGCATCAACACAGATGGATCTGACGATTATGGTCCACACCATAAGCTGTCCTATGAAGGCCTAATGTTACTAAATTCTTTGTGTTTATTCTAAATGAAACTCATAGCAGGTTCTTTGGTGGCTCTGGAAGAATAGATGTGAACAGGGCAAATACTGCTTCTGCCTGTCACTGCAGTTGAATCAGAGAAAAAACAGGGCTAAATCATGCACCAGGCACAATGACTCATGGTGCTAACACAGGCTGGGCATTTAATGCTCCAAGCTGATGTATTGTTTTTAAAAACAATATTTTGCTAATTCTTTGAGAATGGTATACAATGTATTTTGAACATATTCACCTCCTCCTCCAATTCCTCCAGATTGACACCTCCCTCCCTTCCCACTCAACTTTCTATCTATTCTCTCTCTCTCTCTCTCTCTCTCTCTCTCTCTTTCTCTCTCTCTCTCCCTCTCTCTCATCAGTTTTGTGTCACCCAATTACTCTTTAGTGTAAGGTTTGTCCTGGAATTCTGTCTATATATCATGTGTCACATCATTAAGGAAAACTGACTTCTCTCTCCCAGCAGTGACCACATATCAACAGCTCTTCTGCTGGGGTGGGACTTTGTACTCACTTCTCCCCTCCATGCTGGGAGTTTGTCTGGCTCGAGTTTACATAAGTCTTGTGCATGCTGTCATAATTGCTGTGAGTTCATTTGACAAACTGCTTTGTTATATCCAGAAAACAGGTTTTTGTTTTGTTTTGTTTTTGTAGTTATCTGTTGTGTCTGACTCTTTCAATTTTCCTGTTTCCTTTTCCTTGAAGATTCTGGAACTTTGGACGTGATGGGCATAGTGAGAAAATGACTCCTAATCAATTATTGCTATATCCTTATCATAGCAACTCTTCCATCCAGTGGATCATAATTAACAGAGACCCCCAAATGGTCAGCGTGCAGAGAATATGTAGGGTATCTATGCTACTTGCTGTGTTGTTTTTACCTTTACCCCAGATTTATGGATCTAAGTTGTATAGTGGCCAAGTGAATAGAGTTTGGGGCTTGGTTTGCTCACATTACATCCTTTACTATCATTTACTGACATCTCCAACTGCTGCAATTGTTAATGGGCACATTATTTCCCATGAGCCTCTCTGGAACCTGGGCAAGGGAGTCAGATCTCTGTGGCAGGTGCATCCCTTCAAGCAGCGTCGCTCTTTAGATGTGATGTTGGCTGGCAAATGCCTACTGCCTTGCCTCATTGATTCCTCTAGCTGTGTGGCAGCCTGAGATCTGCCCACTGAAACTTATGTACAATGTACTTATGTACAATATGCAAATTTAGATTTGGACCTGCAGCAATGTTAAGCAAAAGAGTTAGAAGAGTCCTGCGTACATGTTAGGTACCAAATCTGTGACTGGAAAAAAGAGGATCACATCAATTCCTAGAATGATTTAGACTAGCTCATTGCAATCTCTGTCCAAATAATTGCTTAGATGGGGATACTGAGGACCTAGAGTAAACCAATACAAATTTGAAGAACAATGAAGAACTTACTGTCTATTGACGTAAGACCAATTTTAGATCTGTTGCTGTGAAGGCAACATGGTACTGATGAAAGAGAATCAAATATAGAAACAGAAAATCAACATGTGTAGATGCAAACCCATGTGTGTGCTGTCACCCTGCCTTGCCATGAGATAATCCCAGCATTACAATGGTCAAAATGATTGTTTTCACAATAAATGTAGCAAAGACTGCTAGATAACCAATTGGAAAGCCAGTGACCTTGACGTTTTATCATCCTTGAAGATAACTTAAACTTATGTGTAGGAGACAAATATTAAGGCTTTCAGAAGAAATCAGGACATTTACTTTTCTGAACTTGATAGAGGTCAAGACAGCACACAGTAAGTATTAACTGGAATGATATAGACTTATGTTTTATTATTTAACTTATATGCATATTCATGCATATAAAAATATATACACCTATGCATATCCAAACTTTAATTCTCAGCCACATTTTGGTATTATGGTGGATGAATGGGGAGAGATGATGACATAGCTAGCTCCTAATTACTCTCCCTACACCTCTGTTTTATTCACCTGTAAGAACTCTGCAATTGGTGACCATGGGCAAAAATGAAATGAACAGTGACATTGTAGTTTTGCTTAGTATGGGTTGTCATGCTTTCCAGGCTTCTAGAAGCTACTCTTATTAGAAAGTGTTCTAACCCTAGGCATTACTCAGTGGCCAGGGTAAGGTAGGAAGATTCCTCAAGGTGTGTCATGGTCTCTCCACTTCCTTCCAGGAGTGAAAATTGTCATCTTATAATAGGGAGCTAGGGTGGGCTGAGTATGCAGCCTTGTGATGCAGATTTTCTCAGAACAAAGCTCTGGGACCACTGAAGAGTTGTGATCCTAAATTTTCATAATGAATGGTGGTTTGTTTAGACCTTTCACAATTTCTTAAGTTCAGTTGTTTGGACTTTTAAGTCTTGGGCCTGGATCTCCCAGTTGTGGGAGATGAGAGTATCATTGGCTCCAGGGTAGCCTTTCTAGCATACAGCTGGCTTTTTAGACATTGCTTTCTCCTCCCAGCTGCTTACTGTCTTTCTGTAGCACATCTTTGGCACCTAACAGCAGCCTCTTCATAGTCTCCAATGACAGATGTATCCCATGTGCTAGCACCCTGCCTTCCATTTTAAGTCCTCCGTGGCTCACTCTGTCCACCCTGTGCAATATCAGGCAAAGGCTGTGTTTACAAAAGCAGATGCCAAGGCAGAGTTTGGGTGTTGTGGTGTTTGCTGGAGATTATCATGTGTGAGAGGAAGGGGAAGGCATAAGGGATGAAGAGATGGTTCAATTACATTAAAGATCCATAGAGCCCTGGTGGACCAGCAAGAGCTCTGTACTGAATATCCATCAGTGTTTGAGAGTGGCCTGGGCTGCTAGTATCTTAATATTTTCTTCTGTTTCTGGCTCCATATAGTCCTCAGAAGGCCATGACTTCAGACAGTGTCTCTCTGCAGCTGAGGTAGATATATATATATTGAAGGAACTGAGATCTGTTTGTTGGCGGTACTTTCTGATGCTGGACAGGAAAGCCTCCTATTGTCACATCTGGGGTGTATATCTGTGTTCAGGAATGGCATGCATGCCTGGCGTCAATATATGAGGTATGTGTGATGTATGCACTCGTGTAAGTAGGCTTTCTCTTACTGAGGTGTCTCCAGGCACAAAATGTGGTACTAGAAAGGCTACTGGACACTTGTTCAGAGCCCTGTGAACTCTGGGCCTTCTGTCCCCAGGAAGGTAGAAAGTCCAGGGGACATCAAAAGCAGGCATAAATCTGGGGGCATTGAGAAAAATTCTTTTCTTTTCTCCTCCCTCTCTTCTCTCTTATCCATTCTGTCCTTTATTTCGTTCCTTCTTTCTCCTACCCCCCACCCCCACAACATGAAGCACTAAGAAGTTTAGAGATCACAGGATGAAGTCTGGTAAGGATCAAGAGTGACCAAGATTGATGATAAATGAGGAAATTAAATGGGAAAAACAACCAACCAACCAAACAAACAAAAACTTAACAAAATCACCACTATCTGTATAGTGACTCCCAATTAGCCACTTCCTGACTACTCAGAATGGCTGGCTCGATGTCCCCAGGCCCAGGAAGATGACAAACTCTTTGAAGGCAGGTGGATTTTTGAATAATGCCTCATCTGAATCCAGGCACTGGCAGCATGTGAGACAGTTATTCACCGCCTGAGGACTCTGCAGCCCTAGGTCAGTATGATGGCCTATCAGAAAGCTGGCAGTAGCTTAGGCTTTAGGGGTGAATAGCCTGTATGTAGCTTTTAGTCCTTATGTGTCCAGTTTAGTGGAGCTGTCTGGAGTTGAGCTTTAAAAACTTTTTTGGAAATGTCAGAATCAGAGATGGCTCACATGGCTGCCAACTCTGTTGTCGGGCTGGACCCATGTGATGCCTGAAGGGGGCTCAGATGTGGTGAGCAGAAGGGCTGGAGCTTAGGAGCAAAGCGACAATAAAGAAGACAATAATTCCACAGCATCTGCTGAGCATGCTTGTTCTGGACTGACTTTAAAGCTCTCTTCATCAGAGTTGTGAAATGAGAGCTACTCACCCTGTTTTTATGTCAAAAGATGACGGTTCCAGTGAGTTTTTTTTCACTACTATGACCTTGTGATAAAGATGAGGCAATAAAGCCTTAAACATGCAAGATTCTGTCAACCAGGTATGTTTTATAGCCAGATCTAAATGATTTTAAGCAATTGGCTGGAATAGTAGGGATGGCAGAGCCGCCCTATTGTTCTATTTTGCCTTTCTGTTGATGTTGACCTGTTGTACCCAGATAGTGGGGACCCCAAAAGACAACCAAGGAGCCAATTCTGATGCAAACACACAAGGGTTGGTTTATTCAAGCTCGAACAGGGACTCACAACCACCATCGACATGACTGATCAGGATTGAGAGCCCCGAGCTCCAAGTCAGCAGGGTTTTTATTGGGGTTACAGTGAAGTTTGGAAAATTCCAGCTTGTCAGTTCTCTGATTGATTAACATTTTAGCAATTATCAGATGATAGAACCTGGTTGATTGTGTTCAGTGGGCCAAATCATAATTGTTTTACTTAACCTATTGTAAAGAGCACCTGGGTAAATCTCCAGGTATTTACTGTTTGGCCGTTGCTAGGGGTGACAGTTAAATGTTATCAGTAGTGGGTGGCCAGCAATTGTTGAAAAGAACATTTGGGCCATGTGGTAATTTCCAGGTATTTTTTGATTAGTCCGTTGCTAGGGGCGATGCTTAAACATTATCAGAGGTGAGTGATTGAAGCACATTCTTTTGTTTTTTGTTTCTGTTTTTGTCTTTTTAAACTAGAGTTCATGCTCAGGCCATTTTCCCTTAAAAATGGAGTTTCTTTTTCTGAAATGGGGTTACACAGGCCTCACAAACCAAAAGCAACTCAGGCTTTAGAAAAGTTTTTTTTCAGAATGTACTTCCAGGTCACAGGGCATTCTTAGGGAAATGAGGGCAGAAATTGAAACAGAACCTCCCAGATGTTTCCCTGCCTGGTGCTCAGCTAGCTTTCTTTTATAGCTAGGACCCATCTGCCTAGGGATGACATCACCCACATGGGCCTGAGGCCCTCTTACATCAATTTTCAATCAAGACAATGTTTCAGAGACATGGCCACAGGCCAATCTGATCTGGGAAATTCTTCAGTTGAGGCTTTCTCCTCATGGGACTCAATGCTGGGTGAAACTGACAGCAAGATCAATCAGTATACTCTTGGGAAACTACCTGGTGGAGAACGGCAGGTGCAGTTTTGCTTTACAGAGGCTTCCAGTTGAACAGCTCACACATTTGCCTTCTCAGGGCATCTTTCTTGGACACAGTGACATCACCATCACCAAGCAGTTATTATACAGAGAGATTTTTAAAATACATCAAAATACCAGCAATATTTCTAAGTGCAATGCCCTAAGTCATGGAGGGAAACTAAGACCAAGAAGCTATTACTGGGGGCTGGAGAGATGGCTCAGAGGTTAAGAGCACTGTCTGCTCTTCCAGAGGTCCTGAGGTCAATTCCCAGCAACCACATGGTGGCTCACAACCATCTATAATGAGATCTGGTGCCCTCTTCTGGCCTGCAGGGGTACAAGCAGGCAGAGCAATGTATACATAATAAATAAATAAATATTAAAAAAAAAAAAGAAGCTATTACTACAGCAGAGCTCAGGGCAATGGGGAAGTTAACACCATCTCCACCCCTGCTCTGGATCAGGAATGGGCAAGAAAGACACATTTGTGTTTTAGTTTATCTGTTTATAGATGGAGACACAAGAAACAGGGATGTGAGTGACTGGCCAAGGAGCATTTCAATATTAAGGCAATGAGGGCAAAACCTGTGACAACATGTAGAGATGCCAGGCTTATGACTACTCTTAAGACAATAAAAATGCTGTTGAAGCTGAAGTTGACGATGAGGATGTTGGTAATGATGACATTATGAACACAGAGAAGTCATCAAATGCTAGAAGTGTACTATGCAATAACAATTGCCACCACAACCTCATCATATGATCACAGGTGTTATTATTCTGTCAATTTCCTTGACTGGAAAATTGAAGCCCAGAAAGGTGAAACCATTATTCAAGGCAGGACAATGAAAGTAGGAGGGAGCTTTGCTACAAACAGAGAAGGACGTGGACCATAACAGCAGAGGAAGTTGCCCCTGGCAAGCTACAGTTCTCTAGCCCAGCAAGGAAGTGGCCTCTTAGAGACTTTTATACAGGAGGCAGAAGTCCCCTGCAGGTTAGAGATGTTAAGAAAGCATCCAGACAAAGTGATGGTTAAATTCCCTTGGTTCTTGTTCTTTAGGATTTTATGATAACATTTCGATGTCTTCAGTCGAATTTCCTGGACCTTTTTGCATAAAGTCAAGATTGGGGTTAATCTGCCATCAGGTACGGGCAGCCATTTGCATGGTCTCTATGGGAAAAGGCAAGATTTACAAAGTCAAATCTAATTAAGACACACAGACTTTCTTAAGGAAACAGTGATTCTGCATCAAAATTAAAAGGTAAACACAGCCCAGAATAGAGAATTGCTAATTGTTCATCACAGCTGGGAACACCAGTCTCTCTTTGATACTAAGCTTATTGTCTGTGCCTACAAATTTCCCAAATTCTCCCCTAGTGGCATGGCAGAAGGATAAATAAGAGCCATTTTCTTAATCCTTCTGGAATGAAAGGAGTCCCAGTCCTCTGAATTTTGACTTAGCCCAGATTTCTGTTGAACACATTTGTTGCCGCGGGGTCTCCCCAGGGAACTGGGTTTACTTGGGAAGAATTCATTGCCTTAAAAGAATGACGGACACATCTGTTGATGAAGTACAGGTTCATCAACAGATGTGACCAGGTGTGGCAGGGGCTATGACCTTCCACTTAAGAGCATGTTTAACTGGATGTTGAGAGCCCACTTTGTATGTCAGGAAGTTACACAAGTATGTTGCGGATAACTGTACAGTCCACGTACATTTTGCCAAGTTTTAATAGAGAATTCACCTTTTCCTCAAAATTTTACAATGCAGACTTCAGCCTTTACACTCAGGAGGGTTTTGCTCCAAGCATGAGCTCTTGTATTCTATCTACATAGATCTAATTTATACCATGAATCAAATAGAATAAATGTGCCTATAGCCTTCCTTCCTTTTCCCCTTCCTTTGAAGTGTTTAATTCTCACTTAAGTTGATAACCTTGCTATTTTCTAAACTCCAAGTTCTGCATCCATAAGTGCCATTGTTGTGTGGTGAGTGTTTTCCTAGCCTTTTCCTGATATGGTTTTACCTTTGTTGGATTTGTGTAAACAGTTTTACCCCCTCCCCCAAATGGACAAGGAGAGCAGGCTTGTTGGGAGATCACTGTCAGATTAATTATGCCAGAAATCATATTAACAGCATCACAGCTATGCACAGCCCATCAACATCTCAAAAACCATTGACTTCACCCTGAGAAAGTATGGGGTGCAGCTTATGCCCTCTACCTGTCACTGGGTTATCCTGAGGAGGCCTGGTTGAGTAAGACTCCATTATAGGCTTCAGTTTCTTGTTAGCTTGGAGCAGGCCTGAGCCCCCATTCCTCAGAAATGAGCTTAGCGGTTACTGGGAATAGCACAGAAAGAAAGGAAACCAACTGGAGAGGGCCTAGCCACCTGTCCAGAGAAAGATAAATTTGCTTAAGGTTGTTTTACTGCTATTCTGATTGTCTAAGAAAGATTTACTGCTGGTCTGGCAATCTCTTGTGTTATGATTTACTCCTGACCACTGACTAAGTTTGCCCGCATTTTTTAGTTAAAATGCTCCAATCATGTTGAGGATTACCTATCCTCTTTTGGAATTCTCTGAGATGTTTTAAAAATAAAACTACAAACTCACCTAGGGGTCACTATTGTGCCTAAATGGTGGTCCCAGCATGCTGGATATCTGCAGAATAAATGCTTTTTGTTGCTTGCATTTTGTTTGAGTCTGGGGTCTTTATTCAGTGCATTCAGGACCCTAACACTTCTTTTTTCCCATCATTCCACAGAGCTCAGGTCCCCGAGCCCATGGTCATTGAGCTGGGCAAGAGCAGTGCCTGTAGCTTATTACATTTCAGATGGTTTTCTGTGTAGGATCTTATTCTTGTGATACCCGTGATGATTACTCAGATTCTCCCAACAGTTTCTGTAAGTTTCCAGTACAAAAGCTGCTCTTATTTCTTTTCCATCCTCACTGCCTACACACTGTCCTCCTTCCCGTGCCTCAGCCCATTGTCTAGACTTGCAGATTCCAGTTATTCTTCCTGAACAGCCATGATGGCCTTGGCCCTTTGAAAGCCTGGCTTGTACCCTAGGTCTCCTCTCTAATATATCCTAATACTACTAGTATTATATATATATATATATTATATATATATATATATATATATATATATATATATATATATATATATATTCTAATACTACTAATATATTCTAATACTATAGCCATGGTGGCTCGGTGGGGCCCGATCCCTCATTGCTGAACTATTTCTTATCTGATAGACTGAGAGAGATAGGGAGCCATTGCCTTCAGTTATATGCCCCTTCATGATCCCATTATGTTTCAATTGATTGTCCAAATCCAATGGCCACAAAAATTGGCCTGGTTAAACTGAATAGATCACAAAACAAATCCACAAAGTCATTAATCTGAGAAAGGGACAGGTGGGGGGAAAGAGGAGTGTTGACAGAGATTTGAGGGAGGGAGATAAGAAAGGGCATGTGACGAGAGAGTAACCAGACTATATTAAATAAATACACATATGAAGTTGTCAAGTTAATTAATAAATTTAAAAATGCTTTGGTGTCTTGTGTGCATCATAGATCCATTAATCATGATGTGTGACTTTCTGCTTCCAGCCCTGGCTTTCTCCTTTACTGTGTTCCTTTTTTCAGTTTCACACTAAACATTTCTCCTTAGTGTTTGTCCTTTACAAAAAAAGGAGCTCATATTTGGGGCTTCTCAAACAGCAGTGACTACACTAAGCAGTTCCCCATTTTCTTTCCAATTGGATAGTAAATAGGAGCCCTTGTTATTTAGCTTCTTTAGGTCTGTGTATTGTAGTGCAGTTATCTTGTACTATGTGGCTAATAGCCCCTTATAAGTGAGTATATACCATGTATGTTTTTCTGGACCTGAATTACCTCCCTGCAATGCTTAATTCTCAATCAGAAGGGCAAACAGAATAGACACTGGAAGCAGTTGGAGAGAACAAATAGGATGGGAGCCTACCATAGAGGTCTGCTGAAAGACTCCACTCAATGGGAGATTGAATCTGATGCTGAGACTCACAGCCAAACTTTGAGGTGGAGCACAGGGAATCTTATGAAAGAGTTGGGGAATAGAAGGACTTGGAGGGCACAGTAGCTCCACAAGGAGACCAATGGAGCCAACAAATTTCCGCCTAGGAGGCCTGCAAAGGCTGATGCACCAAACAAGGGCCTAAGACCCCTGGCTTAGATGCAGTCAATAGGCAGCACTCTCTCCTTGTGGGTTCCATATTATGTAGAGTAGGGGCTACCTGTGACATGGACTCTGGTGCCCACTCATTGATCACTTCCCCGTGGTGGGACAGCCTTATCAGGCCACAGATGAAGAGGATACTAACAGCCCAGATAAGACTTGATAGGCTATGGTCAGATGATAGAGGAGGAGGGCTCCCATTTTCTGAGGAATAGGGGGGAGGGAAGGAGGTATGAGGTAGTGAGAGTGGGACCAGGAGGAGACTAGGGAGGGGCCTACAGTTAGGATGTAAAGTGAATAAATGAAAAAAAAAAAAAAAGAATGTACCCTAAAAAAATAGGCAACCCATTTTTGAATGTGAGGACAAGAGAGCTCAGAGGTGTAAGGTACCTTTCTGAACCATTAGGTACCACCTCAAACCAGTTGATGGTCAAATAGAAATTACAAAAACAAATCAAGGTGATATCAAAGCCTGAGCTCAGGCTATCTCTGCATAGCACCTGCCAAAGAACTGGTTATAATAGAGGTGTACTGTTCTCTCTTCCCAGGAAAATCCATGGTCATATACATGTATTGTAGATAGCAGAGAATGTTGGAAGAAGTAACTACACGATGGATGAGCCACTGGCAAATGATAATAACAATCCAGTGGCATGTCACACAGACAAGGGACAGAATTCTGAATGCTGAAATGCTTTCTAAGACAGCCTGTAGAAACAGAGGGCCTTGAAAGAAAGGAAATTGTGAAAGCATTTTCATATTCATGTGCTATGCTCCATCACAGTTCAGTGCTGGCTCTGAGCTTTGATTTCTCTATTAAAATAAGGGATTGTTTTCAAGTGAAAGTTACACATTCAATTATACAAAGGGATTAGTTTAATTACAAACAGGACAGAAGGAACCTTGATTGGGGGACTTTGTTGAGACAGGGTTATACACTAACTAGCCCAGACTGACCTTGAACTTGTGATTCTCCTACCTTGACCTCCTGTGCCTGGGTTTGCAGGAGGTGCAACCACAGCTAGCCATTGAATTAGGGCTATAGATTTCAGTGATGTTTAAGGGTTATTAGGGAGCTAGTGCATATCTAGACCGCATCTAATCTATAGAAAGCAGTGGCTCCAGCCTTTGGTGGCCATATGGGAATGCACAAAGGACCTCTATTTACATCTCCTGGAGTCAGGGTTGACTCTGTGCCTTGGTCATAGTGTTAGCTGACACCATGTAAACAGACACTTAGCAGTGGTTTTCTGGCTTGGGCATCTTGCAAACTTACTATCATGTGACAAGCTAGAGTTAGCCTGATGAGTGAGGGCTATGATTTAACCTTTGCTTCCTTACTTGGTTTTCAGCTAGCTCAGAAAGCAAAGTCACAGACTGTTAGGCAACTTGTCACATGGGCCTGCTCAGCGAGAACACTTTGCTGAGCCCATCCCTAGCAGAACTGTATGGCATCAATGAGTTAAACACTATGTGCATTTCAGGTCACAAAGCTAGACATTATTATAGAGTTCAAGATAAGCCAATAGTTGATATGTCTGGCCTTGATGTATGCTTTTCCTCTGTGCTGCACACAATTGAATTAAGGGCCTTAAGTATTCCAGGAAAGCACTCTACCACTGAACTATGCTCTTAGTACCACTTTTACTTTGAAACAGGGTCTTTCTGGGTTGTTCAAGTTGACCTCAAACTTTTACTTTGAAACAGAGTCTTTCTAGGTTGCTCAAGTTGGTCTCAAACTTGCTCTGTATTCCAGGTAAGACTTGAATTTGCAATATTCATGCAATATTGTCTCAAGAAGCTGAGGTTTTGCTGTCTGGATAGAGGACCCCAAACAGGTGTATGACATGCAACTGATGACATAGGGGAATCTACCCAGTTTTGAAGACCATCATCAGGTTTGCTAATTCATTAGACAGGCTCAAAAATTCAGAAAAAAATGTTATAGTAGTGACTGCAGATCAAGTAGAATCTGCAGATCAAGAAGGGACATGATGGGTCCAGCAGAGAATGGATCAGACCTTCAGTGGTCTCTCTTTTGCAGTTGCTCAGAAAACACTTAGTTCATACTAGTGACATGTGACAACATGGGCCAACTGCTATCTCCTCTGTGCCTTGGTATCAGTGTTTTTTATTGGAAGTCAGTGGAAGAGGTATACAGGGTTTGTGAGTCTGACTTCTTTATTTAGATCCTAGATCCACCTAGAGGTCAGATGCTAAGGCTTTGGGCATGTGCAGTCATCCACAGTGAGTACCACCTATGTGCATAACTTATGTGGCATGGCCTGAACCCAAAGGCATGGGAAGACAACCCTTGCCATGCAAGGTGCTGCTAGGTATCCCTGGTCCAAGTCACTCCTGAAGATCTTAGATGTCCAGGGCTTAGACAGGCCAGGTCCCTGGAGGGAACACCTTCCTGCCCAAGTGAGGCAGGAATGGGCCCTTGGTTGGGAGGAAAGTATCTAGAACAGAATGATTAGCCCATGGCTCAGAGGTAGTAGGCATGTGGAGGCTTAGGATATGCATGGGGCAGGATCACAGGGTGTTGTACCTATGAATGTCATAATTATTGCCATTTAGGCCAGAAATAGGAAACAGCCTCTAGGTACAGGCCTTCCAAAACTTCTCTGGTCCGGTCTCTTCTGCGGCCTCAGTCTTCAGTACCCACATAGGCAAGGTAGCTCATTCACAACACTGGCATTAAGGATCAAAGAAGAAAAGCTGGAACAGTAAGGGATGCTGAAATATGCTGAAAGCAGGCAAAGCTTGCCCGCTGAGAACTGGAAACTGACAAGCTGTCTCTAATGAACAAACATTAAAGGCAGACATTAGATGTGGGGTAGAAGAAATCTGCGTTTTCTCTTTTCCAACTTGCAGCCAGGCCTACTGGTACAAAACTGCAATCTCAGCTGAAGCAGGGGCACCATGGGTTTAAGGCAAGCTCGAGCTGCAGACCAGACTGAGTTCAAGGCTAGTCTGGAAAGCTTAGTGAGACCCTGCCTCAGAAAAAGCAAAGAATAAATGGGGCTGCGGAAACAGTCAGTGGCAAGATGCTTCCCTAGCTCAGGCAAGACCCTGGCTTCAATCCCCAGTATCACATACACACCCATAAAAAGGAAGTGACAATATGCTTTTGATTAAATCTAGACCTTGAAGAGAGTGATTTTAAGAGTATAACATAAAGAACTAAATAAAGAAGAGTAGAGATCTTAGGAGAAATGAACAAATAGCAACCCAAGGTGCAGTCACTCAAAAATAAGGAAAACATAGGCTAGGGTGAATGATCCGGAGGGTGCTTGAATACACAAAGCAGTGACAGACCAAAGTGCTCATGGTGAAATAACCAGGAGAGACGGAACAGGCATAGAGCAGTGGCAAAAACAGTTCTGTGGAGACTCATCTCAATTGTAGCCTTCCTTGCGCCTAATTAATATGCCCTATATGTATATAGGGTGTTTCTCTGGACAGGCACACATTGCCACTTTGGAACCCACCTTTTTTGTTATGTTGTATCATCGTCATGTGCAACTAAGGTCATTTAGATTTCTATAATGATCCCTGCTGTTATCCAGGCTCTCAGTGATCCTTGGCTGTGATCCTAACACAGAATAGATAGATGGATCAATAGCTGATAAACCAGAGGTCAGAAATAAATCTTTATTTGTAATACAAGTCAAGATAGGCTATGCAGCCGGGAGCAAACCCTGTGAGGTGATATAGGCAAACCAAGAGCAGCCAAGTGAAACGTTAATTTCAATTAAATGTATTCAAATTTCTTTTTAAAAAGTAAAGTTTTCTTCAGAGGAAAGCATCAAAATCATGACAAAAAATAGAATGAAAGATGGTGTTTACTTTGGAAAGGGAGAGGAAGTCAAATTGGCTAGTACCACCTGATGGGTCCCTCTGGGGACAGGGGACATACTGGGGCTCCCATTCCTGACCTATAGGCATGCATTTCCTGCACTGAAGCAAGTGATGTCATCTGCTGTTGCCCAGCAGCAAAAGGTAGCATTCTGCTCATCCTCACTCAGAGGAGAGCACTGAATGAATTTCACTGTAGATGCACCCTTTCTCCATCCACTCCGCAAAAATTAACAGTGGGTTTGTAAGGTGGCTCAGTGGGTAGGGATGCTTGCTGCCAAACCTGATCAAATAAATTCATATTCCTGAGACTCAGATGGTAAATAGGAAGAAGAAAACTGAGTCATGCAAGTGGTCCTCTGACCTCTATGCTCACCCCTCCACATATACACACACACCTAGGTATACATGCTAAATACATGTGAAAGAATGTATTAAAACATTAACAGGGTCTGTTAAATCTACTACTGTCAAAGGGTTAGAGGAAAATGACTTTTCATATATGGTTATTTGAGTAATGAATTATAGCAGTCATTTCAGAATGACCAAATCAATCTATTCTATGAAAATTAAAGATTCTTATAACTTTTGACTCAATAATCCATTTTGGGGGTATAGTCTACAGAAATAAAATTACCACCATTAAGAATACATGTGCTGGGCTGGAGAGATGACTCAGTGGTAGTTAACACTTGTTGTTTTTTCAAGAGGAGCTGAGTTTAATTTCTCTAGCACCCATGTCAAGAAGCTCACAACTGCCTGTAACAACAGCTCCAGAGGATCCAATGTCCTCTGGCCTCTGATAACATCTGTGTAGGTATGATATACATTCACATACACATATAGGTGCACAGAAATATAAAAGGTTTTGAAAATAAAAATGAATATATACATATACATTATATACACACACACACACATTTATAGATATACAGATATAAAATGTAAGGCAGGAGAGATGGCTCAGTCGTTAAGAGCTCATACAGCTCTTGCTAAGGGCTGGAGTTTGGATTCTGGTACCCCAACATGAGTAACCAATGTGTCATGCTGAGTCAGATTTTGGCTAGTGTTTACCATGAGCCAAAACTGGACCCAGGTGGCAAGAAGGAAAGATGGACATAGAGTATAGTAGTATCTATTTCCTCTCCTCACAGACTGTAGTGCTGGGTGAATATAGGCAACTCTTCTTCCCAGGGCCAAGTTGATGCTGAGATAAGGCAGTCTTAGTTCTGAGTGACTCCATGTGTTGAGGATAAAGCCACACACTGTAAGGAAGAAAGGACTCAGTGCCATAGTTCCTCTGCATGCAGCCCTAGGTCCTGAATGGGAGAGGTACTTTCTGGGAACTTGAGATGAAGAGCCATCCTGATGCTTAGAGAAGATGCTCCAGGGTCAATGGCCACTCATCCTTTGGATGTGAATCCTGGCTCTAAGGTAGACACCATCTTCTTGCTTAGAGGAGATGATACTGAGACATGGTTCTGGGCCTCCACCTGACCCCTGCATGGCTTCCTGGGGATTTCAGTTTTGTGGGAACTTAAGATGGGTGGTGAATTAGTGTAACAGAGAGAAGAGTAGGGCTATGTGCCAAGCCAGAAGTGTGCGTTCTGGAAGAGGTCATGGGAGGGTAGAAGAGGGAAGACTGGTTTAACTGAGTGCCAGTGGCACATGGCATTGGTGGGGAAATAAACTTCAGATCAGGGCCTTTCTACCCTAGCCTATTTACTCCTGTACAAATGAGGATTCCATTTGCATCTTCCTACAGAAAAGGACCAAATGCTTCTGGCTTGGCACATACTAAGTGCTGACTGAATAGGCCTAGGAGTGGCCACCCATACATCTGCATGCGAGATGGGTACCTTCCAGCAACATTTTTCTACCTGGAGCAAAAGGGGCTTGTGTTCCAAGTCTGTTAGTTGCAGAGGAAGGACTGGCAAGGCTCACACTAATGATTCATGTTTAACATCATCTTTTGGGAAGAATGATTTGTGGCATGTGCTAATTCCCATGGGTTTATTACATTCTTTACCTTTATTCATGGCAGGTGCATTCCAAGAGCCACAGTGATGTCTGAGCCACATAAGCACTGAGCCCTATAGATATGCACTGTTCCTATCCATAGATCCCTATAATGGAGTCTACTTTATCAATTATACATAGCAAAATATCCAAAATAAATAATAAAATAAAACAATTGTAATGATATATGTCATGGCCTCTCCAATGGAGTCTGTGACAAATGATACTGCACAACCCAAGGCGACGACCCCTACCCAAGGGAGAGTCTTCTGGAATGAGTCTGATATTCTTGCCGGGAGTAACTGATTGCAGCCCCCCTCTTTTTTTCTTACTCATTTGTTTTTGGAACATTCTGCCTTTTTGGTTTTTTACATTCTTATCAAAAATTTTGAAACATAACTGTGTTGCTAGGAGACACTCTAACTTGGGCCTGCAGCCAAGGGCCATTCAGGTTCCGCTCTACTTGTTAATAAGAACATGGCTAAGAATTAATCACCAGTTAATAGTTTATATTATGGCTTACAAATAAAGTGTTTAAGAAAGCTCCAGATAGAGACAAGAAGAGCTAAGAAAAAACTGTCTTGACTCACAGATGTTTGGCATAATGAGAGAACACTGACCTTTGATAAAGAGGGCACATACGTACTGACTTAAGAATGATGATTCAAGATTGATCACAACATTATTACTCTACATCCTGTATTTTGAATTGTATAAAAAAATATAACCACAAAAAAACCACTCCCCATTTCAAAAATGCATATAAAAACCTAACTTGCTTGTCTGCAAAATACAATCAGATCAAACTACATCTGAGTTTGTCTGTCACTTTATCTTTGTCCACCGTCACTTCAAGAACTCTCATTCTCAAGGACCTATACCCAATTGAGACAGTCCACGGCATACATATGCTGTCCCAAAAGCCAAGTAGTATGCAGTCTCTCCTCATCTCTCTCTGTACTCTCTCTATATACTTTGTCTTGTTCTCTCTGTTTATACCCCTGATAACTTTTCTACTTTGAGATGCAGTATTACAACTACTACACATCTTTCTTTCTTAGTTGTACAGATACATAATTCAGGCTTATAGATCCCAGATACTTTGGCCTGGGATTTTCCACTTTCTGTATAAAATCAAGAATTGTCACTTTTTCCTGTAAGGAAACCCCTTTGTAGCTTCTCTTTAACTGTTGAATTACTTATATCAATACTCTCAGATTTGGCTGGCCAATAAAGTAACATAAAGACCAATTGAACATAAGCAGGTTGTACCCTGGATGTATATCCCATACATATGCATATATATGTATCCTATGCCCACTGATATATATGATGGTTCGTGTCCTGGGCATGGAGGTGTATGGTTTCATGAAACTATTAGGAGTGGTTTGTAACTTAAAACTTGTAAATCATTCCTGTCTGGATTTTCCATTTCATGCTTTTGAGCACCATTGAGTGTGGTAAATAGAACCTGTGGGTATGGGAGACACCTGCATTGCCATCATGCCAAATGCAAACTCCCATTGGGCTGCTGTTGCCAGGTATGGATGTTGGAAGGCATGTGCACAAGTGACACTTTTGACCAGTGCATCTGGATCAGTTACATAAGTTATATAGCCCCAACCCAGTCACTGTTCCTGCCCATGGCATTTATCAAAAGCCCTTTTCTCTTCTGGCAAAAGTGAATGAGCAAGAAGCCAGAAAGCCTCATGCAATTTGTCAAAATGATTGATACTGCCCATCCAGAGGTCCAGGGCAAAGAATGCTTACACAGCAGATGGGGAATAAAGTGTGATCTGTGATATGGAGAGAGACATGCAATTTTGGAAGACCTATTTTCTTCTTAAGCAGAAGAATGGGTAGCACCACTCCTAGCTAGGCTTTCACTCTGTCTCTGTATGTCTGTTTCTCTCTCTCTCTCTCTCTCTCTCTCTCTCTCTCTCTCTCTCTCTCTCTCTCTCTCTCTCTTCCTCCCCACACCTCAGACAGCTGGGCTACAAAGAAGCCTTGACTCAGCTCCCAGACCAGGCTCTTTCCTGCTGTCCCACCTCACAGGATACGAGCCCCGTTGTGGACACTCTCAGGGATCTGAGCAGGTCCTGTGGTCCCTAGGATTCTTACCTATAAAATGGAGATGTCATCTGCCTCATCTCATTACTGAAAAGTATTTTGTGGACCTGCCCTATTATTTCCTGTGAATTATATAGTTTTAGAGGGGAAATATTTGATGGTCATTGATACATGGTAAGTATGTAGTTAGTGCCTGTGGCATAGTGACTTCCTCCCTTTTCTTTACCAGGTGGTCCCCCTTGCAACCCACATTCTCTGATTCAATGTTCCCATTAGTGTACAGTGAACTGTTGATATTGCTTTATTGATCAGAGGCCTACAATTAAGATGTTCAGGATGAAGAGCACACCAGCATTGAAGCCCTGGTTACCATCTCACCAAGTACCTTCAGTGTTGAGAATTTATCTCAAGAGGTGAGACTAGGTGCTGCACACAGGCAGAGCCATGCATATGGATGAAATAGCTGCTACAGTATTATTTGTAACAGAAAAGAAATCATGAACACAGGAATACTGACATATTATCAAACTATTTGAAAATAAACTAAAATATTAAACTTTCTAACAATAGATTATATCACTGTGAGGGGTCCCTAATGTGATGGAAAATACTTCAAATTGCATAGAATAAATAAACAAGTAGATCATCGAAAGCCCATATGTGGCCATCTCAAAGAAATTAGATGTGAATAGAGTGAGACAGATGTTTACAATTGACCTAAGAGGGATTTGCAGAACGCTGTGTATAGTCTGTTCTTGTTTCAGAACCCAGACCATGTCTCTTTTTTCAGAGTCTGTGTCTGAGTACCGTCAAACACACTGAAATGTCAGTAACGCCACCTAGGAGGTTCTTGGTGCTAAGTTCTGGAGAATGGTATCAGTCGACTTCTTCTCTAATTTATCTCTTTCATTAGACAAATTTACATGAAAACAAGCACGCGCTGCATTCCGGTCCTAATGACTGCCTAATACATCATTATGTGCAGTTTTCATTACTTGTGTTGATATTTAGGTTCCGGGCAATTTTTCACAATTACAGATAGTGCCGAGGTGAACATCCCGTACATATGTCTCTGTCTGTTGGAGATGTATTACTAGGTGCTAACAAAATTGAGAAGTTTTTCATTCTTAAACATTTGACATTTCGCTTCTTGATTAATTTCGAATCCTAAGCCAGCTCCGCCACTTAACTGGCTGTGGGCCAGTGGCTCAGATAACTCCTGCTGGAATCTTCTCCTAAAGTAGGAGCCCATCCTGAAGGGACTGTGTGAAGATAAAACATGAGTACAGGTGCTAAAGTCCAAGTTTACAGAGCGCTGACCATGAGGCCACCAAGGGCAGAAAACCCATGTAGAAGGAACCCTTTTGTAGGGGCCTCTGAGCCTCTCAGCAGAGTTGGCAGTAGGATGTACAGTGTCTAGGAAGCAGACAGGGTGAAGGGTGCCATGTGTTCCTCTTGTCAGCTAAACAGACACCCTGTTCTCATTCTGAAGATCCTCAGCAGCCACAGGCATTACATCCTCATCCCATGAGCATGGGTCTCCTACTCGTGAAGTAGAGGAGCCCAGTTTCCACAGACAGTAGTCACAGGAGCTACAACAGTGGCTGCATCGCACCCGTCTCTTCTGCAGGTGCCTCAGAAGCATTCATCTCTAGACAAGTGGTGCTCAGCCTTCCCAATGTAGTGACCCTTCAAGATGCTCCCTCATGTTGTGCTGAGGCTCAACCCTAAAATTCTTTTTGTTGCTGTTTTACCATTGTACTTTTGCTACTGTTGTGAGTCGTAATGTAAAGGTCTGATATGCAGAATGGTCTTATAAAGAGGTTGTGACCCACAGGTTGAGAACCACTGGCCTAGAGCATTGGGTTGAAGGGCTGCAGATAGCTGTGGCTGCCAGCTAACATGGCTGACTAAAGTCCATTGTCCACTGCTGTAACAGACAACAATGCCTAAATAATTTCTAAGGCAAACAGGTTTGTTGGCTCAGGGTTCTGGAGGTTGGAAAGTCCAAGATCTGGAAGTTGCCTGTGGCAAAGGCCTCTCTCTGCTGTGCCATAGTGCAGTGGATGACGTCACATAGTAGAAGTAAGGCAGAGCCTGAAACTTGCTGTCATAATTAATCCCTTCACACCAGCAGCTATGTCAGTTCCCTTTCTAGCTGTGGACAAGATATTTGCCAAAAGAAACTTAAAGAAGTCTTTGTTCTAAATCACATACTTAGAAGATAGTGTCTGTCATGGTGGATGGCCCATGGGATACTGTGGATATGGTTGATTCGATGTCCCTCATACTCTATAGCTTTTTGCATCTCTCTATAAAGGCCAGCTGGACACTATATTGTATGAACCACACCTATCCAATTAGTGATGCTTTCTGTTTATCACTTATTTCTATGCCAGGATGGTCACTATGGGCTCTCATGGATTTTTGACTGTGATTGGAAGTTTTCAGACGATTTAAACAAAAGGGAAGAATGCATTGTAAGGGGGAGGGGGAGGAGTGCTGCCATCTATGATGGCTGTCATTTCTTTCTTCATAGTCACAGTCATCTTTAGTCATCTTTATGATATGTTGGCATCTCTTTCCAGAGGACAGGGCTCAGGGATATGTATGGTGGTGACAGTGGGGACCAGGGAAGCTCAGGGAAGGTCAATCCTGCAGAGGTCTGATTGGCAGAGGAAGCCTGAGACATGTGACACCCCAGATAGAATGTGCTCGGCTTTGGGGGGCAGGCATGGTAGGAGCACAGTAAGTGGCATGAAGTTGAAAAGGGGCAGCTGGGAATATCAGGGACTCTGAAGCATGGGAGGGCTTGGGCTTTGGTTGTCTGGTGACGGGAGTGCTGAGGCCTGGTACATCTTGACTGGGTCACTCTGTGGAGGCATGTCTAGGATCATTTGTGAGTAACTTTTTATTTGGGGCACTCCCCATCTTACCCCCAGAGGAAATAGAAACAGCAGAGCCAATTATCATCCCATCAAAGCAGAAGCAGAAGTAGCTCCCTCTGGAAAATACTTTTTCAATTTTTGCTCGGTCCTACACCTTCTCTATGCATAGTGGTGGGGACTGCTCTAGGGCTAGGTTAGGCCACATCACTGTGGATGACTCCATGTAGTGCTGCCGCTGGCTGGCAGTACATGAGCCTTGGTGCACTGGGTAACTGGTCATTTACTCTAGACTATCATAGCCAATTTCAAGAGCAAAGAGGCTTAGCACTCGGCTTCGTTTTGTTAGGCATAGATAGTTTCTTCAAAGAGAAGTGAAAAATCTTATGGGAGGAGACAAATGGATTCCAAGCAAAAAAATATGTTTTTGAGCAATTTTCTCTGCTCTTACAGTGAAAAAACTGTAGGAAAGAGGGAATCTGTCATTATAAAGCACTGGGGTAATGCGTTTTGAAGGTTTTAAAAAGTCATCATAAGATTGGGGAGATGGCTCAGTGGTTAATATTGTTCTTGCCAAGGACCCATGTTTGGGTCTCAACACACACTGGGAAGCTTACAACCACCTTTTACTCCAGTGGATCCAATGCCCTTGTCTAGCTCCTTGGGTATTGGCATGTATGCAGTGCCCATATATACACCCAGACTCACAAATACACATAAAATAAAATCTTAAAGTCCTCTACACAATGACATTAAAAAAAAAAAAATGGAGCGGCTACTTGTTGAAGCTCCAACAGGAAGTTCACCGGGGAACCCAGGGAGTTAGTAGGCATAAGTCCATGTGAGTAAGAAGGGTAAAGGTGAAGAAATTAGCTTTTCTCCCAAGGCTAATTATCCAGCAGCCTGGATCAGTGTTGGCTAAACTCTATAAATCAGGCTTCTACCAAATTTTGTCTTAAACATATATCTATTGACCACTCTAGTCTGTATATGATGCCATGCATGTGGCAATGTGTGCATGTATAAAAGTCAGAGGGCAACTTGTAGAAGTCAGTTCTCTTCTACTTTGTGGGTTCTGTGGACAAACTCAGGTTGTGTGCTCACGCACGTATGTTCATCATTTCATGTGTATTTTGTATTTTTTTTTCCTTGTAAGATTCTCAGACTATAAAGAATGAGTGGCTACCCATCTGCTTGGTCTGGAGCCCCGGAAGGGTTTCTATTCACAGGTTGGATTATACCTCCCTCCTGAGCGCTGACCTCACTAAACATTTCATGTCACTTCCATCAGTTCATCCTGTGTTAAATTCCACTGCTGTTTCTCTAACTCCCTTTTTCACTACTTGTCATTCTTCATTAGGTTTGGAAGACCCTGGTCTAGTTGAGAGACTTACGACGTCTCCAGTTCCTCGCCCTTAAAACAGCTTTACCCTTTTCTGTCGTGGACTTTTTCTCACGTAAGCAGAAGCCGTGTGAAGGGACAAGGAACCAACACCCAGCCTCAGCTGTCATTGACCTTCATCTTGTGTCATCTTCTTCTCATTTGGCAGTGAGGAAGAGATGAGTGTGATACACAATAAACTCCAGGCAGCGCTTCTCCAGCACACACTCAGTCCAGCGCATTTTCAAAGCTTGCATTTCATGTTAGACTCACAACCTTCTCTCTCCAGAGTATGACAGCCTATGCTGGGAGCTGTTTGGTGTGGCAAGGGTCATGGCTCACCCACAAAAGTACTTCTGGTCCTCTCCTCCCCTGGGTGGCCACATACTGACTCTAGAGTTGGGGCTGAAAGGGAAAGGATGACACGGAGTCTGTGCATGCCAGAATGCTCGTCAGTGAAGTTGGTGGGGACTCTATGCCATTTGTCACCACTTCTTGTTGTCACTCGGACCTCTCCACCCAGCCCTTCTTTGCTATTGGTGTCTGCATGCTCATTCAGGGACAGATGGTAAATGTATCTATTTTCTTTGTTGCTCAAACATAACCATAAACTAAGTGATTTAAACCAACTCAGAGATAGTGTTACAAAGATAGGGTGCTGTCAGGGCTGTGGTCTTTCTTGAAGATCCTAGGAAGGGCCTAACTCCTCATCTTCTCCATGTTGGAGAAGGTACCCATGCCCCTTCTCTAGTCTTTCAAGACATCAATGTAGCATTTTAACAGCTTTGACCCTTACTTTTATTATATATATATATATATTATATATATTATTCATATTACATCTCAATTGTTATCCCATCCCTTGTATCCTCCCACTCCTCCCTCCTTCCCTCCCATTTTCCCCCTACACCCCTCCCCTATGACTGTGCCTGAGAGGGAATTCTTCTCTCTGTGTATGCTCATAGGGTATCAAGTCTCTTCTTGGTAGCCTGCTATCCTTCCTCTGAGTGCCACAAGGCCTCCCCCTCCAGAGGACATGCTGACCATTGCTTTTAGTGTCTGCCTCTACCTCACTATCACTCTTCCACTTCTCTCTGATGACATAAAGACCAATATGGCTTCATTGGTTCTTACAACAATCTAGGATAATCTTTTCACTCCAAGATTCTCATTCACATTTGACACCTCCGTGCTGTTTTAGGCAACATGCTCACAGGGTCAGGCATGATGCTAGAGCATCATCCTTCCTACCATGCTCTAGGACACAGCTCCTCCTGAGTGTACCTCCTTTCATGCAGCCCTCCATGGGTACTGACAATGCTTAGTCACTGTGACCTCTTTTCTGGTTTAGGTCACTCAGTTTTCCTGGAGAAATAGTTTAGATTTATCCATCATGTCCTAACTCCTGCATTCATTTTCCCACCCTAAACTGCCCTCTTTGGGATTCACACAATAACTCCGTCTTAACCTAACTATGGATTTCTAAGACTTCATTAGTCTTGATGGACCATCTGCTTTAAGGTTGATCCCAGAACTTTCTCTACCCTTATTGCATCACAGTCCTCAAATCCTCAGAAATTATCCTGTGCTTGTTTTCCTGCTCATGGTCTGTGTACTCAGATTTGTACCTCAGGACAAAGTCCCCTTTTATCTGCTTCTTAAGTCTGTTCCTGGCACCTCGAATAGTGCAGAACTTTGCGTGAGTTCAGTATTTGTTTATTGCTATGGTCTTAGTGTTTAATCCTCATCCCTGAAGCATTAGAATGTGGAGCCTCTGGGAGGAATGTTCTGTAGCAATGTAACCAGGTACTGGGTAAATTCATAAAGACAAGATACATATTTGTTTATTTATTTAGTTAGTTTTTTGAGACTGGGTTTCACTGTGGGGCAACGGTTGTCCTGGACTCACTTTGTAGAGTAGGCTGGCTTCAAACTCACAGAGATCCACTTGCTCCTGCCTCCTTGACTTCTGGAGTTACAGGCCTGCTCCAGCATACATAAGAAACATATTTCTTACAATTATGAATCCTGGGAAGTTTAAGATCAAGGTGGCCACTGGCTTTGTAGATGTTCAAGTTGCCTATCTCCAAGATGGCACCTTGGTCAGTGAGCCTTGGTGGGAAGAGCCTTGATGGGACTCTTATGTGATAGAAGGCAGAAGAGCAGAGGGGGGGAGGGGTCAAACATGCTCTGTCTCATGTATTGCTCAGCACAGTCTTCATGACTTCAAGGCTTCCTTGAAAGCCTCACTTCCTCCCAGAACTCAGGAGGCAAAGACAGGTGGATCACTGTGAGTTCAAGGCCAGCCTGGTCTACAAAGTGAGTCCAGGACAAGAGCTGAGCTACACAGAGAAACCCTGTCTCAAAAAACCAAACCAAACCAAAAAAAAAAAAAAAAAAAAAAAAAAAAAAAAAAAAAAAGGAAGAAGAACATGCTGGCCACATAGGAGAAGTTTAAGTCAGGATAGCTTTGAGCCCATAAATGGCATCAGTGCCTTTATAAAAAGATCCAGAGAATTAGTATGTCACTAGGTATTCTGTCCCTTTAGTAAACACTCAGGAGAGTAGAGCTTATTTTGGCTTTGTGAAAGTTCTGCTCCACTATGGACTGGTTCCATTGCTTTTAGGTCTGTGAAGAAGCTATGACTTGTGGCAGAAGCATACCCATGATGCAAAAGACAAGAGACAAAAGAAGGGCTGGAGTCCTACTATCCTTTCCAAGGGCAAGCCCTTCATGATCTAAGACTTCAGACATGGGCCACTGAAGGACATATATACAAGCCGTGCAGTTAGTCCCCTTCACCAGGAGAGGACACAGGGCAGCTGCATTCTTGCAGAGAGATGCTCCCACCTCTACCTGCTGGCACTACAGTCATTCACTTTCAGGTCCATGTTCTAGTGTCTGTAAACTGCCTAGTTTGTGGTACACATAGTACCTGGAGCAGACTAAGTGTTGAATGACTGAATTGTGGTATTTTTAGGTCCCTTGATAGTTTATATCTGTGAAATGACCGCTATGAAAAGTCATCCAATTCATCCTTAGGCTAGTGTTCCCAAGCAGGTATCATCTCTGGCTCCTTATAGATGAAGACACAAAAAAGCAGGTAACTCTGTGAAAGACACAGTGTTAATGGGGGTCCTGGGTTCCTCTATGGGCAGAGAGGAGTCATACTGATGAGCACCAGTGACCAGAAAACCACTACCTGTCTATCCAGGCACTTCAAGGGACACATAATAAGATCTACACTTGGCCAGAGGCAGATTTTGAACCATTACACATTCTCTCACACAGAGGTCTACCTACAAACCAAAATAACAGCTTCTAAAAAGCAGAAAACCTGCTCTCTCTCTCTCTCTCTCTCTCTCTCTCTCTCTCACACACACACACACACACACACACACACACACAATCAGTCACATGTAACCACACACCCCTGTGGACCTGTAATAATTTGTAGCTTGCCTCGGCTGCCTGAGGCTTTCCTTAGACTTGTTTCCAATAATCAAATGCTTTCGTTAAGTCTAGTTTTTCTTACTATTACTTTAAGATTATTTTTAAGATCTTTACCTTTACAATCTGGAGGAAGCATAAGGCACACAAATATTTCCTGTTGCCTTAAGACTGCACCGTTTAAGTGCATATGTACATCTAGGCACATCCATACACTTATACACACATGACTGATTTCTCTGCTGAGGACAGGCAAAGAGGGCAGGAGAGGGCCATCTCTTTTTTTATTTTATTAATTTATTCATATTACACCTCAATGATTATCCCCTCTCTTGTATCCTCCCATTCCTCCCTCCCTCCCATTTTCCCCTTACTCCCCTCCCCTATGACTGTGACTGAGGGGGACTTCCTCCCCCTGTATATGCTCATAGGGTATCAAGTGAGAGGGCCATATCTTGACAGGAAGGGACAGATGGCTGCTCTGTTTTTCTCCCAAGTTCAGACAGCTGTTCACACCAGCCAGGTGAGAGCTTCCAGGCATAGGCTCCCCAGGGGCTTTCTACCTCAGCCTCCTGTCTTGCCAGATCTCATCAGGGAGGGACAGATAAACAGAACCAATGTCTCCTAGAACTTCTGGAAAAATTTCAGACCCAAGGCTTCATAATTTCTGTAGAATAATTTGGTGCTGCAAAGATAGTGTACTGGGTTGGAAGAGTCCCAACTGTGAAGAGCCTCAGGCCTCCTCAGCAAGTCTGAATCTTCTGTTGGCCACCAGCTTCTCTCCTAGGAAGCAGGGGGTTGGAGAAGTCTAATTCTGAACCTTTTGATCTCCGCATCCTTGTTTCCATGGCAGCAACAGCATAGTGATGCTGAAAGGATATGATCCCTGCCCATGACGAGCTGTGGCAAGAACAGCTTCAACTGAGGAAGTGGGGGTGAGACAGAAGCATAAAGCCTGTGCAGTTGGCAAGTGTGCTTGCTGGAGTTTTTGGTCTCTGGGAGAGAAGCCACCATTTGGGTGCAGCTATCTCTGCTGCGGGTTACAAAGGACTGTAGAGTAAGGACACAGCTCTCTGTATCCTATAGAGGACTTTCTAAGATGTGGCCCCACGAATGCTTCATCTGTGCTGTGGTCCCCAAGACAGCTTTATCCACCATCACGTCACCTGAGATCTGGGCTCAAATCATTCTCTCTGCCCATGGCTCAGAAGAACCTCAACGATGGGTTCCTCCTCCCCTATCCCAAACCCTCCTTTAAAGTCTTACTCTTATGTTGTCTTTTGCACCTTCATCAGTTTTATGCCTCTTCAGCGAGAACTTTGCTGATTCTTGAATTTGAAAATACTGTACTCCCAAGTGTTCAGTACCTGTTCCTGATGATCATTTGTCTTAACTATTTTCTCAAACTCATTACATATCTTGGTGCCTGTTGTTGAGTGTCTCACTCATTGTCCTGTTTCCATCTCTCTCCCCAATCTCAAATGTCAGCTTTACTACTCAAAATGACCAGCACACAGGGACATAGAACTTATTTGTGCAACTATCGGGGTCTGGACAAAACAGGTATACTCAAGCCCCTATTCATGTGTACACTTACAGGATACTGGTATGCAGGACATTGTGCCACACATGTCAGACTGATACACCACAGCCTGTCCTTCTGTCCCATCATGTACTTGATGAGGATAGAACCCACCATCTTTGCATGTTTGCTCTAGTTCCTAGACCTATCACAGAGTCTGCATGGAGTAGGTAATTAGTCAGCATAGGTAGAATGAATTAATGCAATGGCTAGAAAAAGAAGAAGAGAGTCTGAGGCCAGAGGGAGAAATCCCTTGTTTACAGCATTAGACTATGCTGTTATGAATCTTCCCAGATGCAGAAGTGGGGAAAGAAAAAATGAAAAGAGATCTAATTTCAGGAACCTTAGTGAGGGTAGGGTGTGCTCGGAGTGTCAGTTCATGTTCTCTGATAACACAAACCACTGTATATGGCTTCTTTTAAGGACTCATGCACCATCAGTGGTGTGTTATAATGAGTGAACTCCTAAGTAAGGCAAGAGCTTCCAAACAGTCAAGGCCGGATCCTATTCCCATGCAGGTGTGAGACTTCATCAACATTCTAAGCTAAAGATGTCACATCTGCTGCCTTCTCTACTGGGGCAACTGAAAAGAGGAGTATCTGGCACAGAATCTGTGTTCTGTATACAGGGAGCAGGGATGGACCAATTCTCTGCTTTACAAATGGAGCTGAGGAGCATCTAAGATTGGGGGTCTCTGGCCTAGGCAAAGAGAATACCCCTCCCCCCCCCACACACACAAAACTCCACTAAGCCCTTGCTGACACCAGACTTTTTTTTCCTGGTCATCAGAAAAGACATTTCCATACCTGACTCTAAAAAGAACACTAACTACCTTGGACAGAGGTACCACCCTTGTCCTGCGTGCCCACCCCCCACCCCTGCTCTTCAAGATCTCCACTTTTTCTCTCCCCTCTCCTCTCCTTTCTGGCCTCCCTGTTATGTGGAAGGATGAGATGAGAACTGTCTTTTCCTCACGATTTTTTTGTTTTTAAATGTAAAACTTCTAAGGGAAAAAACTCTATTAAAAACAACAACAGTAGAAAATCTCTAACCATCTAACCATGCTTGCCCAGACTTTGAGTTATTCAATTTACTTTTTAAGTGAAACAAGTTTTCACCACAGACCCCAACCTGGCTTTCCATCTGCATTTCCCCTGCCAGGATGGTAGGCTTGCCAGGCTCAGGTCTTTTACTTTCTACTGCTGAACACAAGTGCTTTTTAGGGGAAAAAGAGAATTAAAAAATATTAAGCTAGCAACTTAATTTTTGTTTTGCTTATGTAATGGGCAGGATCAATTTGGAAAGTCCAATAGTAAAAAGGTAAGTCCCACAAGAAGAAATCTAGATGCTACTCAGCAAGAATACCTGAGCTATTTGAGTTTAAAAATATCACACACTCAAGCACCAGTATAAAAAATCTTATAAAGCTGAGTGGATAGCCTTTATATGTTGGCGAATGTCTCTTAAATCTTTGAACTGAAAACATGATATCCATGTCATTATTTAATGTCAGTGCCATAAGCTCAAGGTTAGAATGAAGTACACTCCATCCTGACTGCACTCACTGTCTTCCCTATGATAGTGTCACACAGAAGCTGGGGCTGTGTCTCCCCCTGGGAGTCCATATAGAAGAAAGACATGATGCATCTGCCCAATAGACTACAACCTGCCAAGAACAGAGGATGGATCTATAGGCAAGTCCCAAAGGCTTTATTGAGCAAAGGGGATGGGGGGGGGCTGAAACAAAGACTTTGGAACAATACACTTTGGAACTCTGTGTATAGGAAACTAGGTAAAATGAAGCTAACCTAGATTGTCTGGGCTGAAGGAGGGGGAGTGGAACGAACAATTACCCAGGAAGGGCTCCAAAGCTCCCACTGATCGAAACCCTCGCTACATATCTCCACTAGCATGGTCGATTGCATGTGTGCATCTTCAAACTGTACAGCTAAAATGGCTACATTTCATTGTATGTAAATCATGTCTCAGTAATCATGGTTTTAAAAAAGTTTCCAAACCCCAGAATGAGAAACATTAATGATTTTCCCTTCAATTCATTCTTTGAGTGCCTGCATTTTGGGACTTCTGTGACCTTTTCCTTTGCACTCCAAGTTTAGTGTCACATGGAAAAGAGTTTCTCTTCCCCTGTGCATTGAAAGCTTTCCTCACAGAGTGGATGCCCTCCTCATCCTCAAGCATGGAATGTTATACTAAGTTAGAGATGGCTTTGCAGGGCATTGGGCTAGTTTTATAATATAGCATCAACATTTAAAAGTTAGGAGATTTCACAGAAGTCAGTCTTTATTACTTTTTTGATATCATCAGATTATATCACCATTTCTCATGTCTCAAAGGGAATGGGGCCAAGAGCATCTTCTTACTTCAGTGGAGCCCAAGTATTCTTGTTGAATACACAACACTTCAACAAACAACCCGTTGTATTCCCAGCTTTGCTACAGCAGGTAGTAGAGTTTGTCATCTCTAGCTTGGACAGTCTGGAATGCATCTCTCTCTATCTGGTGATAAAACAATTTGGAAGAGAGGATCCAGAAAGCATGGGGAATAGGAAGCCTTTGAGGTAGGAAGATAAGAGTTTAGGGAGCAGAACCATAGCTCCTCAGACTTAGCCATTGTGGGAAAGAAAGGCTGTTGTGTTATTTCCTTAGTCCTTGTCTTCATGAGTGTTACAAAGCTGACACGAGATTGAGACCCTTCACAAAAGCGATGAGCTGATGGAGTGCTCCAAGGAAGACCTAATGGGAAGGAAGGATACAGAATTAGGACTAAGACAAAGCTAGCTTGCCTTAACCCATAATGATCTTCAGTTTGATCTCATGGAAGCATTGGATGGTAAATAGCACCACATAAGTGTCTCAGCTAGAGAAAGGGGCATGTGTTCAAACTGCTGTATCAACAAGCCTTAGACTGTGTGCTACTTACTGCTGTGAAATGTGGGGCATGGCCTCAAGATCTCCCCATAACAGAAAGATGTGAACAAAGGCATCACTGTATGAAAATGACAGAACTCTAGACATCTAGAGAATGACTACCAGCTCTACGAGAGTCTGGATTGGGCAGTAACCATTGTTGCTACCATCTCCAACATAGAAGAGCAATTTCAATAGCTGAAGTTTGCTGACATTTTGTTTTAGTTCAATAGGTATAATGTTAACATGGAGAGCTGTGTGGGATTAAAGGGACTTAACTCATAAAGTGATGGAAACCCTATGCCCTCAGTGTCAAAGAGAGGTTGTATGGCAGTGTGGAGAGCTCTTCATGAGAGCAAGCCTCACCTTGGAGGTTTGTGGGACTAAGTATCCTTTCAGAGTTCCATTCATATCAGCGGGAGGTTGCTTCTGTATCCTTCTTCAACTTAATACCTTCTCTTTTTTAGTGACTTCATGCTCACCCATTTCCCTTCCAAATTCATAGTCTCCTCTTCTTTAACCATTGTTTACAAATACATATGAATTAATACACACATGTATCTAACCTGCTGAGTCTGTTCAGTGCTGCCTGCATGTATGTGTTTTTAAGGTTGACCTGTCAGCATTGGGTAACAAATAAGGAGACTCATCTCTGGGAAAGAGTGATTCTCTCAGCAGTTGTTAATTGCTTGTAGCTCTTTATCAAAGAATGAGGCCTCGTAGATTTCCCCCTTCCACTTTGGGATGTCAAAGTGTTGTTGTTGGAATTGTTCTGATCTTATTTAGACAGCCAGGCAGTTCAGAATTCCTGGATATATTTTCCCTGTCATAACCAGAAGGCACAGTTTCACAGCAGACTTCCTGGTCCTCTGCATTATAGCCCACACTCCTATTATCCTCACATGCAATGGCTAGTATCTGACAAAGCTAGCTTGAGTGCTATAGGTTGTATTCCTAGGAAAGGCTTCTGCTTGAAGTTTCAAGAGAACCAAAGTATATATTTTCTGGAGAATCATGACCAGTCACAAGATAAAGTGTCATGAAGATAATCACAGATCAAATACCAACATGAAGATGACAAAACCAAAACCCAAACACCACAGAAATAAATTTGAAGAAAGAATCCTGAGGATACTACTTGATGAAATGCCAGAAGCCAGGACCAAACTGATAAATCTGAGTAAAACAACAAGAGAAGTTTCTGAGGGATGCACTAGCCTCCATCAAGTCTGTGAAAGTGATGCCTGCTATCAATTCTATAGTCTAGACAACACAATATTTATCCAACAAGTGTTGTTTCTGTTAGCTGATCCACAGAGGTTTCTAAGATCCCGCCTAGAGGGCACTATGTCTGAAGTTGTTAGCTCTTGATCGCTCTTGGTGTAATGGACTGGGCATCATATCCATTGGCCACTGTGGATTATTTCCTATGTTCTATATCGCCATTGTTATCTCTTGGTCAGAGTCTTTGGCCTTTTGCTTATTATGATTGTTTTTCCCATCTTGCTTATGACAGTTTATCCCCGTGGTTCCTGTGATTGGAGACTCGTCTTACAATATAACTGAATGTCTTTTCTGGCATTCTGCCCTTAGAGGACACCCATTGAGGAGCTCCTCAGTGGTGCTAGTACCTCTAGCACCACTTCCTGCATCCTTGTTGGCTTAGGTGGACTGTCTTCCAAACTGATGAGTTTTCTAGACTCAAATTATATACACATACATTCTACCTCTGGAATCTGGAGTCTGACTTGACATTTCTACTTCACTCAGGGAAACCCACTTTTTTTTTTATCTCTAAAGACCATCATGGAGAAGTGTGGGTTCTTCATTGGCATTAGAACATCAAGAGAATGTATCCTTGTGTTGGTCATTTCTTATTAAACAGCCAGGACTCTTCACACTCAGGTCACACATGCTCTCCTGCTTCCTATTTGTGCAAGTCAGCATCTGGGGGTACAGAGCCTTTCTTGTCTCCTGGCAGGCTCAGTGGTTTTTCAGCTGCCATCATACCATGGATTAACCTTACTGTCTGAGAAGTACTGGGGGAGTGCTGCCTTATCTTGCAGTCTACAGGTTCCTGAACCATCACTAATCCTTTAGAAGGAAGAATTGTGGACTATATCAGGCAACACAGAGATTTAGAGCAATTTTGAGATTAGAGATTTTCAGGTGCATTAACTGTGGGGTTTCACATCTGTATTGTACAGTTGGTCTCCCACATCTTAATCTTGGCCCTGAACTTGCTGCAAACTTTCCAACGTTGACAGGAGACCTTCCTCTGAAGTTAATCTGGTATTTTGATTAGGTCTTGTGCCCAATCCTTAATTTTATCTTCAAGGCTTCAAGAGCAGAGAGTCTATCTGTGCACTAGAGAGGAAGCCCCCTACCCCCACACCAGGACTTCAAGCTTGGCATTTAGTTAATGACTAATTACCTGTAGCTTTGGTTTATAGATACCTGTTCAAACTCTTTGTCTTTCAATTACATCTAGACCTCCAAATATGGCTTTCTTTGTGAAACTTTCTTCATAATGGTGGGTCCTTTCCCTCCTGACAAGGCTTTTAAGCAGGGCCACACAAGCTCAGACTTGTTTCCTTTTTTTCCTGGCAGATTCAAGTGTGCATCTAGCATCTTTCTGCGTTGTCTTCTGACTTCTTGTGTTTCAGACTTTCCCTATGAGGAAAAAGCACATCAACACGGACATCCGTATAGCTCAGAGCACAGCATATAAAACTAGTTCCATTTGTGTGGATTTAGGAATCGGCAGGATGCTGGGGGCAAGTGTCAGAAATAAATTAAGACCAGGTGAAATAATGAAATAGTCTCTTCTCCATTTTTTTATTCTATGTTTCTATGCCGCAGAAACCCCACTTTGATTCTTGGTTAGGAACTCAACTCTCAGTCTTGGGTCTATTCTCTAGGTTCCCTCACTCCTTAAGGTGGAAGGGTGGCTGCTAGCACCTCTGGGGTTAGCAGCAGCTAATCATCTTCCCTTGTAAGCTCCTGCAAATGTATCAGATATATCTGATTGGCTTAGTGTGTAGAGAGTGTAGGCTTGTGCCAGAGCAGCCCAGATTTATCTGTCTCAAAGAAAAAAAAATGGATTCACATTCCCAGAGTTCCACAGTCTCAGGATGGGTGAGAAGTTGTGGTGTATCACTTTCAAAAGGAAGACAGGTTATAACCTGCAAGAGCAAAATGAAAAATGACTTTGTGAGCCATCTCAAAAGCTCTTGTATTCATGTTTGAAGACAGCTTAATAAAAGCAGTCTTATATTGCATGGACCACTGTTGGTTCACAACATACTCTAAAATCCAAAAGGCCTCTAGGTCTCCCAGAGTTGAGTATTATATACTTGTCACAGATGGAAAAAATAAAGGTCAGAGCAGCAGTGTAAATCATGTGGCTATTGAACATTTACACAAGATTATTCTGAATGGAGATGTGCTGTAAGTATAAAATGCATCCTGAATTCAAAGACTTAGTACAAAAATATGTGAAATCACCTATTAACAAGATTTATATTGAGTATATAGTCACATAATATAATGGATTATTGAATCAAAATTTACTGCTAAAATTATACTCTACACATGCTTTTTGCTTTTACAATATGACATCAAGAAACATCAAAGACACATGTGTCATGTGTCTAATTTTATTTTTATTGGGTGGTGGTAGCTTCAGAGAATGGAAATAGCTAACTCTGTGTCCACAACTTGTAAATAACAGATGGGCATAGAATCCGAATATATATATATATATATATATATGAGCTCCCCAAGGCTGCCATGACCAAGTACTGCAAACCAAGTAGTTTGACAACAGCATCTTGTTTTGAGCTTACGGGCTAGAACTAGAGTATGTTCTGGGTGGTAATGGGGCTAGCTCCTCATGGAGCTAGGCAGCTCAGGACGCAATGCTTAAGGGCCTTGTGAGACATACAAGAGTTCCTCAGTGCGTGCTCAGGTGGTGAGAACCCATCTCCTGTGAGCAGTGGGGCCTCCAAGTTCCCCCAGAGTTTCTTACTGTCTTAATCCTTTTTGCCTGCTACCACAGCAACAAAACAACAACATCAAACCTATAAGCTGGGTGAGCTTATCAATGTAAGAAATTTGTTTTATACAGCTCAAAAGTCCAAGATGAAGTGACCAGAAGATTAGGGGTCTGGTGAGAGCCGCTTTCTAACACAAAGATGGAACCTTCTGGTTATGTCCTCATAGGGTGGAAAGAGGGTTGCTGTTTGGAGTCTCTTTTTTAATACAGTACTGATCTCATTCAAGAGAACCATGCTCTTATGACCTTCCCTGCTTCCAAAGCCACTTCTTAGTAATGACATATATCATATGAGGGTTAGGAATTTCACGCTTAAGTCTTGGGTTGCCCTGTTCATTAAGTTCCAGGTACTACAGTCCGGTGGGCCTATCACACACAGGAATTTGGATCCCTACAATTTGTTTGTTTGTTTGTTTTGAGACTATCTATCTCAGCTCTACCTCTTAAAATACATTGATTAACAGTTAAGATACCATTATTTGGCTATATTCAGCTTCCAAAAGGCCCCCTTTTTTTCTAGAAAAAATTAAATGCCCTGGTGATCACTCATTTCCTCCTTGACCATTCCCTGATATGAATCTATCTCTATACTTGCTAGGTGACAGAAAGGCTGCTGGGTTGTTGCTATTTTAGGTGAGACAGAGATGTATGACAGCACCCTGGGATACAGATGATGCTATCATTACTGGCTCAGACATCGCTGGTGACGCACACTCAGCTAGTGATGAACAGACTGCAAAGATGTCTGAGACAGCTTAACTCCCGTGGCGAACTCACTTGTACTTTCCAGAATGAAAATAGACTTTATAGCTCAAAAATGCTGTTCTTCAGTTTTTGTTGCTCATTTGTGTCCATTCATCAGTGCAGCCATGGGAGGAAAGGAGGCCCCAGAGGGGATCAGAAAAGCAGAAGGCTGGCCTTCACTCTGGGGGGGGGGTACTATGTTGATTAAATGGGATTGGTGTGCCTGTTCAGCGTAGCACTGTCTTTCTAATCTATTTCCCTGATTTGTCTTGGAAAGGAAACTATGAACATTGAAGAAGTGTAGTCTTTGGGGTTGAGGTGGAAATACTGAACAGAATAGTCCAGGGACTCTAAGTTGGCTTCCCCTCCTCTTCGGTCCCCACAATAACCAATTTCTATTCTTGTGCTGATGACTCCCAAGTCCCCTTGTCCATGGCTCTGGAGATGGCTCAGTGGCTAAGATGCTTTCCAGGAAGCTGTAAAGATCTGCCTTTCAGTCCCCAGAATGTATGTAAAGCCCAGTGCAGTAGCATAGGGGACCAAGTGTTCAAACACAAGGGCCTATGGGAGGCATTTTACACTCAAACGGCGACAGCTGGCTACTGTAGCAGTGCTGACACCTGAGAGACTACTGGAAGTGTCACAGAGGTTCTCCATTAGTACCAGGTGGACTCAGTTACAGAGGTTTTATTCCATTGTGGGTGGCTCAGGAAATGGGCATGTCTAACTGAGTCTTCACTTAGGCTCATGGTAGCTTCTTTTTTTTTTTTTTTTCATGATACTCTCTCTGTGAAATAGTATAGCCTTTCCGGAAGATGGGCTACAATGCTTAGAGTAATTTACTAATTGGAAACAAAAGACAATTGCTTACCACCACCACCCCTACCATTGCTAATTTCTGGAATGCAGCAACCCCATTCCATAGACTTGACACTTCAAGAATGCTTTATAAATGGAATCATCATGTAGTAGCAAGTCTTTTATGGGTAGCTTTAAATTTTTTTAACTAAAAAAAAAAAAACCTTTATGTGTGTATATGATTGTGTGTGTGTTAATGTATGTAAATGTGGGCGTGTGTATATCATAGTACACAGATGGAGGATAAAGGACAACCTCAGATAATAGGCTCCTTCAGTTCATTGCTCATATTGTCAAGCTATGTAAGTATGCTGTGATTACAGACATTTATGCTACCCCATTCAGGTTATGTGAGTTCTTGGGATACAGACTTGGGTCTTCAAGCTTTCATGGCAAGCTCTTTACCCTCTGAGCCACCTCTTTTGTCCCAAGAGTGGCTTTTATGATCCAACATAATCCATGTAAGATTGCAAGTACCAATAGCTTTAAATAAATAACTTACAGTGGATTGAAAAGGCTACAGCTTGTTGAACTCATCTGAGAAAATTTTTGTTCCCAGTTTTAGGTTATTACAAAAATTCTATACACATGCATCTTCATGATATTTCTTGTGTGGATATAAGTCTTTGGCTACTTGAGATAAATATCTCAGATGATATTGTTAGGTCATGTGTGGGTGGCCCATCTCTCTTCCTATGGAATATGCTATTTCTATGCATGCCTTCCAGCACTCAGCTCAGCTGCCTAGCAAGTGTGTGGTGCCATCTCACCCATTTGTCTAATTCCAGTGATGTTGAACATTTCTCATGTGCTTATGTGCCATCTGTATTTCCTCTCGGAAGATGTTTCCCCATAGCTTCTGCTTGTTTTCTAATTGGATTGCTTGTTTGTTTTTCCTGTTGAGTTTGGAGAGTACTTACAGGCTTTACATAGGACTTTGTTGTCGGAATGTGTCATTTGTCAAGTATTCTATTCCAGTCTGCAGCTTGTCTATTCATCAGCTTACAGGGTCTTTTGAAGAATAAATGTTCTTAATTTTGATAAAGCCCAATAGATCAATCTGTTCTTTTATGGTTTTGAATTTTAGTGTCACATGTAGAAACTCTTTTCTGGGTTCCTCTGTAAGGATGAGCATTCTTCAGGATATGATCTCAGCTGGTAGAGATAGAGATGAGGTCACCATTTCCCTTGCAGCATCTGTCTGAAACAGCTGTGTTTGGTGTTGCTAGGCTGCCCTTCTCCCGGCCTGGTTGAAGACCAGCTTCTGTTTTATTTGTTTTTCTGTTTTGACTCACCAGCATTTCTGTATCACCAGTCTCTCTAAGATCCCTTCCTGGATACTAAGGAGTGAAAAGATCCGGGTATGTATGCTTGCAGTGCTTAAGCACCAAGGGTCTCAGCTGGTCCTCTTTCAACTATTCAACTATAATCTTTAGAGATGGCTGATATCATTGGAGGGAGTAAAATGGAAAAAGATGTTTTATGTCCTGCTGGAGTTGGAAGTCCCCTGGAGACATTTTGTCACTCAAATTCCTCATGATGCAATGCTTTAGAGAAAGACATTGCTTCTGTTGAACTTTTATTAAGACTACAGATAAAAGACACAAGAAACAGCCATCTAATGATAGGGCATGGGGTTGTTTGCCAGTTCTGTGCATGTGAACCCAGTGTACAGTATGACACCTCCACTCCTGGTGCTGTATTGGCTGTGATCACTCAAAGTTCCTCAGCTATCAAATGGAGATCATGACAGCATCTTCCATCGAGTGCATTGGAGCATTAACTTTGGAGCCTTCATGCCAATCAACAAACATAAAATGATCAATTCAACCATTAGTGAGGCATTGAATAAATATTACCTCTTTTCAAACAAACAAACAAACAAACAAACAGCAACAGAGGGTGCCTGGAAACTGACAGAATTCCTCCATGCTGCATTTCTCAGAACTGTCTGTGCAGGACAATTTTAAGTCGACTCAACACAAGGTAAAGACATCTGAGAGGATAACATCCTAATTAAGAAAATACCTCCATAAAATCTTGTAGGCAAGCCTGTAGGCCATTTTCTTAATTAGTGATTAATGGGGGAGGCCCAGCCCATTGTGGGTAATGCCATGTCTGGGCTGGTGGTCATAAGTTTTATAAGAAAGCAGGCTGAACAATCCATATAGAACAGGCCAGTTAGCAGCACCCCTCCATGGCCTCTGCATTAGCCCTTGCCTCTAGGTTCCTGCCCTGTTTGAGTTCCTGTCCTAACTTCCTTCAGTGATGGACTATGATGTGGAAGTGTAAGCCATATAAACCCTTCCCGACCCCCAAATTGCTTTTGAATTGCTTTTGGTTATGGCATTTCATCATAGCAATTGTAACCCAAATTAAGACACTGTCCACTCTCATTCAGGCCCTATTCACACCCTTCCTTCCACTATTACAAACTAGCTGATCATTCACTCCTTGTTCAGATCTGAGGGTGACAGTTGGGGAGACCAGAAGCTAGAAGGACCATGGAACAAGGGATAGGACATTGTAATAGATGTGATGAGACCATCCACAAAGACACATGCCTGGATCAGTGGCAGTGCTCTTCAGGACCTGAGTACATGCTATGGAAAGTTCAAATCTGAAAAGATTGGTTTCTCTGGGTGTAGTCACACTTGTAGCATGATATTGGGAGATATCCCTTCCAGCTTTCTAACATTTGAAGGTCAGGCCAGAGCATGAGATTCCAAAGCCCACAGATGCAAGGAGATATTTAAGAGTGAACTTGGCTTCTACTGGTAGAATTCAGCCCTCTGCCACCAACATGCGAGATGATATTTGTAAGTTTAGGCTTTAGGGCCTATGGCTCTACATAGCATTTGTGTGACTGTGGATTTGAGGGACTGCTTAACAAAATAAAACCCTAAGCCGAATATGCTTTGTTTGTGGCAGGTTACACACCAGCATTTGACAAACATTTCAGGCAGGTGATTCAGGCTCTTATCTGACATCAGGCTGACATTAGAACTCATTTTTTTCTAATTTTTGTTTTTTACATATATATTTATATTATTACATGTATATAAAATAGATTACCTATAGCAAGAAGAACCATGACACAATAAATAATTACAATAATGTTACATTCTTAGTGTTTTGGTTATTTGTATTTGATGGACTTGAAGAAAACATCTTTCCTATCTAAATTTCTGAATGTAAATCAATCTCCATCACATCTGGTCATTATCAACTTAAAACACCTATCTAGAACAAAAGCATCTTAACCCCTAAACAACTAAGCTTCATTGTAAAACTAAGCTACCTGGTTTTCAATTGCATCAGAGACTTGAGAAGAAATAAACTTGATTACCTGAGAATGCTGGGAGTGCAGATTAGTAGCTTTCCAAATGAAAAGATGACAGAGACTGTTTGCTACCTGAATAGTCACCCAAAACTCTCTACAATATTGGAGCATCTTCTTCAGCCTTCTGGCCCAATATATCTGACAGGCATATTTGTGAGGCAGGAACTATTGAGGACTTGTTTACCCTGTCTTGGCAGAGGTTGGCCATCAACTGTGCCTGCATCCAAGCTTGCCCTTTTTTAGACAGAATTCTGTCTGTTGTAGAAACAAGGACATTTTCCCCAGTGGCTTGTTTGCCACATTTGAAGCCATCTCCATAAGGAGGTTCTTTGATGCTCATCATCCTCTTTGAAGTAGGCTGGGTGTTGCCAGGAGTTAACCTGTTTCATTGTCAGTGAATCTTTAAAATAATACAAACATTTTTCAATGTCATATTCTGCATGTCTCTGAGGTTTTGAACACCTTACCTAACTATTCTACCTTCTCTTGAGATAAGAGTAACTCATGAGTACAAAAGAGTATCTCTCTGCACATGGCATACATAATATTTATAGGGTCATAATGTTACGTTGTGCAGTCACATAATATAAGAAGCCTTATTCCCGTTGTCAGTTTTGTGGACTGGCCAGACTTACTCTTGTGATTGTGTCAGCTGGAGGGTTGGCTGGGAGCAAGGTTAAAGATGCTTTATTCATATTCTTGACAACATCTACTGTCACCTAGGCATCTCTATTCTCCTCTTTATGGATGCACAACCTCCAATAGGCTGCCTGGCTTCAATACAAGGTGAATGCAGGGCCATGTTTCAAGGAAGCAGAAATTTGCATTGCCTCTTATGGTCCAGGCCCTAGGAATCATGCAGAATTCCCTCCAGTGTACCGCACATGTCTAGGATGGCTGTCCCTATTCTGCACAGAGTAAACTACCCACACATGAGGGCCATTCCCTTGGTATGTATCACAACACTAATACTGAGTTTTCATTCACCAGCTTTCCTGAATTAAATTTATTTTGTAATTTATAAAAATCTATACAGAAATATCTATGGAGAACCTCTAGGGTAAAGTATTTCCAACTCAAACTTATCTGCTTGAAGTTCAAACAGATCCCAGGATCTACACGATGTGTGCTCCATAATTTTTACATTTGTGTGTGGGGATGAAGATGACATGCTGATGATGGCATCTTCCTTGTGCCTGTGGAAGCCCAAGTGGTTAAATCTATGTTAATTTATGGCCATCTTCCCACAGTCCTCTTCCCAGGCTAGCAAAACAAAATGCCACATTAAGGTTGGCTTAGAAAACAAATGCATTGCCTTGCTGAAGACCAGGAGAGCAAGGTCATTTCCTGATGAGGCTGTGAAGGGCAGGTCCCCACTGTGCTCCCAGCTCCTGGTGGTTTGTTGGCTTGCAGAAGCCTCCCCCAGTTCTTCCTTCACCTTCACATGGCTCTCTCTACATATGCCTGTGTTGAGGCTTACCTTTGTCCCTTAGCTCACAGTAACATATCAATAGTTATATTTCCAAATAAGGTCACATAATGTGGTAGGGAAGGGCTGCAGTTCAGTCTCTATTTATCTCTTTGAATGTGTGAGACAAAGCTCCATGTTAAGATTTAAAAACATAGAATAAGCCCTACCTTTCATACTGACACACAGGAGTTGTGTGAACTAGTTGAAGGACATGTTTTCCTTATTTGCATGTAGAGATGGAATGACGGCATGCAGTGGGTTTTGGAGTCATACAACATGCCACAGAGGTCCCAAGCCAGGGTACTCAATGGTCTCTTTGGAGAAGGCGTGTGCCATGCATATTTTTATTCTCTCATTTTCATGACTCAATCTATTTCTGGGACTGCAGTTTATAAAAGGTATAACGGGCTCTTTTTGCAAGATCTCCTGAACTCACAAAGGATCTCTATAGTCTTAAAACAATTCTGCTCTAATATTATTGCCCCCAAGTCTAAGCCCTCCTGACTCTCAGTCATGATTATCCTGGAAGCAGTGTAGATGTTACTGCCCCCAAGACACAAAGAAAGGGTATGTATCAAGAAGAAAATGTCAAGGATTTTTTTCTCAGTCTGATGCTCTAGTTCTATTCTTGACCAGCTCAACTAAGCTGGAGGTTTTTCTCAAAAGCATACATATATCTAGAGTAATGGAAATGTACGTGTGCACATGGTTCTCTATATATGTGTACACATATATACATGTATCAATGATATATCTCATCATTATGATACATATTTCAAGAACTCAAGGAAGAGGGGGTTTATTATGGTTTCATGGTGTAGTGTTATAGTAAGGAAGACATGGCAGTAGGAGCTTGTGGTAGTTCATCACATTGCATCTATAATCAGGAAACAGAGAGACATGAATGCTTGTCTGCATCTTTTTTTCTCCAATTTCTTCTTTTATTCAGCATGAGTACTCAGATTGTGTGATGGTGCCATGACTGTTCAAGGTGGATAGTCTATTTTAGAGGTATGCCTCTCCAAGGTGATTAAAAAACTCCATCAAGTTTACAATGAAGATGAACTATCACCATGTTCAAATGAATGGAGGGCAAGAAAAGAGAAATTACTAGATTCAGTTATATTGAGTAAAGACAAATAAAAGAATTTTTGCAAGGGTGCCCAGGGGTACAATATGAATATTGGAGATACCATAGTCATGGGATACCTGCCAAGCAAAGATTGAGATCATGCGTGGACCCAGCCCAAGAAGTGAAAAGTGTGTTGCAGTCAACCAAGTTGAAAAGAATTAGACAGGTGAGGAATGCGTTGACATCAAATACGGAGACACAGAATGTGGAATTTGTCCTGCTGGCTTCAGTCTTGTTTTGGTCCAGTATTTCCTCACTATGCTCCCTTTCCTCCCTTTTGAATGGTAATGTAAACAATGTGCCATTGCATGTTGGAAATATGTGATTTTAAAAAAATTTACAAGGGAATCCTTGGGCTTTTAAACAGTGTTGAGACTAAAAGACGATGGGTATTTCAGAAGTTGGACTAAATGCATTTTGTATTATGATATGACAAATGCCTATAGGGCCAGGGAGTGGATTGTGGTAGTTTGAATAAGAATGGTTCCCATAGGCTCATATATTTCATTGCTTAGTCACCAGGGAATGGCCCTATTTGAAAGGATTAGAAAAATTAGGCATGGCCTTTGTTGGAAGAAGTGGTAGCCTTGGAGATTTCAAGAGCTCATACCCGGCCCATACTCCCTCTTTGCTTTTGGATCAGGATATAGCTCAGGGGTGATGGGTGCTCTGTCCCTAGTGAGGCCAATGGGACGAAGGCTGGAGAGAGGTGTTAGGACCTATAAGAATGGATGAGACAGCATCAGAGTTCACAGACATGAATCAGACATTCCGAGGATGGCTTGGGCTGTGTCCTACAATATCACTTGGTTTCTGCCTTGGAGACAGCCTGACACTCTTATTTAGACTTTTGTGGCTATAATGCAAACTAAGGGCTAATGGGTAGAGGGGGCATGTCATAGCTCAGGTAGCCTGGCCACAGTGCCTATCAGGGTCCTATCCTGATACAAGTCCTTTTAATAACAGGAAGGTAAAGGGGTGTGCATTTTCCTTAGGCTCCTTTCAACCCTCATATCTTTGTGCTGCTCTCTGTTGCAAAGATCTGTTTTATCCCAACTGTTGAACTCTGCATACATCCAGTGTGGTCTCAGTTGCAAGGAGTGACTCAAGTCACTACCCTAAGTCTATTCCCTTGGGAAGCATGAGTTACTTACCTATCTTCATTTTGTGTTTGAGTCCATTTCTGAAGGTATCTAAAACAACAGGAACTCGGAAAGTACCTTCCCACCATGGTCCCCAGGATAAATGGTTTATTTAGTCTCTGGTGACAGCTACTGGTGCCTGATGCATGTCAGGGAGAAGCACAGAGACATTTGAGATACTGGGATGCTGGGAACTGAACTTTATAATTTTCCATTTCCTTTCTTGCCCATCTACCAATACACACTGAGCTCTCATGACACAACTTTGCTTACTTCAGAGAGAGAACCCATGGTAGAAGACAGTATGTCCATCGCTTCCTTGACAGCTTTTAGAATCAAGATGGAGTCGTTTGTGTCAGGCTAACTACCTTGCAGAACTTTCTCCCGTGAAAGGTCTCAGTGGCCTTTATTAGAGGTGTGCTTCTGCCTAAGCCTCTGTGATAGTTCTTTCTTGCATACAAGATAAGATGCCTTCTTTGGAACTACTAGACCATCCTTTTATTGTAGTCTGACACCTGTATAGGGATGGCATTAGCTACAATGGGCTGAGCCTTCCCACATCAATTATTTATCAAGAAAACTCCCAAAGATTTGCTTATATATCAATCTTATGGAGGCATTTTCTCAGTTAAGAGTCACTCTTTCCAAATTTGTCTATATTTGTATTAAGTTAACTAAAATCAACTAACACAAGGGGCCATTCCTGGAGATGACTGCATTTTTTTCTTAACAGCCATTAACTGCCTGTAGCTCTTCAACTTGGAGTGGGAACACATAAATGCACACTCATACACACACACACACACACACACACACACACACACACACACACACACACACACACATGAAAGGGAGGACTTCTAGTTAGCCATAAAGAAAAAATGAAATTATGTGATCTGTAGGAAAATGGCTAAAACTGGAGATCAATATATTAAGAAAATAACATTCTTATATGTATGTTTTCAGAGCTGTTTGGCCCTGAACAACGAGTTGGTATGGTTTTCCCTGGGAGGGCCACCTCTACCATTCACAGCTTCCTTGGTTGCCTGTAGTTCTCTGTGTAAGGTTGAGGCCTCATAGGATTTTCACTATGCAGTTTGGCATGTGCCATTGGAGTCCTCCTTGTTCAGCCAATGTTCAGCCACATGCTAAGACTCTTCAGGTGTAAGTTTAGATGTTACCAAGAGATAAAACATTACAGCAAATTCCCTGCTTCTCTGGGTCCTACAAGCTTTCATCTCTTCTGTAATATTCTCTGAGCCTTACGCATGTGAGTGTTGTGTAGATATACCCATTGGGACTGGGCTTCACCACTCTGCGTACCGATTGTTGGAGGTTTTCTGTAATGGTCTCCATTTGTTTGTTGCAGAGAAGAGGTTTTTGTTTGTTTGTTTGTTTGTTTTGTTTTGTTTTGATGATGGCTGAAGACTACACTTATCTGGGAGTCTAAGCACAGATATTTGTAGAATGTTGTTAGAGATGATGCTGGCTTAATAAAATGGTGGTTGTGGATTTTTTTTTTTATTAATTTATTCTTGTTACATCTCAATGTTTATCCCATCCCTTGTATCCTCCCATTCCTCCCCCCCCCCCCTTTTCCCATTATTCCCCTCCCCTATGACTGTTCCTGAGGGGGATTATGTCCCCCTATATATTCTCATAGGGTATCAAGTCTCTTCTTGGCTACTTGCTGTCCTTCCTCTGAGTGCCACCAGGTCTCCCCCTCCAGGGGACATGGTCAAATGTGAGGCACCAGAGTACGTGAGAAAGTCGTATCACACTCTCCACTCAACTGTGGAGAATATTCTGACCATTGGCTAGATCTGGGAAGGGGTTTAAAGTTTACCTCCTGTATTGTCCTTGGCTGGTGCCTTAGTTTGGGCGGGACCCCTGGGCCCAAATCTGCCTATCATATTGTTCTACTTGTAGGTTTCTAGGACCCTCTGGATCCTTTTATTTTGCTGTTCTCCCATGCGTCTCTCATTTAGAGTCCCAATAGGATGCCTTCCCCTCTGTCCCAGTTTCCTGGTAAGTGAAGGCTTTCGTGGGACATGCCCCTTGGGCTAGTATGCAGATATAAGTGAGTACCACCAATAATTGTGACCTCATTAGCGCTGAGCCATAGTTAGCTAGGCTTAGAGTATCAGACATGGTATACCTTTTGTTTTGTTGGATTTAAGACCTGCTCAAGATCCACTGATTATTGCCAAAACATGCCACTGCTGTACGTGTAGGGCTATCATGCCATGATAAGCATTGACACGGTTCATAGGCACCACAGGTGGGTAGAACGTTTGGTTGCTTTTGGAAGCTTGCATGGCATGCTTTGGCACCCTGAAACCTAGTACTCGGGAGGCGGCATTTGGGTCAGTAGATACTCATACAATGACAATTGATGAACAAGGAGACCATGAATTAGATGAAGAAGGGGAAGGGGTATGTGAGAGGGTATGGAGGGAAGAAAGAGAAGAGAGAAATATTGTAACTAGAATACAATCTCAAAAAGTAAACAAAAAGGAAAAATAAGCCAGATTCAGAAAAATATCATGTTTTATCTTATGTGAAGAATCTTGATTTTATATAGAGGTATATACACATACATGCATGAAAGAGGGACTCTTTGAGAAGAGAGTGAAGGCTAATTGTGTGTGTGGGGGGGTGGCCTAAATACATGATACTATACTTGAATAAAATGTCATGGTGAATTCGCTACCTTGTCTAATTATCATACACTAATAAAAATAGAATTTGTAAGAGATTGAGTGTGACTCCTGCTAGTGTCAGGTGGATATAAGGCCCAGTTTCTCTTTTGTGGTTCTCCACTAGTCACTCACATTGTTGTCCCTTTATAGCCTCGAACATAAGAAGTGGATGGAGTGTTGAGTGAGAGTGTGAAGTCACTGGGTGGTCCCTGGAGTTAATGAAAATGTGACATAATGTGGAGTCTCACATGGTCCCAAACATTCCAGGGGAAGCTACAGAGTGACAAAGTCCACCTAAGCTTTTAGCACATCTGTACTGCACCCCACCTATAAACTAGGTACTATTTCTCACCCATGTTGCAACAAAGCCATTGTGGGCCTGGTGGGCTTTGCTTTCAAGTCACTGCACATAGGACCAGGCAACACGCTCCTGACGTTTCCAGGTTTCAGGCATGCTTTAAACATAGAATGCCTGGATGGTATAACTCATGAGGATGAAGGAAGTTTAGACTGTGAAAAGCGGCTTCCTTGCCTACTACCTTCAGGTATTCCCCAAAGAGGCAGGATACACTGGTGCATGGACTTTTCGGTACCTGAGTCCTCAGAGTCCTTACCAGTGTGATACTGCACATAAAAAAAAAAAAGAATAATTGAACAAAGAAAGTGAATTCTCAAAGCAGCATTCAAATTATAGGTTTAAAAAAGATCCAGAAGTATAGGTTTGTGGGATCAGAGGTCTCTGAATACATCTAAGAGGCTCAAGGGTTGAGTGAGTTCAGTGTTGCAGTCTGTGTGTAGCCACTGATCTGGGCATCCTGCCAAGATCTCAGATCTTTCTTTTCCCCCTCCATTCTGCACTGGTGGGAGTAGGCTAGAAATCTTGGGTAGCCACTATGATCCTTGTCACTTCCCATTCCCCCCCTCCCGCTCCCCAATGCCTATGTTGGCTAGCTGGCCTCATAAAAGCAGAGGAACTGGAAGCTGAGTCATCCCTTCCCTCCTCCGCCTCTTCTTCTGCCCACTCGGAGCAGCATTTGTCTCCCTGCTGTCAGCCTGCGCTCATCAGAGGCTGCTGCAAGGTGAAGGATGAGCAGCAATTGTTTCCTGTCTGCTCCCCCAGCTGGCTGCCAGGCATTCTCCCCAGACTCTACTGGTCTTGATGACATCCCACCTAAGTTCTGCCACCTTTACACCTAGTTTCCAAAGGCACCTATAATTCAAAATCTCGTCATCTGTCAAAATGTATTATTTACAAAGCAGACCCTTCATGTTTAATTCATGGATTTTTTTCCCTCACAGATAGAAGAAGAAAATCTCCCTGTTAAGTGAGTGTCCTGTCTGATCCACCACAGGATCCAGTGGACACCTTCTGAACCTTTTCCCTCCCTGTTTTCCTGCTTCTTCACCATTGGTGGGCTATCCAGAAACGGAGGCACAGAAAGAGTACAGGCTGCACACATGGCTCACTGCTCTGCAGAAGGTACAGACTTGAACCCCTAAGATCTGCCATAAGGCACCCATGAGCTTCTGTACCTTTGCCTCTGCCCAGCTGACAACACACTCCTTTCCCATGTTGTAACTGAAGACAATGATCCCCTGTTAGCAAATGGCTTGTCTCAGGCCACATCAATGATGGGGAAGCTGCAGCAGTCTGTACCTCACAGCAGCAGCAGCTGTGAATAGCATGTACGCAGCATCTTCTTGATTGCTTCTAGTACCAGGTTGCTCACTCCTGCAGAAGAGTCTTCCACCTTAAAGGCACTAAGAGGTCATCAGTGACGCGAGGTCTGGGGGAAGTAAAACTAAGTGGGTAGACCACAGGTGAGTATAGCTCCCTCTCCTCATCATAGAACCTTGCTTTTGTAGCAGATAGAGATGATTAGAGAAAGCCACCACTGGTCAAAATGCAGAGAACTGACCATGGAATTGCCCAGAACCAACAGACACAGCTACAGCACACTTCCTACGCTTCAGGTGCCAGGGAATATAATAGAAGAGAGGGTGGAAGATTTATAAGAGCCTGAGTCTGCTGTATAATTATATCTTGTATCTGTGGCTGGGAAGCTGTGACCCATGAAATCTAAATTTAAAAAAATATAGCTGCCTGAACAAGACCTGAAAATGGTACCAGCCAACCTATCAAGGTGGTTGGGAGTGCTCCTAGATGAAAAGCTATAGGCAATTAATGGATGCTGAAAGAGGGAGACTCCATCTTCTCTAGAAAAAAAGCCCTCTGACAGGTTACCAGGTAGGGGTATAAATGATGTAAATTTTACATTATGTATTTTTAGTTGTAAAATATAGCATGCATGTATGAACTCAAAATAAATAAGTAAATAAATAAAATTATAAACTGGAAGAGCTAGTGGGCAACATATGACTCCAAACACTTTTGGGCAGCTGTTTTCCTTTACCTCTTGTAGCCAAAGGAGAGAAACCATCAGAGAATGAGAGACAAGTCTGGGTCTTGCTGATGCCTTGGCTCTCTGGGTGAGAAAAGCATGTCTGGTGGCTAAGCGGTTGCCAGCGGAATTCACAGCTATCAGAAGGGAACCAGTTTCTAGTCGGTCAGGCACTCCTATACTAAAACATTAGCTATTTTCCCCTCAACACTTGCCAGCTGAACTAAGACAACAACAACAACAACAACAACAACAAAACAAACAACAACAAAACAGAAGGAAACTTGCACCCAGATCCTTTCCATGGTGTTAAAGTGGGGCTCTGAGGAAGACACTTTAACCAGAACAACGGAGTCAAATTGGGACTAGAGTGTTTACTTGGGTGACACAGCTGGCTGCAGGTCCCCACTCCTTTTAAAGTTCCTGTCTTCCTTTTCTTCCTGATTTTTCTGCTGTGGGAGGTCTGCCTGCATTCAACACCTAGAGAGCAAGACCTACCCTTGCCCCAATCAAAGCAAGGACCTTCCCAGTTTGGCAGCAGGTACTTATATCTTATCAATCGCAGTGACAGGTTTTGCTTCAAGGGACACTGGATAGTGAAGAGTGGGGTTATGATTGTAATAGACACGGGTCAACAACTCTTGCCTTGGGCATAAACTATGGTGACATTCTAGTCCAAATCAGCAGCAGATATTGGACAATAAACTTCTACTATCTATCGAATTGAGGTGGAAAGACCAGAGGGAGTACGTGAGGAAAGTCCACTAAACTACTTGCTCTATGGACCATGGCTCCCTCTGTCACTGAACATGCAGCTATAGGGCCCCCCTGTTCAGCTCTGTGCTCCCTCAGCTCAGGTTTCATAACCTTTACCCTCAGGCTCATCAGGGCCCAATGTGAACTCCCTTGGAGCTATAGAGATAAATGTCCCACCTCAGTCTGATCTTTGAGCACCTTTCCGTCTGTTATATGAATCAGAAAGCTCCCTTCACAGAGGCTATGCACCTAACAAGAGGCTTGAGAGGCAGAAGGCTGATAGTCAAGCAAAACTGTGCCTGTTTCTCTGCTACCAAGGCATTCCAGGAGCTGGAAGGTTGCACCAATCACCTCTCTTGGACCGCTTTTTTCCCCATTCATTCCAACAGCTCCTATGGGCTGGGACTGTGACTTTGTGTAATATCAGTCTTGACTGGTGAGAACAGTGCTGCATGCCTGGTTTGGTGGCCAGCATATTCCCAGACCTCAGTATCTTTTGTATGTGTAGATACACGGATTTTTAAAATGAGGAAATTAATAAATTGGCCATCTATTTCTGCTCTCAACCATAAAAGAAAGATCCATAGCGTAGGAATGCCTTTAGGTGCCATCTCAGAACTCTTAAGGAAACAGGAACCAATAATAAATAATGTATAATAGTATTTTTGGGTATAAGAAATGTCTTGTTCAGAAGTTTATCACGGGATGGAGACTGAGAAGTTCCATATGTGTAAGCTAGAGACCTAAGAAAGCAGGTGGCAACAGTTCAAGTCCAAGGACAAAACCCATATGTCCTAGCTCTTATCTTTGGTCGAATTCTTCCTCCCTCTGCATTCTTGTTCCACCCACACCAGGATCAGGTCAGATGGTGGCCACCCTGACAGGTAGGTCCCTTTGCCTCCCTATGTGCACAGAGTCCAAAAGCTGTGACCTTCTGGGGTTCCTTAGACGTGAAACAGCATGTTACCAAGTATCTGGGAATTCTGAAGCTCAGTCAGACTGACATCGGAATGAACCATCTAAGATGCTGTCTTGCTTCTCTCTTCACAGTAGCAGAGTGCTAGGCAAAATCAATTGAAATGGGAAAGAATTTTAGTGCATCATTTGAAGGGATACAATCCAGTATGAGAGGATCCAAGATGGCGGCGAGCAGTGTGGACCGCGTTTGGAGGCTCCAGTGAACAATTCAGGGAATTGCACAGATTTCTGAGCCAGGAACACCGAGGTCCGAACATCACGGCAGCGGGAGTGCTCCACGGTTCGGAGGGACCAGGGTGCGGAGGACCTGCGTGCCCCTGCACACGGGAGGAGCGTGGTTTTTCTCTGATCGGAGCGGCAGCGGTAGAGGCGGCAGCACCAGCGGCACCAGCAGCGGCGGCTGAGGTTTGCAGCTCATAGCCTTCCGGTGGAGGCGATTGGTGTGGTGGCTGGTGGGAATTGCTGCGGGAGAGGGGACTCGGGGCAGGATTTGGGTCGCGTGGAGCCTTTGGACCCAGATTGGACTCGGCGGACAGTTCGGCCCCAGAGTCCCGGGTATTGGCCCGGCCCAGCAAACAATTCTGCCTGAGGCACTAACTCAGCGTGGCCATAGCTCCCCTGCTGTGGCGCAGGCTTAGTTGAGCACGCTGCTCCACACTAGGCACTACCTCAGCTCAGCGGCAGCTCCCCTGCGGTGACACAGTCTGGGCGGAGCACTTGGGTTCACCACAGGCGCTAACTCAGAGCAGCCGCAGTTCTCCTGCTGTGGCGCAGGCTTGGTGACGTGCTCGGTTCCATCCTAGGCACCACCTCAGCTCAGCGGCAGCTCCCCTGCGGGGACACAGTCCGGGCGGAGCACTTGTTCCACCACTGGCGCTAACTCAGAGCAGCCGCAGTTCTCCTGCTGTGGCGCAGGCTTGGTGACGTGCTCGGTTCCATCCTAGGCACCACCTCAGCTCAGCGGCAGCTCCCCTGCGGGGACACAGTCTGGGCGGAGCACTTGTCCCACCACTGGCGCTAACTCAGAGCAGCCGCAGTTCTCCTGCTGTGGCGCAGGCTTGGTGACGTGCTCGGTTCCATCCTAGGCACCACCTCAGCTCAGCGGCAGCTCCCCTGCGGGGACACAGTCTGGGCGGAGCACTTGTCCCACCACTGGCGCTAACTCAGAGCAGCCGCAGTTCTCCTGCTGTGGCGCAGGCTTGGTGACATGCTCGGTTCCATCCTAGGCACCACCTCAGCTCAGCGGCAGCTCCCCTGCGGGGACACAGTCCGGGCAGAGCACTTGTTCCACCACTGGCGCTAACTCAGAGCAGCCGCAGTTCTCCTGCTGTGGCACAGGCTGGACAGAGCTCTCGGTTCCACCAGCTCTAAGACTCTGGTTGGACACAGTGTACAGTTTGAATCCAGAATTCCTGGCTGAGATTGGTGGTCAGTTCGGGCCCTGAGTCAATAACTGACCACAGCACGCACTTTGGGCCAAAGGCCCTAGTGGAGCTTGGTGCGTAGTCCCAGCCCAAAAATTCTGGCTGGGCCCTGTGTGCATTTTGGGCCCAAAATCCCTAGCTGAGCTTGGCAGACGGTTCTGGCCCTGAGAATCTAGCTGAGTTCTGCCCGTGGTTCGGTCCCAGTGCTCCTGGCTGGACTTGGCAGGGAACACAGAAGGCTGTGGATACCTTGGCCTGACCCAACGCTCATTCAGAGACCCAGAACAATTGCAGGATCCACAGCAGAGAGGGACTGAGGATCACTGGCTGTGAGAGACCAGAACAACAGGGCTAACCTCCTAACATCCACACCAGTGAAGCTTTGAGCTCGCAGCCTAGGGAAATCGTAAGAAAACAAGTGAATCTATCATCAGACACCCTCCATTCAACTCTGGAAGCTACCCAACAAAAACAAAGACGGCAAGATGTCTAAAGGACAACGAAAAAGCATACGCAAAAAACCCCAAAACAACATGGCGTCTCCAGTTTCCAGCTATCCCAAAGAAAACCACCCAGAGAACTCAAATACAACGGAAATACAAGAAAATGACCTCAAATCCTTAGTAATGAGGATGATAATGGAGGAAACAATAAAATTCGTAATCAAATGCAGGAAGACGCAGACAAACAGGTGAGAGACATAAAAGAAGCACATAGAGTGGAACTGGAAAAATTGCAGGAAAATGCAACAACCAGATGAAAGAAATAGCTAAAACGGTTCAAGCTCTGAAGACCTATAAAGAGGCAATGGAAGAAACTCAGGAATATACAAAAAATCAGATGAAAGAAATCAAAAAATCAGTTCAAGATCTGAAAATGAAAATGGATTCAATGATAAACACACAGACAGAAGAAAAACGAGAACGTGAGACCTCAGAGAAGAAGGCGAGCAACACAGAGGTGAGCTTTTCTAACAGAATCCAAGAGATGGAAGAACGAATCTCAGGCTAGAAGATACAATCACAGATATGAATCAACCATTAAAGAAAATGCCAAATCTGGGAAAACTCCTGACACAAAACATCCAAGAAATTAAGGACACCATGAAAAGAAGAAATTTGCGGATAATAGGCATTGAAGAAAGAGAAGACATCAGACTCCAGGGCCCAGAAAACTATTCTCAACAAAATCATAGAAGAAAATTTCCCCAATCTAAAGAAAGAGATGCCTATAAACATACAAGAGGCCTACAGAACACCAAATAGAATTGACCAGAAAAGAAAAACTGCCCGCCACATAATAATCAAAACACAAAACATGCAGAACAAAGAAAAAATATTAAAGCTGCAAGGGAAAAGGCCCAAATACATTTATGGTAAACCTATCAGAATTACACCTGACTTCTCAGCAGAGACCATAAAAGCCAGAAGGGCCTGGACAGAGATCCTGCAAACCCTAAGAGAACACAGATGCCAGGCCAGACTACTTACCCAGCAAAATTATCAATAACCATTGATGGAGAAAACAAAATATTCCATGACAAAAACAAATTCAAACAGTACCTATCCACAAACCCAGCTTTACAGAAGGTACTAGAAGGAAAACTCCATCCCAAAGGGTCAAGCTACAACCAAAACTACCCAGGAAATAGATAACTATCCCATGGCAAAAACACAACTACACAAACGCTCGACTGGAAACAACATCAAAATTAAGACTCTTAACAGTCACTGGTCATTAATATCTCTCAACATCAATGGCCTCAATTCTCCAATAAAAAGACACAGACTAACCGAATGGGTACATAAACAAGACCCAACATTCTTCTGCATCCAAGAAACACATCTCACCCATAATGAAAGGCATTACCTCAGGGTAAAAGGTTGGAAAAAAATATTCCAAGCAAATGGTCACAAGAAGCAAGCAGGGTAGCCATTTTAGTATCGAACAAAATAGACTTTCAACCAAAATTAATCAAAAGGGATGAGGAAAGGACACTTCATACTCATCAAAGGTAAAGTCAACCAAGATGACATCACAATTCTGAACATCTATGCTCCCAATACAAGGGCACCCACATATGTAAAAGATCTCCTAAAAAAGCTTAAACCACACATCGATCCCCACACAATAATAGTGGGAGACTTCAACACCCCACTCTCACTGAAGGATAAGTCATTGAAACAGAAACTAAGCCGAGAAATAACATCATTAACCAATGCCATGGGTCAAATGGATCTAACAGATATCTATAGAACCTTTCACCCAAACAAGAAAGAATACACCTTCTTCTCTGCACCCCATGGAACCTTCTCCAAAATTGATCACATCGTAGGTCACAAAGCAAGCCTCAACAGATACAAGAGGATTGAAATAATACCTTGTATCCTATCAGATCACCATGCTCTTAGGCTGCAATTCAACAACAACAGAATAACAAAAAGCCTACACGTTTGTGGAAACTAACAACTCTCTGCTAAATGACACCTGGGTCAGGGAAGAAATAAAGAAAGAAATCAAGGAGTTTCTGAAATTCAATGAAAATGAAGAAACAACATACCCAAATTTGTGGGATACATTGAAAGCAGTGCTAAGAGGAAAATTCATAGCACTAAGTGCCTTTAAAAAAGAATTGGAAACATCGCACATAAGCATCTTAACAACACAACTGGAAGCCCTAGAAAAAAAAGAAGCAGAAACACCCAAGAGGAGTAGACGCCTGGAAATTATCAAACTCAGGGCTTGAAATTAACAAATTAGAAACTAAGAAAACAGTCCAAAGAATCAACAAAAACCAAAAGCTGGTTTCTTTGAGAAAATCAACAAGATAGACAGACCATTAGCCAAACTAACTAAAAGGCAGAGAGACAGTATTGAAATCAACAAATCAGAAATGAAAAGGGAGACATAACAACAGACACTGATGAAATTCAAAGAATCATAAGATCCTACTTTGAAGGCATTATACGCCACAAAATTTGAAAATCTAAGGGAAATGGACGATTTTCTTGATCAAGTTCACTTGCCAAGTTGAGTGAAGAACAGATAACAAGTTAAATAGTCCCATTTCCCCGACAGAAATAGAAGCAATCATCGATGGTCTCCCAACCAAAAAAGCCCAGGGCCAGATGGTTTCAGTGCAGAATTCTACCAGACCTTTAAGGGCGAGCTAATACCGATACTCTTCAAGTACTCCAAAAGATAGAAATGGATGGAAAATTACCAAATTCATTCTATGAGGCCATAGTCTCATTGATACCTAAACCTCACAAAGACTCAACAAAGAAAGAGAATTTCAGACCAATTTCTCTTATGAACATAGATGCAAAAATACTAAATAAAATACTTGGCAAAACGAATACAGGAGCACATCAAAGATATCATTCATCATGACCAAGTAGGCTTCATTCCAGGCATGCAGGGATGGTTTAATATACGGAAATCCATCAATGTAATCCATCATATAAACAAACTGAAAATAAAAAAACCACATGATTATCTCCTTGGATGCAGAGAAAGCATTTGATAAAATTCAACACCCATTCATGTTTAAAGTTTTTAGAGAGATCGGGGATACAAGGCACTTTCCTCAACATAATAAAGGCTATATACAGCAAGCCAATAGCCAAAAATCAAAGTAAATGGTGAGATACTCAAGGAAATTCCTCTCAAATCGGGAACAAGGCAAGGCTGCCCACTCTCTCCATATCTCTTCAATATAGTACTCGAAGTTCTAGCCAGAGCAATAAGACAACAAAGGAGATCAAGGGGATCCAAATGGGAAAGGAGGAAGTCAAATTATCCTCTTTGCAGATGATATGATAGTGTACATAAGTGACCCTCAAAACTCCACCAGAGAACTCCTAAAGCTGATTAAACACCTTCAGCAAATTGGCTGGATACAAAATTAACTCAAAAAAGTCTGTAGCCTTCCTATACACAAATGACAAGCTTGCAGAGGAAGAAATTAGGAAAACCACACCCTTCACATTAGCCACAAGCAATATAAAATATCTAGGAGTTACCCTAACTAAGCAAGTGAAGGACTTGTATGAAAAAAATTTCAAAACTCTGAAGAAAGAGATTGAAGATGACCTGAAAAGATGGCGTGATCTTCCTTGCTCATGGATCGGGAGAATTAACATAGTAAAAATGGCCATCCTACCAAAAGCAATCTACAGATTCAATGCAATCCCTATCAAAATAACTACACAATTTTTTAAAGACATTGAAAGTTCAATTCTGAACTTCATATGGAAAAACAAAAAACCCAGAATAGCTAAAACAATCTTGTACAATAAAAGATGCTCCGGAGGAATCTCGATACCTGATCTCAAACTGTACTATAAAGCAATAGTACTTAAAACAGCATGGTACTGGCACAGCAACAGGCTGGTTGATCAGTGGAATCGAATCGAAGACCCAGATATGAATCCACACACATATGGTCACTTGATTTTTGACAAAGAAGCCAAATCCATTCAATGGAAAAGGATAGCATCTTCAACAAATGGTGCTGGTCTAACTGGAGGTCTATGTGTAAAAAAATGAAACTGGACCCATATTTGTCACCTTGCACAAAACTCAAATCCAAGTGGATTAAAGACCTCACATAAAACCAGAGACACTAACTCACTTAGAAGAAAAAGTGGGAAAGAGCCTGGAACATATTGGCACAGGAGACAACTTCCTGAACAGAACACCAACGGCCCAGGCCTTAATGTCAACCATTAATAAATGGGACCTCATGAGGCTGAGAAGCTTCTGTAAGGCAGGAGACACTGTCAAGAGAACAAAGCGACAGCCTACAGACTGGGAAAAAATCTTCACCAACCCTACATCTGACAAAGGTCTAATATCCAAAATATATAAAGAACTCAAGAAATTAAACACCACCAAACCGAATAACCCAATTGAGAAATGGGGCTTGGAACTAAACAGAGAATTCTCATCAGAGGAATATCAAATGGCTGAGAAACACTTAAAGAAATGCTCAACCTCCTTAGTCATCAGGGAAATGCAAATCAAAACAACTCTGAGATTCCATCTTACACCCATCAGAATGGCTAAGATCAAAAATTCAAGCGACACCACATGCTGGCGAGGATGTGGGGAGAGAGGAACACTTTTTCATTGCTGGTGGGAATGCAAACTAGTACAGCCACTTTGGAAATCTATCTGGTGCTATCTCAGAAAAATGGGAATAGGGCTTCCTCAAGACCCAGCTATCCCACTCCTTGGAATATACCCAGAAGATGCTCCAGCACACAACAAGAAAATTTGCTCAACCATGTTCATAGCAGCCTTATTCATAATAGCCAGAACATGGAAACAGCCTAAGTGTCCCTCAGTAGAAGAGTGGATAAAGAAACTGTGGTACATATACACTATGGAATACTACTCAGCTATTAAAAACAAGGAATTCCCGAAATTTGTGGATAATTGGATTGAGCTAGAAATGATCATAATGAGTGAGTTAACCCAGAAGCAGAAAGAATCAAATGGTATATACTCACTTATATCTGCATACTAGCCCAAGGGGCATGTCCCACGAAAGCCTTCACTTACCAGGAAACTGGGACAGAGGGGAAGGCATCCTATTGGGACTCTAAATGAGAGACGCATGGGAGAACAGCAAAATAAAAGGATCCAGAGGGTCCTAGAAATCTACAAGTAGAACAATATGATAGGCAGATTTGGGCCCAGGGGTCCCGCTCAAACTAAGGCACCAGCCAAGGACAATACAGGAGGTAAACTTTAAACCCCTTCCCAGATCTAGCCAATGGTCAGAATATTCTCCACAGTTGAGTGGAGAGTGTGATACGACTTTCTCACATACTCTGGTGCCTCACATTTGACCATGTCCCCTGGAGGGGGAGACCTGGTGGCACTCAGAGGAAGGACAGCAAGTAGCCAAGAAGAGACTTGATACCCTATGAGAATATATAGGGGGACGTAATCCCCCTCAGGAACAGTCATAGGGGAGGGGAATAATGGGAAAATGGGGGGGGGGGAGGAATGGGAGGATACAAGGGATGGGATAAACATTGAGATGTAACAAGAATAAATTAATAAAAAGAAAAAAAAAAAAAAAAAAAACAATCCAGTATGATAGAGACAGACATGGTAGAGACAATATTCCGTTTAAAAAAAACCCTCCCATGAAGTGGCCTTAGAATGACAGCTGTCCTAGATCATCATCTCTTCCAGGCCGCCAACATTAAAGCAATGGATTGTCACAATTAGCATTAGTTTGCTGAGGCCAAGGGCTACAGTTTACTCTGTGTGCTTGAACTGCTAGGCCTGAACGAGCAAGCAGCTCCATGCTATTTTGAACATAGATCAGTTTCCCAGGGATTCCAAAACAAAGGACCACAGGCTGGTGGATTTAGAAAGAAAAAAAAAACCTCAACAAAACAAAAACAACAACAAACACATGAGAAATGGGCCATGCATCCATGAGGGAAAAAAAAAAAAATGGAGCTATGCATCCCTGAGATGCAGGCCTATATCTTGAACTTGAAATTTAGATAAAGGGCTGGCCCTGGAAGTCAACATTTAAAATACCCTCCCCTCTTCCTTACGTCATACGCACACAATTTTACCCACTAGCTGAAGTAACCAAGTACATATAGATGGCAAAAAATGAATTAACATATTGAAGTCAGAGGATTCTGATCTAAGAAACCCCAGATGCACTCTCTAGACTTAAGGGGAGAAGTTAGAAGGACAAAGGATGCTATCAGAGTAAATTTAGGGCACGGCTGTTGTTTTGACTTGCTCCATTGATTTTTGTTTAATTCAGAAACTTTTTTTGTTTTATAGAATACGAGAAAGTGAATTTTGGTGGATTAAAATCTCATTTGCAGCCCTTTGTCAACTGCATTTGAAATTAGCTTTCAAACAAGCACATCATGTACTATTATCACATTTTACCTAATGAAAAGGCACAATCAGTGCGGATCAATTTAGCTTATGATACTTTTTCTTGAGAAGACAGTTGCCGTAAACAAGAATCTTATCTTCACAGAGAATAAAGGTGGCTGCCTGCATCACCCCAGGTGCAAGCTGTCACAGCCCTAGCAGAGACTAATAGCAATTCTAACAACATTGCTGAGTTAGGATGGCAGCTCTCCACAGTCATTTTTTCAGAATACTGATTGTGCGAGAGCTTTTTTTCATGCCTCACCAACAGCTCATAAGTTAGAATTATCTCTGTCTCTCCCTCCCTGAAATACCTTCTTGCTCTTTCTTATCATTGGGTCAGCGGCTGCTCCTCATTTTCAAAGAGTGCGGTGTGGGGAGCCATGCTAATCTCAGCCATGTTAGAAATCCTGTGCTTAGGCTGCATACTGTGACCTTCCAGTAGTTGACCCTTGCTGAAGGAGGTCTTGTGTTCTAGGCTATCTTTGGATTAACTACCCAGAGAAATAGGGAAGTCCTTACAGAGAACTACCCAGAGGATTAAGAAAGTTCTTACAGGGAGATATTTAGGCGATTGTATTCTTGCCTGGGGGCTAGGGAAAGTGGGATTAGAACAGATCCTGTTGACCTTGCTATATAAAGTCTTACTTGTCTGCCTTAAAGAGAATCTTGATCAGAAATCTCTAGACTTGACTCAATTTTCTTGGGTCTCTGTCCCCACTTTCAATCCGCACCCCCTCCTTCAGGTGAACCCTGCTTCGATTTGTCCTGTGGGCCAGGACACGGCAGTTGCTTCCTTCAGGGAGGCACTCTGCTATTCCAGCAGCCCAGGGTCCCTTCAGGTTTCTTGCACGTTATCTGTGTAGAGCTGAATCAAAGCGAGTCCTAGTGGAGCATGAGGCACTGACCTCTAGTCCCTTGGCTGCACTCACTGCATGAAATGTCATGTCCCAGGAAGGTGAGGAGGTCCATATCTCAGCCCCTCAGGATGAGGCCTGAGTTAGATATAGGGTCTTCACATCAGTCAAGTTAAAGAGAGAACCTTTGGGCCTACTTCCAACATGGCTGATGGCCTAATGTGAAAGGGAATTTGCCCAGAATGGGACATAGAGAGGCATAGGAGAAGGACAGAGAGCCCTGATATCAACCCAAGGAGCATCTAGGCTACCAGAAGCTAAGAGAGTCCTATAGGCATTTTCTCTTAGAGCTGTCATGTGTATGGTATGTTTGTTTTTCCAGGTACAGTATGTTCAGGGCCATCTGGGGACTTGTGCACAAACAAGGTCCCTATGTGGGCCCTTCCCCTTCAGGATCCATGTTATCATAGGATTATGTAGGCTGGTTACTGAACCTTCCTGGGCACCCTGATTTGTTCACAGGAAATGCTGCAGGTTGGTGTCTGCATGTGATGAGGCTTTTGTTAGAGACATTCAAATGGTCCTGAGATATAACAGGGCAAAGCTTCTTCAGTACCTCAGGTGGCTTCTGTGACAGCCACCCTCCACATCTATTCACTTCCCTCATGAGTTTTATCATAAGCAAAGAACCTCCATCCACCCCACCCACCCACAGACACACACACACTCAACTTCCAACCAGCTCTTCACAGCTAGACATGCTAAAATCCACACTGCTGCAGCCTGTGTGCTACCATGCTCCTTGTCAGGTCCTCATTGCCATCCAAGTGGGATTTGATCCCCGCCCCCGGCCCCAAACACCATTTTAGATTATGATAGCCATTCCTGACACTACAGGCTTGAGTGAGCTTCCTGGGAGACAGGAAATAGCATGCAGGTTATTGAGAAGGGACCCTTAGGATGAAAACGAGGGCAAGTGGAACTCGAAGGGGGACACAACCGAGCAGGGATCTAAAAAGAATGCTGATTCTGCACTGACTACTCTGAAGAGCCTGGGGCTGGAGACTGAAGAAACTCAACCTGTTCTAAAGTATGGCGCCTGAGCTAAGGCAGTGAGAAACCTGATGTCTATTTCCCTTCATGTCTACTCTATATTGTCACCTCCCAGCTGCTTTCTCATTCCCAGGCAGAATAGTGAGGGTCTTGGCTTCATCTCCATCCTTAATAAAGTCTCCCCACTCCACTCCATTCCCACTGATATGCCAATACAAGGACCGTTCTAAAAACCTGCATTTAGGATCAGTCTCTCCAAATTTGCAGTGTTGTTTTCTGTCATGCTTGCCTCTTGGGTGACTTTTCCTAGGTGAGGGCAACTTTTCCCCACCTCAGACAAGAGCAGCACCAGACCACTAGGTGATTCCAGCCATATCTAGCTTAGAAAACCAACTAGTTTATTGGGGTTACATGCAGGAGGATGGTGGTGGCTTTCTTACAGGAGCACATGACTCATTGGCAGTTAATTCATTGAGGAGCATCCCTAGAAACTATTGTCCCCACGTCTCCTAAAGGGTGGAGGGCTATGAGCCTGTTCCCCTTCCAGAGGGCGAAGTTAGTAGACCTAAGCTTAAAGGTATTGTGGTTGGTCACAGCTACTTTAATTCCAAGACAATGGCAGCCATGCCATGCCTAGGAGACAGAGATGCACAACATGTCTCTTTCCCCTTGGCAGGATGTTCAGGCGCTATGCTACACCTGACAAGGCTTTTGGACGGAAATTCAAAAATTAAAATGTGGTTTTGCTAAATGCATTCTCTTTGTTTTGCCATATCTTCCACACTTTGGTGAATTCTTAGTCTTTCCTCAAAGCCTACCTCAAATATTTGACCACATCATGAGAACCCAGTCAGACAATATCATGACTGCTCCAGTAGTGAAGATATGCCAAAGCCCCACCCACAGAAATATCTGCTGAGTGTGCACGTTAATGGACATATGCAAGCCAGGTGAAGAATGTGTATAAGCCTGCCTTCTGTGTTTTTAGGTCCCTGATTTCCCATCAACCTTTTCCATCCAGACCACATCTCTCAGGTTCATGTGAAGAGATTCCTATGGAGGTTATTTGGCAAATGAATGGAAACAGAACTTTGTTCAGAATATGTTTGTGTCAACCGGCCATCCAAGTGAGCCCCAAAGTCTCCTATCCTCTCCAAGCTCCCAGACTCCTAGGCAATATATTACCAAGGCCAGGATATGAACATATGATGTAGGAGCTTTCTCTGCCCAGCTCTAGGATACAGGGCTATCCTAGAGCTACTCTCATTATAACTCATCACCGGAACACTTTCTGGAGAAACAAGAGATGCAGAGCTTTCCTTGACAACTCAACCACAATCAGGTAAAAGGTAGAGTGTGTGGCTGCCAAGCACGTGGGAGCATCTACCGCCAGTTTTTTTTTTTTTTCCAGCGAGTGGCTGAGACTGCTATGAGAATGAATCTTGCCTAGGTCAGAAAGACAGGATCTTTCAGTTAGAGGAGAAAATATCAGGTATGGCAATGTAGACAAATAGGTCTTCTTCCATGCCCCGATGCTCAGCAAGAAACTACCTGGACTTCCTGGCATTTGTTTAATCCAGGAAGCTGCCAAGCCTCTATTTTTCTTCTGTCAATGGCCTGCTTGTAGGGCAAGTTACTTATATGCTGGGTTTCATTCTGTCTTGTCTTATCTTGAACTCCTGCTTTCTGGCTGAAGTGTGATAGATGACAAGGCTTGCACAGAATCAGAGGAAGCTCTTGCAGCATTTGTGTTTACTGCTGCTCTCTGGCATGATGGAACAGACTGGTCAAGATGCTCTTGTGGATCAGACCCCTGATGTATGGGAGTTCAAGTGTGAGGATCTTAGACAGCAGGAAAGTCCGTCTCCATGGAAGCTGAGATTGTGTGGATGAAAGGGTCATATTAGAATAAACATGAATAGCCTGCAAAATCTGTCTCCTAAATCTCTTGTTCACTGATGCCTTATCATAGCACCAAACATGGTATAAACGCAGTTCTTAGGGATCACAAGGGAAACCATTGGCAATCCAGAACCATGAAGGACCAAAGAATTTATTCCACCCCATATCAACTTGTTTCTCATACTGAAGATGAGGTTTGGAAGGCTAAGGAGGGTAAGAGCATGCTTTTCCATCTCTTCCTCATCAGTAAACTAAAGGTCAAGCATGTTTTAAAGAAAGTGGCAAGGGGAGGGACCTGAGTTTTGTGCAGCATTTTCATTGCTTCCATAAGAAAATTCACATACACAGATGAGTTAGAGAAAATCCAATGTTCAGCCCGGTGGGCTCCAAGGAATTGTTCAAAGACAAGATTACACACACAATCCTGGATGATAAGATAAAAAGTCAAGCATATGTAAACCAGCTTGTAAGGAATAAGGGGATCTGACAGGAGTGGGAGCATCATAAGAAGGTAGGGGTGAGAGGAATCAGAACGCATAAAAATATATATACATATATATCATATGAAATTGTTAAAGAAGAAATTTAAGTAATAAAAATAAAAATCATGTTATTTTAATAATGCTCTATTATGTTTAAAATTGGCATTAATTGTCTGTACTACCCAGAGTAATCTATAGATTTATTATAATCTTACCAAATTATCAATATCATCCTTCCTAGATCATAAATTTTACATAGAAACACCCCCTCACACATACACAGACCTACACACAAACACACACACACAGACCCCCAAAGCACACACACACACACACACACATACACACACACAAAGCACACACACACACACACCCAAAACACAAACCATCTTAACTAAAAGAAAAGCAGAAGCATACTACTTGATTTCAAAGTATGCTACAAAGCTATAATGAGCATAAAACCAGTCACACAGCTAAACAAAAGAAACCAGATGTAAACCCTTGTGTCTATAGCCAAGTGATGCTCAAACATACTGCAAATCCACTAGAGAGGAGTCTTTTCTGTAACTGCTATACAGATTGGGTATCCACATGCAGAAGGATTACAGTAGACCACAGTGTTTTATAACTGTTATAGAACATCTGTAACATCTACTCAAAATGTGTTGGAATATCAAACATAGCATCAGCGATTGCGAAAACATTAGACAAAACACAGAGATGATGCACTGAACACTGCAGCAGGCAAGTTTTCTCTGTTCTGTTTGTTTGTTTCTTTTTCTTTGTCTGCAGGGAACAAGACTGCAAAATATAAGAAACTAAAGCAAAGATAGATAAATATAATTCTGTAAAATAGGAAAAGAAATAATCAGAGTGAAGAGGCAAGTTACAGAGTGGAAAATATCTCTGCAGTAAACATCTGATATTCTCCCCTTCCCACCCTCCCACCTCATCAAACCCAATTTATGCCTCCCATGCACTCTTAGATGTGTGATCTTAGTTGGAGCTTAAAGAAAAATGCCCCCACTCTCCATCAACTTATCAATTGCCAATAGCTCATTATCTATGGAGTAGGACTTGCTGGGTCTAAAGGAATATAAACCAGAATCCTGAGGAGACAGCTACTGTATCATGTTCACTGTTGCGTTGTTCACACAAGCTAAAAGAGACTCAACCCAAGTGTGCATCAATTGAGAAACAGCAGCTAGCAGCTGCCACATGGTGGATTACTGTCCAAACACAAAATGGATGTATGAAATGCTTCCATGGAAGGAGCTGGAGATAGCTGCCAAGTGAGATCAGCCCAACGTGGAAAGACAAGTTCTGCATGTCACTCACATGGACACTTGAAAACGTTTCTAGAAACTCAGACAAGAACTTGATAGAAGTTAGAATAGCATAGTGGCTACCAGAGGCTGAGGAGAATAGAGAAAGAGCACCCTGGAGAGGCAGATCCACAGGTGCCAAGTTACTTAGCAGTTCTGTGTGCTACTGCACAGTAGGGCAACCACCCAAGTGCAATTTTGTGTTATATATCCAGTACCAGTCACAGCGCTTTGCACATCATAAAGACAAAAATATGTGAGAATAAACATTTTTCTCTTATTTAGAATTATACCAGATTGGGGTGGTGCTCTTAATATGCCAGGAGACCGGTTTCCAGGCACTTTGCTTTTTAGTTCCCATGTCGTCTTTACACTGGAGCCTCTGATGTATGCAGCTGGCATGCCCTGATACTAGAACAAACAAGGAGACTTCCCTCTGGTACTCTGGTTTCAGCGGACACCTCTTCCGACTTGCCCGGAGTTACGTTTTCATATTTAAATACAAACACAGACACTGTGTGAGTCTTCAGTTGGGCTCCATGCATCCTGGATTCTTTGTCCTTAGACCTGCATTCCATGCAAATCCTCAGTTCCCTTTCATGTCTCCAGTCCAACTACTTCTCATCACCACTGATAATGTCTAGGAAACAGTTTGTTATCCTCACAGCATCTACTTCAAAGCCTCCTATGGGTCTTTACCTTCGGCTGGACCTGACCACTCAGACCTGACGTGCAGAAGAAGGGTATCTTCACAGTGCCGTTGAGCTTTCCTCCTGCACTTCTCGTGTTTAAAATACTCCCATGGTTCTCCACCACCTGTTTGTGTGTGGACTTGAACACACCCACATGGACACTGGTCCAGACTGGATTATGCCTAGTTGCCTAGTCCCTTCCTTCATGGTCCCTCCAGCTGCGCCTGATCATTGCCTATGTTCTTGTTGTTACCATAGCTACTGTTCTCAGAAGGAATGGAGTCTACTGAGATGAGAGTGGCTGCACCCTCTTGCTTGGCCACTTTGACTTGTGTTCTGAATCCAGATAGTGGCTTCCTTCTCCTAAAAGCCTCCTCCACCTCCCTAGCTATATGAACAACCAGCCAAGCTTATATGCCCATATTCTGATATGATTTGTTATAAGGCTTGTGAAAAGCAGAGATTTTGCATATTAATTATTGAGATGGGAACAAAATAGTTTTTAGTGTGTGGGTTTGTTTTTCTTTTCCTTTCTTTCTGACCACATTCTTGTCTTCTGCCTCTATTTGATTTTTTTCCCCCTCTAACTTGATTTTAGCAAAGAGTGTCCTTACGAAACAAGAAAAATAATTGTGTATAGGGAGGACTGGGTACCCTGGACCAGCTTGTACCTGAGACACTCAGCAGCTATACACTCCAGGGAAAACTGCAAAAATGGGAAGAGAAGGGCACAGTAGGTGCTGGGAATGGAGAAAGAGCTGCTGCAGCCAACATTTAAGTATCGTAGCTTGTCTCTCTCTTGGTGACTTTGAAGCTTGAGCGAGATGCCTTCCCCAAGCTTCTGCATTAAACAATTGCTTCTTTATCGTGCAGCGTCTCACATTATATTCCATTTACCTTGGGAACATTTTTCATTTTCCTTCCCAGTTCTTATTTATTTCAGGCACTTCATCTTTTCTCTCGGTGCCCTCTGCTGCCATCTAGTTAATTGCCTGTTGTTCAAAGTTTTTCATGTTGAAGTTTACTTTGCCTATTTTCTTCCCAGGGATTATAGCGGTCCTCCCTCCCCAACCCCATGGCTGTAAAACCTACTGGAAATACAGCTTGTCTTTTCTAACCTTTCTTATCCTTCACTTCTAGCAAAGAGGTAGAAAGAAACCCACCCACAGCGAGTATTTCCTTTGTTCCTCTGGCTTTTTAGAGCTGTGGAAGGATGGCATTTTCCTCTCTGTCCATGCACTGGGGCTGTGAGCATGCTTGCACCCTAAGCTGGAGGAAAATAAGGCCAGCACCTGATTTACTTTTGGGGGGGTGGGTCAGGGAGGGGCTTTGAAGATCCCAAAGTTATTGAGCTTGAGGCCATGAGTTCAACCTGGAAATGGGACAGTCTAGAGAAGGTAATATTCAAAAGGGTAACTCTGGCTCACTAGCAGAGCATCAGACCACTCCCCCAAGAGAGTCTACCACCTCTCCAGACACTGCAGTTCTGCTTCTGGAAGCTTCTTTTCTACTGAACCCCCCTACCTGTTGCTAAAAGGTCATGAAGTGCTAAATACCCTGCCACTTTATCCTGCTCAGTTCAAATCCCTTGTCCTGAGAGTCATACTCTGGAGTTCCCGTGACTGCTAGAAATTAAAACGCATGTGTCTTCCTATGTACAAGGTCCCTGTGATAAAATTGTGCAAATCCCATAATTGGGATCCTTGTTTTGTTATAACAATCCCCTACCGTTCCCCATAGTCACCCAGATCTGTTTGGTGAACAGGAAGTAAAGGAGTCATGTTAGGCAGAATTGAGTATTAGAAAAATACTTCCTAATGTAATAGTTATATGGATGCCAATAATATTAAAGTACTTTTCAAGCTTTGACCCATTTGCTACTAAGATAGGGATCTCATGTCACCTTGCAGAAGCCTTTTGAGTCCTGTGACTTTTGTTATCATTAGGATTTCCATCTCATAGCTGAGCGAAACAAGGCTCAGAAAAGTCTGAAACTTGCCCCAGTTAACACAGCTAAGCAGTGATGGGTAGGAAATATGTAACCCAAGCCCCACCCCAGGACCCAAATCCTGCACAGCTACTCCTGGCCTGCCATCATGAGTAAGTATACCTTGAGTTCTGAGCTTTGGAAAGACATCCAACAAGATTCAACTTGACAGAATTCTTCACAGAAGAGGAAAACGTTCCCCACCAAAGTGATGTCTAAAATATCTCTAAGGTCCAAATACCAGAAGGGAGTCCTATGGGGAAGTAAGAGCTCTAGAATGGAGGCCAATGAACACCAGCTTTCTCTGAGGATGGCCTGCTCATGCCTTCCCCAAACAGACTCATGCATGGAGGGTGGCTGTGTCACTCTGTACATCATGGCAAATGATGCTGACAAGTCAGACCGTAATGGTGTGAAAATGGAGCATCAGCTCTGACCTCCATCCTTGATCTTCTATGCAATATGTACTTCATTTCATTCTCCCAGCATCCCTGTGAGGAAGCCTGCTCCTGCTCAGAAAGGCAGGGCTTGAGAAGTTATGTAACAAGGCTATGCCACCCAGCATGTGGGAGGCAGGGCTCACATCAGACCCTGCCAACCTCTCCAAGCCTCCAATGCTTCAAATTGCTCTACTGTCCCAGAGCACATTATGTCCTTGGTTAAATTTTTTGAAACTATCTTTTATTTTATGCAGAACTGTGAGCCTGGTTCTTTCTCATGTTCTTATATTTAATATAAAACTATGACCCTAAAATTTGCCAAAAAATAAGAGAAAAAAAATCACATAAAAAATTTAAAGCACAAGAAAAGCAGTTGAAGGAAGAACAGGTCCTTTTGTGTGGCCACACAGACTGCCTTGGGAGCCTGGCCTTGACCCTGACTCACAATACCCAGTCCTGCTCAGAACTTGGAACACTAAGCCCCAGTGTTGACCTGGCTTCCTAAAGAAGTGAAAGCCACATATCTTTTGCCCCTGTTTATTTCTTGTACTGAGTACGCATTTGAAAGCACCGATTCTGTGTTCTTAAAACCCACAAACCTTTTCCACGGGGGGAAAGGTGAGAATCAACTTTCTATTGGAAAGGGCTTTAAGGGTATTTTTCTTCCTCAGCAAAGCTCACTTCTGACATTTTTGCTTTACAGAAAACTTGACAGAAGCTGAAGGCCATGGTGATGTTTACCCAAGGACTTGGCAAATGCAGGATGTGATGACTCACCTAACCAAAAAGTCAAGAGAGGTCCCCATCTGCAAAAATCTTAGTTGGCCCCTTGTAGCTAAGTCCATGACCCACTTATAAGTTTTGGTGGCAGCTGTTCTGCCTTCTACTTCTAGAGTTTTACAGGCATGGACTAGACCTAGACTCTGTACACATACATATCTAATGGACAGATTGGCCTCCGAGTGAGGTCCCCAGAAAGGGGATGGGTGCTATGTCTGACATGGTGTCAGTTGCATGTTTTTTGATCACTTCACCCTAGTGTGGTTGCCTTGCCAGGACATTGTGAAAGAGGAAGTACACATTCCTGATGAAACTCAAAGTGCTGTGGTGGGTTTGGGGGAGTCCCTTCTTTTCTGAGAGCTAGGGGAGAAGGGATAGTGGGTGAAAGAGGGACAGAGGAGAGGGATCGGGAAGAGAGGATAGAGGAGGCTATGATTGAGATGTAAAGTGAGTACAAAATAAAAAAAATTGTAAAAAAACAAAAAGTATATCATGTAGTCACATAGTGACTGACCTACCAAATCTGAGGCTCAGAATAATGTCTATGTTGACTATATCATAGTTCTTCCTTAAGGCTAAGCTAATACTTCTTTGTTGCAAGGAGTGTGCAAATATTCACTTGTAAACTATTTGTATTGTTTTTACGTGGTTGTTATGAATGGTCACTGTAAACATTCACAAATAATCATTTTTGCAAACCTCACTTTCATTGCACTAAGCAAATATATAGCATGGTTGCTGGGCTTTGTATGCATATGTTTAACTTTATAAGGCATTTTGCATGGCTACCAGTGGTGAGTGCGTTTTGTGGGACCCATGTTGTAGCATCTCACTATGGTTTTAGTTTGCATCTTCTTGGCAAACTTCCAGGACAATACGTATCTCCTACATGCCTATTGGCCATCCCTGTATCTTTGTGTGAATCTCACTTGGTAACTTAGCATCACTTTATGCAGCTAATTTGTATTTGCTATGAATTTATTGAAAACCCAGCATTTATGTTTGAGAGAGACCATAGTCTCGAAATGCCTTGTCTGACCTTTGCACTAGGTCAGTGTGGGCCTGTACAATTATTTATGGAACTACCTGCCTCTTCTGTTCTTTGGAAGAGTCTGTGCAGAATTTGTATCATACCTTTCTTAAATGTTGGGTAAAACCCACCAGGGAAAACTGCTGATCTTGGGGGAGGGGTTCTTTTCTGCAAGGGTTTTATTAATCCAATTTCCCTAATCCATCAAGGACCATTCACACCATCTCGTTCTCTTTCAGTAAGTTGGAGCTTGTACCTTCCAAGGAATTAGTCCAAACCCTTTATGATCAAATTGATGCTCACTGAATGTCACTGTTTCCTTGTCACCTCATAATGACCACAGGGTCAGTAGAGCACTATCAGGCCTCATATTGACAACTTGTGTCTTCTCGCTTTGTTTTGTTATTTCTGTTTATGGGTTGATCAATTTTATTGAACTTTTAAAATAAACTTTTTTTTTCTATTGCTTTTCTGTTTTACTTTTATTATTTAGAGTATTTTTATTACTTCTTTTATTCCATTTGTTTCAGATTTAGTTCATTCCTTTTCTATTTACTAGAGGTAGAGGTTTAAGCTTCAGTCTTTAGATCTTTCTTCTCTAAAATATGCATTTAATGTTTTATGTTTCCATTTAACAACTTCTTTGGCTGAGTTGAATATGTCTAGGTAATTGCATTCCTTTTATCAAGTTTAGAAAACTTCATTTTTCTGGATGGTAACAATACTTGCCCTCGTTCTTACATGTCAGGTATTGAGTTCACTCGCTGTCAGTTTTAACTCTGTCTGATGTTCTCCTGAGCCTCTAGGACCTTCAGATATGTCTCTGTCATATGTTTTTTATAACATTTTTAAGACATACTTTCAAAAACTACCTTTTCGGTGGATTACATTTCAATCAGTTTCTAAGAAATCAAAAAAATGTGTCCTTTATCCTCTGGCCTGAACTTTATTTAATATGCATAGTACTCTCAGTATTTTAAATTCTGTTCATTAGTAAGGGAAATATAGAATACACTATTATGGCCTTTATTTTCTTTTTTTTTTTTTTTTTTTTTTTTTTTTTTTTTTTTTTTTTTTTTTTTATTAATTTATTCTTGTTACATCTCAATGTTTATCCCATCCCTTGTATCCTCCCATTCCTCCCCCCCCCATTTTCCCATTATTCCCCTCCCCTATGACTGTTCCTGAGGGGGATTACGTCCCCCTATATATTCTCATAGGGTATCAAGTCTCTTCTTGGCTACTTGCTGTCCTTCCTCTGAGTGCCACCAGGTCTCCCCCTCCAGGGGACATGGTCAAATGTGAGGCACCAGAGTATGTGAGAAAGTCGTATCACACTCTCCACTCAACTGTGGAGAATATTCTGACCATTGGCTAGATCTGGGAAGGGGTTTAAAGTTTACCTCCTGTATTGTCCTTGGCTGGTGCCTTAGTTTGAGCGGGACCCCTGGGCCCAAATCTGCCTATCATATTGTTCTACTTGTAGATTTCTAGGACCCTCTGGATCCTTTTATTTTGCTGTTCTCCCATGCGTCTCTCATTTAGAGTCCTAATAGGATGCCTTCCCCTCTGTCCCAGTTTCCTGGTAAGTGAAGGCTTTCGTGGGACATGCCCCTTGGGCTAGTATGCAGATATAAGTGAGTATATACCATTTGATTCTTTCTGCTTCTGGGTTAACTCACTCATTATGATCATTTCTAGCTCAATCCATTTATCCACAAATTTCGGGAATTCCTTGTTTTTAATAGCTGAGTAGTATTCCATAGTGTATATGTACCACAGTTTCTTTATCCACTCTTCTACTGAGGGACACTTAGGCTGTTTCCATGTTCTGGCTATTATGAATAAGGCTGCTATGAACATGGTTGAGCAAATTTTCTTGTTGTGTGCTGGAGCATCTTCTGGGTATATTCCAAGGAGTGGAATAGCTGGGTCTTGAGGAAGCCCTATTCCCATTTTTCTGAGATAGCACCAGATAGATTTCCAAAGTGGCTGTACTAGTTTGCATTCCCACCAGCAATGAAGGAGTGTTCCTCTCTCCCCACATCCTCGCCAGCATGTGGTGTCGCTTGAATTTTTGATCTTAGCCATTCTGATGGGTGTAAGATGGAATCTCAGAGTTGTTTTGATTTGCATTTCCCTGATGACTAAGGAGGTTGAGCATTTCTTTAAGTGTTTCTCAGCCATTTGATACTCCTCTGTTGAGAATTCTCTGTTTAGTTCCAAGCCCCATTTCTCAATTGGGTTATTCGGTTTGGTGGTGTTTAATTTCTTGAGTTCTTTATATATTTTGGATATTAGACCTTTGTCAGATGTAGGGTTGGTGAAGATTTTTTCCCAGTCTGTAGGCTGTCGCTTTGTTCTCTTGACAGTGTCTCCTGCCTTACAGAAGCTTCTCAGCCTCATGAGGTCCCATTTATTAATGGTTGACATTAAGGCCTGGGCCGTTGGTGTTCTGTTCAGGAAGTTGTCTCCTGTGCCAATATGTTCCAGGCTCTTTCCCACTTTTTCTTCTAAGTGAGTTAGTGTCTCTGGTTTTATGTTGAGGTCTTTAATCCACTTGGATTTGAGTTTTGTGCAAGGTGACAAATATGGGTCCAGTTTCATTTTTTTACACATAGACCTCCAGTTAGACCAGCACCATTTGTTGAAGATGCTATCCTTTTTCCATTGAATGGATTTGGCTTCTTTGTCAAAAATCAAGTGACCATATGTGTGTGGATTCATATCTGGGTCTTCGATTCGATTCCACTGATCAACCAGCCTGTTGCTGTGCCAGTACCATGCTGTTTTAAGTACTATTGCTTTATAGTACAGTTTGAGATCAGGTATGGAGATTCCTCCGGAGCATCTTTTATTGTACAAGATTGTTTTAGCTATTCTGGGTTTTTTGTTTTTCCATATGAAGTTCAGAATTGAACTTTCAATGTCTTTAAAAAATTGTGTAGTTATTTTGATAGGGATTGCATTGAATCTATAGATTGCTTTTGGTAGGATGGCCATTTTTACTATGTTAATTCTCCCGATCCATGAGCAAGGAAGATCACGCCATCTTCTCAGGTCATCTTCAATCTCTTCTTCAGAGTTTTGAAATTTTTTTCATACAAGTCCTTCACTTGCTTAGTTAGGGTAACTCCTAGATATTTTATATTGCTTGTGGCTAATGTGAAGGGTGTGGTTTTCCTAATTTCTTCCTCTGCAAGCTTGTCATTTGTGTATAGGAAGGCTACAGACTTTTTTGAGTTAATTTTGTATCCAGCCAATTTGCTGAAGGTGTTTATCAGCTTTAGGAGTTCTCTGGTGGAGTTTTGAGGGTCACTTATGTACACTATCATATCATCTGCAAAGAGGGATAATTTGACTTCCTCCTTTCCCATTTGGATCCCCTTGATCTCCTTTTGTTGTCTTATTGCTCTGGCTAGAACTTCGAGTACTATATTGAAGAGATATGGAGAGAGTGGGCAGCCTTGCCTTGTTCCCGATTTGAGAGGAATTTCCTTGAGTATCTCACCATTTACTTTGATTTTGGCTATTGGCTTGCTGTATATAGCCTTTATTATGTTGAGGAAAGTGCCTTGTATCCCCGATCTCTCTAAAACTTTAAACATGAATGGGTGTTGAATTTTATCAAATGCTTTCTCTGCATCCAAGGAGATAATCATGTGGTTTTTTATTTTCAGTTTGTTTATATGATGGATTACATTGATGGATTTCCGTATATTAAACCATCCCTGCATGCCTGGAATGAAGCCTACTTGGTCATGATGAATGATATCTTTGATGTGCTCCTGTATTCGTTTTGCAAGTATTTTATTTAGTATTTTTGCATCTATGTTCATAAGAGAAATTGGTCTGAAATTCTCTTTCTTTGTTGAGTCTTTGTGAGGTTTAGGTATCAATGAGACTATGGCCTCATAGAATGAATTTGGTAATTTTCCATCCATTTCTATCTTTTGGAGTAGCTTGAAGAGTATCGGTATTAGCTCGCCCTTAAAGGTCTGGTAGAATTCTGCACTGAAACCATCTGGCCCTGGGCTTTTTTTGGTTGGGAGACCATCGATGATTGCTTCTATTTCTGTCGGGGAAATGGGACTATTTAACTTGTTTATCTGTTCTTCACTCAACTTTGGCAAGTGAACTTGATCAAGAAAATCGTCCATTTCCCTTAGATTTTCAAATTTTGTGGCGTATATGCCTTCAAAGTAGGATCTTATGATTCTTTGAATTTCTTCAGTGTCTGTTGTTATGTCTCCCTTTTCATTTCTGATTTTGTTGATTTCAATACTGTCTCTCTGCCTTTTAGTTAGTTTGGCTAATGGTCTGTCTATCTTGTTGATTTTCTCAAAGAACCAGCTTTTGGTTTTGTTGATTCTTTGGACTGTTTTCTTAGTTTCTAATTTGTTAATTTCAGCCCTGAGTTTGATAATTTCCAGGCGTCTACTCCTCTTGGGTGTTTCTGCTTCTTTTTTTTCTAGGGCTTCCAGTTGTGTTGTTAAGATGCTTATGTGCGATGTTTCCAATTTCTTTTTAAAGGCACTTAGTGCTATGAATTTTCCTCTTAGCACTGCTTTCAATGTATCCCACAAATTTGGGTATGTTGTTTCTTCATTTTCATTGAATTTCAGAAACTCCTTGATTTCTTTCTTTATTTCTTCCCTGACCCAGGTGTCATTTAGCAGAGAGTTGTTTAGTTTCCACAAACGTGTAGGCTTTTTGTTATTTCTGTTGTTGTTGAATTGCAGCCTAAGAGCATGGTGATCTGATAGGATACAAGGTATTATTTCAATCCTCTTGTATCTGTTGAGGCTTGCTTTGTGACCTACGATGTGATCAATTTTGGAGAAGGTTCCATGGGGTGCAGAGAAGAAGGTGTATTCTTTCTTGTTTGGGTGAAAGGTTCTATAGATATCTGTTAGATCCATTTGACCCATGGCATTGGTTAATGATGTTATTTCTCGGCTTAGTTTCTGTTTCAATGACTTATCCTTCAGTGAGAGTGGGGTGTTGAAGTCTCCCACTATTATTGTGTGGGGATCGATGTGTGGTTTAAGCTTTTTTAGGAGATCTTTTACATATGTGGGTGCCCTTGTATTGGGAGCATAGATGTTCAGAATTGTGATGTCATCTTGGTTGACTTTACCTTTGATGAGTATGAAGTGTCCTTCCTCATCCCTTTTGATTAATTTTGGTTGAAAGTCTATTTTGTTCGATACTAAAATGGCTACACCTGCTTGCTTCTTGTGACCATTTGCTTGGAATATTTTTTTCCAACCTTTTACCCTGAGGTAATGCCTTTCATTATGGGTGAGATGTGTTTCTTGGATGCAGAAGAATGTTGGGTCTTGTTTATGTACCCATTCGGTTAGTCTGTGTCTTTTTATTGGAGAATTGAGGCCATTGATGTTGAGAGATATTAATGACCAGTGACTGTTAAGAGTCTTAATTTTGATGTTGTTTCCAGTCGAGCGTTTGTGTAGTTGTGTTTTTGCCATGGGATAGTTATCTATTTCCTGGGTAGTTTTGGTTGTAGCTTGACCCTTTGGGATGGAGTTTTCCTTCTAGTACCTTCTGTAAAGCTGGGTTTGTGGATAGGTACTGTTTGAATTTGTTTTTGTCATGGAATATTTTGTTTTCTCCATCAATGGTTATTGATAATTTTGCTGGGTAAAGTAGTCTGGCCTGGCATCTGTGTTCTCTTAGGGTTTGCAGGATCTCTGTCCAGGACCTTCTGGCTTTTATGGTCTCTGCTGAGAAGTCAGGTGTAATTCTGATAGGTTTACCATTAAATGTTATTTGGCCCTTTTCCCTTGCAGCTTTTAATATTTTTTCTTTGTTCTGCATGTTTTGTGTTTTGATTATTATGTGGCGGGCAGTTTTTCTTTTCTGGTCAATTCTATTTGGTGTTCTGTAGGCCTCTTGTATGTTTATAGGCATCTCTTTCTTTAGATTGGGGAAATTTTCTTCTATGATTTTGTTGAGAATAGTTTCTGGGCCCTGGAGTCTGATGTCTTCTCTTTCTTCAATGCCTATTATCCGCAAATTTCTTCTTTTCATGGTGTCCTTAATTTCTTGGATGTTTTGTGTCAGGAGTTTTCCAGATTTGGCATTTTCTTTAATGGTTGATTCAATATCTGTGATTGTATCTTCTAGCCCTGAGATTCGTTCTTCCATCTCTTGGATTCTGTTAGAAAAGCTCACCTCTGTGTTGCTCGCCTTCTTCTCTGAGGTCTCACGTTCTCGTTTTTCTTCTGTCTGTGTGTTTATCATTGAATCCATTTTCATTTTCAGATCTTGAACTGATTTTTTGATTTCTTTCATCTGATTTTTTGTATATTCCTGAGTTTCTTCCATTGCCTCTTTATAGGTCTTCAGAGCTTGAACCGTTTTAGCTATTTCTTTCATCTGGTTGTTTGCATTTTCCTGCAATTTTTCCAGTTCCACTCTATGTGCTTCTTTTATGTCTCTCACCTGTTTGTCTGCGTCTTCCTGCATTTGATTACGAATTTTATTTGTTTCCTCCATTATCATCCTCATTACTAAGGATTTGAGGTCATTTTCTTGTATTTCCGTTGTATTTGAGTTCTCTGGGTGGTTTTCTTTGGGATAGCTGGAAACTGGAGACGCCATGTTGTTTTGGGGTTTTTTGCGTATGCTTTTTCGTTGTCCTTTAGACATCTTGCCGTCTTTGTTTTTGTTGGGTAGCTTCCAGAGTTGAATGGAGGGTGTCTGATGATAGATTCACTTGTTTTCTTACGATTTCCCTAGGCTGCGAGCTCAAAGCTTCACTGGTGTGGATGTTAGGAGGTTAGCCCTGTTGTTCTGGTCTCTCACAGCCAGTGATCCTCAGTCCCTCTCTGCTGTGGATCCTGCAATTGTTCTGGGTCTCTGAATGAGCGTTGGGTCAGGCCAAGGTATCCACAGCCTTCTGTGTTCCCTGCCAAGTCCAGCCAGGAGCACTGGGACCGAACCACGGGCAGAACTCAGCTAGATTCTCAGGGCCAGAACCGTCTGCCAAGCTCAGCTAGGGATTTTGGGCCCAAAATGCACACAGGGCCCAGCCAGAATTTTTGGGCTGGGACTACGCACCAAGCTCCACTAGGGCCTTTTGGCCCAAAGTGCGTGCTGTGGTCAGTTATTGACTCAGGGCCCGAACTGACCACCAATCTCAGCCAGGAATTCTGGATTCAAACTGTACACTGTGTCCAACCAGAGTCTTAGAGCTGGTGGAACCGAGAGCTCTGTCCAGCCTGTGCCACAGCAGGAGAACTGCGGCTGCTCTGAGTTAGCGCCAGTAGTGGAACAAGTGCTCCACCCGGACTGTGTCACCGCAGGGGAGCTGCCGCTGAGCTGAGGTGGTGCCTAGGATGGAACCGAGCACGTCACCAAGCCTGCGCCACAGCAGGAGAACTGCGGCTGCTCTGAGTTAGCGCCAGTGGTGGGACAAGTGCTCCGCCCAGACTGTGTCCCCGCAGGGGAGCTGCCGCTGAGCTGAGGTGGTGCCTAGGATGGAACCGAGCACGTCACCAAGCCTGCGCCACAGCAGGAGAACTGCGGCTGCTCTGAGTTAGCGCCAGTGGTGGAACAAGTGCTCCGCCCGGACTGTGTCCCCGCAGGGAAGCTGCCGCTGAGCTGAGGTGGTGCCTAGGATGGAACCGAGGACGTCACCAAGCCTGCGCCACAGCAGGAGAACTGCGGCTGCTCTGAGTTAGCGCCAGTGGTGGGACAAGTGCTCCGCCCAGACTGTGTCCCCGCAGGGGAGCTGCCGCTGAGCTGAGGTGGTGCCTAGGATGGAACCGAGCACGTCACCAAGCCTGCGCCACAGCAGGAGAACTGCGGCTGCTCTGAGTTAGCGCCTGTGGTGAAACCAAGTGCTCCGCCCAGACTGTGTCACCGCAGGGGAGCTGCCGCTGAGCTGAGGTAGTGCCTAGTGTGGAGCAGCGTGCTCAACTACGCCTGCGCCACAGCAGGGGAGCTATGGCCACGCTGAGTTAGTGCCTCAGGCAGAATTGTTTGCTGGGCCGGGCCAATACCCGGGACTCTGGGGCCGAACTGTCCGCCGAGTCCAATCTGGGTCCAAAGGCTCCACGCGACCCAAATCCTGCCTCGAGTCCCCTCTCCCGCAGCAATTCCCACCAGCCACCACACCAATCGCCTCCACCGGAAGGCTATGAGCTGCAAACCTCAGCCGCCGCTGCTGGTGCCGCTGGTGCTGCCGCCTCTACTGCTGCCGCTCCGATCAGAGAAAAACCACGCTCCTCCCGTGTGCAGGGGCACGCAGGTCCACCGCACCCTGGTCCCTCCGAACCGTGGAGCACTCCCGCTGCCGTGATGTTCGGACCTCGGTGTTCCTGGCTCAGAAATCTGTGCAATTCCCTGAATTGTTCACTGGAGCCTCCAAACGCGGTCCACACTGCTCGCCGCCATCTTGGATCCTCTCCCCCCCACTGATTTCTCGGCCTTTATTTTCAAAGTAGCTTAAAATGCTTTTTATTTTAATTTGATGTTTATTTCATACATGAGGATTGAATTTCCATCACTTCTTATTCCCCTTCAAACTCCTCCCATGTCCCTCAACCCCATTCTCTCTCAAATTCATGACCTCTTCTTTATGGTTACTTACACACACACACACACACGCGCGCACACACACACACACACACACACACACACACTCACACACACACCTTTTAAGTCCATTTAGTGTCCTTGTATGTGCATATACTTAGACCTGACCATTAAGTAGCTTAGTCTTGAGACAATGATTGATCATTGAAGAGCCTGGAAGAAGATGCTATGTGCTCATGGAGACTTTCATGTTTGCTTGTATTTGTCTTCATTGGTAGAGTTTTTGTGCCCCCTTCCACCAAAGTCTCTAAAAGAATGCATGGTCAATAACTAAGAGAATTTAAAGAGAATGATCCTTAAATTATCTTCAAAAGTAGTATTTCACTGACATTTCCATGCATATACATCATTGCATTTGGTCGTATTTCCTCCCCATCCGGTGATGAGGACCTCTGGTATCTGCATACATACATGCACACATGCACAAACCCACACAAACATGTACCAAACATGCAATAGGCAGCATTCTGTAGCTGAAGTGTTGCCCTGTAGTTCTTCACCACTTTGCCTCCCTCTGTCCCTTTTGATCACTAAGGGAGATTGATCTGGGTCAAGTTTATACTTCTTGCCTTTTCTAACTCTCAGCCAAGCACCAAAAATTCTTCCAGACCCTTCTATAATGTCCTATTGATATTTATGAATGAAAAACTTTGTGAGGTTATGGCATGACTGCTGTCATAACTGTTCCCCTGGGAGTCTTATACTCACATTGGTCCTGATTGAGCTTTCATTGGATGGAACCCTTATCCTACTTTGTCCAGTGTGGAGACAGCATCCCACTCCAGCTAGGTGCATGCCAGGTGTTAGCTCTTCCTCTAGGTGGCTGTCCTTCAGATTCAGGAGCAGCAACTTGCTCCTTAACCTTAGTTTCCTGACAAATCTACAAGTCATTACTTTTCTGTTTGCGTAAACCTTTTCTCCTTCTGAGGATGGAGTCCTTCTACATTATCTCTATTGAAACCATAAGACCCTAGTTAAATGTCATTTGTATTCCGCCTGTCCATGCTCCACAGAGTATCTCCCTTCTGTGGCCTGAGGTCTTTCATCATTTTTCGTAACTGCATCATTACCTCTTCTGTCATTGCAGGTCCTCTAAGAGGTATAGGCTAAGAATGGACACCTCAGATTTGCAGGGAAGAAATGCTTATGGAGACTGACTAGGGAAATTAAAGGCACAGACAGTACAGAGATAGCACAGAGGCAGGAAGAACCTCAGGAGCATGGCCCTGTGAGTCCTGCTCAAGAAAATGTGATGCCCCTTCCTTCCACATTGGAAGCTTGTGTTGGCCAAGCATGAGATGATGCTTGACACTCTGTTCAGCCATAGGTGGGAGAGAGCATGGCTATTCAGTCACGAGGAGTCACAACGGTGACATTTAGTGGGACTGCACAGCTCGTGTCCCCATGTGCAAGTGAGGATATTTTCTCTTTTTCTTCCATGACTCTAGTCACACCAATTAGTCTTTATCTCAGCACCCCAGCCCCTGGCTTTCACACTCTTCCGTATTATTCCTTCTCCCCTTTCTTCTAACTTTCTGCTTAGAGATCATTATCTGCCACATTCACTCTGTAGGTAACTTAGCCACTGTGTTATTCATCTTATTTTTTTGCATTTTTAATCACCAGATTTCAAGCTCATTATTCAGTCCAATTGTCTGATGCTTCGAGTGTGCTTCCTTAGAAACAATAATTAGAGCTCTTTAAAGTCCTTGTCTGAAGGTTCTGACACCTAAGCCTCAGTCTGTTCCTGTTGTCTGTGTTCATTTCCAACTGTTTCCCTGTTTCCTGACATACCTGAAGATGTTTAAAATAAAATTTCAAAGCTGTACATGGACTATTGTAGAAGGAAGATGCTGCCTTTTTACCAGCAGTGCCATGAAAACAACCTTAACTAATCAAAGGATAAAATTTTTTTCTTCCTTGGATTCTCTCTCTGTATGTCAAATTAGAAAATCTCAGCTTGGCTGTTAACTCTAAGAATTACCTTCCCAGTACCTTGGTATTGTGCTTATCTTTACTTTTCAGTGGCTTTTGTTGACTCTCTTAGCTGGTTTCCAGCTTAATAGTGGGGCTTCCTAGAGAAATCAGGAAGGCATTGGGGCAGCTTCTCTGGGTTATGCTTAGCTGCTGCAGGATCTTGAAACACAACCCAGCTGTTTAGACAATCTCAGATTCCACTTTTTTTCCCACTCTTCTCTCTTCTGTCCTAGGTGATTTCTGTCTGCAAGCCTTTTAGCTCTTCACCAGTGGCCTTTTGCCAGCTTCTCGGTTGAGATTCATGCTCCTGACCCTGAAGTATGGTCTCAAATGCAGGTGAGACAAATCAGACATGGAATGTGGGCTTTTTCTACATTTCTCTTAATCTGCCTTGCCAGAACCCCGGTGGCTGGGACAGCAATCGGATGCCTTCACACAGATGTGTCAGCATCTTCCCAGGCTCCTGAGTGCTCTTTATTGTGCACTCCTCATCACAGTGAGATGCAAAGCCCACAGGGAATAATTTAGTACAGACTGTGATATTTTTGATATACCGTAGAAGTGCAGGTGATCATTTTGAGGCTCCACAAACAGCTGCAAGCAGACAGGTTGTAGCTAACCCCAAAGCATAACAGAACTAGGAATAAAAGGTGGGAGCTGAGTTAGGGAGCACATGGTTCAGAGAGACTAGCAAAGTTCACATTTCATTGTCCTAATAACAAATAGTACAGACTGAAGTTGGAGAAGCTCCTTGATTGGCGGTAGCTAGTCTTTTGCTATTTTGTGGGTTCGTATTTCTTCTACCCTTCTTTACCCATCTTCTTCCCCCCTTTCAATCCCATAACACTAGATAAGAGAGAAAAAAATGATAGAAAGAAAAAGAAAGAAACCCTTGAATAAAGTCAGAGGTTGAAAGGAGGGAGACATTATCGTCAGACTACTTCCTGCTGATTGGAGCATCGAGTTCCTTGGGGCAAGTTTGATCATGGCTGTGAAGATATCTACTTTCTTTCTGTTGTTGTTTCTTATTTGCTTATGACTATTTAACAAACCATGATCAACAGCCACCAACAGGAACCAACAACCCATATCACCTCTTGGGGCCCTAGCATTTATATACCCTTTGAAAAATCCCCAGAATTCCAACTATCACATAATCACAGTAACTATCTGCAGCTGGCAAAATCATGCCCCTGCTAGAGCATGAGGCAAATAATAGTCACCTGCTGTGAAGCATCCCCCCCCCCATATCCCCACACCTGGGATTAAAATGAAAACATATTCTTATAATATTTCTCTCTCTGTCTCTGTCTCTCTCTCTCTGTCTCTGTCTCTGTCTCTGTCTCTCTCTCTCTCTCTCTCTCTCTCTGTGTGTGTGTGTGTGTGTGTGTGTGTGTGTGTGTGCGTGTTAGCAAAACCAAACTTCTGACTGTACTTGCCATCCCATTTCAGGGCAACCTTGAATGAGCTGAACTGGAGCTCTATCACTGCTATAAGAGGAAGCTACTCAAGGGATTTGAGAACTTTGGGAACTGATTTCTGAGGTTTCTTTGAGAAGACAACTCTGGTAGTGAGCATGGAGTGGGTTCAGGCTAGATAAACAGAGCCATCCTTATGCCAGTCAGGAGGCCAACTAGGAAGACAAGCATTGGGAGGGATGTATATAGAAGGGGTGCATCAGGATATCTGTAAAGAGACATGGAAGATACACTGGGGAAATCTAAAGGGGTCCCTGTGATTCAAATTGCATCTTTTCTACTTAGCATCCAAGTCCATATCTGTATGTCTCCTGAGGCACATGCAACTCACTGTAAGTGCTGGATTTGTGACCAATTGTGACACTTTACAAGAGACAGAGGCTCATCAGGAATACTGTCCCTCTCTCATGCCATTAGAATGATTGATCCATGTCTGCTCTCCTTCAGTGCATGAGGTCAAATATGCAGGCCATTGCCTCTTTCAGCACAGCTAACTCACCAGCAAGACAGGCAACAAGTGTCACCAGGAAGTGTCTGCCCAAATTAATCCACCAGCATCAGGGGCTGATGGCTGAGAAAGATGATTTCAACAGCCCCTAGGGATGTCTTCTTTGTAGAGAGTGCTCATATTATGTAATCATGATAGAGGGTACATGGATTGGATGTCTCTTTATTACATTTCAGGGAGAAGCAGGTGGCTGCTGCATTGTTCCTACAGTGCTCGCCCATGGTCAGACCTGTCAGGGGCAGGGAATACCTGCAGCCTGGGAATGAATCCATGGACACTCAATCACTAACTCAAGAATAGGGTCAGTGCTGCACACAAAATATTGACATGCGCAAGTGTTTGTTATGGCACAATTTGTGAGAGAGACTAAAAACAAGCAAAATAGCTGCAGCAAGGGAGTCAGAGACACACACAGTTGCATCTACAAATAATGAGCTACTGTGCACTGATTTTAAATGATTCTTGGTAGCACAGTTAGTGATAAGCAGAATGCAGACAACATATTCACCTTCCAAAGCAGATGGAAAACAGTCCATGGAGAAAGAGTGAGAGATAGACAGACAGACATATGCACAGAGAAAGACACGCAGAAACAGACACAGACATAAGAGACAGATACACTTTCAGACAGACAGACAGACAGACAGGCAGGCAGACACACACACACACACACACACAGAGAGACAGAGACAGAGACAGAGAGAGAGAGAGAGAGAGAGAGAGAGAGAGAGAGAGAGAGAGAGAGAGAGAAGGAGAGAGAGAGAGGGGGGATGCAGACTGTAGGAAAATGTAAGATTCTAACATTTAGCTCATGGTGATAGTTGGCATTTGAATTTCCCATTTATTTCATAAACACTTCATGTTTCCATGCTCACATATGAGAGCACAACGTGGAAAGGCTGCACATGAGATCTGAGACAGCAGTGTCTGGAAAAGGCTTCTGGAGTCAGATATGGCACAGCAAGAGTAGTTCCTCTGCTTTGATACCAGATTTTTTAAAAAGTTGACTTTTGAGTTCAGCTCATTCAAAAATGAAGACTAATCAACTATTACATACTGAGTTAAAGCACAGAGCATCCGGACCATTAGTGTCCAGAGAGGAATGGTAATTGTGAGGACTTGGTGATGGGACTCCCATTGCTGCATGCAGGGCTCCTACAGGTGACTGTTTGATTCAGTTCATAGGATACTAAGTAGAGAGATCAACGTTGCCCATGACCCATGCTTCTGTTGATGGTCTCAGGGCATGAGCTACTAGTGTTCCTGGGGAAGAGAGGAGCCTACCGAGAGGCCTCTGTGGCCTTCAGTTTCCTTACTTTGCTTTTCCTTGCTTTAATGGCTCTTTCCTTCTGATATACATGTGTGCCTCTACTCATTGAGTATTTCCTTCCTATTTTCTTTAATCTTGGGGCCAATTCTACAATCACTTCAGTTTTTCGTTATTACCACATTCAAAGCACAGAAACCCACCAATAGGTGACATCTCTGTACCTCTGCATTTAAGGCACACCCTATTCAAGATTCCTGGCACTTTTAGGCCAGGACTCCCTTTTGTTCTCCCTGGCAACTGGGTAATCTCTTGAAAGCCAGGTTTAAACCCAAGCTCTGTGGGGTCTTCTTAGTTGATGATTTGGTGAGAATCATACTGTTATCTGGGCCTCTACCAAAGTTCCTATTTCCCCAACTTGAAGGGAGGTGGATTTTGTGCTTCATCTTGTTCAACTTCTTCATCTTTACACAGATGAACAATGAACACTCCACCCCCCAGTCCAGCTACTCTGTGGCCTCATTGATCAGAATTGTCCACCGTCATCCCAGGCAGGGAGGTGTCAGGAAGCAATGACTCATGGTGGGGACTTGTAATGAGCTCCGTTGTTGGATGTCTCTCCAGCCCAGTTGCTATGCACTGAAGAAATTCACCAGGATGGCATCTGACACCCAAAGGAATTGTTGGGTTTTGTTTTCTGTTAACAACCTGTGTTTTGCTAATTATAGTTGTGACCTCTATGCTAAGCCAACACAAGGTACAGTCTCTAATTCTTCTACTCTGAAGGCATTAATGTGACTGCCTTCCAAGGACCAGGATATTGCAATTAGAAAGTTGGCAGAAGGTTGTGTGGATACCTGTAGTCTGTAATGCCACTTGAGACTAGGTTGAGGTCTGTGTCACATGCTGATACTGGATACTATGTAGATGCCCATAGCCCATGCTTCTGCTTATGGTAAAGGGAAAGGAGGCTAATTTTGCCAAGGTATTGATGACTGCAGACTCAGTTTTATTGAGGTTGTGGCTTGGTAAAGACCCTGGTCTTTCTCTTATTAGCCACCATTTGGAGTTACTTTCCATCCTATTGGCCCTCCATTAATAACTCAGAAAGATAACCCTGGTGTGAGACATTCAGAGACTTGCAGGTAAACGTCAGGTGAATATTTGAAGAATGCATGGGCATATCAGTCAGTCATCCAATCTCCATGCACCAACTGTAAACTCAAGGTGATTAGAGGAGCAGAAGGTGCCTGGATTCTGCTGAGAGATCAGACTCAAGTGTCAAACAGACTTGACAACACACACCGGGTTTCCATTCAGGTTCAGACCTTACCTATTTTGAAGCCGAGTTCCTTACCTACAAGACAGAAGTATGATTGCACCAGCATGAATGTAGAAAGGATGGAAGGCCCAGAGCCTAGTACAGAGCAATGTCATGGTGGCATTGTGTGAGATTGCTCTAGTGATGACAGTGTTCATCCTCAGAAGGATGATAACAGTTGAAAGCCTGGTTATAAAGACAAGCTCAGGTGGACACTGGGGTCATTGATGGGTAGCTGAATCACCTGCTGCAAAGCACAGTGGAGTATGTGTTCTGATGGACTATAATACCCATGAGTGGGAAAAGATGTGGGCTGGTTTTGTTTTTCTTAATTGCACTGTTTCCACCAAGTTCTGTTTCCATGAATCCTAAGAGGCCTCTCAGAACTGGGCTTGGAGGCAGCTGCAGAGCCAGGCACCATCTCTTTTGGCCACACAGTGCCCTCTGGTGGCTAAGAGCCTGTGCACTTGGCTGCTCTTGCACAGGGAGGATGCAGGCCAGGTATAGAGGCTATTTTGTAGCTAGAGAGAGCTCAGGTAGGAAAGAGCAAGGGCACAGCAAGCACAGGGTGGGAAAGAGCAAGTGTGTCACTGACTTACGAAGTTAGCTGCCCTTTCTTGCCTTTTCTCGGAGCTGTGTTAAAATTAAAAAGGAAAGAATGTGTGGTGAAGTACCTCTAGAATATTCTGATACATATTACATCTGCAACGTAGAAAGCAACCTTACCTTTCTCTGTTAGCATGAATTTTCTAGAATCCAAAAAGATTGCAGTTATTGTCCTCTCCCTAGATGCTGGAGGTGGGAGCTGGTGGAGCTCTGCCGTCTACGCTTTACTTCCTAGCTCAAAACAATTCTGAAGCCGAGAAACAGCAAAGCAAGAAAATAGTGGTTTTCAGTTGCCGCATTGACATTGAATGTTTAAAAATTTTAAGACCTTTTAGTTGATGCACAGTAATTGTGCACATTATGGGGCATTGTGTGATGTTTTATACATGTAGGCAGAGTCTAATAAATCAAGATAATTAGCATATCCACCTCTAGCTGTTATCATTTCTTTGTGGGGAGAACATTAAACATTTTTTGCTCTTTGGAGCTATTTTGTATTCCTCTAAACTAGTCATGCAATGTCCTCATTACTATTCCAGGGCTTGCTTTGTAGATAGAAAAGAAGTTAATGGCTCTAATAACCACACCCCATCCACAGGGCACACCAAGGACTGAACTGCCTAAGCAGAGACCTCAGGGGTAAACAGGGAATAGTAGATGTTTACCTCAGTTTACCTCAGAAGGACAGCTAGGAAATTATATGGAGGGTGGCAGTCTGGCAGTTCTGTACCCTGCTGAATTATTTTAAGCAAATAATGTAAGCAAGCATTTGGGAGTAATAAAACCAAAGGCAGAAATTATTAAAGAGTTTCCAAAGAACACAAAAGGTGAACTAGGCTAGCAGTAAGTAGAACTACCCTTCAGATGGACAGTTAGGCAGCTTTTTTTTTATTAATTTATTCTTGTTACATCTCAATGTTTATCCCATCCCTTGTATCCTCCCATTCTTCCCTCCCTCCCATTTCCCCATTATTCCCCTCCCCTATGACTGTTTCTGAGGCCTTTTAAAATTAGAATAGGAGACATGATGGTGGAGACATGCAATTATAAGACAAAGCTATGATCAGAGTAAAAAGTGGCACATCCTAAAGAGGATGTGCACACCACTGAAGGCACTCACTTTTAAAGATAGCATGACTTGGGACTATTCTGTCTTATGCTGGCATGAAAATGAAGATTTTTTTAAAGCATAAAAGATCTCTATACATTTTAAAGATTTGCACCACAATACAGTACAAAGGCCCAAGCTTTATTCATAACTGCAGTGTGAAGACAAGGTGAGGTGTGGCTTCAGAGTGTTGGGTGACCTCTTCTAAGGGTTATAAGATGTTTATGCTCAGGTCTGAATTGGCGACAGGGTTCCTGAAGATTAATGGTTAGGGAGGCCTTCCTAGTCACTGGAGATGAGCAATCCAGAACAGTAGGAGCTCAGGTTTGTGATTCCTGAGTACTTAGACTTGCACCCATCTCATTGTCGGCCCAAGTTAATTCTTTCTGGCAGCATCCTAATAAATAGCACAAGTATTGACAACGCCCACCCAAAAGACTCCGCACAAGAGTATGCTTTAGAAAAAAATTGGGGTAGTTCATAGGGATAGCTGTTTTTCTCACTCTCGTCATCTTAGTTTATTTAATGCAAGAGGCTACAGGGTGCCCCAGGGAATTTGAATTTTTAGCAAAGGAGTCCTTTGTGGCTCATGGGGAAGATAAGAGGCAAGCATGATGTCTCAGAACAGAGATTTAAAAGAAAGAAGGAAAAAAAAAACCCAAAAAACAAAGAGCAAGAAATTCCCCATCCATATTTTTTCCAGCATCTGCACCATAATCACATGACAATAAATAAAGTTGCATATGGTCTTTATATTCCTATTTCACACCTGTGACACTGAAAAAAAAAACCCAGCAAACAAGTAAGCATAGCTTACTGAGTTTATTGACTTGGCAGTAGGCAGCACTGGAAACTGCATAATCATGAGTCTGTTGTTTTTATTATTTGCTTCATTTTTCACAAAGCCCATAAATCTGGCAGAGGACGAGTGGGATGAAGAAGCTCTGCATGTAAAAAGTAGCCAGAGTGTGTTGTGTCCCCAGTGAGCTTCTTTCTTGTGTCTTCTCAGAATGTTTCCTAAAACAGAATAGCAGCCTCACAGGGCTTCACGCATGACGCATGGGTATTCCACGGATGAGGGCAGTGGTTTAAATGAGAAGATGCATGGCTCACCAAGCAAAGGATCTGAAGAGACAGGAAGGGAAAGGTCATGCAAGGCTCAAGTCAAGAAATGCTGTGTAAACAATAGATACTGTCAATCAACTGAGGTCTGTGTGTCTACCCTGGGTTCACTGAGGTGGGAAGACCTACCCTGATGTCAGGTGTTTCATCACTTCAGGGAGAAGAGTCACACACCAAGTCCAAGGCTGCTGAAATTTTCTTGTCTGATTGATAACTATCATTTAATATCTCCAAATCAGAGGTAAAGGGACAGGATCCTTAATATGTGTGGATATTGAACCCAGTAGCCTGGTAAGCTTTCAGAAACTGAAAGGGTCAATGGCATCAACAGAAAGGCAGTGACCTGAAGAACAGTGAGCACCTTCTTTTCTTCCATTGCCCGCAATAGTCAGAGGGACACTTCACCCAGGGTGGCAGGTGCCTTTATTTCAACCTATGTGGTTATATCAGAAAAACAAAAGCCATTTATACTCCAGATGCAATATTGATTGCACTGGTATTCTTGAGTATTCACAGTGTGTCAAGCTTCTGGAAGATGCTGCAGAAGTAATTTGTTCTGTTCAGTAGTCACCATGATAAAACCAGGGCTCTATGTATCAGGTTAAGAAGTGTGAAAAGGATTTTGAAGAGATAGTCAGTGTTTAAGAGAGGTTGATGCTTTTGCAAAGGGCCAGAGTTCAGTTCCTAGCACCCACACTGGGTGGCTTACAACTGCCTGTCACTCCAGCTCCATAGGATAACTCCTGTTGTTCTTGGGCACATAAACATGTAGTTCCAATAAACCCATAAAATAATTTTAATGAAAAGAGGATGTAGTACTGCCTCCTGACTGGCATGTCCTCACCCTCACACCCTGGCTCTAATTCAGGAAACACAGGCACTGGTGAAGTGAAACTCAAATGATAAAGGGACGAGAAGGTCCCAACATCTTATGTCCTCTGTGCCAAGGCAAGGTCATTTAAATCCTTTGCAGGGAGGGAATCAAATCCTGGTAGCTTCTGGGAAGAAATGGCTTAACTCTGAATTTACCTTGGGGTTTATTGATCTCAGTACTGCTAATTTTGGGGGGTTGGGTAATTCTCTGTTGGGGCTTTGCTATGTATTTCATGGTGTTAAGAAAAATCCCTAGCCCCTACCAACACATTTTCATGAGACTGAACCCTTCTCACAGGTTAGCCAATCATTCTGTGATACTCACTCCCAGTTTTAAAACCAACGAGTTTCAAACATTGCCAAATATCCCTGGAGTACAAGAAAAAAATCACCCCAACCTCCATTAAGGAGCTGCCCAATGACTTTAGCTCAGTGAGTATGGGGTATACAATATCTTGGAAAACACAAGGGCCTTATGTGAATAGTGAGGAATCTGCCAGGATTTGGAGGAAGAGCTGTTTCAGAGGTTACCTCACTAATGTGCAACTAAGTGGGGGAAGTCAGGAAGGGTGGTTCCACCCAAGCTCTAATTGGTAGAGTTTTGTTCAACCACTGGTCTGCCTTGTGGACAGTTGCAGCCATGCTGCAAGTATTCATGCAGGCTTTGCTTGGAGAGCTGCCATCCATGATGTCAGTGTCTCCTTTTAGAATGAGGACAGTCTGTAAGCAAAGGGAGTTTGAACAAGAACCTATGTCTCTCATGTTTCCTGTTGAGAATCTCTGTTTGAAATTGAGATTCAAATAAGCTTTGGGGCCAGAAGTGAACAGTGAAAGTCATCTGGCCCATTATTGTATTGAATTGCAGTGGAAATGAAAGTAGTAATTCATAAAAATCTTTCTTAAAGGCTATCTGTCTTTTCAGTTATTGCCTGGGGTCCATATACTTGAAAAGAAATTATAATTACATGTGAAATAGATGGCATGGAGTGGACAGTGGACATACAGTCTAGCCTACTCACTCTACTGCAATGGAGATCCTACCAATTACAGGGCAAACCCCTGAAAGCCATAAATAATTAGCCAGCCATCACTTGCTGACTTGGTGGCTGTGGACATTACTTAATGAGATATTATATTAGCATATGACATTCTAGAATTTTCCATGGGGTCACTTGTCACAGAATATTGGTGGCTCCAGCTCCCAATTTGAAATCCTGATAATGTCTAGGTTGCTGCTGTTTGGATCTTAAACTTATTTAATAAATAGTGTGGCAACCATGTCTAAAGATATTATGTGTGCATTCATAAATATCTTTTCAAATCTCACATACAGTTTACCCTCAATCTTGGTTGCTCATGGCTCACTTGATCAGTGCCTCATCTCCTATTCTTAGCCTGTGCATTAATGCACATTATTCATGGTTATTGAGTTGGATAACTGTGGTTGAGTGCCTTCTATTTTTAAAGTAATTAAAGGGTTTAAAGGAAAATAAATTTAGCTGCTTATGTGCCCTCAAGTAGCCTCTTAGGCTGGAAACAAAATGCCAAGACAAGAAATGAGGTTTTGGTCCTGTCCATGGTGCTGAATTGGAAGTTTGAGTTCGTGGGATATTGCAGCCTCAAACAGAGCTTAATGAGAAGTCTGTGCGTTTCCCTCCAGTTCTGACAATCAGTTGCATGCCAACTTTACTTGTCTGGAGATGGAAAAGGATTGGACTGAGACCTTGGAACACATATTTGGTTCAAGAACTTTAGCTTCAAACCCAATGAAGAGCATGCAAGGAACAGAGGAGGCAGGTGACCTGGAGGTGCTAGGACTGAGGCCATTATAATGCACTGTGCATCAAAACTGACTTGGGATGCCCTTCTGCTCTTGTTGCACCTAAAGTTCTGGATCAGGAGGGAAGGGTACCTTTAATCTGAATTATAAGCATGGTATGCTTCTCCAAGGTTAGCATCATCCTCATCTATAAATTTGACATAAAACTTCAGAGATCAGGCAAAAAAAAACTTCCTAACTTATAATAGGGTAAGTAGCATGTGACAACACTCTAGAAACATTAAGTGTGCAACATAGGACCACCTGTCCAGGGATGGCACTGCCCAGTGGTCTGAGCCTTCCTATATCCATCAAGGCTTCCCTAGAGGCTAATCTGATTAAGGCAATTCCTCAGACTAAGTTCTCTCCCCACAGTAATCTGTGTTAAGTTAACAAAACTAATCCACACATTTACCATCAGTGATGTGCTTTCTTTGCACAGCAGTCACCATGTAGAGAACATTAGTGTCTGTATAGATTCCCTCTCAGATGGCCTACTTGAATTTTTTAATAGGTGAAAAATATGAGACTGTAAGACTTGTATACAATACACAGATAGCTTTGCTCATGAGCATTTAGTCACAAGAGCAGACACTTAATTAAAGACTAAGTCTTCACTTGGTTGTTTTTCTCTAGCTCTAATGTAGAAGGTGGCCATAAATATAAACAGTACCTGGAAATTTCAGAGATCCAAAAGTGGTGCTTGTGGTTTTCTTTGGATGTGAACTCTCTATATTTCAGAGGGATTTCCCCAGAAGACTACGAGATTCTTGAAGACAAACATATCAGAAACAGGACATGTAGAAAATGCCACATGCTTCCTATTTTGTTGGTATTGGAGTAAGCAGCTGCTGTAGATCAGAGCCTATTTGTCTTATAGAAGAGACAGGATCCATTGAAAAATGTGACCCCTTCTATGATACATTTCTCTAAACAGGAACTGAAAACAGGTCTCTAAGCCTCCCAAAGCTGTGTATTCAGTGATCACCAATGGAATGTCTTTCCAATATTCTTCGCAGTGTGCCTGTCTCACAACCCACAGGTTGTAGATTAGCCTAGTGCAATGTTAGAGGTGAGCCATAGATCGGTACATTTCAGACCTCATAGAAAATAAATTAGCATGTGAGGAAGCCCTGGGATAATTATTTCAGACCCCCCTTCTGAGTTTAGGTACAGAAAAGAGTTAGCAAAGCCACTGGAGAGATCCATGGAGGAATGTGGGAAGCAGCAGTTCCCATGGTGACAGTGACTCATGAAAATCTAGATTAAGGGGGCTTATTTTTGTGAATGCCATTTAGAAAGGACCAGAAGAAAACCCTAAAACATTATAGATATCACATGTTGTAAGTTTAAGGGTAGCCTGGGCTACACAAGGAGTTCAAGGCTAGCATGGGCTGTGGGTCCTGCCTTTTTTGAAGCATTTTCACTGATAGAGGAGCAGAACAGAACAGGGACCACAAGGGAAAGTGGCTTCACAGCTATGCTTCAGGTCAGTTGCAAGCAAGCAGGGATCCGAGCGTGTGTTTACCCACATGGGACTGGTTGTGAATCTGAGCACAGTGGCGCTCTGGTAAGAGCAGTTTTCTATTTTTCATAACAGGTCAGAAAGAAACAGTATCTTTTGATTTCTGTGCTTGAGTCATAGTAAATCCAGGCCAGGGAGAGCTTCTCCTGGCTCTGTTTTTGGAGAATGGAGTTACACACCTGAGCAGGGATCAGCCGTCAGGCACAAACAATTCTTTTAAGATTGTAGGAGCAATAGTCTACAGTCATTTCTGTAGGTCTTCAAGAATATGGGTGAGAATGTTCCGAGACCCTAAGGGACACTTAAAAGTGTTAGGCCCAGACAAGAGGGCATCTCTATAGGGTTTGCTTGCATGGTTCAAACGGAGCTCTTGAGTATTTCATTAGTTAGTTTATTCAGTTCAATAAAACTGGTTAATGCAGAAAACAACAGAGAAGACTGAAAGATCCAATGTTTGTAGAAAACCATTAAGATGACCACTTTACTTGATATTTACATAATCTACCCTTTAGCAAGGGTAGGGTAGCCCTAAAGCAACTCTTGTAAATACAGATAGCTAGAGAAACCTGATATGAACAATAACACCCTCAGACCAAAGTCTACTATCTGGCTGAATCTATAAAGGAAACAGAGTAAATAAAAAAATCTCTTGTCCATCTCCAAAGATGAATGGTGTATCCTAAGTTCTCAATCACCTTAGGTGAGCCAACCATGTTTTGTATGAAAATCAAGTTTCTTCTCTCTCAAGTCGCTGATGGAGTTGAAGACCAGGTAGCTTTGTTTTAACAATGAAGCTTAGTCATTTAGGGATTAAGATGTTTTTAGGTCTAGATAGATGTTTTAAGTTGATAATGACAAGATGTGATGGAGATTGATTTACATTCAGAACTTTAAATGCACCAAAATAGGAAAAATGTTTTCTTCAAGGCTGCCAAATACAAATATCTAAAGCACTAAGAATGTAACATTTATATAATTCCTGCTTGTGTCATGGTTCTTCTTGCTATAGGTAGTTTATTGTATGTATGTGTAATGATATAAATGTACATGTAAAAAAAAAGAAAAAAAGAAAAAAAAAGTTGCTGGAGGTCACGCAACATCTTGAAAACCCATGTCACTATCTTGGTCAGCATTAATCAAAATTCTATATAGAGAATGGACATAGCATCTCTTAGAAATCAAACCTTCCTTACTTTCTCTAGATTTTTCTATTTAGCTAGTGCAATGAGCAGCAGAGAAATGATCAACATTTTAGCCAGACTATTGTGATTGCTGTTTAAGTAAAAAAAAAAAAAAAAAAAAAAGATACCAACTATATGTAAACCAGCATACATGTTTTATTAAAGGTTGGATGAGGCTGTATCTCAGTTGATAGAGTTATTGTTTAGTATTCATAAAACCTTGTATTCAAACCACCAGCACCTCATAAATCTGAAATAGTGGTATATGTCTATAACCTCAGCATTGAGAAGGTAGAAGAAGGAGGCTTAGAAATTTAAAGATTATTCTCAGATATACAGTGGGTTACATGGATTCTATTTTAAGCAACAAATAAGATAAATATTGATAAGTACCCTTTAATTTAAAAGACCCTCTTTAGAGCTGTGATTAACCTTGTACAGCTTCATGGACCATTCCTGGGATCTGAGGTCCTCAGGGCATCAATGTCTGTCATTGATTAAAATGAGCATCACATTACATTAATTGTATGCTGAACATGCTTGGCTACATGCATAACCTCAGTGCATGTCCCATCTCCTGTATTTGGTTGTGAAAATTTAGTGAAACAATATGTTTTATTTGGCTACCAGATAAACCATATCCCCAGACTTAGGTACTAAGAGTCAATAAACACATCATTAAGTTCCAAAAGAGCAGTTACAATACACATCTGCCATGAGACTTGGAATCAGTAAAGGATGGAGAAGCACTGGATCACTGTATAATTGAGTGGTTTTGCACGGGTTGACTGCCTTCTTCTTTACTTCTACACATGCACAATAAAGAGTATGAAGTCATTTGATCTTCCAAGTGTTTATAAGATCAATGGGAAATCTCCCATAGTGGTTTGGGTGGGCAATGTCATGCATTTGAATACTTGCTCATCAGTTGCCAGTGCCCTTCTTGGGGAGCTTCAGCCTTGTTTATGAAGTGCAGTGCTGGGGGTGGGTTTAAAGCCTCACCATACTTCCTGAAAATGTGAGCAGCCAGATTGCTCCTGCTGCCATACCTTTATCTCTTTAAAACTGTCAGCCAAAATAAAGTCCTTCTTAAGTGGCTTTGGGTAATGGCATTTTATCACAGTGACAGAAAAGTAATTAATACAATGCCCATGATCCCCAAAGTAATAGCCACTTGCCCCAAGGGTAAGTGATAAAAATTATTTCCAGAATGTTCTATGGATGTTTATTCTTTCAACAAGCACTGGGAACAAGGGCAATAGATCAGTTAGCTCTTGTGTTTAAGTCTCTGTAGTACAAGTAATGCTCTAGAAGGGTCTAAGAAAGTCATATGTCCAAACTTTAGCCATGATGGTGTATCTTGTCCATTATAATTACATGGGGGCATGTCTTCCTGCTTATGTAGTAAACCACATCTATAACAAGGAGGAAATAAGTACTCACTGGTTTTTGTAGAACACCCAAGCAATACTTTCTAATCACATCTCTAAGGTTGAGTTTTCCTCAATATTTCTTAATTAGGAAAATTTTATTGTGACTACTTAAGTAGTATGTCTATACATTAGATGCATACTAACAACAGGATAACCCATGGTATTCTTTCTACATTACATCAACCCATATATTATTCATAATAATTTCATGATATTTTATATATGTCACATTTACAAAGAAAATCAAACACACAGCACAACTTTTCTGTAAGTCTGTCCTCCTCCACCTAACTTGTTCCATCATGTATCTTTTTATGTTGCTATAGAGTTTTCCTTAACTCATTTAAGAGCAATATTCACTCCACTGAGTTTGTACAATATAACCTATGTCCATTTCCTTAGATGATCATAATGAGTGAGTTAACCCAGAAGCAGAAAGAATCAAATGGTATATACTCACTTATATCTGCATACTAGCCCAAGGGGCATGTCCCACGAAAGCCTTCACTTACCAGGAAACTGGGACAGAGGGGAAGGCATCCTATTGGGACTCTAAATGAGAGACGCATGGGAGAACAGCAAAATAAAAGGATCCAGAGGGTCCTAGAAATCTACAAGTAGAACAATATGATAGGCAGATTTGGGCCCAGGGGTCCCGCTCAAACTAAGGCACCAGCCAAGGACAATACAGGAGGTAAACTTTAAACCCCTTCCCAGATCTAGCCAATGGTCAGAATATTCTCCACAGTTGAGTGGAGAGTGTGATACGACTTTCTCACATACTCTGGTGCCTCACATTTGACCATGTCCCCTGGAGGGGGAGACCTGGTGGCACTCAGAGGAAGGACAGCAAGTAGCCAAGAAGAGACTTGATACCCTATGAGAATATATAGGGGGACGTAATCCCCCTCAGGAACAGTCATAGGGGAGGGGAATAATGGGAAAATGGGGGGGGGGAGGAATGGGAGGATACAAGGGATGGGATAAACATTGAGATGTAACAAGAATAAATTAATAAAAAAAAATACTGAAAAAAAAACATTATGGCTATAAAATTAAAAAAAAAAATAAAGACCTTTTCAGTGTTTTCATATTAAAAATAAAGCTTCAGAGAATATATTCTGCATAGAAGTTACTCTCCTTTCTCAGATATAGAATTATATCCTTGGGCTCAGTTCCCAGATGCAAATTACTGAGTTAGAGAACATGAATATTTTTGTAACTATATTGCCAAATTACTTTCCAAAATATCCATTACAATTAAGAGGTAGGGAAAAAGAGTTGCACACCCCAATGCCATCAAGCAATATTGCATATTGGTGGGTTTCCCCCTTTAGATATTGCACTTTAATGAGCAAAAAGATTTTAATGTATTTATTATTTTTCTAGAAATATTTCTCATTTATGTGTAATTATTGACTAGAGGTGATATTTGCATACTCTGTGCTCTCTGTGCATGTGGGGGAATATTAGGTGGGATTTGGCATAGCTAGTGATTTGGACACAGAAGTCTGGCTGGACATGATTGGCATGAGTGCAAAGTAGATTACCTACCTTAGGACCAAACATACATATGAAGGATCAGAAGAAACCAAAGATGTTGGCATTGGGGAAGATGGCTTGTGGCATGACTGTAGGGGAGGCCAGAGTTCAGCAGCACAGCAGTCTTTTCAGGAGGTAGCAGTTGAATCCTGCACCCTGCTAGAGGTCCAGAAGTAAAGTGGGCACAGACTAGCACATCCCACTGCAGAATGTACATAATGACAGTTCAAGAAATATGGCCCCTTTTCCTCATTTGTCAGAAGGAATTAACACTACACTTATGGATCTTGTATATGTAACCAAGATATTTTGAATTTAAAGCCCTATGCTTTAGAGATAGAAGAGCAGAGGTCCACAGAATTCTGATCCACAATGCCATAACATGAGCTAGAAGGGACATCACAGTTTGTATAACCAAAGCCTACTATTTCTCAGATTAGGCTTTTTCTGTGGCTCATGGAATCATGACATGCTAGACATGTATCCTGACATGGCATCTATCTTTTCATCTGACTGCTTTGTCTCCTGTGCCAAGCCCTAGACTAACTGTCCTAGGAAAGCAGACTGTCCCCTCCAGGAGTGGAAAAGCACAGGATATAATGTGCATAATAATGGTAACCACTTATGGTCCATGGAGTGGGATTTTGGCTCAGCTTCAACAGCACTTTGACATTTTTTAGTTGTGGCACTCCTTACTTTTACCTTGCAACCCTCAGCTCTGCAGCACACGCTGTTTGTGTAGCTAGACCTGCATTCATCTTTGCATTTGCTTCCTAGTGGTGTGGTTTTATCTTCACCGCAAAAGCAGCAAATCCTTGCCTGTGTATCTAGCTCTTACTTTAGGTACAGCAAAGGGGACCATGGTCTTCTTGGTTCAGTTGATCCCAAATTTTGAGAGATTGAACACATGGAGAGGTAGACCAGATATTACCAGCCATAAAGTATGATGAAAATAAAGTCTAATCCCACATCTGGCTTATATTCTAATGAAATAGGATTGAGTGCATTTGTGTGGGTTAGTTTTTGTTAACTTGATATACCTTGGAAGAGGGAGTCTCAAAGAGAAGAATTAGATCCATCAGACTGTCCTGTGTCAATTGTCTGGGAATATTTTCTTGATTAATAATGTGTGTGTGTGTGTGTGTGTGTGTGTGTGTGTGTGTGTGTGTGTGTGTGTGTGTGTATGAGAGAGAGAGAGAGGAGAGAGAGAGAGACAGAGAGAGACAGAGAGAGACAGAGACAGAGACAGACAGAGACAGAGACAAAGACACAGAGAGACAGAGTGTGTGTCAGGGGAGAAGGGGATTCTAACCCACTATGGCCAGCACAATATCAGGGAAAGTGGTTCTGAGTTGTATAAGCTGGCTAGCTGAAAAAGCCAATAGTCTGCATTCATTCATGGTCTCTGCATTAGTCCCAACCATATCCCTTCGCGATGGACTATAAGCTGTGGAATGAAGTAAACCTTTTCCCCCTCCCCCAAAGTGGCTTTTGGTCATGGTGTTCATCACAGTGATAAATACCAGGACTCTGGTCTGTCAAAGAAAAATATATTTCGACTAAAACAGTTTTTGATGGATGGTGAATAGTCAGTTTTATAAGGAACAAGGTTTTCTGAGGTGTTCAGCACCTAGCTTGTTAAAAGCCCAGTAATAGGACATTCTGGGAGATGCTGAGAGCCTTGCCCTCAGGAGTCAGTTCACAGGATTTCCAGCCTGACCACACAATTTCCTGAACTGTGGTTTGGACTCTTTACTCAATGTCTTTAGTTCTATACCTCAAAATCAGGAGTAATAATGCGTCCTAGAAACTTTCTAAGGATTCAATTAAATGAATGTGAAAATAAATAATATAGCTGGCACCTAGTCGATACTCTATAAATATTTAACACAATCCAGCTAGAGTTTGGAAGAGGCTGTTCCTGTTATCACCTTGCTGACATAAGCAACTTTACTTTTTCCATTTTGATTCTAACTGCCTGTCATCTTCAAAAGGACAGTTATCCTTTAGTAACAGAAACTTTAAATTTTGGAAAGAATTTCAAGTAAGTCTTGATTCACCTCTATTATATAACTTCTGGTGTTAAGAAAATGGATTTATCTACATGACCATGTATGGTATGATCAGTGCAGGAAATCAGATACTGTGTAAACCACCCTGCCACTGAGCCACACCCTCAAACACATTTGTTAAATATTTATTGATCAAAGATTCTTTTATATAAACCCTGAAGATGGACTTTTCGGAGACTGCCTCTCTTCGGCTAAGGAGTTTTTATGTTGATAACCAATAAGTCATCAGTAAAAATTTGAGAGCCTAAATTATGAATTCTTAAACTTTGGTCTGTTTTCAGAAAACCACTCTGGTAGTTGACCAGTTGTACCATTTTAAGTAGCGACACAAACACATTGTGATATCGCCATTGTGATCCATGAGCATGTTTCAGTTGGTGGCATTTGGTGAGGAATGCCAGCCAGAATAGCTTTAATCAACACAGCTACTGATTAAACATTCTGCACTTTTCTTTTCTTTTATTAATTTATTCATATTACATCTCAATGGTTATCCCCTCCCTTGTATCCTCCCATTCCTCCCTCCTTCCCATTTTCCCCTTACTCCCCTCCCCTATGACTGTGACTGAGGGGGTCTCCCCCTGGATATGCTCATAGGGTATCAAGTCTCTTCTTGGTAGCCTGCTATCCTTCCTCTGAGTGCCACCAGGCCTCCCCATCCAGGGGACGTGGTCAAATATGAGGCACCAGAGTACGTGTGAAAGTCAGTCCTCACTCTCCACTCAACTGTGGAGAATGTCCTGTCCATTGGCTAGATCTGTGCTTTTCCTACTGAGTCACTAGATAACATCATAGAGTTTGTTTATCTTTGTGATTGTTATCAGATTTGTGTAAACTGTGAGGACAAGACTGCATCATACTGACCCTGGGGGAACCTCATAGAATTGAATAATTCCATAAATTATGAGCAATTAGTAAGTGTATACTTTAGAATGGGACTTACATCCTTGTGTTGGGGTTAATCTATTAATGCGTGTAGACTGAGTCCTTCTATCTGCTGATTCCTATGGAAGAAACTTGAACCAAATGTGGTATACGTAGTCTACCATGACATAGAACACATGACATAGAATGTCAAATAAACTCTTGAGAATAATGGATTAGAAGTCAAATTTAAGAGACTTCTGATGAGATCAGGTGGTGTAATGGCACCTGAATCGGGTGATGTCTACACTACATATTACTGATTTGTGATTTTCCTCCTCTTTGCTCACATTCTGACCAGAAACCCTGAAGGCATTTAACTCCCATTTTCCAAGTTAGCATAGCTTGTAGATGCCAGGCCACTTGTCCTAGAGCATAGAACTTCTGTAATTGGACGGAATGCTGACCACAATTAGTCTCCATTGCAGTTGCTCTTCCAAGCACAGTGTTTTACCTTTCGATTTTAGTTGGCAGATGTTGAACTGGAATATGGGAATGAGTCAAGTAGGCAGGAAAAACATAATGTGTTCTGCTCTTGGATACTGCTGGCTTTTGAAGTCTGGCATGTGGACCTCAGATTAGTGCCTACTGGCCCAAAGAGATATTGGCCCTGAGCATACAGGAACAAGGGAGCCCAGTGTTTGTGAAGAGGAATGGCCATGAGCTCCATTATGACAGAAATCACTGGTTAGTTTGGAGATTGCAGCAATGATTTATTCAGAACAGAATGAGGGCTGGGAAAGAGACTGGTTTGCCATCCTAGAGAAGCAGGGTAAGCCTGGTTGAGCCAGCTCAATCCTGGAAAAGAGACATAAGTCATAATTTCTAATATGCTAGTGGTAGTTAAATGCCCATCAATTCCATTACCATGAATTTACATATGGGAAAGATGAGCAAGCAAGCAAACAGTTCTCCTTTGCATATGAATGCAATGTGAACTCTCATCTGCATGGTGAACACCTGCATGTGTGGTGTTTACTTGAAGGTAAAATATTTGCTTACATACATGACACTTACATGTATATACATCACTTCTGTCATGTATATGAACATTGCAATGTACACTCATATGGACAGCATGAGTGATGGTCATACAATGCTACTTCAACAAATGTTGCAATCAATGCTAAAGTATATCAAGAAATTGAAACATGGGCAAATGCAGACATGTGCAGCATCAATGGGGAAATAGGCTGGCAGGTAGTTTGAGCTCTCTAATGGCAAAAAAAAAAAAAAAAAAAGGAAATTAATGGGTAGATGGGCCCTCAACTGATGGAATATACTAAAGTTTTCACTCAAGCACCTTTGGAATCTGAGAATCAGTGGGGCTTTTTGTTAAGTTCATATAGCCACAAAGAAGGAGCCTGGCACTCCTTGGAATATAACCAGAAGATGCTCTACCACACAGCAGGGACATATGCTCAACCATGTTCATAGCTGCCTTATAGATAATAGCCAGAACATGGAAACAGCCTAAGTGTCCCTCAGTAGAAGAATGGATAAAGAAACTGTGGTACATTTATACTATGGAATACTACTCAGCTATTAAAAACAAGGAATTCCCAAAATTTGTGGACAAATGGATTGAACTAGAAATTATCATAATGAGTGAGTTCACTCAGAAGCAAAAAGAGTTAAATGGTATATACTCACTTATATCTGCATACTAGCCCAAGGGACACATCCCATGAAAAATTTTACTTACCAGGAAAGTGGGTCAGGGGAGAGGACATCCTATTCAGACTTTAGGTGAGAGAAGCCTGGGAGAATGAGGAAATAGAAGGATCCAGAGGGTCCTGGAAACCTACAAGAGAAACTTTATGACAGGCGGATCTGGGTCCTGGGGTCCTCCTCAAACTAAGGCACCAGCCAAGGAAAATATAGGCAGTAAACTTTGAACCCCTGCCCAGACTAGCAGATGGACAGGACATTCTCCACCGTTGAGTGGAGAAGGAGATCTGACTTTCACATAAACTCTGGTGCCCCGTCTCTGACCGTGTCCCCTGGATGGGAAGGCATGGTGGCACTCAGAGGAAGGATAGCAAGTTACCAAGAAGAGACTCGATACCCTAAGAACATATATGGGGGGAGAGGTCCCCCTCAGTCACAGACATAGGGGAGGGGAGTAGGAGGGGAGCTGGAGGGAGGGAGGAATGGGAGGATACAAGGGATGGGCTAACAATTGAGATGTAATATGAATAAATTAATTTAAAAAAAAAGAAGGAGCCAGGGTGTAATTTCTATGAAAACAATTTATTTTTCATAATTTGCCATAAGAATGAAAATAATACTGACAAACTACGATTAGAAATTGTAGGAATTCAAAGTATGAAGATTCTTTTTAATCTACAATAATGCTTTTCATTAGTTATAGAATAGTAGAATTGCTAACACCATTATATAACCTGATGCCAGTGGCTTTACACATGGTGAGTCTGGGGCTTTAATATGTGGGGGCAGGAATGGCTCTGGTTCTAAAGTTTTCATAGTAAAATAAGTGAGACAAATGCTGCTTAGTTTTATTCTTTGGCTCACAAAAATAAGGTATATAGTAATAATGGCTATACTACCAATGCTAATCTACATATTCTGTGAAAAACATATCAACATTCCAGGGCTATCCTTCACAGAACTAGGAAAACAGCAGACCCAAGAATTCATAAGGAACCAGAGAACCACAAAATAGATAAAGTAACTCTGGGCATTAAAAAGACAGCTGTAGGTATCTCAATAGCTAATCTCAAACTATACCATAGAGCTATAGTGACAAATACTTCATGATACTGGCATAAAAGCAGATAGGTAGACCAATAGAGCAGAATGGAGGAAACAGAAAAAAAAATGTGATAAAAGCTATGGTCATTTAGCTTCTGACAAAATGCCATGAAGATGACAGTCTAGTCAACAACGGCAATGGGGAAACCTGGATGTCTACATGCATGGTAATGAAGTAAGAGCTTCACCTGGACAAAAATTAACTTCAAAGTGTATCAAGCACCTTAACCTAGAATCTGGAAATGCTAACAGTGCTAGAGGAAAACAAAGGGAAGATCTTTAATAAATCAGTGTAGACAGAAACTTCCTGAACACAGGAACTAGCCCATGAGTCAGCAGTTGGGACTAAACGAAGTTAAAAAAAAAAATTCTGCACAGCAAAAGAAACTGTCATCAGAGCACACCGACAGCTCACAGTGTGGGACAAAATTTTTAGCCGGGTTAACATCCGGAAATCACTAAGAGCTCTAGAAATTAAATGTCGAAAAGGCAAAACTACCAACCAACATGCGGGCTAAAGAAACAAACGGTTCTCAAAAGTAGCAGCAAAATTGGCCAATAAAAATTTACAAAGTGTTCAACCATTCCTAATCAGGAAAATACAAATTAAAACTCCTTAGAGATAGTCGTTCTAAGTGTGGTGAAGTAGTATCAAGAAATCTTGGATCCCAGTGTCAAACGGCCAGCATTATAGCATTGTAAAGAGCCCTAGTGAGAGATTCTTTTTCTTAAAATCTACCTTCCTCATTTTCAATCTCAGTCCTTTTTCACATCCTTTGGCCAGGATAAAGGCAACTCTCCAAATGGGCAGAATTTCATAATGTATACCTTGTACAAAGAGCCAAGCCGTTCAGCATTAAAACAAACATTTATATGATCTGGTAACTGATACTGTTCTGGCACAGCGGGGCAAGCATTGAAGATTAAAAATAAGGAACCCTTAAGTAGAGTTAGGATGTTCTGTATATGTAAGTCACAAGAAGCACACAGGTGCAGGTAACTTGTTGCGCTTATCCATTACACATTACTTACATATGAGGAACTAAATAATCAATTGGACAAACCAATTTTTACATTAACAACATCCAGTCTCCCCAGGCACTAGTCATGATTGCTGATGAGAACATGTCAACTAAATAACCACAGTGACATGGGCTGAATTCAATGTGAGGGCCAAACACCAATGCCCAATTTTACTAAAATTCATTTGTCTAATTTTGATTCTATATGACTCCTGGGAGAAGAGATCAACGCTGAAGTCCTGAGATGGTACTTTCACTCAAGGAGACCAACACGGGACTGAGCTGACTACGCTAGGTTCCCATCAGGAAAGGGACAGTGTTTTACTCTGATGGGAATAGATTCTGGGAATGGTTTTGCCTTTCCTGGAGGATCTTTTCTTTTTACCAGAATCCCTCTATCTTACTAAACCTTTTTTAAAAGGTTTGATCCAGTGTCTGTAGGTACTCTGTAATGTCTTGTTAGCATAGTTAAATTTATCAGGCAGGTGGCTGTCAAGATATACAAAGTTCACGCCATGCCATTGTTCCCAGTTCCACACACCTGGCCAGAGTGAAAGTGAACTGCAGGCACCTGCAAGCTTACTCTGAGATGTGAGAAAGGACTCCAGTATCCACAATGCAGCATGCTCACTGGGTCAAATACATGGCTGTACCTTGTTTTCAATAGAAAAATAATGTAGTCTTAAAATAAAGGCGGTAGAAACCAGTGTGGCCTTAGTTGCAAATGACACACTTGGCAAGTTTGCATTTACTGTTTTACAACTTTGCACTTTCACTTTGCAGGAAGAACATGTCTTCTGTTTGTCTTGTCTGGATTGAGAAAAGCCAAGGGTATTAGTAAAGCACATCTTTGGGCTTAGCTGCAAATGTATATCCAGAGAGGTTAACTGAGGGAGAAGACCCTCCCCCTGCCATGTTGATGGCAGCATTCCATGGGCTGGAGTCACGGAGCAAAGAGGAAAATAAGTTGAGTGCCAGCATTCATCTCTCTTCACTTCCTGGTCTGAAATGTCATCTAGCAGCCCCTGTGTTTCCACTGTTACACACCAAGCTGCTGACACTCTCATTACACCTTTGCCATAAAGACTATACCCTTAAGCTGTGAACCAAAATCAATCTTCCCTCAAGTTAACTTAGCCAGATACTTTGTCACAGTAGAAGGATGTAATGGAGGCATTTAGCCTGTCAGCCACTGTTTTCACAAAGCCATGATGCAGTTGTGTCTTCCCTTAATCTGTCAATAACGGATTCACAAGTAACACAGTTTTTGTGGCGTAAGGAGCTGCAGGTGTAAACCATGACCATTTGCATGCTCTGAAAGTGATTTCTAAGTAACAAAAGATACTGACTATTGGCTATTAAACTTTTTTTTTAACTTTGCTTTTATCTTAGACTATGGATTATGTGATTGCATCTCATGCACTGTTTAATTTCTTCTTTTGTGGAGCTACAGATGAACTCACAGCTTTGTGCATGCTGGGACAAGCGCTATACCACTGAGCTATATAACGCCAACCTTTTGTGTTTGTTTGGTTACTCAAGTATTATTTAGCAAGCATTCATAATATACACACCCATCGTTGTCTTTAATTAAAATGCAACACATCATTAAAATACCTCACTTAGTTGGATTCAACAATTTGAAATAATTGTTTTCCAGCAATGGTTCAGACTCTTCTTCCCACCTGGGAGATACTATGCTAATCTGTCAGAAATGTCAGAATTGATTTAAACTATTGATGCCCATTTAACTGTGAAGAATTTTACAAGTCAGACACCTGATGTCTGAGTTAATTCCTTTGACCTGCACAGAATCCTAGCAAAGCTTGCACGATTATAATTTTCAGTCCTAGATACAAATGAGGGAAGTGAGCTTACCTCATTCTTGTCATGTCCTGTTCCTCCAGTTTCTCCCTGTCTCCCGATAGTCTGAACAGATTTGCAAAATGACTGGTGTGAACATTAACTCTCAAACCACACCAGACTCTTGGTAGACAACTTCATCTGTAGCTCATGAAGTTTAGGACATTTCCATAAGGAATAAAACGAGAATAGGAACTGAAATGTTCCAAACCTCAGTAAAGGTACACACGAAATTAATTGCATACACTTTCACCCAAAGGGAAAATGATAAAATTTATGGACATTTCTAAGAACCCTGAAATTCCTGAGCAGTCCATATTCAGGGTAGCACAGAAAAAAGTAGATTGTAATAGTGTCCTCAGCATTATATGGGAGCTGGGGACATGCAGACCTGTGCTTGGAGACCGATTGTTTTCCTGCAGATTCCATGTCCTGGTTGGTTCAGGACAAGATGACACAAACTAGAGTCACTGGAGATGAAGGGACCTCAACAGAGGAACTGCTCCCATCATGCTGGCCTGTGTGGATATTTTTATTGATTGATGATTGATGTGGGAGGGGCTATCCAAGGTAGGGGTGCCACCCCTGGGCAGGTGGTCCTAGGAAATATAAGAAAGCAGGCTGAGTAAGCCATAAAGAACCAGTCAGTAAGCAGCAGTCTTCCATGGTCTTCACTTTCTATCTCTTGCCACAGAGCCCCTTGTTAATGCACTGTGATGGGGAAGCTAAATAAACCCTTTCCTCCCCTAAATTATTTTTGGTTATGATCACAGCAACAATGACAAAAAACAAAACAAAAGCAACACACACACACACACACACACACCTAGGATATGCCTGTACTTTAGGAAAGACTTCAGGCCATAGCATCAGAGAGGAGAACCTTAACCCTAACCCTTAAGATGCCAAAAGGTGAGCAGGGTCTGAGTGGCATGAGCATGTTTTGACCCAGAGTGTCTTACGGCACCCACAGGAAGGTGACTATCATGCTCAGCTTCATTCCCAGGGCATATATTTTTTATTATAATTTTTTTATTAATTCATTCATATTACATCTCAATTGTTATCCCATCCCGTGTATCCCGTTCCTTCCTCCCTCCCTCCCGATTTCACCCTACTCCCCTCCCCTATCACTATGACTGAGGGGGACCTCCTCCCCCTGAATATACCCCTAGGGTATCAAGTCTCTTCTTGGTAGTCGGCTATTTTTCCTCTGAGTGCCATCGGGCCTCCCCATCAAGAGGACATGGTCAATATGGGGCACCAGAGTTCGTGTGAAAGTCAGTCCCCACTCTCCACTTAACTGGGGAGAGTGTCCTGTCCCTTGGCTAGATCTGGGCAGGGGTTTGATGCTCACTGCAATTATTGTCCTTGGTTGGTGCCATAGTTTGATCAGAATCCTCCCAGGGTACACCTTAAAGTGAAGCTTTCTCTGCCTTCCTCCAAGCAGTCAGGGCATGCATTATAAATAAAGAAGCAGCCTACATGCCCCAAATCCTCAGCTTAGGATGAGAACTGGAGCATCCTTCAGATGCCCATCCTCCCCCTATTTCATCTCTGTGGGAGTCATCATTCTCTCTCATTGCAGAATTTTTTCAGGGTTGCATGAACTTGAATAACTATGATACATCTGAAAACTTGTCAGAATTTTAATGTCTTCCACCCATTGTAGACAGGGCAGAATGATGGAAATCCAAAATAGACATTGCCCTAAAGTCATGGGTCAGAGAGACTCTGGGATATATATCTGTTTAAATACAATCTTCACTCCCACCATTTATTGACTTTTATACTGCACTATTATTTGGGAGAAATGCATCATAACAGAATGGGCAGAGATAAAAGCATGGGGTTGGTGGAACTTTTTTTCCCCTGGAAGATTGTAAGTCCCCATTAACTCCTCCTTGGAGAATGAAAAAAAAATCTCAGTGGTTAGAAAATATGAAATAGTTTAGCTTGGAAGTATATCTATTTCCAATATTCTTTATTTTTGTAGGTGTCTTAGAGTTACTATTGCTATGATAAAACACCATAACCAAAGCTACTTGGTTAGGAAGTGGTTTTTTGGCTTACACTACTATATCACTGCCCATCATTGAAGGAAGTCAGGACAGGAACTTAAACAGGGCAGGGCCTTGGATGCAAGAGCTGATGCAGAGGCCATGGAGGTAAGTCAGTAAGTCTGCTTACTTACTTGTTCCCTCTGGCTTGATCAGCCCCTTTTCTTAAAGAACTCAGAACCACCTGGCAGCCCCATGCCCCTGCCACCACCAGCAAAAGGATGATGGCACCCCATTCAACAAATCACTACAAAAATGTTTGCCAAGCACAGCACAGCGGCACACACCTGTATTCCCAGCACTCAGGAGGCAGAGGCAGAGACAAGATGACTTTGAAGTCCATAAAATGTCTTATAGTTGTCATTGGTCAACCTGAAACTGTCTCTGACCAATGTCTCCATATGGCATTATAGTTCTAATAAGAGTCACTATGTCCCCAAATGTCTAACCACCAGAGGTAGTGAGCTGGGGCTAGCCCATCTGCTACTATTGTAACACCAGCTCTCCACACATGCCAAGAGCAGAGATCTCTCCATTTACCACCATCAATGGGAACAGTCTTTGTCACCAACACAATGAATGATGTGACTCCTTCATTCTTATCCTTATGACCTATTTCCTCAAGCCAGTTCCGATATTGACTGCTTTCCACAGATACTGCATATGGTTTTGCCATTACTAAAGTCTTGTATCAGCATTGTGTCAGTTTGTGCTACTATAAAAAGATATAAATACTGGGTCATTTATGAATATAAATTTTCTTTTGGCTCTAAATGCTATATAACACAACTCTTCATTATTAGACAAGGGCTATAATAGTGAAGAGGACAACCTCAGAAGTAAGGTTTCATCTCCATCTTACTGGACCAAGCACACATGTTAGCTGTAGGCTTGTCAGCCTTATGTGGAGATTCATTCTTGGTCTAATTGGAGGTATGTTTGTCAGATGCGTTTTTTCAGTATCTGTAGAGATGATCACACACCATCATCTGTCACACCATTCCTATGTTGGGCCACCACTATAGACATGCTATCCTTCCTCTGAGTGCCACCAGGCCTCCTCATCCAGGGGACGTGGTCAAATATGGGGCACCAGAGTTCATGTGAAAGTCAGACCCCATAAACACCTTCAGCAAATTGGCTGGATACAAAATTAACTCAAAAAAGGCAGTAGCCTTCCTATATATAAACGACAAGCATGCAGAGGAAGAAATTAGGAAAACTACACCTTCATGTTAGCCGCAAGCAATATAAAATATTTAGGAGTTACTCTAACCAAGCAAGTGAAGGACTTGTTTGAAAAAAAATTTCAAAACCCTGAAGAAAGAGATTGAAGATGACACCATGTTGGAACTTTTAACTGACTCAACCTTGTGTGGGTCTCATGTATGTAACCACAGACTCTATGCGTTCATATGTGCGATAGCTATATCATGTCCAGCACTTTACAGAACTCTTCTCCATCCTCTGGCTCTTATGTTCTTCTAGCCTCTCTTCTACAGTGATGTATGGGTTAACATATGTGTCCAATCTCTGGTTGGCACTCAGGAGCACTGTTGCTAAAAGTGCTGAGACATAAGCATTTCTGCATTAACCCAATATTCGCTACATTAAGAAGCTTCTGCAACCATCTCTGCAATAACTCACTATTCACTACATTAAGAAGTTTCTACAAGCAAGATTGGGAGAAAAACAATATAAACAAATATTTGAGGGCAGCTTGACAACAATGGACTGAGAAGTTTCTAAATTATCCGGGATAGGCTCATGATTCTTTGTTTGGCATTTATATTAAAGAAGTGCTGGTTTGGGCTGAAATACGTTCTGGGAATAGAATACACATAATTCAAAGGGAAAAATATCCCCTAAACTGTGAGAATTACCCCTGTAACAGAGATCATTTGGTTATCCTTTGACCTGACTGTCTCTGACCCAATGTCTGGCCCAGCCTGCCAACCCATTAAGCTTCTGCATCTAGTAGCAATGTGGTCAGGCTCCTGTTGGAATACAAGCCTCTAGGGCTTATCTGGTGTGAACTGGTCCACAGAGGAAGCCAGTGATTGAAGCCCTTCTTAAATGTCAGGGTCTCTGAGTGCAAGGATATAGATGCCTCAGAGCTACCATCCTGCTCACCCTATTGGAGATTTTTCTTTGTCCTTGTGGCATCTCACTGCCACATGCTGTGACCCCAAGTATGCCTTACTAACCATGCTTTAAACAGGCACCCTTTAGATTGATTGGCAAGATGTTAAGCTGTTATGCTGAGATGTTTCCTTTATTTGTATAGATTGGAGTTCATGACCTGAATTGTTTCACCTTGAAATGTTTTAAATAATTTTTATTAGCATGCATCAGTTATGCACATGAATGGTTCAATGTGATATGGTTTGCTGCAGCAGAGATGTGACAACAGCGAATTGCTTTGGATTTTGTGTGCATGGAAAATTTACTCTTATTGCATGGAAAATTTACTTTTATGGGCTAGATTTGGATATTGAATTCTTGGGCTATTTCTCACATTTAATCTTTTATTACATTTTTCTGCTTTTATGGTTTGTCATAGACGTTTTTTGTAAAGTTCACCATTGTTTATCTTGATAGTAAGATCTTTCCCTCCCCTCTGACTCTTTGGTGGGGCTTCTGGCTTTTAGACTCTGGATCCTGCACTGGTTGGTGGGCTAGTGGTTGGTGTTGATTATGTTTGGCAGTCTCTTAACTTTATGGATCTGGCCCACAGAGGTACTGAAGTCTGTATTTTGGGAAATGTGCTAGTTATTTTTTATGTTTTCTAATCTACCCCCTCCTTTTATGCATTCCAATTGCCTGTGACTTATGGAAATTCCCCTGCCACGTAGTCAATGAGTTCTATTTTGAATTTTTCATGTTTTCTTTGAATTTCAGTTTGAGAATTTTCTAACCATCTTAAAATCTTACCAACACTTTCCTTGACAGAGAGCCTATGGACAAGCTTAAAAATTTTTGAATTAAATTTAATTTTTTACATATACATTTATATTATTACACATGTATACAATAGATTACTTATAGCAAGAAGAACCATGACACAATCAGGAATTATATAAATGCTACATTCTTAGTGTTTTGGCTATTTGTATTTGACAGCCTTGAAGAAGACATCTTTCCTATCTTGGTACATCTAAATTTCTGAATGTAAATCAATCTCCATCACATATTGTCATTATCAACTTAGAACACCTATCTAGATATAAAAACATCTTAACACCTAAACAATTAAGCTTCATTGTAAAACTAAGCTACCTGGTCTTCAACTCCCTCAGAGACTTGAGAAGGAATAAACTTGATTACCCGAGTATGCCAGGAGTGCAGGTTAGTAGCTTTCCAAATGAAAAGATGACAGAGACAGTTTGATACCTGAATACTCACTCAAAACTCTCTGTAATGTTGGAACATCTTTTTCAGTCTTCTGGCCCAATATATCTGACAGACATATTTGTAAGGCAGGAACTATTGAGGCCTTGCTTACCCTGACTTGGCAGAGTTTGGCTGTCGACTTTGCCTGCATCCAAAGCTTAAATTTTTTTAAAAATTTTTTATTAATTTATTCTTGTTACATCTCAATGGTTATCCCATCCCTTGTATCCAAAGCTTAATTTTTTTTCTGAGTTATTTTGAGCAGTTTGTTTTGATGCTGTTCTAAACTTTTCATTTCTCAAAACACATTTACATAGTAATTAAATCGTGATTTTATTTATTTATTTATTTATTTTTTGCTGTTCAGACATGAGACCATAGATAAGGTGTCTTAAACAATAAAGATTGTATCTCCATTATAATAAATCCAAGTTCAACATCTGGTTTTGGTAAAGTCTTTTTGGTTTTATAAAAGTTGTTTCTACAATGTGGACGTTTTTAGTATAGTTGGGTAGGTATGGAGGAACAGTAGAGCAGGGTGGATGAGAACATACTTAGGTGTCTCTCATTTTGACATGAATCCTTGCCAATCACACTCCATTTCTACTTAAAAGTTTGGTGTAGGCCTTGTTAAAGAACTACACCATGGGTTGATATGACTTCATATGTACCTGAGACTGTACTAACTATGCTCAGTGTGTAAGGCATTGGTTAAAGTGCTTATGGGACATAAATGAGCAAAACTTTTATGACTGGAGTTTGTATCTGATAGTCACTTTGTATTGGCTTTTAGTCTGACTTGTGTTTGTTACTGGTGGTAGAAGCTACACGCTTTTGAAGCAAGAGCAGCAGAAGCAAGCACATGCAATATGAGGGCAAGCTAATCTTTGGAGAGCACCTAAGCTTCAATATTTTTCTGCTGCCAGAGGCTTCACTTGCTCTATGTATGTCCTTCTTCCCATCTCCCTCCAGTTTTGGAGATCTCCCCCTCCCCCCCCCACACACACATTCTTCATGGACCTTCTTTGAGAACCCTTAGCTCTTATCCATTATCATAGGACCCTTTTGATAGTGTGATAAAGGTGCAGAGGAAGAAGTGGGGCTCCACAATCTCTCATATTTAAGCCACTCTTAGAGCTTCTGGTTCATAATCTTTGCATGAGTTTCTTCTTGTACTGCTCCCTACACTTGAGGGGAGACCGGATAGCTGGAACATCTGGAAAGAGAGAAAAAGCCTTCTCCCATGGTTCTGGAGTGAGACATTTCTTATGGAGAAGGGCCTGGGCTTCTTTCTTGAGCATTACCGCCAGAACAAGGAGAGAACCTTTCTTGGAATGCCACCATAAAGCCCCAGTGCTTTTCTGAGAGATGAATCTCAGTGTTGCGCCTCCCAAGACTGCTGTTTTCAGGATCATGTCCATCTCACTCCAGCTCATCCCTCATCAGTAATTACCCTTTGTAGTTTAGGTTCCTCCACAGAGGTCTTGGGACACATGGTTGACATGCAGAGGGGTTCTGGAAGCAGGTTATAAGGAAAAACTATGAATAAATGAAGATGTGGCAAAGACATAGTTAGCTAGCGTCAATCTGCTCCAACAACAACAGGGACTGTATTTATTTGTGGCCACTGAGGTCTTGAAGTCCTCCAATAATAATCTTTTCTGAGGGATCAATGGTTACCGCCTCAATCTCCTTAAATCCTACTCCATAACATTGTTTTATGATTTACTATAGGGCTCAGACTTAAGATTCTTTCATGCTGAGAACTCTCAAGGACCTAATAAGCTCTACATTTGGAGACTCTGAGGTAAAAATTCTTAGGGGCCAAACTTGACATCACCCACTAGCAGCATGAATTATAGTTTTCAAGATCTTATAAAAACATCAGTTTAAATCAATGGTGAATGAGCATGTGCAGAAGGGGATACTGAGATCTTCTCCTGGAAAAGTTTCTAAACTTCATTACTGATCTTTTCCAGAGAACTTTCAAGTGAATGTTCCTTTTCTGAGACCTGTGAGAAGTACTGATACAAAATTACATGGCTTTTCAAACCCAAAGATCTAATCGCACGCCCATGCTTACACACCTGAGTGTGTGAGCATTTTCACACACACTCTCACCTTTGAGGGGAGGTGACTGTTAGCCACCTTGAATTAGGCTTGTAGCTGAGATAACAGCTTGGTCAAAGCATCAGGAACAGGGCAAGGGATGATGGGAGTGCAGTTAGAACAAATGCCTTCTACCATCAACTACAGATGAAGGACACTCAACTCTGTGGAGCTATGTAAGAAAAGCTCACTGAAATCGAGCTGTAGCGTATGAGAAATTCTATGAAAATATTCTGTAGATGTCTAGACAGAGTTGACTTTTATCCCTCCCACCTTCCCTGAGGTACAATTTTTGTTTCTGGTTCATCTATTCATATGGCTTAGAATTACACATGAGTCCCCAGAAGCTATATATGTGCGATCCACAGAATGAAACTCAAAGAGGGAATCCTAACATCTCCCTCCCTCATGTGACACTGGCTTCCAGACATCTACTTTATTAATACAGCGAATGTTAATTAGAAACATGGTATGTGAAAAATGATGAGATAGGGATTGTATACGAAGTCCCATCTACTGATATAATCTCATACTCCAAATTTAAATCGATTGCATTTTTCACTGAATATTTTCCCAACCACCTAAATGGCAATCTGCCCATAAAGACTCAAAATAAATATTATCCCACTTGTCAAGCATTTGAGAGTCTATAAAAGTCTTGATATTTCTCACAAGGTAGGAATTCAGTATATCAGTTCAATGGATGCATCACAGGAAACCAGTTTTACATAAACTGGACAGAGCCCTGAAAAGAACCATGGGCAATGGAATATATTTAAGTTAGAAGTAAGATGTATTTAAGACCTAATTATGCACATCACCTAATTTTATTTCTTCTTTTCTTCCTTTCTCCCTTGCTTTCTTTTGTGACGCCTGCACCACAGTAGTACCGAGTCGAGGGCGAGGGACTGCGAATTTAACTCATGCACACACATGCGCGCACACACACACACACACACTAACACAGCGGGTCCTTCATGCTAAGAGAGCAGCAGCTGCAAAAGCAGTCGCAGCAGTGGTTTATTATTCTCTTCCTTTAAGAGTTCCAAAGAGCCTTCTTATAGGCAGCAAAACAGGAATCCTCCTCCCAGGTGAAATCCCTCAAGAGGTAATCGCACACAGGAGGAAAAGTCTCTAGGAAGGGAAGGGCACGTTCTCAGAGCAGTAAACACGACTAGCTAACCAAGATAAACACAGACGTGGAAGCTGCTAGAAACAGGACATGAAACAGCAAGACAGGCTGGCAGCCCAGTCGGGCCTGGTTCCTACATTCTTTCTCACTTTCTTTCTTCTGAGTCAGTGTTTCTCTGTGTAACTAATATTCCTGGCTGTCCTGGAACTCACTCTGCAGAGCAGGCTGGCCTCAAACTCAGAGATGTACCTGCCTCTGCCTCCATAGTGTTGGAATTAAGGATGTGTGCCACCACCACTACCCAGTCTATCCATTATTCTTGAGTGCAATAATCTGATTGTTCCCATCTTAGACTTAAATATTATAACCATCATCATTCATTACTACACAGTGTTGTGCAAATTATACACAAAAGATACATCGTAGTGGCCTATGTTTGAATGTTCTGAAGTGCCTAGCTTAGCATCCTCCATGAAGTAGCAACCCTTTCAAGTTGTAGCAAGTTCAATTTTCATGTTGACACCAACTACTTTTGGAAGGATAGTTTAAACTTTTTTTTGGCAATAAGTGATCCACTGTAATAGAATCCCCATGCTTCAGTCTGCATTAAGATTCTAGGGAGGAGAATCCTGCACCTTTTATTCTGCACATAAATTTGAAGCTCAGCTGGTAGCAGAAGATAAGATTGTTTCATCAGATAGCTGGAGGCGATGAAGAAAGGCCAGCTGCATGATCTAGCACATAGCATCCCCTGAGACTTAAAGAGAGCTTGCCTATGAAAACAGCGCAATGACATCCATTCTTCATTGATATAGGAAGCTAAGACCTTCGTCGATTAGCAGCATTAGTGCATTTTGTTCTTTATATTATGGGGAGGAGAATCTTGCCTGGTTCCAACGCCAAGTCTTTCATTTACTTTCATGGTGGTTTAAGTGAGAAATGTCCTCTCATTGGCTCATTTGCTGAGTGCTTGGTCACCCAGTTGGTGATACCAATTGGAAAGGTTATGCCAACATTTGTGAAGTAGAACTTTTCTTGAGGAAGTGTATCTCAGAGGGTAGGGCTTAAGGGATCATAGACTTTCCCATGCTCCTATTCTCAGCTGCTGTGGGTAAATGAAAATATGGTCAGACAGCTTTCCTGCCCCTGCTGCCATGCCACGCCTTCTCTACTCTAATGGCCTCCAGCCCTCTAGAACTATAAGCTACTTTTAAGTTGGTTTTGGTCATGGTAACTAATACATCAACCCTGGTCATGTGGCTTTCCTCAAGGAAGATGTAAAGTAGCAGCAGATTACCCAAAGCAGAAGGGGCCTCTGACAGAGAAGCCCCTTCTCTTCGTGAAGTTCATCTTGGTGAAGCAATGAATCCATTAAGTTCCTCATAGGAACATGATTGACCCAAATATGGTCACCCTCTTAAGAACTCTGCCAGGCAACTTACAGGCAGCCACACCACTGAGGCACCTACCCACAACACAAAATGATTCATAGAGAGCTGCATCCCTGAAACATCCTCTGGACAGCTTACAGACAAGCTATACCAAATGAAGAGTTCATCCCCTAAGTCAATGTACTGCTTATTTAACCTTGGAGTAGAACACCTCAGAAGAACTTCATCTGCCTTAAACCCTGTGAACACTTCACATCTTCCACAAAAGAAGGTGAGTATTCCTGATTGATAGGTCTTCTGTAGACAATCCCAACTGACTCAAAGAGGCAGCAGGATCAGAGTCCAACCCAGAGGAAGTGGGTACTATAGAACTCTGAAACCTTATTTTACATTGTAGACATCTGACTATTCATTCATGGTCAGCACAGATAGGCATTGTATTAACACCTTGCACAGTAGTCAGCACATGTCAGGTCAACTTATACAAGCCAGACACTGAGCCTCCATTACCTTATCTGAAACAGTCACTGGATTTGTTAAGTATTGATTAACAAGGTCCAGGATCACAGTCTTAATCAAGGGTTTTGGTTCTTCAATTTTCACTTATTCTGGGAACTACAATTTGTAAATTTAGATTGGGATGCCATAATTAAGCTCAGATTGTATTTTTTGAGTTTTAGTACCATTAAAACTTAATGGTAATGGTAATGTTATCACTTCTCCCCCCTATACATAATAGAACTAAAGCTAAACAGATAAGGTAACTTGCCCAAGTTTACTCAGCACTTATATGGCTGAGGTGGATTTTAATTAAGTTTTATTCCCAGTCTGTACAGGTGCAACTGCTCTGAATTTCCCCCTTGGAGCAAAGATGTTTTCTTAATTAAAATTGATCTTCAGGCTTATTTCTTGCTTGCATTTGACTAAACTGTTAGACAAGTACATTGAAGCCATTTTTTTTCTAAGCTATAGAAAAGGGCAGCAGCCTTAAAGCTAAAGGTATCTGAAATCAGTCTAGTGGTTTTATGCAAAACTCCATGCAAGATCCAGAGCTAGCCTGATTCTGCACATCCTTGTACATGAAATGGAAACTTAAGTGCCTTACAGTTGTTCATCTTGCTTTCGTCCAGCCTTTCCTCGCTATTATTCTCAACTTATCCATTTTGGAATGGCAATAGATATTTTGTGCTATTGTAAGTTGGAAGCATGTAATTTCATTTGATTTTTATAGGAGGTTACAGTGGAGATTTATGGTGGAATGAGAATCTCTTCCACCACCACCACACCCCCAGCAACACACGCACACACCATAGCCTCAGATGTTTGAATGAGTTATAGGAGCCTCGCCCAGTAATGTTTAAAAGATCAGGATCTGAAACCCAGGTAGGAGCAAACAATGCCAGTCGAAGTGAGTGAAGCTGGAATAGAAAGGCAGATCTCAATAATGCCCCTCCCCACATCCCCCCCTCCCCTGCAAAGAACCAATCTCATTTGTGTTTCAGACAGGACAGAAGTTGTATTAGCTGGTATTTTTAACGGGAGGTCTGATGTTAATAGGTGTTAACACCTAATGCAAAAGGACCTCCTAGACGCCATTCGGTAGTTAGAATACCAGTAACCTAACGAAAGATGAAATAACTATGGGAAACAGAGTATCCAGATTCAGAGAGACAGAGCAAGGTGGTGCATGCAGTGAATGGGGAAAGAGGGAGAATTCTTAAGGACTGAAGGGTTTTGACTTTGCATGATTGAATGGTTATGAAGATGGATGGTGATGTTGCTAGTGCATTTAATGTAATTAAATTTTATAATTAAACATTAAGACTGTAGTAAAAAGTTGACATAAAATCTATTAATGGAACATTTTAAAAACAAATAAGAGGAAGGGGATGTCATGAAGGTAGGATGTAAATATTTGTATTTACTGCACTATAAAAATATAACACAGTCTCCCATTCTCTGTGAGCCCTCCAACATTTGAGAATTCATAGAGTAACTCATTTAATTAAATTTGTCTCAAGCCTAGGAGATTAAAAACACAAAACTATCAGATCAGTTCTAAAATGCTGACCCTACATCCTACATTTAGCTCAATAACTGGTGGCTTGAATGATAATATCCTCCATGACCACTAGAATTTTAGTGCTCTGTCTCTAGTAGGTGGTACTTCTGTGGTGGTGGGAGGCTTATGATGGTTTGTTCTCGGAGGCAAGCTTTTGAGAGTTTAAAGAACAGCATCATTTCTAGTTTGATCTTTACTTCCTATTTATGTGCTTTAAGATGTGAGCCTTCAGCGTCTCAAGATGCTATGCCTGCTGCCATGATTCCCCACCATAATGGACTGACTCTTTGGAACTGTAAGCCCAAATAAACCCTTCTATAAGTTTCCTTGGACATGGTTTTATCACAGCAACAGAAAAGTAATAACTTAAAGAAAAAACCAGGCTTCCTTGAATTCATATCACTGCATTCCTGATGTCTACATGTCATTTTATTGGGTCACTGACCAAACTTGCATTATTAAATTTACCTTTATTTAGTCAAAGGATAAGCAGGTGAGACCAAGGAAGCTGCCACTTTACTAACCTTGCATGGTGTTCATCATTAGAGGGTCTCTTTGCCAAAGGGGTCAAGCTCCATTTCTAGAGCCCAACACACAGAGAGACCTTTGAAAAACCATCTCCCACCAATCCAGAGGCTACTTATGGCATCCAAACAAATTCTGGAAGATGAGACAATACTGAGCCCTATTGAGTCAGCACCAGAGACCTGTGTCACCTACAGGGCTCCCATGAGTCATGGAGTATTTTGGCTTCTGAATGGTTCACATTGGAAATATAAAATTACAAGATTAAGCTATAAGTAAAGTTTTTATCATTTGGTAATGGTCCATGTATCCATCAGCTGCATGTATGCTAGATTATAGAGGTCACCTCTCTACATGGTTTGCCAGGAACCTTGCTAGCAGAAGCATCTATAAGCATTGAGAGTTCTGAATTTAGAGTGCACACACAGCAACCCTCTTGAGTTATTTAACATAATTCCAGGTTACAAACAAGACCTGGGCAACAGGCTACATTAAGACTGGCCAGAAAGGGTATGTTTTTGTCTTCTGAACAAAGTTTATCACCTAGGACAAGATAGAAATCCTAAGCATCCCAACCAATTGTGTTTAAACTTCTTTACAACAGAAGATCATTGCTGGACCATACAGCTCATGATCATCAATCCTATGTCACATATTTCTAATAAGATAAAGTATGTATGGTAAAAATGATTTAAATCAGGAAATTTTAATTCCTAGGATTGAAATTGTAGTGGATACAGTTAGCGAGAAAGTAGATATTAGGGAGGAGAATGCGGGGCAAATGGAGGACAAAGAAATAAAAAGACATCCAAGATTGCAAACAAAAATTTTGAAAGCTAGAACACTGATTTTTAAGCAAATAAAGTGGCTGAAGACAGGTATAAATGGACTATCTGAAGATGAAAAAAAAAAAAAAGATTATTCAAAATGCTACCTGACTTGAATGCAAATCAGTATGCTGAGTCAAACCCCAGATGCAAAGGAGCCAGTGAGGTGTAGCTTAAGCACACACAGAACAAGTTAACTGAACCAGCAATTTGCCACAAAATTGGACTCGTGAGAAACATTGATACCCTCTAGTTATTCATAAAATATCTGCTTAGTGAGGCAGTTGAATGTCCCATGGCAGATGATACTTTGTCTCTGCTTTATAATAAGAAAGATCAAACAGACAATCCTAGTAACAGAATCATCTGTGAATACCATTCACTTATAAGCCTCCCAAAAAAGGAAAGAATGGCTCCTGCTTCTAGCAGGTTACTTCATACTTTTATTATCTACAACTTCTTTTGATAAATCTATAAGCTGGTGAAATGTCTATATTGATTTGATTGAAATTACAATGAAACTTTTGTTTGTTTGGTTGGTTTTTTTTTCATTAATTTATTCTTGTTACATCTCAATGTTTATCCCATCCCTTGTATCCTCCCATTCTCCCCCCCCCCATTTTCCCATTATTCCCCTCCCCTATGACTGTTCCTGAGGGGGATTACCTCCCCCTGTATATGCTCATAGGGTATCAAGTCTCTTCTTGGCAACCTGCTGTCCTTCCTCTGAGTGCCACCAGGTCTCCGCCTCCAGGGGACATGGTCAAATGTGAGGCACCAGAGCACATGAGAAAGTAATATCCCACTCTCCACTCAACTGTGGAGAATGTTCTGACCGTTGGCTAGATCTGGGTAGGGGTTTAAAGTTTACCGCCTGTATTGTCCTTGGCTGGTGCCTTAGTTTGAGCGGGACCTCTGGGCCCAAATCTGCCTATCATAATGTTCTACTTGTAGGTTTTTAGGACCCTCTGGATCCTTCTACTTTGCTATTCTTCCATGCTTCTCTCATTTAGAGTCCCAATAGGATGTCCTCCCCTCTGTCCCAGTTTCCTGGTAAATGAAGGCTTTCGTGGGACATGTCCCTTGGGCTAGTATGCAGATATAAGTGAGTATATACCATTTGAGTTTTTCTGCTTCTGGGTTAACTCACTCATTATGATCATTTCTAGCTCAATCCATTTATCCACACGAATCGAAGACCCAGATATGAATCCACACACATATGGTCACCTGATTTTTGACAAAGAAGCCAAATCCATTCAATGGAAAAAGGATAGCATCTTCAACAAATGGTGCTGGTCTAACTGGAGGTCTATGTGTAAAAAAATGAAACTGGACCCATATTTGTCACCTTGCACAAAACTCAAATCCAAGTGGATTAAAGACCTCAACATAAAACCGGAGACACTAAGTCACTTAGAGGAAAAAGTGGGGAAGAGCCTGGAACATATTGGCACAGGAGACAACTTCCTGAACAGAACACCAACGGCCCAGGCCTTAATGTCAACCATTAATAAATGGGACCTCATGAGGCTGAGAAGCTTCTATAAGGCAGGAGACACGGTCAAGAGAACAAAGCGACAGCCTACAGACTGGGAAAAGATCTTCACCAACCCTACATCTGACAAAGGTCTAATATCCAAAATATATAAAGAACTCAAGAAATTAAACACCACCAAACCGAATAACCCAATTGAGAAATGGGGCTTGGAACTAAACAGAGAATTCTCAACAAAGGAATATCAAATGGTTGAGAAACACTTAAAGAAATGCTCAACCTCCTTAGTCATCAGGGAAATGCAAATCAAAACAACTCTAAGATTCCATCTTACACCCATCAGAATGGCTAAGATCAAAAATTCAAGTGACACCACATGCTGGTGAGGATGTGGGGAGAGAGGAACACTCCTTTATTGCTGGTGGGAATGCAAACTAGTACAGCCACTTTGGAAATCTATCTGGTGCTATCTCAGAAAAATGGGAATAGGGCTTCCTCAAGACCCAGCTATTCCACTCCTTGGAATATACCCGGAAGATGCTCCAGCATACAACAAGAAAATTTGCTCAACCATGTTCATAGCAGCCTTATTCATAATAGCCAGAACATGGAAACAGCCTAGGTGTCCCTCAGTAGAAGAATGGATAAAGAAATTGTGGTACATATACACTGTGGAATACTACTCAGCTATTTTTTTTTTGTTTGTTTGTTTTTGTTTTTCAAGTTAGGGGTTCTCTGACTCTGACTGTCCTGGATTTGCTTTGTAAAGCAGGTTGGCCTCAAACTCACAGAGATCCACCTGCCTCTGTCTCCATGAGTGCTGGGATTAAATGTGTGCACCACCCTGCTTGGCTACAATGAGTACCTTTTTAAAAATACTTTCATTTTATTACACATGTATAAAACAAACTACACACAGCAGGGAGAACCATGTGACAATCATGAGAATAATGAGTTCTATACATGTTACATTCATAGTGACTTGGCCATCTGCATTCATCCAGTTTGAAGTAAGTGTCTTTCCTGTCTTGGTGGCTCTAAATTTCCGAATGAGATTCAATATCTATCCTATCTCAACTCTAATAGCTTAACTTCTTTATCTTGATCTAAGATGATCTTGTCCCCTAACCAACTAAGCTTGGTTGTAAAACTATACTATCTTGTCTTCAATGCCCCTCAGAGACTTGAGAAGGAATAAAACTTAAAATCCTGAGTGAACCAGCAGTGTGGGTTAGCAGCTTCCAAAATGTACAAATTGACTTAAGACAGTTTACTGTCTGACCAGTCACCCCATACACTTTATTACATTGGAACCTCATCTTCAGCTTTCTGGCCTAATATCTCTGCCAGACTTGTTCACAGGGCAGGAACTATTGAGGAATTGCTTACCCTGACTTGGCAGAGTGCAGCAGTCGACTCTGCCCGCATCTAAGTTGCCCATTTTTAGGCAGATTCTGCTTGTGGCAGGAACAAGGACATTTAGTAACCTTTGCTTGGATGAATGGCCCATCCCTAACCATAGCTGTCCTCACTGGAAAAGATTTATTCGCTGAGACAAGGGTCTGGCTAGGTGACACAAATATCTATGCTTTATCCTCCTACCAGGCCACCAACTAAACAAAAAATAATGCTCTTGAAAATACCAAATAAAATATGGATCTCCATATTCTCTAAAAGCTGTGGGAATTGATCCCATTTGAAAATTGCCAGGTAGTATCATTGTGCTAAAATTCTTTTGTAATAATTTCACATTATGGAGAATCCTTTCCAGAATGACCATGGGTTTGGGCCACCTTCCTTCAAATGAGCTCTAGTCTAAAGTTTAATATTTCTTAGAGCCTTGTGTACAGTATCATATCCTTGGTTCCATTTATCCCTGGGCTGTTTGAGTATCATACAAACATCAAGAGAGGGGCCATCATAGCAAAGGAGCTGAGTGAAATACATGGTTTTTCTACTCACAAGTTAAAGGCGGTACTGGGCTACATCATTACCTTATCTCAAGTCATCATATGACCTTCAGACAACATGGCCTGAGATCTCCAGCAGTGGGTAAGGTCAAATGGTCAAATAAAGAGGTCTCCTATGAACTTTTGGCCATGTCTTGTATGAGGATCCATAAGGTGGGCTCAGGGTGATAGGTACCCAATGAAGGGATACACCTGTATGGAAAGTTCAAATAGGAATCAAAGCAGTCATATTCATTTTTATGATTGTCTTCAATTATAAAAATTAGCCAGTAATACTCAAGGAATTATTGACAAAGATCACAGATGGTAACAGGTACAACCTCAAGTAGATAAGTATCCCCAAACCATTTCAATGCAACAGAAGTAAACAGCATCTATACCAGATACAAGGAGCAAGAGGAAAACAGAACCTAGTCCTGAGGAGCATCATGCTCAAAGAAAGTAGACAAGCTTTTTCAACAAATTACAGCATCTCCAATACAGTAGAATGTGAAATGTCAAAGCTATGCATCTAGTTTTTACTAAGAGGGACAACATCTTTATTTGAGTTGGCATAAATTAATCAGGTTTCCTTCAGGATTTATGAGAAAGGCAAAATTTAGCCAGAATGGAGAAGCAGGAATGGAGGTTGGTGGTGAGTAGAGCTATTGACCATAGCAGATCAGCAATGTGACCACACCAAATAAAGAATGTGATCACACATGGGTAGTTATATCTAGAGCCGACTGGACCAATTATTAATTTTGAGAATCTTCTTTCCACCCTTATATTATGTATGATCCACAGGTGTCAAAAGAGGCCTCGTTCGATGCTGCCTAAAAATAGGCACAACCATTAACTTGCCTTAACTAGATTGGTGGCATTGTTATGGCGAACTAGGCAGCTCAGAAATGGGAGAGATAGTGTTGGCTTGGAAGTGCCCTTGTTCATTCTTCTGATGACTTCTCATAGACAAATCCCCAATCTGGGTGAAGTTTGACAAGGGGGTTCACAAAACCGAGAATGTCTGTCAGAGTCCCCTAGTAAAGTGATCAAGTCAAAGCTTGGTCCAGCACCAACTCAAACTCTCATGTAAGAAAGCCTAAGACTCCAACAAAAATTCTCAGACTGTATATGGCCAGTGAGAAAGAAAAGCCACAAAATTATATACTACTGATGACATGGGGAAACAGTCTCATATTTGCCTTGAAACTTTGTCCTAAGGAATGGGATCTTGCTCTACTCAAAAATTCAGTCACGCTACCTAGCGCAATGTCATGCCATGAACACTAACAAAGATGTTAAGAGAGAGTTATATTAGCCCTAGGACTTGGAGGATTCAAATGAAGGTGGAACAGTGAATAAATCCCAGCCCAATAGATATCTTGACTATAATCTCAATCCATAGCTGAGGATGTGGAGTTTTGTTTTATGGTGAGACATGGTTTGTTTTTTTTTTAATCTCCCTTGAATAATGGTTCTAGTTTGTTTCTCTGTGCTGCAGTAAAACACTGACCAAAAACTTTATGGAGAAAGTTTTTCCCTGCTAGTTTAGAACTCTCAAGTTCATTAGTCCATTAGTGAGGAAAAGTCAGGGTAGGAACTGAAGGCAGGAACTAAAGAGAGAACACGGAAGAATCCTGCTAACTGGCTTGTTTGTCCTGCTCTCTTTTAAAGATGTTTTTATTATTTAAAATAATTTTTCTGGTTAAACATACTTTGATCATATTCTTTCCCTTCCCTGTCTTTCCAGGTCCTCTCTCCCTCCTACCCCACCCAACTATAAGTTCTTTTTAAAACAAACAAACAAAAATCTGAACCCAACACCATAAAACCAAGTAACAAAGTAACACACCCAAATGGGTAGAAAAAAGCAAACAAAACCCCCAAACTATAACCAAATAAAAACACACACAAAAAAAAAAAAAACTTTGGAGTATGTTGGTCAGTTACTCCTGAACAGGAGGCCTGTCCTGCAGTGGTTGATATACCCAGTGATAGTCCTCTATAGAAAAATAATTTTCTAGCAAGTATAAATGGTTCAGTTGTTATCCTTTACCATAGTGGCTAGATTTATTTATTCATTCATTTTTAAAGATATAATAAAATATAATATAAAACAAAACTATCACATTGAGGTTGGACAGGGCCAACCAAAAGAAGGAAAACAGCAAGAGAGAAGGCACAAGAATCAGAGACCCATTCTTTTTATGGGATTCCTGTGTATGAAAAACATTAAACTGGAAGCCATCGTATATACACTACGGACCTGATGCAGACCACTGCAGCAGGTGCTGCACATGCTAGTTCAGTATCTGAGATCATATGAGCTTTGGTCATGTTGATTTAAAGGGCCTTGCTTTCTTGGTGCCCTTCACCCTCTTACAGCCTTTTTGCTTCCTCTTCCATGGAGTTGTCTGAGCTCTGAGGGAAATGAGTTGATGGAGATCCCTATTTAGGTCTAAATGTTTTGAAGCCTCGCTCTTTGCATAATGTCTGGCTGTGGGTCTCTGTATTTGTTCCCATCTGTTGCAGGAGGACTTTTGTTGGTCACTCGAGCAGTGTCCGGTTCCATCTTGTGGAGTGGGCCTTCAGTTAAGTCAGCTTTTGGTTGATTACTCCCACAGGCTTGGTGCCACCATTGCCCTAGCTTATCTTTCAGTCAGCCTGCTTTTTATCTTACCCCACAGCACTTACCACCCAAGAGTAGCACACCCTACAGTAGTAGGCTGGGCCCTCCCAGCTCAATCATTAATCAAGAAATTCTCCACGGGACATCTAAAGAAGAAAATTTCTGATTTTGAGGTTACTTTTCCATGGTAATTCTAGTGTATGAAGTTGACAAAATACTAGTGAGTACAGCTCTCTCTCTCTCTCTGTGTGTGTGTGTGTGTGTGTGTGTGTGTGTGTGTGTGTGTCCATGTATGTATTTTGAGACACTCACTGTGTAATCCCTGGCTTGTCCAGAACTTACTATGTTAAGACTCTACACATCTTCTTCTGTGACTCCCAAGTGCTGGGATGCTGGCATTAAAGGCATGTGCAACCACACACATCCAGCCTCAGATTCTATTTTTATGGCTGAGTATGATCCTGAAAGAATTTAATCTTCCAAATACTGTGCTTGATCCTTATAGGTCTGAGTCAGGTGGTACCTGGCTCCCATTGGCACATGGTTTCCTCCATACATGCTAACATCTGGTACCACAATTAATAACTATTCTAAGATCCAGAGGCAGAGGACTAGAAGTGCTCAGAACTAACAGGTTGTAGCACACGAAGAACTCAGTCAAAAAGTAGAAGTTACCTGGTGTCCAGATAATTGAGGCAGGTTCCAGTGAAATTTAGAAGTTCAAATGACATTGGTGTCAAGGTTCACTCTCAGTGGTAACTAGTTACACACCCTTGGCTACCCCATGTCTCACTTCCCACTGCTCTGCAGGTGCACGTGAGTTTACTTCCCAAGCACACTCTTACCAAGTTTTGATTTGTCTTACTTTAACAGTAAACAACAACAGATACTGTTCAAGGACTCAGCCTCTTGGGACAGGATGCAAGGGCTGGTTAAGGTCCTCAAAACTAGCAAGACTCCTACTTCATGCTGTAATGATAGGCTTATGCTATAAAGTTTTAAAAATGGAACTCATATTGCAGCATACAGGAATCCAAAAGAGATGTCGAGAGGATTCTGATCTTTGGAGAAAGATTCCACTGAGATCTAGACTGTTCCCTTGTGTTCAGAAATGCTTTTTTCCAGTGACAATTTCTGAAAAGATGCTTGTACTTCTCAAAAACCTAAGTTGTCTAACAATGGCAGACCTCTTCAGCCACCTTTCCAATCTGGTGGCTGTAATCCCCACATTAGATATAAATTCTCAGGCTATCTCTGTCCTTCTGAGTGAAGTTGAAAAAGCCCACTCAAGCTTAAATGGGGTGGTTGAGGCTAAGTCAGAAGCCCTTGCTAGGAGTGAATAGTTCTTGCAAAGACCTTCTGGAAACAATGATTTTTGGTGGTTAAGGAATTACGGTCTGAACTTTAGTAGATCTGCCATATTAAGACAGAGCCAGCAGACCAAACTGTGAAGGTAAAAGAAAGCCTGTGATCAGACACCTGGATTCCAGCCATCTACTCATCAGTGAGTCATCACCCAATTTTCTCACTACCTGACCCTCTGCACTAGCACAGAACAGTGAAGACAAGTTTCAGAGACCTTGGGCCATGGATCCCAGTTTTCTATCTTGAGCCCCTCACAACTTGCGTCTAAGCTTAAAATAGAAAATATGCTGAACCAAGTTCTTCTTTGGTAGAAGTTCTGAGAATCTGGACATCATTTCCCAAGGGCTCTGAAGTTGCAGCATTCTTCAAACAGCACAGGTTCTCTGAGAGGCTCTTAGAGAATCCTCTGCTGTCCAGACAGCTAGGGACTTCCAAACCCCTTATTCTACCATGATTAATCCACACACAGAATCTTCAGCACACAGCATCACACACATTGAAGGACTTCAAAGGGTACTTGCATAGCTGAGATCTTGTCGGTGACCTAAAGCCTTGCCTTTAGGGTTACTAAAATATACAAAGAAGAATCTAATAATAACCAAACATTGAAGACTATGCAGTTTCATTCTGTATACAGCAAAGTCAGGAATCAAGATGAAGTACCTTTGAAACTTCGGCAGATATCTGCAAACTCAAATGGTGAAAGACTACTCAAAAGCTGTGGTTCCACATACTGATACAAACAGCCCTGGAATATATTCAGTAACCACTACAAAAAGATGCAGGAAACATCTATCCTTCAACTCACTGAAATTCCTGACTGCTTATATCTGCTTTTATTAAGACGTGGGCCCAGAGCTCCCTCGTGTTTCTTGATCTGAGCACTCAGGAGCTGGCCAAGGGCCTGTCTGAGAAGTGGCAGATGAGGACAAAGATACAGTCAAGATTACCAGAAATGTGTTTGAAGAAAAGCAAGATTGATTCAGGGAAGTCCATTTTGAGCTCCAAGATTCCAAGAAGCTCCAACTTAAAACCCCAAAGGAAGTACCAAGGAAAAGTGTGAGGTCCTCTCCAAAATTGTCTTTGCTTAAAGGAAAAAAAAAAAACCTAAGAAACTACTCATGTATGAAAGCCACAGACTGCCCCAAGATTCATAATATGTGCATTTGTCCAAAGGAAAATTGTAGACACTGGCCACTGTGCCCAGAGCCTGGAGAAGTCACCAGGCTCAGTTCAGAAGCAAAACAATGCAATCTGTCTCTGTCAGTCACCTGAGGAATGTTCAGCATAGAAAAGGCAAAGGTCACCTCTGATAATTGAAAAATATGGCCATGGGGGAGGGCCCAAAACAGGGTCAGATGGCATATCTGCAGACCTCAGACACAAGGGGACACAAGAAGAGATTGGAGGAGAGCAAAGGACAGATTAGTCAGAGAGTCACAAAGATCAAGATAATGACATGGTTGAGAGCCAGGTAAAGGACACATCACTAGACACACCAGCAGTGGATAATGACACAACCATGGATCTCAGGCCATTGTTGCTCTAGGACCATCTTTCTGTAGGCAATCTCATATTCAGAATACACAGAAATCTCAGCTAGAATTCAAACACTGAGTCAGAAGACATCCTGGCACAGCCACTTCACCTCCTGTTTTACTTGTTTTTATTTGTTCCCAAAAGTACAAAAGAACACAGGCCTGGAAAGATGGAATTTGGCATGGTATTTTTCATGCCAGGTCTATAACCATATCTTGGCAAGAATAGATTTAAGACATATGCACTGTCCCATTTTATTTCCAATGGTGATCAAAATTCCATGTAATGAAGGGACAAAAGCAATGAGTGTATTGGGTTGGGAGCAAGCACTGTCTACTCAGAATGCATGGTTTTGCTATTTCTTACATTTCAGCAGTAGGAGGGGGTCCCTTAACTCTGTGATTCTATTTGCTGGGTTATTGTCCCTTCAGATGAGTGCACTGCTTTCAACATAGGCATCTTATGAAACTAGATATGATCATGCTGTCTGTTCCCTCCTCCCTAAGGAAACAGCTTGGCCATTTTACATGGACTAGAGATGCTTTAGTAGTTAACAGCACTTTCTCATCAGTCATTATACATAGAGTTCAGATTCCTGCACCTATGCAACAGCAGCTCTGAGTGATCAGAAACCTTCTAACCTGTGTTCACAAGCATGCACACCTCCACATGGTGTGCACATGCATGTCTAAAGGTAATTCCATTTAAATATCTGGAAGCTGCTTGTTCAGACAGCAACTTAGCTCTCAGAGACTACTTTCCTAGGAGTTAAAATTTTTAACTAGGTCTAGGACAATAGCCTAGTGAAGAGGCCTTCACTTTAGAACAAGAAAATTAAAAGTCACAGCAACTATTTGAATAAAACTTCTCCATGGACTCAAAGTCACAAGAGCACAGGCACTGCTTCTCCAAGGAGGATCTGAACTGATAATAAGAAGGCCCCAGATCTTCTCTGTAGCCCCAGGAAACCTTATTTTTCATGATTAGTATAAAAAATGCATACTAGCCCAAGGGGCATGTCCCACGAAAGCCTTCCCTTACCAGGAAACTGGGACAGAGGGGAGGGCATCCTGTTGGGACTCTAAATGAGAGAAGCATGGGAGAATAGCAAAATAAAAGGATCCAGAGGGTCCTAGAAACCTACAAGTAGAACAATATGATAGGCAGATTTGGGCCCAGGGGTCCCGCTCAAACTAAGGCACCAGCCAAGGACAATACAGGAGGTAAACTTTAAACCCCTTCCCAGATCTAGCCAATGATCAGAATATTCTCCACAGTTGAGTGGAGAGTGTGATATGACTTTCTCACATGCTCTGGTGCCTCACATTTGACCATGCCCCCTGGAGGGGGAGACCTGGTGGCACTTAGAGGAAGGACAGCAGGTTGCCAAGAAGAGACTTGATACCCTATGAGAATATACAGGGGAGGTAATCCCCCTCAGTCACAGTCATAGGGGAGGGGAATAATGGGAAAATGGGGGGAGGGAGGGAGGAATGGGAGGATACAAGGGATGGGATAAACATTGAGATGTAACAAGAATAAATTAATAAAAAGAAAAAAATAAAAAAGTTAAAAAAAATAAAATATAAAAAATGCAGTTGGAATCAGTTCCACCATTTGCCATGACATGACCTCACTTCCACCTATGGCCAGTCCCTTGTGACTGGCCTAGCTAAGCATTTTATTTTATGATACTATTGTGTGTGTGTGTGTGTGTGTGTGTGTGTGTGTGTGTGTGTGTGTGTGTGTGTCCCCGCATGTAAGTCTCTGCACAATGTGCATGCTTAGGTGCCTGTGGAGCCAAGAAGAGAGCATCATATCCCCTGATTAGAGTTTAATGCTGGTTGTTAGCTGTCCTGTGGGTGCAATGAAGAGCAGTTAGTACTCTTAATTGCTCAGCCATCTCTCCAGCCACTGTTAATAAGACATTGTATGGCAAGTTCCTTTAATTTTCCCCTAATACTGAAAACTAGCTTTCATTCTCATAGCACTTGCATCTTTTTGAATGAAGAGCAGTAATCTGGGTTTTTATTTTGTTTTATGTATTTTTAGCTTTTCAATTGGTACATAAAAATTTAGAATTTGTATATAAAAGGTCAGACTTGGTGGAACATTACCTGCAAATCTAGGTACGTGGGATCAAAAGTTGAAAGCCTGCCTGGTCTACAGAGTAAAATAGAGTTAAGGATGGTTCACTTAGCAAGACCCTGTCTCAAATTAGGATTGATGAAGGTGATCCAAATGAGGGTCTTGTAATAAACCATGGGCAGTCAGAGGCCCAAGCCTTATTAAGTGGGGGTTTGAGTAGTGGGACTGAGTGTTGTACTCAATTGAGTGGTTGACCAAGGGGGTTACATGAAAATCCCCAAGCAATTAAGGTTGTTGCTAAGGTTGTTGCAAACTGACAAAAAGATCCACTGCTGAGGAGACCAATACAGACATGAATCATTAAATGTGGAGAATGAATCTGGAGCCTACACAGAGCCTTCAGGGCTAAGTTCTAGTGACTTTGGTGTGGGAAGGTACTCAGCATGCTATCAAGAGAAATGTAAACAACCCAGGCACAAAACCTTTGACCTACGATCTCTCCTGCCTCTAAAATATGCTAGGACAATCGTGGGAGTAGCCAATGAACCAAAGTCTGATTTGATTTAAGGGCCCACTCCAAGGTAGAACCCATACCTGACACTGCAAGAATGACCAAGAACCAGGGACTAGATAGCCCAGCCACCTAGGATAAAACCTAGAACTACTGATCTAAAATATTAATAAATGAATCCTACTGATATTCTACTATACTCATAGATTAGTGCCTTATTTCATCAGAGGAGCTTCCTCCTTCAGCAGACAGGAAGAGAGATAGACATGAGGTAGAGAGTGTCCTTGGAACACACAGTTCTAAATGTGATTTCTCCATTAAATCCTTCCCCTCAGAGCTTAGGGAACCCCATGGAAAAGGAGGAAGCATATAAGAGCCACAAGCTGTGAGGGACAGGAAGAGAACGAGGCCCTCTGAGTCAACTGAGTAGGCTCATATGAACTCTGAAGCAGTAAGCAAAGGTCTGACAAAGTTCCTCTGCATATATATATATATATAATATATATATATATATATATTACAGATTTCAGTTTAGTATTTTTATGAGACCCCTGAACATGTAGGTGAGTGTGTCAGATTCCTGTGCTTGCTTTTGAGGGTCCTTCTGTTGTGTTATTGTATCGTGCCGTGTTTGCTTGTTATCTGCTAGAAGTCTGTTCTTTTCTAATGAAAGATATAAAGAGAATGGATCCGGAGTGAGAAGGTGGGGAGGAATTGAGAGGAATATAGATAGCCACGTGAAACAATAATCAGAATATGCTGTATGAGAAAAGATTTTATATTCAATACAAGAAAAAAATTTAATAGATGTTTAGACTCTTTCAGTTCTGAGATGTTTGCCTAGCATGCACAAGGCTCCAGGTTTGCACATATTAGGACTATACATGCTAATGGGGCCCCATGCATTTCACTATGACTGTAGTATAACACTTCACTGAGGTTATACATTTGTCTTCTCAAACTTAGCTCCAATCTACAGTGAGAATTTCCAAAATCCTTCTAGCTTTTTTATATGCATTTAAAACATGTTCCTAAGATTTTAATTACCTCTAAGTGCTTTTCCAGTCAAACTGTTTTTAGAAGAGGCAAGATTTACCCATATATTTCTAATTTCTTCTGGCTTCTAAAAAGCATCAGATGAACTACTCAGCATGATGCAAATGGTGGCTCTCATCATGGACCCATCTTGCAGGCTTAGCAACCATGAGCATTGAGCCCACATACACATTTGTGATCAATGTTAATGTTAAATAAGGGCAAAACTGGACCCACTTTTACAGAAACACATAGATAGCTCAGATTCTAAAGTGACAGGAAATAAAAACTTCTAGTGCACAAGTTTATGGTCTTAATCAACCATTGTAGAATTTTTCTGACTTCTCAAGCCTTATTCCCCAAGGTGGCTGAGAGTCAGAGAACTTATGTAATGGATCACTATATATAACTAGAATAAGTATGTACTCTAATATGGACAAAAGAGTGTTCTTTCCATGGAGGAAGTGGTCCAGCTTAGTAAGTACCCTGCCACAAGGTTGCTGGCCTGGTCATGCTCAGGGATAATGCCGTATCTGGAGCTCAGTGTTTTCCTCTGATGTTGGCATATCTGGTATTCAGCATCAGATGTAGCCAGATCAGCCTTGGTGAGTGGAAGTCCATGTTGTTGATCCCACACATAACCCCCATCTCTGCTAGCTGAGCAATGACAGGAATGGCTGAGGAAAGAGGCTGCTTGTCCATAGAATGGGCCATGCCATTATAAAATTCACCTTGCCTGTGCTGACCAATGGGCTAGGCCACTATGAACATTATTTTGTCTACACTTGTCATCATGATAACTACAATCACCTGCCTTTGGCGATTCAGTTCTGCCACCTGACCTCTGTTACCTTGGGGCCCAATTAAACCTATTGTACGCAAGTCATCCAATTTAGCAGCAGCATCTCCAACCCTAAGGTCTGGCACAAGGAAAAGAACAACAGCAAAGTTCTTCAGATGTGCTGGTGCCTCTCTCACCATTTTGCATTTTGTAGGACTCGTGAAAGCCATATCTTCTGGGAATTCTCATCCTGGAGGACTAGGCTTTACACAGCATACCCACTCAAGCATTACAATTTCCCTGAGCCTTAAAATCCCTTCATCAACACTAAGTCAAGGGATATTAGGCATCTCTAACTCCTTTTAAGTAGGCCATCTTTTGACAAATGCTTCAGCCAACCATTCAAACAAAATCCTGACAGCCTTTTTTAACTGGGCAAGCTCCCATTAATAAATCTAGAATCTTCTCTCAGAAGACCCATATCAATAAACTCAGCCTTATCTAGTTTTATGTGTTTTCCACGATTATCCTACACAGTTAAAATCCATTCCCACACATATTGCACAGACTTCTGCCTGAATGAATTAGCAAAATCAATAGCCTATGACCATATAGTGGGGGAGGAGATTACCCTCGGTCATAGACCTAGGGTAGGGCAATAGGGTGAAAGTGGGAGGGAGGGATGAATGGGAGGACATAAGTGATGGGATAACAATTGAGTTGTAATCTGAATAAATTAATAAAAAAAGATTTAGAAAAATCATTAAGCTCTTTAATATTGTAGTGCACTTCTCCACATAGACTAAGCCTTCTACCTCCCTCCTAGAGCCCTGCTTTGCCTTGAGTCTGGTTATAGGTCAAGAGGTAACTATTGGTGGACCTTTAGGGACATCAGTATGGTCTTGCCTGGCAATTCCTTCAAAGAAAGCCATTTCTGGTTTAACAGACACTTTAGGATCCATTTGCTCAGTGAAATATGAAAAAGGCAATATTTCCAGAGGGGATGATGGTACTACTTCCTCAGGTGAAAGATACCCTTGATAATCTGAGGGTTCAAAGTTCTCAGCTTCAGTAGGGTCCTCCTACATGTCTTCATCCCAAGTTATAGGAGTCCGTTCTTTTCCAATTAATTCCTTTAACTTTAAATGCTGACATTCTCTGAGACTGCAACTTGAATTTTAACTGTAAGTCAGCCAGCCTTTTAATGAGAGTTTGGGTGCGATTTTCCACCAAGTTGACCTCTGTGGCTGCTAAAAAGACAATTCTCTTCCGGGGAATACTTTAGACTGTTTATAAGAATCTGGAGCGAGTCAATTTTTTATTAAGTTCATTATTCACCTTCATATTCTGAAGTTGGTTGATTTTATCATGGAGCTCATTCCTATACTTTATCAATTTATCCAGCTACACCATTTTACTTCCTTTACTCCAAACTATCAACAGTTTTATATACAGGGCTACCAAATCAATTGTCACTCACAAGTGATTAAGAAAGATAATGGGACATGGAAAAAGCCTAAGTGTCCCTCAGTAGAAGAATGGATAAAGAAACTGTGGTACACATACACTATGGAATACTACTCAGCTATTAAAAACAAGGAATTCCCGAAATTTGTGGACAAATGGATTGAACTAGAAATCATCATAATGAGTGAGTTAGCCCAGAAGCAGAAAGAGTCAAATGGTATATGCTCACTTATATCTGAACACTAGCCCAAGGGGCATGTCCCATGAAAGTCTTCACTCACCAGGAAAGTGGGACAGAAGAGAGGGCATCCTATTGAGACTTTAGGTGAGAGAAGCATGAGAGAATGGGGAAATAGGAGGGTCCAGAGGGTCCTAGAAACCTATAAGAAGAACATTATGACAGGCATATCTGGGCCCAGAGGTCCTGCTCAAACTATGGCACCAGCCAAGGACTATATGTGCAGTAAACTTTGAACCTCTACTAAGATCTATCCAATGGACAGGACATTCTCCACAGTTGAGTGTAGAGTGGGGACTGACTTTCATACAAACTCTGGTGCTCCATATTTGACCATGTCCCTTTGATGGGGAGGCCTGGTGGCACTCAGAGGAAGGATAGCTGGCTACCAAAAAGAGACTTGATACCCTATGAGCATATTCAGAGGGAGGAGGTCCCCCTCAGTCACAGTCATAGGGGAGAGGAGAAAGGGGAAAATGGGAGGGAGGGAGGAATGGGAGGATACAAGGGATGGGATAACAATTGAGATGTGATATGAATAAATTTATATATAGATATATAGATATAGATAACTGTCAGCTGAAGCCACTTTTTGATGAACATTTCCATGAGACTCAAGTGTTTTCACATCCTTTGTGCATTTGGAGAGATCTATACATGTATTTCTTTCCTCAGATGCCTTTTTCACCAGTTTTCCAATCATGCTCTTTCCAAATACCTAACCATCTAGCCATTCCATTGGCTACAGCCCATGAGTCAGTGAACAATCGTACATCTTACCATCTGTTCTTCTGAATAACTGTAATACCATGTATACTGCCTGAAGTTCTGCCCACGGTGAAGGTGTCACTCTGCTAACACCCAACTCATGATGGACAGTTCAGGGCTCATGATAACCTGGTGGCCCACTGTTTAAAAAAAAAAGCATAATCTAATTTCCCCAAGGCAATCTGGATCTATCCCTCCTCCCATTACTGTTAATTCTTTTCTTAGCCCGTTGGTATTGGGGCATTAGAAGTCCAAAGTGACCAGACGCAATGTCTGAACTTGCAGTTCAAATGGAATGTTTGTTGTGGCTCCTGACAGGAGCACTCCCTACTCTGGAACTAAAACTTCTAGGCCAGCAGAACTTAGGGGTTATGGGAGCATGAAACAAACTTTCTTACTGGGTCACTAGGAGGGATAATGAGTTGACCTACTCCCTTTTCCAACCTTTGATTCCTGTACCCAAGGATCCTGGCTATGGAAGACTGCTGGGCTTGCCAACTGAAAGCAAATTGCCTCTGGTGGTCCTAAAGGATAGGTACTGAGAAAAAGACATTTGCTAGATAAATAGCTGCATACCATGTAACTGAATATGTTAATTTGCTCAAGTAAAAACACTACATCTATTACAGCAGCTGCAGTTTTTATATAGTTTTATATAGTCACCTGTCATTTCTCCATGATCCACCTGTCTTTGGTATTGGCCAGATAGGAGAATTAAAGGGACATATGGAAACCACCACCCCTATATCCTTCAAGTCCTTGATGGTGGCACTAATTTCTCCAAAGTCTAATCTACAGTGAGAGTTTTCAATACCCTTCTAGCTTTTTAGATGTATTTAAAACATGTTCCAAATATCTTAATTGCTTCTAAGTGCTTTTCCAGTCAAACTGTTTTAAGAAGAGCCAAGATTTAACCTTATATTTCTAATTTCTTTCAGCCTCTAAAAAGCATCAGCTGAACTACCCAGCCTGATGCAAATAGTGGCTCTCATCATGGACCCATCTTGCAAGCTCATGTTTATAAGCCTAGTAATCACAAAATTTTTGAGATAATTGTTAATGTTAAATAAAGGCCAAGCTGGACCCACATCCACACAAATCCATAGCTCAGATCCTAAAGGGCTAGGAGATAAAGTTTTCAGTTGCACAAGCTGAAATCAACCATTGTATAATTGTTCTGACTTTTTTGAGGCCTCATTCCCCAAAGAGGCAGAGGCCATTCTTTTTGGGAGACTGTTATCATGCAGATAAGCAGAAAGCAGTTGAGTCTGATTTCTCAGCAGAGTTTGAGCTACACTGTCCTGGAAACAAGTGATGGCTTGCTGCTGACCTGTGGAACAAGGATTTGGGAGTTTGCTGAGGTCCCTCTGGAAATTAGATATCCCCATAAGTGTCAAAACGGAATCCTCTCAAACCCTTGGATGAGACTATCTATACAACCAAGAAGGTGGAGACATTTGCCTTTTATTTTCTCAGTTAGTTCCTCCTCTGCACCAAAGAAGACACTGAAGGACTGCTAGGCTATGGATACCAAACTGAGGCTTGGCTATAACCTTGTGTTCTTTTCTGTGAGCTTGAGCTGGAAATTGGCAATATTGTGGGAGACTCTACATCAGACTGGCACACTTCAGTGGGCCCAGGTGGTTGGTGCAGCAATGAAATTGGTTGGGAGTGTGAATAGAGGCCAAACACTTGAACCAAATGAGATGCCTGAAAGATAGCTAGGTATCAAGAGAAAGTGGGCTAGAATAAATAAATATCCATTTGCATCCTGGAAGATAAAGGGCCCTTTTCTTCTCAACCTGCTTTTTGACCATGGTGTTTCATCCCAGCAATAGTAACCCTAACCCTAACAAGACATCTGTCAAGTCAGGACTGCTCAGGTTGACTACAGTAGCTTTTCCAGGAGTGCATGTTTACGTGATCACAGCCACCAAGGGTGAGGCATTAGCTGAGGATACAAGCTCAGTACTTTAGCTTAGAAGGTCAGAACATGAACTCTCAAGAGAACACATAGAGTTGTATCTGCAGGGTCTCAATATATCCCCAGCTTTCATATGTCTAGTCATTGATACTTTCAAGAGAAATGAGCCTAAAGGACCCAACAACCTAAAGGAGCATCACAAGTGGTGGGCAGAGATGCAAAATAGGGTAAGGTGAACCAGCACACCTCTGACACGTGAGCAATATGCTGCAGAGAAGAGGTGGAGGGCGCCTATGTAAACTCAAAAATGAGATTATGAAGGGAGACCCCCAGACCAGTGTCAGATGAAAATGTCAGCAGTCTTCAGAGACAGGGTGACAGCTGGAGCAGCCGGAGACAGACTCGTCATAATCCTTACATCAACTGTCTTTGATCATAAGGATGGAGAGAATGTGAAGGATTGTGGGCAGAAAGATGAAAGACGTGTCATGCTTAACACAGTGGCCAAGAAAATGTCATAATCATATGTCTGAGAGTGGTAGCTCTAAGTCATCACCTTCAGATACCTGAAAAGAAGTATGACCAGAGCTTAGATGGAACCTAAATTCTAAGTTAGAAAGGCTTCCCACAGAGGCAAAGCATCCCTGTCTGAGAAGGCACTTCATATTTTACTTTCTCACTCCCCCTTTCCCCACCACAAGTACAGGAAGACACATGTATGAAGGGATAGAATATGGCATGTCACTGTGTGTCATGTCCCTAAGCCTGGGAAAAACTTGTCCTTTAAGCAAAGGTCTATACATTGCCCAGTTTTCATGTGAGAAGAATTACATATAATGAAGAGTTTATGAATAAAAAAATAAACTGATTGGATGTTGGATGTAAAAAGGAACATTAACTGCTCTCCTAAACCAGTTCCCAGAGCCTCATAATTGTGTAGCACTTCACTATGCCCATGTCTGTTCTGTTCCTATCTCATTCTGGGAAAAAGTGAAGTCAGATTTATCTAACCTTTACTGACAATGAAGATATATCACCAACACATTCTCATCTGGAGTACTGGACATTTCAGAAGTTTTTTTTATATGGTACCAAACTTGCCTTGAGGATGCCCAAGGGATCGTGGACCCCACACATCCCATTTCTAGAATGTTGTTGCTTTATTTACACAGTATATGGTGTGTTTATACACTGTAGCTGTATTTTCATACAGAACTGAGACTCTGAAGCCTTGACATCCTTGACATCCTTGACAAGATGTTTCAATGATGGACTCTGGGCTGTTTCTGCAGAGAGCAGGACATGTCATTTAAAATTGTCACATTATTCAGGCCCGAAGAGGCTGAATCTTGTGTTACACACCTTGACCTGTGTGAGCAGAGACTCATTCTCAGGATTTCTATTTCTCAAAGAGGTCTCTACCCCATGTAAAACAGGCATTGGCACCATTAATCATATCTCCTCTAGAGCATACACACAAGTACACATGAAGCTTCTCCTGTGCAAGAAATCTCTCATCACCACTGATTGTATGATGAAGGGCTTCAGAGATAAATTTGAACATTGCCAAGAGTATCCAAAAGAATATCTTTTTTTCCTAGAGAAGGCCCAATATGAAGAATGCCAACTAGCTTGTACCTTAGCATATACACAAGCTCCATCCCAGAGCCATCTCACTCCACCATACCGCATCAGGTTCAGCCTGCCTGAATTCATAGCAATGAGCCATTAACATGAAGCATTAAGGCTAAGGATAAATATTGAGGAGTAACCATCAAATGAATCCCAAATGCCAGCTAGGTATATGCTGGGCCATTATTCAATCATGGTGAGGGAAGCATGGAATCAGATGTGTCCCTGAACCTCCCAGATACAGAACACACTACTGTCCCTTTAACCCAGAGACAGAACATCTCTGATTGCTTCTTCACCGAACACAAGAGAAAACTGATTGAGAAACATCCCCTCAACTGGGAACTTTCCCTCCTGTTCCACCCGCCATCCTAACTTCAGCTGCATACTCTGGCTGATAACTCCAGGCTCTGCAGCAACATGTGACTTTAGCACATGCTTCTGTGTGGAGAGCTGAGGCTTCTTGGATAACTTTACACGTTTGTACAAGGTGAGCATAGAAAAGGTCTTCTCTGCTTTCTCATGGACTCAGTCGACTCATATTTCTCCCTATGCATTTCCAAAGCATCCAAAGTATCAGCAGAGTTTCTCCCTAGAGCATATAGCAAGGGCTACCTTGAATGGTCTTTCACTGGCTGTATTCTAACAAAAGTGCTGGCCCCAGAGCTACCACCAACACAAACTGGGTGGTGAAGTAGCGTTTCAGCTCCACACGTGGGGAATGCAGGTGCCCCTCATGCAAGACATCCATGTGATACTTGGAGTTCAACAATTATGATCCTAACATACATCATATGCACATTTCCTCAGTGATTTGGGTTCCTGATCTACAGAAGAAAGCAACGGAGATGAGATAGTGGGAGTACTGCTAAGAACAGAGGCAAGAAAACTAAACTCAAACAGTATTTAATTTATAAGTATATAAGCATAGTCACTGGTGTGACTAGAGGGTCAAATCCTGCCACAATATCCTTTCATTGCTTGAATAAAGCCGAACCTAATTCAGTTTTAAGCAGTATGACTTCAATCTAATTTAGAGAGTAAGGGGTGTGGGGATGTGGGACTATTTAAAGAGGAAACTTCTCAGAAGAACTAGTATTATAGTTATCCTCCAAGAAATTGTTACAGAAAACTGTTAAGTCACAAGAACAGCTAAAACCTGTTTAGTTTCCCAAATAAAGAGTCCAGATGCATTGATGCATGATAGAGTATTAACCAAACCTGACATTTACAATGAGGAAAGGAGACCACAGCACTTTGGGTCTCTGGAAGATAGGAAGTGACAAGTCATCAGTCATAATATTTAAGGAGCATGAAGATATTAGTTGCTAGAGTTGAGAGAACTATAATCCTGAGCAGCCGTGTGTCCATGAATACGACTTATTATCACCTGTGTCCTGATCATTGTCAAGTCATCCCCCTACAAATGACCTGCACTAATGGGAACTGAGCCACACTGATGGTCGTTCATCTTTCACAGCTGATGAGCTGCCATTTTGGTGGCTGAACTTCGGGGTCATTTAACTTGCTTAATGGGATTCTATGTAAAAGTTCCCGTTTAAGGTCTTAGTCTCATCCCTCATTTAATCCTCAATGACAAAAACAGAGTAATAAAAAAATAAGAGTCAGATGAGACCTGGTGCCCCAGTGGGCATAGGCTAAGCTACCGTCCCATCATGAAGAGGATAGCAGGAATTAAGACACATTCCTGAACCTTCTAGACACAGCTCAGCACTGTTTCCTTCTATAGTAAATACAGAAATATCCAACCCAGTGGACTTTCCCCAATATCTTTCATTTCAAGTTGATAGGCACGGTAGCACATGCCTTTGATCCCCGCACTCAGGAGGCAGAAGCAGATGGATCTCTGTGAGTTCAAGGTCAGTCTGGTCTACACAGCATTTCAAGTCTAACTCTACCTTGTTAGCCAAGGTGATATATCCAAGCAAATTACATTTTACATTTTCCACCTGGATGTCACATCTCACAAGACACTTCTCGTTAGCGTTCTAGGCACTAAACAGGGTTTTCATATTTATACACATACATATATGTGCATATAAGAACAATTAATGAAAAAAGAGGCTATGAATTTGGGTTTTTTTTTTTCCTTGTTTTGGTTTGGTTTTTGTTTGGTTGGTTTTTTTGGTTTTTTTGGAGACAGAGTTTCTCTGTGTAGACTTGACTATCCTGGACTCTTTTTGTAGACCAGGCTGGCCTTGAACTCACAGCGAAAGAGAGAAAGGAGAGGTATATAGGAGAGTTTGAAGGGAAGAAAAGAAAAGCAGAAATTATACAGTTAGAATCTCAAGGAAATAATTTTTAAAAGTATATGTTTTGTAAATTATTGTTTTAATTACACAATTTATGTGATTCAAAATGATATTCTGATTTTTGTGTATGGCATGTAATGATTTAATCAAGGTCATTAGCATTTCATCTCTATAAACACTTTTTATATTTGGTTAACATGTAACTGTTGCTTGTATTTATAGAGTATAATGTGGTTATCTTGGTGAAATTATACAACGTATAAGGAACAAGTCAAGGTAATGTTACTAAATCTTAATCGTGGTATGTTTGGAGTCATAGAAACCCTTATTTCTAGCGATTATACAGAATGTATAATAGAATACATATGAGGTTCTTGAGGATAGTGCACACTGAGTTGCAGAACTAGAGGTCTTCACTCTCACTATATTTTTACACTTGCTATCTGACTCCCCACTTTGGCCCCATCTCAGCCTTTAGAATCACAGTCACACATGCCAGTGTTTTTAATAAGTCACACATAAGAGAGAGCTTATAGAACCTCTTTGTACCTCTGCTTTACCCTGTCTACCAGAGAGTCTTATTCTCATTTTGCTGCAAATAAAAATAGCAGAATATTGTTTATTTTTCAGTGGTTGAATATATTCCATTATGTTCCTAAGACATGTTTCCTTTGCTCATCATTCCCTTGCTGTGGGATGATTCAATATCTTAGCTATTGCGAATAGTAAAGCTATAAACAGACATATAGGAAACAGGAAAGATACGCTTAGTGATGGAGGCCTAAGTTAGCAACTACACCAGAAAAAAAAAAAGAAATAAAGAAAAAGAAAGAAAGAAAGAAAGAAAAGAAAAGAAAGATAAAGAGGAGAATTTGGAAGATGCACCTCCTGTGAGAGAAATGTACTGAATTGTCCCTGGGTTATCTTCTAGTGGTGGCTGGCAAACACCAGCTTACTCTTGCCTTTGGGTCAACCCACATTGGAACATCTCAGAAAGTTCCACAATCAGCTTCTTTCACTTAGGCTACCCTTTTCACTTACTTCTGTCTGCAACCTCTGTGCCTCTCCTGCATGCAACCTCCTCAGAAGAATAAAGACAATGAAGACCAATTAAGTGGCAAGAGAGAGGCAACAGAGCTTTCCTGAAAAGCCGTGTAGAAGAGAAATTGTGAGAAGCCTTGGAACCTCGTGACTACATTCTATTGGGGGCGACACAGAGCTTGTTGAAGAGGTGACAATGTTCTACATCTTCATACTACAAACTACATGGGTATGAGCATGTGTTGGTGTGCACATGTGTGTGGGTATGCACACCCATTTGGAAGATATCAGGTGTCCCGTCCTATCACATTATCACCTTTCCTGCCTGGTTCCTTCAGACAATGTCTCTTCTAAACTTGGAGCTTGCTGATTTGGGGCTAGGTAGGCTAGCTAACTAACAAGCCTCAGGCATTCTATCTCCTCCCTCCTGCCCCCAACTTAGCACTGAGGTTATATGTGTGTGGATTCATACCTGCTTTTATGTGCAGTAAAGGGTTTTTACCCCATGAGCCACCTCCTGTGCCCCTTTGTATTACCAGCCTTTGACTCAGCTTATGAACCTAGAACTTAAAAGCAATTCAATCAGAAAATTTAAGGGTCACTTTATACTTCACAAAAGCTATATAGTTCACTAAAGCTACCTTAGGCATAATTTAGGTTCAATGTGATAAGTAATGAAACAAGTCATTTAGGAGTGGATTAGGTCAGCCTTCTTTCCTTCTGGCTCCACACTCCTTCCACCATGAAAGAACTGAGTGACCTCACAGTGTATTGGCTAGAGGACTTGTTCAAAACAGTTCATGATGGTTTGAATAGAAATGCCTTCCATAGTCTCACGTGCTTGACTGTTTGGTCACAGGAAATGGCACTATCAGGAAATGGACTTATTAGAGGAAGTGTGTCACTGTGGAAGCTGGCTTTGAGGTCTCATATGTTCAAACTAGGTCTTGTATGGGACAGTCCCCTTCTGCTGCCTGCGGATCCAGTTCCATGGACAGTCATTTTTACCTTGGCAACATATTTGGAAATTTCTATTACCCTGTCTATGGCTCATATGTATAACCAAAACAACTGATGTGTTTGGCCAAAATAAATGAATGCTACAAGGCTCCCTTGACCTATTCAGATATTGATGTCAGTGTGGTTCTTCTGGTTTGTGCCTTTATAAATACTGTGTTCCTGAGTTTCAGTGCCAAGAATTCTTTGGAGCAAGACCTTGCTCTAGATCCCTGGCTTTAACAAAGGCTCTTATTTGGCATTATATGCATGGGGGCCTGTAACTTTCTTGCCTGGACACTATGCACTGCATTTTTTTCTTAGGTTCTCTGGCTGACAATGAAAATCCAAAGGTAGATAATATGAGCACATTCCAGCTTGAGGATTGGGGCCCATGGAGGCTATTGTTTTTTGTTACCAGAACTGGCTTTTCATAAGTCTACCCCACCCCACTCCTCCACCACACTTCTCAGATTCCTTAGGGATAACATCAATATGTCTGTGGAGCATATAATTTCTTTTTAAAAATGTATATTTTAGTTTTAATTATGCATATGTGTCAAGGTGTGGTGTGTGGATGCTCATAGAGGTTGTCAGACCCTTTTGGAGTTGGAGCTACAGGCAATTAGCAGACACCTGACATGGGTACTAGGGACTGAAGATGGGTTATCTGCAAGAAAAAGTAAACACTCTCTAGCTCTTGGGCCACATGATTTCTAACATTTCCCAGTTCAGCTGTTAGATTCCATGAATATTTGAAATTTTACAATTAGACATGATTAAGGTCATTTTCACTCTTTATAAAAATTTAATGAAAATTCAGAGTAATAATGAAACTTTCTTGCTCAGCCTTTGGAAAATGAGTCATCGGGACAGCAGAGGTGTTACCCAGATCAAAAGCCCTGGCTGTTGTTCATTGATAAGATGAATTATAAAATTACATATTTCTTCTTAGGGAAAAAAGCCTTAGAATCTCTTACAGATAGACAACTTTTCTGAGGTGTGGGCAGTTTTTATAGCACGAATGTGAGTGGATGGCATGTGATCTTGGATGTGGTCCAGCAGTACGCTGCTCATCCCCAGTCCTGCTGAGACAACCATCTTGCCTTCCTCTGTGCCATCTGGGTCAGCTGGGCATGCTTTTTTCACTCAGCACCCCACAGCTCCATGCTTGGCCCTATTGGCTTACAACTATTTGTGGAGATGGAAAATGCTCTCCACTGCCAAGGGTAATATTCCAATCGAGCCAGCAAGGACCTAGAAATAAATATAGAATCCACCATGATTTATCTTGTGCCTGCTGGTTTTTCAGTCCTAGGAGCTTTAAATATACCGTCTCACACCACCCAGGGATATAGTCATGGATTGTAGACTGATAATTGAGAATAATCTTTCAAGTAGTTAAAGCCAGTAGTTTCCTGACTTATTTTTTTAATAGAACTTTTTGTCTTAGTTCAAAGGAAACCTTATGTGGATACATCTTCACACACTTCATTAACTCCTGTACTTAGATTTGATTTGTGGGTGACCTACCCTGAAGTTACTGGTTCTATGCTTACAGCAAAAAGCTTCAATGGAAGCCAATCTTGCCCTAAATGTGGGCACTCTCCATCACTCTGTGCAGGCAAGGCTAATGGGACTTTCGGGGAAGAGTTTCTCTGTAGGGAGAAGCCTAGTATGAGTCACTTCCCTTCTTCCCCTGAATAATGGGTTGGTATTTGAAGCAAGGTATTGTGTCAGGCTGGTCACAAAGGCACACAAAATGTAAAAAGACAGAAACATCACATCAACCTTTGACAATAGCATTGACTCGTCAAACTGGCAACTGTTAGGTCTTGTTTTAGCTTTGAACTTAAGTCATGTGCAGTAATTTATTACCTTCGTTGCTAGGTAATTTTGATTCTGGAGTCTGATGACAAGGAGTCCAGAGCTTCCTTCTTGGAGAGAATACTTCATGGTCCTTACCATGCTGCTGCCTCCAGGTAGGGTGCTGAGGCAGCATGGAGGTCTGTACATAGGATACATGGGACCTCCAAGAAATGAAAGTCTAAAAACATCTGAGATGTTTTGAACCTTCTCATGACAAATACAACAGGATAAGAACATGGTTTATAAGGTATTCATGGCTCAGGAGAATTGTCCATTCTGTCTTCCATAGGGTTATTACAAGATTTATTAGTTTTCAGTTTCTCCATTTGCAAGTACACTAGGTAAGGGTATCGACAGAAACGTCTAAGCCATGAGCTGTGTGGGCAGTTTGGCTCTATGTTACTTGTTTTGGTTCTGTTACTCCATTTTATCTCAATACTGGGGACATGACTTAATTTCACTGTGGTCAGAGATACAAACTGTAGTTTAATAACTTGGTCTCCTTGAGGGTTTTGTTAGTACCTGGCCAAAATTCCAAATATTTCCTATACATATATGAAAGGGCTATCCTAGTTTAAACTATACATTTTAAGTAACTGCCTATATTGGTGTAATCTTTTTTTTTTTAACTTTTATTGAATGTCTATGATTTACATGCCATGCACTAAAATCCCTCTCCTCCCCCCAGTAAAATAAAACAAAGAGACAAACAAAAAATCTTGTCACAGAAGCTGTAGTGTATCATGCAGTATAACCATTTGTCCACATATGTTTACTTTCAAATGTTCATTTCTACGAGTCATGGGTCTGGTTTGAGGCCTACACTAGCATTACCGGATCCTCACTGGGACTGCTGTCAGATATTCCGTTGTTGCCATGGGTCAAGGAGAGTCTTAATCGTTGAAACTTCGTATTCCAGCAGGTCATACATGGGGTAGATGTTGGAGTGAGGTAGACTCAAAGCTCTGGATTAGGGCCTGCTCCCATGTCATCAGGGCAGGGACAACTCTCCGAGACATCAGGGCAGGGATGGCTCTCCTGCTCCTGTGTCCTCAGGGCAGGACCAGCTCTCCAGCTCCCATGTCCCCAGGGCTGGCTCACCTGCTCCCATGTCCTCAGGGGCAGATCTTTTGTTCTTGTATCTTCAGGGTCAGCTCTCTTGCTTCTGTGTCCTCAGGGCCAGCCCCCCTGTTCCTGTTCAATTTGCCAAATTGTTGCTAGCCATCAAGGCCTAGGTGGCCTCCTACTCCTGTGGGTAATGGATCAAGCAGGTGGCAAGTGGAGGCCCCTCAAAGTCTTCATTAAGTTGGCCCAGCTCAGCTTCTTGTCCCGGAGAACTTGTGGCTCTGTTGATTCACACCTCCTGAGTCTCCGGGTTCCCTCGCGTGCTCCACCCACCATGAGCCCCGCCTCAGTGCTGCCCCTAGTATCCACCTCTGTATGATCCAGCTCTCAGATGGAGCCACTGAGCGTGGCCTCTGCCAGTGAGAGGAGATCCATGAGGCCTGTGGTGTGGGTGATGCAGTCCTCGCTTGGGCTCAACTTGAACAGCACCCGCTCCTCGAACACATCTCCTTGGCCCGAAAAGCAGTGGCACTGACCCCGGGGTCCCTGGGAGCTCACCAGAGTGTGGTCTCATGGTCCTGTGGCAGGAAAGCATGGACGATCCACATGACAGGGTTTCCTTCTCTCTGGGAAACACCAGCACTGTGTTTTGGAGCTCTCAGTACGGTCCTTTGGTGTCTGTGCAGTCCACTGCCGTTCTGTGAATCAGACACCATCTGCGATCGACACCATCTTGGATGATCTCGGCTTGGGTATTTCTAATACATTGCATTAAGTGTTTCCTCCCAACCAGGCCACGCTCGGGGGTGGACATTTCTGTGTAGCTCTGGAACACAATCCTCCTCCTCAGAATGCATTGAGGACCTCAACTTTCGAACTCCGTGGTCGCGCGCTGCCGCGCAGCCCTGCACCAGTGTAATGTGGTGTAATCTTTTTATTATTATTATTATTTTGTTCATTATATAGTAGAGTCAACACATGTTGCACTTGCATGGAGGCAAGTACAGTTGCTGTACTTAAGTTTTGGTTCTTTCTTATGCTATAATGCTGGGGATTGAATCCAGCAGGTGCTATTCCACATTCACAGACTAAAGGTGCTTTTTAATTGTACCAATGGCATCACATTGATATGAGATGCTAAGAAGATAAACGGTGCAGGGGAAATGGGTGTGTAGAAGCTCTGTAGTGTATGTTCATGATTATTACTAGGACTATAAACCTTTTCTACAAAAATAAATCTAACTTCAAGGTTAAAGCTGAGGTTAGGGTTAGCTCAATGAATCAAGTACTGGCTCTGCAACTGTGATGACTGAAGCTAACTGAAAGCTTGGCATGGTGGCCCACCTGAAATCCCAGTGCATGCAAGGTAGAGATGGGAAGATCCCTGGAGCAAGCTACAAATCCAGGCTACTCAAATCTGTGACATCTAGGCTCAGTGAGAGAGCTTGGCCAAGAAATAAGGAGCAGAGTGATGATTTAAGAAGGCACCTGGTGTCCATCTCTGGCTTCTATGTGCATGCTCACACACTTACACCCACATATTGTGAACATGCATATACTCACACACAAACTACCCACAGCAAGAAATAGTTTAGTCTGAAAGAGAAAACCAGAGTAAGCTTGGCAAAATGTTACAAAGACATCATGAGCAGCAGGAAACATGAGCATGGGTGTATGCAGCTGTGATGTGAGAGAAAGGAAAGGGATTGCTAAAGGGTGGCAGTGGGAAGGGCTCAGCAAATGGCTGTGCCAATGGTGACTGGGTGTGACTGGACCATAGATTCTGATACAGAATGTTATGAGTGGAACTGGGAGATGGGCATTGGCCAGCCCTTGAAAGCATCTGGCAAACAATTTTTACCTTAAAGAATAGAAAGAAGAGTCAGCAAAGGGTTTGAGCCAGGGAGTGTATTGTGTTTCCTCTGAGATGAGGGTTGTCGGTGGTCCTGTGCCTTATCTCACCTGACAGAAACAACTAATATAGATGTTTCATTTTGTCCCAGAGCTTTGGAGCTCATCAGCCCGTAGTGGTAGAGATGGCATGGTGGCTGGGACGGGAGACTGAAGCACGTTGTGTTATATTTGGAATGAATTGGAAGCAGAAAGAAGAGGACCAGAGTAGGGCGAGGACTTAACTCTTAAAGGGCCACACCCACATTTCCACTGTCAGGACACAATCTCCAAAACAGTACCTCTGTCTGGAAACCAGGTGCTCAAACACATGAGTCTGTTAGAGTAGGGCATTTCATACTTAAATTATAATAGCTCTTGGGAAAGTGAGAAGAAATAAGCCAATTTGAAATTCTTGATACCCTATGAGAACATATAGGGGGAGGTAATCCCCCTCAGGAACAGTCATAGGGGAGGGAAATAATGGGAAAATGGGGGGGGGGAGGAATGGGAGGATACAAGGGATGGGATAAACATTGAGATGTAACAAGAATAAATTAATAAAAAAAATATTCATCAGAGAAAAAAAAAAGATAGAAATATATTTCATTTCATCTTTGAGATTAAAAATTGATGTTTTGTTACTTTTGAAAAAAAAAAAAAGAAATTCTTTCCAATCAGGAAAATCTGCAAGATCCACTGTGGTGTTCCTCTGTACCTAGAATGTGTTGATAGTGCCTACAGTCTCTGTAAGCATCAGTACATATCCTGGAATTTATAGATGGAGTCTTATATCCGTACCCTGGAAATTCATGAACTTTTTACACTCAGCCATATAGCTTCTGCCTGTCCACACAACTTAGAAACCTGCCAAGTGGCTTTTCTACTGTAACCTGTAAGCATCAATGGTGGTCAGCCTTGGGAAGCAGGTGGATTGCTCAGATATGGAATTTGTGTGGGAAGCACACACATCCAATAGCTTGAAATACAGCAAAACTCTACAAGTTGAAATTCAAAGCATTCAGTTGTGCCATAATCTAACTGTCTAACATAAAGATACATAAGAAAAACCATAATTCATCGAACATTAAGACACAGAAGTGAACCAATAGGTTATTTTCATGGTTGGTTCAAAAAAGTGATTTTATTTGCCAAGGCCATGGCTGATTATTATAAATAATCTGCAGAAGGAATGGACTATTACCCTGGGTATAAAAAATAATGATTAGTATTTCTAAGCACTTTCTCCATGGCAAATACTATTTAATTTATTTTCTATTGGGGTGATTTTGAGGCATGGTTATTGGGGGCATTTGATTCACTTGCTGAGAGTCAATGCCAAGCATGCAAAGTGATAGAACCAGGGTCAGAACATCGTAGCCCTAAGACTTTACCTTCTCAGTCATGTTTTTTGTCTCTACATCACATGAGTAAAATGAAACATACAGTATCTTAATCCCAGGAATATTTTAAATGTCCATGAATAGTGCATTGAGGGAGTATTACAGGCTATGGACAGAGACAGGAAGAGTCTACACTAACCCATGTGCTAGGGCTAGCAAAGGGACAGAGACTCCACTAGTCCTCAGCTACTTCTTGTGTAGAGTCGTCTTGTGTTTGAGTGCAATGGTGGTACACAAAGGCAATGTCTGGGGCCTGGTGCCTCAGAGAAGTTCAATTCACATCAGACAATCTCTCATCATTTCATCTTTTCTTGATTTGGGCTTCTGAATGGATTTTCCCAGCATGAGGGAAGGAACTCATTATTTTGGCAGCTAAGTCTCCCCAGAAGGCAAATAAATTGGTGCCCGATTTGGTCTCATTAGTTGGTAAATATGAATCACTCTGCAGAGGGAAGTAACCTCTTGGGGAACTTTTAAGTGCTGTATTTTTTTTTTTAACAAGAAAGGCTGTAGAGCAGAGATGAGTTCATTAATCTCTGAGGTCCCACCAGAGCCAGCGGCCAGCCTTGCCTTTCTGATAGCAATAGATACAAAATCCCTCTTTGACGGCTTTGCTTTTATGGGCTTCTATCACTGACAGTATAATTACATGGTTATTAATATCCTAAATGTCTTATCTGGCTGGCATATCAATGACAGTTCAGTGAGAACAGAAACAGGGCTTCTCGGTTGGAAAGCTCGGAAGTGCTAGCTGTCCCAGGCATCGATCTCATCCCTTACTCTGTGCTTCTTTGGGATAAAAACTCAAGAGTTACACAGAGATATGGTTATGGTTTCTGTTTCAATCATAATTATTTTTAAGTTATGTGTTTGTGTGTATACATGAGTGCAGGTGCCCACAGAGGCTAGAAGATATCGTGGAGCTGGGAGTTATGCTGTGAGCTGCCTGACCTATATTCTGGGAACAAAACTTGTGTCTTCTGAAAGATCAGTATGCACTCTTAACCACTGGCCCATCTCGCTAGCTCCCAGAGTTACAGTTTCATAGAATGGAACCACCTTTTCCAACATCGAAGCTGGGAGACATGCTTCTGTACCACCCCCCTCCTTCTGTGTGCTAGTCTACTTGGCACAGACTTTAAGGGGATGGCTGGGCAGCAGGTACTCAGAGATAAATTCCTGTGTGGCAAGGGGCTTCCAGTTCAGTTATTTCTTGTTCCATCTTGAGTGCCTAAAACAATGCTTGGAAAAATCAGGGTCTCTGTTCCAGAGGAGAAATCCCTAGATTCAAGTACACCACCACAGCGGATTGTATACGTTTCTCTCACACATGTGGAGGTAAGAAGTAAATCAGATGTCCATCTTTTTTTGAGACATGAACTATCATTGATCCAGAACTCCCCCAAATATGCTAAAATGCTGGCCCCAAGACCCAGGGTCTACCTGTCTCCATATCTGCTCTTCTGGGATTACAAGCAGACATTATCATATCCTGCTTTTTATGTGGGTTCTGAACTTTTTGCTCACATCCTGTGCTTGCAAGGTAAGCAGTTTATTGACAGAGTCACCTCCTCAGACCAGGACCCTTTACTATTTAAAAAAAAGTTTTATTTATTTATTTTTTGTTATGTGTACGAATGTTTGCACATGTCTGTGCACTATGTACATGCAGTGACAGCAAAGAGCCAAAAGAGGACACTGGATCTCCTGGAACTGGAATTAGAGATGGCTATGCGCTGTCCTTTGGGTGCTAAGAGTCAGGAAGGAAAGCTGGGTCCTCCGCCAGAACAACTTCTTTCAATCTCTGAGCATCTCTCAAGCCCCAGGGAACCATTCCTCCTAATTGATCCCCTCCCCAGAACTGTTAAGCTCATTATTATTTTTTATTAGTTTAACTTATTGGCTTGAACCACAGCGTCCTCTAACTTTGAAACTCTCCAGTTCTTACTACGCAGACTTGAAGAGACAGATACCATGGAATTCATGTCACACAACAGATGAAAATTAATTTCCTCATTCTTTCCTCTCTACCTTCTTTTCTCCAGCACGATCACTCTAGATCTCATACGCGACCACTTCTGATGCTTCTCCACCGCTTGCACTAGTCCAGATCATTTCCCGCTCAAGAGATAAGACTTCCCGTTTGACTCCCAGATGCAGACTTGACTGAGCCATGCTTTCTCCTGAGCCTACAAACGAGATGTCCTGCAGAGCTTTCCAAGTCCTCTCTTTTTGATTTGGTCTCCTGCTGCCTATTTCCACCTTCTCTCCCTCCTGGATGCCCCATGCTGTGATTATGCTGAGGCAATGATTTGCCACTCACTTCCACTTTACCATCTCTTCTCCTGGAACCTCAATTATCTAAGCACCCTTCAAGAAGCATTTCAAACGGAGTCATCATGTCCACCATGAGCATCAAGTCCTTCTGTATTCCCCCTCTATTCTCAAATCTTGTAGCTTTAGGGGCCGGAGAAATGGACCCACAGTTAAGAACACTGGCTATTTTTCCAGTGGACTTGGGCTCAATTCCTAATATCTACATCATAGGTCACAACCTTCTCTAATTCTGGTTCTGGGGATCCATTGTCCTCTATGGCCTCCTGGCACACCAGGCACCCATGGCATTACAGACACACATAAAAGTAAAACACCTCCACACATTAAGTATCAAATTAAAAAATCCCTACCTTCACAGACTTTTTTATTTTTATTTTTGATGTATTTTATTTTGCATTATAGTATAATTATTTATACTCATGTGCATGTCAGTGTGCTGTTTATAACAGGCTAGCAAATACATTATTTATTGTATCCTGTATAATGTATACTGCATATTGCAGACATAGAAGATTACCTTAGTATTTTCAGCTCTTCCCATTAACAGCCCAGCTGTCACTGATGCTCACTCTAATGATGTACGCAACTCTGGCTGTTGATCTCAGTGTTTCTCTGTTTAAAGATATACCATTCTGGTCTCTGCTTTCATCATCATCTCATATCTCTCCTCTATGTCTCAGTATTTTCTCCTTTCAGCAATCAAGGGTATGTGCCATGTAGGATTAGGTCTCACTCTGATTCATTTTAATTTGCTCATATCTGTAATAGACCCGTTCTCAAGATCAGATTCATAAGTGTTAGAGATTCAATTTTTTAGCTTATCTTCTTAGTGGACACAGTGGAACCAATGTCAGTATGAAGGAGGCAATGTCCCAGCTCATGAACTCAATTTAATTTAAAGTTTCACAATTGGACACTGTGATGTGCTCATGTATCCAGGGTACTCCTGGTCTTGTTCATTGGAGATGAGCAAGGAGCACTGATCAGTTTATATTGGAGCTTTGGCACAAGAACAGAAAATGGCATTTTTCTGGAATCACTGTATTCAAAAAGATAGAGAAAGCAGGACTCAATTGCTTATATATGAAACTGCTTCAAAGGGGTCTTCAGGAGCTTATGCCATTCATCTAATCTGATTGCACAGAAAGATATTCTATGTGGAGCTATTTTTCAAGTTTTTTCTAAATATAAGCCTGGACTCCTTTCAGGAGCCATATATGCATGTGTTTTGTAGTTATACATAAGGTTAAAATGAATTGATGAAGTCCAGCTTAGAAGGGATGATGGATATGTTTCACTTAACCCTGCCTGTCCTTGGACAAAAAGGAACAAAGGCATACCTGAAAAACATTTATCATTGTGTTAGATCTGCACCTCCATAAAAAGGAACTCTAATTCCCTTTAAAAGGCAATCACCTGACTTCCAGGGAATAGCTGTTTCAGGTGATTAGAAGCAGGAGGGGTGCAGGATTTGTCTTTGGTGCCTATTTTTGCAAACCATAGCAAGGGTAGGCTTTGCATGTTGATGGTGCTTTGGCCAAACATTTTACATTATACCAGTTTTCTCCAGAAATAATCCCACCTGTGGACTGACAAGATGGCTCAACAGGATGATGACGGTCGCCGATCCCGGCTACCTGAGTTCAGTCTCTGGGAGTCATGTGGTTGTAGAGGAAAACTAAGTGCTACAAGTTGGCCTCTGACCTCCACACATATGCTGTATGTACTCATACACACAGAACAAATACATGTATAAAAATAATCCCACCTGGTATTACTAATTTGGATTGTTTATTTAAGGTAGAGATTTACACCTTCCATTTTCTGTTTAAGATTAAGCATTACAATGCATCGCATAGACACATACAGTGAATGTCTAACATGGCTGCACAGTGCAGCATATTTGTCAACTCACACAGCTCCTATCCACTTTTGGAAAAAATTCTGGTGTATAATGTAATATTATTAACTTTAATTTGATGTATTTGGTGTCTTGGAAAAAAAATGAAACCCAATATCAATGAACCTTTTATAAAAATTGTGAGATTTCTTTTAAATAAAGATTTATCTATTAATTTTAGTTTATGTGTATGAATGTTTCTCTGAAGTCATTTATATGCACCATATATACACAGTGCCCAAGAAAGCCAGCAGAGGGCATTATATCTCCCTGGAGCTAGAGTTACAAACGTTCCTGAGCCACCATGTGGATGCTAGGACCTGAAAACCAGATCCTCTGCCAAAGAAACTGTTACTCTTAACTGCTGAGACATCTCTCTGAGCCTAAATTCAGGAATTTCTAATCTTTTATTTATGTCTTTATTTTGAGCTGACTTTTTTTTTTGAGACAGGGTTTGTGTGTGTGTGTGTGTGTGTGTGTGTGTGTGTGTGTGTGTGTGTGTGTGTAATCTTGGCTCTTCTGGACTTGCTTTGAAGACTAGGCTAGCCTCAAACTCACAGAGATCCACCTGCCTCTGCCTCCTAGAGTGCTGGGGTTACAGGCATGCACCACAACACCTGGTTTGTTTTTTGTTATACCTTTACCAGCCAAATTAATCATTTCACTCATTGTCTCTGTATAAGAATCCATCCCGAGGATGAAATCTGCATCTGTATTTATAACCGTGTGACCATAACATGTTAATTAGCATTTCTATTTCTAGTCATATACTGTTCAAATATACCAGAACTACATTAACAGTTAACCCCTATACATAAGATCAAAACTACATGGCACGTAGCAAGGAATCCCTATACAAGAGATCAAAACCACTAAAAATTTTACATTAGACTTACATTAAAAAGTGAAGTAGCTTTATTCAAAGACTAGGGAGGTGATAGTGGTGAGACTTCTGTAGACGATAGAAGCTTGTTTATGTCATAATGGGGCTCTGTCACATCAGCACAAGCTACCATTTGTTAAGGGCTCACTGTAGAGCAAGCTTGGGAGGGTGATCTGTACCTCCTAATAATAATACCCTTATTCTAGAATGTGGCTGTGAGCAATGGAGGACTGATGAAGGAATGGCTTAGATGTGGGCCCAACAAATCAGGATTAATTTGGTTACAAGTATCTTCCACCAGCCTCACTCCTTGCCATTCCTTGCCTTCTCGTGCGTTATTGCTGTATCCACTGAGGATACTTACTCAGAGGCTTTCCACATGTGATTGACTGTCTTGTGTTTGTTTTCAGGGAATTTGATCTAAGGCTTTAATTTGGAACTTCCACACACAGTTGCATGTCAGCACATGAGATGATTCTAATCACCTTTGTGAGAATGTTGTTTCAAAGGGGTTCTCACCAATCCTTCAGCTGCAGGCTTATATACATTCCAGTAAACTTAGCAGTACAGGAAGCATCTGGGAAGATAGTTATCCTGTAAGGCTTCAGAAAGGCCCCTGCTATTGAACTAATGCATGTTCCTTCATTTCAAAACACCATTTATAATGTAAGGCCCTGGAAAACTTATTGAGTCCTGTGACTTGGTGCCACCTTCTAGAATAAGGGCATCTATTAGGAGGGGCAGATCACTGCGGCTAGGTAACAGGCTTAGTGCAGGACACGTTTGTGCGCCTTCAGCAACCAATATCTATAAGAGCTATAGATTGAGACATGAGCCTAGCATAAAGTGTCCATGTGGAGTATTATTATCTTATCTAGGGAGAATTCAGGGAACTGTATTGTTAGATAATATCATTAAAATGTACTAATAGTGGAATGCTAATTGAGAAATTGAGATATGTGTGTTTTGCAACCCCCATCTGCTGTCGTCAGATAAGGTCCACTTGAACCAGAAAATCGTCAAAACTGTTGTTTGGTGAAATAAAAATTATCTGTGAGACCAGGACAAAAATCAGTCCTGGCAACCAACATAAGAAATTGGTTTCCACTTCAATGTTACCTTCTCTGGTGTCTCTTCTTCACCCTGCATTAATTCCTCCAGCCTTATGTGCGACCTTTCAGCCCTAGTTGGCATCATGGAAAAGGCACATCTATGTCTTTCAGAAGTAGAGACGTCCACTCACTCTGCTGCCATCATCTGTCTTTGGGCTACTTCACATTATCCTCTTGTGTATGGATGGTGGTGATCAACATAGGGCAGTTTGGGAGGGATCCAGGTGGAAGAAGATTGTGTGGTATTTTTTGAATGTTTGACTTATAAGAAAGAAAAGACAGCCTGTAGTGATTACAGATACACTGACTGACATATAGAAGGTTTTGCAAAAGTCATTGCTCGGAGTTAGATCAGATACGGAGGAAAAGCACATGGCTGGATTTCTAAAAATTGACACAGGTTTGAAGATATTTTTAAAATATAAAACAAGCAATAAGACAAAAAACTAATGAAATGCCCTGAAATTGTACAGACCAGAGGAGTAGCCTGTGGACTTCAGAGAGTGTCCTTCTTTGGCTTCTGTCACTTACTCAGTGGGTCTGTAGACAAAGGATGTTTGTTATCAGGAATGAAGACTTCTCAGGGCTTTGTATGTCCCACATCCGATACCAGAGTGAGCAATGACAGTGCCTTGGGCAGAGACTAAAGCTAAGCATCCAATATGGAGGTCAAGTATGCATTTGTATCTCCTGAAGATTCTTGGTCATATCTATGTATCCTTCTGTCATTCTTATTAGCCATTCCTTTCTCAAAAGCTCCCCCACTTTAGATAATCATATGGCGGCACTATTAAAATTGTGCCAGTCACATGTGGAATTGTCTTGCTAGCTCATGATAGATTTAGTATATTTTCTTTTCCACACTGGAGTGGGCAGCAATTTAATTTAGTGGAAACATACATACTCTGAATAAAGATTTATTTACCCCACAAAAAATAATTTTAATGAACCATCATTCAGTCACGTATAAAGTACCTCTTCATCACCATGGTAACCCCATTTGTGATGATACTAACCGAGGAAATCATTTTACTGTGAAGGGAATCTGTAATGAGTTTAGACCTACAGATTAATTTATTTTCATCATGACCTCATAAAACAAAATAACTGACTTGAGACACAGATGGAATGGACTTCTGGGTTACAGGGCACAATTTTGAGATAATACCTTGTAAGATGGAGGTGTTATACCACAAAGTGAAATATGCCTTTGATCAATAATTATTTGTGTCTATCAGAATCCCAACACGAGAGATAAAACTATGGCTGTGAGAAAACACTATGACCCATAAATGACTTATGGGATAAAGAGAGCTCTTTTTTTTTTTTTTTTTACATTTTTGATGTGTTCTTGGATTCAGTTTATGAATATTTTATTGAGCATTTTTATTAGCATAATTTTTCTTTTTTCTTTTTAATTTGTTCACTTTATATCCCGATTGTAACTCCCTCCCTCATCACTTCCTGGTCTTGTCATCCCTTCCTCATACCCCCTCCCTCCCTCTCTTAGTCCTCACAACAGGAGCCCTCCTCCCCTAGTATCTGACCTCAGCCTATCAAGTCTCATCTGGACTGCCTGTATCTGCTTCCTCTGTGGCCTGGCAAGGCTGCTCTGCCAGGGGGGAAGTGGTCAATATTTGGGGGCCAGAGTCTATGTCAGAAGTAGTCTCTACTCTCCATATTATGGGACCCACAAGGAGACTGTGTTGCCTGTCTATGACATCTGAGAAGAGGGTCTAGGTCCTTCCCATGTGTGGTCCTTGGTTGGTGCGTCAGTCTCTGCAGCACTCCCCTATGGTTTCAGAGAGGAAGGTCATTACGGTGAGGAAGGCATGGCAGCAGGTAGCCAGAAAAAAAATGCTGAGCTCTTCAGCTGAAAACAGGAAGGCAAGAGAGTGAGCTGGAAACAGGTGTGAGGCCATAAACTCTCACAGGCCACCATCCCCGACACACTTCCTCCAGTAATGCCACATCTCCTAAACATCCCTTCCCAGATAGCACACTGACTGGGCATCTAGTGTTCAAATTTGGGAACCCATGTGGCATGTTTTTCACTCAAACCACTATAGAAAGCATCCTGTGAGAAGTTATAACAAGCTCTGCAAGACAATCAGGTACTGAAAGCTCATGGGGGAAAAAAATCTGGATCCAGAAGTTAAAGTTCTATCCCCTTGCTGTGGCTTTTCACATTACCTAATGGCTTAAGGTTAGCATGGGGCTATCTGACCAGACATATTTATGGGATGGGTTCTCCAGGATCGCAGGACAGGCAGTGGCCACCCTTCAGCACACATAACATAACTCTGTATATTAATACACATATCCTTCTTGCCAGTTTGGAACTTTTCACACTCTCTCTAAAGCTTCTGGCCATTGTGTTCATTGCTGGTTGTTAATTACCCCTCTCTTTTTGCCAGAATACATACTGGTACTGCATTCTTTTGTGAGTTTGAGTCCATCCTTATGAGTCAATCTGTACATTTCTTTGCTGTGAAATGAGCTCCTTTATCATACGCGGTGTTGTTTGGAATGCCATGATGATGGATAGTAGTGCCTGCCAGCGGAAACATTACAGGCAGGGAAGGAAAGCCTATATCCAGAATATGTTTCTATTTTGGTGGGTGGAAATCTCAGACCTCTCCATTAGGGAAGAAGGCCAATGCAATCAACATGTCACCAGGTGGCTAGATGTTCCCCTTAGGAATCGGGCCATATTAGAAGCTTATTTATGTTGTCTTTTTTTCAGAAGATTGGATACTCAGCAATAGCATTATCCTAGATTATGAAAGGCCATTATTGACCTAACTGAACTCACTGGAAAGATAACTCTTGAGATGCCAGAGACCGTCATCCATTGAGAGATACCAGGCTGTGGTACTTGCTGGGAAACTACATTATGGGTGCCATGGAAATATGTCCAAGGGTACCCAGTCATGTCGGAGTTCTAGTTTCTAGACAAAGTACTTGATTGTGGAGCTCATTCTAAAACCACTTCCAGGGATGGGTGCCATCAAGTCTATGGGGATGGCTAGGAGTAATCTCCTCTGGGAATGCATAGCATGATGAACTGCCATCTGAGCAGATGGACTTGGGTGTGACTGGAGAAGCTCTTTCTCCCTTCACTGCCCCATCCCACCAGCATCTTTTAATAGCAAAGCATAATATACTAATTGAAAATGAGAAAGGCTGAGAGAAGTTAATGGGATAGTTGAGTAGGTAACAGATGTTTGGTTTGTAGATGAAACTTATGGTCCTGTCATCAGAAATTATGTGAAATGGATGTGTTTAAAGACAAGAGTAGTTGATCTGTTTTTGCTCAAAGTTTAGATTCCCACTGATAATTAATATTAGTCAACTTAATGAGATCAAGGATCACATGAGTGATGGGCCTGGAGGCATGTCTTGAGGGGGTTACCTTAATAGTACAGTTGAAATGATCGGACTCAGCCACTGTGGGAGGTGTCATTCCCTGGCTGAGATTCTGGACTGTATAACTGGAGAAGGGAGTTAAAAAACTTGTGTGCATTCCCTTCTCTCTCTGATTAATTACTGCACAACAACCTGACAAGCTCCACTAAGTCCTCACTTCCATGACTTCTCCACCATGACCAATTCTATCCTTGAACTATGAGCAAAAATAAGCCCTTTCTCCTTTAAGTTGCTCATTAGAGAGGTTTGTTTCTTTGTTTTAATCACATCGACAGAAAAGTAACTGAAGTATCCATATATACAACTTGAATTTGGTTTAGGAGTTTGTGCTCAAGTGAGGGTGATTTTGACTAGCTATTACAGTAAAATCAGTTTTCAACCAGAATCAGACCATATCTCCTAAATATCTTGGTGTCCTTTTTGTTTGTTTGTTTGTTTGTTTTTGTTTTTTGTTTTTCAAGGCAGGGTTTCTCTGTGTAGCTTTGGCTGTCCTGGACTCACTTTGTAGACCAGGCTGGTCTCGAACTCACAGTGATCCACCTGCCTCTGCCTCCCAAGTGCTGGGATTAAAGGCGTGTGCCACCATGCCCAGCCCCTTGGTATCCTTATGATGTGATGCCACCATGAAGAGAAGATGATCCTTGCACTCGGTGAGATGCTGATTCAGGTGATCAATGGGAATTTTCTGCTAACCAGACACTAGTGTTGAAGAAGAAACCTTATGGAAACAAAGTCATACACCTGGCTACCTTTTAGACATCTTATATTTCATAATTCAATTTCCATTTCAATAATTGGGTAAGGAATGATCTGGGGAGAACATGGATTCTGTGGGAATAAAGGCATCAATCACACCATGAGGGAGGACACACAGTCCAACTGCCCAAGAGAGCATCAGGGATGGGGAAGATGGAGTAAGTGGTGGTAGAGGATGCCTACGACCTATTCATAATGCTGAAGAGCTTCATAACAAGTAACAGAACAGCTTCAGAACCGTAACACATGTTCTGCTGTTAATTTGATTTCCTCTCCTTCCCAGCACATCTTCTAAAAATAAATTGTGCTACCGATATTTTAAATTTCAAGTGAAAATTGAAATGTATAGACATCCTACAGATTCTTCACCCATCTAAGTTGTGTAACACTCTGGGATGTGAGTAGAGTTTAAAGTTAATAGGATGTCTACAGTCAGCATGGGGAGTGCTATATAAACCTTTAGAGTGCACAGGCAAGGAGTACAGGTCTGGTTGAGATAACTTACCGGTTCACTAGGACATTGAGTCACCCTGGTACTTAGTTTTTCAGTGGCTCAGGGCAAGTCAGCATGCTTGACTTTTAGTTTGACCACTTGTGAAATAGATAAAGATGATAACACAACGCATGTGCTTATGAAAAGGCACACAAGATATAATGCTTATAAACAAATTGAACAGTATTGTAATAGTATATGGTTCTAAGTCATTCCAGATTCTTCACTGACTTAGAAAATACTTTTATTTTCCTCAAGATAGGCAATAGGGTTTATAATTTTAAGAAAGAATCAAAAGAAGCCAATTAATTTCACTCTAGGTCAGATACAAGCAAAGTCTGTCACCAGATTATCCTGGTAGCCGAATTCCACATGCTTGACATTTTCAGAGCCAAGCGTTAGCAGTGGCTCAGTACTAAAATCTAAGAGGACGGATGGAAATTTTTCTTTATTTAGTGTGCAGTCAGGTTTGGCTACCACAGGGATTTTTTTTGAGGCCTTACGGAGCCATCAACATTCTTGAGAAATCTATACTGAGTGTTGATGCTTACATCAATATCATGAAGCTCCCCATCCCCAGACCCCAAATGTTCACTGCTCACTGCACAGGGCTCTGCATCTTAAAGCACTGAGCCCCGACTCTGTAACACCTGTAACAGTAACTTCTTTAGGATCCTCGCCTAGCTCAGCTTCGTTGTTTGTTTTCCTTATGATACATTTTTTTTTCATTTCTGATTTACTTTCCCAATATACAAAACACACAAAAATCATTGTGAAGTGGAGCCTGAATCCTCATTTTGGATATGAGAAAACTTGAATGGGAAATCAAATGACTTAAACAAAGTGTAAGTTACTTGAACATTTAGGATACAATAGACTACACAGCACAGCCACTTGAAAAGTCACTCATAACTATACAACTGCAGTCCTAATTCACACAACTCTTTTCATGACAACTGAAAAATAACTCATGTTACTTTCCCCAGGGCCAGGGTACACAGAGATGCCTCCATAAGGAGAACCATGGAAGAGGTAGAAGATGTAGCAAAAATCAGTCTGGGACTTGAAGCACTTTTCCCAAATTATCCAGCTTTTACTTATGATTTATATTTAGTTAGTCCAAAAACTGTGTGTAACCAAGCCAGAGAAGGATAATTCCGTTCCGAAGAAAAAGCAACAAATATTTTGGGAAAGTGTTATATTTAATTACAACACTAAGCAAAATATGCAATTAAAAAGTAAGTCTTCATTTTAAAATATCTTTATTTAGTTTATTTCTTGTCACTTTATTTATTTTTTTTAATTTTTTAATTTTTTATATTTTATTAATTTATTCATATTACATCTCAATGGTTATCCCATCCCTTCACTTTATATTTAATCTTTAAACATATGCATGTTTAACGTTAATGCTAACTATACCCAAGCCATTAAGTGTATGTTGCATTCTTGTGTCTTTAGTCTTTCTTAACCTCCATAGTCAACAGCATTTATATCCCTCCAGTGGCCTCTCTTTGTTTCAGATTTATGACTCTACCTCTCACACCCTGAGCTCTTCCTTGCAATCCACACTATTGATCAACAGGTACTATTCTGGAACCATCATAATTCTATGCTAATCTTTCACAGGGTGGGTCTGTGTGTACACATTTACATATAGATATGTAAGTATATGTATATATAATTTAGTTGCTTCCACATCTTTGAATTACTAGTGTGTAGGGCTGCTGTCTGGTATATGCTTGTGTGTTCCTGTGAGCATAGCTTTGCTCACGTATTCGTATTCAGAAGCTGTAGAGTGTGTGAGAAAAGCTGTAGAGTGTTTTCCTCCATTGTTTTCCACCCTATTTCTGAGGCAGGGTCTCACATTGAGCCTGAAAATCACCATTTCCACTAGACAGAATAGAAGTGAGTCCTTGGAGTCCTCCTGTCTCTTCTTCCCCAGCCAATATTGCAGTTAATGACATGTGTGGCAATGGCGAAGATTTATGTGGGTGCTTGGGATTTTAACTCTTTTTAACACAATACATGGTCTTACCTGCTGAAGTTTCTTCACAGTCCAACACTGACATTTTCAGAGTAAAGACTAAAGTCTTGGTGGACTTATTCTTGATGGTTCTGATAGGCTAATTACATCTTATCTCTCTAGTGTCTTACAATGAAAGCATCAGTCTCATGGGACTCCAGTCCCTGTACATGCCTCCTCCTCCTCACCTTGGTATGTACTACCATAACACCTACAATGGCCACTTCCCATGCCTCTCACTGCTCTCTAACTCTTATCTCTCTACATCCCCACATGGCAAGGAGGAGAGATCCTGCATTGATTTTATGACCTTTTAAGTAACACTTCCCCTAGCAAACAGTATGATTCCTGGTTTTTTTTCTCACCTTCAACCTGACACAACATCTATGACGGTAGGCACCAAAATGATCATTTACTGAGCTAATTAATACAACCTTGCTTAATGCTCCCCTAAAATAAGTTTATCCCATTTATGATCCCCTACTGAAATCAGTGCAGTTTGTTATGTTTTAATGTGGTGCGTAGAATAGCAACTTCACAACAATGCCCAAGGCCCTATTCACAAAATGTGAGGCTAATGCTGCTTTGCATGCAGAAGCAACATTGAACATGTTATTTATGTGACGCTCCTAAGGGGGACTCTGTCTGACACACTAGGATGGGCATAATTGCAGTGGTTCTCCCAAGTGGCCAGGGGAGACAAGAAAGTCATAAAGGCGGAGAGTTTGAAGAGGCTATAATGGCCTTGACTGGATGAAGAGACTATGAACTAACAAGGTCGGGTGACTTTTACAAGTAGAAATAAAGCTAATGAGTGGATTCTTGTTTAGAAACTTCGGAAGCAACAGAACCTGAAAACACTTGGTTTTCAGTTCAGAGACCTGGATTTCTGACATGTGACCCTCATGGAGCAAGAAAACAAATTACTGTCAGCAAGCCACTGAGTCATTCTTAATTTGTCATAGATACAAACTGCATGCATCTTTAATTACATTATTCTCTTGGAGAGTTCAAACTCTAAAATATGGTCTATCCTTATATCCCATATGTAGTTGTATCTCTGGCCACCTGACCTCTTCAATGGTTAATTTAAGTTGGGAGAGTTTACTCTTGTTATTTAAGGAAGTCATGAGGACTTTGTGTGAATTACAGATGAAGAGATGTGAAAGGGAGAATTGCTCTTGAGTTATATATCATTATATTTCAATTCTAAAGACAATTGAGATGATAAAGGTAAGGGATAGAGTCCATGGAGACCCCTGTTGGCATAGAATTGTGTTAATACTGCCTCAATTGTCATAAACTAGTACCTCCAGCCACTATACTCTCTTTCTCCTTCTGATGTTCCTGCCCAGAGCAGGGACCAGTGGTCCTTCACTTCGCTCATCAGAGGAAGTGTAGGAAATCCCAAGGCTACCATGCAGGTCATAACTGACAACTGCAGGAAATGAGCTTGTGGTGGGAACTGGAGAACAATGAGAAAATGGTAGACTCACAGTTGCCCCGTAATAGTCACTCAAATCCCCTTTCAGGAGCGATTGCCAATTAATAGGGTAGTAAAGGCAATAATGGAAACATAAGATGCTTCTGAGGATGAGCTAGGAGGAAAATATCTGGTAGAGAGGAACACATTTTCCATCTCTGGTTTCCTAGTCATTATATTATGTCACACAAATTCAATAATCTGAAAGTAAGCTTTTACCATCATATTAGGGAGCCATCAGTAAAGTACAGCTTTGCATTACTGAGGGATTGTGCTTAATCAGAATTCAGTTATTGAAAGAAAGCAGAAATGATGTATGTTTTTTCATATACCTCTTATTGTATTTTCTATGAGTCTCTTTCCTCTTGTGTTAGCTATATCGCAGGAATCTATAATATCATATATTGGTTTCATCATTTTCTGGCACCAACATGTTATATGAATACATCAATGACCTTTACATCCTTAATATCTAATTTTTAACACAAGTCCACATTCACATAGAAAGAAGGTTTGGCATCAGAATGAACTAAAATTTTAGCAAGGTCCTGCTTCATTGTTCCTGTGCTTTCTTCCTCTGAGACACCTTTCCCATCTTCTATCTACATATACAAAAACTATCCTATGGTGTCTAGGATAAAGTGTCAGTCTAAAACAAAGCTGTGCAAGAAGCAATGGCATTATTTTGACCAAAGTCTCGTGTGCTCCTGGGACTCTGTGCTGAGGTTGTACTAGGGACAATATTGCTCTTTGTGCTTTCATAAAATGTTATTTGAGGCCATCCTCTAGTGGTACTTTCCATCATTCTCAGACATGATAAGCTTATAAAGATGGGGTGACTCACCCCAGCAATGGATGGCCAAGGTTGTAAGAGGCCAAGCTGAAACTGCTCATCTAATTCAAACTCCTCATTTTCTGAGTAATAAAACCTAGCTAGACTGAAGGGAAAAAAAGACTTTCCTAAGCGTCCTTCACCAGTGCAGATGGTGCAAACTCTGGGATTGTGCATCAGAGCATTTTTCTATTGAGCTTAAATAACCTAAGTATATGAATGGAAAAATGAAACTTTGATGTTGCCTCACCCCATGTTTTGGTGTATGTTGGGTAGCACTAAGGACAGGTAGGAGCACTTAGGCTAGATAAAGCTCCCCTTTAACCAATCAGTGATGCTAACTATCAACTCTAATGTTTGGCTAAAGTATAAAAATATGGATTCTTTTTAGCATTGTTGACTTCCTGAGGGGGAAAAAATACATACTGGCTTCATCCTTTTCCTGGCACCAAAGTGTAATGTTAGTGCATCAAAAGCTTCCTTGCTATAAGGCATATTACTGAATGAAACCTAAAGCCCACAATAAAAGAAGTCTATGAAGTGCCTGCTAATCACTCCTTAAAACATGTTTGAACTGATCTATTCAGATTTAGTGACAAGGATGAGGATTTAAAAAGCTAAAAGACTTGAACTCTTCCATGTCTGTCACCCAGGCAAGTTCATGGGGTACAGTTCCCGCTCTTGTACTACAGATGGAAATACTGAGTTCATTGGTTCTTTTTCATGATATAATGCAGGAAAGGTCCCAGAATTCAGCTTTCCTTTGTCAGGTGTCAAATTTGTCCCTTCCCATCAAATGATGACTATGGGGAGTAAGGAGTCTTCTCCTCTAGTAGTTACTTGTTTCATTGCTGAACCAAAACACCCTACAGAAGCATCTGAAGGAAGGAAGGGTTGTTTTCCCTTACATTTCCAAAGTAACTGCCCACCACTGGTGGGAAGGGAATGGCAGCAGCAGCAGAGCAGCAGCAGGATGCAACTGGATGTATTGTGTGCACAGAAAAGAGTTAGAAAATAGTGGTGAATACTTGCATCCAGGTGGCTTTCTCCTACTTATGTGGCCCATGGACTCATACCATCCACACTCAGCTTGGGTGATCTCACATCAATTAACCTAGTGCCTAGATAATACCACAAAGAAATGCACAGAGCTTTGGTTCCATGGTGATTTGATAAAGTTGAAAATCAACGCTAACCAGCACACCCATTCTTATATTTAAATAGGTACCCAGGACAGCAGCCACTTCTTGTCTTTCCAAAGGTAGGTGTTGTTGCCTTGCTGGAGGAAGTACATCTCTGTGGCTTCAGCTTCGAGATTAATGACCTGTGCCACTTCCAGTTTGCTCCCTCTGCTTCCTGTTTGCATTTGAAGATATGAACTCTCAGCTTCCTTCTCTTGCCTCCATCCCTGCTGCTGGGTATCATGTTTCCACACCATGATAAACTCTTCCCTTTGGAACCATAAGCCAAAAAAACTCTTCCCTAAATTGTTTCTGCCATGGTGTTTTATCACATTATCAGAAAAGTAACTAATATAGATGTCAGTAATTGCTCATCCCCTCAGATCCTGCTACTGAGTGGGGCAATCTCAGCTCTGTACTGTCCTGTCAGAGACCGTCTACTTAACTTCACTTTCATAGAAATTACTGCATTAACTTTTTGCATCATCTCCATATTTGCCAATATTATCTTTCTTCCTGTTATGTAGTGGGCAAAGCAGCCAACTCTAATTGTAGATTATATTGCTTCCTTATTTCTGCCTCTCCATTCTAGTGTGCATGGAGTTAAAGGTGCCTGAAGGGCAAACCATAGCTTACACATAAGTTATGGGGAACGTGGGCTTCAAAGGGGGCATTTGGCTCATCAAATCTCATCACCACTCTCCTTTTCTACTCTATTGCTAACGTGGATAGTGAGTGCATCATTTAATTTTCTCTTTTCTCAAAGCACACTTTTCACATGTCCTTATCCTTTGCACTCTCTTTCAACAAGAAAGCAGACATAATCTGAGTTACTTGACAAGGTTAAGCTGCCCCACGGCCTGCCTATCATTGTCTGTAGCCTGGATGTCTGCCTTGCCACCAACCATGTTCGTCTTGGCTCTGCCCTGCATCTTGTTACCACAAACCTATCCATTCCTTCCAATTCAAGGGCATCACTCTAACATTTCTCACTATAAAGCATACACTCCTGATCTTATTTCTCAACCGCCACTTGGTTTTTTTATTCTAATATGTTAGAAATACTAGAAAAAGGTATACCTATATCCATCATCACCAACTCACCTTTGACATCTAGTTACTTCAACTCAGTAAGGTTTTCACCATCTCTTTCCATAAAAATCCCGTCTGTCAAAGTCATCAAGGACAGCCATGTTGTGGAATCTAATTGTATTTTTCCACTTCATATCGTATTGGATATTTCTGTAGTATATGGCCAGTCAACCCTTTCTTCTTGAATTTCTAAGCTTAGTTTCCACATTACTATACACCCACTGTTGCCATGGACACTGTTTGTTTACTCTTTCTTAGCTACATCTTCCTCTCTTTTTCTACATTGTTTTTGTTCCAAACTTCAAACACTGTCATGTCCCCTTCCCTTCTCTATGCCCACTCCCTATGTCCTTGGCCTGTTCAAGACTTCAAGTATTTTGACCCTGAGAACTCCAGAGCTTTGTTTTCTAATTTATTCCTAGACTAGATGTTTCTCCTTACTTCATGATTTTCATAAATAGCAACCCTCTAAAATTTCCAGCTCTGTGTCCACAAGTGTTACACATACACGCATCAAAATCTAAATTGGAGCCACTTGCAAATGAAAATTCAGTCTTCCTCAAGGGAGTCCCACTAGGGAAACAAACTACTCTTAAGGGTAGGCTGCTCGCCCATCAGTAGGTGGCCGACAGAGGGTGAGCCCAGTTGCATATTTGAAGGTTCCTTGTCTCATAATGTCACGTCAGAGTTTTCCTCTTTTCATCTTATTATTTTATGTCATTATTTTTATTTCATTTCATTTATTTATATTTTTCCTTCTGTCTTTTTACTTTACAGGTGTTATATATTATAGCTTCCAGTTTAGGTTTTTATAGGATTCCTGTGTACACAAATGAATGGATCTTTGTTTCTTGTGCTTACTCTTGGACACTTTTCTTTCTGTTTTGTCCTATTCCAAAATGGTAGTTTCTGCTTTATCAAATGATAAGACATGATATATGATAATACATGATGACATTTGTGAGTAACAATTAAGGCCCTAAGTTGAAGAGTAGATTAAATAACCTACTTTTTGTTCTATCTTCCCTATATATTTCTATATCCCACCTTCTTTCTTTTCCTTTTCTTTTTAATTTTTTTATTAATTTATTCTTGTTACATCTCAATGGTTATCCCATCCCTTGTATCCTCCCATTTTCCCTCCCTTCCATTTTCCCCTTATTCCCTTCCCCTATGACTGTTCCTGAGGGGGATTATCTTCTTTCTTTTCAACCCCTATGTCCATACCTATCAAAGAAAGATAAAGGAAAAAAGAGACATAACTGAATATCCAACCTCGTTTTCTCTCTGAATAAGACCAATACTAAATATAAGCAACTCCCAATGAAAATAAACATCTGCATCCCAAGAAAGAAAACAAAAACCTACCCAACCCGCCTTAGGGGAAATGAGGCATTGTTCTCTTAGGGTTTATTCTGGCTGATTTGTGATGAATAATACCTCTGTAGAGGCCCAGATAAAATTGGGGAAAATGGTTAAACAAGCCAGGAATAGCATTTGTGGCCCAGTTTCTAAATGTAGAGAAATTCCAGGCTTAATAGGAGTCCTGTGTGGGACAGCCTGAAATGCTGGATCAGAGGCTTTCTTCAAAGCTGTCCTGGGAGCTGTCCTGTTCTGATGAGTAACAGCAACTGAAGCACTTGGGACTGGAACATGAAGGATGCAGGACGTCAGCATCCAGCATGCTGAATGAGTCCTGTCAGGTCTGATCCAGCATCAGGATCTGGTTCTTTTATTCTGAAAACATATAATTTCTCACAAGTATTATACAGTCCTAAAATTATAAGTATATGAGATGTTCCAGATACACAGAACAATTAAGGCTGGTTCTCTGCTGTCTGTATGAGAAGAAGAAAGATATCTGCAAAATTCATTCATGCTATATGAAGAATAGCACCTAATAGTAAGTCACATTTGTTACCAACAAGAAGCCTTGTCCATACATAGACATTCATGTCTCAGCCAGTCTCAGAGCTATTCCCGTGGAGTGGGATTAGCAATATAAGTTACCTCATTGTGAAATGCAAATCAAAGCAACTCTGGAATTCCATCTTACACCCATCAGAATGGCTAAGATCAAAAATTCAAGTGACACCACATGCTGGCAAAGATGTGGAGAAAGAGGAACACTCTTTCATTGCTTGTGGGAATGCAAACTTGTACAACCACTTTGGAAATCTATCTGGCACTTTCTCAGAAAACTGGGAATAGGGCTTCCTCAGAATCCAGCTATTCCACTCCTTGGAATATACCCAGAAAATGCCCCACCACACAACAGGGACATATGCTCAACCATGTTCATAGCAGCCTTATTCATAATAGCCAGGACATGGAAACAGCCTAAGTGTCCCTCAGTTGAAGAATGGATAAAGAAATTGTGTTACATTTACACTATGGAGTACTACTCAGCTATAAAAAAATGAGGAAATGTTGAAATTTCTGGACAAATGGATGGAATTAGAAATGATCATACTGAGTGAGTTAACCCAGAAGCAGAAAGACTCATATGGTATATACTCACTTATAATTGGACACTAGCCCAAAAGGGATGTCCCATTAAAATCTTCATTTACCAGGAGATTGGAATAGATGTGAGGATATCCTACTGGGACTCTAGGTAAGAGAAATATAGGAGATGGGAGAAATAGAAGGATAGAAGGATCCAGAGGACCTTAGAAACCTACAAGAAGAACAGCGTAACAGGTGGATCAGGTCCAGGGGATGTCTCCTCAAACTATTGCACTAACCAAGGACAATACAAGTAGTAAACACCTACTCTGATCTAACCAACCGACAGGACATTCTCCGAAGTTATGGGGAGAGCAGGGACTAACTCTGACATGAACTCTGGTGCCCCATATTTGATGACCTCCCCTTGGTGGGGAGGGGAGCCCTGGTGGCACTCAAAGAAAGAATAGGCTGGCTACCAAGATGAGACTTGATAGCCTGTGACCATAAAGTGTGGGAGGAGATCCCCCTCAATCATAGACCTAAGGGAGGGCAATAGAGTGGGGGTAGGAGGGAGGGAGGAATGGGAGAATACAAGTAATGGGATAACAATTGAGTTGTAATCTGAATAAATAAATTAATAATAATAAAAATGTTACTTCATTGTTCTGCAGTTTGAATTATTTATATCAGGATTGTAGCCCCCTCTCTCATCACCTCTTGATGCCACCCTCCCTCCCTCATCCTCTCTCCCTCACTCATTAGTATAGAATTTTGTATATTGATGAAAAATAAGTATAATTTTTAATATATTGGTATAAAATTCAAATTTAAGATTATTCTTCACACATATTGTATATATTTCTATTCTCATATGAGGTATTGTACCCATAAAACTCAATGATAATACAAGGTTTACTTCCAGTACCTTGAAACTGCAATTGCAGGATATTTAGGATAAGTAAGTAATACAAGCTAATTGTTAGTTGATCAAATCATGGTCATGTCATTTTTAATGCATTTTTTAATTAATTTATTCTTGTTACATCTCAATGTTTATCCCATCCCTTGTATCCTCCCATATTCCCTCCCTCCCTCCCTTTATTCCCCTCCCCTATGACTGTTCCTGAGGGGGATTACCTCCCCCTGTATATGCTCATAGGGTATCAAGTCTCTTCTTGGTAACCTGCTGTCCTTCCTCTGAGTGCCACCAGGTCTCCCCCTCCAAGGGACATGGTCAAATGTGAGGCACCAGAGTACGTGAGAAAGTCATATCCCACTCTCCACTCAACTGTGGAGAATGTTCTGACCATTGGCTAGATCTGGGTAGGGGTTTAAAGTTTACCGCCTGTATTGTCCTTGGCTGGTGGGTCATGTCATTTTTATCACAAGAAAATACATCTTAGGTTTAACAGATAGAGATGATTCTATTGATATATAAGGTAAAATAATTAGATAAGGTCTTCAAAAGCCTCAGAGACCTACTGAATTTGGCATTTAAAGATGTTTTTATTATTTTAAAGATTCTTTGTCAACAAGACATGCTAACTCCTGGCAACACCCAGCCTATCTCAAAGAAGATGATTAATATCAAAGAAACTGCTTATGGAGGTGGCTTCAAATGTGGCAAACCAGCCACGGGGCAAAATGTCCTCATTTCTGCCTCAGACAGAATTATCCCTAAAAATGGACAAGCTTGGATGCAGGAAGAGTCGATGGTCAAACTCTGCCAAGATAGGGTAAGGGTAAGCAAATTCTCAATAGTTCCTGCCTCACAAATATGTCTGTCAGATATACTGGGCTAGAAGGCTGAAGAGGATATCTCCAATAGAGAGTTTTGAGTGACTGTTCTGGCAACAAACTTTCTCTTTCATTTTTTCATTTTGGAAGCTAACCTGCACTTCTGGTTTACTATGGTAATTAAGTTTTATTCCTTCTCAAGTCTCTGATGAGGTTGAAAACCAGATAGTTTAGTCATACAATTAAGCTTAGCTGTCTAGGGGTTAAGATGCTTTTAGGTCTAGGTAGATGTCTTAAGTTTATAGAGATGATATGTGATAGATTGATTTATATTCAGAATTTTACACACACCAAGATAGGAAAGATATTTTCTTCAAGTTTGTCAAATACAAATAACCAAAACACTATGAATGTAAACATTTATATAATTCCTGATTGTTTCACAGTTCTTTCTACTGTATGTAGTTCATTTTCTTTATGTATAGTGATATAAATATATATGTAAAAAAGAAATATAATAAAAAGGAGAAAAAGATATCATAATATTATTATTCTTTAGATGCCTGTTTGATTTCTGATTAGAGACAGACTGGTAGTGGACCTAGATGGGAGTAGAGGTGAGGTGTGGGAGGAGTAGAGGGAGTGGAAATCATAATCAGGATATGTTATGTGCAGAAAACCCTATTTTCAATTAAGGGGAGGGAGTCTAAATCTGAACCCTCCTATTCTACATTAAATGCTGACTTTCCACATTAGAGTGATATAAACTCCAATTCTGTAGTTAATAAAAACAGTAATGTTGGGGTCGTATTGGTTTTTACCCTTTTTGAAATTATTTAATTTTTCCATTTATTTATTTTAGAGCCTGATCCCAGCCCCTCCCTCCATCCTATCCTCCAAGTCACACTTGCCTCCCTATTCCCATTCTCTCTTCTTCTTCTCAGAGAAGGGGAGACCCCCAAAAAGTACCAGCCTGTCCTGGCACCTCAAGATGCAGCAGGACCAAAATGCATCCTCTTCCACTGAGACCAGCCGAGAGCCAGCCCAGCTAGGGAGAAGGGATCCAAAAGCAAGCAACAGAGTCACAGGCAGCTCTTATTCCCATTGTTAGGGGACGCACATGATGACCAAGTTGGACATCTAGGTCCAGTCCATGCAGGCTCTTTGATTGGTGGTTCAGTCTCTGTGAGCCACCATGGGCCCAGGTTAGTTTACTCTGTAGGTCTTCTTGTAGTAGCCATCACCCTTCCAGATCCCTCTATCCTTCTCCGTACGTTTCCAAGAGAATTCCCTGAGCTCTGCTTATTGTTTGTTTGTGGGTCTCTGCATCAGCTACTGGATGAAGCCTCTCAGAAGACAGTTATTCTGGGCCTCTGTCTGTAAGCATAGCAGAGTAGCATTAATACTGCCAGTGCTTGGGTTTCTCCCATGGGGTGGGGCTCAAGTTGGACCAGTCATTGGTTGACAATTCTATCAACTCTGCTTCATCATTATCCCTCTACATCTTATAGGCAGGACAAATTTTCAGCCAAGTGTTTTATGGGGGAGTTGATGCCCCCCACCCCAGCCCTCTTACCATGTAACTTGTACCTTTCATTAGCAGTTCTGTTAGGGATATCTTAAAACTTCATCCTGAATCTAAGCATATCATACATTACTGACGGACCACATTATCTGTTCTGTGTCATCCAAGTAGTATCTTACCTACTTATTGTGCTTAGTTCTACTTTGTTCTTGCATCAGTGTTAGTTATTCTTCTTGTTGATATGATAAAACACCCCAACAAATAAACTTAAAGAAAAAAGGGTTAGTTTTGGCCCACAGTTTGAGGGTATAATCCATTATGGTGAGGGGCAGTCCCAGAAGCAGGAGCTTGAGGCAACTAGCCAACTTGTATCCATAGTCAGAAAGCAGAAAGAGATGAAAGCTTGTATACAGCTTGCATTATTTTTGTACAGTCCAGGAACCAAATATAGATTCTACTCACATAGTTTAAGTCTTCCCACCTCAGTTGACCTACGCAAGACATCACTCACAGTCATAGCAGTAGGCTAAACTACTCAAGATGACCTCTCATAGACGCACTTAAATGTTGTCTCTTAGGTGATTCTAGATTCAGTGAGATAGACAGTTAACACTAGCCATCACATATATCCATTAACTATTGACATAAAAATCATAAGAGCCCTTAATCCCAGTCTGGAGGCAGAACCAGATAGATCTCTGTGAGTTCAAGGCCAGCTTGATCTACATTGTAAGTTCCAGACCATCCAGAGTTACATAGTGAAATCTTGATGTAAATTAAACCATTTATCTGACACATAACATGAATAAAAATATAATTGCTTCTAAAAAATAAGTCATATGAGTAGCCCTAATAAAATAAGAAAGATCATATTTAAATAGTAATGAGTTAATTTAACTACTAGTTTGATTTTCTAATGTTATAGATAAAAACTGAAGTTCTTTTGGTAGTTTAAGATTGCCAGAAGAAATTTTTCAGAAGTTTCAATGAGATATTTTCTCCAAATAAGAGAATCAGAGAATGATTTTTATAAAAATGGAGACTTTGCCTATTTTGGGCAATCATGTTTTGGGGAAGAATGGGCATTGAAAAGTAAGAGCATTCATTCAAGGCCCAGAACATAGTAAATACAGAAGCTATAAAATGGAATGTTCATGAATTTTTAAGAAGAAAATGACCATAGATCCATGAATATTTTATGGGGAGACATTAAAAACAAGGTAAATTTGAATCTGATCATGAAATTCCATATACAATGTTTTGCATTGTTTTTGGTAGCCAACAGTGTACGAAAGGGTAACAAATGATCACAGAGAAATGATATCATGGAATTGTGAACAATGGTCTGAAAGCAAATTGTCAACTAAAGGGGCAAAGAGATCCCAGTGAGACACACTTATCACATCATGGGTGAGGAACAATATCATTAGGGAAAGAGTGAGGGCAACAGCAAGCTGCAGGAAAAAGATCAACAAGATGGTTTATTGATGACATCAGGAATTTGATCCATGATTATACAGTGTGTGTTTGAAAAGCTGTTGCAGTCCTAGATATGGGCACAAGCCTTCCAAAGCATAAAACTGGCAGATGGCTTCCAGAGAACTGGTCAGTTAGAAAGCACAGCTAACTCTGAAGTTACTCTGAAGATTAAAACACAAGTTGAGACCCCAGTATTCACAGTCCTTGAAACCAGAGTGCTTTGGAGTTCAGGTTTTGGGAGGATTGTCACACATATGTTATAAATAATCAAGAGGCTAGAACACAGATCTAGGCACAGAAAATAGTTATGTTTAACATAACCTTTACATAAGAGCCTGAAGACAGCTTCATACAGCATTCCTGTGGCATCTGTACAGAATTTTACAACTGTGGCATCATATTGGAGCTCAAGAGTTTTGAATTTTGGAGCACTGAGATTTCAGTCTTTTACGTAAAAATGCCCAACATGTAATGTAAAATATTAAATTTTCTTTATTTTATTCATCTTTAGAAATAGCACATATAAATAATTCAAGTCATGTGCTTATATTGCTGTTATGAAACTCAGACAGAATTCTTTACATGAGGATTAACTGGGTGCGAGGGCCAGATAGGGTGTGTGTAGGGTGATAGAGGAATCAAACCTGACTTTGGTTCCTTGCATTCCAACTTTTGATCCACCTCATTAAAGCCTTTCCTTTATACTTAGTGTAGACAGCTTTTATCCACAAGATATTATCCAAGAAAACATGAGTGGGCACGTACCCTGCAGCTGTCATGTAATATCTCTTCAGTATAAAGCAGATGCGTCATGCAGTGCAGAATTCATAACTTTGCGCAAGTCAAGCTTTATTACACCTGGCATTATTGCTTCATCTCAGGGCACCATTACGCTGCCATGTGGCATCATATTCTCTAGGTAGAAAATGTTACTACAGAAAATCACTCTCCATTCTTCATGGTCCCGTGATATATATTTGTTCCTTTTCAGGATATTTTTTAGGTAGCACATAAATATATTATTTTCATTATCACATTATCATAAGTGTTTCTTGTGCTTGGGCCACATTCATCTTCTTATTGCCCATGCTTATCTCTCTCTACTTTTTGCTACTCTCTTTTCTTCTCTTCAATAGTCCATACCCCTTCTGCTCTCAATCTGTATGCATATTTGTGTGCTTATGCATATTCTGAATATTAGGACAATAATGATTTTCAACTTTTGTTTATGAACCCTTTTCTATTTTTGGAAAGTTTTGTAATGTTTACAATCAACCTTGGTCATAGGTCATATCTACCAATCTTTTCTCTCCAACTCCCCTTATTCCTTCAAGCATATCTCCAAACTCTTTGCCAACTTCCTGTCTCGTTTTAAATAGTCAACTGAGTCCAATCAGTGACACCTTTATTTCTATACTTATACTAAATATTATTGTTTCCCTTTTAAAAAAAACAATGTCATGCTCTTTAGTCATCAGAGAAATGCAAATCAAAACAAGTCTGAGATTCTGTCTTACACCCATCAGAATGACTAAGATCAAAAATTTAAGTGACACCACATACTGGCGAGGATGTGGAGAAAGAGGAACACTCCGTCATTGCTGGTGGGAATGCAGACTAGTGCAGCCACTTTGGAAGTCTATCTGGTGCTATCTCAGAAAACTTGGAAACTTCCTCAAGACTCAGCTATTCCACTCCTTGGAATATACTCAGAAGATGCTCCAGCATACAACAGGGACATATGCTCAACCATATTCATAGCAGCCTTATTTATAATAGCCAGAACATGGAAACAGCTTAAGTGTCCCTCAATAGAAGAATGGATAAAGAAACTGTGGTACATTTACACTATAGAATACTATTCAGCTATTAAAAACAAGGAATTTCCAAAATTTGTTGACAAATGGATTGAACTAGAAATGATCATAATGAGTGAGCTAACCCCGAAGCATAAAGAGTCAAATGGTATATACTCACTTATAACTGGACACTAGCCAAAGGGGCAGGTCCCCTGAAAGTCTTCACTTACCAGATAAGTGGGACAGAGGGGAGGACATCCTATTGAGACTCTAGGTGAGAAAAATATAGAAGATCAGGAAATAGATGGATCCAGAGGGTCCTAGAAACCTACAAGAAGAACACTATGGTGGTTGGATCTGGGCCCAGAGGGTTCTGCTCGATCTAAGGCACCAACCAAGGACAATATGTGCAGTCATCATCAAACCCCTACTCAGATCTAGCCAAGGGACAGAACCTTCTCCACAGTTAAGTGGAGACTGGGGACTGACTTTCACAGGATCTCTGGTGCCCCATATTTGGCCATGTCCCCTTGATGGAGACTTGATACCCTAGCATCATATTCAGGGGGAGGAGGCCTCCCTCTGTCACAGTCATAGGGAAGGGGCATGGGGTGAAAGTGGGAGGGAGGGAGGAATGGAAGGATGCATGGGATGGGATAGCAAATGAGGTGTAATATGAATTATTTTATTTTTCAATAAAAATGTGTTTAAAAAGTAAAAAAAAAAAAAGAATGTCATGCATGTGTAAAATGTACTGTATGATCCTCCTCATTTCTCCCATTACTTTTCTCAAAATCTCCCTCCCAATCTTGGAATCCCCATCTTCATTTCAACTCATTTCTCCTTACTTTCATGTCTTGATGTACATATGTGATTGTGTGCATACCTGTGAACTCTGTACTATGTGTGTGTGTGTCATGTGTGTATTTCTGTGCACATGTGTACATGTCTGTGTATGTGTATATATGACTACATTCTGTATGTGTATGTGTGTGTGTTGCTCACATTTATATGTGTATGCAATGTTTGTTTGTGTGTGTGTGTGTGTGTGTGTGTGTGTGTCAAGTAGCCACAGCCACTATGTGTTCATGGTTACAACAGCCTTTTCATATCAAGAAGAGAGTGTTTCACAAAAACTCATTCCTATTCTCCACCTTTTACAGTCTTTCCATTTTTCAGTAAGCATTTTCAACTATGCAAGTAAAGAGATAGACGGCTCATAAATAACACAGACTCTAAATAGAGCTGCAACTTTATTTAGAAAACATCTAAGTCAAAAGATTCATTTGAATTTCAGTTTATGTCTTGGAAACGATACGTTCAACATGCTAATGTTCATTTGTTACTTTTCTTTTAAGAATTAACCATATTTTATTTTGTTTGAATCACGTTTTCTTGAGTTTTACAGCTTTATTGAAGTGACTTATGTTCAAACCATAAATATTCAATGCATACAACCACAAGAGTGTGAAGACATGAGGGTCCTAAAATGCCAACCCCATAGTGGACACAATGAGCCTACCCAGCACCTCCATGATGTTCCTAGTGTCTCCGCATTTTTTTTTATAAGACACCACGTGTGCACCGTTACTCAGTTTAAAGTGTAATTACCTGTTCATTACTGTTAGCGGTATGCAGCGGTGTACACAGATATCTAGTCTTGTATAGCTACAACCCTACATTCATGGGGCATTCCTATTTCCCCTTTGCCAGCATGTAGACCTGATTACCCCCTGCTTCCTTCAGTTTGGTTCCTTTATATTCCTGAATTAGCAAATGCTGAAGTTCCATCCTGTGACTATCTTGTTTCACTCAGGTTCCTGTCCTTGGTCAGCTAATAATATTTTATAGTCCTACATAATACATAACATCTTACTTTCCCTTGGTCATTGGTTGTCAATGGTCATTTGAATTGTTTAAAATTCTTTCCTCCTAGGAAGAAGACCCTCAATGAACATAAGAGCACATATGCCTCTCTGAGTTTCTACTTTCAACTTTTTTGGCACATAATTAGGAGTGGACTTTAGGATGATATGACAGTTGCCTTTTTAAGTATTAGATGTACCTCTATTTTGTTTTTCATAGTGTGTTCAGAGTTTTATATTGCCACAACATGATTTTATGACTATTTAATATTAGTATTAATGTTGCTTGCCTGTTTGTTGGAGGCAATGTCTCACTGCATAGCCTTGGCTGACCTACAAATTTCTATGCACACCATGTTGGGATTAAAAGTGTGTGCAACCACATCTGGCTTAAAGTTTTGAAACTGTACTTATGTCGCAGTTGTGTGGGGTATATGTGCCCGAGTGTGGAGGTCAGAGGAAAACTTTCAGGAGACTCTCATCCCCTTCCAGACTCTGGGTCCTGAAGGTGGAACTCAGGTGGTCAAGCTTGGTGGCAAGTGTCTTTAACTGCTGATCCATCTGGCTGAGCCTCCATCTCTGAGTTTTGATAGTTCTACATCTATGACAGCAGTTATTACCTTGATATCACACATGGATTATGTTTATTGCATATATATAGGTATGTATATCATATTAATAACCTTGGAAAAATATATACTAGGTAAATATTTCGATCACAAGGTGGCATGTCACCACAAATTCATTATCTTGTACTGGTTAAGACATAACTCATAAAATCCGAAGCCTAAGACTATGGATGTTCATAGTGCCACATGGCCTCTGTGAGTCTGGAACTGGGGAGTGCCTTAGCTGGGTGGTTCTGGCTTCAGATTCTCCTTGAGGGTTCATTTAAGACACCCAGACCTGTAGTCCCCAGAGAGTCAAGGTAAGCTGAAGGCTTCCCTTTCATGCTCAGTGTAAGGCAACTGTTCACAGCCTGCCTGGGTGCACACTTCACACAGAGACTGGCTCCTCTATGAGGAAATGGAACAACTTCTCCGGTAAAGTGAGGAAAAGGACCACTCAGAGTACGCACAGTAGAAAAATGAGGCTCTCAGAAGACCGTCTTAAAGGCTGACTGTTGAAGACCCCCTCCCACCCCACACCCACCTGTAAACCAATACAAAAAGCTATTTAAGTGGAAGAAAAAGCACGCCATTTGTGTAGATTGCAATTTATCAATTAAGGATTCAAAGGATGTTCCAATATGAATCTATGGGCTCATATAAATCCTATCAAACTGTGTAGTAAATGGGTCTTGGTTCTGTGGTAATTACTCAAACAAAACTGTTTATCTGAGAGGCAGCCTCGAGAAATGAGGATGGGAGGATTATTTTGAAGATGCCAGAAAGAGGCATCCAAATTAATCTTCCGGTTCAAAATAATTCAAGTCATAATGTGGCAGATAAATATCCTGAAGTCAGAATTGACATAAAAATGCAAATAAAAAGATTTATTTGGGGTGTGACTACATGAAACACAAGTGGAGGGATGGGGAAGGAGAGGGGTGGAGGGAAGCAGATAACAAATGTAGCTTACTGGGAAAGCCAGATCCTAATGCCAGAACAGAGCTCCTATCTGCAATACAGAGAAGGCTTTAGGTTGCTGATGAAAGAGGATCTCACTACAATATCCCAGGCTGACCTGGAACTTGTGACTCTCCTGCCTCATCCTCCTGAGTGCTTCAATTGCAAGCATGTGCAGTCTTGGTAAACTTCACCCTTTTCTTCTCAATGCACCAAGGGACTGTGTGTTTTACATATCAGCTGTGGCAAGCTGGTGGCTGAGGGGAGCACCCAGGGATTTTATGGCATTCATTCCCAGGCAGTTCTAGGTAGTCATACATAGTGACAGGGTGGTCTTCGAACCTCCTCAAATCTGAAACAAAAGAAAAATAAATGAGAAAGAAACCCAAGTAAGCATCAGCCATTGGGAGTGGAATCGGCTTGCAGTGAAATTGTACGATCTAAGAGTGCAGGCAGAGCTATGAAAGCTTCCACACAGAATACACCTAGGGTGGCATATGCACCCTCGGTGACAAACACTGTGGCTGCTGCAGATATAATGGACAGACCTATGCAGGTATTTATAGGTTCATTTGCAATTTTTGTGACCATGGTTCATCTAACTTGTCACCAATCGTGGCATCCTAAATGAAAATGTGTGTTCATAGAAACCAATCTATTACAAAAGCAAACACACATCCCAAGCAGCCTCCTCAGCTCTGTCTCCAGTTGGAATGGAAGTTCTCTGTAGTATCATGGATGTTTTTACTTCAAAGACACCCTCGGATAGCAGCTGGAAGAGGTGGTATGTGAATGTTCCCTGGTCCTTTCAGGTGAGCAATGCTAAGAGAGAGTCATCACATACCTCAACAACTCCAAACATCACCATGACCACAAGGAACAATTCCTGTTCCTCTCACTCTTGCAGACCCAGTTTCCTATGATTCTTTACCTATATCTCTTAGATTATCTACAAACACACAAAACAACTGCAAAACCAAAATCAAATTATCAGTAAAAATAAAAAATAAAAAAATGTCTGAACAAGTAACCATCTATGTCTAAGCAATTACCAATCACCAAGCACCCATTTTGGTTAGAGTCTTGAGCAAAATTGCAGTGGGTACTGCAAACTACATCACCATGAGTCATCAGCATTATCCTCACATGTATCCTGTTGAAAATAGCCTTTATCTTCGCAATAACATATTTCATCTTGCTTGAAAAGTGGCTTTGGAATGACTCACTCCATTTTCCACCTCTTTGGGGGAGGCAAGGTAATTACTAATACTTTGTTTCTAGGAGACAGACACGTTGTAGATCTTTGGAGAATTTGTCCTCATATTTGGGGCATCAGTGGAGCCAAAGCATAAATTATAGTCAAATATCAAGCTCTATGGAAAATGAGGTAAGATCCAAACAAATCCTCCCAAATGTCCTCTGTTCCCCCTAAATAAGAAAAAGGTTTTTTTATTTTAAAAAATAAGCCTGAGGCCTTCTGAAAAACAAATTATACACACAGCCAGACCCTAAGCAGAGTGCAGAATTTTCTAAGGCTTGTCTATAGAGACAGTCAGTGTTGATGTATTTCCTTCAGACTTTTTCTCATATGTAGTGTACATCACCCTTGCCCATGCTAAAGCTGCATTTTAACCAGATCAAACCTTATCATTCTGTGTCTGTGTGTACAGCCTATCTTCACTTTCATTTTGTGCTTTCTTTTTACATTGTAGTGTGTGTGTGTGTGTGTGTGTGTGTGTGTGTGTGTATAGAAGGTAAGTACATATTGTGGCATGAATGTGGTAGTCAGAGGAAAACTTGTAGAAGTTGATACTCTCCTTCTACCATATGGGTCTCAGGATTCTACCTTAAGTCCTTAGGCTTTGCAGCAAGTGCCTTTTCCCTGAGTCATATTGCCAGGCTCAACAGCATGCACTCAGCATAAGGACTGTTTCCAAGATTGGCCTTCTTTCCTGACATGTGAATGTCCTGTTGTAAGACAGGAAACACTGTCAATAAAACAAAGTGACAGGCTACAGACTGGGAAAAGATCTTCACCAACCCTACATCTGACAAAGGGCTAATATACAAATTATATAAAGAACTCAAGAAATTAAACACCACCAAAGCAAATAATCTGATTGAGAAATAGGGCTCAGAACTAAACAGAATTATTAACAAAGGAATATCAAATGGATGCAAAACAATTAAAGAAATGTTCAGTGTCCTTAGTCATCAAGGAAATGCAAATCAAAACAACTCTGAGATTCAATTTTACACCCATCAGAATGGCTAAGATAAAAAAAAAAATCTCAAGTGACAGCACATGCCGGCAAGGATGTGGAGAAAGGGGAACACTCCTTCATTGCTGGTGGGACTGCACACTTATACAACCACTTTGGAAATCAGTATGGCCCTTTCTCAGAAAATTGGGAATAGGGCTACCTCAAGACCCAGCTATTCCACTGCTTGGAATATAACTGGAATCTGGAAACAACCTAGATGTCCCTCAGTTGAAGACTGGATAAAAAAACCCGTGGTACATTTACACTATTGAATAATACTCAGCTATTAAAAACAAGGAAATCTTGAAATTTACAGGCAAATGGTGGAACTAGAAATGATGATCATCCTGAGTGAGTTAACCCAGACCCAGAAAGATACACATGGTATAGACCCACTTAAAATTGGATACTAGCCCAACATGAATGTTTTCTGAGAACCTTCGCTCAGCAGGGGATTGGGACAGATGCTGGGACTTGTTATTGTGACTCCAGGTGACAGGGCTATGGGAAAATGGGGAAATAGAAGGACTCAGAAGGTCCTGCAACCCTACAGGAAAACCATCAAGGCTGGCAGATCTGTGCCAAAGAGGGCCTGCACAAACTACTATACCACCCGAGGACAATGCATGCAGTAAACCTATCCAGATCTAGCCAATTCACAGTACATTCTCCACAGTTGTGTGGAGAGGAAGGACTGACTTTTGTGTCTCCTATTTGACCACTTCCCCTTGATGTAGAGGCCTGGTGGTACTCAGAGGAAGGGGAAGCAGGCTATCCAGATGAGACCTGATAAGCTATGATCATATGGTGGAGGAGGAGGTCCCCTTCTGTCACAGGTCTAGGGGAGGGGAATAGAGTAAAAGAGGGAGGGGGGAACAGGAAGATACAAGTGAGGGGATAACAAATGGGATGTAATCCGAATAAATTATTTAAATAAAAAATCACAGCTCATCATCAGACTCTCATTTTATTATGTAGAAAGGAAACTGAAGCTCTTCTATGACTTCAGATATCAGCCAAGGACACTCAGGGTACCCTGCAATATAACACATTCCCTCTACTAAGCATTAAAGTTCTGAAAACTATCAACTTTTGTGCTGAAAATTAAGCACAAATTATTTTAGTCAACTATAGGACTGTGTAAGATTTATAGTAGAAATATAAACAAAATCCACAAGGTCACTACGTATGATACTTGGAACTGTTTTGATGCCACAGAGGTGTGGCCTATTTGGAATATTATATGGCTGTAGCCATGGCCACTGATTGTGAATGTTGTTTAGACCTTGGCAAGTTTTACTTGTTTGACCCAGCTGATTTCACATCCCCACTGCTGTTCTAACATTTAAACAGCAAGCACATACCGATGGCATATTTCACAATGAAGCCATCTGTTTTACTTGACTTTACATAAACACATTAACCACCTTTAAATTTTTCTTATTAACCTGAAAAAGTGAAATCAATATAACTGGAGATCTTATACCACTAGAGTCACAAAGACAAAGCTGAGTCTTGGAATGGTGATGTTTGGTTGTTAACAACTGTGAGAGGTAGAAGAGCTCACCCACTTTGCATCATCATTGCAATAGATTTCCTCACACACACATACATTTTCATAGGGGATGTCAAGATTGTTGACAAACTAGGCAAGCCATAATTGCAGAAATGCCAAGTGAGGCTATGAAACTTCATATTCTTTATGACTTCAATTTTCCAAGATATAAGAACAATTAAAAGAATCAATTGCTCCTTTTGATTTTACATTTGGACTCACAGAGTTGTTATTTCAGTGAATAACCAGGTCATTCTCTTCTTTGACTGGAGGAAGGTTTTTAATATCAGCTTCTTTTTTTGTTTTTGTTTTTGTTTTGTTTTGTTTTGTTTTTTGAGACAGGGTTTCTCTTTGTAGCCTTGGCTGTCCTGGACTAACTTTGTAGACCAGGATCGAACTCACATCGATCTGCCAGCCTCTGTCTCTCGAGTGCTGGGACAAAAGGTGTGCGCCACCACCACCCAGCTAATATCAGCTTCTTATACTGAAAAAAGATAGCCAATTAAAGCAAATAATCAGAATGCACATTTCACATATCACGTGCCAATTTATCTGTCATTTGGCAGATCATTTTCAATCGACCTTTCAGAACCATTCAATAACTTATCTTCCAACACACACATGCACACACATGCACACACATAACAAAGACATTTTATTGTTTAGTTCTTTCCCACTCAACCTTCTTCTGCCTGATTACTCACTACACCATACAGCATTTCCCTTGAATCCTGCAAGAAGCTCCGTGTTTTTCTGTTAATCACTCACCCCGTCTTATATGTACTGTATACCCACATACACACTATTATGTATAGCATTAAACTAGGAAATCCATCCATAATTTTGTTTATGACTTTCAAACATTTATAAAATTTGCCCAAACCTGTTTTCCTATAGCCCCATGTTTCATTTTGAAGCTTTGTTTTCTCCACAGTGAACTTCCCTACATATTTCCATGAACTGAGTTTCAAAGTACCACATATCATTTTTACTTACAATGAGGATGGCTGCCTTTCTGTGTATTAAAGTTTAATAACAGATCGTTGCTCTCTTCTGTCATCTCCTCTGCCAGCACTACAGACTTCAATCCTTTGAGGTTTACAGTGAGCTTTATGAACACGCACACCTTCCTCCAGAGATCTGCTGTTATAAAACTGTCTTGGATTTGATATTATGTTTATTTGTTTTCATATTTACCTTGGTTTCACTCTTCCAAATAGACCAAAATTGTGTTAAAAGTTGGGCTTTGACAGCATTTGTTATAAGTGAATTCAAGGCAGATCTTAATTTTCACAAAATCGAGTAGACCTCCTTTGGAACAGAGAGGGCTTTCTTTTAAATTTATTATTGTTTTCAAATAGTGTGTGTTGACATTTGTCACTAGGAACTTTTGTTATTGTTCTTTGACAGATATGTTGTAAATTATACCAAAGAGAAAAGGCTGAGAGACCCTGGACTTAGAGATAAAACAATAAAGTGAACTTTATTCAAACCACTTCTTGGGGTTTCATGGGCAAGAAATTCGCCTTTATCTTGTGGCTTCTTTCTCTATACATATTTGAAAGCTGTAAACATGGCCCTTTCTGAGGGTATTTGAAAACATAGAACATCTACTCCATCTTACATTCAAATCATTTTAGCTATCCCTGAGATACTAACCTTCCCTGCTGTACCTTCCGGTGCTTCTGTGGACCCTCTCTCTAGGGGTTAGTTAGTGGGCTTTGCTCAGCCATGTGGACCCAGTGTCTCTTCTGCTTGGTTCTTGACAATAGCCCTTCCTTGTGCTCCTTGGCATGGACCTAGCAATGCTTTGACCATGATTCAGTGTAACTTGGACCTTGACAGTGAAAGGACCATAGGCAGGAAATGAAATATATAACAATGATACCTCTTGTCATTTTTCCCAACCCAGCATACCAGCTGATGTCTACAGTGTCCCCAGGAAGCACTGAGATGCATTGTGTATTGCCACTTGCCACTTGCTGCCTGGTGTCCTTACTGGGATAGACTTCTTTGCTTAACTTCTCTCTTTATTGTGCAAGAAAAAACTCACTGTTTCTACAAGTGCAGATAAAGTCATTCTTGCAGGCATCTCTCAGGCACCATCTTTCCTACTTACCAGAGGGAACTTTGCTCCATTGCTCCATGGTCTGGTATCGTGAAGTTTGGGGTTTTTTATTTAATTAATTTATTCAGAGTACAAGTCAATTGTTATCCCACCCCTTGCTTCCTCCTGTTTCTCCCTCCCTCCTGCTTTCACTCTATTCTCCTCCTTCATGTCTGTGACTGAGGGGGACCTCCTACCCTACTATATGGTCATAGGCTATCAAATCTCATCTTGGTAGCCTGCTTGTCCTTCCTTTGAGTGCCACCAGGCCTCCCCACCAAGGGAACATGGTCAAATATGGAGCACCAGAGTTCATGTCAGAGTCAGTCCCCATAATGATACACTCATTTCAAATAATGTTCTATTCATTGAGGCTAATCACTCACTAAGGGATCAGGCAGTCTTTGGGGAAGCTTCTTGGAATTGTCACATGGTAGTTCATTGAAAACTCTGCAGTGGCCTAGCCTATTGAAAGGGTCATCAGGACTGGGGATGCTCCCTCTGTGAATTGGAAATTTGTTTCAATTTTATTATTAAATGAAGAGATCTGTGCATTCAAAGTGGTGTTCTTCTTTGTTTTCTGGCAGAAAATTTATCCCAAGAAATCTGAGACGGTGAATGGATTTCATGGAGGCTCCATGGTCTTTCTGTCTCTCTGAGAGAAGCATGTGTTAGTCACATGATTTTAACCAGATAATAACAATTATCACAATGCCAAACACTTTAGACACATTACAGAGAAGCATAAAGGATCCAGTCACAGATGTCAGGAGAATGTAAATCCCACCAGTGATGTGGCTTTAGAACACACATCCAACAAAGCTCAGGTGGCTGCTGCATGAGGCAGATGGTCTGCAAGTGTCTGCTCTCTTGCTGCCATGTGGTGATACCCTTTTCACTTCCTGTTAACCTGGAATCAGAGCTCATCCTGTCTATTCTGTAGGCTCACTACCTATGTCTGACATTCCGGAAGTGTCTCAATGGACAGAAAAGAACACTTCATATTCCTCTCAAAACAAACAACTCTCCAAAAGGGGTAAACCTTTCTTCCCCTGACCTCCTCCCCACTCTCCCTCTGCAGGAGTTAGTTTGTCTTTGTTTTTTCCTTGATTTCTTTCCATTCCTGCCTTGTGGACACAGACCTTACCTGCTCCCTTGTTTTCAGAACTCCACCCACATGTGACCCCTCAGCCTTAGGAGGAAGCAACTCGATCTCCAAGAGTCTTCAGCCTTGAAGGTGGTTTCCAACACAAGGCCTGTGGGATTACAGAGGGCTTCTTTCCGGGGAGCTGGAGCAGGAAGTACTTTCACTTCTCTTTCAGAAAGTTTCACAACGTTTCTCTTGAATAATTGTAATTATCTTTCTGTAGAAACAATCCCTCTGGATATGATGCCTGCTAGTTCAACCACACTTCAGTGGATGGCCCCACAATCCATGAATATATGAGTAGCACAGATTGATCTCAGTAGATTACTGAAAAATCAAAAGAGGAGATGGGTTGGAAATGGGAGGAGTTGGGGGTGGAATTAGGAGATAGTACAATCAAGATGTACTGTATGACATTCTCAAAGGATCAATGAAAACATTGTATTGAGAACAAAAAAATACCACTGAATAAAAGTGCTTTAGTTTTGAGTCACTGCCTTAACAGTGTTGTATGCCACTCCTACCATCTCCTTTATAAGATGATTCATGATTTAATAACATAAAATATGTAGAATCCACTGAAGTGTTCCTCAGGCTAGAGAAAGGGAAAGATGGAGATAATTGAAGATGTCCCTGAAAACAATGTCTCTGGGTGAGTAAATTAATACATGCTAGAGTAATTGGTATCGAACTGTGTCCAACACAGAAAATCACAGGTTAACAACCTCTTGTCTCCAAGGGTATGACATTTAGAGGTTCTGCCTTGGAACTGATAAGCTTCAGATTAGACAAAAAAAATTCTCTCTCTCTCTCTCTCTCTCTCTCTCTCTCTCTCTCTCTCTCTCTCTCTCTCTCTCTCTCTCTCTCTCTCTCTCCACTAGGAAATTGTAAGAAGGTAGCCATATATAAGTTAGACATGTCCCTTTCCGAAGCCCAGCCATGCTGGCACGATGACCATAAACTTCTAGTCTTTAGAACTGTGAGAATTCTTTTGTTTCTGCCACCCAGACATTGGCATCTTGGTATGTTAATGAGAGGTGATAGACTACAAGGCAATCCTCCCCTATAATTCAGAGGGACCACTTTGACCTGCCAGGAAATGTTGTTCTCCAATCACTCTGCTCATGCATCCATGTTCCACCCTGCCATCCTCTATGCTTTGTGGGGGACATAGTCAGTGAAGCCCTTGGTGTTCTTCACTGAGCTGTTGTTGACTGGTGCTTTGGCAATGCCAGCAGAAGGCTGAGGGCAGGGAGAGAATGGATGGGTTTTCTTAGTTGCTCCTTCCCTACTGGGTACCACAATTTAACATCGACTGCAGCTCTCTGGTGGCCTCTCTTGCACAGCTCCAGCTCTACTGGGCTCATTTGGCCATATCTAACATTTGCTTTCCAAGCTGTGGCACATGTCAGTCTCCATGCACTTTAAAGGGCTGTGCCACTCCCACCAACACTTCCTTTACCCCAGCAAATATTTCCTTTAAGGAATTTCCTGTGGAACAATGAAGCATAATTCAGTTTCCTCAATACAGTGTTGACCTGACAGATGACTTCCCCTAAGCATATTGGCTCGCTCTTCCATCTCAAATTGACCCCGAGTTTGCTAAATAAGATTTAAGGTAGAGAATGACTATATTAGGAAAAATGAATTATAAAAAGAGCTCTTTTAGCCAGGGGCCTGAGGATCTCAGGTTATAAAGGATGCTCAGAGGCCAGTAGCCCAAGTTCTAAAATTCTTTCTATATCTTTCAACCTGCCCACTCTGGTAGAAACAGAATGTTCTATTGTTTCAAGAGTCCAGCCAATGTACTTGTCAACTGATCTTAGGAAAATGTTAAAATCCTTAGTCTGGTTCTGTCACCCCTAAAATACTGACAGCACAGGCAAGTTCAAATGCTTTACCCAAAATGTTAGGTTCAGAAATGTAGGAAAAGTCAGCAAATTTTCAAATTGTAGAAATTCAATCCCCAAAGTGCATGTTTCAAATATTGCAAATGCCCTGAGAGAGTCAAGGGCAGGATACTGTAGTAAACCTCATCTGTGCTTTTGCAGGCAGACATGAATATTCATAAAAAGGAAATGAAAACTATAAATAGTGTCAGACTATTTCTGGCCAGGTTTTCCTACAGAACAGGTTGCCAAGTCCCTGGTCTCCATTTTGTTTTGTTTTCTGCTTTTGGTGTTTTATTTTTTTCACTTTTTAAATTTTGCTTGTTTGTTCTTATTTTCTAGCTATTTTGCAACTACATTAATGAATGCATCTGTAACTAGTAGCCCAGTAGTGAGCTGACAGTGCTCATTCAACAGACATTAGTGGCTGCCACCCGTTAACATAATGGCAGAAGCTACAGTGTGTGTGTGTGTGTGTGTGTGTGTGTGTGTGTGTGTATTGTACATTTACACAAGAGATGAGGACCTTGCATAGTGTCAAGTTATTTGGTTGAGGATGGAGATGTTGGGCCCCAGAGAACAGCATTCCTGAGCTCGGATAGGTGGTAGATCTGGGATATGAGTTCAGTAGTTGCATCTTAAACTCTGAGCTCTCTTATGCTTCTTTGTACTCATTCCAAGAATGAAGCACACTATAAGGAGGGGTCTAGGAGGGACAATAGGGGACCATAGCATATACCATAGGCTGGCCTCTGTGCTGTACAGGACATGGGGAAGAGATTCACAGATGGGCTTGAACTAGTTAGTCAGTGAGGTCAGCAGACTAGGTAGGGTAAAGGAATTTGCATAGATGCATTTACTTTCCTTGGGTAAGACATGTTTGCCTCCATCTCATTTCAAAAATACTGAGAAAGGTGCAGATGCACAGAAGCGCTTGGAGACAGAGGCTATAGCAGGAGGCGGGCAAACTGTTCCAGAAGGCTGACCCTCTTGATGTGTCTGCTCCCACTGGATTTGATTGTGACAGCATGCAGCTGCTCTTGGGCCCTCTAATAGGATTATTCTGGCAGAGGACACTTCAGGGCTAATTAGCATAAGGATACCTTCCAGGTTTCTAGGGTTGGGACCTGGCAAATGATAAAAGGGCCCAGTCTTGGAAGGTGCCCTCTGAGATATTGAAGTGGGTTAGAGAGGGAGCCTGTCACATCTGGTTGCTGTGATAATTAGATTAGGGAACAGCGAGGGAGGGAGAGGAGGCTGCCAAGGCAACCTGTGAGGCCTGAGTGGGGGAAACCACAGGGATGAGTCTAGAGGGTCACACTGGACAGGGAGCAGTGAGCCAGAGTCAGGACAGTGAGTCACACACACAAAAAAAATCTAATTTTGGGGAGGGGGCCTTCAAGACTGTGTGCACTGTCTCCCAACCACCAGTCACCATGTATTCTTGCTTAGTAGTGATTTGCAGACCATGCCTATTCTAGATCAGTGAGTTAGCCTTGGCTGCAGTGAAGAAGAGCATCTCTAGCTTAAGATTCTAGATGCTTCTGATGAACACAGTTCCTTTGACACCAGTGTTATTCAACACTAATGTGCCAATGGTGAGACTGACATAAACAGACCCTTCTGAGATCAAACATGACAGAGACTCTACGGTCTCATTGCATTGAGCCATTTGCCCATGACAAGCCTATGTTAACCTCTCTGGTGATGCTATAGTGTTGACTGTGTTGATCTTGATCGACAGATAAGGATACTGAGATGCTAAGATGACCCAGGACTTGAGTGCAACCACACAGCAAAAAAGTGTAGGTTTCTGCTTGGTGCTTACTCCAGTTTCCTCTTCTTGCTCTCGGTCAGCATGCTATGGCTCCTGATACTCCTACCACCATCTCATCCTTATCTGCACCTTGATCATAATGCCCTAACCCACTAACTTTTCCAAAGTGCCCTGCTCTCAGGACCTTTATGCAAACCCAGCCAGCCATCAATTTTGTACATGACTATATTTCTTTCACCCATGGCCACATAGAGAAATTCTCTCTCTCTCTCTCTCTCTCTCTCTCTCTCTCTCTCTCTCTCTCTCTCTCTCTCTCTCTCTCTCTCTCTCTCTCTCTCTCTCTCCCCTTTAACAGGCATAGCCATATACATATACAAATACACACAGAGTTCATACACAGACACTGATACATAAAAAACATAAATTCTCAAACATAAATATATATAATTGTACACAAATGCACTGACACATCCACTCTCCATACCCACACCTAGATAGAGGATAGATACATAGATAGATAGATAGATAGATAGATAGATAGATAGATAGATAGATAGACAAACAGACAGACAGATAGATAGATAGATAGATAGATAGATAGATAGATAGATAGATATCACATACCTTCCTTCTTTTCCTTACACCCTGGCCTAGCAACCCTCTTGCCTTACTAGCCCTGGAGGTCCTCTCTATTGCTTGCTGCTAGTGAGGGTACATATTGGCACACCACTGCTCTTGGATTTTGCTTGGTTTGCAGGAAGGGTGGTCCTGGAAAAATGTTTTCTTTTCTATGCCTTGATTGTTAGCCAGGCACAAGCACCACTTTCCTTGCTCCAGGAAACCTTTATGACCTCTAACGTCACTAAACACCTTTCATAGATTTCCAATACACTTCATCAATAACGGTCATAACACTGGTCATCTCATAGCCTCAATTTTTAAAATTGATTGCCCTTTTCTCAGTACAGGTTTCTCCCACCATCAAGTCCCACTACAGTGCTTAGAACATGGTGGGTACTCAATAATTACATTAGAATGATTAATGGCTCAGTTCAAGTATATTTAAATATTGGCAAAAAGATTTCCCGTGACTGCTTCCTAAAGTAGGCTTCTCTCACTCACTCTAGTCAGAAAGCATGGATGTTAATACATTCAAGTCTAACTTTCTGTTTTGCCCATAAGAATGAAGGTCAAGGGAGCTGGATTGAGGCCAACCTTGATCTCTTCTAGAACAGGATTTGACATGTGTCTGGTATATCTATGCACAAGACACCATTCCAGACTTTAGCTCACAAATCTCTGCACTCATGTCATTTAGGTTAGTACATGTGGCAGATGTAAGGATCCACTGTTTCTGATAATAACGGTCACATGACAGAATTATAAATACTTACTACTTTGGAAGAGCAAGGACGACACAGCTCAGAGGCTGAGCTTTATCTCTTAGCCTCGTTATGTCAGTGCCTCCTCCTTGCATAGTGCTCATGATGAATGAAGTCAAGTTCGGGCTCCAATCCTATGAATTACCAGGATTCTTAAGTAAGGCATGCTGGGAAAGAAATCATCCTAAACTCTGTTAGCTGATTTCTAGTAGATGGCATGGGTAGATTTAAGGAGAAGTTACATGGGATCTATTTTTTTTTTTAATTAATTTATTCTTGTTACATCTCAATGGTTATCCCATCCCTTGTATCCTCCCATTCTTCCCTCCCTCCCATTTTCCCCTTATTCCCCTCCCCTATGACTGTTCCTGAGGGGGATTACCTCCCCCTGTATATGCTCATAGGGTATCAAGTCTTTTCTTGGTAACCTGCTGTCCTTCCTCTGAGTGCCACTAGGTCTCCCCCTCCAGGGGACATGGTCAAATGTGAGGCACCAGAGTACGTGAGAAAGTCATATCCCACTATAAAAGAGACACTTCATTCCATGAGCTGGAGAAAGGGATCCAGGAAGGACAGTCAAGTCCTGAGGTAGTCACAGTAGTGAGTTGGGGTAGCAGCTAGTTGGGAAAGGAGAGATGCAGTTGCTGAGACACAGACTGATTTCAGGAGTTGAGACTGTTATTCAAGGACCATAGAAGGAAAGAGTGACAGTGATGAGCTGAGCTGGGGCATAAGTCTGAGAGAGAGCAAGCGCCTTCTGGGACACAGCTCTAAGGAACCAAGATTATTAGCAAGGAGCACAGCTACCTGCAGGATCTCGCCAGGAGTTTGTGAAGAGGCTTAACCCCTCAATCTCACCACTCACCTCACCTCTCCTTTCCTCTCAAATAAGCCCTCTGGGATACAGAGGGTATCCAAACTGTTTGATGTATGCTACTCAGGTTAGTGCATCTGCACGTAAAACATGGTGGAAAGTGAAGAAATGCATCAGAGGACTGGAAATACACGGGGCATTTCAAACATAGTCTAACACGGGCATCTAGGCAACAAGATGGGGAGGAGAAAGGGGGGCATGAGGGGAGGGATAAACACAAACAAAATATGCTGTTGTATGCATGTGAAAATGTCATAATAAAGCCGTTTATTGTGCATGCTAATTTAAGTACGAAGATGAAAAATGAGGGCTAGGGCAATGGCCTGGGGTCAGGAAAATGCCTGCTGTGTAAGCTCACATTCCCAGCATTTACATGAAAGCCAGGCAAGGAACCTGTAGCCCTGCACATGTAACCCCAGCACTGGGGAGACAGATACAAATGATGATTGGAGCTCATTGGGCCAGGCGTCCAGCTGATCTGACAGGCTCTGGGTTATGTCAGGGCTCCGTCTGGGGAAAAAAGGTGAGAAATGTTTGGGAAGAGAAGCAACTGTGGCCTTTGACCTCCACATGCACACATATTTACATGTACCTACATGTGTACGTACACAGACATCTATATATACCATACCCACCATAGAAAATGAACAAAAAACTAGAAAAAAAGCCAAATCCAACCAAGAAGAGTTTTAGAGCAATAGCATTGGTTGTCCTATTTACAAAGTAGATGATTTAAAACAAACAAACAAACAAACAAACAAACAACAACAAAAAAAAACCCCAAAGTAGATCATTTGCCAACATCAACTTTTTTTCATGTACTATTTTGGTAATCAAGAAATTCTGCCTTCAATCTATTTATTTTTATTTTGTAACCCATTGAGTCCAATTACTGCTGCTCTTGTTTGTTTATTTATTTGTTTGTTTGTTTGTTTGCTTGCTTGCTTTGAAGTGTGTGTGTATGTGTGTGTGTGTGTGTGTGTGTGTGTGTGTGTGTGTGTGTGTGTGATGCAGAGGCAAGAGGAGGCCATTCAGTGTCTTTCTTTACCTCCCTTCACCATAGATTGTGAGACAAGGTCTTTCACTGAATCTGAATTTCAGCATTGCAGTTAGATAGGATAACCAGCAAGCTCCCAGAATCCACCTGCCTCTGCCCCATCTCAGTGCTGGGATTTCAGTCACTTTTGGCAACGCTCAACTTTTTACAAGGGAGCTGGAGATTTGAACAGGGGCTCTTGCTTTCACAGCAACAGTTCTGACCCACTGAGTCATATACCCAGCTCCGTATCAGCTTCTTGACACTTGTTGCTTTCAAATCACTCATGCCACGTGTTCTTAATCACAAGAGATTTATCAAAGTATCCTCATTGCGTTATACTGGAGCATCAGGGAGGTTGCAGAAGCGGTCACTGAGCATATGTGACCTGCTGTTATTTGTCATTTCTCCTGACAAATAATATCACTAGGAATGTAAATATGACAACAGATATATTCTTTTTAAGAAGATAGGCATCATCACATATATCCTCTTCAGTATAGGAAACGAGACATAAGACATACATCTACACAATGTGTAGTTCAATGACTCCAAGGTTTTTTTCTTAACCCATTAGCCAGATAAGCATCCAAGAAGAATCACAACCCCTGTTTTATCAGCAAAATCAGCATTGCAATAATGCACTTGCATAAGATCCAGTCCACCCTGTCTGGACTTAATGGCCTGGATTAATGGGGCATATTGCCCTATTACTCAGAATGCTTTGGTCCTCTCCTTCTGCTAATGCTGTCCGCAATGGAAAATTGTTCTGCAATTAGATTTTATCTATGACTGTGACAGAACCAAAATAATATTGGGTAAACACCCCTGCCAAGAATTACTGTAAGAGCTAGAAATTTTATGTTAGCTATGATCTATATGTACATTCGTATGGGTAACATCATTCCATATTGCATATGGGCATGCGATGACGCAGTTTTATATATGTGTCTTATGTACACACATGAAGTGTCCTGATATTTGTGGGGTTATAATCTAACCAAAATAATGTATCTCCTTGCAATTCTGACATCAGGATAGAACCCCAGGGGTAAACGTATCTATGGCAAACAGAACAATGACGTCTCCGAATGAGCCATTCCAGATCCCAGAGCTTAAAGGCATGATAAGATGTAACTACAGAGGTTTGAGAGATTGCTCGGCAGTTAAGAGCTCTTGTAGTTTAGTTCCCAGCATCCACACTGAAGCACACAACCCTCTGTAATGCTGGTGCCAAGGAATAGGGTGCCTCTTTCTGGGTTCTGTGGTTACCAGGCACATGTGGTAAAGACATACGAGCAGTCAAAACACCCACACGCATAAAATAAAAACAAATAACACACACACACACACACACACACACATACTTTTATACATCTCTCGCTATAAGTCAGGTTTGGATGCTAGTCTCTCGGGCCTACCTGCTCTAGATCAGAAGTCCTATTAACAAAATAGAAAGGTTATTTTTTTTTCCTGCCCCATATCTCCAATATTAATGACAAAGCAAGGGCAGAAAAGGTGCAATAGACACTTTAAAGCAGAGAGGATGTCAGAAGTCCCTAGCTCAGCACACTAAGACCCAGCAGGTCATCCTTTCATTAACCCCTTGCTTCCAGTCAGCTTCTTTTGGGTGTGATTCTCCATGAGTCTCGGTCCCTGATTCTATCCCAAGTCTTTATGACTTTTCCATGACCCAATGTATGACTGAGTAGGTTTCCCAGCCCGCTTTATTCACTCAGCAAAGGAGCTCAAGAGCTTCTTTTCCTAGTATAAATTCCTCCGTCCTTCATCTGGTCTTATTTTTGTATCAATACAAGTTTTTTAATGTTGATATGGGTTTCCTCTGGCTCTAATCAGGTTTGGTTCATTCGATAGAATTCCACTCTCTCACAGAACCCAAGCCTGTTGTTGTCCTACAGGTCTGGGAAAATGCTCTTCAGATTCTTAGGTACCCTTCTATCAAGCTGGAAAGCCACAGGAGGCATACGTAGATTTTGAAGACCCATTATATCTGGCTGCACTGACAAGGCTGCACACTAAATATCTGAAGCCATGACCAGCAATCTAATGGTTCTGCCCTTGAACCGATCTTGCTCCTGACACTGTAACTTACTCACAGTGCCTTGGATTTTATTTTCACCTGCAGGCCACTGTTGGTTACCTGGAAATCTTTTGCGGAAAAAGACAAGAGGGGAGAATCAGTTTCATTTTTAAGCCCAGTGGTTTGATTTCTGGCTCCTTCATATTCCCCAGAGCTTTGCTTGAAAATGGATCTCTTCCTTACATCTACTGCCTCCCCCTCTGTACTTTATCACAGGTAGAAAAAAATCAGCTGCATTTTCAACCATCTGCCTGGAAATCTCCAGGCCAACCCACAAGATCATTAGATAATGACTTTTCTTCCACATGTGATGGTTTCTTTACTTTATCTCCTGGTGTTACATAACAGAGGTTGGACTCTGTTGTCCAGCCTCCACTTGTGCTGTCTGTACTGTTTTCCCACTGCCCAGACTTAAAGCAAATGCCAAGATTCTGAATTCTGTAAGGTCAGCAACCCACTTCTGATACCATTTCTATTTTAACTAGATACCATTGCATAACCAAGCACCCAGAGTCCAGCCTTGTACAGCAAAGTTCAGCATTTCCTCAGGATTTTTTGCAGTCTAGGTAGGCTCAGTTGGGACATCTTCTCTTCCCACACAGCTGAGGAATGCTGAGGCTGGTGAGTATGTGCTTCTAGGAAAGCCCACCCCCCGGCTTAGTAAATTTGGGCTTGCTGTGAGTGACCTCAAGCAGGGCCTCAGTTCTTCACACAGTACTTCATACAGCATAGCACCTGTTCTCCAAAGCATGAATCCCTCGGGGTTGAATTCTCAATGGTTATGATGGTGGCTGAATGTTAGAATAGACGTGTGATTGGGAAAAAGACATGACAAAGTTTATGTGGATCAGGAGGCAGTGTGCATGCATCATGTGTGCGTGTGTGTGCACGTGTGTGCGTGTGTGCATGTGTGGGTGGATGAGGTTGGGTGTGTGTGTGTATGCCTGGGTGCATGTGTGTGTGATTGTGTGTGTGTCTGTGTTTTGTGTGTGTATGTGTTTGTCTGCATGCATGTGTGTGATTGTGTGTGTGAGTGTCATATGTTAGTGAGCATGGTGTGTGTTTGTGTATGTGGTGTGTGTGAGTGTGTGTGCCTATGTGTCTGTGTGTGATTTCTGTGTGTATGTTTGTGTGTGCTTATGTGTGTTTGCTTGATTGTGTGTGTGTGTTTTGTGTATGTATGTGTGAATCTGGAATGCACTGTGTGATTGTGTGTGTGTGTGTGTGTGTGGTGTTTGGTTTGTGTATGTGGCTTGTCTGAGTGTGTGCTCATGTGTCTGTTGTAATTTCTGTATATGTTTGTGTGTGTGCTCACATGTGTTTGTGTGATTGTGTGTGTCTGGGTTTTTGTGTATGTATGTATCTGGATGCACTATGTGATTGTGTGTGTGTGCATATGTGTCTGTGCGATTTCTGTGTGTATGTTTGTGTGTGTGCATATGTCTACATGTGGGTGTGGGTGGGTGTGGTGTATGTGTAGGAGTGTGCATGTGTCTGTGCGTGGTGTGTCTTTGTATGTGTGCACATGTATATTTATCTGTGTGTATTTGTATGTATTTCTATGTGTGTGTGTGCACATGCGAGTCTATCAAGAATGTTTGAATTTGGCCCTATAGACAAAATGCCCATCCAGCTAAGAGTACATTGGCAGCACAAATCAAACTTTTTGTTGTTTGTTTTTTAAATGAGGATAATGAGGCTAAGTGGGTATAGAAGAGAAAATAGATCTTGGAGGAGTTAAGGGGGATAAACATGATCAAAATACATTGTATGAAATTCTCAAAGAACTAGTAAAAATTTTTAAAAGAAAGAAAACTAAATGAGGTAGTCTAAAATGAGTTAAACACGATGTAGTAGACTTGTGTGAACTACTACAGTGAAGGAGAGGGAATTCACAAGACCAGAATACGAAAATGACACATGGCAATGACTAGATACTGTGTTGTATGCTACTGCATAGCTGAATGGCTGTGTGGCTGTGTGACTCTATGTAGATATGTGTTGGCATGTAGCTCTGTGGCTGTATGTGGCTGTGTGGCTGTATGTGGCTGTGTGGCTGTATGTGGCTGTATGGCTATGTGGCTCTATGTAGGCATGCGTTGACATGTGGCTCTGTGGCTGTATGTGGCTGTGTGGCTGTATGTGGCTGTGTGGCTGTATGTGGCTGTATGGCTATGTGGCTCTATGTAGGCATGCGTTGACATGTGGCTCTGTGGCTGTATGTGGCTGTGTGGCTGTATGTGGCTGTGTGGCTATGTATGGCAATGTATGCTTTCTGGTTTTGTGTGGTTCTGTGGCTGTATGTGGCAGGCAACTGGAAAGGGCTGTTGATCTCTTTTGGGAGAAGTATTTTATAGTTGGGGTGAGTTTCTTAGCATACCTGCACATAATCTGTACCATGAGAAGGAAAAAAGGCCAGACTAGCTAAAGCAAGTACAAGTCACTGTATGACCCACTGTGCAAGTAATTTCTAGCTGTGCAATCTGCAGCATGCAAATGGTGACCGCAAATAAGGGTAGTCCTGGTCAAAGAGTCTGACACAGAGTACCAGGCTCTGTGTTGCCATGATGATGGTGATTTGGGGTTCCTAGTCCACACTGGTGAATATTCTCTAGTGGGGGGCTCTCTTGCCAATGGCTTTCCCTCTGTATTGGGTATTATTTCTTTTTATGTGAGTCTTTTTTTTTTTTAAAGACAGACTCTCACTATGTAGTCCTGGATGGCCTGGAACTCATTATGTAGACCAGGCTGACCTCAAACCCATGAAGATCTACCTTCTTATGCTGATATTATAATTATGTGCACCACTCCTGGCTATATGAGTCATTTTATGTGATAAGAAATCAGCAGAAACATCTAAGACAATCTTAGAGATGTGGAAAATATGGATCTTATATCTCTAGATATTGATATTTCTTTAAAGTCTCATAATTAAGACAATGCACAATTGATGTGAAATGGGCAATAGAGGAACAAAATCCAATCTCATTTAAACAAACACACACAGACAAATGACATGTAAACGCAAAGGAAAATGAATGATGTTCGATCAGTTATTCATTAGTATGTATTGATTCCTTCTTCATTGCGGACATAAAATTTACTACAGATAGATTTCACATCTAAGTGTGATCTGATTGTTACAAATTCCAAAAAGTAACATTGGAAAGTACCTCATGTCATGGTGGGAACAAGATATTAAACAAGACAAAACCATGTACTAACTACCGGGTGCTTCTTACAGAGATTAAGTTTGTCTAAGAAAGACTTACAAACTTCTGTTCATCAAAACACATAATAGAGAAATTGTATAAGCCACCAGTGGGAGAAGATGATGGATGGGAAAGGGTTTGGATCCAGGATGAATTTATCTTTTAAATCAGTGGGGGATAGGAAGATTACAGATAACCGAGTAAAAGATGGAACAGTCACAACACACAAGTGTATAGCCAGGGAGGTGGTGTGTGCTCTAAAAGGGGCTTGATTTCTCAATATTGATGTATATGTAAGTCACAGTGAGAGTCAGAAAATGCCCCTGGACCCCAGAAACTAACTGGCTGGTAACATAACTGTGACTGAGTCTCATCATCAACTCTTCACACTGAAGAGTGCACTGTAAATAGTTATAGCCATTTTGTAAAGCTGGTTGACAATAGCTATAAAGCGTAACCAATGAGAGCGTTATTGCTAGAAATTCCATTAGGTGATGACTGAAAGCTAAAGGATGTAGGCGCTGCGTGTTCACACATAACAAGAGACTTTCATACTTCATGGAAGGGTTTACATTCATAGAATCATAGCTACACATGGCCATACCTCATGGCACAGATGAATCTCTGAGAAAGACAGTATGGAGTGACCCGACCTCTGTTACCTTACTGTGCCTGCTTTCCTGTGACATTTTTGTACAGGGACCAGAATCCACCTTTAATCTTCTGTGGTAGCTCAGGAGCATGATCCTGTAGGCTTAGGTGGGAGTTAAAGTCCAATCTGTGCCACAGAGTGACCTATACATCAGCCTGGGCTACAGTGGTCTTCTGGAGGTCAGCCCAGGCTACAGAAATCAAGTTGTTTCCTTGATACAAACAAACAACAACCATGAACCTGTCTTTGTAACAGAAGCCAGAGTCCCTCTGTGCTTGGAGGCTGTGGTCATTTCTGAGATTTGTGATTGGAAGGGACCTTGAAGGAGCCTTGGGTATCTTTTTAAAAGATGCTTCCTTCGACCTAGATGGGATTTATGCAGGCATTTTTACTCTATGAAAATTCACCCAGAAGGACATTGTTTATTTGTATGTTTGGGCATTTGATTTTATGCTCAGTTAAGAAAGTCTATTTTTGAAGTGGTCTCTGATTCTTAGATGCGGTCATCCACCGTCTGATGGCTCTGTTCCTCCACAACCTTTCTGAGTTGCAGTTGGCCGTCATTTCTTTACTCAGTCATGAAGCAGCTGATGAACCAGTGTGGGAAAGCCTGGCTTTTAGCTGCATGGAGACTTCTGCTAGGAAAACAGCAGAAATGCCTTCATGGAGGAGCTTACACTTAATAAAATTAGCTTAAGTACAAAATTGTCTATTTAGGTGAAACAATACAAGTCTTTGATTTTTGTCTCTGGGTGATACCATTTCTACTTCTCCAGCTGCCTCTCATGGTTTGTTTTTGTTGTTGTTGTTGTTGTTGTTGTTGTTGTTGTTTGTTTGTTTGTGTCTGTTTTTTCTCCTGCCGATAACCCTGGGTGATATGCTACTGCTATCAGAAGCAACCCTAGGAAGCAGTCGGTTCTGGAATGGAAGCCTGCAATGTAACTGATGGCCCAGTAAAGATGTGCACACAGATGCAATGCTGAGCAAAGCACCTTCAGTAGGATTCAGGAGAGTGGAGGTGGGAGGGGACGATGACCCAGAAGTCACCACCACACTGGAAAGTTGGGCTCATGCATGGGCTGGTGGCCTCTTTAGAGAATGTAAAAGACTTTTAGACTAGACTTCTAAACAATAGTTCTCAGGCATATCATCAAAGTCACTCTGGCAGTTCTTACAGAACTGCTTCTCTGCTGCAGCAGGTTAGCATGGCATGTAGTTGAGTCCAGGATTGGTTTGTAAGGCTCAGAAACTCTGATTAAATAGATGGATAGCTCTGTCAGAACTTTCTTGCCAAGGCCAGGAAGATGGAAGGCAGTGAGGCCCCAAGTTGTGAGGCACCCAGGTATATACAAAGCTGAGAACTCTGACCTCCCAAATTCCCCAACAAATCTCACAGTGGAAACAACAGCCTGGGCAAGCAGCAGCTACTTCCTGAATTTAATAAATACACATCTGTCTGACTTGTGGTTAATATGAGGCAAAGTGCTTAAAAAGTGCTGAGAATAGACATTAAGAATTATAGCCACAAAAACAAAGATGTGAGGTAAGTGGTGTGTTTGTTAGCCTGCAAAGCTTATTTCAAAACACCATGTGGCATGTGGTAAATATGTACAATTTATACATGCCAACTAATATATATATATTATATATATATATATATATATATATATATATATATATATATATATATTTGACTTCCAAGGAGCTTCTGGCTCTCCACCTGGATCCTCTCCAATGGTTCCCTGCACTCTACATCTCTGAACTGTTAATAGAAACTCTTCCGGCAATGCAAAGTGGGGATGTGACTTTCCCAACAATGGAGTCACAGTTGTTTGACAGTTCATTGACCCAAGTCTAAGACAGGTGGATGTTTGAGTGTTCTACTGGTGTTACACCCTAAGAGTAATTATTATATTGCAGTACATCAAGTCATTGGTGAAGAATATCTACAATGTAATCCTTAGCAAGGTTAGCTAATAAGACACTGTCACCAACAGTGACTTGAAGGACTCATTTTTAACCAAGGCACAGAGCCATGCCTGTGGGCAAGAAGCACCAGTTTCCTTGACAGCTCAGTGATGACACTTCAATGGAAGATGTAGCCCCAGAATGACACAGGCCTTGTGAAGAATTAATAACCAGAGAAATGACAGAACCTCTCCACAAGGGAGGAGAGAGGACAGTGCATTGACAGGTAGCACAAGGACGATGGCTTTGATCATAGTTGTACTAGGATTTAAGTATGCAGCTTCTTACAGAGCCCCTAAAAGACTGTTATATAGAAACCTTTCTCACTTTGGGCAGGCATACGATGGATTAGAGCCACCAAATGAGGGTATGTGGTCTTTGAGTAGATTTTCAGATAGGAACCAGTTCTCAAATGCAAATCTCCTTCAATGAGAGGAGAGGGCTTCCCTTGGGAAAGAAAAGCTATGGGCTATGGGCTATGGGTGTGCACATAAACAACCATGCAGGAGCTCTTCTCAGGAAGCAGCCTAGTAGGCAGAAAATACCAGTATTGTTGCACTGAAGAGACCGGCCTTCATCATGAGGAACAATGGGGGAAGTTGAGGGGCATAGCCTCATCTGTGCCTCATGGTCATCACTTTTGAGCCCACAGTCAGGTATGGACAGAAAGGACAGGGTGGCTGGAACAAAGGCAAGGGTTCTACACAAGAGAAGCAGAAAGCAATGTAAAGATTACCATTTTGTGTCTGCATTCAGTTAGAAAAGAAACAGGAGGAGATTGGACGATGAGATCATAAAGTGTGGAGGGCACAGTATGCATGCAGAGTTGATTGAAATTCAGAGAGCAAATGCCACTGCCGAATGATGAGTAAGAGAATTGGGTAATTAGGCACACTGTTTCATCCTAAAGATAGGTGATAGCTCCCACAGAGCCTTGTGCTGGCAGACTCCAACCCAAAGCTCCGTTAAAGTGCTCTGAGGTCACTGGCCCCAAATGATCCATTTGAATGGGAATCTATTTCTGAAAAAAAAAAAAATGCAAAGATGGCTCAATATCTGAGAATCTTGAAATGAGATGCAACACATTTACATAATAAAGAAGAAAGTGGGTGGCTCGGTGAACTTGGAAAAAGAAATGTATAACTTAGGCATGGCTAAGAGAGCTGTCTAAAATAGGGGTAAAAGGGACTTCTTTATTTCATTCGATTAAAAAATATATGCGTCACAGGACATTCATTGACTAGATCATGGTTTGTAGATATGAAGAGCATTTAAGGTTGGAAAGTGGCGTGAGGATACCCAAAGTACTGACTGGTAAACAGGGCAGGCTGGAGCGAGTTTGAGGCTAGGCTTAGAGAGACTCCTCATGTCTACCAGGCTTTTCTCCTGGGTACACGAATGTTTTTCTTATTGCTGTGACAAAACCAATTTGGTCACATTGTATACGCAGGTAGGAAGGAGAGAAAGAGAGGGACAGAGAGAGAGAGAGAGAGAGAGAGAGAGAGAGAGAGAGAGAGAGAGAGAGAGAAATGACAGCGCTCAGCTTGCTCTCTGCTTCATGTGTATAACAGGATCCAAGCCTGTAAGTCTTTCTTTCTCAATGATTCTAATGTAGAAACTCTTGCACAGACAACTTGACAGTGACATTAACCATGCCAGTGTTTTGATGACGACAACAACAACAGCATCCGACCACAGATTAACATGCAGTGAAACTCATTCATGCATCTCTCTCTACTACTAGTACTACTTCTACTCCTACTAGATTTAGTGTGCTAGGGTTTCACTCTCCAGTTCAGGCTAACTTCGGATTTGAAGACACCCCCTCCCAGGCTCAGAATCTATCTCTAGTGTTGGGATTACAGGCATGCACCACCATACCCAGATGTTAGTCTCTGTGTTATTCTGTGCTTTAAACACTTCAGATGAAAACAGTAGTGATGCATTTCCAGGAAAAAGAAAATATTCAAATGGTACATAAAACGATACTCTGCTATGTTTGCAGATGGGAGCCTAACATAGCAGTCCTCTGAGAGGCTCCACCCAGCAGCAGATTGAAACAGATGCTGAGGCTCACAGCCAAACACTGAGCACAAGAAGTCTAGTGGAATGGCATGGAGAAGGAAAGATAGAAGGACCTGGAGCTACACACACACACACACACACACACACACACACACACACACACACACACCAACAGAGTCAAGTTAACCAGGGCTCAGAAGGCTTGCAGAGTCTGAAGCACCAAGCAAGGACGAAGCATGGGATGGACCAGGTTGCCTAATCAGATTTAGCCAATGGCAGCTAGCAGATCCCCTGGTAAGGGGAGTGGGATTGAGGGGAGAGGGCTGTCTTTGACATGGGCTCTGTTATGGGCTTTTCCATCACTTCTCTCTGGTGGTCCTGCCTCACCTGGCCACAAGGGAAAAGGATGCTCTCAGTCCTGATGCAGTTTGATGTGCTGGGATGGGTTGATGTGGAGGAGCTCCTCTTTTTTGAGGAGTAAGGGAGGGGCTTAGAAGGAAAATGGAGGAAAGGTGGGACCTTGAGGAGAGGAGAAAGGGGGTCTATGATCAAGATGTAAAGTGAATAAAACATTGATTAATTAGAGATTAATTTTTCTCCACCTCTCAGCATAGTGCCCCTTTGTCCCTCGGGTAGTATTACTACCCCAGACTGTTGCTATGCAGACATCTAACATACCCAGACACACAGTAGGAACTGACCTTCACTTCAGGTCCATGTCTCCCATGAAGTAGCACACCTCATCCATTGAAATAGTCAAGCAAAGCCCAACATGGCTGAGTAGATTCTTCCCCAAGAGAGATTACTGTTTGTATTTCTTGACCACGCATGCCTCCAGCCCTCATCCCTGCCCATCCAATCTCTGCTTTTTTTCTAGTCTGCCCTGCACACTTCAGTAAAAGCCACCTTTCTAAATCAAAGTCCTGCCTGATGATCTCTGATGATACTGCTGGAGTCTGACACCTTCCCAGCTGCAAGCCCTTAAGCACTCTACAGTCTTGCTCCTCCTGCCGGTGCATCTTATGCTATCATTACAGAGGTCCAGAGCCTGGGTACTTTAGTGAAGGTGGTTGGTTGTTTAGTTCATAGTTCAGAATGCTGAAAGTCATAGATGGAGTAGAGCCACAGCAGTTTAATCTCTAATGAGGGGCCCCGTCTTTGGGTCACAATGTGAGAGACACAGAAAAGGAAGCCACCACGCACAGAAGGGCCTGCTGAATAGGTAGGCTTATTTTTTTTTTTATAAACAATCAAGAAAGAACTAACTTATTCTGCAGTCATTAATCTCTTCCAGGGGAACACGCCTACTATACCACAGCTTTATAAGTTGTCACCATGTCAGTCTTAGTTACACCATCAGTAGGATCCAGCCCCTGCACATGAGCCCCTGGAGGAAGAAGCAAATCTAGACCATCACAGGTGCTTGCCACCTTGGCTTGCTGCAAGAGAAAGAGAAAGCAGAGATGACACATGTGCTGAGAACAGTGCCTGGCAATTCAGCATCTGCTGTGATTGATGGTTATTTACTTGTCCCCCCAATTTCTTCTTATAAGCAAACCTGATGCTTGTATCCAAGGTCTTTAAAACTATGGGCTCAGCTTGAGGCTCAACTGTACCATCTGTGGTGGTTCTCTCTTGACTGATCCCTGCCTTTCCCTACCAGTTCCTTGGCTCTGAGCCTTCACTAATGCTGTCCTGAGGATATCAGCAACACCTCTCCTCCGAGCCCACTCTTTCTGACTCTGTGTTGCTCTGCACTTAGATGCGTATCTTGGCTTTGAGCTACTACCCTCACCCGTGGTCCTTATAATTGCCCATTTACCCCTTCCCCCCCCCACCTCCACCAATACAATATCCTTGAGGTCCAGGCACCCTGTGGTCATGGCATGAGCCTTGTCAACCTAGACTAGTTGTGCACTGGGCCACCACTCTGAGTAACACATTATAACCCAACAACTACAGTTCCTTGCTCCCCATCCTCACTTGCACAGTGTGGCCTCTGAAGCAGCCTCACTTCATACTGGGTACCCTTCTCTCTCTCTCCTCCATGCCTCCTGGTCTCTATGACGGTTCCATCACTTTATAGCCAACGTATCACCCAGTACCTACACCATGCATGGATGTGCAATTATAAGGCAGATATTACTAATAGCAACCAATCAACAGCTAAGCACTCCGCCAGTGCCGTAAGAGCTTTACATGGGTGAATCCTCTACAACACAATCTTAGGCAGGTACCATTTTCCCTCTCATGTTAAATTTGCAGTTAGAGACTGGGCTGTTAGCCTCTGGCAATGGAATGAAGACTGCCCTCTCTTACAAGTCTTGCTTTTCTCTTTCCTTTATATCTGAATTACACCCAGCTTACCAAGCAAACACAAGCTGTTTCCCCAGCTAAAACCGTCTTTCAAGCTAGGTGACAGTCATCCTTCATCATTTTCATTCTGCCTTCTTGGCCAGCCTCAGATACTGCAGATGATGCCTGTTTTCATTCCAGAAAGTTCCTCCTCAGGTGATCCTTGCACAGGCTCAGTATTGCTACACTGCAGGGGCGAGCACAGCACACAGGAAGTTCTTTGCTGCCCCCTGGTGGTCATCATGTGCTACAAGAGAGAAAATTGACCAACAGATCTGTGTTAGTCCTCCAAAAAGTCAGCCTCAGTTTTCATGGGTTTTGTTTTGCAGAGGTCTCTCCTAATGCAGTTTAGCTTAGTGTAGCATTTTCCAGACTCGAATTCAGTTTTCCAGTGGCATATCCTGAAGTGAGTGCCCCAGGTAACTTCTGTAATAGCCTAGCATAGGGAAGTCACATTCAACAGAAAGAGCCCACCTAGGGATCTGACAGATGTCAACTCTGCGTCCTCACGAGATCTAACACATGTACATCACCTTCTAAACCTTCATATAAAAGATAGCATAAACCCATACTTCACTGGGGAGACACTGGCCTGTTTAAGAGCTGCTGGGACTAATTCCTTTGGCAGAACATAAATAACAATATAGGAAGTCGTGTGGGTTATTTTTGTGCGAAATGATATACATAGATAGGAGAAATCTCTCCTCATATCCCTGCCCTCAAATAGTGAAGAAATCTATCAAATATTGGTACCTAGAGTGACTCTTGAAAGATAAATAATAACTAAAAATGAGGGCACCAGAAAGGACAAAAAAAAAAAAAAAGCTGCTGGGCCATTGACACTGGTTTATTCCCTGTTTCATCTGTAGAGAGAAAAGGATCAAATGCTAAGGAGGACACTAAGACATAATAAAGTAAAGGAACTGAAACTACAAATTCTCAAAGACTCCCAGGCTTGCTCACAGTACTTCAAAGCCTCTTCAAGATTGCAGGTGCTTTCTTTTTTCTACGTTATCATAATCAAGCTTCAGAAATGGTTCACCTGGGAGGTTTCCCTTGCGGGCAGAAGAGGCCGTGTGTTCACCATGCTGGACCCTGGTTGTGGGAGGGATCAAATCAGACAGGAAGAGAAGCCTAGCATGAAGAATGGAGAATGGACAGTAAAGGCAGGCCAAAAGAGGCTCCAGTCCCCTGACCTGGAGGCACCTGGCTGTAGGCGCTTCTGTCCATTTTAATTCCTGAAGCCAGCCAGTCCTAGAGACCCAGGGTAAATGACTAATAAAATGAGTTCACCTCCAGTGAGGCCTTTGGCACCTGAAAATGAAAATGAATTGGCATGGCCATGCTTCAAGGACCCCCAGCACTGTCTCTTAGGATCCCAGAACCATCTCTCATTTCAGCATGAGCTGCCTCCCAGGAATCTGCAGCAGGGGCAGCAGGGGCAGCAGGGGCAGTGGGAGCAGCGGGAGCAGGGGGAGCAGTGGGAGCAGCAGGAGCAGCAGGAACAGTGGCAGCAGCAGGAGCAGCGGGAGCAACAGGAGCAGCAGGAGCAGCGGGAGCAACAGCAAGAGCAGCAACAGCAAGAGCAGCAGGAGCAGCAGGGCCCAGTTCCAAGCTCCATTTCTCTGCTGTGCTCCCTGGTTCCCCCTTATTCTCTCCTACCCTTTCTTTCTTTTTATATCCTGTGTGTGTTTGTGTATGTGTGTGTGTGTGTGTGTGTGTGTGTGTGTGTGTGTCTCTGTGTGTGTTTGTCATTTTTAGATTATTTATTAATAGTGCATATTAATTATAAAAATCTGAGTCTAACATTTCCATACATTTGCATAACGCTCATTGACAATATCATCTCTTCCTTATTGTACCCTCTCCCCAACCTATGCCCAATTCCTTTCCCAAATAGTCCCCAATCTACTTTCCAGTCTCATTTTAAGCTGGTTTTCTACATACAAAAGAAAACATGCTCAGGGCAGAGTTGCTATCTGGCTGCAATCTGGCATAAATGAGGACTTGGTGATCTTTTGGCTTATCACCACTGTGGACACTGCCTAGTCAGTCAAATGCAGTCCATGGCCCCAGCATGAGGAGGACATGGATTTTAGATGCTGGGGACATTTGTAAGGAATGTTCTGAAAAGACTTTTGTTTGCCACAGGCTCCTGGACACATTGGGCTCTAGCCGAATTTTCCTCTTCCTGTGTCTGTGGAGTGGGAGAGTAGCCCCTGTGAGTGACAGCTGGGCTATTTTTCCTGCCCCCTCCCCCCGCTATCATGTGTTGCCAGGGTCTGATTACATAACGTCAGTCTCTACTCATATGCTGCTCCAATCTCCGGTACTCCAGTGTGTGAGCTTTGAAGAATCACACAGGGTTCAGGCTGTATAGGTGCAACAGACTGACATATGGAAGAAGTACTGTAGACACCCTACAGCATGGATGTCTGAATGTCAGAACTTGCCCTTAAAGGATCTGAGAGCTGTGCTTTCAGGTCTGCCGGTAGTGGTTCCTGGACACTTTCTTCCTTCTCTCTCTCTCTCTCTCTCTCTCTCTCTCTCTCTCTCTCTCTCTCTCTCTCTCACACACACACACACACACACACACACACACACCTTCAAAATATTGATATGTGGAGAGCAACTGAAGGTAAATTAAACTAAACCCATACCTGAATCAATGGGAGAACAGGGGTTTGAACATCTGAAGTAAACATTCTTTATAAAGTATTGCACACATGGTTGCCATGTTGAGAATAAGAAGTGCTATTTTCTGATACTCTGGGGTTCACTGGACAATGATGCTTAAAAAGTGCTAAATGTTTAATTGGCTCATGGATGTCATAGCTGGGTAGAACGGTTGCCTGCCTCCCTCCTTTGGAAGCTGGGATGGTGCCTTCTGGTACCATGGACAATAGTCCTCAGGGAGGGATCATTGAGCTCAGATTCAGCTCAAGGTCTCTATGCTCTTATACTCAGGAATACTACTGTTTTAATTGTGTGCATATGCACTAGTGCTGGTGCTATTGGAGGCCAGAGGCTTTTGATCCTTGGGAGCTGGAGTTACAAGCAGCTTTGGGTTATGCAACATGGGTGCTGGGAACAGAATTCAGGTCCCGTGGAAGAGTAGCACCCTTAACTGCTGATCTAGCTGTCCAGCCCCTCCATGTTCTTCTTGTCTTCATTTCCCCTTCTCACTACTTAGCCTCTTCCCTCACTTCTTTTCTGCTTCCTTCTATGGAGTCCCAGCCAGGCTGCCAGAAGTAGGAGGAGGTCACCAGGGGCATCACGACCCAGTCTTTTTCTCAAGAATCTGCTTCTCACCTCAGGCTGATAGGTCAGGACAGAGAGCCAATGAGAGAGGAAGGACTCGGGGCAGGGGCGGGAAGTCATCACTACTGAGTGCCCCTGCCTAGGTCACAGGCCACAGGACAGCAGAACTTAAGTGACAACATGCAGCCCACCTCCAGCTCAGGCCCAGACATACAGAGGGGAACACTCTGGCCTGAAACACAAAACTGGATCTTTCCCAAATCATCCAACAGTCATCAGTGTAACAGGATAGAACAAGCTGAGGCAGGATTCTAGAATTTTGAAGATTAGAAACTGACCCTTCAAAGTAATGCCATCCTTATACTACAAATGTAGACTGTGTTGGCTATTTTTTCACAGAAGGAAGACTTATCACTTATGTCTTGGGGGAGGAGTTAGTTTGGTAAAAGTACCCCAAATAATTTTACTGGAGAAACTGTGACAGGATATCTTCTGATTAGCTGTGACAAATAACTGGATGCAGGGTCACAATCTCCTCAGACACTGTTGCCACTACTGGAGAAATGTCCATTTTATGTGTGGAGTTGGACAAGAGCCTTACCTTGGTCTCCTGGAACTGAGTCACTTCTCAGAACAGTGAGGATGTGGATGGATCCTGAGGCCTTAAAAAAAGCCAAGATACCAAATATTCTCCTGTGCTTGAGGAGAAGTAGGGATGAGAATACAATGCTGAACACCAGCCCTTCAGCTGAATGCAGACAAGCAGCCGGTGTATGTCTGAGGTCATTAGTCAAGGCATTTTAATTTTGATAATGTTGTGGCTCTGCCTTTGACTCTGGCCCAACAAATCACATGGACAATCGGCACTTAATGCCATGCTGTTAAAGTCAGAGCTCATAACTGCATAGCCCCAGTCTCCTGGATTTGCTCCCCACATTCAGCATAGTATATGTCAAAGGGTTCTAATGAGAAACACAAACTCACTGGAGCCAATTTTCTGTTGGCTGAGCTATGAGTACCCACCTTCCTATTTCTGCTTTTGCAAAGGATGAGTGATGACAACATGTCTGGGCATGTTCTCTGGAGGCATCCATCTCTACAGATTCACAACTTCCTCACCTACCTCCATTCCATCCACATTTATATTATGATGCCTTCTTTGGGAATCCAGCCTATCACAGGGAGGCTGGTAAAAAAAAAAAAAGTGGTCAGTAGAATCCACTGTAGTAGAAACCGCGCTGACATGAGCATGTATATCTTAAAGCTGGTGGCAGGATGGCTGGGCACAATGTATTTAGTCTATCTGAGTCTCATTTCTCTTCTCACAAGCAAGCAGAAAGTCACAGCAGCTAAGAACTATGAAGAGTAGACCCAGGAGACCAAGTCAATATCTCAACACAGAGACAAGGCTCATGTCCACTTTTGTCTCACCATAATGACGTCAGCACTGTTATTGATATATCATTATCTCAACCATTATCATCATTAAACTATATTATCATAATCAAAACCATCAATACTACCACCATAAAATGTACATCAACATTTTCATCACCATCATCCACAACAATACCATCACCACCACATGTACATCACCATCGTCACCATCAACATCCCCTGTAAATCATCATATCATCATCATCATTACCATCATCATAATCACCAGTATCTACATCATCAATAGTATCAGCATCCCATAAGCATCACCATCACCACCACCATCATCATTCCATTTACTTCATCATCACCATTATCCACGCTGTCAACACTCTAACCATCCTCATGCATGTTGCCACCGACACTATCATCCTGGGTCTCTTGGACTTCCTATTTCAATGTCACAGGAAGTGCAATGCAGATGACAGTGACTAAGCCTTTTGCTAAAGCGAATTCTGAACAAATAACCTCTGCTTTCATCCGGTGGTTTTGTTTGTGTCTGCGTGTTTGAGATAAAGAGCACATTTAACAGAGCCAAAGTAACCAAGAGACAAATGTGAGAGACCACAGTAGAGGAGGGACCAGAGTTGTTCTCATGCAGTCAGTCACCCCGAGTACAGTCAAGCTGTGATTCCACAGGCACCATGCAAGACTCTGATGCCCTCCTCTGCTCTGATCACTGGGATAGGAGTAATGAGGGACATTTTCCCTAGAGAAAAGCAAAGAATTCATTTCCCTAGAGAAAAGCAAAGAATTCCACGGTTCAAAGAGACAGAAGCAGTACATACCTAATTAGAATACTCCAGATGTGGCTGTAGGAATTGAAATGTGCCATAAAATGCACACTAGATTTTTCAAGACATTTTAAAAGCAAAACATGTAGCTAATAACTTTATGGTAACGGCATGTTTGAGTAGGTTAAAATATATTATTAAAATTAATTTTACCACTTTCTTTGCACTTTTAAAAAGGGATCTAATCAAATTAAAATCTACTTCTCTGTGGCTCACTTTACTTTGTGATTGGACAAGGTATCCTGGACCATAGTGACTTGAAATTCTAAAGTTCTAGCTGACCACCCACCAGTCATCTGTCTGTGGGGAAGGAACCAGGAAGACACCATATATTTACCCCTTAATGACCCTATCATCTCTCCAGCTTGAAACATTCAAAAATCTATACTCTTGCCTTGGTCTGCACTGGCAGTTCTCAAAGAAGTCTCCTGGGTCAGTGATGGGAGCATCACTGGGGACTACGAGTTTTAAAGTCTAGGAGCCCCTCAGAGATCTGCATTCTGCAGATACAGTATTCACTACCTCAAACCTTCCTGGAGGCTCTCCTTCACTCAAAGGCGCTCTCTCTGAAGTATCTTTGCATAACTTTTTCCAGTCGCTGGTATCCCATCTTATACTCTGTTCCTTCCTGAACAGAAAACCTGATATCCCTCAGGTGGGGGCGGTTGAGAGGGATGCATTCCTGAGCCCCCACATACACAAATGACTTCCCATGAGTTCCTTGGCCTTAGCTACCATTTCTCACTAGATCCCACTTTGCTCCCTGACCTTGGAAATAGAGCTAATGCCTAAAGTTGCCAGAGGTCTACTCAAGGAGGGTATCAGGGAAGCTTTGGGGAGGTCTCTTCTGTGACAGCTTTTGTTCCCAGCCACAGTAGAGCACGTTTCTGTTTTGGAATTCCCCTCCAAAGTTTTGGCCAAAGGCTCTGTGCAGCTGTGGTATTCCTACAGTGTTGGGAAAGAAAGAGTCCAGGAGCAATGACAAACAGCCTGGAGCCCTGGGGAAAGGGAGGTATGGCTCTGCTCAACACTTACCTTGAGCTGGGACTGTTAGACTTCCCTTTCCATCAGGCTTGGAGGATGGAGTGTGCTGTTAATAGCAGCAGAGCACATCCAAAATTGTCCAAACTCTGGACTGTCTGCAGCTTTTCAAACCCTCGCCATCTGTCCTGGCTTAGGGCAAGTCACATGTCAGCTTGCTGCCAGGCTATGCTGTGGCTCTTTTCTCTCGTGACAACCTTATCCAAGCCATTCTTCAAGCCATTGTGGTTAGAGACACCCCATGCTGCCTCTGAGTTCCAAAAAACAGCCTACTGCAATGATTTCCTTCTTCACTGGCTCACAAAGCATCCTACAGTGATCATGGTCATAAATGTCACTTTCTTTATTCCTGGTATCATTTTCAGCAGTTACAGTAGCTCATGGTGTAGGCACATGCATACTTAAAATCATTCTGTCTCATTAAGATAAACTGAGTTTCTTTTCATTATAAAGAATCATTTTCATTCCTAATTTCTCTTTGATCAGTGTCCTTATCATAAAGTTCCCTTCTTATAGTACTATTGTTCTGTCAGATTTCTTGTGTTTAGTGACTGCATGGACATCTATCTTCACTGTTTTCAAACATTCTATGTCTTTAGGATGAAAAAATATTATATTTGTAGAGAACCTTGAAGTCAACTCAAAACACCTGAAGTCAAAATTCTCATCACAAAGGAGAATTATTCTCCCCAGAGGGGCAAAGGGTAGCCTTGCTTGCCACGCTTGAGTTGCGGAGTCCCTTCAAAAATGATTTGGAGAGTAGAGGAGAAAAGGTAAGGGAAGAGGAGAGAGAGAAAGAGAGAGAGAGAGAGAGAGAGAGAGAGAGAGAGAGAGAGAGAGAGAGAGAGAGAGAGAGAGAGAGGAGAGGAGACACCTTGCAAGAGTTTGGTTCTATCCTTTCACCATGTGGATCCTAGAAATCAAACTTGTCATCAGGCTAAGCCATCACATCTGTACTGTGCCTTTATATTTAAGCTTTATTGGTTCTTGCCTTTGTTTGTTATCTTAATGTTTACCATAATGTGTTTATCCATTTAATATGGATATCATTGTGATATCCATGGACTATCACTGTCACTGTGTTTAAGCGTGGGTCTCCCACTTGACTGGCTACTCAGTTTCTATTAATCGTCTCTTCTGCACGTGTCTGTTCCCTTTTGTACTGTTTCAGTTTTCATCATGGAATCTGGGTGGGGGGGGAACACTGATCATGGTTGCAGCATTTCTCTGAGGAGATGCCCAGCCACTGCCAAAAGGTCTCTCTGCTCATACATGGCTGATAAATGTCTGCTTATGCAGTTTCCTATTTCCTGTCTTCTCTCTGTATCACATCTACTTCTACAAGAATCTGGGAAGGGAGCCTCATTGGAAGACTTTTTCTTGTTGGTCTCTTGGCATACGCACATCAATAACTTGAAAACAGTGGTAATTTAGTTTATTTAGTCTATTCTTCCTTTTCACAGTGCTGTAGATGGTGCTGAAAACTACCTATTGCTAACCTGAAAGATATGTGCTCAGATGAGCCCTACTCATTTCTTTACTTTTCTTAAATGCTGAAGCAGGGCGGCCTTATTTGTAGCCAGGAACAGCCAATCTTGGATATAATTTGGGGTGCTTAGAAAGTGAGTGATGGCCAGGAAATGCCCAGGATACTTGTTTTTCTGGGTCACCATTGAATATATGAATTGGTGGAGTAGAACCAAGGCTTAGTGATCACTGAGACAGGGCCCCTAGTAAACTGTGTCTTGAAGATCCATGTCCACTTGGTAGCCAAGATACTGCATTCCAGCTCTCACTTACCACACTTCACCTTTCCTTTCTTGATATGCCAGCTCTCAGAACTCCAGTCTTCTCATTAGCAAAAGATGTGAACTGTGTTAGAAAAATGTTACGTCCTTAGCTAGCACTGTGATTCTATTTTTTTTCCTTTCCCTGTGTTTTGGAAAGCTTTCAAGGATGACTGGGACATGATCTGTGTTACATCATCAGGGACCTTTTTTATTTATGCTTAATGGTACATCAGGCCATGTCCCAACAATTCCAGGAAAAATTAAAAGCTTGTTTATATGAAAGGGAAAAAATGAAACAAATTGTCAAAATTATCCTCTCTAAAGCAAAAGTTGCTCCTATAAAATATTCAATAGGTATTGTCAAATATAGGAAAAACACTAATTTTTTTCTTTTCCCATTCCCAGAGATGAGCATGGCACACAATTCATGTTCATAGGCTTCTGCTGTATTTGTGTTTTTATTCTGTCAATGCATATTTACTGATATCCTGCTGTGTACCAGACAGTGTGCCAAAATACCAGGGTACAGGAATATCCAGCAGGCTGTTCTTACAGCCTGTGCTCTCCCATGATGGGGACATATGACAAGTCAACAAGTAAGTGGCTGGTATCACATCACTCCACTGAGGAGAGGCCTGGAGCGGGTCCTTCAAAAAACACCCATTTCTGAGACCAAGACTACAAAAGCACAGAGGAATCATCACTGCCTGTTTCTGTCCTTGTCCAGCTATGACTTCCTCTTTGGTTTATTGAGATAGGATATTAATATTTTGCCCAGACTGGCCTTAAACCCACAACCTTCCTGTTTTAGCCTCCAGCACGCTGGGTTTATAAGCATGTACCACTGTGCTTCCCTCAAGGACTTTAAAACATGAAGTGAGAATAATCTAGAAGATGCAAAGTCCCCGGAGAAGAACAAGAGACATCTATTCATGACCCAGCAAGCATAGACAACAGGTGCAGAAAGAGAGGGCAGCATGAGATGCATGGGACAGAGCCACACAGATCCGAGTTGTTCATGAACACAGATGGTCTCTGAGCACACTGCAGAGACACTGGAAAGCTGTAAGCAAACAGTTTAGTTTATTTATAATTTAAAAGATAGCTAAATGTAGGTGTTATACTTGCTTGTGTAACCCATGCCTATAGTAACAGATTTTATATGCTCATTCATATATGTTTTATGGAAGATAGAATCCAGCTGTAAAGTAGGACTTTCGTAATATGCTCTTTTGACATACCTTGACAACACTGGCAAGTGTTGTCACTTTTAACCTTACGCAGTTCTTTTTAACAGCACCTCATGTTTCCTGGTCATCCTCTACCATATTGCTATAAGTTCACCTTGCTCAGTGAAGTTACTGGTAATTCTCTTTCTTCTTCAATGACCAACATGCATTGTTTAAGCTTCTTCACAGCTTGCTTGCTAACCATTTGAAGTCATGAAAGTTAAGCATTCCTGCCTTAAGAGGCAGCATTCTAGAGCCAGACCGTGAGAATGGGAGAAAGTTTGCATAGACTGGAAGAGATACCCAAATGTAGAAAGCAACCAGTTTTCAAGGTACTGGGTATCTGGGAAGGATTCAATGTCTAACCACTGGAAGAAATTTGGACAGATGTGCATCTTGGTTAAGGACAGGCCTTATGCTTTTGGGCTTAGGGGAAATCCATTACCCAGGCATATAGGACACATGGCTTCTTTGTTTTAGCTAATGACTTCCTGAATCTTTACAGGTGAGTTTCTGTCTGTGCCCCAGTCTCCATGTCTCAGAGAAGTCCTCTGGTTCTCTTATTGTTCGACTGTGATTACAAAAGTCTGACATACTGTAGAAAACCTACTTGCTTTGTCCGTATCTGAACTCTGAAATGCTGCCAAGTCTTTTTCCCAGCAGACAATAATGAAGCAATGTCAAGCGGGATGCTGATCTCAGAAAGCCACCCTCAATAGAGTTAGAAGAGTAATTCAATAATGCTGAAGTTACAGATCCAAAGTAACAAGGAGGTAATTTGTTCCAGCTTCCATTTGATAATTTGATAATCCTCAACAGCATTGCCTAGAGGTCACTCAGTGTTGGCCATACTGTCCCCAAGAAAGGTAAGAAACCTTCTCTTCTGGTATGTACAAAATCAGCCTCAAAGATGATAAAGATGATAAAGAAAATCTGTTCATTTTAGAAGACTTGGGTTGAGTTTGAACCCCACCCCAAGATTCAAGGCATATTTTGAATGATGATCTTGACAGATGAGTTTTATTCTTCCCAACATGTCAGTTGACCTAAGCAAAAGGAACATGTATCCCAAATGCATGAGGTTCATGGACTCTGGACTTTGTGTAAAGTTTGAGAAAAGGGCCTTCATCTTGTCTACTGGTACTCAGCAAACTCTAGACTTGGAACTTGAGTAGGCATAATGGTTTCCTCACTGTGGGAAGGGACATATGAGAAGGAAGCAAAACTCAAACCCTAATTTTGATATGTTACTTCTAATAGTTATTTTTTAAAAAACAACCTAAAAGTTCTCAAAAGAAGGAACGAAGGTGTGGAAAGGTACCTCCCACACCCAGTGGCCATGATGATATCTGTTGTTCTATGCCTAATGATTTAGATGTGATATTTAGATTTAACTAAATCCTGAGTGTTCTAGATTGGCCACATCTGCTTATTGTCCACACTCTGAGAATCTACCATAGTTTTACTCATTACTGCAATGAGGGCCACATGATCAGCTAGACATGGAACTTACTCTCTAATTTTCTTGACCTGTGTTGCCTCCTAGAACCTACTGAAGACATTTCTCCTGTATCCCTGTAACAGCTCCTAGTAAGTCATAAAATTCTGCTATAAAGCAGTGAGCCCTGTCTACTCATGTATCCTGGAACCATGAAGTCAGATTCAGGGCTTGGTCCAGATGTGGTATGTTTTCAGAGCCCACAGAAGACCATACCTCTACAGCAGATAAGCGTTATGCCTCTTGATCAGGCATGTACTGGGAGCTGATGATCCACTGAATGGCTATTATCAGTTCTGATGGATTTATGCCAAGACTGTGATACTGTGCTTCACTGCAGTTTAGGATGTCTGAGTTCTGACACAGAAAATGCCTTTCTTGAAATATATGGCCAAACCGTTTAGATAGGCTAACATTTTAATTACTGGGTTTGAGCATTTTGTATTTTTCTGCTTGTTAGTGTGATGAAATTTTCTGTGTGACTCTGGAAAGCTCTCATAGTAGATCTAGGGGAACTAGATATATCCTGAGTGAGGTAGGTTGCAATAATCACATATGTCTTGGGGTTTAGCCTTGGCCCCAACACTTGGGAGCATGGATTACCAAAATCTAACTGTGCCTTAGAAATCAGCTATGTTCACTGCTCATTTGGATAAAGATGTAAAAAATTAAATGACTGGTGAGCTCATCTTGTTTTAGTAACATCCTTCCTGGATCCCAGAAGTGGGTACTGGTGGGTACTGTGATGTTCTGAACTTTAGTCTTTGGATTCAGCTTGGTTGAAACCATGACAATTGTGAGTATGTGATCCAAGGTTTAGCTTCATAACTAGTCTCTAGGCTTTAAAAGGATATATAGAGGTGCTGGACATTTAAAAATGATTAGAAGTCAGCATAGAATTTGCCTTCATATAAAACATGTTTCAAAATACATTAATGTTTTCACAACAAAAGGCACTCTTAATGTCTAATCACCTGAGCCTCTATGCTGTAGAGAGCCAAAGGCATGTGAGGAGTTTGTTGAGTGTGAAGGGATGACAGAATGAACAGTGGAGGAAGGAACTTTGCTGTCATGCTTTTTGTCACAGGATAAAGTTATACCTTTAATTGTTCAAATTAGCATTTTAATTACTGGATTTGAGCATTTTTAATAAACATGTTAGTAATTTAGACTTCCCCATCTGCCAGGAATCTATTTATAGCCTCCGCTCTTGTTTCTACTCCATTTAGTGTCTTTTGTTTTTATTTTCAGGAGTTTGTATTTTTATTACAGATATAAATCAAGTATCAGTTACAGAGGCTGAAAGGATCTTTTTCTGGCTTGTTATTAATTTGATTTCTATGATTTTTAAAAGACACAGATCATTATTTTTCATGTAACGAAAGCAACCCCTGCTTCCCCCAAGGTTGGGGCTTTCTGTTGGGTCTCATCTGCCATGGTTTGCCTTGGATGACAGTCCCAGTGTGCCCCATATCATCAAAGTCAAAACCCATACAACCTCCTTGGCTGTTTCACCCACTTCCTACTAACTTCCTGTCACTGACCTGACGTATATGTTTCTATCTGAGTTGACGCTATGCCCCCTTCTCCCCTTTGCTTCCCTCATCAGCCCCACCCATGCTGTCCCTCACCCTATGGCTCTCTAGAGCATAGAGTCTAAAGTGATGAGAATTAAGATTGCTTTTTGTTGAAAAAAAAAAACATTATTGTATTTTAAAAATGTTTTATATAAAGAGAAGTGCTATGCTGACTTCTAATCTGCTGATGAGTCTCCCTCCCTTCCTCCATCCCCCCACCCAACTCCCAAAACACTGTCTGCCTGTTCCTTAAACTATCTACTTGCGTTAGCAGTTACCTTCTGCTACCAAAAAGCATCCCATGGGCAGCTAATATAGTCCTTCTCACCCACATCCCATCCTCACAATGGCTTCCAATCATTACCCCTGGATTTGGCTACATTTGTCTTTCTAATCGTAACTTCTAGGTACTAACCAACATTACAGCATTTGAAGAGCTGTGTTTAAGTGGCCATGTTACATACAGAACAAACTGCCTCCCCATCACACTCCAGCTCCTTTATTCTACAAATTCCAGAGATGGCATCCAAGCCCTCTAGGGCATGTACAAGCCTGCCTTGGCCGCATCTTTTACTACACCAGGAGTAAGCCATTGGTGTGATGCTGGAATACTTGTGATTCCAAGCATTAAATTGTCTCTTACAGTGCAAATTTTGAGCTACTCTCTTGTGATAGGCACTGTATGTCTAGAATAATAATGATGAATTTATATGGATTCAATTTTATAGTTTCAAATACACAAAAATTAAAGAACTAAAAAGACAGACAAATCTGCCACTGCAGCTGTCCAGTCCCAACAGAAACAATAGTTCAGTAGATCCAGAGATGATTTCAATAATGCAATTAACCTAAAAGTCATGCAGGATATTTGCCAAACATGATATCTAGCAGCTGCATTCTTTTCAAATTTTTATGACATAATTTCCAAAACAAAATTGCAAGCATAAAACATATTTGTACAAATTTAAAAGGCTTATAAAATGCAATGTTTGTCCTCAGAGGCAAGTTTTGCAGCTGTAAATGCTCACATTAGAAAAGCAGAGTGATTGCAAATAAATGCATGGATGATGGAGAAGCCAAGTCCAAACGCAATAGGTGTCTAGAAACAATTAGGACCAGGGCAGAAAGAAATGGAGGAACAATACACAAATCAGAGTTGGTTCTTTTCAAAGGTTAACAAAATTGACAAAGCCTTAGCCAAACCAACAGAGAAAAAGAGAAGACTCAAATTAGCAAAATTAAAGGTGAAAAGGGAGCTGTGACAACAGATACCAATGAAATCAAGATTATTGGTGAATATTTTGATATTTTTTATTCCAAAAAGGCTGGAAAAATAAAAAAAAGGATACATTTATACATGAAATATCCAAAATTAAATACAGAAGATATGAATGATGTAAATCGACACATAACAATGATTCAGAAGTAATAATAAATAATAAAGTCTTCCCACAACAAAAGCCTGTGGTCAGATGACTTCACTTCTGAATTCTAGTAAACTTTTATGAAAGATATAATCTCAACACTCCTCAAACTGTTTCACAACACAGAAAGAATAAGAACATTACCACACTCATTCTATGAAACCAATATTACCTGGCTACATATACAACAAGGAGGAAGAGAGAGAGAGAAAGGGTGGGAAAAGGAAGAGAATGAGGGAGGAAAAGAAGGAAGGAGGGAGGAAGGGAAAGAATCTGTAGACCAATTTCTCTGGAGAAAATAGGTGTAAAATTCTTAACAATAACCTTCAAATGAAATTTAACAAGACCTTAAGAAGATAATGCATAGTGACCAATTCAGTTTCATTCCAGGGATGCAAGGTTAATTCAGCATACACAAATTAATTTATGAACTACATCATATAAGTAGATTTAAGAACAGAAATCACAAGGCTGTTCTCAATTGATAGGGAAAAGGTATCATGCCTTCAAAATAAAAGGTACCAAGAAAAGAGGGATAAACAAAGCATACCTCAGCATAATAAATGCTACGCATGATGTAACTGCAGCCAGTAATGTACTAACTATGTAAACACTGACAGTATTTCCTTCACACTCTAGAGTAAGAGAGTGGCTGTTGCTTGTTGAGTGTAGCGCTCAAAGGCTTAGCTGGAGGAGTAAGAAAAGAGATGGCAAGGAACATCTATATCCATGGGAGGTCTCCCCTTCTCTAAGGAGAAAGGGAAGGGTAGAGCATGGGGGCTGAGGGGAGGGACTGAGAGAGGAGGAGGGAGGGGAAGTTTTGATCAGGATATTAATTAATTAATTAAATTTAAAAAGAGAGAGAAAATACAAATGGATACAAATAGACAATGAAGGCAGTAAGTTACCTCTAGCCACAAACAGCGTAACTCAGTGCTTAAGTGACACTGGGAACACCTGTGGAAACTTAAGCCTGTTGCTAAACACTTCAGTAAAGTCGCAGAATACAAAAGCATCTATTCAAAAACCAGTAGCTTCTATGTGGTATAATAATGAATTTATTGAAAAAGGAATTAGGAAAATTATCCCATTTACACACAATAGTTAGGAAAACCTAACTGAAGAAGTTGTTAGACCTTCACAATGAAATGTTGGGACACTAAAAAAGAAAATAATTAAAGAAGCAAGACATTGGAAAGACTGTTCATTCTCTTGGGTTAACAAAACTAATAATGTGGAAATGATTACATTACAAAAAGTAACGTACAGATTTAAGGCATCCCTCATCAAAATTCCAATGACACCCCTCACAGAACAATAAAAAGGTACTAAAATTCATATGGGAGCACAAAAGACCACAGGTAAGCCAGTGCAATCCTAGGCACAACGAACGGCACTGCCAGAGGCATCACAATATCTGACCTCAAATTAAACCACACAACGAGAGTGACAAAACATGTCACAGGGACAACAATTGATGTGTGTATTGTACTGTATGTGTGTATTGCATAGCTGCAGGCACATTTAAGTATAGCTCCCAAAGCAGGCGTGGTTGGGAATCCCAGAGATTTGAAAATAAAATAGGGGAATTCCCAATAACTTACACTAATGGTAGCAATGTATTAGCAAATATTTTAAGTCATATGACATATTTTTTAAAAAAAAAATTAATAAAAGCCCAAGTCATTCACCTGAAGGCAAAATTTAGAAACCCATAGCTTCCAATGTACATATCAAAAATAAGAAACATGGAAAATAAAAAAATCCTCCAACACAGATGCATAAAATGGAACAAGAAGAAAATAGAAGCAAAGAGATAATAGCAAGCAAAAAGGGAATAAAGTAATTAATTTATTAACCAGTAAGGAGATGACTAGTGGAGAAGAACAGCCAAGAACAATGTAGATTTTTCAAAAGAAACATTTGGTCCTGAGAAGTACTGTTTATAAAAGAAAGAGAAGTATCAATTTTAGGAATTAAAATAAAAAAATTATATTACAAATACTTCAGATACTTAAAAAAAGTAATTGTAAAAGTAGACGACCATTTGGACTGCTTTTGAAAATATGGATGAAATAGGGATTTAATGAAAGCCAGTGAGGCCCTGAAAACACATTGATGGGTACATATTGAACTTGAAAGAGAAAGGATGTCTACAAAAAGTAAACAAATAAAAACCTTAGGTCTAGATTGTTCTGTAGGAGAACACTTCTAAAATATTTGTGGAGAAAATACTATTCTTTATTTTTATTTTTTCACGACAGGGTTTCTCTGTGTAGCCCGGGTTGTCCTGGACTGGCTTTGTAGATCAGGCTGGCCTCAAACTCACAGAGATCTGCCTGACCTTGCCTCCCTGAATGGTGAGATTAGAGATGTGTGGCACTATGGCTGGCTTTGAAAAATACTACTCTTTTAAAAATAATATTTCTTATTTTTAACATATAGATTTATATTACTACACATATATAAAATGAACTACATACAACAAGAACCATGATACAATCAGGAATCATATTAATGTTATATTCATAGTGGTTTGACTATTTGCATTTGGCAACCTTAAAGAAAACATTTTCTTGGTGAGTCTAAACCTCTGAATGCAAATCAATATCTACCATATCTCATCTCTATCAACTTAAAACATCCATCTAGACCCAAAACCATCTTAACCCCTAAACAGTTAAGTTTCTTAAACCCATTCACAAACATAGAAAAAAAGCAGGCTTCTTTATGGCTTAGGTACTGTTCTTTGTGGCCAAATCCTAAGCAGAAACAGTCTGGAGGAGGGAACATTTATTTCATCTTGAAGTTCCAGGCATTTTAATCCAGTCTTTGGTTCTTTAGTTTACAGTTGGAGGACAGAGCGTGATGGTGGAGGGAGCCCACGGAGGAAGCTTTTCACCCAGTGCTTGAGAGAAAGAGTGGCCTGAGGACCAGGTAAGATCTTCCCTGGTCAATCCTTGGGACCCACTTCTGACAACCAGGCTCCATCCCTGAAGCTCCCAACCTTCCAAAACAGCACCCCAGCTGGGGACCAAGTATTCAACACACAAGTTGAGGGAGCACGTTTTGTATTCAAACCGCAACACTTCTCGGCAGATTGTAGGCACTAAGCTGAATGTTAATGCATAAAACAAGGACTTTGAGAAATGAAGAGGTTGAGCATTTATTTAAGTGTTTCTCAGCCATTTGATACTCCTCTGTTGAGAATTCTCTGTTTAGTTCCAAGCCCCATTTCTCAATTGGGTTATTCGGTTTGGTGGTGTTTAATTTCTTGAGTTCTTTATATATTTTGGATATTAGACCTTTGTCAGATGTAGGGTTGGTGAAGATTTTTTTCCCAGTCTGTAGGCTGTCGCTTTGTTCTCTTGACAGTGTCTCCTGCCTTACAGAAGCTTCTCAGCCTCATGAGGTCCCATTTGGCACTCAGAGGAAGGACAGCAAGTAGCCAAGAAGAGACTTGATACCCTATGAGAATATACAGGGGGACGTAATCCCCCTCAGGAACAGTCATAGGGGAGGAGAATAATGGGAAAATGGGGGGGGGGAGGAATGGGAGGATACAAGGGATGGGATAAACATTGAGATGTAACAAGGATAAATTAATTAAAAAAAATAAAATAAAATAAAAAATAAAACTACAAAAAAAAAAAAGAGAAATGAAGAATGAGGGTCAACTCCTCATACACTGTGGTGCTTTCAATGAGAAATGTCTCCTCTAAGTTTGTGTATTTGAATACTTGGTTCCCAGGTGATAGTGTTATTTGTGGAAATTTAGGTGTCGGAGGAAGTGCTTCCCTGGGGGAGGACTTTGAGAGTATATATCCTCACCCTACTTCCAGTTTGCTCTCTCCTTGTTGTGCTTGTGGGTCAAGATTTGATCTCTCAGCTCCCTTAATTGCTGCAACTAGAGCTGCTGCTTGTTGCCATGCCTCCTCATCATGATGGACTCATACTTCGGAACCATGAGATCAAATAAACTCTTCTTTAAGTAGCTATGGTCATGGTGTTCATCACAGCAGTAGAAAGCATGCTAGCATGGGAATAGCATCAGCAGGATGCCCCAACTGTGTTGTGCACAGGACCAAGCTACATACTAAAAGAGAAATTCAATAAAAAGTTGGATTTGTTTCACAATTGTGTGTTTCACTTGACATTATATTTCTGGTCTGTTAGCTTACATGACAGAGGACAAGTGAAAATTAGAAAACAAAGCAAAACAGAATCCCCCAAACTACTTCATGATCCTTACCAATGAAGTGCTGACGGAAGTGCTATCAATCAGGATTGGCCAGAGTTGATCTATAGTAATGGTAAAAAGAATTGGAAGGTGTGAGCCAAGTGAAATTTCCATCATCCAACATATAACCCAAAACCTCTCTGCTCACTTCACGTCTCGTGCTTTAGTATTGAGTGCTTTGCCTGTGAGTGGAAGGATACAGCTACTACCCCTACTTTTACTCAGCTTTGTTCCAGAAAAACCTACGCAACGCAACCATGAAGAAGATAAATAAGAAGCATAGTTTTTTTTTTTTAAGGACTGCATATAACTCTGCTTCTCCTTCAATGGCACAATTACAGATTTTGATATCAGCTAACATAAAGTGAGAATTGATAACTGGTTTGGAAAGATGCTGGAAACAACTCCATACAGAGTCACACAAGTGTGCGCACACACACACACACACACACACATACACATCCACATGTATACTTGCATATATTCATATATACATATATCTAACCACAAAAATAGAAAAATACATTTGAAAGCAGTACTATTTATAACTACACAAAGAATATCAAATATATAAGCCCATGGAAATGAGCAGAAGTCAATTATCAAATATATACATGCCTATCAAGGAAAAGGCAATGAAACATTCCACATAGAACAACACAATAAACTGCTAAGGGAAGTGGACACATACCAAGATAGTCAGACCAACATCTCTGCCTATTGATCAAGGCACTGGACATTATGAAGATTTTTACATTCAATTTACATATAAATTAAATATCTGATAGGAATCTTACAATATTGTGAAACAACCTTTCAAATAACATTTTGCACATTTTACTTCGTTTTGTTATTGATAGTTTCCCATAATGCTATGTTCACTGTCTCCCATCCCATTCTTTTATCTCCTTTCCATCCCTACTAACTCCCCCTCATCTTCATTGCTACCTGTCCCTTTCCCAGGTTCATGCCTTTTGGGTTTATTTTCCATTTAGTTTAAACAGGGTTGCTTGTGTGATCATTGCATTGGAAGAACCCTTTGGATCCTGATGGAGCTTTTAATGGGAACACACAACTGACCACTTCATTATTTTAGTGTTAGTTTTACGGACATTTCTAAACATCTTCAGAGGTTTTGTGGCTATAAAATGCCAAGCAGATATTTAAAAAGAAACTAGCAAATTTATAAGTTTTAAGACTGTCTGAAGCTACAGTGATTAGAATGATATGAATATTGACGCATAGATAAAGAAATGTGAATCAAAATTGAGGCAAGAAAAAGACCTACAACATTTGGTGATTTACTATGACATACAATTTCAGTGGGAACCAAAGAATGTCTTCGATAAATTTCACCCTTGCAAAACTCTATTATGTGTGTTAAGCAAAATGACCTCCCTGTCTATCTCACACAGTATATGAAAAGCATTTGAGAAAACCATAACATCAATCTAAAAGTTAAAGCAATAACCAAACATCAGAATAAAACAGCTGAATGCCTCCATGGCCTTGCTGCAGGCAAAAGTTTTTTAAATCGGCTGCAAGGAGCAAATGAGGGAAGAAAAAGGCCACTAAGACCTTAAGGAAGTAAGAGATGTTCATCAAAAGAGCCAACATTACAAAAAGGAAAAAAAAAATCTAAGATGAGCCCTGCCCCAGTGACAGCACCTGTCTCTCACACATGCTGTCTCTCTGTATCTCACCCTGACTAAACCTGGTATCCGGATGCTCAGAACAGGTCTATTTTATCTCTGTCTCTTCCTACTCCTTCATTGTGTGGTTTTGTGTCTTGTCACTAAGAGTGATCAGAGTTTCGTATTTCTTTCCTGAATGCACACACACAGGTTTGGTTTATTTTTGCTGACATACATTATGCAAGCCTTCAAACAGCAAAAATGGAAAACTCACCTTAAATGGCCAAGTTCATTTACAAACCCAAATCTATGTGGCCAACAAAGTATGTCTATCTAGGGAACAGGACTTTGGAGCCAGCCAGATGGGGATTTATATTTCAGGGATGGAGTTTACGTGTCAGCTCCAGACAAAACAGCTCTCTGCTCCAAGTCCCATCCTTCTTATCTGTACCAGGATAGCTACATAATAGGCTGATTTTGTGATTAAAGCACCAAAATTTATTCTAAAATTACCAGTGCTCACAAGTGTTAGCAAATATCCTGCATATAAGCCATTCTGTTATCAAACGTGTCTCAAGAGTTTTGAATATAAATTATCTTTTTGGACTATAAACCACACAAAAATAGAAAACTAGAGAAAAGAGGATTTTCTTCCCCAGTGAACATTGTAATTCTCTAAGGGAAAAGAGGGTGTTTGATTTTTTTTCCAAGGTGCATCTGATCCAGGGAAGGATTGTTCTAGAATATATTAGTGTTTGAATGTCCTTGGGGAAAAGATGGCATCAAACACAGCAGACAGAAAGTTATTATCGCTCGTTGTGGGGAGAAGTATTACAAACATTAATCCTTATGAGTGGCATAATGCTGCAAGAGCCCCCATCAATTCAATCTACATATCAACAGTCACGAAGCAGCATTTTCCAAACAAAAACTCCACCTGTGGAATTGTGCCTGACTCATCTCTTCTGAATTCCATTAGTTTTCGCTTTCACAACCTGGATATAGATGAATCCCTTGTCACTTTGCTAATTAGCAGATGGATTGTTGAATGGGGACTGTTTCATCACAGGAGAGATGATGCCATGGCTTTTAATTAACTATACAGGGATTTGAATTGATGTAGAAAGAAAATTCTGAGTCTGCCCATTTACCTGGTTTAATGAATAAAGCCTTCTGAGAAACAGCATAGTGGTGGGCTTACATTTTCTTTTTTGGGCTCCTCCCATGATAACATTTTACAAATTTATAATTGTGCTTCTGTGACGGGGGGGGGGGGGGGGAGACGATAGGAATGTGGACAGAAAGTGGTAGACATAGGCAGTCCTGCAGTGTTGACCTTTCTCTCACTGCTTTGTTGGATTGCACTATTAATCCCTCAGAACATTTCAGTCGCAATAGTTGCTAGGCAATACATAATTTTCTATTATTCATGAGTGCATCTGTGTATGCAAACAGCCTCACTATGCCAGTACCAGTTCTAGTCACTGTTATAAAGGCCCTAAACCATGCTGCTTCTGGGTGCAGGTTTTTCATGCTGTCCAGCCTCCGTGGGAGCAGCACTTGAGCTCAGTACAAGTCTAGCCCAGGAACATAACTCTGGGTTCCTACATGAGCTTTTTCTTCCATGAAAAACTAGGCAAGGCTGCCTGCCTGTCTTCTGTTCTTTCTCATTGGGATGCCAGAAGAGACTCAACACCTTTACATTACAAGATGCTTAGATTTCAAGGCTTCACCTTAACATTATAGGCAGGTATTACGTTGGACAGAGATTACATTTGGCTTGTCCACTGGTCATCACTGTTTTATGCCTGTTTAATAAGTATCTGTAGAGCATCTGACTACCTGGACTTAGACACTGAGGAAACAGAGAAGGTTGAGCATGAACCAGCACGATGAACGTGTACAAATAACCCTAATGAGGAATGGATGGGATCTTTGGTGCTGCTGTGAAGGTTCCACCCAAGAGAGAAGGGAGATGATAAGCGATGGTATCAGGCATCCCAGAAGCCACTCCTAAGGGTTCTAATGGTTGAATATAAGTGTAGCATCAAGAAAACATGCAAATAGAGTTACCTGAAAAAATGTTGTAGACCAAGTGAGCAGGAGCCAGGCCAGATGTAAATATGGAGACAGACCCACAGCCAGAGCTGAAAGTCCAGGAAACAATGCAACAGCCCATGTGGCAACTGCTCTCAAGTAGCCAGACAGCGCTGAATAACTGGCAACACACTAAGTACCAGCTCCATCCATTTCTAACTGATGACTAAGCAAGGAAAGTCAACTATTCTCCAACAAACAATTGCATTGATTCTCCCTGTAGCTGGCCCACCTCCAGATTCCCTGAGCTAACAACCTTTAATCGGGGTACACTGAAAGCCTTCCTTTTTCTAGTATAAAGCTTTTCTGCTCCTTGTCCACCTTGGCACATCTGTTGGTGTCAATGATGGTGGCTGACTTCTTTGTTATAGCAAATGCACACTGCCTGGTCTTTGATGTTTCTCATGTAATTCATTTCTTTCTTCAGTGCATGAGCCTAAGAACCATGTGTAGAAAGCCAAGTATGCAACACAGCCTTCAGTAGGAAGAAAGCAGAAGGCATCACCTTTCCTGAGTTTGAAACATCTTATGACATTATAGTAACCGAGACAGGACAGACTGATGTAGGAAGGGCCCAGAGCAAGTGGGAGGAGACGCTCCTGGGCTGGTGGTCCTAGATGCTTTGAGAAGGCAAGCTAGGCAAGCTACCAGCTCCTGCCTACAGGTTCCTGCCTTGAGTTTCTGCCTTGAATTCCCTAGATGATGGGCTTTGAGCTGTAATATCAAACAAACCTTTTTCTCTCCGAGTAACTTTCGGTCACAGTGTTTCAGAGCAGCAAGAGAAAGCCTAATTAATACAGGCATAATAGGTGCATTTCAACAAAATCTTCCCCAAATTTACTCTCCCCATATCCTTTTATCATACATTTCTTAACCCCAAGTTCAGGACTTCCTCCCTCCTTCCCTGCTACCCTAAAACCTCAAACAGTCTGACTAAGACCTGCACTATGGACTACTTATCAACTGCGTGGCATAAAACTTCATCCTTCTTCTCAGGCCTCTGAGACCTTCCCCCTCCCGCCCCCCCCGACTCTGCCTTCCTGACCTGCCTGAACTTTTTTTTTTTTGTTAGCAGTTGTCTATCTATAGTACTAAAAGTTCTTCTAATAAACCTCTTATCTAAAAGGAGAATCTGCCACAGTGCATGCCTTGAACTTTGACCTCAAAAACCTTTCAACTTCTTCTCTTGTTAAATCCTATACAGTATTTTAGTCTCTGGGAAGCCACAGTAACTAGTGTGATTATTATGGAGAAATGGATGGTTTGGGAACAGCCAAAGGTAAAGTGCACTGTCTGTGACACATCTAAGCCCCACCACGATCCTTTCCATTCATCCCAGAGGGTGAGCCGGGCACGGTGGAGCACACCTTTAATCCTAGCACTTGGGAGGCAGAGGCATTTGGATCTCTGTAAGTTCAAGGCCAGCCTGGACTATGAAGCAAGTCCCAGGACAGCCAGGTCTATACACAGAGAAGCCCTGTGTTGAAAAAAAAAATAATTGCAGAGAGTAAAGTCTCATGGGAAGCTCCCCAGATGCCACTTGTCATTTTGCAGTAGCCGTCTGGAGCATCCTCCTGTGGGAATTGTACCATCCATCCATCCAGGCTCCATCCCTGCTTTATCTGCCTGCTGTGGTTCAGTTTAGTTTCATGTCCTTTGGATTCAGAGAGTACTGATGACAGATCAGCCTCTGCCCTCTAGGGCTGGAAAAGGCACAAATGTAATCAAGTGATTATTCTGAGCCATACAAATGTGCTAAATGGAGCTATGAAAACCATCCTGCGGCTGAGAAAAGAATGGCTGTCCCTCGAGTGTGGGCAATGATGTTTTTCACTATAAAAATGTGGTCTGAGGAGCATTAATGCTGGATGGTGCTGATAGGGTGAAGAGAGACCCCCCCCCCGGAGGGCATTGGAAGGGTTCCAAACTTGCTTTCTCTCACTTACACTGCACTGGTTTTGCTGGAGCTTTGTGCTAGGAAGATGACCAGGCAGCATGAGGAGGTGATCTGAACTTTGCATGCTCTGTGTGCAGGCAGCAAGGAGGGTAATCACTCACACAGCTACTGCAGCACCCCGAGATGTGCTTCCTGCTAAGTGCAAGGACAGATAGGTTTATGAACAGCCAGACCAAAAGGGTATAAGCAGGAAGCTGGTGTTAGGAACTTTGTGCTTCTGCAGAGATGAACCTTGCCCATTCCCTGGAATCCATTTTAAAACCTTTTCTGAGGAAGAATTCACTTTGTCAACCATAATAGGCAAATATGATGGTCTATAGGTGGCTGCGGGGTTAGGGACTGGGGAAGTGCTGTCGGCATGGCTAGTATCTCCCACACCACAGACAATATAATGTTACTAACAGTCACAGGCTGTTGGGGCTCCTTTCCTGGGATCACTGCTTCAAGCAGGGCATACACTGCCTTTTCTTTAACTTTTATTATTTTATTTTTGAGATTATAAGTATCATTACATTATTTCTCCTTCCCTTTTCTCCCTCTGAATCCTCCCAATATATCTCTCCTTGCTCTCTTTCAAATTAATTCCCTCTGTATACTGTTATTTGTGTGCATGTTTTCAGAGATGACCATTTGTTGTTGGACAACCAACTGGTTTGCTGGTTGGCTCTGCCCTGGGGAAGACTGTTTCTCCCACGCTCAGCATTCCTCAGTTGCTCATAGTTCATTGCATAGGGCTGTTCTACATCTTTTCAAGGTGGCAGATGAAGAGAGACCTGAAGATGCTGGCTTTAAGCCCTGATACCCGAAACACCGCTGTATCATACCGCAGTGAATTCCAAATGTATTTGTGTTAAATTGTACTTATGTTTTTGTATTCCTTCTGTTTGCTATCAAAGCTGCCTTCCATATTCTCCTTTCTCATTAAGCTCCAGGCAATGTACCAGATGCAGGGATCATTTCAGCTAGGTCCCATCAGGAAACAAAGGTGTTGTGTGTGTTGAACAGAAGGGATGTGAAGTATGTATGTTCCTTCTCTAGGGCTGCCATCGCTGAGGCATCCTCACATCATAATCTAGATGAAATGTGCTCTCTGCAGCTCTGGAGGCCAGAAGACATACATTTTAGCATTCTTGGAGGCAGATGATTTGTGAGTCAGGAGCACTTAAGCTCCTAATCATGGAGTTTTTATAACATAGGTGATGGGATTGCTGAGAAGCCATGTGTGTGTGTGTGTGTGTGTGTGTGTGTATGTGAGAGAGGAGAGAGAGAGAGAGAGAGAGAGAGAGAGAGAGAGAGAGAGAGAGAGAGAGAGAGAGAGAGAGAGGGCAGTAAAGGACTAGTGCCATTAAGCAAGGAAATCAGCTCATCCCAGACACCAGTTTCTCCAAAGCATCTAGAAGCATGATAGATTCTGGGACCAAAGAGAGACACAATTATGGCCAGAAAGTGCTACCAAGAACAAGGAAAAGGACAAGAAATGCCTTGGTTTCTTTTCTGCTGCTGCCTTCTGGACACTAGGCACTGTGCAGGTTGTCTTTATAGGTAACAAAATCTAAGAGCCACATTCCAGGGTCACACACTTGAGAGCAGGAGAGAAGGGCATGGGGAGAATGTCCTGCCTGTGGCAGACTCTGACTTGCATGCTTTCCGTGCCCTCCTTGACTACCACAGGGAACAAGGACCTCAGTCTTGCTGCACAGGCTTGTTCAGCTGGCTTCTGTCTCCATGTTTTGCTGATCTCTCCAACATCATCACTGTAATTTTCAGACACACTTGCAAATGTGCCTCTTCTTTGTTCTTTTTAGATTTGTTTCCTATATTATAAACCTCTATTCTTTTTATTGTTTAAAAATACAAATACATATGTGGTGTGTTTTGATAAAATCCATCACCATCCTCTCCCATTCAATTTTTCTCCTATACCCTTTTAGTATATTTCCTTCATAACATTATGTGTCTTTAAAAACCCCACTGAGTAAAGTTTTTTCCTAAATGCACAGTGTATTAGATTACTATATATTCTTTTAAAAAATTTTGTATTAATTTATTCTTGTTACATCTCAATGTTTATCTCATCCCTTGTATCCTCCCATTCTTCCCTCCCTCCCATTTTCCCATTATTCCCCTCCCCTATGACTGTTCATGAGGGGGATTACCTCCCCCTGTATATGCTTATAGGGTATCAAGTCTCTTCTTGGCAACCTGCTGTCCTTCATCTGAGTGCCAGCAGGTCTCCCCCTCTAGGGGACATGGTCAAATGTGAGGCACCAGAGTACATGAGAAAGTCATATCCCACTCTTTACTCAACTGTGGAGAATGTTCTGACCATTGGCTATTCTTGATAAATTGTCAGTCTTATCATCAGAGACTCTTTTTCTCTCCCTCCCACCCTCTTTCCCTCTCTCATCTTTCTTCCCCCCTCCCTGTTTCTGTCTTCAACTGCTTTTCCCAAAGTTAACACAGCTATGGCTGGTATCTTGCATTTACTATCTGCTTGGAACTATCTCTGCCTTCCCTATCATGATAAACTGTTCTCTCAAATAGTGGACCAAATAAACCCTCTTTCCTTTAAGTTGCTTTTGTAGGGACATTTTATCATGGTAACAGGAAAAGAAGCAAAGACACAGGGCAAGTAAATAACAAGGCTGCTAGCTCAAAGGAGAAGGCAGAATCAGATCTTTGAAATAGGTAAGAAATCCTTTTTAAAAAAAAAAAAAAGGTTTCTGGTTTTCTCTTGATTACAAATAGTCAAGGAAGAAATCACTTTCTTCAATTATTTTTAAATTATGGGCTGGTGAGATGGCTTAGTGGTCAAGAGCACCCACAGAAGATTCAAGTTCTGTTCCCAGTGCCCACACAGCAGTTCACAACTATCCAGAGATCAAAGGGCATCTACTGACTTCCTGCAGATGCCAGGCATGCATGTGGTTTCCAGACATACATAGGAGAAACACCCATACACACAAAATAGTAATAAGTTTTCATTTTTTATTTTTAAATGTTTCTCTGTGTAGCCTTGGCTGTCCTGGACTTGCTTTGTAGCCAGGCTGGCCTCAAACTCACAGAAATCTCCTTGCCCCTGCTTCTCTGAGAAAATTTAAAAGATAATCAAAAATAAAAAAGAATTTTACCATTATTGGCTTTTAAAATCTACTTCTTGAGGCTTTTGCCATATAAAACTTTAACATATTATAATCTACCTTCAAACAGCACTATATACTTTAAGAATGACACAACAGTCTTCCAAGGATGTGATTCCATTAACATAACCTCATATTATTTGTGTTTTTGCTGTCCTGCTTATAGATCTAGACTCCTTTATGAGCCCTCTATCTATAAACTGAATAACTACATCCTGCTGGATAAATTCTCTCAGGTTTTACCTATCTGAAAATGTCTTTGTCTTGCCTCTACCTACAAATCACATTTTGATTAGTTTAATATGTATTATTAATTTGTAATTGTCATAGTTAGCTTCAGCTGTCAACTTGACAAAAGCCTATAGTCACCTTGGCAGAGAAATTCAACTGAACAATTGCTTTGATCTTATTTGGCATGTGGTTCTCTGTGAGGCATTTTCTTTTTTAATTAATTTATTTATTTATTCTCTTTACATCCTGATCATAGCCCTCTCCCTCCTCTCCTCCAATACCACCCTCTTTCCCTCTTCCTCCTATTCTTGTCCAGTGCTCATCAGAAAAGGAGATCCCTCCCCCACCAACCCAACCCAGCACATCAAGTCATGACTGGGAGCATCCTCTTTCCTTGTGATTGTCAAGGCAACCCCACCGGGAAGAAGTGATCAAATAGCAGGCAACAGAGTCCGTGTCAGATGCAATACCTGCTTCCTTTACTAGGGACACACATGCATCCCGAGATGCCATTGGCTACATCTGTGTAGCGGGCCTAGGTCCATTCCATGCACGGTCCTTGATTGGTGCTTCAGTGTCCACCAGCCGCAGTTTATTGGCTCTGTTTGTCTTCTTGTGAAGCTCTTGCCCCCTCCAAGTCTTTCTGTCATTGCAGGGATCACAGATACTGAAGAGGATACTCTCTATCTACACAGGACTCCTAGTGGACTCCCACCCACAGAGTTTTTGACCTAAACTTTACCCTGTCGACAAGACGTGCAGGGAGAAAAACTAGAGCAGAGATTGAGGGAGGCAAGCAAACGACTGGCCCCAACTTGAGACTCACCCAGTGGGAGAGAGCCAACCCCTGACACTATTAATGATACTCTGCTATGCTTGCAGATTGAAACAGATGCTGAGACTCACAGCCATACAGTGGATGAAGCATACATAGTCTTGTGGAAAAGAGGACGAGGCATTTTCTTGATTGCCAGTTGATGTAGAAGGACCCAGAGCCCCATGGTCAGAGCCATTCCTAGGCTGGCGGACCTGGGCTGTGTAAGAAAGGGAGCTGACCAAGCCAATAAGCAGCATTGCTCCGTGGTCACAATTCAGTTCCTGCCTCCAGGTTCTTGCTTTGAGTTCATGCCTTCTTTCCCTGGATGCTGAACTCTAACCTGTAAGCCAAATAGACTTTTTCCTCCCCAATTTGGCTGTGGTCAGTGTTTTACCACAGAAACACAGAGGCAAACTTAAGTTTGTCCTTTGGCAAATAAAGATACCATCCTACCTTTTTTTTTTTGTGAGAAATATGGCATATCTGTATTAGTGTTCCTTTGGATGTCTCTTCGTTTTAGCTTACTGTAGGTTTTGTTTGTTATTTTTTTTTTTTTTTTATTTTTGCTGGCAAACAACCAAATGATTTATTATTTATTGGACAGAGAGGTACAGTTTCAAAGTCTGTTTTTATTTTTAATTTTTGTCATTTTGAATATATTCTGCCTAGGCTTGCTTTTATCTGTGTAGTTTATCCTATTTATGGTGTCCTGCTTTGGAAGACTGATAGCTTTCCACAACAGTGAAAATTCCTAGCCATTTTCACATCAGATATTATATCCTTTTTCTCTTTCTGGTGTTTTAATTGCAGCCACAGCAACTGATCAGTATTCATCATCAGGTGTTCTGTGTTCTCTCCTCCTAATCCTCATTATACTTAATTCTCCTTTCAAGTTCAGTCTTCCGTGTGTGTGTGTGTGTGTGTGTGTGTGTGTGTGTGTGTGTGTGTGTGTGTGTGTGTGTGTGTGTTTTGGTTTTTGTGCTAGGTTGCTATTAAGCCCTTCAAATGGACTTCTTATTTCCTCTCAGATTATTTAAATAATCTCTCTCCCCCACCCTCTCCTGTACCTCAAGTGATCTGCCTCCATATTTCTTTGCTGCAGGTGCCAGTGACCTCACAGCCCATGCCCTCAGCAAAACTCTAGCTGTTCTAGAGAGCTGAGGTTCCTGCCTTTACATGTCGTCTACCTATACTGCAGAGGGTCTAAATGATGCTTCTTGTCACTCAAGGGACTTTCGCTTTTCTGTCCTGCCCAGTGCGATGGAGGAAACACCAAGTCAGCATGAGTCGTGGTTGGTTATCAATGACCACAGCTCAAGCATGCCTCTTCCTTCCATCTGGCATCATCTGCACTCTGGTCTTCCTACCTACAGCTCAGCTTGGTTCTCCATGAAGATGTCTATGCACTCACAGTCAGGGTTATCAGTCGCTCCTTTTAGCCAATTCCCTTAAGAGGCTGCATTTTACTGTTCTGTGTATTTCTTCTGAATGATGAGCTCTCTGCCAACAGAAGCTACACCCCTTTATCTGTGTCCTTCTAGTGCTTTGACTATTCCTGGCACATAGTAGGTGCTTATCATGTCCTAGGGACTCCCTGCTTAGCTCAAGATAAATCCATCAGGGATCTAGCCTCAGCATTATATTCTCACATAAATCATTTTCCTAAATTGCTTCAACAAATTGGTTATCTCAGGGTTTGAGGTTAAATTTAATGTCTTTTTTTTTTTTTATTAAGCAAGTAAGAAAGAAAACCATTTAAATAATGACTAAGGACATCTTGATGGGGTGACATTTAAAGGGCATTGTCAGGAGGCCAGTTCCCACTTCAGAGCCTCCTCATAGGGCATTATTGAATTTGTAATTGTGTGGCCTTCTGGAATGAAACAGGACCTTGAAGCTGTTTGATTCAATCTCTTCACTTTAAGGAGGGAAGAGCCCCAGGGTCTGGGAAGGACTCTAGACCACTTTCACCCAAAGAGAGAAATGTATCAGTCTTCTAGAAAAGCCAAGACTCGAAATAGACTCCTATCTATATCCTCATCAGATAATGGATAGCTATAATCACTGTAGAGACTATCCACACTGAATTCCAATCCTCTCGTCAAGTGTGCATGCCCAGTTTCTCTCAGAGTCCCCTTAGCATCACATCCACCAGAGCCTCTCACCCATTTGTCTCACTTTCAGGAGCAGAACCATCATCCTCACCTCCTAGATGTTAGTCTTAGGGTACGTGCGCAGTTCCATATATACTCTGCTGTGTTAATGTCTATTTTCACAGATGCTTTCCCCACACACAAGGTGCCTTGAGGACTGTTAGGCCAGGACTCTGCCAGTGAGTCATCCAATGCCTGGGACCATGTCCCTTTTGATCCCTGTGTTTAGGGCCCAGACCAGGGCTTTGCATCTTGTAGTTGGGATTCCAGGACCACCTGTTTCGCATTAGTTAGCGAGCATCTTAACTCTTTATTGCCTGATCCCTCATCTCCATGGGGCTCGACCAAGAAAGGGCAATGTCTCCCCCACCCAGATGGAGCTGAGGAAGATCAGTTAAATTATCTGAAAGTTGAACAAGTGAAAGAAAGCAAAAGAGCAGATTTAACCCCAATCTTTTGATGCTATGTCTGTTTCACTCCCCATGACTTTTCAAGCTGGGGAGAGAAGGGGGTGGGGGTGCTAACGTGATATGCCTCACCTGAATAGCTGCAGCTGTGTGGCAACCTCACAGGCAGAAACTGTTCACTGAATTCAAGCACAGCTGCGGCATTGCGGCTTCAACAACCACACACCGAACGAATTTGGAAAGAAATTACATCCATACCAAACATGTACAGACTTTTCCCTTGATTTTTCTAAATGATACTGCACACAAGCCATTTTCAAGTCTTTCCATTGTGTGAGGCATTAAGTCATCTAGCGAAGCTTGACAGTATATAGGAGGCAAAGTCTATACAATCCCATATAAGGAACCCAAGAAGCTGCAGGTTTTGACTTAGGATCCTAAGGCTAATCCCTCACAGAGCCTGTGGGATATATATACAATATGTTTACATACAAACAAATTCAATATATAATATATATGTACCTTAAAATGTAAACATACACAGTAACCCATACACATGTTTATGTATAATACAGATGAACACAAGACTGTCTTTTCAATAACTATTCACTTGTATGTCTTAAATGTATATCATTCATATTACATATGCAAATATATAATGTACAATGTACTAAATAGTTCACATTATAAAATCTGGATGTCTATTTTAAATGACGCACACACCTTTATACACAATGTCACCCTATCCAGATGTCTGAAAGTCCTGTGTCTTTCTGCTGGGTGACAGTGGCATGCATCCTGCTGACATGAGGAACAGAGTGGGCACTGAGTGCACCTGCCATAGTTGCACTGTGAGTCACTATTCTGAGAGGATGGACCTTTTCTCCTGTAGCAGGCATCCTGGGGCTGAGATTGTCTACACAACATAAAGAGGCTACAAGAGCACTGGCAAGCAGAAAGCAGAAGCCCAGGTGGCAGGTGACTCCAGTCTAAATAGCAGGAAGGGGTATGCCTGGGGTGGGAATTCAGGATGATGTGCTCATTCGCCCTCTGATGCGTCCTCTTCCCATTCCTTGTGTCGCCTCCAGGTGGCCTGGGGAGCTCTGCAGCTTCCCTTTTACATTTTCTTGAAGGCTTTGCTCCCAGGGGCTTTGCTCCTCAACTGGAGGCTTCATCAACAGAAGCCATCAGATGTGTCTCACAAACCTACTAACATTCTCCTGCTCCCCTGCTTCTGTCTTTCACCTTTCTGCACCTCATCTCTCTGCTCTCTGGGCTCCCGAGATGAAGAACCCAGAGACGCCTTCCGGTCTCACGTCTGCACAGCTCACACAAGGAGCACCAGAGGCAGATGCATTGAAGGAGGCTCAAATGTGGTGGAAGAGGCAAGTGGCCCTGGTACTGGGGCAGGCCAAGATCAGAAAAAGGAAGATTTTTCTTTCTGTCCAGCAGAGGGAGCCCCAGGAACTTCCTGGTGGGAATGCGAAGGTCACAGGAGGCACAGGATGACCAGAGCCTATAGCAACGCCTGTAACCCACCTTCCGATTTAAGGATCTCTCTCCTCTCCTCATCTCGATCTCTCTCTCCTCTCTCTCTCTCTCTCTCTCCCTCTCTCTCTCTCTCTCTCTCTCTCTCATCTCTCTCTCTCTCTTCTCATCTCTCTCTCTCTCTCTCTCTTCTCTCTCTCTCTCTCTCTCTCTCTCTCTCTCTCCCTCCCTCCCTCCCTCCCTCCCCCCTCTCTCTCTGTGTCCCCGCGCACCACCAGGCTAAAAACTTTAAAGAAGCTAGTGTTCAAGTCGAGGGGCCATCAGACTTAGGTTTTCTCTGCTTCGGGAATGTCAGTCTGTTGCTTCGTTCCTCCAGTTGACTGAATGAGTCCACTTATTTGAAGGAGATCAAGAGATTAGTGTGTGTTACTCAAAATTCATGAACTTAAATGGTAACGTCCTTTGAAAACCCCTCAGAGACCTTTCCAGAATAATGTTTGACCACAGATTTCTGAGCCATGGCCCAGCGTAGTGTGCATATAGAATTAATCACCCAAGGTCAGAAGTGCAAGCAAGCCTTTCCTCTATAGTGTATCTCATCCTTAGATGTTGGTGTTTAAGTAACCTATTGCTGAGACTCCACGAAGCGGAGAAGTTCACTGGCTGGTTTATCTATCGTGTAAGCTTCATAAGCTATCAGTGGCTTTAGCTTGCAAGTGGCCACACTCAGATTATTGAGCTGGTGTCCTGTTGAGTGAGCTGTGGTGGGGCGATGGCTACAGATGGCGGTTAGGCCTGGGAATGGTTCCTCTCAGCACAGATACTGAGCAGAAACGGCCTGTAAAGGGCCAGGGACACGCAGGCATACAGAGTAATTAGTGCCATAAAAAGCAAGCGGGGGAGTGGAAATGTTCAGAAAACAGACAGCTGGCAACTCCTAGGGGCAGCCATTCACCAACTGCCTCATCTTTGGAAACGTATCCGTCGTGAGAAGACTCTGCTTTATGAGTGGGAAAAACCGAGAGTCTGCTAGCTGTGGCTCCTTACCCAGGCCTGAGAACACCGGGAGCCCAGAGACCCCGATCTCCACAGCAGCAACTGGAGGAGGCAAGATGAAAGAGGCTTCTAGAAAAGGCGCTGGATGGGAGGACACTGGGTCTTAAAGCATTTGACCTCACTTCCACGGTGTAGTAAGGACTGTCCATTTCCCTGCCACTCACCAGAAAGCTGTGTTTAAGGGAGACCATGGACCTGATCACACAGGCCAGAAAGAGGTCACAGCCCTGGACTGGGACCATTACTCTTATTTCCCACCAGAGGGCGATCTCCTACCAGGAATCATCTTGACAGAGGCGCGGAAGTGCTGCTCTAATCTGGACAGGCTTCTAAAAGAGAGCCTCTCTCACCCCTCTCTGTACTGGTCTGGCCTTTTGTGGGAATCCATGGAATGTGCTCTTTCTTAGGGCTTAGGTTGGTCCTTGGTCCGAGACGGACTTCTTATTTATAGGAAACCAGAGGGGCTGTCATAGTCACTGTTCTATTGCTGTTAAGAGACACCATGACCAAGGTAATTCTTATAAAAGAAATCATTCAATTGGTGGCCTCTTTACCAGTTCAGAAGTTAGTACATTACATTGTGGTGGGAAGCACACAGACAGACATGGTACTGGAGAAATAGCTGAGGGTTCTACACCCTGATCCTCAGGCAGCGGGAAGAGAGTGACACAGGGCCTGGCATGGCTTTTAAAACCTCAACGCCTGTCCCTAGTGACACACTTCCTCCAACAAAGATCACACCTGCTACAAGGCTACACTTCCTAATCCCTAAAACCCTTTCAAACAGTTCTGCTCCTTGGTGGTTAATGAGCATATGGGGGCCATTTCTATTCAAACCAGTACAGAGGTCCAGTGGGCCCTCAGGCAAGAGCAATATACCTCCTTTGTGTTGGGGCACCTGGCTTTCTCTTGGCTGTTCTGTCACTTCACTCGGGAACTTTTCTCACAGCGTCACTGTTGTATAGCATTTTGCTCCAAACAGAAACATTCTGTCATGGTAGGAAGTTCATTACACCTAGGAAGGTTTGAAGGAAACCTCATTAAAACCCAGGAACCAAACAACCGACAAGTCTCAGGATGTCCCCGAAACCAGATTCACAAGATCCTTTCCACCAGGTCAAATAAGCAGTAAGAATAACTGAAGAGGGAGACCTGCTGAGCTACCTGAAAATCATGCAGAGAGTGGGCTCCAGCATCATCACCCATCCTTGGGTGAGCCTTCGGGGATGTGACTCCTATAAGCAACTCCTCACTCAAGCAAGTGCCTGTGAGTAAATGCAATAAACACATTGGTTCACCAAGGTGACTTCAGTACTATCGTTATTATTTTTTAAAATATATTTTATTAATTTATTCATATTACATTTAAATTGTTATCCCATCCCTTGTATCCTCCCATTCCTCCCTCCCTCCTTCCCATTTTCCCCTTACTACCCTCCCCTATGACTGTGACAGAGGGGGACCTCCTCTCCCTGTATATGCTCACAGGGTATCAAGTAGTACTATCATTCTTTTGTTGTGTTGCTAGTTCATTATCTGGGATGAATGGACGTTTGCCCACATCTCCCCAAGAACATCATCCAATAAACACAAGGCACCCTTGGCTTCTCTATTGCAATGTAGAACTCAGGCCCATAGCCAAGCAAACACAGAATTAGTGTTGGAAGAATGGGTAATGGATATATGAATGAACTGATGGCAACTCTCAGCTTGTGCTCACAGACCTAATGCTGACTAAATGGCCTTCTATCCTACATCAAGGGAAGAACATGCTAGAAGGCCAACAGTGGTTTGTTAGCTTTAGATCAAAGGTTAAACCCTAGTTCTCAGTGAGTTTTGTGCAGCGCTCTCTCTCTCTCTCTCTCTCTCTCTCTCTCTCTCTCTCTCTCTCTCTCTCTCTCTTTCTCTCTCTCTCTCTCTTTCTCTCCTTTAGTGCTCTGTCTGTATGTACACCTGCATGCCAGAAGAGGTAATCAGATCCTTGTATAGGCAGTTGTGAGCCACCATGTGGTTGCTGGTAATCTGGACCTCCAGAAGAGCAAACAGTGTTTTTAACCACTGAGCCATCTCTCCAGGCCCTTGTGTAGATGTCTCTTGCCTATCATGATAAGAGGACACTGTGTTCTTATCAGAAAACTGTCTCCCTGCAGTTTCCATGATAACATTGAAAATTTCCACTCTGGTGACCAGGTGAAGAACCAGCCTAGCACTTTTCCAAATTTGTTTCTGTAAGTGAAAGATGTGCCTGACCCCTTTGCTTCCCTACATACAAAATCTGAGGCTCAGAGAAGATAGTGATCCACTGACCACTGGGAAGTCCTGGACTTGCATTCGTAGCAACGTGTAGCTCCCATGTTCCAGGGAAAGAGAGAAAGTGAGGTATTAGAAAGACAGACTGGGGAAATGCAAGGATGCCTGCATGGCCTTCACAGGGTGCAGCTCTTAGCTTCCTTCTGTTGATAACACTATCAAGGAAGGGTAGCAGGGAGCAAGTTTTCAGTGTCCCCACAGCAAGGAACACAAAGAGATTTCAGGACAATGACCATGGTGATTTTTGCTTGAAAAGACTGAAGTCATCGAAACTCTGGGTAGAAGGGTTGGGTCTCTAGAAAAATTCTGGAGGATGAAGTAGTGAAACCGTGCCTGGCCTTGGGCAGCGGAAGAGTCTGACTTCCATCACATGTGGAGAGAAAGCTCTCCTCCTGAATCATCCTCGTGGCTCTCAGGTGCTATGGCCCAGCACAGCCAGGCTCAATGCTTACCCTCTCTCCTTTCTTTCCTGATTACTGGACTCTGGCTTCAACCAAGAAACACTGGGAGGTGGTCCCAACTCACACCTCTTGCACAGGCTGGCAGGGACTGACAGCCAAACCTGAGCACCGACCTCTGGTTGCTGAGCTCGGAGCTGCTTGGTTATGCTCTACAGAATGCTCTCAGGGAAACTTTCCTTGTTCAAATAATTCAGGAAACCCTGATGGTGAGCCACAGGCTTGGAGATCTATGAATGGTGTGGGACGACCTTGTGTAAAGAATCTACTGCAGCTTTTCTGACTTGTTATTTCCCAATAATAATGTTACTGTCATTCTCCTTTGTCTTAGCTATGGTTACTAACACTCTGATGAGACACCATGACCAAAGAAACTTGGGAAAGAAAGGGTTTATTAGACTTATGCTTCCACATCACAGTTCACTATGAAAGGAAGACAGGAACTCAAGCAGGGCAGGAACCTGGAGACAGGGCCTGATGCAGAGGCCATGGAGGGGAGGTGCTTACTGGCTTGCTTCTCATGACTTGCTCAGTTTGCTTTCTTATAGAACCCAGGACCACGAGCCCAGGGCTGGCCCATCCACAATGGACCAGGCCCTCTTCCATCAATCGCTAATTAAGAAAATGCCATACCGGTTTGCCTACAGCCCAGTCTTATGGAGGCATTTGCTCAATAGAGGCTCTCTCCTCACTCATGGCTTTGGCTTGTGTCAGGAGAGGTGGCTCAGAGGTTAAGAGCACTGACTGCTGCTCCAGAGGTCATGAGTTCAATTCCCAGCAACCACATGGTGGCTCATAACCATCTATAATGTAATCTGATGCCCTCTTCTGGCCTGCAGATGTACATGCAGACAGAGCACTGTCTACATAATAAATAAATAAATAAATAAATAAATAAATAAATAAATAAATAAATAAATAAAATCTTTAAAAAAAATGTATCTAGTATCCAATATGTCTATCTTCCCCATTTTTCTTCTCTTCTTACCTTTCTCCTCCCATTTTCCTTCGCCTCTTCTTTCATTTTTTGCCTCTACCCCTCATTCTCACCCTATGCTTATTTTGTCTTTATTTAAAACATCCCCTGCCAGCTGATTCACAGTGGCATGGAAGTATTTCTCTTTTGAAGCATCCCCACAGATATCAGGGAAGGGATACAAACACTTCCACAAAGACCAGAGCCCAGAAGACAGCTGCCTCTGCTGCCTTGACTCTTGCTGCCCCAGAGCAAGGTGTGGATAGGAGAAGTAAGGAGGGGAGGCAGGAGAGGGAGGCTTGAGTGCCTGCATCCTAGGTCCATGGCCTACAGCCTCTATGTTGTTGAGAAGGAGTACCTGCATCCCAGGTCCATGGCCTACTGCTTTGCTGAGAAGCTGCCTTTCTGCCCCAGTTTCCTTATCTGTATGTGATCCCACTTTTAGGATCCAGAGTTCTTGACTGAGATCCTGGCACCATAACAGCTCTGATCCTGCCCTAAACCAGATGTGTGTGTGTGTGTGTGTGTGTGTGTGTATGTGTGTGTGTGTGTGTGTGTGTGTGTGTGTGTGTGTGTACAAGAATGCTTGGTACTAGTAATTGAAGGCAGGGTCTCATCCATGCTATGAAAGTAGATGGCTATTGAGCTATATTTCCAACCCCTTCTAAATTGCATTTTGAGGTAGGGGATCACTAAGTTCCCGAGGCTGCCTGTGATTTTGTAATCCTCCTGCCTCAGCCTCTGGTGGATCTGGGATTACAGGTCTGTGCCAGCATTTCTGGCTCTAAAAGAGATATTTGGAGCCAACTTTTGCCCACTCCACAGCCTTTTCCCTCTATCTTGTACCCACCTGGAGAGATAATGCTGTGATTGTTAAAACAAGCATTCTGGTGCATGCCATATGCTTCACTGGCGTAATTTAATGTTATGTTTATGACAACAATAAGCACTTTCAAGAAGAGCCTTACTTTCCAGATGCAGAAACTGGCAATAAGAAGGTGCAAAACACTCTGTTGCAGTTGCCTAGTAACAGGATATTACTGGATTTATTCATCCATGTGGAGGGTTTAGGTCTAGCAAGATAAGCCAAGTCCTGGAGAGGTGGAAGGTGATGGAGGCAGCAGAAAAGACTGGTTTCCTCGGTTCGAGGTGTAGGTGGTAGCATGAAGCTTCATACTCCCAGGAGCCTAAAACAAAACTCTATTGTCACTATGTTGAAAGTATTAGTAGTTTTATCTGTGAATTTGTGTCACATACGTAGAAGTCTGGTGGAACAGGAGAACAGGTGTATAAGTGTGGATGTACGCAGTGTTCCACCTTCCCCTCTTTGCATATTTCTCGGATACCCCAGGAGCAAGGGCTAAAGTGTCCCTGAGCACAGGAGCAAGAGTGAGTCTGAGAAACTTGGGCTCAGCTGCCAACTAGGGTTGGGGCACTGTAACCCCGAGGGCCAGGGTTCCATTGACACAGAACATGCGTTACTCTTATGCACTGGTAAACTCACACTCCCAAGTTGAAGGCTGGGTCCCAGTGCAATTACACAGAGAAGGAACCTCTGACCTAGCCATTTGGTTCATGGGTACATTCAAAGCATGATGACGTAGAGCTTTGCTGAAGTGAGGTGAGGCCTAACTAGAGAAAACAGACAAGCATTTAAAATGTGTGTTTGTTTGCTTGCTTATCTGCCTTCCCTCTCTCTCTTTCTTGAGGACTGTGAATTGAACAGCTTTGTTCTGCCCTCTGGATGCAGTGGTAGTCTGACTCATCAAAGTTTTATTATCAAGTGTATTTCTATAGTAGCTACAAACTAATGCAACACCTGAGAAAGCAGTGGCATAAGATCCACAGATGACCTTGCAACACCCTTTTGTATCCTATGATTTGCCTACACATTTGAAAGATGATAGCCTATATCAGTGGTTCTCAACCTTCACAATGCTGTGACCCTTTAATACAGTGCTTCATGTTGTGGCTGTGCCCAACCATAATATTATTTTGTTGCTATGTAATAACTGTAATTTTGTTACTGTTATGAAATGCAGTGTAAATATCTGATATGCAGGATATCTGATATGCGGGTCCTGGCTTACAGGTTGAGAACCCCTGGCCTAGAGGAAGAGGGGGCTGATGGGTAATGCACAGCTCTTTCCCACCATGCTTTCCTCCGCAACCAGTAGGTAAGGTAGAGAAGCTATGGATAACAGTGTCCACATCATGTGAGGCATACATAGCTATCCTCCAAATCCAAAATTTTTGCCACTCTCCTGCTAATCCAATCAAAAGACATATCCATAGGAGCTGGAGAGATGGCACAACGAAGAGCATCAACTGCTCTTCCAGAGAATGTGAGTGCGTTCAAGTTCCAACAGCCACATGACAGTTCACACCATCTGTAAACCCAGTGACAAAAAAAATTCCACTCCCTTTTTTGGCCTCAGTGGGCTCCAGGAATATACTTGGTACACAAGCATACATCCAGTGAAAAGCCCCAAAAAGAGAATAATAAATACAATAAAAATAAACACATCTAAAAATGAGTATTTTAAAGTGCATACCACAGAGTAACCTGAAAGAGAAACTGTGTGATCTGAGTGCTTGTTGGTGAGTAAAAGACTCATATTTTGCTCTTATAATTATCGTCATACAATACAAAGAGAGAGAATAGCACTTCCGCAGGCTGTGCAAAATTTTAATTTTTCTTTACTTACTTAGACAACATTAAAAAACAAATTTAAAAAGCCCACAATGACAGTTCAAGAGAGTGTGAGAGAAGAGAAAAGTTGTATTTCTGCATCTCTGACAGCATTTTCCCCCACTGTTTGCCAAAAGTACCCTACATCTTTGTTTTGCTCTAGACATTGTGTAGCTTACAGCCAGTCCTAGAGAGAATATTCTAAAGATGAAAGAGAATTCAGAGCCTTGGAGCCCTTTCTTTTCACAAGTGTAGAAACTGAACCCCAAGCTGTGTTAATGTCAAAGCGAGCCTCCTGCTTGGTTGGGGTCATGCCTCCCTCGGCCTTCAGCCCTAACTAAGCCCTCCCAGAACCCATGGCCTTCCATGTTTGGGAGTTTGCCAAGAAGTAGCATGGTCCCAGCATCCCAGCCAGTGGGACATTCTCTGAGGACCTGCTCCGAGGGCAGACAAAAATTGTTTTCTGATAAAGCCCTGGAGCCCTTGCCCCTTCGCAACAACACTTCTTCAGCCACATGAACTCCTGCGCTGGGAGGCCTGTGGTCTGGAGAAAATGGCTCATTGTGGCCTATACAATGCAAGAATATTCCACTCAGCCTGGAATTCCAGCCATATTCACTGTATTGTGCCCAGAGAATGAAGGGTGCCTTCAAGTGTAGAGAAAAGAGGAGGGGCATGCCTTGTGGGAGCCTGGGGACCATGCTCACCCCTTGGTTGCTGCCGCCTAATCTTTCCCATTGGTGCTTTTCAATCTAAAGGTTGTTTTCAAGGTTAACCTGCTCAGTGCACATTGGGTGGGTAAGAGAGGATGATGGCTGTGAGTGTAAAAGCTGGCCGGGGATTGAGGGCTGGGTGTTTTGGCAAGACAGAGGAGCCATTCAAAGCCCTGGGAAGGCTCTGGAAGGCCAGGCTTGTGATCAATGTTCCTCACTGCCCTTTAGGCAAGCTTCTTCAACAGAGTTCTCCCTCCCAGGTTAGAAGCATTCTTTTTCCATTTGTTACCAAGTCTTAGTCATTTCTCAAAACTGCCTTCCCCCCTAAATTTTTGCCTCACTCTTTCTCGTAAGACCTGCCTCCAACTTAAAACACAAAAGGGTCCTAGCATCATTTTCTGGCTACCTGATTCGGTTGATACGTCTCTCTCTCTGACCCACTGAGCCTGGCTCCAGACAGGCCTGAGTCTGCTTGTGAGCACAAAAATGAGTCCACAGTGTGGCTCCCTCTCTGTGTGAATGCAGATACCCTCTCCCAAACCCCTTGCCTGGACTCACATTCTGGACTTACTGCAGCCCTTCCCCCCCTCTCTTTCTCCCCACCACCCCATGTGCTGCGGTGGTGGCAGTGGTGGTGGTGGTGGCCGCGAGGTGGTTTTGTGTGTGTGTGTATGACTGGGTCTCTCAATGGCCCCAAGTTTGCCAGAGTAGATTAGGCTAGCTGGCCAGTAAACCTTAGGCTTCCTCCTGTCTGCCTAGACACTACTGGGATTATAAATACATGCCACTGTTTTTTTTTTTTAATTATTTTTTAAATAAGGGTACTAGTGTTCACACTTAGGTGCTTAAGGTAACAATGTATCTTGGTTACAGTTTCTATTTCTATAGCAAAACACCATCGCCATAAGCAACCTGGGGAGGGGAGTGGTTTATTTCCCTTATACACCCATATCACAGTTCATCATCAAAGACCATTAAGGCAGGGCCTCAAACAAGGGAGAAGCCTGGAGGCAGATGCTGATCCAGAGGACATGGAAGGGTCCTGCTTACTGGCTTTCTTTTCATGGCTGCATCACTCTGCTTTTCGAAGCCAGCATCATCAGGCCAGGGATGGCATCACCCGCGGTGATCTAGGTCTTCCCACATCAGTTGTCAATCAAGAGAATGTCTCACCTGCTTGTAGCACTATTTCAAAGGCTTTGGAGCTCTGAGTTCTAGAAGGTGGAGCCTCATTAATGGGATTTGGCCACTAGAGACAGGCTTTTGAAGGTTATGCCTGCTTCTGGTTCCTGATTCTTTCTCTGTTTTTTTGTTCACTATAATATGAAGATCTTCCACCTCTCAGTCTGACTGCCACAGACTGAGCTGCCTGTCACGTCTTCTCTATCTGAGGGCTGGAAACCCCACTGAAACCATGGGCATAGACCGCTCATCTCCTGCATTGCTTCTGTCAGACATTTTGTTGCGGCAAAGAGATTGGAAAGGAACTTAGCATTGTATAAAGTACAAACACAAAATCAGAAACAATCTGAGTGAGGAGATAAAAGGGAGCATCAGATTCGATCATGTAAAATATGGAATTATGTGGAAGCAACATTAAAGGGAAGCAGTGTTAATAATTGGTATGAAATGCCAAACCAAACAATGCAAGGAGACTGACATGAAGTCATCAAGCACAGCAGAGCCAGTGCATGCCTTACAATGGCTGGTGGCCATGCAATCCACGAAATCCATACCTAATCCCAGTTCTAAAATGTGCAGTACTTGTATGTGCAGCATCTGAGAGTAGGATGCAGACAGACATGGATGCCAATTACCCAATGAGTCATGGTGTACTCATGGTCCCTTAAGACTATCATATTCTCTCTCTCAGACCCATATCCTCTTTCACTTCCAGTGCTCCATGCAGTCTTTTGACTACCTTGCAAGGATTCCCTGGCTCCCCAAAAAGGTTAGTACAAATGCCTTTGATAATTTAGCAGTTGCCTGACTTATGGCTAATATCAATTAATAGATGTCATATTTGCCATTGGAAAATACATTGTAAATGAAGCTTTCGTGAGTCCACATTACACATGCCTTGTGTATAGGGCCAGAAATGTTGGGATGTTGTCAAAGCCATGGAGTCAAGTAAGTGAAAAAGCGAAGGTTCAGAGTCTGGGGTTGGTGTCTCTCACTCTTGTGCTGTTTAGAAACAGAAGGAAGCCCCTTCTATCCGCTCGCATGTCCAGCTTGCCTGAGGTTTGAGCTCACCCACACTTACAGCCACTCAGGTTTATTTTCATTCTGGAAATATTTTCAGAAGCCTTTCTTTCTCCAGTAAAATGCGACGGGGCGAGTGAAGAGTCAGGCAGGGCATGTGAGCACAGGCAGTTTGTCAAAGTAATTGATACTGCTGAGCCAGAGGGCAGCACAACGGATGCTTGTAGAGCAGATGGCAAAGACGTGTAATCCCTATAATACAGACAGAGGTGTGCAATTTAGGGAGGTAGGTCTATTTGTCTTGAACAACAGGGGTACACAATGCCGCTCTGTGTAGGCAAGGCTGACATTGGAAAATTTAGAAATCATTTCTTTGTCCCACTTTTCCGACTTTTTCTTTAGAATGATCCACCATCAGCTGGTAACTCTGCAAGTCTGTCCTTCTAAGCTTCCTACTTTGGTCTCCCCCAACCTCTAAGATGCTGCTTTTGGAAACTGTTTAACTTCAGGCTCAGCACAGCAAGGCAGTGAGGCTTCAAGCAGGTCTTCAACAGCTCTTGTCTTTGGCCTTGTGCCCAGTCCAATGTGGATGGTACTGTAGACTCAGTATGCCCCACACCTAAGGAACATCTACACATGTTTTCCACGCAAGGTTAGTCAATGTGTGGGTTGTTTAGAATAACTGATAAGTGTGAATGTGTGCCAGCCCCCCAAAACCTCCAGCTTATTGATCAGCATTGCAGTTCCAAAGCCTATCATTTGTAGTATTGTCCTGCCCAAGATGAAGCTCTTCTTTGTTACAGGCTAATATTTAAGGTGACTCAGAAAAAAAAATGTGCCAATCAAAACTTCACTTGTGTTCATTATTTGCCAACCTGGAGCTATTGTTTGGCAGAATGAAACATGGGCTGTTCTAACAGTTTGGTTCCAGTATTCTTGCAGACCCCAAATCAGCAATCTTCAGTTTCCTTATGTAAGATGGTATAGTGTTTGCCTATAGCCCACATTATATCATCTTTGTATCAGTGAAATCAAACCAGGGCAATGCTATGTAAATTTCTATTATACTGTGTTATTTATTCAACAATAACAAGAAAAGGTCTATGCATGTCCAATCCAGATACAATTTTGTTCACCATTTTCAATCCCTGGTTGGTTGTTTTGAGGGAAATGGAGCCCATGGCTTTAGAGGACCAACTGTATATACAAAATTGTTTACTGCAGCATATTTTAAATACAAAAAAAGAAATGGAAAGGGACATCTACCAGTTGAGGACTCGTAAGGAAAACAGCATCATATGAAGCTAAGTGGAACTCTTCTCAGCATCCTGCCTGGCATAGAACAAGCATTAAACATCTGTGGAATGAAAGTAAAAACAAACAGAGCACAGGGTAGTCATTGGAAGAACGCGCCAGGTCTAAACAGATGGATGTTGGCAGGTGCCCAGGGTACGTGGTTGGGTGAGGAAGTGGTGCTGTTGAATGGGGTTTGCTAAATATGTCCCCGCTGCCTAAAACCAGAGGTGCCAGTATCAGCAGTGGTCTGGATATACTAAATGCATAAAAATTGCAGGAAGCCACAGAAAATCACTACAGCAATGATTTCTGGAAGCAGAGATGAGGTGTACTGCCTTATGAATTTGTTCTCTCTCTCTCTTTTTCTCTCTCTCTCTCTCCTCTCTCCTCTCTCTCTCCTCTCTCCTCTCCCTCCTCTCTCTCTCTCTCTCTCTCTCTCTCTCTCTCTCTCCCTCCTCTCTCTCTCTCTCTCTCTCTCTCTCTCTCTCTCTCTCTCTGCTATTTAATACCCTAGCACAGCCATCTTGATATGGTCATGAATATAACCCTGATTGCACCAATGAAGTGACTTCTCATCAACAACTTTGTGTTAATGCTTTAGTTATTGCAAATTCTATCTCTCCTATGAGGGGTTCAGCTAGCCGTGCTTGGGGACATTACTTCTCATGGACAGTGCATCTCACTGCAAGCACAACTGCCATTGTTCTTGATGCTGTCGCAATCACTGCATGTCATTTGACTGATTTCAAAATTATGGAGGGGCTCAGCTTTCTCCTAGCTTCAAGATGAGTTAAACAAACCAAGGAAGTTCAAGTTCTTCTCCTGTAAAGTGGAAGTTTATAAACTGAGATGCTCCCAACTAAGATGGTGAGGAATGATGTGGCAGATCCAAGGATGGATGCCCATGAATACCAAGGAGGTGACATTATAAAGAAAGGAGTTATTGGCATTGATGAAAATGATGTAAGTTCTAGAATAAAGAAGTTAGGCTGGGGAGATGAGTCAGTGCTTGCCACACAAGTTTGAGGACCCGAGTTCAGATCCCAGAGCACACATAAAACCCAATGTAGAACTCATCGGTAATTCTGGTGTCCTTTAGAAAGATAGGAGGTGGAGACAGGAGGACCATTGGAAACTCAGAGGCCTGTTAGCCCAGTGCATGCAATGTTGAATAATAAAAAGCCTTGTCTCAAACAAGGTAGAAAGAAGGAAGGAGCAGCATGTGAGGTTGTCTTCAGATCTCTGGTCTCACGCTATGGCACATGCACACCCATGCGCACGTGCATACACACACACACACACACACACACACACACACACACACACACACACACGAAATGCATACACATAAACACACAAAGATTAAATAACAACAATAACAATAATAACAGGAAAGCTTTGGGCCTGAAAGCCTCACTCAGTGGCTAGTGGTATTATCTCTTTGCTGGGGACACTTTGAAGAGAAAATGGAGGAAGATCCTGTGGGATGGGAAAGATGAGTTCCCATGAAATAAGAAGTTGGTTTCTGAGTAGACACTCACAAATAAATTTCCCTACACCAAACACTTGAACTCATTTCTCAGATCATCACAGAGAGTGCAAATCTCTGGAAAAGATAGGCTTGTGCTGGAAGCCAGGTCTGTTCCTTCTAGATAGTTCTACCCAACCCTAAATATCTGTCACCAGATTCCCGCTCTGATGGTACCATCATCTTACCAGGTGTGATCCATATCAGAAATAAGATGCCTCGGAGACTTCTGGAGTTGTTTCTGGCCACAGGCACTCTACCAGTGTCCATGAATGTTGACATCATTACTGTTTTCTTGTGGGGACATTAGGGAGTCTTAGGAGACATATCAGGACAATGGCTAAGTTTTAACTTTGTATGCTGCTTGCCTGCTCTGGGTAGGTACTGTCCCAGAAACACAGCAATGGCAGAACCCCCTTTCCTTCTGGATCTTGTATTTTGCACAGGAGAAAAAGAATTTACAACAAATAAATATAAAATCTACTCCAGACAGCGCTGGGAGGCTTGAAGAACAATAAAGGCCAGTGTAAGGCAGAGACATGGTTTCAGAGAAGATGTAACACTTGAGGGGGGAACACCTGGAGGGAAAGCAGTAGAAAGTCTGGGACAGGAAATGAATGAACCCCCCAGGGCTGGGGGTAAGGAGACTACTGTGACAATAGCCCTGCTATGGGGTCCAGCCATGGGAAGGAGCAACAGTGTTAGTGCAGGTGGGACAAAGCAGCTCCAGGGTTTTCCCTCTCAATCTAAGGCAAACCTAGATTGTGGGAAAGTCTCAAGAAAGGTTAAACAAGGCCAAAAAAAAAAAAAAGTCAAATTCAACTTTCCAAAGTTTTTTTTTTTTTTTTTTTTTATTTTTCTGAGACCTGGTGGCTGAACATCCAGGGCCAGGTGGAAGGTAGAGATTGAGCAAAACTCCTGAGTTGAAGATCCATTTTGAACACTTTGAGAAGGCTTGGATGAGGGCTGGCTTAGGCACCTAACACTGCAGGCTGAAAATGCCACCTTGCTACTAGGGACGCATGCTTATTTATTCTAAGTCAAGGCTGTTCTTACTCAGAATCAATCACTGGAAAATGTGGAGGACCTGACTTCGTTTGGACAGTCAGAGGTCACGCAGGCTGCAGGGCTTCCACCTAAAGGTGAAGTCCCAGTTGGATACCCAAGGCCCAGATACAGAGTAATGAAGACCCATGTTCTCAGAGCAAGTGTCCTGGGCAGCTGCGATTATTGGCTTTGTGCTGGGGCAGTCTGGCTTCTGAGAGTTCATGAAACACTGCGAAACTAGCTTTATGGTTTGATAAGATGTTCATGTATTTAAAAAAGTAAGCACGAGTATAATTTAAAAGAAATAGACAAGAATAGTATGATTGACCTTTCCTTAAAAATGAGTAAATGTAATAAACCTGAAGCCAGTTTCACCAACAGAAACTGTAGGATATACATTAATTTAAAACAAATTAACACTCCTACTCAAGTTTTCATCCTTGTAAAACAGATTTGAGGGATTTTTTTTTAGCTGATCTCAAAAGAGTTTCGGAACTGAGAACTTAATAATTTGAAAAAATTACATCTAATTGTGCTGCTCTTGTGCACACAGCAATTTTTTCTAGATGTCCTGGGAAACATACACTTCTCTCAACCCATGAAGTGATATAATCCAGTTGGGAGAGACAAAATCCAAATCCACGGAGAAAGCCAGTTGAAAATGCAAAGCACCAATGACTGTGAAATAAAACCACAATCCAGCGATTCATGTATTATTTATTCAATATATATTTACAGGTGTTCCTATTGAGGCCCTCACTGAAGCATTCCCATCCCCTTCCCTCTCTCAGGATGCTTACGCTTCAGGTCTGCTTGAGAAAGGGGTTAGGGATACTATCAGAAAACCCCAAAGAGAAAAAAATCTGTTAGAGCCAAGCCTGTGTTGACAGAAAGAACGAACGCACGGACTCATGGTGAGGGGCTGAACAAAGGCTGCCAACAGCCTGAGATCACTGAAGATGCAGTGTAGGCTCAATTTTCTTAACCAATATATTTTGTTAACAACTTAGTAACCGTGCATACGTCACTTACATCCCGACTAACCAAAACAATAGGAAATGAGGATTAATGGACAAAATAACAAAACCTTAAGGATATCAGTTCCGAGGAACGATTCTCTGGGCATGAGCCGCAGGATTTCCTCTGCTGGAACCTGGGGTAACCAGAACCCAGAACCTCAGCAGGAGCCAGAGCCCGGAAGCCTTACCTCGAGCAGTTTTCTCTAGGAGCGTCTTGAAGTGCAGCGATGAACAGCTAAATCTATCCCAAGTCTCAAAAAAAAAAAAAAAAAAAAAAAAAAACAAAACAAAAAAAAAAACCACCTCCAGTTCTTGGGCTCATTTATATATCTCCTCCCAGAGTCTGTTCACGGGATCTTTTCAGCTGGCAACAATTAAGCTCCTGCACGAGGTGGTTGCTCTTCTGGTGAATTAGCCTCACCTGTTCTCTCACGAGACGGATTCCACACTTGGAATCCTAAGAAGCAGGCTTATCTCTCCTTCAATGCAGCCAGGCCAGTGCCTCACGGCAACCTTTGGAAGCCCTGATCCAGTGAACTGAGATAGGTAGATACTCGGAGGCTTCTGTTTGGATACGCCGTAAGGTGCTTGGATTGCCACCATCTTCATGAGATCAACTGTGTCTGCTGTGAGTGTTCATAATGACTGTTCTGTGGGCTACTATACCCCCTCAGAGGAGGAGGAGGAGGAGGGTTGCTGGACCCTCACCTGATGTTCTAGCCATTGTATACAATTCCCCCCTAATTGCACAGGGTCCCTGGGTCTAGGGGAAGGACTAGAGTATGGCTGGGGAGGACTAGGGGACAGGGGCTGTATCTATGTAGCGATGGCACCATCACCTACACTGGATTAAGGCTTTCCAATGAGGCTGCTTTGGGGTTCCCCTAACCTTGCTTATATCCCCCCATACCTGTGCTCTCTGAGTAAGCCCCCCAAAACTCAATGGTTTACAGGACGAACTGGGTGGAACTATACTTTAGCTTGTTGATAGAACCTTAGGTAGAGCGGGGTCCATGTGGTTCATGCCACCCCCACCCCAGCAACTGAGAAACAGTTTGTGACTAGTGTTGCCTGAACTCTGCCTGCTTTATTTATCTTTCATGTTATTTATCACAGTGATTGAAAGACAGAAACAACAACCAAATATGTCCCAGGGGAGACATTTTCTTACTCCCTGTTAAATGCATAGCCTCATATCTGTGGGTATAGTGCCCTGTTTAAGGATCTCCTATTCCTGTTAAGTACATCTTGGATGCTTGTATGCTTTGTCATCCTGGCAGAGAAGTGGTCCAAAGTGGAAAGGAAGTGAGGCGGAGTGCTTTTGGGAGTACCTTTCCAGGCCTCTGGCCTGACGACCTCACATCACAGCAATGAGAAGGCAGAGCAATTACCTCTGAGTTCCTGTGCACTGAGGCGGAGCATCTCCTGTCAAAGCCATGAACTATTTCCACACAGACACTTGGCCTCAGATCATAGTAGCAGGACTGGTGTGATGGGGCTGTCTTGCCTCTCTTCTATAACCCTAACATCTATATGGGCCTGCAGGGTTCTTCGACTAGTGGCACTGGAACTCCAACATCTACACAGTCTTGCAGGGTTCTCCTACTGATGGAGATGTCTGTCTAGTATCCTGAGAGGAAGAGGAGAGAGTTCATAGGACTATAAACTTCATACTTTGTCCCTCAAAAAATGTACAGCCAGTGTGTGTTAAATAAGATAAACATAAAATTTACAAAACAAGGGATGGAGGCATTACCTGGATAAGAGTGTGGGCTCAGAGGCCGGAAGCCCTGTCTGCCAGCTGGCCTCAGGAGGGCTGGCCAGAAACAACAGTAAGTGGGACAGGGGGATATGCAGGGACACAGGAAAGCTGTAGTGCAAGGGTTCATAATGAGGATGAATTCAGTCCTCACAACTACTTGTCAGGTTTATTACAGGATAGCAGACAGTAAAGGCTGTTTTGGGAACCCCACTATGGCTGCCTCACAAGAGTGCCAAGTCCATAGTCAGTGGACTTTTGCTTTGGCAGTTCCACCTGCCTTGTGTAATTTTCATCCCCCATAGGTGGCGAGTAAGCCTACAGATTCACCTTGGTTTATCTAGTCATCATCCCCCCCTCTCCAGCCCGTCGTGCGCGTGTTGTTGCGTGACTGTCATCAAGCCTGTTCCAGGCTCTGGTCCGGTTAGCCAGCACCTAACATTGCCACAGGGGTAGTTGAATCAGAAAGCAGGAAAAGGCATCTGGGGCTGGCTGTTGTTGAGTCCCCTGGTCACAGAGGAGCCCGGTGTGTCTGTTTATAAATGTTGCTACACAGGCAGCCAAATAAAGGCACTCTGCAGCTTATGAGACTGATTGAGTGTAGGGGCGGGAGACACTCTGCCAATTAAGCAATGTTCTCATCGTGCCCATTTCAAAATACCCTGCTTGGCCCATTTTTAGGAGCAGTGCTCAGAAAGAAAAAGTCGAAGGGCATCCGCGCCAGCACCTGCTCTTCCCTTGGTGACCTCTTCAGCTACCTGGGCTTCCTCACTGCCTCGTCTGGGACAACAGGCCAGGGGGTGGTGGCCAAGGTTTTTTTTCTCAGCCTCTGCTGTCCAAACTGGTCCTAAGCAGCTGCCTCTAAACTCGGTGGGTTATTTCAGAGCTCTCTGTAAAGGGACCAAAATATCTAGTGCAGTCCTTAACTGGACAGTTGTTCATGCTCTCCTGGCCTTCTTAAGGCCGCTCTGACTTTGGGACCTTAAGACTCTTTATCTACACAGCCGCCCGCTTCCTCCTCCCGCCGCCCCTCCCCTCCCCTCTCCCGCCCCCTCCCCAGCGTGGCCCTGACCTTTTCCGGAGCCAGATCCCAGGGGTCAGGGACCTACATAAGCCCACAGGCCCCGCCCTCTTGGCTCCCAGAGGCACTAAATCTGAGCCCACTCCCTCTAGCCCCGTCCCAGGCCGTGTTCTTGACCCCGCCCACTCCCGGCTCCTCCCCCGTGCGGAGAGCTCTTAGCTGAGGGAATCCCAGAGCCCAGCCAGTGAGCCCCTGGGGAGGCCAGGGTCAGCTTTGTTCTTGGGCAGCCAGCAGCCTGGAGAGGGCTGTGGTTTCTCCCTGAGGACCTGCTTGGCCCGTTTCTGCTTTGCTCTCTTTCATACACTTGCCATTCTACTTTGTAAATTTCAGCCTTGCCCTCCAACTGCTGCCTTGAATGCTAGCTCTGTTTCTGTACCCATGGCGTAGGAGAAGACTCCCACAATTTGCCTGGAGATTCAGGGTGTTAGGTCTTTTATCCGCCCAGTGGCAGGCAGAGTGTCTGTATGCTACAGGGGAATCCCAGAAGGGGACTGCCTGAGACTGGCGTCTTCCCTGAACGCTGCTCAGCTCCGTCCGATCCTAGGACACAAGCCCAGGCCGGACCCCTGGCAGGTAAGGCCCAGTTTTCTCAGCTGCCTATATTGGGGGCCAGAGGCTCCAGTGATGGATGAGGGGACATGAGAACTAGGTACAGAGCTCTTGGCATCCCTGGTCACCTTCTTGTTGAAGCCCTTTTGGGGGAGCCTTCAGTATGAAGAGGGCAAACCTTGCTTCCGGAAAGGAAATCCCTAGAATGTACCTGAGTAATTCTTAGGAGCTGCCCAAGAAAGCAGAGAGCACAGTGGCCGCAGTGACCATCACCGGAGCCCACTGGAGTTGTTTTGAGAGCTATTGGGGCCTATCAGCCTTTGGGGGGTGGTGAAAGGGACTTCGGGAGAGTGGAGGTAGGAAAATCTGCCTCCCTCTGATGGGCAAGGGCTTCGTCTTCTTGGTCTACCTTTGGATCTCTTTCCTATTTGAGCACGCTGCCATCTGTCCTCAGACCAGAAAGGTGCCTTAGTCTGTCTGCTTCTGTAAATCGTGTTGTATAGCAGCAGCGGTTCATGTTCCAGGCAACGAAGCTTAACTTGGATTGGTTTGTGTGTGGACAGGCTCGGGATGACAGGCAGACATGCTTCTCTGGCATTTGGGATGTCCTCATTACTACAAACACCACTGTAACTATATCCCTTGTCATCTTCCAGCCCCTCTGCTGCTGTGTTGGCATGTTTTTGTCTACGTGGGTGAATTCTGGCTTCTCACCTGTCTCTCACTGACATGTGTCTGGGGAAGGCTAGATGATCCCCTTTGGATTAGTCTTACTTGCCCTAGGAAGTTCACCTGTAGGGTTCTGGTCGGTTAGAGACAGAAGCTGCATGGGGCTTAATGATGTGCTATGTGTGGGCCCAGTTCTGCCTTATACTGTTTGCTTGTTCAGTTTCCTTACTCAGCTGCCCTCCGCTAAAGGGCTGTACCCAGAGGGTTGCCAATTCTTCATTTGTCAAGAGATGATGGGAGGGATCCACTCCTTAACAAGGGAAGTGGCCAGGCATTTGTTATCTTAGCTTGTTTCTGTCTCCTAAACCTGGGAGTTCTCCTTGACACTGCTCCTGGGAGGCCACAGAGAGTCATCACCCTTATGTTGCTGGGAAAGAGGCTGAATGGGGTGAGGGGCTCCTTTCCAGGGACCCAGCAGGACTCTGGTTATGGACCCTTAGAAATGTTTGCAGGAGAAAGGAATGTATACCTTGCTTTACTGGGGTTTGTTCAAAATTTCAACACATTCTCATATGTTCTTACACCTATAGATTGGTAGTGAGTGGCTCACCAGCCAATCCCTCCACAGAAATTTCAACCCTTCCATGGCTGTTTTTATTATTCACTGATGGCAAATGTCTAGATTTCATGCATAGATTGAGCCCCCAGGATCCTATTTCCTTGAAACTCTGCCAGCTATTTATAGCTGCCAGAGAATTGATGACACTTCTGGGGTGAGCATGGGATCCCTGATCATCTGTGCCCTTGGGATGACCCGGAAGTGTGCCTGCCTTGGCCTGATAAACAACTCACCTCTCTCTACGTTTAAGTCAACTGTAAGAGGGTCACATATAAGGGGACATTTATTCAAGAAATGTCTCTAGGACAGAAACCTTGCTTTCATGAAAAGATTAATGATACCTAGAAAAGTCTTTTGGTATGGAGAGGAAAGCATGGGTGACTTCTGTGCCCTAGGACATCCCGAGGAATAGAAACTGACCTGCCTTTCTGTCCCTGATGGGTTGAATTAGGACTAGTGGGGCAGTTTCTTTGAACTCTGGATGTCAGGTCAGTTTGAAAAGCCATGCAGTTAACGCTCCATGGGGTGGTGAGTCCCCACTCTGGGGAGTATTCAGATGAAGGCTAGACAACCATTTCCAGAGGCATTTGAAAGCCTACTTTAAATATGATTGCCAGTGTCAGATGAGCTTTTAAGGGCTCTTGCTAGCTCGACATCTGGCCAGTTGGAAGCACATCTTTTCTAGTCCTGAATTTCCTCCTTCCTTTCTTCAGTGTGCCTAGGCTGGTGGTTTTAAGGGAGGCTTACACTGGTGTGTGATTGTTGGGGCATTAACTGTAAATGGCCTGTGTTCCTCTGCTTAGGAATTTATAAACAAACAACAGAAAGGGGTATGGGTCAGTTTACAATAGCAGAGCAAATACATGGGAAGGAAAAGGCCATTTTCCTGTCAAAAGAGGCCTTTCTTCCTATGCTGGGGAAGCGTCTCAACACATTATTGTTGCTCTCTAACAGAAGCAGAAGATGAGAATGGCCTGTGTGGGTATTTTGGAGTAGGAAAGGGGCCTGAGGTCTATATAGTCCTTGACCTCTACACAAAAATTGAAGACATGCCAAGCTGCTTGACAAAACTAGCTACAAAACCTGGTGAGATGAGGACAGCACATTTTGTCCATTTCACAGACCAGGAAATGGAGATCTGGAGAGTGGTAGTGACCTGCTTGCTCGGCCTGTAAAGACAACGCTGGTCTCTAGAACAGGTCTCATGAGGTACCAGGGCAGAGAGAATGTATGTATGGGCGAGGGCAGGAAGAACACACACAAGTATGTACTTATGTATGTGTGTTAGGGGCAGAATTATTAGCACGTAGAGCAAGGGGGCCAGGATGAAGTCTAGGCCTAGCGCCAGGCTTACTGAGTGAGTGAGTGAGTGGTGACCGTATAATGAATACCTGAGTGACTCGATGTGCTGAGATGCCACCTCTCCGCTTTATGACATAGTGAAATCAGTCCCTTACTCTCTGATCCTGACATGTCAGGTTGTCTCTGGGCACCCCTCAAATGGATGAACGTTCCTGGCTAACTGCCCTTTGGTAGTTGTCTTGAGCATCTTTGGGTGCAGGGATTTGGGCAAGAACGTGCCTCCGGTGCCTCAGATGGTTGCCAAGGAATAGGATTTCTGGGTAGGAGGTCATGGACAGAGGGCTGATCTCAGGACACACTGGGATTGAGGATTCAGGACATGGTAAAAATTGGAGCACCCTCAGTGTTCACAAAAGAAGGCTTTTGGTTTTTGTGTTCTGTTTTCTGTTTGTTTGTTTGTTTTTTTGCAAACACCAGTGAATGTGGGAGAGAGTATGACAGTACCTGCTTGCCTTGACCCTGAAGACATACTGCCAGAAGCCATGCAGAGGCCTGCACCTTATCCCTAATTCCTTCCTCTCATCTTCATGCACCTGCCATCACTTGTCCACTCCTATTCCCTGGGTCACCAATTCCATCTCACCATAGATATGTTTTGGTACACAGGAGGGAAGGTATCTTTTAAAACTCCTCTTTCTTTCTTTTGTTTTTAGTTTGGCTGGCGATAAAATAATGAAAATATTCTGAATTTACATCATTTTTTGGTTGGAACCATCTCTAGAAAGAAGCTGTTTCTGGGACAGTATACTAGTGGATGCTGGGCAATTAAAGCTGGCTCAGTCTGCCCAGGAGCCAAATTGTAGGGGTGTAGCCTTCTGCCAGTGCCAGAAAGTCAAGGAGAAGCAAACATACCACAACACCAAATCAGAAGAGGTTTTATGTCGAAAAGAAAATGGGTCTAAAGCTTCCATGAGGCCGGTGAGCATCGGTTCCCGTACTCAGGCTCAGCAGCTCTGTTTCCCAGTGCTGTGCCTGCATCTGACAATACCATGTTTACAGTCACCAGTCTGGCAGGAGAGCAGCTCTCCTGTTACAAGCCTCTACCACAGGGAAATACAGCCAAGTGAAATAAAGTAAAAACAGAAACACAAACATCATCGAGAGAGGCCAGGCTGACCCCAGAGGGTTCTGACAACAAATACCCCTGCAGTAGGCGTGTCACATTGAGTGCTCTGATTGTCCGCTGCAGTACACCAGGGCAGGGGCCTTACTGAGGCCTGGATCCACTGCACTGTTTATCTTTGCAGCATCAGAGGTGCCACCACCTCCTAAGGCAGCCTGTAGTGTGATCTTGGATTACAGGTCAGTTTCTGCCTTCATCCAAAGGGAAGCTCTCTTCCTGCCACTTCTGTCACTCTTAGGTATTTTGGATATGCTTTGAACAAATTGAATCCATTTTCCATGATCCATTCTGAGCTCTGTATAAACAAAAGCTCGCCCTTTCTGATCCTATCTGAGAAGGAGCTCTAATTGTTTCTGGGCAGAGCCTAGGTGTGGTCAGCTGTGCTGCTGTCCTCTGCAGTCTGGTCTACTGAGGCTCGGGGACATCCCGTCCTTCCCCTAGTAATTGTGAGAACTGGGATTCAAACTCATGATTTAGCACAGTACCCTGACCCTTACCACTCCACATAAATCCATATATTTCATACCAGCAAATAGATGGTAAACCAATGTAATTATATACCTTATAAATGGTAAGTGTATATAATTCACATAAGAAGGAAAATGTAGCTTCTGGGAATATTATTTTAAATGTCTACCTGGTAGAGTACTTTAAATCATAAAAGTGATAACAGTATCTTGTGACAAAGTACAGCAGGCCCAGCAGCCCTTCTCAGTCTTCTCTCTGGAGAGGCAGTCTAATGAATGTCCCTTCACAACCTTATCCATATCCAAAAATACAGATCAATAAAAATCTAACATTTGAATAATTTAGGAACAGCAGTTGACAGATGTGAAAAGGCACGTTTATATATCACGGCATCTGGCTCGGGGGAGGTGTCCATATATCACTTTTGGGTTGTTTGGCTCAGTGTTTGCTGTGAGCCCATTGTGGTACAGTGCAGCCAGAACTCCCCCAACTTTGTCAGCCATGTAGAGTGAAAATTAGATGAGAGGACACCGGGGTGCTGGAGAAACGTCCCCAGGACCCATCTGGCTGTAACTCTAGGTGCTCCATGATCCAACACCCAATCACCTGTTGTAATCACCCTTTGGCATACCTGTAAGAATAAGCAATGAACAATGAGCTGTATCCCTTGGTACCACCAGTGTCTGTACAATTCTGGATGCATGAGAGACTCAGCTAGTCTCTCAAATCCACTCCTCATTCTTGGCTCATAATGGTATTAGATCCATGAAATTGCAATTAAATTTAAATTGCGGTTACATAAGTCAATGAAATAGTGAAATGGAGAAAGTGTGTGTACAGGCATGGGCCACGCCAAGAGAGATCCTGGAATATAGGCTCAAGGAGGGTCCTAACTGCTTGCCAGACACTCTGGCATCTGGTCATATGGAGGCCTCCCACTGAGCCTGGGGCCCTAATTATGGCATAGGCTCTGTCAGTGGTCATGAGACTGGCCTATGTCTGGATTTAGCTCTTCTATTGGGTAGCTGTGCGGTTTTCAGAGCCTTGCATAAGATCTCTGGGCTGGAGCCTAGGTACCAGGAGTGGAAGGCCAGGTAAAAACCATCTGACCAGCAAAAAAAAAAAAAAATGATACCCTCATATTTTGGCAGGCTGGCTTTTGACAAAGTGTCAGGCTTCCACCAGAAAGTAGCTAGAGAGTAACTTCTGTGACTGATGAGAGACCCTTCTTGGTTCCTTGCAGTGGCCATATTTGTGGCTCATTTCTATGGGGAAAGACTCACCTTGCAGGTGACTTTTCTTGATCCTTCAAGGGCAGGTTTGACCTCTGTGTGACCTACAGAGTTCATGTAGGAGCTGAGGCCATCTCTTTAGAGAAAAGAAGCATGCTTGGATAACTAGGCAAAAGGGGTGACTTATGCTAGCCCATGCTTTTTCTGCTCTCTGAGAAAAATATGGTCTGTCTGTCTGTCTGTCTGTCTGTCTGTCTGTAATAATAGCTTCATTTTATTATGCAGCTTAGACACTCAGCCTGTGGACTCATTGCTCCCTATTGCACAGGCTCTCTGAGTACACACTCATATCCATCACTGTCCCAGACACTGAGGAAGACAGGCCAGACACACAGCCTCTCACTCTAAAGGGTTTAGCAATGGGCACGGTCAATAGGTCACATCTTTTCTTGAGTCTTGCTATATAGCCTAGAATGTCATTGAACTTTCACTCTTTCTTGCCTTAGTTTCCTGAGTGCCTTTAAGTCTTACCAACAGGCCACCTTTGATACACTTATGCAGTGTTAAAAAAAAAAAAAGGCTGTGAGGGTGACTGAGGAGGACGGTGGCATACGCTATACTTGGGGGAGTGTTTTGCTGACACCCAGGCTGGGTTTTAAAGTGTGAGTAGGAGTCATCCTTGGGAGAGCCATACACAAAACACTTAGTGTCATGGAGACAGAAAAAGAAAGCAGCGGTGTTGTCGGCCGAGAGTGAAGATCATGAACTGGGGTGAAGAGCCATAGGTCAGGAAGAATAGGCTGGGGTCAGATAGAGAGAGGCTGGGTTAGGAGAGCCCAGAGAAGGTTTAAAGCGATTAAGAATCCCAGTGCTCTACATGAGGGCGTTTGTACTTAGGGTGAGTAAACCATTCACAAATAGAGAGTGAAGGAAGCAAGAGATTTATAACCTGGTAAACAGAGACACAGCACGTCACCCTCTGAGATACCTTGGGGAAGTGGATCACACAGCCTTAGATGGGGCTCCCCAGCCCTACAACAGAGGTACCCTGAATGTAGGCAATGCTGTTGGAGCAGGAGTGGGAGTAGGTCTCCCTACCTTCCTTCAACTGCCTCATCTGAAGATGGCTCCCATCTCAGAGCCCCACCCTGCTTTACACTGCCGGAATGTGGAGCTGGATTTAGTGTTTGGCAAGAGAGTGAGCTCCTGTTCTTGGGGACATTTAAGAGGAATGAGCAAGGATAGTGAAGGAAGTCAGGCACCAGCTGATGGAGGATGTTGGGGAAGCCTGTGACTTTGGATGAAGTTCTCTGAGCACAATTATACTGTGATGCTGAGAGTTCTACTGTGGAACCAGACTGGAAAAGATCCTCTGCTTTCAACAGCTCCCTTTTATCAAGTGCCTGCCCTCAGTTCTGTCTCTCTCCCTTCGGAGCCCCCATCGCTGGCATTGCCAAGCAGTCAGCCTCTGTACAAGCAATTGCTCTTCCCTCCAAGTGACAGGTGTGTGCCCTTTTCAGACTTCAAGTGACTGCAGCTGGAAGAGAGGCTAGCTGCCCCTAACACTGCAATAAAGCTGTGTAGGCAGAACTGAGCCAAAGTCATTATGGCTCTTTGCAGACCTGTTGCTCGCTCAGCTCACTGCTACCTTAGAGCGGAGGCCCAGCCATGTGCCTTCTCATCCCCTCCCAAATAAAAGGGAGCCCTCTTGGGACAGTGTGGAGTTTAGAACACTATTTTTATGCATTTGCTTCAGCAGGGCAGACACTCTTAAAATACATTAAACAGAAATATCCCCTGTGTCCTCAAGCCCCTGTAATCCGAGCTGATCTATGAATGAACTGGGCAGAATTCCATGCTGAAAATGTGAAAGAAAGATGCATGGTGTTCTGACAGCCCCCAGATGCCTGGAGAATCCAACAAGCAGTAAAGAGACCCTTGAACGTTTTCCTGCCTATTGAGGAAGTGGTTGGGAGGTGGGCAGCCACCTTAGCAGTGTTGGCTCCAGGGGGATGTGCAGAGTGTGTGCCAGGATGGGTTTTGAAAGTTGGCCTTTGGGAGGAGAGGTCAGTCTGGGTAATTCTCAGAACATATCTAAATTGAGATTCCGGTCAAAGGTGCGATGTGAGGAAGGCAGAAGGCAGGGAGGGAGCTAGAGGAAGCAGGGGTACTGGAGGAGTGGAGGCAGAGTTTCAAAGAGGAGGGGGTACTGTCTGTGGTTCCCTGAGGTACAGCAAGATTCTGCTTCATGCTGTTCAAAAGGATAGGACACAGCTTGAATCTGGAATCTGCTTGCATCTGAAAAGGAGGGAAGGGGAAGTCATTGACTCATGAGACTCAAAAGCTGGACCTTGGGAAAAGCTGGGCCAATGTGTGGTCAGGTCACAAACATTATCTTCCTCACCTCAACATGATTCCTCTCTGTGGTGACAGATGCCCAGTTGCATTTTCAAACTCAGCCACCACATTATTGGGAACACACCCCCTTTCCTAGCAGAGAGAGGAGGGCTGTGCATTTGTTCCTGGCATCAGATTCCAGTATCCAAAAGAAACAATAAAGTCCCAGGTGACCCAGGTTTTCCCCATGCCACTGTTAGCCAGACGAAGCACTTTGACTGGAGTAGAAGGACGTTTCCTCAAAACAATAGATGGATTTTGATACCTGAAGGAGGAAGCAGAGGTGATCATGGGCCAACACTAGTGTGCAGATCTAGAAGGTTGCCAATGCAAAGGGCCTTGGGACCCAGATATACCAGAACTAAAATGCTGCCCCTTCAGTCTCAACTCCACTTAGAACCCAGGGTTTAGACTTAGTATGTTTCAGTTTAGGAACACGACTCAGAATTGACAGCGGGACACACTCTGGCTGTTGTGGGTGTCAGTGTCTGTTCTGTCAAAGGACCTACTATTCATGTGGTGGACCTTAACTGAATTCATGGACAAACTGCTTTAATATGGTACGGCAGTTACATGTCTCACCAAAATGATAAAAGCACCTATCAAAAACATCTTAAGAGGGAAAGGTTTATTTTGGCCCACAGTTTGGGAGGCTAGGCCAACATGGTGGGGGAGGCAGTGAGCAGCGGGAACCAGTGGGTGGCTGGCCACATTGTGTCTGTAGTCTGGAAACAGAGAGACATGAATGCTGGTGCTTAAGTTATTCCCTTTTTTATTCAGCCCAGGACCTCAGCCCCGGGAGTGGTGTCACCCACATTAGGCTCGGCCTTCCTTATGCAGTTACACTTTTCTGGAGACACTCTCATAGGCTCATCTAGAGGTGTGTTTCTATGGCGACTGTAAATCTTATCACATTAACAAGTCAAGACTAAGCACCACACAGGGGTACCACTAATCTTGAGGGGGAAAATGGGGAAGGGATTGCTTGTCTTAACCCTTCAGAACCCTCAGGATGACCCTGGGTGCTATTGAAAGAGCATCCTGAAACAACTAAAATATAGAGATATATGAGAATAAAGCCATTGTTTCCCTCATCCTGCTTTCTGGGATGTTGCTCAAACCTCCTTCCTATGCCTGGTGTCCCCCTACTCCATGACTGCCACAGCACTTGGAGTGCAGCGAAGGCTTTCTGCTAGCCAGTTTCAGCAGAAACATTAGTCTTGTACTCCATGAAGGGGTCTGTCTGTCCTCCCATCTCAGCCAATGCTAGGCCATTGTTCTAACTGGTTTGGTGGGATGGGATGATGGGTTCCTCCTTCAGTGTTCTGAACTATCTTCTCCCTCCATTATATGGTGAAATGTAACCCTCAGAATATTGGTGTCATGGTATTTGAAAATGAGGTCTTGGGGAGGTACTATACCATGAAGTTCGAACTCTCTTGAATGAATTAAAATAACCTTCTAAGAGATTAGAGAGGCTCCTCATCCCGTCTTCCACATCAGACACAGTGAAGAGGCAGCTATGTATGAACCAGGCAGTGACCCTCAGCAGACATCATATCTATGGATTTCCAGATGCCAGTATTATAGGCTTAAGTCTCTAAAGAAAAAGGGCTGCTCTTAGTTTGTTACAGCAGCCTGGGTGAAATAAGGCATACACTGTAGTTCAGCTGTATTTTGCTAGCACAAAGACATGTAATCTTATTTGAATTCTGTTCATTTACTGAAGCTGTGACTATTTGAATTAAAATGAGTCAATTGATTTCAGTGATTTTTCACTGAATTGCCATTGCAGATTGTTTTGTGGCCGATGAGCTGGGCTGTGGGGACACAGTGTGACCGCAGGGACTCCACAGGGCCCCTCTGTTCATCAAGGGAGTTAACACATGGGCAGATGCCTGGAACAGAACAATCACAACATACAGCGGATATTTCCTTCCTTCTATCCCTCAACCTGGATTCTACTTTCCTTTCTGTTGCACACTGTTGCCATAACTCTAAACAACTATAAAACAAAACAGAGTGATCTATCACCCAGATGTGACTCCTATTCACACTGTTTTGTTTAAAACATTTTTGTATATATTGAAATTTTACTATGTATAAATATGAGGATGTGTATATATTATTTAATTTGGTTTATCAAGTATTTTATTACATTATTAAATATCTGTAAATAGAAGATAAATGAAGCAGGGGGTGACGCTTTGCCACATAGTGAGCAAGGCTGCTACTGAATGAAGTCACATGTTTAACTGATCTGAGCAACTGAGGGACTGGAGGTGTGTTCTGGACTGAGTGGATCTTTCATCTTTGACTGCTCGTGGGTGCTTTGCTCTGCCCTGTGAGGTGCTTAAAGGGCTCACTTTTCTACTGTGTCATTTGTTTTCCTTCCCTGTTCTTCAGCTTCTGTTTCTTTTTTTTGTTTTCTTATGGGTTATTTGAACAACTTTAATTATTCACTTTTGATTTCTCGGTGGAAGTTTTGGATGCACGTTTGTCCAGGCTGTCCTTGAGTATACTCTTTAGCCCAGGCACACATTTAATTTACTGTCCTTCTGCCTCAGCCTCCCAGGAGCACATCTGGAATCACAAATCTGTGCCAGGAGGCTGGCTCTGCAGATTTAGTGGTTGTTGTGAGTACTGCAATGGGCATGCTTAACGGACACCGTGCTGGGTATAGGAACCCTTTGCTTAGCTTCCTCAACTCTGCTCTTTGAGCTACAGCTTTCATCTTCAGGATTGCTTGTGCATATGCTCCTGAGCAGTATATCATCTATTAGTGTTTGCTTTACTTACCAAATGATTGAAAACCACAAGAACTATGCCTTTTTCCATGTTGCTGATGTCACGAGTCTTCCTCAAGCCCCAGCCTCTTTTTCACACATTGTCCTTCCTGCTAGGGCAACTCACGCCTGCAATTCTCTCAGGAGCAAGGTCTCATGCTCCCATTCGTACTGTTGTTCTTGTCCCTTCATTCCAGAAGGAGTTTTTTTTTTTTTTCTGGATATTAAGTTGCTGGTCAATCTGTCTTTCCTTTAAGCAATTGAAAAAGGTGTATTTTCCTTGACTTCATGACTTTGTTTCCTTGGTTTTATGGGAGATGTACTTTCACTGGTTGCTTTTTCTTTACAGACAGCATTCTCCACCTCTTTAGGCTTCTTCAGGAAGTTTATTTGTCTTTAGCTTTCAAGAAATTATTAATAACAAAATGGAAGCTGTAGCTTTTAGGGTCTCAACAACGTTGGGGGTTTCTCATTCACCCCCATGCTTCCTCTGCCCTTCATTGATTCTTGTCGTCTGAGTACCAGGTGCTGTTATGTAGTGAAGATACTGTGTCTGCCCAGTCGACAGCTGCTTCTTCCATTTCCTTATCTGCAGTCTGCTATCTGCTAAATGTTGTCTCGAATGGTTTTGTTTTAACTTTTTACTTTCCCTCTAGTTCTTTCCCTGTCCCCGCTTCCTTTGTTTCTTTCATACATTCTTTTGCCTTTGATTGTTTGATAATTTTGTATGAGCATGTATAGTGTGTTTTGATCAAATGCATCTCCCCTTTCCTCCTTTGCAATTCTTCCCCTGGTCTCATCACTTTCCCCTCCTGGCTCCATGGAGTACTCTCTTTAAAAAACCCATGGAGCCCTCTTACTGATGCCTATATTGCATAGGTGTAGGACCATATACTGGAGCAAGTAGCCTATCTGCGACCACATCTTGTTTTGCTTCTGTTTGTGTTTGAGCCAGCATCCATCTTGCTGTGGAGTCCAGACTGTCTTCAAACTTGAAAATCTCCTTTTGCCTCTCAATTTCTGGGACTACAGATGTGTACCACCGAAAGCAAACTACATCTAATTACTTGCTAATTTTTTCATTTGTCTCAAGAAGTTTCTGTTGCTCATTGAAATAGTTGCCTACGTATACCTTTATGATTAGCAGGAGAGAGTTTGAAGCATTGTGGAATTGTAGTGCATTGAGCGAGTTTTTCTATCAAGTTGTAATCATCCTGATTCTGTCACTAACTATCCATAGCCATATGTACAACAATATCATTGCTATTTGGGGTAATGTTTGTGAAAGTATGGACCTCGTGTAATTGTGCTGTTTAACAGACAATTAATCATTCTGTTACCAAGGTAGGGATATATGTTTAGCTCCTTAAACCTTAGTAATATTAAAAAATAGAAATAAATCTAATTTCTTAAAAGATACATATATGCTGCACTGAGTTTTCTATAAGGAGAGTCACTGGAAAATATTGGGGTGGGGAAGAAAATCTAACCTACAGAGATGCTGCCGCCTAATTCCTTAAGTTGTTGATGCCCTCTGAGGTGGCACAGTGTGGCTGTCTTCATTTAACCAGATAGCCCTGGGACCTTTTCCACCCTTTTCACTCTCTCAGGAGTATCTCTAGCTCCATTCACTCTTTCATCTCAAATTAGCTTCCTGACCAGTCTCTTTACTAACTATCTCAATGGGTCTAGCCTGAACTCACCATTCTGTTTCCTTATGATCCCCTGTTCCAGAGGCTCAAGCTGAGTGTGGCTCCCATTTGGATGCTCTTCTCTCTGTGTGTCCCCACTTCATCTGGCCATTTATCTGATACCACAGTGTCCGTAACTGGGGTAATGGCTGTCTTAGGGAGCACTCTTGGCCACACCTTTCTGATATGATTGTGGCCTCCTTGTTAGTCCCTTTAATTTGTCTTTGTGCATACAGTTTCTGGATTCTCATTAGTAGATGCCACACCATGCAAATAAATGGGTGCAGCCTCGAGTTTGGGCCCCTAGCCGCATGTGAGCCGTTGCTGTGCCCCACAGCACAAGTCTCTGGGCTTCCTTTGCTCACATGAATTCCTCACCCTCGAGGCCCTCCTCCTCACAAATCCCATTTTCCCCCAGCTTGACCTTTTATCATCTTCTCATCCCCCCTCCAAACTCTTGTATTCTGCTCACTGCATGGGCAATCACAAACAGGAGGTAGGATGGTCATTGTGAAGCAACTTTTGCTGCTCTGCTTACTCCCAGCATGTCTTCCCAGGCCTCCTGGGTCTGAGTTTGGAGCTTGTGCTCTGAATACCCATGACTTGGTATCCTCTCTGATCAGAGCACTGATCATATAGGTACATAACATCTCCTTGCTTGTCTGTCTATACCATTGGGGGCACCAGAAACAATGCATGTGAAGCCCTTGATGTCCACTTAGAACACGATTGATTAGATTAGAGATGGAAGCAGTGCCATCACTGGTACCCTGTGGAATCAACATCGATGGAGTAGGTCAGGTGGCCTGGATGTGTGGATAGCAAAGTGGGACTGTAATGGTAGCATTCTACTTCATGGAAATTACCATATCATTGTCTTAAGTTATTGGGTCTCCAGATCTTTGAAGTCAGGACATTGTTCTCATTTTATGGGTGAGACAACTAAGGATTGGAGAATAATAGTGCCATGTCCTGGTTTATTTAAGGCTTCCTATCATGTGATAAAGCACAGCAAGCCTGAAAGATAGGTATTTTATCCTGGTTGGATGCATGAGAGAGCTGTTCAAAGATGCTCAGCGTCTTATTTGCATACTCCTGGGGCAGCCTAGGATTTGAACATGGGTCCTGAAAGGCCAGCCTCATCACTTTGTGAGTTGCTGTAAGACAAACTAACAGTGACAGTGACACTTACTCTGACACAGACACCATCCTCAGTCTGTATGTGTTGAGGAAAGAAGATACATCCCAAGCCACACAGGGCCCAGTTTGGAACCCAGGGTTTTGCCTGGCTTCTTGGCAGCCCTATTGGACTGGAAGCTGCCTATCCTTAATCTGCCATCTTTGACCTACAAGTAGAGTTTGAACTTGAAAACTTGAAACGTTTAACAAATCTGGGCTAGTGGCTTGGAGCTGGGTCACAATAGAAAGGAAGACACATTTCAGGGACTTGGCCTGTCCTCATCATGGCTTTATGTCCTAGCCAGATTTCTGCCCGGAGCACAGCTCATCACCCAGCAACACAGCACTAATACTTGATGGCACCCTACCCCCACCGTCAGCAACATAAACTCTTCCCAGGCAGCCCTTTTAGTGGGCCGACTCTCATTTTCTTTTTCTAAATTGCTTTTTACCCATTATTTGTCTTCCTCCTCACTTCTCTGGGTCCCTGGATGAGGAATGTTGGTTACTATGGCAATGGGCTGGCTAGTGGAAGGAACTTGGCTCACTAAATTAATTGCTGGACTTTTGGGGAACTAATGGCAGTGCTCTGCCTCCCAGAGACATTGGTGTGGCCTACGTCATTCCAGCTTGGCAGCTAGCCCCTGGAAATAGATCAAAGACAAGTGGGAGGGAGGTGGCAAGATAGTTGTCCCTACACACTGGGCTGCCGCCTAAGGTGGGATGGGAGAGGGTGGAGATCTACATGAAATCTCACATTTCTTTAGTTCTGTCAGATCCCTGCTACACACTTTGCAGAAGTAACTGCCTGTAACTCATGCTGCCATCCTGGAAATGAGATGGCCATCTTCTGATACACAAGAGAATGGAGATCTAGACTTGCTCATTCAGGCACTGGGGAGCACAGCCAGGATTCCACACCAGGCTCCTCTCCGTGGACACCTAGGGGATGCTCCATTTATCATGGTGGAAGGCTATTCTTGTCTCTACCATACTATCTGAAAGAAATGAGCAAAGGGATCCCAACTCACTCTGTGAAGATCACATTACTTGACAATCTAAGCCACACAAAAATGTTGGAACAGAGCAGGACCATGGGCTAATATTGTTTATGAATGTAGATATAAAACTCCTCAGTAAATGTTAGTCAATCAAATCCAACAATGAAAACAGACGGGGTTTGTCCCAGGTATGTAAGGTTGGTTCAATACCATCAAATTAATTGTGTTCAGCCAAGAACCAAACAAGAAGGAAACTTTTCTCTCAACTATCTTTCCTAGAAGTCTTTTCCCAAAGCCCCATCCCTTCACTTCTGGAATCCTGGTCTTCCCTTTCCTATAGATTGGGAACTGCATGGTTTGATTTGTAATTAGATTCTTTACTTATTTTTTTTCTTTTTTCTTTTTTTTATACAGGGTTTCTCTGTGTAGCCTTGGCTGTCCTGGACCCGCTTTGTAGACCAGACTGGCCTTGAACTCACAGCGATCCACCTGCCTCTGCCTCCCGAGTGCTGGGATTATAGGCGTGTGCCACCACGCCCGGCTTAGATTCTTTACTTGTTTCCCTTCTCTTTCCTTGCAGTCAAGTTGCCCCAGACATACTCTAGACATCCAATGCCCAATGAACCTGAGGTGGGTTGGACTTACCCTGGGATGGAGTCATGAAAGTTCCTAAAGGCTTTTGTTATTTTGTTTCTTAATCTGAACATGGGTCTGGCATGTCCACTGTCTAGATAAAACAGTCATTATGGAATCTTTAGAAAGGTCCCTAGAGTTTAGGAAGAGTATAATACATAATGGTTAGTGCCAAGAAGTACACATCTTTGGTACCACTGAGACCTGACCCCAAGACCAATGTGGTCATTGGTGTTTACTTGGGTGAGTTTCTATGCTCTCTACTCCATATATGCATCACTAGTAGAGTGGGGGTGATAGTGTATCTGGCAAGTGTGTCATGAGATGTGCACTGTGTACCTTGGTTATAGCATGCACACACATACACACACACACACACACACACACACACACACACACACACACACACACACACACACGGCACCTATATTTTCAAAGCCCTTCACTTAAGGAGCCAAGAATTGGGATTATCTTATTTCTTCTCGGCATCATATGCATGCTCCATATTGGATGGTGAACATGGCTGGTGAGATGGTGTTTGGCACAGATCCTCTGTAGAAGCTGACAATGAGTCAGGGGTAGTTACATGGAAGATGAAGATGCTCACCCTAGGAGATTGTGGTGCAGACAGAAACATGTGATGTCTTCATCATAGACAATCTCCACCAATGACAGGCTTTGTTTAGGGACACCTTGGGTTCTATAAGTGTCAGGAACAGGTAGAACTGGCCTTTATTTCCGGGCTAATTTTTCATTCTAGCCTTCTGGTTAAGGCCTTGAGCCCTCTGATTAGAGACCATGTTTAGGAATCCTGTAATCTGTAACTCAGTATCCACAGACCCCTGGTCATCACAGCTCTCTGCATGGCAACAGAAGGGTATCTTGTTGCTTCCACATGAGGTGTTGTGATCCAGACATTGCCCAGGCAGTTATGTCATTGTGGTATTGTAGAGCCTGCTGCCCATTATTTTCTTTCAGGTCAGTGAGTCTGCCTTCATGACTAGGGCAGCCCCTAGGACCTCTGTCATCTTTGTTGACCTCTTGCCAAATCTCAGGATTACTATATTTCCAAGGGAAGACCCATTACCTCCCTCTGGCACTGCACAGGTTCTGCCAGAGACCGTGCTGGGACATGAGCAAATGTAGGTGTAACAAAGTGACGCATCCTAGTGCATCTAAACAACTGAGATGACCATTCTTCAAGAGTGGATCTCCCTGTGGTGAAGTCTGGCAATGCTAATTCTTTGAGAGTGTTACAAGGAATGATCTCTTCTCTTAAATGTTTAGCTTCTAGAAGCCACCTGCAGTCCTTAGCTCATGGCCTCCGATGGCCAGGTATGTCCTTCTTTGGCTGCTGTATGCCTGGTTCTGAGTTGCCTTCTTTCATCTAGAAAGACCCTCACAAAGACAATGAACTCACCCAGAAAAAAAATCCATGTTAGTTTTTGTATTAAACCATGGGCTTGATGACCAACCTGTATTTCATCTATAACTGGATATTCTACTTGATGTGGAGACAACACATTCTGAAGAATTGTAATGTGAACATCTTTATTTTGTTTTATTTAAAAGATTTGTTTCCTATTTTTATTTACTTATTTTTGACTTAACTTTTGTTTTAGTTTTGAGGATATTTTTACATTATTTCTTTGAGAAATACAGTGTATTATGAACATTTTCACTTCCTCTCAACTCTCCCATCTCTTTTCACTCAAATTTAATATTTCTATTTCTTCTCCTTCTCCTCCTCCTCCTTCTTCTCTTTCTCCTTCTCCTCCTCTTCCTCCTCCTCTGTCTTCTTCCTTCTTCATCTTCCTCCTCCTCCTCTTCCTTTTCCCATTGAGCCCAGTTTGTGTTGCACATCTAGTTTTTGGATTAGTGTGTGGTCATCCTACTAAGAGTCACATCATTAAATAAACTGACCCCCCCAGCAGCCATCAAATGCTAATAGCTGTGGCTAACAGTATTTTCCAAGCACAACAGGGCAGATGCACATATGAACTCGCAGTGATTATGATGGCACCCACAATACTCTCACAAGCTCCAGCCATACAAAATCTCAATAGAGGGCAAGGAGATATGTATTAAAATATTTTAAATGTAATATTTCCATTTCTCTTTCTTGTATACATGGGTGTATACGACAAAATAGGATATTATCCATTACCCATTCTCTCTGACTCTCCTGGTTCCCATACCCCCTCCCAATTACATATCCTCTTATTTTATTAGTAGTATAATCTTAGTCTAGTTAGTGCTGTCCATATTTTCTTGAATGTGGAGCCATCCATTTAAGCACAAGAAGGCTACTGTGGCTACACCCTCAAAGAATGGCTCTCTTGCAAGCTCTCAACTGCCAGTTACACCCCAGTAAGGGGTGTGTCCTCAAGGACTCCTCCCCCATCTATGTGAGAAGTTTGGCTGGCTTGATTTTATGCAAGTCTCAACCAGGTAACCATAGCTACTATTGTTCAGGATTTTGATAACCACATCATGTTCAGAGGACAGGACTTCATGGCACTGTTGCCCATCCTCTGGCTCTTACGTTCTTTCTGTCTCTTCTTTTTCAATGTTGTTCTGAATCTTTGTGAAGTGTTAAGGAACAGAATTCATTTTTATTTTTATTTTTTTTTGTATATGTGCATGTACGATATAGAGGATATACACACATCTATAACGTATTTTTCGCTACGCCATTTTGAACACCCAGTTCAACACCACTAACGAGGTCTGTGTGTTGTATAACTAGCCACTGTTCATCACCCCAGTAGAACTGTGACTCTCTTTAAGGGATGACATGAAGCCTTCCACATTGGCTCAAACCTTAGTTCATTTCTTTTTTTGGTGTTTTGTCATTTTATGTGTACAATTCTTACATTCCCTTGTCTACAGCTGTTCTAAGTATTTTATTTTTCTAGATCTTGTCCCTACATGGGGTTCATAAAATTCCTTTTTGGATGATTCATTGTCAGAACACAGAGGCACAGACAATGCTTAAGTGCAATTTTTCATTTATGACTGATGGATTTATTAGTTGTAATGGTTTTCTGGATTCTGTCGTATTTTGTGCAGATAAGATCATATCATCTCCAAATACAGAGACTTTGCCTTCCTTCCAAGCTGGATGTGATGATGATGATGATGTGCTAAATTGTTCTGGCAAAGTTGTGTAGCACAGATTCTTGTATTGTTTTTACCTCAAAGGAAAAAAATCATTCAACATTTTATCATTCAACATGTTGACTGTGCGAGTTCAGATTTGCCCTTTATTATCCTGAGAAATCCCATTATGGTCTTACTAGAGTGGGTGTTTTATATGTTGAAGAGATATTGACTTGAGTCACATGCTTTTCTATGTGCCAATAGGCGCCATATGTATTTCCTTCCCATCTTTCTATTGATATGATAATTACATCAGTTTGTTCTTCCTTGTTGAATCACGTTGTTGCTGACATAAATTGCATTCATCAGTAACTCACACAAATAAATGTACTTTTCCTTTGCTCCATGGCTTTGCTCATAGAGAGATGTATCTGTGCTTTCTCTTCTGTGCATTAAGAATTCTGAAAAGTTGAAGATTATAACTTGGATGAAGCCTGTTTTCCTCAGTCAGAGAAATTATCAAATTTCATGAGCCATGAAAAATATTGTCTAAGGGTATGTGCTACCACTTTATCCACCTGTCTGCCATCTTTCTTATTGCCCCACAGCAGTCATTGGGAGGTCACTGCTGTTGGATTTTCTGCATCTATGGAGATGATAGAGTGTGGATCCGCACAGAAGAGTTATTGGATCAAATCCCAATGTGTCCTCTCAGCTCTCACCAACTTAGTGACCTGGGAAAGAGGTGCCTTTTCTCCATCCCCCCTTTTTTTTTTTTTTTGCCTCTTACAGAAGTGATAGAGCCTGCCTTGAGAGGACACAGAAGGTAACACCAGAGTCAATGTCTGACATATGGTAGAAAATAAATGATGACTAGCCATCCAAGTTCATAGGTCTCCGATGATATCACTACTTATCTAACAAATAGCTCCCAGCCACTACCAGATGGTAAGAAAGTGGGATGGCATTGGTATTGGCCTTTGATAATTCATCCCTAAAGCTAGTATTTACTGAGTTGCACAGCGTTGCTTGGAACTGTGTAGGTCCCGAGCAACAACGTGGACACGGCAGACACCTAGTAGACTTATTACCACATTTTTTTTCTCCTTGGTCTTCTGACTCCTGAGCCCTGCTTCTTCTTTTTAGGTAGAATATCCCCCTTCTTGGATCATGTGTCTGCCTCTTGAAGTCCCCCACATGTCATTATTCAGGCCTTTTATAGCCCAGGCACTTGTGATGTTGCCTTCAGTGCCTTGAAAGGAAGCACGCTACATTCGCCCAAAGGTGGTAGAACTCTGATTACAGAGTCCATTCACCTGTCCTGAGAGGGACTTTTTCACCTTTCTCCATGGGAATGATCCTATGTACCCTGTTACCCTCTGGTACTGTGAAAATGATGGTTTTTTTTTTTTTTTTTTTTTTTTGGTCTAAACTTGCTACCTGCCTTGTATATATTGGTTTGTCTTCTGCTCACCTTTCTAAACTCCAGTAGGAAAACACGCAGGAGGCCTGGCCTTTCCCCAAATGTCCAGTAGATAGGCACATATTCTATCTTCTTGCCTGTGCTCTCATGACTCCTTGGGCTTTCTTCTCCCTGTGATCCCTGACCTCTGCCCTGTCCTGGCATGTAGTGCAACTTATCAGATTCCAGAAGTCAATGAGGACCCATCCAGGGTGGCTCAATGTGCTTTACCTACCTATCCTAGGCATGTGAGAGAAGTAAAGATTATTTATTAAATGACACATCAATTGTAAAACTCTTAAAAATCCCTTCTTTAGACAGATGTTGGCTTTACAAATGACAAATATTTTTAAAATATTTACAGGCTGGAGACAGGGATCAGTGGTAAAATGCTTTCTGTGCAAGCACAAGGATCTGAGGTCAGACTTCCAGAACCCATAGAAAAGTTGTATATAGAGGCATGTGTCTGTAACTGCAGCACAGGGGTTGAGGCAAGGATAGTAGAAACTTGAGGACTAGTCTAGCCGAAATGAGGAAATGCACAGTGAGAGACTTTGCCTATAAACAAACAAACAAATAAATAAACACACATACATACGTACATACATACATACATACATACATACATACATACATCATAGACCTCTGGCCTTTCTAGGTGCATGCATGGGTAAGTATACCTCTAAACAACATAATTTAATACTCATATGTACCACAGGATAGGTACACACACACACACACACACACACACACACACACACACACACACACTCCAAATGAGAAATGAACATTTGAATATGTAGACTGGTCAAAACATTTGAATAACAAACCTCATGGACCAAAGATATGCATAGAACAACAAGAAACCATCTATCCCATTTGAGCTGAAAAAGATTGAAGGGATGGTCCCTAAGTTCTGTTGTTGATTACATGATTGTGGAGAGCAGAGAAAACTGGTGCTCTTCTAGAAAAAAGCTTGGGAACTTATGTCAGGATTTTTTTTTTATATATATAAAATGCATAGGGTCTTCATATACAGGAAAAGCACTGTATCTGAAGAAGACTTAGGTACTGAAGTTTTCTTAGTGTGTCTCAGAAATATAAACTCATATAATGTCCTAGAGTAGGCATCACAAAGAGTTAAAAGCATATGAGTGATTTAGAGTGGACAAGACTTTTCTTTGATACAATGTTGGCAGATAACCATCCCTGGCATGGAAGGGAGAATGTCAGGTGGCCTGGGGCATGCCCAGCAGACTTTGACTTCAGGGTCCAGATCTCAGCAGCACCACTGACATCCATGAGGCCAGCATCCCTCCATGCTGGTACAGAGGAGGGAGATCATGATACCAGCTCAGAGCCTGTTCTTGGGGATTAAATAAAATGCAATAGTGGAAAAGAGCTGACTGACATCAACAGGCAAGTTCCTGTTTACAGACCTCTCTTTTTGTTTCACTGAACAAACTGTGATATAAATACCCAAATCATACCAGTATCATAAAAACAAGTACATTTGCTTCCAGCACTTTCTTTTACTACTTACTTGATGCTTTCTTGTTTACTAATATACACTCTGAAAGTATATTATTCACCTACTATTTGAAGCAGTAAGAAACATTTTCTTCAAATTTTCAAATTTGGGAGATGGGTCCCTTGGGAAATTCTTTTTTGCTACTCCAATCTTAGGTACCGGTTGTGCATGGATACAGGATGCAAATTCACGCCTGGGTTGTCAACACCCAAGCATGATATGGTGGTAGGCAGGGAGGGAGGGAGGCAAAGTAATGAGATGATAGCCTATTGCTAAAAGGAGGGGAGTTCATTGTTCACTGGACACTGCTGAGGGTGGCTCTTAGCCATATGGAGGGTCATGCCAGGGGGAAGAGTAATGTCTGGGCTGAGTTTCTCCAGGGCTCATGGTAAGTGTGGAGTTTTGGCAGAGGGAAACCTTTTCCATAGGAGAAGGTCTGCTGAAGACTTGGTATCTGTGGGAAACTGCTTGACGGCCACCATCTTGAGCCTGCTGGGCTGGTGAGATCAGGGGTGGCAGGTTACGGTAGGTCTGTGAGTCATGCTAACTAGGAGACTGGGATGGTACTAATGAAGGGATCTAGGAAAGGAACAGATCTGGCTCACCCAGCATCAAGACTTCACATATAAAGCAGGAAAAGGAGCTGGCCAGATCTTGTGGCTTCACTCTTCAGAAGGTTCCACTGTTGGCTCTGTGAGGGCGAAGCTGAAGGCTGGAGATGGGCTGGCACCTGCATGTGGGATTCCTCGCTGCTTGTCCTGACCCCCAAGTTCTGCAGTGCTTCACAGTGTGCGTCTTTTCCCACACAGGAAATGCTCCACTAGATCCCTGAAGTGTTTCTACCTGACCGACATATGCCAGTCTCTAGGAGCAGGAGAGCCATGACTGTCCCCAGAGGGAGTCCTTTGGCCTGCCTTCTGTGCATGCTACTGATGTGGGGAGGGAATGGTGGCTGCCAGGCCCAGCGTGCAGGTAGGACTTTAAATTGGGGATGGGATGGTCAACATTCTAGTGTGTGTGCAAGTGAGCGTGTATATTAGCTCGTGACTAAGTGTACAAGAGTGTCACCAATATAGCAAGGATACAGCTGTCCTTTGGCTGAAGTTTGTATAAGACTCATCTGTTCAAATGAGCCCTGTGAGAGCAAAACAATATGGGAAAGAATGTGAGAGTGTGTCTAAGCAAGAATGTATTAGTAGAATATGCTAGTGTGAAGAATTTTTAGAGAATTTATATGAAGAGGGGTTTTGTAGATGTATTTATTTTTATGCGCACTGGTATTCTGCATCCTGCATGTCTGTGAGGGTGCCAGGTCCTCTGGAATCAGAGTTACAGGCCATTGTGAGCTGCCATGTGGGTGCTAGGAATTGACGGTGGGTCCTCTGGAAGAGCAGCCAGTGATCTTAACTTCTGAGCCATCTCTTTATAAGATGGTCTTCATCCATGAAGAAGGTTTTTGTGAGAAGGTTCTGTGAGAAAGGGTGTGTAAGAGAGGGGTGTGTGTGTATAAGTGTGTGAATCAAAACCTATATAATAATAAAATTAATAGTTCTTTCGTAGTTCTGCATACCAAAGGTTTCCTTGGGTATCCCTGAAGAATTGTGCATGCATGCACACACGCACACACACACAAACACACACACACACAGAGAGAGAGAGAGAGAGAGAGAGAGAGAGAGAGAGAGAGAGAGAGAGAATAAGAAACATTATAGAACTTCTTTATAGAGGTATATTTAATATACATAAAGATTGTACATTTTATGTACTTTCTAATGATAAAATGCTCCATGCAGTGCACTCCATGAAGTCATGGAAATCCACATGACCAGGCTGGAAACTTGCTCTTAGCATTCAGTTAGGTGTAGGAAAGTTGACCATAGACCACCAAGCCTGTCACATCCCCAACACCCACAAAGAAGCTGGGTGCTTGATAAAGGGCTGTAGCGAAGGGAGGTAGAGAGATTGAAGGGGCTCGGTGGGGAGGCAGCCCCAAAACCAGAAAACTCCAGCCTCAGTGAGAGACTCTGCCTCAGAACACTCAGAGGGTGCTATGAAGGAAGACACCCGAAGTCCTTCGGCACCTGCACAGGTACCCTGTGTGCAGACATGTACACAGTGCAGACATGTACACAGTGCAGACATGTACACAGTGCAGACATGTACACAGTGCAGACATGTACACAGTGCAGACATGTACACAGATGCTCAAATACTAATACGTTGACATCACTTTTTAAGCAATGTTGAAGCAAAGAGCTTGACACCTGGTTGTGTCCCGTGGATATAACTCATGCCAATGTGATGTCACATGGCCTCAGTTGGTCCTCACAGTAACTGTAAGCCTCACCCTGCTGTGGGATGTCAGTAAGCGGCATGGCAGGCAGGCTCCTGAGTCACGTCTCAGGGTGAGAGGTTTGGAGGGAGGGAACTAGATCTGTGAGATTCCCACCTCTTAGTCTCTATTTACACATTCTCTCTCCCATGCAGGTTGCAAAAGTGTGCAGTATGATCTAGTCTTCCTCCTAGACACGTCTTCCAGCGTGGGCAAGGAGGACTTTGAGAAGGTCCGCCAGTGGGTGGCCAACCTGGTAGACACCTTTGAGGTGGGCCCTGACCACACCCGTGTGGGTGTTGTGCGCTACAGTGACAGGCCCACTACAGCCTTCGAACTGGGCCACTTCAGTTCCCGTGAGGAGGTGAAGTCAGCTGCGCGGCGCATCACCTACCATGGTGGCAACACGAACACGGGTGATGCACTGCGTTATATCACCAGTCGCAGCTTCTCTGCTCAGGCAGGCGGCCGGCCTGGGAACCGTGCCTTCCAGCAGGTGGTTATCCTGTTGACAGACGGCCGCAGTCAGGACCTGGTGCTGGATGCTGCCGCAGCTGCCCATGCAGCCGGCATCCGCATTTTCGCTGTTGGCGTGGGCGCAGCACTTAAGGAGGAGCTGGATGAGATCGCCTCAGAGCCCAAGTCTGCGCATGTCTTCCATGTTTCCGATTTCAACGCCATTGACAAGATCCGTGGCAAACTGAGGCGTCGGCTTTGTGAAAGTGAGTGGCCCCCGCTTCCCTGTGGAGCTCTGTCCCCTTCCACAACCATCCCCACATGCCACCTGCACAGGCAGCAGAAAGTTCTGGGGGCAGAGACAGGCATTGTACCAAGCTCTGAGGATGCCTGGGTACGCAAGAAACAGAGGAAGTGCCGGTGAAGCCACTGTTTCCTGGGGTTAGCAAAGCAAGGGTAGAGACTGTCTGTTATCCAAACACCAGCTTGGCTTCTCTCTCCTTGAGTAGAGGTGGTGGGCAGAGTTGAGAAAGACTGGGAGGTGAAAAGTAACCCATCTCCTCTTCATCTCTGGTCTGCTGACCTCCTAGAGCTTCTGAAGGTAGAGTCAGGGCCTGTCTGAGATGTATACAGTTTGGGACCCAGCAAGCACTTATTCAAGTGGCATCCTGAAGCTGGCTGTGTGATGTTTTAAATTTGTGAGTTTATTACAATAACGGGGTTTTATTTTTTTTAAAGAGATATTAAGAGAATACCATTTCAAGAGGTAAAAAAAAAAAAAAAAAAAAAAAGAAAAGAAAAGAAAAAAAAGTTAGAGGCAGAGCCTTGTACATAGCGGGGTCTCCTAGAGAAAGCGAATGATCAGGAAAGAAAATGGTAGTAGGCTGACTCCATGTATTTCGCACACCCAAGGGCTAGGGACCCACTGGCTGACAACTAAGATGACCCAGCTCTCTAACTTGTTTGCCTAGAATTTGTTGAGTGTGGTGGGTAACGGGAGGAGGGCGTGGGCATTGGACAAGAGCAGGCACACTAATACTGGCCCCATGGCTGACCCTGGAGTCTGACCTCCAGGATTCTAGAGAGGTTATTCTATTGACATCCCTGACAGAATGGGAAATGTGGAGAGCTTTTGTCTTTCCCCAGTCTGCCTGTAACTTTCAGCTCTTTGCTGTAGTGATATTTGTCCTTGGCTAGCAGAAGATGCTGTGTGACCTTCCTCTTCAGGTTCAGCAAGGCCTGTGTTTGGAGGCTGGTTAGGGGAAGACGTGCTGGGACCAGCATCTGACCCTCTTGTGGATGGCTGCAGGGGGCTAAACAGTCTGCGGCGGCTGGGAAGCCCAGTGGCTCCTCTGCCCGCAGAGCCCCTTGGGAACTTGGGGCCAGTGGATGGGGCCAGTAGTGGGACATCTGGGGATGGCTTAGAGTAGCTGTTCTCAACCTCCCTAGTGCTGCGACCCTTTAATATAATTTCTCACGTTGTGATGACCCCCCAGCCATAAAGTTATTTTTGTTGTTACTCTAACTGTAATTTTGCTTCTGGTGTGAATCGAATTAACTATCTGTGTTTTCTGATGGTCTTAGGCGACCCCAGTGAAGGTCATTCAAAACCCCAAAGGGGTCGCAACCCACAGGTTGAAAACCCACAGACTTAGAGGGATCAGGTCCTATGAAGGGCTCTGGCCTGAAACCCAGTGAGGAAAAAGCATAAATTATTCCAGAAACTGGTATGGCTCTAGTTGTTTTTTTTTTTTTTTTTTTTTTTTTTACCACAGTATGACTGTCTGTGTTGTTTGTTAAGCCGGGCTTTGAATGAACTGGGCACTAATTGAGTATCCACATCTGTGAGGCCTTGTGCTGACTTCTGGGGCAGTAGACCCTGTGGTTGGTGGGTCCTTGTCTTCAAGTCAGTAAAGACCTGAGAGTTGTTCAGAGCTATGCGAAGAAGCAAGGCTGGAGCCTCGCCTGTTGGGGATGCCCTGCTGAGCATACACAGTAGGGGGCTCTCTGGAGGAAGTGTGCTCAGGATAACCTTGAATGTGTGGGACTGACAGGTGAGGTGAGGTGGAATCCAAGGATGCTCTGACCCACTGGTGAGTTGTTGTATACCCGTGTACTGCAGTCACAGAACACGGTGGCCATGCTGACTTTCCCAGATTTTAGGAGTCTGAGTTAAGAGGGTTCTGGAGCGAAGGTGAGGGCAGGCATGGTAGGGTATTACATAGGGTGTAATCAGATCTGTGCAGACACGGAAGGATATGAGCAGCAGGAAAAAGTTACCATCCCTTTACAAGACAGCTTGAGACATTCAGAGAATGAGGTGTGGGAGAGATGAGCACTATGGCTAGTTCTGCTTGCCAGGGGAGAGAACTGATGTCCAGAGGTTACGTGGAGAGAACCCATTTCCTGGTGTGCAAAATAAGCATTGACCATGGATTTAACAATTGACTTTGTTTGACCCTTGTTAGAATCCAAATGTCCCCTCTTTTTCCCAGATGCTAAGATTCTGGCAGGCAGAGCAGAAGACGAGCCATCCTTAGCAGCAGGTCAGGGTGGAGGTGGGTTGGAGAGGGAAATAACAGACAGGACAGGGCTGGGCTAAGGGGCTGGTGCAGGTTCATGCTGCGGAAGCCTGCGCTTGGATGGGCTAGAGTGTCATACCCTTGACAGAGGGGCAGAAATCCAGCTTGCAAGGTCCAGCTGTTTTTCCAGAATGCCTTGAGGTAGATTTCTGGGAATCCAGAGGTAACTGGTAGTGATCACTGGCATTTTCTCATCTTTCCAGTCTGCCTCAGCCTGGTTCTAGACCTTGGCAAGGCTGAATGGGAGTGGCAGAAAAAAAAATCCTGAAAGGTGAATTTCTGAGACATGCCGCACAGCTACTAGGATGGCAGGCCTGGGAGCAGAATGTTGCTTCTAGCCTCTAGCCTGCACAGGGTGGCCTCCTCCAACTGTGACTACTGGTGAAGGCTCACCATCACCAAGCTTGCCTCTGAACTAGGTAGGGACAATGATTCAGACAGAGCACAGGCCACAGCAAACCCTGCCCCACTGACTTAAAGAGCAACGCTGTCTTGTTTTCGTTCTGTGTGTTTGGTTGTGGTTATTTTCTCAGGAGGCAGGTAGGTTGTATTGGTAGGTTCTGTAGGGAGTGGGAGTGAGGTAGTGGAGCATGGATGAGATCAAAATACATTGTGTACATACACAACATTCTCCAGGAATAATTACACAATATTATTTTTACAAAACAAATTGCTGGCATCAGAACTAGTGCCTCCCTCCCTCCTCCATCATGGCACACTTCAAAATCATGCTGTAAATTGGGATACAAGACTTAGCTCGCCTTTTTTGGGCAGGCATTCCTATTTATCCAATTAGTCTATATTCTGAGCCCTATGACATTTTTAAAAGATGCATTCCTTTGTTTGCTTATTCGTGTGCAAATGTGTGTGTGTGTGCATGTGTGTATGGGTGTGCCCGCCTGCACATGTGCCGAGGCCAGAGAAGAACTGCAGCCAACTTCTATCACCCTCTGCTTGCCCTGGGCTAGCAGTGGTCCTCCTGCTCTGCCTACTGCAGAGCTGGGCTTACAAGTATTTGGCACGTGGATGCTGGGATCATCGCTCTGGTCCTCACTATTGCACAGCAAGATCTCTTAGCCACCAGGCCACCACTCCAGCCCTGATATTTGCTTATAATGATGATGACATTATGTTAGTTCAATGACACAGTTAGTGAGGCTGCCTCTATTTAAAGTAGTCCTCAGATCCTGGAAGTTGTCCACAGGGCGCCTTACACAAATCTTTGAACAGGACCTACAGAGAATTCCCATTGGTTGTGCTTGGCCACTAGAAAATAGGCCGTGTTATTTGCTCTGTCCCCCTATTCTAACTTTCCCCCGTTCTGTTGTGTGCTTTGTATTTACTTGGTAGCTATACTTCTCCACTACTCATAATGGCAATTCTAGTATCTGTCCTGCAGATATCGGCCCTGTTCTTAAATCTTCTGCAGTAGCGGCAGGATGAGGTCCTAGTCTGCCCTGAGGCCCAGCGCCCTGCAAAACAGCAGCCTGTATCTAGCACTTCACAAAGCTTGCTGATTCTTGATCTGTATTTCTTTTAAATATTTTGTGATGTTACATCTCTCCCCTTCCCTCCCTCCAACCTCTGTCCCCTTACTCTCTGTGAAATTCATGACTTCTTTTTAAAAAAAAAAAATATGTGTGTGTCTAAATATATAAATATAATCTGCTCAATCCATATAACATTACTTTTGTATGCGTTTTTTGAAAAGGTTAAAGGTCAGGTGGCTTCAAAGAATGGCTTTGTGCCTTTTCCCTCTCTTTCCAGTCATGGGCATCTGTGTATGAAGCTGCTTGCTGTGAGAAGTAGAAAGTGGGTTTTACTGAAGGCAGTTCTGATGAAAGTTATGTTTGGAGGATTCATCGGGGGATGAATGAGCAAATTGGTGAGGGCTGAGGAAAAGCTTTGCACAGGAAGCATTCACCTATTTCCTGGACAGTATCTAAAAAAGATCTGACAAAGAGCCTTACACCTCTCTAGCCCGGCTGCTGCCTCCTTTGGCTTGGCCTTGTGTGCATGTGTCAGTCACCCAAAGACTCGAGGTGAGGCCATCCCTGGTCACCATGCCTCTTGGGAGCAGGGTACAAGGTTGAGTGGATGTGCATGGGTGGAGAGGATGCCAGCACAAGCCTGTCATTGCTCCTTAGAACTGTGTGGCCTGCAAGCTTAAGGGAGGAGGCCATTTCCCAGGAGGCCTGACATTCCATCTAGTTTGCCCAGGGCAGGTTGCGTGAAGTCTCATAGTCCAGTTTATAGCCCAGGTGAGGAAACAGGCTGAATATTATGAGCCTTAAATCAAATGAGCTTGTTTACTATTTGAGAGTAGAAAGTTACTAACCCTTCTCCTTTGAGGAAGGGGGTCTTATACCAGATGTAAGCCATAGTGAGTAGGAGAAGGTATCAGGAGAAGGGGAGACAGATGCAGCTATATCCAGAACAACACATGCTCACTACGATACCCTCAAGAAAATCACATGGGCCCTCCGTAACCAGGATTCTCCAAATGCCTAAGAAGAAGTGAGATTTAAGTTAATGCTTAGCCACCCAGGGAGAAAGCATTTTTTCTAAACACAGCTGTGAGATGAGGAGGGCCTGGTCTGCTCTGGTGACAATTGAAACAAAAGCCCCTTACAATCACTTCAAGCATAAACAAAGCAAAACAAAATAAAACGGCTAACAATAACGTCATGGGAACATCTGGGAAGATCAAATCAAGGCACATCACAGAATCCAAACACCAGAAATAGCCTCTGCACATGGAAGATGTCTGAGTGGCAGCGACGCCTGAACTGAATTGGAACCATTCTGTACAGGGACTTCATATAATGATGTGAGTGGAAGTGATGCTGAATGGGGTCATGTGATGCTGATGGTGATGATCTGAATGGAGATAATGTTGATGTTTCTGATGCTGAATGGAGGTGGTGCTGATGTTGGTGAAGGTGAGTGGGGGTCTGGTTGCTTTCAAAACCTGTATTCTCTCATTTTCAGCCAGTATAGCTACTGAAGGGAACATGGGCAGCTTAGAGGACGAACAGGGTTTTGGGGCTGCCCATAGTGCTGGACCTTACTGTCACCTTGACTTTAGGCACATCCAGAGGAATGTCTTCATGTCACAGTCCCAACTTGCTCTTCTCTGTGGCCAGAGTGAGGTTCTCAGTGAACGCAGTCCCAGCTCCAGCTTCCTGAAGTGTGTGGGGTTGAGGCTGTGCTGTGGACAGGCTTAACCCAGAACCTCAGCTGTAATTAAGAGCTTTCTCTACCCTGGAGGACTCTGTGGTGGCCACAGAATGATCTTTATATAGCTTATCTCCCGTGTGAATGGGTCTCTGGAATGCCAGTCCACTGCTGTGGAGGGAGCCTCCGCCTACTTCTATTCTGAGGAAAGGCTGTGGTGGTCCTCTCTCCTCTGTCCTATAGGAAAGTCCCAATTCTGCTCCTGGCTTTTCTTGTTGAGTTGAGATGCTGGTATGGATTTAGAAAAGGGGCTGTCTCCCTGCTTCCGTGGTCATCTAACCATCATGGTGTGTGGGCATCCTCAATTTACCCGTTTGATTTTTTGAGGATCACTGCATGCCCCGCTTGCTTGCATGACTAGGGGTGGGATGAGAAAGGCCTATCCTATGTGAGGAGGAGAATAAGTCTGTCACTGTAGTGTGTAGTGGGGTTCCCATTAGAAAAAGCCTGCCCTGCATTTTGATTGGTGTTTGACCATGCTGTCTTCGTCACTCCCTGAGGTCTGTATGTGCAGGTAGCACTCATTTGCTATCCACAGTTTGCTGACACTAAGACATACTGCACCGTGCACACACCACACACACTTCACACACCTGACACATAACACAAACACCACATACACATGCACAAGCATGTGTGTGCATGATCACTCACACATTCATGCACGCACACACACACACACACACACACACACACACACACACACACACACACACACACACACACACACTCCTTACATTCCACACACACATCCAAGCATGCACATTTTATATTTGGGAATATATGTGTGACCACAGAGAGACCCACCCATTTCTTCTCCCTGGGTGGATCTAGAGGCTGGAGAGAAATGGGTGGCATCCCAGCTGTGGGTTTAGAGTGCCACGTCGGGCCTGTGGGTTGGCAGAGGGACCGCATGGGCCACAAGCGGCAGCTGGTGCAGGCTCCACCCTCTCTGAAGGTCACTGTGAGTTCCCTCTGGAGAACCGTGCCATGTCCTTGTTGCCCAATGGACATGTTAATCTAGCTAATTAACTCTGATTGGGGGAAATTTTATTAGAATGTGACTGGAGTGGATGACAAACTGAAAACCACCCTTGGTTGACAGTTAGTGAATTATCTCTTAATATACACGCTTAAGGAAAACTTCCTCTGGCTCTGCCCAGCCACATCGAAGCCTGCTTACTGCATGTCCTTGGCTGACTCCTGTCCCTGCTTATACAGCTGACATGTTCTGCCTTCCACATCTCATCACCCAGAACAGAGGTGTCTTCCCTCTGGTGCCAGGAATGCGCCCATCTTCTCCCCTTATATTCCCTATGACCATTTATTTGGCCTTGGTTCCTTGCTGTATCGAATGTTCTAGTGATGAACTCTTATGAGTTTGTTTCCGCACGCTGTTTATTTTTTAAAGTTTTACATTCATTTATTTATCTAGTAAGTTAGTGTGTAAGGCACATACGTAGTGGTCAGAGAACAACTTGTATAGGCCAATCTTCTCTTTCTACTATATACATGCTGGGTATTGAACTCAAGAAGTGAGGCTTGGTAGCAAGCACCTTTACAGCTGGAAGGCCTCCTGCACGTTGCTTCTAGCCAGGGCCACAATGCACCAACCAGTGGTAAGTAGATGCAGGGGAAAGTGCTGGGCAAATCACAGTACCCAGAACTGGTCCCTGAACTGGGTTCCCAGCTCCCCTCTTTTCTCTGTGACCTGAGTAATATTCTGCCTTGTCAGGCAGGATGATGCCATATAACCCACCTTATGAAGCAGTGTTTTTCAACCTTCCTAATGCTGCGACCCTTTAATACAGTTCCTCATATTGTGGTGACCCCAGCCATAAAAATATTTTTGTTGCTACCTCATAACTGTAATTTTGCTACTGTTATGAATCTTAATGTAAATATCCATGTTTTATGATTTTCTTAGGTGACCCCTGTGAAAGGGTTGTTTGACCCACAAAGGGGTCACGACCCACAGGTTGGGACTAACTATTACAGAGAATGAAGCAATCTGTGAGCTTATGCCAGGAGGTGCTTGGCATTCTGGTGGCCCTGATCATGGGCTCTAAGTACATACATTAATGCTAATACGTGAGTAAATAAAAAGTGCCAGGTTGTGTGTGTGTGTGTGTGTGTGTGTGTGTGTGTGTGTGTGACAAGATGTGATCAAGTCTAGTACATTTTACTTCCTCAACTTTCATCATCACCACCACCATCACCATCATCATCATCACCACCACCATCACCATCATCATCATCACCACCACCACCACTACCATCATTATTATCATCATTATTGTAAGTGTTTGCTGTTATCTTCTCCCAGAGGAAGCTAGGAACAATGTTTCCCCTAATATCCCTTTCTCTGAAGTTGAGATACCATACATACGCAATCACATATGCTATATGTGCTGAGCTTTGCAAGCCCACGAACCGCTGTGCTTCAGTTTGTCTCCCAATATCAGTGGCTGCCCCTTAGGCATGGTATAATGCCAGCTTTCTGTGGATGCCTGACTAGGCAAGGGACCACAAAGAACCAGGGAGAGGGTCCTGGGCTGGAATCCAATGTTTTTCTCTCTTGGAGCACATGACTTTTTAGCATCAGGGTCAGGCCTTAAAGCCCATGCTAAATACAAGTTTCTTCCTTTATTTACATGAATCACTCCTTTGCAACTTAGATCTCTTCCTTTCCTGCCTCAGTTTCCTTATCTGACAAATTGGAATGATGGATACAAATTCAGTGAATCTCTGTTTGTGGCTCTAAATGCCACTGTCGTTATTATCATATTTTTATGAAAAGACTACAAAAGTGAAATCAAAGTACAACAGGACTCAAGTTCCCTATCACAACAAGGGCGCCAGGTAGAATCTGAACATTGTCTTTGTGAGTTCTGTAAAGGGAACTGACCCACACAGGATAGAAGGCCTCTCGTGGTCCATTGTGGTGGGTTGCCAGTGGTTGCCTTTAGGCCAGTCCTGGAAACCATCCATGTTTAAATGTTTGATTTTTGGAATCCTGGTGTCACTTGGATGTCACCTGGTGTCGCTCCAGGTGTCATCTGGCGGCAGCTTGACTGCTTTTCCTGAAGCATCTACCTGGCTGTAGCAGAGACTATGTGGCCTAAGTTAATTGATGTGTGTTAATTGTGTGATGACTGCACTGTCCTTTGCAGACAGGTTTCTGTTATTTTTATGTGGTGACCGAGAGTCTGAAGTCACTGCCACCTGCTTCTGAGGTGATCTCGGCAGGATTTTTCCCAGGGCCTCAGTCTCCCTGAGGACTGAATGGGAAGTAGAGGTCTCATCGAAGGGGCTCTTCTCTTCCTTCCGGTGTTTTGGTCAACATCATGATAACAAGCTGGTCACCCCATGTGCCAAGTACAGCTTCTTCTCTGTCTGTCACTGCTCTGTGCTACCCATAGATGCCTAAAATATCCTTCTCAGGCCTCAGAATGCCTCTGTGGGATTAGAAGGTGATGTGAGCTAAGGCATGCACTGTGCCCAGTCTTGCCATACCCAGCTGTGGGGTCTGTGTCAGCCCTATCAATCTGGTGCTGGTGCCATCCTGGTAAATGAGCTGCATCCTCTCAGATCTCACAGTCCCTATTATGGGGGTCATGTCCTGTCAATATATTCCACCCTATGGAGAGCTGACTGAATTTCAAATTGTGGTTTTAGCGGTTGTGGTGGTGTGTGCTGGTAGGATTTGCTGAAAGAGGTAGAGGCAGGAGGATCACCAGTTTGAGGCTAGCCTAGGCCACACACACATGAATTGTGGTTTTAATTTTGAGTTGATAAAAGGGTAAACTTATAGTAACCACAAGTAAATTGATATTTGATATATACATATATATATACACAGAATCTATACATAAATTAGATTTTATGTCTATAAATACACATCTATATAATTAAACTCATAGGGTCATTTTGCGTTTCCCATGTCCCTGTGCTAAGTGCTTTCTAGCTTAGCTGTCAAAGAACAAGTGGGGACATGAGGTGAAACAGGGTCTCTGGGCCTTTCAAGAAATGTGGTTGACTAATTGAATGTTTCTGATTCACACTGCACTTACTGGAAGATGGGAGACAACAGTGGTCCATGCTTTATAGTTCAGTGACTTATTTTACTGTAAAACGTGCTTGTTTTGTTTCTGCCCTCTGCCTTACATTGGCTTAGGTTTTGTTGAATTTTATCATAAATGCAGACATAAGCATACACACTAGTTATACAGACACACAAGCAAGACATAGTTACACTCATGCAGTCATAAGTACACACAGTCACGGGTGCTCATTTGGTTGCTAATTAGACAGGGCCTGGCCTTTGATCTTCTGTATATTAATCACTCATGTCAAATGTCAACTGTCTTTGGAAGTGGGCTCTGGGGCAGTATTCTCTCCCACACAATGCCTGGCATTTGATCTGCCAGCAAAGCTATAGGACTGGTTTTATGTTAGAGCAGGGTCTGTCCACCTCTTATCACCTCTACTCCATCTGTCCTAGTTTCATTTATGTTATCGTGATAAACTTTTCTAAGGAAAATCAACTTGGAGAAGAAATGTCTGATTTTAGCTCACAATTCCAGGTCAGATTCAATAATTGCAGGGACCACACAGCAGGGGGAAGTTTGAAACAGCTGGTCACATCACGTCCACACTCAAGAGCAGAGGGAGGCCATATACATACTTGCTCACTGTTTGCTAACTCTCTCTTCTCTGATACAGTTCAGGACCCCTCCCTAGGGAATAGTGCCGCCCACAGTGGGCTAGTTCTCAATTAACTTAGTAAAGGTAGAACTTCATAAACAAGCCCACAGGACCACCTGATTTAAAGAATTCCTTAACTAAGACTGTCTTCCCAGGTGCTTGTGTCAAGTTGGCAGTTAAAAATAATCACCCCCTAATTCAGGCATAAGCCATTGTCGTCACTTGCCTGGCAACAAAGCAGCCTCTTTGCCTGGTCTCTGCTTATTCTTCTGGCCTGCCTCATCACGATAGCCCTTCTCCAGGATGTTTTTGTCCCAGCCTCTGTCCTTACTTTTTCCTTTGTTGGCCGTACTCAAGTTATGATGTCTGAAATTTTCCCACTTTCAGACCCTTGCCTGGACCTCCAGTGAGTCCCTCCCATTTGTTCCTACCTTCATCTCCTGACCTTCATCCGCTCTTGGTTGAGACATCTCTGGCCCCGGAGCCACCTGATGCCTCTCCATTGTCATACCCTTACCTCAGTAACCTACTCATTACAATCCATCGTTTTGGTTGGACACATCCCATTGGATAGAGGACTCATCATTTGGCTCATTATTTTCATTCAGATCAGTGCCAGGTACATAGCTGGCATTAAATATGTGGAATAAAGAAAGCGAAGTTTGCTTCTGAACAGCATATCATCTCTTATGCACTGAGGGCTGACAGTCGCTGGCTGGCTGGCTGGAATGTGTTACCTGGGCTGTCCTGAGCTCTGCTGATCCCCAGTGTTCTGCTGTGCTTCTCTTGTCTGCCCCTCTCAGGGAACTACAGTCACAGTCTCTGGTGACAGGTGCTGGGCCAAGGGCCATGTCTGTGTAAGGACACTTGAAGCTTTGCATAGTGGGTGTCCCATTCAGAGTTTCTTCGATAGTGACACCCACAAGGATCTCCATGGTCACATTGTGCCTCTTCAGGAGTGCAAAGTCTCCTGCCCAGTTTCTAACACACTTGTCCTTGCCCTCCTGGGCAGTTGTCTCTTTGTGGCCTTGAATTCCAAATCCTGCCTTGGGTTATAAGGGCCCACCCTTTTCCCTGACTTTGCCACTTGTTCCTTTGTGGTTCTTGTTTCTCACCTCCACTGCTAAACAGTGTCCTTCAGCCAAAGCCCTTAAGCCCCTGGAGCTCTACAGGTGTTCCTGCTGTGCCCTCCCCTTTCCTAGCTGTTCTCCTTGTTATCTCAGCTCAGATGGCACTCCCCTCAGGGAGGGGTCCAGTGCTCATCCTGGAAACTTATTCACCACCTTATCACCATGTAAGCGTATTTCCTCCATAGTGAGGGTAATACCCCTGGCCAATTTGCTTGTCTGTTTTGTCTTTTCTTTAGCATGTAGACACCAATAAGGAGAGAGCCTCTGACTGCAATCATGTGTTTGTGTGCCTTGCACAAGCTGTAACAGATGTGTTGGAAATATGTTTTGGCTGAAGGAGTGAATAAATGAGCTGAGTAGTACTTGTTAGAATGAACAAATGAATGAGTAGTGCTTGTTAGAATGAACAAATGAATGAGTAGTGCTTGTTAGAATGAACAAATGAATGAGTAGTGCTTGTTTGAATGAATGAATGAATGAATGAATGAATGAGTAGTGCTTGTTAGATGCCAGGCGCCATGCTTAGTGCTGCCTAGGCACTGTCCCACTTGGCCTTTAGGGCAGCCCAGATAGAAGGGTATTTTGATTTTGATCCTTTCTTCTAAGTTTGGAAATAGGCACAAAAGGGCTGGGGCGAGGCCTGTGTGACCCAGGCCTTCTTATTCCTTGTGGACCAGTTCTCCCGACTCACTCTGTTTCGGCTTCTTCTTATGCAGCAAGAGGTCAGTGATTTCTGTAGGAGAGGAGAGATGGCGCTGCAGGACCCTACCATGTCATCATGTCATCTCCCTCTCTAGGCTGTAAAGACGACAGTGTAAGCATGCCATTGTGGAAGGCACAGCTCTGCCTTCTCCCTTCACCTGCTCTGTTCTGAGAGAGTAGGAAACAGTGAGGACATGGGTAGTGTGACCACTAACTGCAGCTGTTTGCAGGTCTAGCAGGATTTTTTTTCGAATATTACTCTGCCTGCCACATTCCTTAGCAGACTAGCTCTGAAGCTTACATAAATGCTCTACAGAAGTTTGGCACCATGTCTATACCTCTACAGTCCAAAAGTTTTAGGAGGTGTGGATCGCCTAGCTAGAGGAGCCAGGGCTTCTATGCAGGTACTCATTTACCTGTCTTAGTCAGGGTTATATTGCTGTGATCAAACACCATGACCAAAGAAACTGGGGGGGAAAGGGTTTAGTTTCCTCTTATACTTGCACAAGACAATTCATCACTGAAGGAAGTCAGGACAGGATCCTGGAGGTAGCAGCTGATGCAGAGGCCATGGAGGGGTGCTGTTTACTGGCTTGCTTATTATGGCTTGATCAGCCTGCTTTCTTAGAGAATCCAGGGCCACCAGCCCAGGGATGGCGTCACTCACAGTGGGCTGGGCCCTCCCGCATCAATCACTAATTAAGAAAACACTTTACAGCTGGATCTTATGGTGGAGTCTTCTCAATTGAAGTTCCCTCCTTTCAGATGGCTCTACCTTGTGTCAAGTTGATATAAAACTAGCCAGCAAAGGCTTGGAAGAAAGATAGGACCAGGAATCTAAAAAATGTCCCAGAACAAGTACCAGGGGTGGAACTGAGCATAAGAACACCGTGTGAGGCTCCTGGGTGGTCACTTTTACTCACAATCAACACCAGAGCCTTTGAGTGTGATTTATGGCATCTCCCATTTTAACAAGGGGTTCAGCTATAAAATACTGATATAATTATGTTTTCCCTGCAGCTCTGTTCAGGGAATTACATTAGGGCACCTGTGCGACTTTGAGACAGTAGAGCTACTGGGCAATGGGCTGTTTTCCCTCTTATACGTAAAAATGCTTTGCAAGGCTGGCATTAAACGGATAATGATTGAACGTGTGCATGAGTTTGACTTCCTAGCCCTGTGTCTACCACTCTGCCACTTGCTGGCTTTGGGATTCGGAATACGTTTCTTAATCTCTCTGAGCTTTGCTTTCCCCAGGCATAAGATAATGAGCCTTACAGGTGCAGAGCTGGGGAAGATGTCTCTGTAAGTCAGAACTGATCAAAAGCCAGAAGGTGTTTCAGAAAGTAGCAAGCCAAGTGGATACTATATAGGCAGGCTTCGGCAACACATCGGAGTCCCTGGTCAGGCGACTCCACCTCTGGAGAGGTCATGTTGTGCTGAGGACCAGATACAGGAGACCTTGTGATGAATTGCCACCTGCTAGCAGTGTGAGCCTCGGGCAGCTCCTACCTTTGGTATACTGTTCTTGGCGCATCTGTGATTAAGGGCATCTACCTCATAAAGCTGTGGTGAGAATGCAATTAAATATGCTAATGTATTTTACATGCTTCCCAACAGTGTCTGCTGTGCAGCAAGCCGCCTACATATGTCTTCTGGTCCTGGAGATAATTCTGTCCCCTAGTTGAGTAGTGAAGAAGCCAGAAGCAGCCCACGCAGCATGCCCAGTATTGAATGTAGACACATGGCTACCCCATCCCTGGGAAGCTATTAGGGATGCAATGCCTATTCCTGTTCTTGTGTGTGGTATAGTATCTGCTGCCTGTGTAAAGTAGAAGGCCATAGAAAATTCCTAGTTGATACAGTTGGAGCGATGGAGGAGGTGGGCTGTGCGTCTATGAGTGTCTGAGCCATCCCTTCCTTCTTCCACCTTTTCTCTGGCCCACTCAGAATATTATCTCCCCATGGTCGGCTGCACTCCTGAGGTGATGACTGAGCGGCAGTTGCTTGGTCTTGTCCTTAGCCAGCCGCCGGCTGCATGCCTGGCCTCTGTCATCTGGTGATATCCCCCGTCCCTGCCCAGGGATCTAGATTCAAGGCGGTGTTTAAACACAGCTACTCCTCCTACCTGATGAGTTTTCCCAACTTTTCTTAGATACACTAGTTGCCTGGATAGGAACAAATCCTACTTAAGGTGGTGGTATGTGTTCAGTCCAGAGTCAGGCGACTGGCACACAGAGTGGGCTCAAAATGATTGCCAATTTCCTCTTTTCCAAATTTGGAAAAAAATTTGGACGAGAGCTAAAAGGTAGTAGGACAGCGTGTCCTACAGAGAGATCCATGGGTGTCATAAACATAAGGTGTCATAAACTTTCCCCATTCCGTAGTATGCAAAATGGGGTCTTTGTCTATATAGTAAACGGAGAGGAAGTACAGTGAAGACTGAAGTAGGTGTGGAGCGTTACCTCATGGGGCAGCGCCTCTGACCAGCTCTGGTGTGATGGAACCTGATCTGTGTAAAGTCACCGGTGTACCTGCGTTCTCCTGGGAAACATAGAGCATTTGCTCTAAACCTAGAGTGCAGTGGCTGCATACCCACCCGTATGCATGTAGACAGTGAGCAGATGAGGAGGGAGCAGGGACTTTGCAATCACCCCTTTCTGTTCCTGTGCGTGTAGGAAGAAAACACAACCAGCTAGGAACACATTAAATATGTCTTTTGATTCCTTAGCTCTTGTCCCTGCTCTTAGCTCCAGCACTGCTTTCCGAGTGGATTCCCCCATGGTTCTCAGATAAATCCATGGATGCTGGGATAATGCCTGGGCCCTGCTCTGTCAGTAGCTCCTCTCCCAGGGGAATAATGCATTAGTTCCTGTTACCCATTGCTTCTCCTCACCACATCTAAAAACTCAATGAGTTCGCTGCCCAATTCCTTAGCACAGCAAAGAAGTGGGGTTTTGCAAGTTTGGATTATTCAATTGCAAAGGAAGAAGAACTCCCCTATAGTGACATAACCAATTATGGATTAGTCAGATTTGGGGGGGGGTAGTTGAAAACACTCTCATTTCTATAGCCAACAGAAGTAAACAGAGGGGATTATGTGGATGGCTAATGGTGACTGTTATAGCCCCATCCTATCAGCCTTGGAGCCTATGATTTGGTCTCATTGAGTCATCAGAATCACAGTGAACAGGGTGCCTGGAGCACTGCACTGTACCAGCCATTTCCCTCTCAGTCGGGGGGTCAGTGGTTGATTCTGTTTGACTTAAAGCAGAGGCTGCATTGAACACAGTGGAAACAGTGACCATAAGCACTGGAACTGAGATCCAGCCACCCACTGGGGACACACTTGCCTAAGAGTGACTCGAGTCACTTGCTTGGAATGCCGTCTCTCAGGAGGGGTCCTTCTCTAGCTAGGAATGAGTGGGGACATCCCAGCCCATGAGCAGCTGAAGGCAGGACTGTGATCTAGTCTGCTGCCCATCTCTGTGTCCCTTGAACAAGGTCGGCATTTAGAGCATGCCTAGAGCTCAGTTTGTATTTCAGTTGAACAAACAGTGAATGTGGAAATAAACAGGCCATTACCCAAGATATAGAAGATATCTTTCTGAAGGGAACCGGAAGATGCCTGGGCTGGGTTTGGGATACCTTGCCGCCTACCTCTCCGAAAGAAGGCCATGCTAGCTACTCATGTGTCACTGTGGCCTGACACAGGAAACAGTTTTCAGAAGGGAATATTTATTTTAGTTCATGGTTTCTGAGGGTTTTAGTCTATCGCAGTGGGAAAGGCATGGTGGGGTACCTCAGTTTCTGGCAATGGGAGCCTGTGCTGGAGGCTCCACAGCAGTTAGTAAGCAGAGACAGCAGTGTCACCCAGCTATAACCTTCCACGGGCCCCAGCCCTGGCAGTGAGACACTTCTTCTAGGTGGTTTTATACACACAAAGTTGCCAGGACCTATTAAAACAGGGCCTTCCTATGAGAGGGGAGGTGTGCCAATGTGAGCCTTTGGGGTGCATGTCAGAATGAATTATGACATAGGTGAGCCTCAAGGTCCCTGGCGTTGTTGGGAAGCCTGGCTGGGAGTTACTTGAGGAGCCATCTGTCATCATTTGTGCTGACTTAACCAGATAGGCTATGCATGCCTGTTGAATGGAGGCAGCTCAGCAATGACATATGCTGAAGGCCTTTGGCAATCTGCAGTTCTTTTAGGAATGATTCCTTAAAGCAGTATGGATGAATCTGTCTCCTCCAAGGCAGCTGATTTTCCTGCATCTGTGATCTTCAGGTTGGCCTTGCTTTCCGACTCTTCAAATCAGGCCCTTGCTTCCTATGGGGTATAAGCCAAAGTGACTCACTGACACAGGTTGCTCTGGCGTCCAGCCTCCACCATCCAGGGCTTTGCTCACCATCCTAGACAGAGCCTTCTGAGTCAACTCCATTTACAGTATAGACTCATCCCAGTGACTGGCCATCCCAAACTTGTCTTTCTGGAGGGCTGCCAGAGTCAAAGCAATCGTTTCACCACCCCACAGCTGCAGGCTGTCCTGGGTGGAGCTGTCTAAATATTGCCCAGGGCCTGCTTTTTCCCTCAGATTTAGCCTAGACAGACAGCCTGGTGCTGTTTCCAAAATAATGCTTTCCATGGGGTTGTCAGACACATTGGTGCCTTATAGGATCAACGGTAAAATCCATCCTTGAAAGCAGGGCACCTCTGATGATTCCCTTTCCTGCTGTGGACTAAAGGGGCCCAACAACCCTGCTCTCAAATGTTGATGTTCCCAGATAGGAAAAGTGATCAGTTGCTGCACATATGGGATGCTGGAAACGCCTAGTGATTAAAATAATAATACATGATAGCTAGATTGCTTCCTGGGCAGGGCTGGGTTACAGGGACATTAGCAGGTGCCTTGGGGGCTCACTTTAGGGCAGCCCAGTTCTCAAGGCAGCCCTGTAAATGTGTGTGTTTGGGGTGGGTCTCCCCCTCCCAAGGTGTTTGCATCCCAGGTAGACTTAGCATCCTCTGGCTGGTGGGTAGGTCCTGTAGTCAGTGCTAAAAGCAAGCATTTGAAAACCCAGGGCTAAATCTCATTCATCTTGAGCTACCCAGAGAGACCTAAAACGTTCATTTGCCTTTCAACTTCATTTTAAGGTTGAAGACTCAAAGACTACAAGGTAAGACATTGGTACAGTGTAGTGTAATAAATCTTTAGCTAGATGACTTACTTCCATGGATTTTGTCTAAGACACTCTGCTTCTCCTGGTGTTTATGCTCATGCAGCTTATTGCTGAAGCACTGTGAAGTGGCTGAAGTGACACTCGTCTGGTGCCCCCACCTTCTGATACACAATTCCCATTTGATGAGAGGCTCACTGACCTAGCATTTTCATGTACATGTTCATACCTCCATAAAGTGGTTTCCTCATCCTGTATCTCCCTTGGTTCTCTTCTCTGTTTGCCTCAATTTTATTGTTCCTTAAAAATTATTAGTTCCTTGATAATTTTGTACATGATTTGATCATATGCACCACCACTCTGAACTCCTTCCAGATCCACCACCCTTCCCTACCCACCCAAATCTATGTGCTTAAAAGAAAAACCCTATCAAGTCCAGTTTGTGCTGCCCACATTCTTGGGTGTGCAGCCTTCCACTGGAAAATGGTCTACTTCCCAGGGGATATTCTCTTAAAGAAAACTGACTCTTTCCCAGTAGCTACCAATTTACAATAACACCTCACTGAGGAGTGGGACTTAGTACCCATCTCCCCTCTCCATGTTGGAGATTTGGTCAGGCTTGAACTTGCTCAAGTTATGTACATGCTGCTGTATTCATGAGTCATCTGCCATACTGTCTACATAGAGTCATCCACAACCTTTGTTCTCTTTTGTAATGATCCCTGAACCTTGGGAGAAGGGTGCGTGATCTGGTTTTGTCATTTAAGCCTGATATTTCACCATTTAATCTCTGTACATTAACCATCTGAAGGCCTCTGTGTTAATTGCTCTCTGCTACAAATAGAACAGGTGTGTTCATCTGTGGATATTCCTGTAAGTCAGTGGAGCCTTATTTAATAGTATGTTCATTTAATAGAGTAATAGTAGTTAGGTTCTCTCCTAGGGCCTATGACCTGTTTGTTCATTCTTGGATCAATATAGTGTCAGGTATGGGTTTCACCTTGTGGAGTGACATTAAATTCAATCAGAAAGCAGTTGGTCACTCCGTAAGGCCCAGGCCACTATTGCATCACTGGACATGCTTTGCTAGCACAGTCATTATTGCAGCTTTTAGCTTGGCAAGATTTGTGTCCATTTCCCCCTGGCAGCATGCATTTCACTCTTGAGCATTATGAAAGTTAGCAAGCAGGAGTGAAGCTTCCAGATACCAGCTTGATATCGCTATGTTCTGTGATTCAGGTATCTTTAGCAATAGGGTCTTAGCACTAAGTTTTGGGGAGTAAGCGAAACAATGACATAAGCATGTAATCTTTAGGGGATTTATGGAACTCCACTGGCCAACATCTCCAAAAGAGGCACCCCCTTCTGGCAGTAGCCTATTTTATCTTTTAGCAAGAGGTGTAGAACCTAAACATTGCCATTTCATTCTATCATGACTCCAGTCTCTCTCTTTCTCTCTCTCTCTCCTCCTCCTCCTCTTCCTCTTCCTCCTCCTCCTCCTCCTCCTCCTCTTCTTCTTCTTCTTCTTCTTCTTCTTCTTCTTCTTCTTCTTCTCTCTCTCTCTCTTTCTCTCTCTCTCTCTCTCTCTCTCTATATATATATATATATATATGTATGTGTGTGTGTGTAGACATATGTTTCTATGTCACTTTTTGAAAGGTCTTCAACCATGTATTTTATTTATCCATCCATGCATTCCCTCCTCTTTTACCCTACTCATTTATGCTCAATAACAACTTAATCCCTCCTATTCCATTAATCCCCCTTAAGGCTTTATGCCACTCATCCTTTCTTTATTTGTTTTTATTCCTTTCAGAGGAAAATTTGGACAGGCTGGCAGCCTGAGCCTACTAACACTGCCCTGGTATTCTTGACCTCTGATTCTGTGCTGCTAATATTGGTTTCCATGTGGCTCCCTTTGATGGGCAGGCCTGAGTTCAGTGGAGGTGAGAGTAGTGCCATGAGCATGTCTTGCCCTGGTATGATATTTTACAGTCAATACTGAATAGCCACACAAGTGCATGAAATGATTAAAACATATGAGGTGCCCAGCACCCTCTGTGTGCCCCTCTGTACTGTAGGTATAGTTGGACTTGTCACTCTCACACTCCGCAGGGAGATGTAGTAGCCATGTGTGCTCATCTGTCTGTTTCCTCTTGCTTTTTTTCAGATGTGCTCTGTCCCAGTGTCAGGGTAGAAGGAGATCGCTTTAAACACACCAGTGGAGGAACCAAGGAAATCACAGGTAAGAAAGACTCCAATGCACACGATTGCTTACATGCGCAGCTTAAGACCTTAGGGTGGCTTCTCTGACTCTTTCATCATTCTCATCTGTCACCAGTGTCCTGGTGGAATGGTTTGAACCATGCAAGTGGCAGTGATCCCCCAATGGTGAGGAGCATCTGTGTGTAATGTTCTTATGGCAGGTTGGGGCTATCCTTAAAAAAAAAAAATCATTATAATGAGTATAGCAGGAGTTGGTGAATAAGCAAGCAAATAATGGCGAATTGAACAGATGAATGAATACATAAAGGTGCTTCAGAGAGAAAGATCAGCATCATAAATGGGTGGGGAACTCAGAAGGAAGAAGAGCAGGCAAGTGACTGAAGACTTGAAGCAGAGAGAAGCATTGAAGGGCTATTGAAAAGCCATCTCCAACAATGGCAGGCAGAAGAGCCATGGCAGCTTGTGGAGTGAGTGTGGAGAGCTGGTGTCTGCATTGCTCTTCTGTGCTGTGCATTGATCACTTCTCCTCTGGCCACAATCTCCCTTAGCACTTTGAGTGTGCAGCTTGTTTGCTTCTACTCTGCTCTTTTTTTTTTTTTTTTTTTTCACCAAGGTCCATCCCCTGGCTCCAGGTCCCTTTGTCCATATTCCGTTCTCCATCTTCCTCTCGTCCAATTCTAGCCATGTGCACATCTCCATTCCTGGGCAGCCAGCAGCTGAGGTCAGAACTAGGTATGGTTCAGACACATCCAGTCCCAGGAAGTCTGCCCTATCAGCGTGCCCTTGTGGACTCCAGCAATGCAACATGTGTATCTTTGAGCCTGAGAATTTTTCTAGGAGAGGCTGCCATGTCTGTGTGTACAACAAGAAGAACAAGCAGGATAGTTGACGCTCTTTGAAGCATCTCCCACCATGACAGTGCAGAGCCACGCCAGTGTATGCTCCTTGGGGTGGCTTGTAGATCCATTGCAGGCTTCCAGGGTTCTCATGAAGGATCCAGTGTGGTAGCCTGCTAGGTTACTGGCTTCATGCCTTAGTCACCTTTGCTCCCTTGTGCATCAGGCAACTGCAGTTAAGCTTCAGGGACGTTGGGAGGAAGCCACAGCAGACAGACTATTCATCTGCTTTTGCTGGCTGGCCATGTGACACGCAGGGATTACTCAAGGGGTGCCATCACTATCACAGATTCTTTGTCCAACTCACAAGATGAAGGTGACTTTTACTGTTTCCCTTTGATAAGTCAGGGGCTTTCAAGTGAGCATGTTTGTAGCTGGGCTGCTTTGCCCTGGGTGGGAAACCACTGCACAATTTGAAATAGATGTTTCCACTTTGTGCCTTGGTGATCCCCAGTGATACTCTCAGACAACCCATTTCCTCCAGGGGAACATGCCTGTTCAGTTCTGTGAGGGACATCTTCCTTTGAAGTCTCTTTTCAAAGCCCATTCGTAACTAATTGCTTTGTCTATATTTGGCATTGTGGGCCACGTGCCTATAGAGCTGCATTTCCCAAGTAATTCATTATTCAGTGAGTATGTCCATGATGAGAGTCTGTGATAATGGTGACATTGATAACATCAACAGAAGCAACTGTCACCACTTGTAGAGAGCCCAAGTATTTCCTCATTTAGCTCACACAGCAGGTGAGATGCACATTACACCTGCACAGTTGGGACATCTGAGGCTCAGAGGATAGCTGCACTTCTGGCATTTGACTCCATCCCAAGAACTCCAGTCACTATCTCCTTCCCCTGGAAGCACCTGAGCTGTTTGAAAACAGGACCTCTTTTCTGTGCTGTGTCCTCAGGGTATGGGGTAGGACTCTGGCATGTAGAAGGAACTTAATAAATGGATTTTGAGTGGATGAACAGATAGATGGATAGATAAAATGAGAGAAAGAAGCTTAAAGTTAAGTGTGAAAATGTGAATTAAGTTGGACATGGTGGCACATGCCTGTAATCCCAGCACTCTGGGAGGCAGAGGCAGATGGATCTCTGCGAGTTTGAGGCTGGCCTGATCCACAAAGCGAGTTTAAGATGGCCAGGGCCACCCAGAGAAAACCTGTCTTGAAAAACAAAAGAAAACAAACAAAGAGCAAACAAAAAAACCAAAAAAAAAAAAAAAAAAAAAAAAAAAAAAAAAGAAAGAAAGAAAGAAAAAGAAAACATGACTGAGTGGAAGGATGTTGGATTAATGGACAAGAGATAAAAAGTTGGATGTCTTGAGAGATGATAAAGGTGGGAAGGAAGAAAGGTGGAACAGGGCAGAAGAGGAAGGAACAGAAGAACCCAGCACAGGGTGGGTTAACCAGAGGACTCTGAATCAGAGGACTTTCCTGTCTTATAGACTGAAGGGCAGTGTGGTTTTGTTTCCTTTGTTTCTTGCTGAGGGACTCAGAAGGTGTGAGGTGTGTGCCTGCATGCACATGTGCTTGAGTGCGCTGTCTTGTGTCTATGTGTGTGTGCTTATTTATGTGAGGATACAGAACTTTGAAAAAGTGGCTTATTCTGTGGTATATGAGGAGGAATTCTCTGACAACTGCTTTCAGTGCTCAGATGGGTGTGAAACTCTCTATTATGAATATCCTTGCATCCATTCATAGCCAGTGTTGTCCGGACGACTTCCCTGACCTCTGTGAGCTCCCAGGGATGAGCCATGGTGCAGGATGGGGTGAGGGGGACATCAACACATACAGCAGATGCCTGTGTGTGCAGCTTTGGGTGCATAGACCCCCTGCTCTCTCTCTAATGTCATTTCATAAGTACCAGGCTTGAGGAAGTGTCCCAGCTGCACTGTGGCTGAAGGGGGATTTATAGAAGATAATCTAGCTCATCAATTTCATTGTAATTAAGAAATCAAAGAAGCCTTCTTTGTTTTGTAAAACAAAAACAAACAAATAAACAAAAAACTTGCAGCTCTCAAAGGCCTTCCCTCCAGGCATTTCCTACAATGTCTGTCATATTTTAGGGCCCATCTGGCCTGGGAAAGTGATGACGAAGACAGAATAGACAGAGGTACTGAGACATATATTTTAGACCAGCCTGCTGCTTGCCAGACAGGTGGCAGCAGATCAACTTCCTGATTTCTTCAAACCTCAGTTTCTCAAACTGTACAATAGGGGATCTAAAGACTGTCCCCGAGAGCCCTCAGTTCTAATGACTTCTCTGCCAGTCCTTGGTCACTGTTAAGTGCTGTACACCTTTCCTGAGAAGTGGCTGAGGTCTTCCTTTGTCAGCTCAGCTGGTTTGAGATGTAGCACTGCTCAGCCCAGGGAGCCTTGCTTTAAAGGACTACTGCTCTACCTGAGGCTGTCTGGCCTCAGAATCCCTTTACCACCCAAGAGCTTTCCTGTTTTCTCTGAGCTGAGCCCCTGTTTATTTCAGGAAATTTGTTCCCCTCTGTTATCACCTGGTTAATTGCTGTTATTTGAAATTTGTCCTGTTCAATTCTTTGGAACCAGTAAAAGTGGAATCAGGAAGGAAAGACTGCATTTTCGTGTGTGTGTATGTGTGTGTGTGTGTGTGTGTGTGTGTGTGTGTGTGTGTGTGTGTGTTTCTTTCTTTTTATTTTGAGACCAGGTCTGTTGTATCACACACAGGCTGATCTCAAACTAACTCCCAGCTAACGATTGATGTGAGGGGGTATAGTAAAGCAACAGCTGCAATGGATGAACCATTAGGGAGAGGGAGGTATTTAATTATGGATACGAGAGTGAAAATATCTGGAGGCCTCAGGAAGCTTCTAGAGCAAAGACAAAACACAAAAGCAAAAACAAAGCCCCCCAAAACAACAACAACAACAACAACAACACCTGACTAGACATGCCAGGGTTAGGGAAGCAGAGAATAGAATAGTGGCAATCTCAAGAGGTGGGGGCAGGGAGAGGGAGAGAATAGAATAGTAGAGGGTGTTGGATCAAAAGGGTGATGATTCTCTGATGGGAGGGAAGCCTGTGAGCTGGAGCATCCTACACATTTGGGGTAGAGGCAGGGTAAAAGTGGTCAGTATGGCCTTTGAAATGTGTAGCAAACACATGTGAATAGAGGATATAAAATCCTGGAGGCTAGCATGGAGTTTGAAATGCCAATAGCCACCACAGGCCTATGTCAATGGACAGTCTATGTCCCTTTTGCCAGAGACAAGAGAAATGTCTCCTTTTGGTGGCCAGGAAATGCATTTCAGAAGTCTCTGAGGAGTACTGGCTTTTATCTAATCTCTGGACCTCTTTCAGTAGTTCAGCTTTAGCTCATTTCTTAACAATGATGGCCTTGAACTTCCAATTGGTTCCTGGGCCAAAGCCTTGGAACTCAAGGGTAGGCTGTGATATGGCTACCGTAGGCCCCTCATGTTCAGAGGAGCAGTGGAGGCTGAGTGATCAAAGCAGCCCTGTGGTTTTTTTGTTTGTGGTCAAGGCCAGGACCAGGTATGTGTGAAGGCAGACATCCTCTTTCCCTTTAGGCCTCCCCAACTTGTCTCCTTAATGCCAACTAGAAGCTTTTCTTGAGGTGCAACCACTTCCACCCAAACCCTAGGCCCTCCCAGGTGTTGTGTGGAATGCTTTCTCTAGGCAGCAGCCCTTGAAGAGAGTGACCTCCGCCCTGCCACACTGACCATGAACCACGAAGACACCTGTCACACCACTGCAGGGCTGGCCGAGGGTATTACCATTCTAATATTTTCCACTTTTCTCTGAGCACAACCAGGTCCTACATGGTCCCTTGGCTTGGCTCCTCCTGGTGTTGGCTTGAGGGCTGTAGGCCTTCAGGTGGCTTCTAGGTCAGTCCGCAGCCCCCAAGCAGCAGGCCCTTCCACTTCCAGGTCCCTGTTGTGCACTTCAGGCACACGAGACTTGTGGTTGTCATAAAGTATCTGGAGCCTCAGGGAACCTGGTGTCTCTCCCCACAGGTGAGTTTAGACTGAACTCACTGGGGCAGCCAGCTCTTATTCCAAGTCAGCTGGGGAGTAAGCCACCCTAAATGCAGAAGAGGTTGGCAGCAGTCTGTGTCACTAAGAGTTTATCCCCAGAGGTTGACTGCAGCTCATGGATTTCTTAGAGACTCCCCAGGACTCCTCCCTGCTGGGAGAGGTGGAGGCTCCATGCAGTACCTTGCTCATTTTTGGAGCCTGGGCTTGTATAGTCAGGGTGATAGTCGTGCTGTTGTCTCTGAGGTAGAAGGTTCCTGTGTCATGGTACTTTAAGAAGACAGAAGGCCACAGGGTCCCCTCACAGACGAGAGAGAGAGAGAGAGAGAGAGAGAGAGAGAGAGAGAGAGAGAGAGAGAGAGAGAGAGAGAGAGAGCTGGACAGCTGTTGGTAACTTCTGAGTGACTAGTGACTACTAGGCTCTGGCTACCTTCAGGAATCTTTTTTTTTTTTTTTTTTTTTTTTTTTTTTAAGATTTATTTATTTATAACATATACAGAATTCTGCCTGCATATAGGCCTGTACTCCAGAAGAGGGCACCAGATCTCATTATAGATGAATATGAGCCACTATGTGATTGCTGGGAATTGAACTCAGGACCTCTGGAAGAGCAGACAGTGCTCTTAACCACTGAGCCATCTCTCCAGCCCTAGGAATCTTATGACATCACCAGATTAAAATATCATCTTAGCCCAATGAGAATTTATCCCCTTCCTTTTCTAGTTAAGAAAATGGGCTCAATGGAGTCAGATGGCTTCTGTGGAGCCGAAACATTGGATTCTTCGGCTTTGTTAAGCATTATGAGTGCCTGAAGCACATCCTTCCTTTCACTTGGTGTGGGCTTCTTTCTATCTTGTCAGCAGACAAGGCTTAGCTTGTGTCTCCAGGCATGCTCGCCAAGCTGAGGGTTCCTTCACTGCATCAACACTGGACATTCAAACTCACCACTACACAGGAAGTGTGCTTGGAAGGCCAACTGCGCCATGATGAATAATGTTAGAAACGTGATGAATAATTATTGGCACTAGACACATGAAAGGCGGCCAGTTTCAACCTCCACTCAGCTTACAGATGGGGGAGCTGATGCCAATGGAGAAAGTGAGTCAGTCGAGTCCCAGCTGACCAGTGCCAGGGAGACCCACCTTACCCTCTCCATTTATTAGTCCTCTTCAGAGCTTATTAGGAGAAAGGAAGTGCTCTGTCCCCCAGGGCTAAGTGTTAGTTAGAGCATCTGGTGTTTAGTGAGCATTTGGTGTGTTAAAACTCAAAGTGAGGCATACAGTGTCACAGACTCCCAAGTCCGAATTCCATCACACTGTCAGCCTCCAGAACGGTGTTGCCTACACTGCCAGCTGGTCACAAAACATGGAGACTTATGCAAAAGTGTGATAGAGAAGAATTAAATTTCCATCCCCATACTCACCGCTCCCCAAGCCCGAAGCCCATGGCCGAGGTCATGATTATTCTTTTACTTTACACCCCCCCACCCCAGTGACTCTCGGTCATCTCTTAAGGGGAAACTCACCTTTCTTTAATGCAATGCTGAAGAGGCAGTTTATTTTTTCTTTCATGTTTTGCTCTTTAAAATATTGTGAGATTTCAAAGCTACAGTGTCCCAAGCAAGAGCCAGGTGAAAGGCAGCAACATGGCTACAGGAAGGAAAGCCTTAAGTTGTGGGGTTTTTTTAATGGGCAGCATGCACATATGAGCTCCTAGAACAAAGGTCCCCACAGCAGGAGAAGCCAGAACACCTTCATTTGTCTCGTACTTGACCAAGATCCTGGATGCTCTTGGCTCTCACATCCCAGTGTGGTGGCCAGTGTTTTACACTTCCCAGTGCCTTGTCCTGGGGCACTGGAATTGATGCTACATGGCTTCTGGCTCAGCTGCTCTTGTCTTCCCATTATGTGTTCTTATATCTAAGTCCCCTCCCCTTGGGGCAGGGAGGGCAGGCTGCGTGTCTTTGGAGCAAGTGACCTGGCTGTTCATGTGTCTCTCATACTCTTCCAAACTCTTTCAAGCTCACTGCCAACTTTCTGTTTCTATAGGTTTTGACCTGATGGATTTGTTCAGTGTGAAGGAGATCTTGGGGAAGAGAGAAAACGGAGCACAGAGTTCCTATGTACGGATGGGTTCCTTCCCTGTGGTGCAGAGAACTGAGTGAGTGGTCCTTTCTCCTTCCACAATTTTTGGATGCCCTGGGAAGTAGGGTGCAGCCAGCCACAGGGGCTTACACAACACTGAGCTGCCTCTAACACACTTAGTGATGCTGGTGAGGTCACACTAGGAAGATGCAGCTTAGCTGCAGGTCTGGGAATTTTAGCTGGTTCTCTGCTGTTCTGTGATCATTGTGGCAATGATTTTCTGGTCATTTAGTGCTCATCTGTTGACATTTGAAATTGAGCCACCATTTATGGATGAAGCTTTCTTTCAGCTCATTAAACGATAATGATTTTTATGGTTATCACCACATAGCAGCAGCCATGTCCTCCCTCACATAGCAGATGTCTATCCTCTAGACTCTTGCAGTGCTTTTGGCTCGGGAAGACCCAGTTTTCATGTTGACTGGGTGCCTTGTTCATATATTACCAAATGCCTCGTTTTTCCTCCTGTTTCCACCTGAGATGAGCATCTCTGCTTTGTGATGTTGAGACGCTTTGCTGGACATATTTCTCCAGGGTCTGACCGCACTGCATCTCTGGTCAAGGACTAAAAGCAATCTCATAATGCGTGCTCTGTCTTCATTGGAGACAGACAGATGGTTTGAAAATTAGGATGCTCCTGTATCACGTGATCCCTCCTCCATCTTGTATCTCTTTAACTGCCTCTTAGTCTTCTTAAATTCAGAGGCCAGAAAAGCATGGACTGGCCTTGGGAATTACGTTTGTAATCTCATTGCTTGACCCAAGCCTTTCTTGTGGACTCCTGTATGTTTAGAGCATTCCAGGCACCCCCTCCTATGATCAGGCCTGTGCTGGGGGCCTCCTCTCCTGGATGCTTGCTCTGCTCCTTTTTCAAGTGTAGTTCAACTGCTGGGCTTTAGATGATGCTCTCTTGGAACCACCACACTATGTCAGACCTTCCTTTCCTCCTCTCTCATCACAGCACACTTCTGCACTGAGCACCGTGACCTTGAGGCCAGTGAATCAAACTGTGCAGTTGTTCTTTGCAGAGAGTCTTCACTGCTTTGTTAAAAGACTGGGAAGAGACCTAAGCCCTGGTTCCTTCCAGAGTCCCAGCATAGCGAGAAAAGTGAGATTTTTAGCTACCCTTAGTAAGCCATGTACACAGGTTTGAGTACAGCATTGAGTTTACTGAGTGGCCTGTGTGCTCTCTCTGCTTTAGACTATGACGTCACCTCATTCATGCCTCTGAACAGCTTTCTCAGAGAGTAAAGGAGAATGAGACATACGAATCCTTCTCCCTGAGCTCCATCTTGTCACCTGTGGGACAGAGTCTGTGCTCTGACCTCCCAGATGCTCAGCACAGAGGTTTGGGGAGCACAGAGGTAGTGGTGCACAGAGGTTTGACATGATGTGAGTCACCTGCTCCCAGGCTTATTTAGGGGAATTCAAGGATGGTCAGACTCCAGAATGATGCTCTTACTTCACCCCTTCTTACGAATTCACTAGCCAGACTACTTAGAAAAAGAAAACGCCACATATAATTTTACCTTAGAGGAAAATTCAATAAAAGACAACAAGGAGAGAGTTATATACATGTGACAGTGGAGAGATGTGTTGTTCTCTTGGGACACCTGCCATTCACTAGAACATTCTCAAGCTTCTACTCTTCAAAGCAGAGGACTGGGCACAGCTTCTGAGCGATGAGTTTAGCTGCTGTGATGCTGACCATTTTACTGAGTGGGGGTTTCTGTGTGTCCTGTTTCATATGGCACAGCTCCAGACAGAAACAGCACCCAGACATCTCAAGAAAAGGGTAGATTCCTGCCCTTTTCTGATCCTTTCATCTGTATACACCATGATTTAATTTGCAGATTAATTTTATTCATGATGGAAAGAGATGCCACTTAGTAAAACCTCACTGATAACAGGAGACTGAAGCTGGCCTCATGGCCAGGTCCTTGAAGCCCAAAGCCTTGCTCTTTGCTCTGCTATGTTACTTATGGAAAGAATTGCTCATGATGTTATTTCTCGGCTTAGTTTCTGTTTCAATACAGGAGGTAAACTTTAAACCCCTTCCCAGATCTAGCCAATGGTCAGAATATTCTCCACAGTTGAGTGGAGAGTGTGATACGACTTTCTCACGTACTCTGGTGCCTCACATTTGACCATGTCCCCTGGAGGGGGAGACCTGGTGGCACTCAGAGGAAGGACAGCAAGTAGCCAAGAAGAGACTTGATACCCTATGAGAATATATAGGGGGAGGTAATCCCCCTCAGGAACAGTCATAGGGGAGGGGAATAATGGGAAAATGGGGGGGGGAGGAATGGGAGGATACAAGGGATGGGATAAACATTGAGATGTAACAAGAATAAATTAATAAAAAAAAAGATGTTACATAAAAAAAAAAAAAAAAAAAAAGAATTGCTCGTTGGATGGATTTCCCATCCTTGGTTATACTGAATTCCTCAGTTTATTTTTATTCAGTTATGTATATGTGTGTTACACTGTTTCTCTCTCTCTCTCTCTCTCTCTCTCTGTGTGTCTGTGTGTGTGTGTGTGTGTGTGTGTGTGTGTGTATGTGTGTGAGCTTGTATATGCACATATGTGTGTGAATACATCTATGTATGATATATATATATATATATATATACATCTTTTGTTTGGGTACATACACTAGAATATGTCTGTTGAGATAATTCAAGTTATTTTCAAAGTTATAAGAAAACAGTGTGTTTTGAAAGAAACAATAGATTCGTGAAGGAAGTGAGCAAAAAAGTAAAAGTTTCTTAGATGGGGACATCCTCTCTTTCTACACACATTGTGATTAAAGGAGTCCTTGACTCCTGGGGGAAGCCTGGGAGCTGAAGATGACAGGGACAGGTTCTTTTCTTCCTGTCTGTATATGATCCCTGGTGATGCCATACCTTAGAGGGTGATATTGAATGACTGGGTCACCTCTCAGCTTGGATCTGTGAGTGGAGAGTCAGTGAGGACCAGTCTTGGCTTTGAAATTCTTTTGGTCCATGAATGATCCCTGAGGGTCTGCGAATCGAAGCACCAGGAACCCAGCTGCCTCCCCACTTCACTTCCGGACTGTCTTGCCAGACAGTCTCCATCTCCTCCAGCAGCAAAACCATGCTATGTGTGTTCCCAGGGGAAGCCTTCCACCCCCACGGTAGACTGTGGCTTCATCCTAGCCAAATTCTGCTGAAAGAAAGAACACTTGTCTGGTGGTTAAGAGGAAAGCTATGGAGAGACCAGATCCTCTGGATGTGAACTCTGTTATCTCGCCCCTTGAGTTAACCCCAAAGAGTCCAGATTCCCTGACCTACAGTACACAGATCAAAACCCAAGTTCTTTCCAGGATGGAACGAGATGAAAGCTCATGTCCCTGTTATATTAAGTTCCCCCAAAGTACTCATTTTAAAATGAAAACATAGGTTAATGTATTAGGGTCATGTGAATAGTTTATTGAAGAAACAGAAAAATAGGCTTAACTTTGCTTTGACAATATGGAAATCCAGCAGGGGAAGTTTGCAAAAGTTGCTCATTTCTAAAAGTACCTTTGTTTTCTTTGGTAGAAGGAATGTCACTGTCATCCAGAGGGAGGGGTGGGACATGGCTTGGTGTCCTCCATTGCAATGAGAGTCTACAGTGTCTTCTGAGAAAATTAGCCTGGTCCGGGGAAAGAAAAGGTGTCTCATACAGCAGCATTTGAGAGCTTTTAGGGAGTTTTATTCCTCAGCACCTGTAGGAAGCCTGCCGTACTGGTGGCTTTGTGGTAGGAGCTGAGGGGAGGGAATTATCCAGCTTTCTCATTGGGATCCCCACAAGGAAACTGAGGAGATCTGCGAGGCTGAGAACAGGTGCTCTGTATTGAGATAGTGGCAAGAGATGATGAAATGAGCAAGTGTGTAGGTTACATTTTGTAAATCTCCATTGGAAAAGATAGGGAGGGGGAGATAGAAAGGGAGAAAAATTGTTTTGGAGGGATGAATTGAGGGTCAGGGGGAAGCTCAGGTGTCTCTGTTCATGACGTGGAAAGAGATGGAAGGATAGGGGTTACAAAGATGCTCTGTGCAGGTGCAGAGTGGTTGGCTCTTGGGCCTATGTAGTAACTGAATTTGGTAGAGGATGGGCAGTTTAAGGACTGGCTGGAGTAGAGCAACAGAGAGTAGTAGTCACCTTCAGGAGAAGGGATGCCTTGTAGTGAGAGTTCAACTGGTGAAGAGGATATTCCGTGTCTTACTGGCAATACTCCATAGTCTATGGTCCATAAGTGGCAGAAACTTCTTAAAGAGCTGGAGGGTGGATGTCTAAGGCCAGGTCTTCATTGATGGTGTCATCTCATGGTAATATTATGTGACAGAAATGCTAAGCAACACTGAAGGGCATCTCTTGCAAGGGCACTGGTCCTATCATGAGGATTTCATTTTCGTTATCTACTAAGCCTCTACCATCTAGGCATTAGGATTTTAGCACATGGATCTTGTGAAGACATACACTTGAGCCCATAGCAACAAGAAGCACAGAGACAGGACAGGAGAGGTGATATCTGGGATCATCATTGCAACTATTCCTCAGGGAGAGTCACGCAGCATTTATTGACCGTCAGTCATTGGAACGGTGGCGAGTCAGTAGATGAGCACTGAGGGTAGGGGTAAAGGCAGCAAAGGGGCCACAGCACTGGTCAATATACGGTCTCACTAAAATACTAGCCTTAGTAAGAGGCATCAATACAACTGAAAGAGGATGGTAGGCATCCTTAGGAGGGTCACGTTGCCCAGCCAGGACTTAGTAGATGAGCCGACATGCAAGCTTCCTCTGCCAGCTTTCTACCCTCCTCACTAATCCTGCTACCATTTGTCTCTCTTTGTTCTCAGGGATGTTTTCCCCCAAGGTCTGCCTGATGAGTATGCTTTTGTCACAACCTTCCGGTTCCGGAAAACATCTCGGAAAGAAGACTGGTACATCTGGCAGGTCATTGACCAGTATGGCATCCCACAGGTATGGGCTGTCACCAGGGCAAGTGCTGTGTCCTCCCAGGCAATAGTTTTGACCATTGTGCTTCCTGCAAGCTCCTCAGTTCTGGGTCTAGACAGAAATGGGGTGTAATGTATGAATCCCCAAAGAGCCTGTAGGTGCAGCTCCTCTTCCTTCCTGGTAAAACCTCCTAAGGTTTGACATCCAGATACCGTCTTCTGAGAGTGTCTGTCTAAAGAAAGAAATGACCACATGTTCTTCTGTCTTACGGTTCCTTCCCTATTGGTGACCTCATAAAGTAGTGGAAGAAACTGGCCCAGGGTCAGGTGGACTCAGGCCAAATATTGTGTGTCCTTTCTTAGTGTCAGTCATGGGGTAGGACTTCATGTGAGACTTAGTTTCCTTAGCTTGAAAGTGAAAAATGAGAATACTTACCAGAATAGTCAGTGGAAGAGTCGAGTGTTAATAAAATCATGTTTTCAAAGCATTCAGCACAGTCTGTAGTAGAATCTGTCACAAGTAGCTGTCTTGTATAAAAGAAGGTTGTCTTCAGTTTTCTCACATGTGAAGTTACCCACCTCTAGAGTGTTGGCTTTCAGTTCCACAGTTCCTCACCAGCACCCAACCCAGTGAGGAAGGACAAATGGCAAAGCCAAGGGCATCAACACAGAATCATCTGGAGAAAGCAACACCATCCTCCATTCTTGAGCAAGCCTAAACCCACTTGTTCTTGGGGCTCACAGGCCTGATCCCTGAACCTTGTCCTCTCATTGGAAATATGCATGTGTAGACATTCTCATCTTCATCTAGGAGAAACTTGCTTGGCTTTCATATGGGGTTGAAACAAAACAAAAATGTTCTAAGTGCTGAACTCCAGCAGTCATGGGCAGTGGTCTGAGACGACCATCAGTAGCTAACCCTTACTCCCATCTCTTGGATCACCTCCTTCTAAGCTCTTCTCTCCCATTGTCCCTGTCTTCATTTCCCCTTCTCTTTTTAAAAAAAATTTTTATTTATTTATTTATCTATTTATTTATGTATTTATTATGTGTTCTATTCACATATATGACAGAAGAGGGCGTCAAATCTCATTATAGATGGTTGTGAGCCACCATGTGGTTGCTGGGAATTGAACTCAGGACCTCTGGAAGAGCAGACAGTGCTCTTAGCCACTGAGCCATCTCTCCAGCATCCCCTTCTCTTCTTAAAATAAGTAAATGAGATGATAGAACCGAGGTGCTGAGAACATTGTGAGCATGAGTGGACAATGCCCAGGGCAGTCAAACACTAATTTTAGTCTATTCTAACAGAATAAATAGGATTTATTCTAACAGAAAAGAACGGGATAGAGTAGAATAATGGAATAGAATAGAATAGAGGAATAGAAACAGAATAAATAGCATTTATTCTAACAGGACAGAAGAGAAGAATGGAATAGAATGGGATAGAAGAATAGGACAGGGCAGGATAGGATGGACTTCTTGACATGCTTCTTCACTGTTCACTGACACAAACCTGCTTTTACTACAGGCCAAATGGCTCACAATTCTTAATGTACAATATCTTCCTCATCACCCTGAAGATAGGTTGGTTTTACTATTCCCAATTCAGGATAGAAAATAACCACAGAGAGGCCTAGGAAGTGACCTGAGTGTGCCCAAGCAGTAAGAACAGGAGTTGAGATTTGAACCCAAGCAGTTGAGGCCCAAGTCTGTGCTTTTGTTCTAAGCCACTCTGGGTCCGTTAGTCCTGTTGAATAACTCATAGCATCTGGGTCATTTAGTCCCGTTGAATAACTAACATCTCCCATAGCACACGGAGGTGCAAACTCGTTCTCAGTATTAACCATGGAGGGATCGAGTTTCTTATGTGTGGGAGACTGAAAGCATTGACAGGCCTCTGTCAGCTCTGTGTTCCCATCTGCTGCCAATGTCTGTTAATCATAGATATCCGTCTCCAGTTTCTCTGGTCTGCAGGTTAAGACTGGGCACCTGCCATGACATTCTTGTGGGCTGATCCTGCACCACCCCCGCAGTCTGGGTCTTTTCTCTCATGGCATTTGCAGAGCTTTGAGTTTTCTCTCTGCCATGTCTGCTGCCCTCATCCTGCTGGAGTGGTCAGAGCCTAGGTATAGCTTGGAAATGGAGCTACCACAGATTGCTGATACATCTGAGACCTAAGAGTTGTAAGATGAAACAAACCCTTTCACCAAGCTGCTTTTGGAGATTAGAGAGGAACCCACTGCTTCCATAACTGCTCCTTGGTATGCCAGTAATATGTATGCAGGCAAGCCAATTAAGAAATCAGAGGTACGCGTTGGTTTTGTTGAAGAGAGGTTGAGCCAGAAAAACCCAGAAGACCAGGACTGTGCTGTGAATATTACATATCAGAGCAATAGGAACCAAACCAGGGCCACTAGGAAAGACCACAGGGTCAGTTTGTGATCTTACCTGTCTAAGTTATTGTAATTAAGATTTAGACCAGAGCCGGGCATATAAGCACTTATATGTATGCCTATTTATTTTATCCTCAGCCTGTGATGTAAGCGCCACTATCAATACTTCATTTTTACAAATGAAGAAACAATGCAGAGAAGTTGAATAACCTGAGTCACAAAGCCCCAAAGCGACTTCCTGGTTTGGATTATCAGGCAATATGTAACCTGCTGAGCAACAATAACAATAACAACAACCACCACCACAACAAAGAGGAAGTGTCTTGAGTTAAGAGTGGGCACGTGGGGGAAGGGGAACCAGGAAGGGGATGCTAAGACAGTCATGTATTATCAACCACTGGAAGTGGCAGGCAGGGGCATCTGAGTCAGGGCAGGTGAAAACTAACCTCCGTTGATGCCCCCATGTTCCTGGACTGTCCAAGCCTCCACCCATTCACCATCTCCACCCACTCACTGCTGTGTTCCTGATACCTGGCTTGCCTGTCACAGTGTGGTCAGTGAGCGTTCTGGAGGGGATGAGGAAGTGACATCAAGAGTGAAAACATAGCTATTCACCCCCCAAAAGCAGACTAAGTGACCTTCCTTGCAGAGGTGGCCTGTGTGCAGCCACAGATCACTCTGAGCATTGTAAACATACTTAAAATGTTGGGAGACAATTCTGGGTGAGTTTTGTTTGTGTGGCTCTTGAGCATGAACTCTGGAAGTGACAGTGTATCCCAGAGGAGCCAAAAGGTTAGACGAGCCTGGGTGCTTGCTCTGTGCCAGAAGTGTGCAGAGGGCTGAGGCGCACAAGTGACTGTGATAGTCAAGGCCCTCACCAACCAAGAGGCTTCCTTCTTTCTCAGAGTGGCAGTCGAATCCTCTAGATGGGAGGCAGGAGAGGTTACCCATATGCTTGCAGACTGGCACTTGACATCTACGTTAAGTAGGGCAGGGTCCTAAAAGACCCTGAAGCTAGTTAGGATTTCTGGCTGGTGTTGTCTCAGTCCCTTTTCGCAGGTCATCCCGAAGTCTCACAGAAGCCCCAGTAGCCTCTCCACACACCAAGTACATGGCCTTTGCTTAGTGCATGAGCGCAGTCAATCTAATTACTACCCAGTTTAGAGCAGCCTGCAGTGGAGGAATCAAGGCCTGCGAGGGTACCTGACTGGCCAGACAGCACTGAGCATCCTTGTGAGAGCATCACAGTTGGACATGTCGGCACTGTCAGGACTGACCCTAGTCCTATCCACTTCAGTCCGTGATTTGTCCCAATATGTTCAGGGCACATTGTAGGCATTCAAGGATTCTCTGTGTTTGTCTCCTCAGGTCTCTATTCGGCTGGATGGTGAGAACAAGGCTGTTGAATACAACGCTGTGGGTGCCATGAAGGATGCAGTCCGGGTGGTCTTCCGAGGTCCCCGGGTTGATGACCTCTTTGACCGTGACTGGCATAAGATGGCTCTAAGCATCCAGGCCCAGAATGTATCCCTCTACATTGACTGCGTGCTGGTTCAGACACTGCCCATCGAGGAGAGGGAGAACATCGACATCCAGGGCAAGACTGTGATTGGCAAGCGTCTCTATGACAGTGTGCCCATTGATGTGAGTATCTGAGCGGCTCTTGCAGTTGGTGTCAGGGCAACCAGAGGGACTTCAGAATCGAGATGCCTCAGTGTCCTAAACATCTGTAGCTCCCGTTTATTATCTATTTATTAATCATCATCATAGACTTTCTGAGGAGGGAGGACTCTGACTCAGAAAGCTGCGCACCAGCATCCAGATTTCCCATTCATTCATTCATTCATTCACTGAATCACACACTCATTCATTCAGCCAATCATTGTATATACATTGAGATCGTTTTGTTTGCTAGGCACTCTGCTGGCTATTGTTCATATTGGTGCCTACAAGGGAGCACAAGACTGATATGCAAACACCAATCATCTTTAAAATCAAGAGCTTGAGCGTTATTGGATTTGGGTGTGGGGAGGGCTCCTAGGGTGCCAAGAGACAACAGTACTTTGAGGAGTTCAGTCAAATACACACAGAACCACATATCATATTCAGGTGATGCCACACCATCCTGGGATGGGCAGGCATGGAGAGGGCTTGCAGGCCCTAAATCCTGTATCCTTTACAGACCAACCTGGTCCTTCCAGGCCATATTAATAGCAACAGCAAAGCAGCAGCAACATCAGAGGACACATTTGATCCTTACTGTGTGTTTTAGTAGCTTCTTGGAGGCAATGTTGAGCCTGAATAGAAAAAAAAAAAAAGATAAGAACAAGATTCCTATTGAAGAAAGACTCACTGAGGTCATTCAGTCTGGTGAAGTAACCGCCACAGCAGACATCTGCATCATGTATTATAGGACATTAAGGCTGGTGTCCAAGCTAAACATGCCGTGAGGAGGGTACTGAGAGAGGTATGTGGCTGGCTCCCTAGGGGAGGTTAATGGATAAAGGATACCAGGTAAAATATGTCTGCTTGCAAGTAGCATTGCCAGAGGGTGGGAGCTTGAGGCACAGGTGGAAGAGATAGTTATGAAACACATACATATATACATATACATACATATACACATGTACACACATATAATACATATATACATACACACACACACACACACACACACACACACACACACACACACATACAGGAAATCAGCCCACAGGTGGCACTTGTCCAAAAGGCTACAACTGGCCAAGTGCTATACCTCAGGAAGCTCTGCTGGTTGCAGAGAGAGATGCATGGGAGGAAAAGGAGGATACTTGGGAGGGAGGCAGCCCAATGTTTCAGAGTCCAGCTGGGAAAAGAGAGGAGAGGCAGGATCATAGTTGGGTCTGAGGCAAAGCGAGTGGGTTTGGGGCTGGAATACAGTGGGTTCTCGGGGAGTCAGCTGCTGAGATGGTGAGGTAGGCTGGTGAATTGGCAGTTACTCAGATCTATGGAGGAAATAGAGAGGGTTGTTCTCAGGTGTAGGGCCGAAGATCTGACTTTGGTGTCTGCTAGACAGCCCTGAGACTTTCACTGTCTCTTCCCAGAGGCCCGAGGCATCTTTTTCCTTTTCCTGTTTCTTTCAGGAGAGGTTCCCTTGGGCTGAGGAATCCAGGGATTCGCGCTAACATGCGTCGTGCCTTTTGGTTACTTCCCACTGGCCCTACATCTGCTCAGCCACTTTAAAGTGGTTCTGAGAAGTGCAAATGCAGCTGATCTTCCCCCCTGGCAGGGATCAGCATGTGAACATTATCACGCTGTGAACTTCACTGCTGTGAGACCAGCCAATTCTATGTATATAGCTGTGATCCAGTTTTTAAGTAAAGAACCAGAGACAGCCTAGTGCTGCAGGGTGGGACAGTGTTTGTTTGTTGCCCTTCCACTTTGGTTTGTACATCCAGTGCTGACTCTGCTGGCCTCTGGGAAGTGAGGAGGCCTTGTGTGGTCACAGTAAACTCCAAGCCACTCACTCTGCAGTTATCACCGTTCTGTGATGTCACTTAGCCCCTGTGTGTCAGGCACAGGGATGGAACGTTTTGCTCCAAGTTTGTAAATTCCCAAGGGGTTAGTGGCCAGTGTCTCTCTTAGCTCAGTGCTTGTCATTTGTTTTGAGGTACTAGGTCTGAGCCCTACCCTGAGTCTTGAATTTGGCCATTATACTTAGCCAAGAAGCATCTCTGTTTATCCAACACTGTGGGTGTGTGGAAATTTGGACTAGTTCCTTAAGTGGGAAAAACTCTCATTCACCTCCTTTCCTTCTATCAGTGAGAAAGGTTTGTTGGTTCAAATCACAAGTAATCTTGGGGCTCCTGGCATTCATCCACAGCTGTGTTTCTGTGATAAATGCTTGGAGGAAAAGTCAATATTTTTTTTTATATTTTTCCAACAGATTGGCCTAGGATACTTATGGCTGTATGGCTTGGGGCCTTAGATACAGTGAGAAGAGGCCTCAGCCTATCTAGGCTTGATTTATGGGACAAGCCTTGTGCCCTCTGAGCCCCCAGTCCCCTCTATAGCTCTGTGACACCATCTCGTTGAAGGGCAAGCAGAAGGTCAGAGAATTGAGGTGACTTCCTGATAGCTGAATTGAGCTGAACCTTAGACTCAGCCTGGTGGGCCCCACATCGTGCTCTCAGACATTTCTAATCTGTTTCCACACGAAAGCCAGGTAAGGGCCATCAGATGAGGGCCTGGGTGTGGCATATGGTGGCAGGCTCAGCACTGGGAGCTGACCCAAGAGATTGTTGAATGTACAGCTGCTATAGATCGAACCTGAGCATGGCTCTCAAACAGGAATGGGGCCCAAGATACAAGGGGGTGGAAGTTCTGGGCCTTGGGAAGACATTGGGCAGGAAGGCTTAAGGTGCCTGGAGTAACAGGGATCAAAGGTGAGGGTGGAGCTTTGGGGACTTTCCCAACCCCAGCTTGTCTTATGGCCCAGTTGTGGTCAGTGGATCACAGCTAATGTAGAAATCAGGCCATCTTCTGAAGACCAACCTTGCTCAAAATCAAGAGTATACATCCTTTCATTTTCTTCTGGTCTGCATAGGTGTCTCAACAGGAAATTAAATAGACTTGAGTAGATCTGAAGAGAGTCAGGTGGCATGGGGTGGGTGTGCTTTGAGGAACACATGGTAGAAGCTGAAGTCACAGAGACTGCAGCCCCAGCTCTCCACAGGCAAGCCCCTCACCAGTTCTGCTTTTTAAAGGTTCTTTCAGCTGTTGCTGAGCCACCTGGGCCACATCTGTCTGTGTCAGGGGCTGCTCTTGAGCTGGGGATAAGAGAGCAGAGCCTTGTTCCACAGGTCCCACGGAGACTTTGTTGTAGCAGAGGAAATGGGTTATGTAGAATGAAGGAAATACACAGTGGTACTACATACTGGGTGTTGTTACGAGGATGGGTGGTGTGATGAGTGGGAGAGGGGAGGAAGGTGGAAGCTGAGAGCACTCCACTTGTGCACAGTGGGAGGGAGGAGTCTTTCTGGGAAATGGCGCTGGGAGGGCAGAATGCATGGAAAAGAGAGTGTAGCTTTTGGAAAGGCCCAGGTCAGTCTAGAAAAGGGAGCTGGCCAAAAAGCACGAGATCTGGGTGTGGTGGCACGGGCCTTTAATCCGAGCATTTGGGGAGACAGAGGCAGGTCGATCTCTGTGAGTTCGAGGCCAGCCTGGTCTACAAACTGAGTAAAGCTACACAGAGAAATCCTGTCTGGAAGAAAAAAAAATCAGGTGAACTGTCTACTGGAGCCTGGGCAGCAGCCCGAATTCTCTCAATTTTATTTACTGTACGACATTCACAGAGCTCAAGGCACTGGTTCTGCAGACCAGTCTCTGACTGCGAGAGTCTGGGGCCCAGTAAGCAGATCCGAGGGTTGCAGTCACTTTATACCTTGATGCCATGTACACAGGTTGCCACGTGGAGAAGTGTGTATGTGTGTGTGTGTGTGTGTGTGTGTGTGTGTGTGTGTGTGTGTGTGTGTGTGTGTTTAACACTATTATTCCTAAATTTTGAGATCTTTATATTACAAATTTCTGAGTTTATGTGGAGGGTATTAATGTAGAATGAACACGATATTTATCGCAAAAGTTAATGTAAAGCTACTGTATAGAGATGCCCAAAAGATGAGAATAGGTACACACTGAACTTTTGATCTAGAAAATGTCCATCATCAGTGTACTATGTTGTTGCAGCAGTGGTGACCTGGACAGGAGCAGGTGTGCCCGTGTGTGTGTGTGTGTGTGTGTGTGTGTGTGTGTGTGTGTGAGAGAGAGAGAGAGGGAGAGAGAGAGAGAGAGAGAGAGAGAGAGAGAGAGAGAGAGAGAGAGAGAGAGAGAAGAGGAGAATATGTCACTGGGCCTAAAGCCATGATCCCTATACAGTAGAAGCAAGCATGGTCTCACCTCTTTCCTTAAGCCTCCCATGCAAGGGCAGCGTGTGTAGATGGCAGTTGGGTACACAGACAACGTAGAGCCTCCCGATTCATCCCAACAGTGTAGCACAGGCTGGGAAGAATTCCAAGAGCAAGCTGGCAGTTCAATACCATGGAGATGTCAGTTCTTTCTTCTTTCCCCTTGTTCCTTTCCAGTTTGACCTGCAGCGGATTGTGATCTATTGTGACTCGAGGCATGCAGAACTGGAGACTTGCTGTGACATCCCTTCGGGTCCGGTGAGCAGATGTTCTTGAGTGGGCTTGGCATGTGTGTGGCATATGGGGCTTGAGGTATTTAGGGTTCACGGAGTAGCAGTTCATAGGGACTAGGATGTCACTGGCCACCAATGTGTGAGAAGGAGTCTGGGTTCAGGTTTCACTTCTAGCCATCTATGCAGCATGAGTTGGGGGAAAGCAAGTTAAACAGGCCCTCAGTCAGGCTGACCCCAAAGCTTTCAGCCAAGCGATGTGACCCAACTTTGGGCAGGTGTGGAAGGCAGAGATTGGAGGATGCTCTCAGGATGAGGTCACAACAGACTGATGCAGTTGGTGCTCAGAGGAAGGGACACTACAGTGCTTTGGGATAGGCAGCAGGATGGAGTGATCAAGACACTAATGGACCCATTAGGCCTCTGTATGCAGGGTCTGCTTCCCTCAGACCTCCTTACCCATGTCTCACGTCCCATTTCCTCACTATTGCTCTACCAAATCCTACTTCCATACTATGCTTAAAAGGTGAGATTGGAAGGGAACCTGTTTCCCGGGGTTGAAGGCTGAGCTCCATGTTCAGTGCTGGCAGTCTGGGCTCAGGAACACAACTCAGGCTCCATTACTGTCCTTTTCTAGCACCGTTGTAGTATGCATGGTGGGGAATCTGGAGGTACCTGGACAGGAGTGTGGAGAGAGAGAAGGAGAAGGAATGAAACAAGTGGGAAATGGAAGGTGAGAGACTATAGGGAGGGCAGGAAGAGGGCTAGGGCTAGGGCTAGGGGATGTGTAGGTATAAGACTACAAGATGGAAGTTTCTTAAGAGGTCTCGTTCACTCTGACTCATAAGCTTGTCTCCATCCTATGCTTTGAGCACAGAGGCCAATGTAGTGAAATGGTCCCTCCAGGATGCTGAGCTGGCCAGTTTCTAGAGCTTAGCTGCTTAGTCTGTCCACATTAAGGCTTTAATAGTGTTAGAGACCTGTTGGCAGATGTGTCCTCTTGATTCACGGGTCCTCAGAAGCTTCTAGGCTTTCTTTGCCTGTTCCTCTATAGCCCCAGAGATCAGGGTCTTCACCAGGAAACAGTCAGATTTGACCCTTTGACCTTTGGCCTTTCCTTCCAGTGTCAGGTGACTGTGGTGACTGAGCCGCCGCCTGCGCCTCCACAACTGCCCACCCCTGGGAGCGAACAGATTGGGTTCTTGAAGACCATCAACTGCTCGTGCCCAGCTGGAGAAAAGGTAGTCTGCCCTCAGTTCCATAGTCCACCCCCCAGTTCCCAGCCTGCAGCCTCCTAGCTGAATGCAGTGGGCAAGGCTGCTTGGCAGGACCACTCTGATAGGGAGGTGGGAGCATCCCACCACACCTGTGTTCCTTGGAATTTCTATTTCTTCACTTTTTGTGCACACTGGGAAGGGAGATTCTCAGAATTAGGTTTAATTAATGTTTTCCTGCAGCTAATAATCTGTTCCTGGGGCTCACTCTGGCTGATTCTTAGGCCATCGCCCATTTTGCTCTTTCCTTTGGTTAGCCACAGTCACTTATCTGAATATGTCATTATGTCTCTCTGTGTGTGTGTGTGTGTGTGTGTGTGTGTGTGTGTGTGTGTGTGTTTATGAATAAAGGTTTGGGCATCATTTTAAATTTTAGAAAGTTCTTCATGCTTGTGAAAATGCATACCTCTATTTCTCTGGCCATAGAGGATTAGTGGACACAAAAGATTCTTTGTTTCTACCCAAGGCTTTCATTTACTTGCTTTTATTTTATATACCAGTAGCTTTTAAAACACACACACACACACACACACACACACACACACACACACACACACACACACACACACACACACCCTGCTATGAGCAGAAGGAACAAGGTTGGCAAGGAGCAGAACTGTCATAGTGAGGAGCATCTGACTGGTACCCGCAGTGTCTTAATCTACCACACGGTGTTGTCCGCATCTAAATGGTGCTAACACATATGAAGGACTATGAGGCTCTGCCCGGTATTAGTGACACCCAGATCCAAGTGAAATGAGAGATGAAGATAACTGATTGGATACTTTGGATATTTGAACAGCAATAACACATCTAGCCAACATAGTGTCCCCTTTCCTTTCTCCCTCACTGTTCTTGTTCCGTGCAGAGCCTGGCTCTTGGGAAGACCTGGCTAACTAAGGACCTCCTAGTCAAGTGAAGTTGCCGTATACTGGATCAACTTGCCAAACACCAGTCTATTCCACGCTTGGATTTTTTTTTTCAGGCTGTAGGTGATGTTAGGATGTTCCAGGCCCAGTGCCTTGGTTAGGAAAGAAGCAACCAGAAAAAAAGGAAGGTAGGATCAGCACGCTCAGGCTGGGCAGCTGCTCTTCCAGCTGCAGGCTCAGGCTCAGACTGCCTCAGCCTGTGAACAAGTCCATTCCGCACACCAGTGAAGTCTCAGGAGCAGCTGTCTAAACCCTCATCCTTCTGAGACCCACTTTCAGTTAGACCTCCCATGGGAAAGGGTGTGGAGGGTTTCCTGACACTGTGCAGAGACCAAGCCCCACCTTCTTCCCCAAGGCAAATGCTTTCCCTTGGATCCAGACCTGTGTCTGGGTGGGTCCCATGAGGTCACTGCTGGGGATGCCAAGAGGCATCCACTCTGTCACTTATCGTCCCACTAACTCAGCAGTTCAGCAGTGCTTGGCTCTCCACTGACCTCCCTGGCATGGTTACCAATCCGCCTCCACTACTTCCACTCCAGTGTGACCTATGCCGCAGCCACTGTGCCTCTAATCTCACGTCTTATTCTCCCTGTCAGTTACAAAGTGACATCATCAGATAAAATCTGCTGGTTTCATGCAGGGGCCCTCACCTTTCTCACCTTTGGCCATTCAAAGAGTCAGAACCCTCTGCATGAAACACTTCCTTTCCTTGAGCCGCTTTCTCTCGCTGGCACCTGCTCTCCTAAAGCATGAGCCGTGACTCAGGCTGAGCATGATGTTGTCTGTGTGATTTCCCCCATGCGTCCCTTGTCCTATTGCCATTCTCCCCGTTCAATAGGCCCCTCCCCCCACTCTAGACTTCAACATGCTACAACCGTGGCCACACTGGACTGATGACATTTCCTTGATTTTTCTTTAGACAATTCTAATTTCCAGGTGACAGAGATTGGCTATTGTCTCTGTGTTGGGGGGATACTGTGCGTCGTGACAGAGGCAGCTCTCATGTAATGGTTGAATTTATGGGTGAATAGTCTGAAAAGATGGATAGTAAGATGGACAGGTGAGGGGTGAGGGAGAAAGGATGGGTGAGTACAGAATGAGGCTCTACTGATTGAGCTTTTCAGTATTTGCAGTCTCAGCCTTGAATTCTGGGTGCCATCACCTGATAACCTATACCTTTATTCAAGTCATCAGTCCTAGTTTCTGGCCATAGACAGTGAACACCTGCTATGTCCTTCATGCTGTGCTGAACACTAGGATTTTAAAACCAGCAGAATATAGCTTTTACAAGCCTTGGTCTGCTGTCTGGTTAGGGAGAGAGAACCCTGAGACTTGGGTCACCCTAACCATCTTCACAGGAACAGGTGAACAAGATGACCTATTCACTCCATCTGGAACATAGGCCACATGGAAGGAAGAGTTACCCGCCCACCTGTGAAGTCGGTGTGGTTCCTGCCTCCTGCATCTGTGTGTCTATAAGAACTCAGCATGAGCCCCAAGAAGTCACAGTCCTCTTCATAGGGCAGAGCTCCCGATTTAGGCATTTTGTGTCTGGCTTTCCAAGTCTTTCATTTAACTTAATAGTAATGTCAACTATTCTTTTGGGTACCTGCTTACATCTCCAGAATCAGTCTTGCTGATGGATGAGAACAGTGTCCAAGGCATTCTGATGGAAACTATAGGAGTTCCTGAGTACACAGAAGTACTTACACTCATTGGCACATGCCAACAACACTTGTGATTTCTCTGAAGTAAATGGTAACCCATTAATAAAGTTATACCAACCAGTCTTCATTGTCACTTTGGGAGAGGGGACCTTAATTAAGGAACTGCCTCTGTTGGGTTGGCTGTTGGGCATCTGTATAAGGCAATCTTGATTGATGATTGATGTTCATTGATGGCTGATGTGGCAGGGAAGCTAAAGGGCTGGAGAAATGTCTCAGTGATTAAGACCAGTGGCTGCTCCCCAGAGGACCAAGGTATGATTCTTAGCATCCTTGTGGTGGATCGCAACCATCTGTAACTCCAGTCCCAAAGTAACTGATACCTTCTTCTGGCTTCTATTGGTACCAGGTATACATGTGGTACAGACACACTTATAGGCAAAACATGCATGCAAGATAGATAGGCAAGTAGATAGATAGATAGGTAGGTAGATAGATAGATAGGTAGGTAGATAGATAGATAGATAGATAGATAGGGCAAGCTGAGTAAGCCAGGAGGAGTAAGCTGCATCCCTTCATGGTCTCTGCTTCAGTTATTGCCTTCATGTGTATAATCTTGCCCTGACATCCCACACTGATGGACTGTGACCCAGAAATGTCAGGGGAAATAAAAATTTTCCTCTCCAAGTTGCTTTTTGTCAGAGTGTTTATCATAGTAACAGAGAAGCAAACTAGAACAAGAGTGAGAACATTGCCATTAGTGGTGGGATCAGGTGCAACTGGCCCAGTAGTATGTTATTATCTCTATTTATAACACAAGAATCACTTGTTTGTTCTCAGCTTGACAGTATTACAGGTGGGCACAGCATACAGATCACGGATAAACACACTAAAAAGATCTTTTACGCATTTTAAAATTTGAACGCAGCTTTTGCCTAGAAATTGCTTTAGACATGTCACACTTCATATTTTAGTAAATAATTCTGGCATAAATTGATAACAGGAATCATTATTTTCTTTGTAACTTAAGTTGTACATCCAGATAAAATAACAGCATATAAATTAATTTTTTATTCATTTAATTATTTATTGATAAATTTTATAATTTCTTTGTAAGGTACAAACGGAGGCTCTAATTGCCTCTTCTATGTGGAATGATGAATCTAGACAAAGGACAAGTCAGTCACCTCAAATACTGACAATTCATTTCCACCTAAATGAAAGTTGGCCAGTGCCCTCTCCATTTCCTGAACCACAGCCTGGAACCCCTGCTCTACTCTATGATTAGTGTGCGGGAGACATCTTTAGCTTCTGTGCATGAATGAGAATGCAGACTATTTCCCTTTCTATCCCTGCGTGTGTTTATAGCTTTGCTCCTCCAGTGGCTGCGCTGGGAGATGATGGTGAAAGTTGTCCATGCAGGTTTGCATTTGGAGAACAGGACTCTCAGCTGAAGTCAGCAGTTTTCTGCTCAACTCTCTGACCAACCTGACTTAGCATAAGACTAGTTTTAGAACCCATGGAGCCATAATTAGCTTATATAGGAGACAGAGAGAATTAACAGACACCCTTTATCATTTCTTCCTTTCTTCCTGCAGGGTGAAAGGGGCTTTGCTGGTCCTGTGGGGCTCCCTGGTCAGAAGGTCAGTACCTGCATGGAACAGTGTTCCTTGCTTTAACTTCATGGGAGCATGGCACAGGTGTGTTAGATCACTGTCCCGCCAGCCCTGGAGTTGCCTGGGAGCTGGTTACGATGCTGTAGTAAGAACAAATGACATGAGGTCCAAGCTCTGAGGCTCCGACCTGCCCAGAACTGCACCTGTCAGCCTGGAAACTTATAGAAAGAAAGACAGGACTGCCCAGGCTCAGCCCGACAACTCCTGTGCACCATCAGGCTCAACTCTCCAGAGCCAGTTAATTCTGCATAATGCCTGCAAGTTGATTGGTTCCGGAAGCATGGAAGACTGGGGATTTAAAGTTTAGTCATTTAAAATGTGTAAACTATGCAGTTTGCAGACTCAGTAGTTACGCAGAGCTGAGGGCTGCCGCACAGGATTCCATCCTTGGTCTCACGCAGCCTCTTCCTCCTTCCCCCATTCTTCAGCATGAGGCCTTCTCCATCACTGTTTTGCTCTTGGGACATTGATGGGTGGGAGGTACCAACCGTAATGGCCCCTGCATCAGGGGTTTCTTTACTTCAGCACAGCTAATGCCTTGTCTGGGCCTGAGTATGGTGGGAGAGACCAGCAGACAGCTGTGCCTCTTTGCTGCTCTTGCCTCTGGATTCTCCTACATGTAGCGTCCTCTCAGCACATCCTCTCCTCTCCTTACCACCTCCCCTTCCAGCTGTACTGTGGCCTCTCTGTCTCTCATTCTTTTTCATTCCTGTCTTTCTTGGTTTTGAATTTATAGACCATGGTATTAGTACACACCTTCTCCACACCAGGATGAAAGTTTTTTTTTCAGCATTCACACAAAGGCCCTGTGTGCAGATGCTCAAGTCTGGCAGGGCCCAGTGACTTGTGGGTAAATTCATGGAATGTGAGAGAATTTGACTTAGGTGCTTCTTTCCCTTCCAAGGTGTGTCAGGTCACCTCATGAGGCAGTGACCCAGGGTGACTTCAGTTCTTCTGGTGAACTGGGGCAAAGTTGGTTGTGGGTAGCCTGTGAGTATGGAAGTCTAGGAGAGCTTTGGGAAGGATCTGACCTAATGCTCATTTTGCTTTTAACCATTCAGGGAGATTCGGGACCGATTGGATTAATGGGTGCTCCTGGGCCCAAGGGAGAGAAAGGAGACTCCGTAAGTCAGATGCTGCTTTTTAATATCAGCGGACCACTTGGCTGGTGTGGGAGGGAGGCCCAGGGCTCTGTCTTGCATCCCAGCCTGGTCATATTGATCAGCAAGTGTGGGCGGATGACCTGCTGAATGCAGGCCCTAAGTGCACTGCAGCCAAGGCATGGAGCCCCTTTCAACACCAGCAACAGCTACCTGCTGGACGTGGCCAAAGTATTCTTTCACCTTGCCTCTCACTCTGTCTATCCGCACAATTCTGATCTTCCAAAGCGGTACCTCTGTGATGCCTGAGACCAGCCGTTTTGTGCATGGACACCTCACATGCTTATAAGTCTATGTTTGTCAATAATGTCATTATTAACATGTGTATTAAATCTATCAACTAAAAATCAGACTTTCATAAAAAATGTCTGATTATTGTCTAAAAGAGATATACTTTATATTCAAGATTACAACTAGGAGCTGGGTGCAGTGGCGCACACCTGCAGTCCCAGCACTCGGGGAGGTAGAGGCAGGCAGATCTATATGAGGTTGAGGCAAGCCTGGTCTACAAAGTGAGTCTAGGACAGCCAAGGCTAACACAGAGAAACTCCGTCCTGAATAACTGAACAAAAAACCTATAAACAAAGAGTACAACTAGGGAACTGGGAGGGTGGCTCGGTAATAGAGTACTTGCCTAGCACCTGGCAGACACAAGGCTGGATGTTATCCCCAACAAGTGTGCATACATATGCAGACAAACACACACACACACACACACACACACACACACACACACACACAGATACACAAGCACAAATACACATACACAAGGAGGAGAAGGGATTGAAAATACACATTTTGAAATTAGAAAAGAAAATGAAATGATCATACTATTATCAGACAAAATGAACTTAAAACAGGTGGTTAAAAAAAGAGACACTTTTTCATAGAACAGTCAATTCTTTAAAGTTTCTTTAAGATATATAACAACAACATAACCGACAAGGCGCATGCCATACAATTGGTAGGATTCAAAGGAGAAATAGACAGTTCCACAGCAGTGGCCACACCCTTGCATCCTTCACTCCCAGATGAAAAGCCAGAGCAACCAGCAATGCAGCGGAATGGGAGCCTTCCCACAATGCTGCTGGGGGATTGTGCAGCCTCTCGGAGAACAGGCTGGAGGGTCTAATAAAGTAGAAACAACACAGTTGCCATAATATAAAGGCTGAGTAAGTAAAGTGTGCTTGGCTTGTACTGTCCCATATTCGTCTGTAACAAGGGCAATTGTGCTACCGGCTACAACATGGGTGAACCTTGGAAGACTTTGCTGAGTGAAGGGAGGTAGTCATTAAGGAGACATTGTTACCACTGCTTACAGTAGAAAACTGGCTAGTGTTTGTCTAGGGCTGGGGATCCGAAATGGGAGCAGCTGCCAGTGGGCTGGGCTCTCTTGAAATGGTGAAAATGTTCTGAAATTGATTGTGATTATTGTTGTATAACTTTGTAAGAAAATTAAATTTGTTTAATTGGATGCTTTAAATAGGTGAATTATATGGCATACAAATTATAACCCAGTAAGACTGTTGTGAAAACAACAAACAGTATCTATAATGTTGAATTATTGGAAAATTAAATGAGAAGATACTTGTGAGAACCCACATTCAGTGAGTAACTGCCCCACCTCTCTCTGAGGTGCCAGGCAGTGTTCGTGAGATAGTATCCAGTTGCTTGGACCTTCAGGTGAAGCCACACCACAGAGATGGCCCCCTCAGTAAACCCATGCCTTCTGCTTCCCTTCTCTAGGCGAGAGGACCCTTCATCCAAGGAGCAAAGGGCGAGAAGGTGAGCTTCCCTTTATTGCTTTTCTCCAGGGCTCAGAGGTAAATTTGTGGGAGGTGTGTGTAACCATGTTACCCCTTCATAGATTTGAGTCGGGAGAAGAACAGGCCTGGCTTCTGTGTGTCCCCTGAGTTGGGTGGCAGAAGCACAGCAGGGAAGGAGGGCAGGCGTGGTCAGGAAATGGTGGTTGAGAGAAGTGAGAATCAGGGACTGGGTGTCTTGGGCGCCCAAAGAACAGTCTGTTGGAGAATAGGCTGCTCTAGCAGTGCTGGACAAGTAGAGGCCCTGGGCAGGACACCCCAGTAGAGTCTAAAAGAGGAGGAGGGCTTGTTTAGAGGGCAGAGCCACAGAAACTACCTGAGGACCACCAGATAGAACATCAGATTCCAAAGTGTGTTTGGGCTTCGTGTGTGTGACGGGGAACCAGTGGAAAGTCTCTGTGTGGTCAGGAGGCTGAGGATGCTCAAATAGCAAGAAGAACATAGGTCTGAGAGGGGACAGTCTAGAGAAATTTGGAGATGAGTCCAGAGATGACTTAAAGGTAACGGCTTGAAGCATAGAGCTGATGTCTTGTGATTGGACAGATAACGCACTAGGGGACAGTGCGTGGCAGGGCTGAGGTGTTCCCTAGCAATGAAAGCTTTACCCTTTTTCCCTCCCACATAACAGCCACGGTACAGCAGACCTTGGGGAATGTGCAATTTACTCTCCTCCAAGGAAACCCTTAAGATGGCAGTCAATAAAGACATGAATGCAAAGAGCCATTAAGCATGTCACTTCACTTATTGCCTGTGGTGACAAGTTCCCATTATTTATGAAAATATCTGTTACATTCTAAGGGACTGACACTTTTGCTAGGACCTCACAGCCTTGCTTAATAATAGACTCTCAGATCACTTAAGATTGCTATCCTGCTGTGTTCTCAGTCTGTTTGTTTAACCTGCCTTTAAGAGAACAATGTAATAATTTACCTTACTTGCCTTGGATTTCCCATATAATCAGTCTTTACAACCTAAACTAATATATAGCTGTAATCTTAAATGAGATACTCTTTTCCCTCTATGCTCTTGACCCAGAGAAATTCATTTTTGTGTGCATGCTATAGTAATAAGTGTGGGAAACAGAAAATACATTGAAATCCACCATATACAATGAATACCCATAATTAATGTTGAAGACAACATACAGACATTGCTGATAGCACTTGGGGCCTGTTGGAGCCAGTAACTTAATCGCTTGTAAAATTCTGCTCAAGACTTCTGTAAAATATACCACTCCTGCCCCTAGTGACGCTTTCTGTGCTGTTGAATAAATACAGAACAAAGCCCTTTGTTAGAGACACAGACGGATTCACTAGACAGCAGGCAGGCAAGCATAGATTCAGATTAGTACAACAGACAGGGAATGTCAGAAGACACAGGGAGAGAGAAGTAAAGGAATCAAATATGGGCTCTCTCTTACTTAAATTCTCCAAGGGGAAGTGCTTTTCTTTTCCTTAATGCAACACTGATACATCACTAGTGACTAATCTTAGTCTATTATTCATGGGTTCAAAATGATGCAATTGCCCTGAGAGACATCTGGAAGACTTCATGGCGTGCATGTGTGTCACTGATGTCATTGGAGCTCTGGTTTTTCTGGGGGCAGATCCTATGCTGCTGTGCCTTGGGATGCATTATATCAGTCCCTTGAATAGGGCTGCATTTACTCTTAAGAAGCATTAAGAAATGCATGCTTACATACCCAAACAGACTTTTTAAGTGAGACTAGAAATGCATGTGAAGAACTTATATATACAACTAGAAATGAATGTTGCTGTGGGGGACACAGCATGAAAATTACTCATGAATAATGCAGTCAAGTCCCACACTGCAAAATCATGATTAGGAAAATAACGAATGGCCAAAAGCAGAGTATTTTGTCACTTTTCAAAACATTCTGCAGAATATAAGTAACCCAGGTTGTGAAGGGAGAAAGAGAAATTAATGCGGTACCTGCCCCTAAGAGTAAAGGGAAGTGGGAAAAGGCCAGGGCAAGTGTCTAGGGAAAAAGAAATATCACAAAGCAAGCTTGTGCACACAGGCAAGTAATCACAGCTACTTGGAAAGCTAAGTCAAGAGGATGGCAGGTTCAAAGCCAGCCTAAGTAAGTTAGCCAGATCCTGTTAAACACATACACATACACACACACACACACACACACACACACACACACACACACACACACACAAACACACGTGCGTGCGCATGCACCCAAGCAATCATTGTGATCACTGTCTGGCTGATGGGACATTAGTATCTAAAGGAACATTTATACTTGACCCTGCTGTGACTTGAGGAGACCATGCAGGTGACATGTATGTCTGTGTTTATGCTGTCACTTCTCTGATCCCAACATGGCACACCCACCTTGAATCATCCATGTTGTAAAAGAATGGGCCCATTGGCCTGACGCAGTCACCCCTGGGGTCTTGTCGAAGTGGGCACTATTTGAACCTGCAAAAGGAGAAGGGTTCATGCTGGAAGAAAGGCCACAAAGAGTGGTGGGAAATGAAGGCCAAGCCGTATGCTGATGGTCTTCTGAGTGCCTCCTTTCTAGAATAGTGGCCAGAAAGAAGCTTCCAAAATCATACCTTACTTATTTATACCAGAGGCACTATGTTTGGATATGTGCCTCCTCAAAATCTCACATTTTAAAACCCTCCTCAGCCAGCAATCATGTTGGAAGTTGGGTATTTGGAATGTGTTGAAGTTGTGAGAATAGAAAATTTATGAGTGGAATCAGTGTCCTATGAGCGGGGCCCCTGAGGAGACCTTTTGATCCCTTCTGTCCTATATATGCATAAACAAAAACTGTCCTCTGGGAACCAGTAGGTGGCCCTCACCAGACAGTGAATCTGCCCATGTCATGACCTTGGCTATTTGACACAGCTTACTGTTGTTCCTAAGTTCTCCAGCCAGGTGGACAAGGGGTGACTCAGTCAAGAGGGGTCTGAGAAAGGAGAATCACAGGATATAGCTAGGAATAATGGGTACACCTTTAATTTGCTGAAGGTATTGTTAGCTATGGCAGCTGGGCACATCCATTGACCAGCGCTAATGGTTTTGTCTAGAATGCTGATTGGACATTTTCTAGAGACACAGTTAGCGTGTAATAGGGAAACTCCTCGCATCACCCCTTGATTGGCCTTCTAACACAATCCAGTGTTTAGTTTTCAAGCATTCTCAGGGAGGCTAGACTGTGTCCAAGATCATAGAACTGGTAGGTTATTGAACCAAGGCTGGGGATCTCTGGTGCACATATGGCCATTCGCTGTCCCTTTCTGAATGAAATGTTGGTATCTAGGAGTTCTGTATACAAATCTGCTTGTTTTATATGATGATTTCATTGTAGAGCCTTTGAACAGGAAGATTAAAATGACATTTATCTTTGTATATGTGAAACTTCGACGGTACATGAGTGTCACCTTCTTGCTCTGCTCTTAGCTGGCTTGATGGACACCTCAAGCTCCTTGTTTGTGCTTGTGAATTATTGCACATTACATGGCTGGTGAGTTGGACAACTATGGCTAAGTTTCTTCTGCTTTTACAAAATTACAAAATTACAAAATTTTCACAAAAATCAAAGGACTTGACTGTGTGTATGCATTCCCATAGCCTTGTAGGCTGAAGGCCAATACTGAACTAATAAACAAAGCTGCCTTAGGAACTGTCTGTGGTGCTGAAGGGCACCTTCAAAGGCATTTGGGTTCAAGAATCTCAGAGTCCAGGGCTGAAAGGGAATAGAGGAAGACATCAATTTTCCCACCCACTTCATCTATCACTCAAGTGCTTGCCAAATCATAAGACCAAGGACCTCAATGCAGAGGTTGAAAGCCTACGTGGGAAAAGGTGACTGTTGGATTACTAGACTGTGTTAGGCAAGGCTAAGTGGGAGGACCTTAGGCACAGACTCACTGGATCAGCCACTTAGCAGCTGCATGACAAGAGACCATGACTTCACCTCTGTAATCCTGGCTTTTCTCCTCTGCGGCTTGGCATATAAAATAATATTAGAACCAGATGTGTTTTTGCAAGGATTAAATGAACTAATGAAAATAAATGACTTATATTTGTGAAAAGAGCTCATGGGCATTACATATAATTACTCTTACACCAGTGGTGTTCCAGTTCTAATACCAAATGACATCTTTTACACCCTTGGCATTAAGAAGTTCCTGTCCTCAGAGGACAGCAGCTGTAGAATGTCAGAGCTCTCCTGTGTGCCCCCACCCCCATAGGAGGAGTTCTGCAGCCTCAAAGATCCCAGAAGTATGAAGGCGTGCTCACTGAAAGGATCTCGCAGGTGCCAGTGCAGAAGGCCAGTCCTTTCTTCAGTTTATCTAAAATAATTCAGATGACATCTAAGAGTAATAGCAGGATCAAGAGTTTATCAGCCCTTACTACTTCCCAGGATTCTTTCACACACCAGTTAGCCTAACTTTTGAGCTAGACGTTCCTGTCCATATTTTACAGAGAATCTAGGAACTGGTGACTTTACCAGTGTATGCAGTCAGAGTTGGGTGTGAGACCGTGTTGCCTGAGTTCATAGTCTTCATTTGTCTGTATTTAAGACATCCAAGAACAACGTGGAAGATTTACTAAATCAAATAGCTGGATCCTGAAGTATTTCGTTCATTACCACTGTCGTGGGTGAGGGAACATATCTGCCTAGGTATGTTCCAGGCAGTGCTGCTACTGCTGGTACATGATCATCTCACTTTGAGGGCCACTTTGTAGAATGTTCCTAACACTTTTCTCAGAGGGTCTTCTTGGCATGCCTGCTGCAAGATAGATGAAGAATCAATCACACTGGTACAGTTCCTCTTGCTGGGAACATTTAGACATGATCCATGGCAGTCAGCTGTCCAGGAGAGCAAGAGACATCTGCTATCCAGTAATTACACCTGCTCAATGAAGTGCCCAAATCCCCAAGGCTTGGGATACTGACAAATGGGTGTAGGTGTATGAGTAATGTCTCGCCAAAGATTGGCTTTAGGACAATCTTGGAACAGAAAAGTCAAAGTCTAGACTTGGAAACAAAACTACAAAATTGAGTAATAGTTTCAGGTGTGGAATTTGGAAGACCCATTTCCCAACAGCCTTGGATGTCTTCTTGCAATGGATGCATGTGCACCATCTATTCACAATTTTTTAATAAGACCAAGTGATGCTTTCCTTTTTATAAGTGAAGTGTGCAGGCCTAGAAAGCCCATCTGAAATGGCAGTAGCACCTTGCTTGATTTGAAGAAAGGGGGACTCTTACCTGTCCCCAACCCTAAACAAAGCACTACAGGCAACTAAGGAGTGCTGAGTGAGAGAAATTGTCTTCCCCAGAGAAAAGCATCCCAATTGGTTATCTAATATCAAATGATCAGCTCTGAAATCATATATATATATATACACACACACACACACACACACACACATATACACAAATAGCAATGTATAGATTGAACAACTCTTAAGGAACACACACACACACACACACACACACACACACACACACACACACTTATATAACAAAGAAACAGAGGCCATAAATTTAAGAGAGAGTGAGGTGGGATACTTGGGAAGGGTTGGAGAGGTAAAAGGAAAAGGAAAAATGACAAATTTTAATTAAAAAATTATCACACACACAAACACATATATGTTAGAGGGGAGGAGTTGTTACATGTCTGACTTAGAAAATAGCCCTTCAGTATTTATTCTACAATGAAGGGTTGCCTGCACTTGTATCAAATCATTATGTGGTCAGTTCTGCTAGTCATCAAAACCTAAGTTGCCAAGTTATCCATGTCCTTGGACAGTCCAGATTTCCAAGTTAGGTGTAGTTCCTCATAGGTACATCTGAGCCTGTCACCAGTTTTGCCTTAGGCCATCATGACTGAGATGTGGAAAAGCTTAAAGCTGAAGTTTGCTAGTTCTCTCTTTTTTTTAATTTTTTTTTTTTAGTTTTTATTTTTTTTTAGGTTGCTAGTTCTTAAGACCACTCTCTTCCCTCCACAAGACTCATCATACTCTTCCTTTAAACACCAAAGGGCTCTAGACAGGACTGATATCCAGGGAATATCTACATAGCTCTTGTGTCATATAAGGCACTGGACATGTCCTCTTGTTTTGCCATCTCAGAGTTCCAAGACAATGGAAGGGTCAGATTCACAATGGCCCCGTTTTGGTGCCTCTGTGACAGAACCAACAGGCTAGAGAAGAGACAGCTATGAGGCCAGGCAAAGGTTCCAGAACTCTCCAGAATTCTCTTAAGCATTGTCACTGGTCCCAGCCTGACTCCCTTTATTGGACACCCCTTGGACCAACTCTAGCCTGCTGTCCTCACTTTTATTCTCAAGGCAGGAGCACATCTGACACCTCTTCCATGCTTTCAGCTGCAAGATATCTGAACCTGTAGGATCCAGAAGACAGACTGGCCTTTTAAAGAACGTGCCATCTCAAGTGGGTAACTAGTGTGTTGGGTGAATTCTGCACTAGGTACCCAGATAGACCTCGTTCTGACTGAAGCAACCTGGAGAGAAATTCCTCAGGAACTACTTATTATTCTGTGCTGTTTCTCTTTTGGAAAACTTTGGACTTAATTATAGGATAGAAGGATATAGAGTTAAAGAGGCTGGGGTACCTCCAATGGCTCAACAATGAAGGTGGGAATCTGAAACATGTGCCTTGGAGACAGGCAGAGCACATGACGTTTTGATCTCTCCATACATGTGACCACCATTTCAGCCTCTTGGCCCTGCACTGATACTCTACCTCCCATGATGCAAAGGGACTGAATTATTTCTAATGCAGTGGGATTTGCTGAGGCTGAAGAAAGAGGACATGGTCCCTATAGAGGGGGCACTATAATGGCATATCCAGGCATTAACTTTTCCAACCTTTCTCATCTTGCCATATGGGTTTCTGGGTGGTCCTGAAATACCGCTGTATGCTCCGTGATAATCACAGATAGAGTGAAGGTGATAGCATTTGGTCTGCAGGTCTGTAGTTAGGCAACTGCTGGACTGATGTGTGTGCAGATGTTGTGGCAGAGGTGAAAGGCATTCCCTGGGGCCCTGAGTCAAGCTCTTCACAGGAATACTGTGGCTTTGGTCAAAGCACTTCACTTTTCTGTGTTTTCATTTCATGAGCAAAGTGAAATGGAGATTAATGTTGATCGTGGTTACAAGTTACATTCAGAGATGCCTGCAAAGCACCTAGTGCTGGGCTTGTAGGAAACATGCAATAACAACGAACCAGGGTCACAGCATCCTTCTTGTTTCTTTAATAAATTGTAATTGTTATGGTTTTGCTATCACTGTTGGCTACTTGAAAGATCTAATTATGACTAATCATCTGCATTTGGCCAATTCATGGTCTCTTCAGGCCTCACCTCTATCTGAACTGATTAGCCTCTCCTATCCCTGGAGAACCAAATAAGGTGTTTTCTCCCCTTTCTGATGATGGGTAAATGGGAGCCAAGGAAGGGCACCTTGTCATTGTGGCACTCCCCTGGGGAGCATGATTATGACAGCCTGACCCAAGAAGACCCCACAGAGTCACCATGTCCTAGAAAATGACTGACCATAGACACACTCACTGTTCATTAAGAACAATTCTTCCGTTTGGGAAGCTTCTCCAGGAAGATGTGCACCTCATTGTACACAATGCAAGGATGGACAAATGAACCTGGAAATCAGTGGAATTCTTTCCTTTCCCCAAATTCTGAATAGATATAAAACGTGCTGACCAAAGACTGTCTTACTTCCCTCTTTTTGGTCTACATGTGTGATGAACCCTCTAGCCCTGAGCCTATGGTGAAAGAAAAGAAGGTCACAAAGCCTTGGCCATAGCCAGTTTATCAGCAAACACCTTTGTGCATTCTGTATGGGACTCAGGTTTCTTCTTGAGGTTCCCCAGAGCTGTTTCCCATCTCCCTCTGTCCTCTGTGTCACGGCTGTCTTTTCATATGACTATGAAAAGGTTATTTAGGTAAAGATGGCATGGAGGACCTTTGCCAACAGAGCATACTTATAGCTACAGGAGCACTTATGGTAAAGGAGCCTGTTTTCTTGGTCTAGCCCCTTCCTCCTTTCTGATGCTTTCTCTACTACTCCATTGCTATCTTTATCCTGTACCAATTGGTATTCTCTCTGTCTCTCTCTAGGGATCCCTGGGCCCACCTGGGCCCCCTGGAAGAGATGGCAGTAAAGGCATAAGAGTAAGTTCTGTTCTCACCACTCAGCTCTTCATTACTGTAGTCACCTCCTCCTGATGAGTTCTGAACTGTGGGGAATACATATCCAGGCATCATGCAGCTGCCTGGTGTGCCTGGGTGTGCATTGTGCCAGCTGTGACCATCCCTGTGTTGATTTTGTGCAGGGGCAGCCAGGAGAGCTGGGAGAACCAGGCTTGCCTGGAGAGGTGGGCATGCGGGTAAGTGTTGCTGAGAGCTGTTTATGTTCTCCGGGTACCGGCAGTTCTTGTGTTGCAAAACCAGTTGCTTTAAGAATTGATGAGGTGCTTGGGTGGGTTCATGCCTACTTCTCATGCAACTCCATACATATGGACACGTGTCTACACATATGTGATTCCTCCTACATCCTTACAAAAATGGGTGATACAGTTGAAAAAATTATTTTCTATAGCAGCAGAGACTTGGGGGGTCATTATCTTCCATTGGTGTCTAGTAGCCAGTAATTTGGGTGCCACTATAATGTATATATTTATGACCCAAGCATCCTTTCTCATTTCCTTTGTTTTCAACTAAAATCAGTGAAGCACTAAGGCATGTAGGTGTGTATGTGCGTGTGTGTGTGTGTGTGTGTGTGTGTGTGTGTGTGTGTGTGTGATATGTACTGAATTTTTTTTCTGTATGGTTTACATAAGTTGGGATAGCTTCGAAAGAAGAAATGCTCAAAATTTTTTATTCTAGTAGATTTCTAATAGAGATGTACAAATGTTCTGTCTTCCAACTGGAAGTTTCTGGACAGCCAGGCTATGCATAGAATTCTGGTAGATTGTCAGGACACATCCACACCAATCAATTGCACAGATTTGGGAGCCCTAAGTCTGTCTGGATCAGATGCTGAGAAGGTTGGGACTTGGGGCAAAGGGAAGTAGGACTGTCACATGTGGGTTCACAGTGGCTCAGAGGCAGCACCATTAGCCTTTCCTTGAAGTTCAACATGCCTGGGTGTGGTTATGGCTTCAGTAGGCATCAGGTGGAAGGACCAGCTATAGGTGATGAGGCGACATCAAGGCGTGTTGACTGGGGAACCCTTACACATGCAATGTGGGTAGCATGCACAATGTAGGAAGCACTGTGTCATTCTAAAAAGAACATTGGCAGAGAGGCTCTTGTCTTATTTTTCATCTCATCCTTCTCTGTGGACTCTCTTCTGCAGGGGCCTCAGGGACCTCCTGGACTACCAGGACCTGCTGGGCATGTTGGTGCTCCAGTAAGTAAAGACTTGTCTGGGAGATGGCTCTGTTGCTCTTTGCAGGTGACAGGAGCTGGCTCTCCAGCCAGTCTTTCACCTCAATCTTCACAATAAGTGCTTGCTGATTGATGGTAAGGGAAATTTAGTTACTCTTAGAGTAGAAATTCTTAAATGTGATGGTACTCATGTGTCACCAGGGGAACAAGTTTAAATGCACATCCCTGGGGTCCCTTACCCTAATAAAGCAGAATAGAACCTGGGAGTGTCTGACACCAATATCATCTGCATAACCATCCACTCCTGGAAGGAAGGGTTAGGAATCTGGAGAATTCCCAGCCCCCTTACAGGCCTAGACAATGCTGTACAGAGTTCAGAGTGTCCTTTTGAAGAGGTGAACCACGTGCAGGTATATCATTACTCTTTTTTTTCCCCTAGGGTCTTCAAGGAGAACGAGGTGAACGGGGACCTCCAGGAGAAAAGGTATTTATAATCTATACTGGCCAATTATTTCTACTTCCACAGAGAAGAGAGAGAGAGAGAGAATGCTGGGGAATCGTCATTTAGTACATGTGTATGTGTGCATGTGTACATATGTATGTGTGTGTATATGTGTGTGTGTGTATGTGTGTGTGTGTGTTTATATGTGCCCATGTGTATGGCAGGTGTGCATGTGCTAGCTCATTTCATTTCCTGAAAACAAACAGAAGGCCAGAAACTTGGTGCTACGGCCTCAGTCCTCTTGCCCAGGGAGAGCTAAGAGGTTCCAGGCCAAAGATCCCTGGATTAGAACTCAAAAGGTCCAGCTTGTGCCAGGGACTCACAGTTTATATGGAAACTTATATAATTCTTAGCTCTCATTTGTTCCTTCCATCTGTGTAATACCATATCTGTTCTGAGATCCTCTGGAAGCCAAGGGCTGCAAGTCTCCCTCCTCACACAGTGGCTGGTAATAGTTCATAGCCTTGCTCTCTGGCCCATGCTTCAGTTTTCTAAGACTTGGACAAGGGCTTTTTTGAGCTGGGACTTATCTCCTTCCCTCAGGCAGGTCCTGACACTCTGGGAGGCTGCACTGTCTCTTCAGTCCTGCAAGGAATATTTTCATTAAGTAGTATAGTTTTATTTCATGCCACTTAGAATGTAGTGAAAATTACTTTTCAGTCTCTCCATCCTTGTAAATTCACAGCCCAGATGCTGGCGTAACCCTATAGACTTCCTCATATGTGCCTAGTTCTTGAACACAGTCACATAAGATGTGCTTGCCTATGACCCATTGTTTCTGTTTGTCTTTGCTATAAAAAGGCAGGAACATTTAAAAAGATTTATTTTTACTTTTATGAGCACCTGCTTGCACGTATGTAGTGCATGGTATGCATGCCCAGTGCCTGCAGGATCCAGGAAAGGGTGTGTGGTTCTTGGAACTGGAGTTACATATGATTGTGAGCTACCATGTGGGTGCTAGGAAGAAAACTTGGGTCCTCTGCAGGAGTAGCCAGTGCTCTTAACTCGGAAGTTACCTCTCCAGCCTAAAGGCTACTGATTTTATTGTTGTAATTTTTATACCTGCCACTTTGCTGAACATGCTCATCATCTGTAGGAGTTTTCTGGAGGAATGTTCAGAGTCTTTTATGTGTAGAATCATATCATCTGCAAATAAGTGTACCATGGCTTCTGTCACCCTGGCTCCATGCAGGGTGCCTTGGGACTAGCTGGACTCTTCTCTGGACATCCGTATCCCTAACTTGAACATGTTGAATTGGGCTCCTTTCCAGCTCTTATATTTGATGTGTACTTAAAATAGCATATGTTCTCAGGAACCGTTCTGATTTCTTACATCAACAGGAAGAAAGTTTCCATCTTCTCCTGTGAGACAGGTCCTTCCATCTGCTGGGCTTCACCCCAGCATGTGGTGGCTGTGAACCCAGCTCCCCTCCATGTCTGTGGTATCCGACAGCCCTAAGAGTGTGTTTTCAATCATTGGGAGACAGACCTTACTTCAGAGTTATCAGGTGTCTGAGGATACAATGAAGTCCCTGGAGTACAAGGAGGCCTCTGTGGTCAAGAGACAGAGAAGGTCAAGTGGATTGTTCAGGCTGCTGGGCGTGTGTAGGGGGTTATCAATTTATACGATATATCTACCACGGAGCAGAGGGGAGCAAGCCCATTCACAATACTGATGGTTGCATGCTCTGAGCCCTGGTGCTACCCAGAAGGCCCTATCTAGACAATCGTACGTGGCTGTAGAACCTGAGATTCTGTGATTCTGCAAGTGTTCCACACTGGCAGGGTGGCTCAAGATGAGGTAGGCCTGGTGAAATGATTTGTGTCCCAGCTTTGGAGTCAGGTGATCTGGGCTGTGGTATATCTGTGAGCCTGAGTTCTTGGGTGAGGTTTTAACTTCTGAGACCTCAAGCTCTAATTTATCCACCAGGAATAACACTGCCTGTTTCAGGAAATAGCAATGAGGTTAAAAGAATCATGACAGTACAGGAGTTGGCATATGGGAGATGGATGCTCCGCAGATGCTTAAGGAAACTGATGTTTTATGGGCCTGACACCAAGGCCCATCCTGTGATGTGAGGTACTCCTGTGTTCTGGATGCTCACTCTGATACTGCCTCATACAAAGTTATCATCAGCCAGTCCATCACCCTCCATGGGCAGTGATCTTCAGAGTTGGCGTGCTGTGACATGTTTTCCTCCTCTGAAGGCATCCTTTGACTGCCACGCATATAGAAGTACATTCCTTGGGTCATTGGGTCCACATTTATGGGAAAGCTATCCAGAACCTTGAAATCTCAGGCATCAGATGCTGACAAACCCCCAGAGTTTGCCCTCAAGGATCTCTAGGTTGGGTCACTTTTAGAACTGGATTGCTCTTAGAACCCAGAGGGGGACAGTCCTCTAGTAGTGTCCCCTGGGAGAGGCATCATTGGCTTGAAGGTGCCTAGATGGTGTGGGGAGCCTGTACAATGCTTAGTTCCCAGGACTCCTGTCTTCTCCCCTCCGTGGAGACTGGCTTTCCTCAGAGCACAGGATGAGGACCTAGCATCCCCTGCTGGGTGACCATGATACCTTGGTCAAGTAGAAGGTACCTGGAGACACAGTGTGGTAAGATTACAGCAAGCAGGAGGTCTCTGTGCTTCTGGACTGATTGCTGGTTACTGCATTGGAGTCAGTGGGTACCACACACCTGTCAGTTCATTGAGCTGAATCATCGAGTGTGGGAGTGGCGGAGTCCATTCTGCTACAAATGGGATGATTGTCCTCTGTGCTGTCAGACATTGAGAGTGGCAGCCAGTGGACTGCTTGAGAGTCCGCGCATTTTGCTGACTGGACTATGACTCGGAATCTCACGACATCTCCATTTGGTTTCTGAGGCTGTGTTTCCTTCACTGCATGTGGTGTGGCTCTTCCTATGTTTACATGATGCTTAAGTGGGTTGGTTCTCACTTCAGCAAGTGACCCTTCATTTGATTAAAACACAGATCCCTACTAAATTAAGGATATGGGAAACAGAGACCACACAGACACGTCCCTATTTGCATTGCAGCGGTGTATTTTTTGTCTACAAAGTCCAGGCTCAAGAATGATGTGGCTGAGTTATAGGAAAAATAATCACAAAAACCTGTTAAGACTCTTATTAAAAGTTTTAAGCAAGTTTGCAGTTTTGTCCTGAGCTGAACTAAAAGCTTACTTTGCTGTGTGTGGACCCTGGCAGCACCTTGGGGCACATCAGTTAGGGCTTTCATAATGCAACTGAATTATTTCATTTTCATGTTTCATTATCTCAACATGAGGAGGGATCTGAGGCTAGAGATGGAGATGGCTGTGGGACATCCAGGATTAGAACTCAGTGCTCCACGTTCCCTGCTTCCCTTTGTTCTTGGCTTTGCTCTCCCATGCTGCTCCCCTTGCATAGCCCCTGTGACCTGCCCCCTGGCCCCCTCATTCCGTGTAGCGCCTCTGCATTTTGCTTAGCTGATGCTTAATTTATTCATCCTGCCAGCCAGTCATTGTTCTGATCACGATATATTAGGATGATTAATTTCCACGGATTGAGAGAAATCACTTGCTTTCCATGTGTAGGTGGGGAAACAGAGCCACAGAGAAGCTAAGTGCTTGATGTGTGTTCATGCAGTGTTGTGGAAGTGGGGAGCAGGGCTTGGGTCTGCCTTGTGAGACTCACGACTGTCAGTTCACCCAGAACCTGGACCTCTTAGTCTTTACCAAGGCCGTCTATTCTTGTGTACAGTGCTGTAGCCAGTGCAGCGTATGGAGTGCAGCAGAGCACGGGGCAGAAAGCCTTTTGGTGGTGTGTGGCCTCAGCCGACCCACTGTTTTATTCTGCCTTAGTTCAGCTGGCATCTCCCTGGCATCTCAGCTCCAGACTGTTTTGTATGCAATGCAATGGTTTTCTGTCTCTGTCTCTCTATCTCTGTCTCTGTCTCTCTCTCCTTTTTTCTCTTTCTTCTTTCTGTGTTTCTTTTTTTCTACTTACCATTGTCATAGTACCTTACTATTCCTATTTGTCTGATCCATCTGTCTCTCACGTCCCTTTCCTCTATATAGCCTGGTTTTCTCAGCCTCTCTATTCTCTTTCTTTTCCCCTTTTCTCTCTCCCATGCTCCATGCATCTTGTCCTGTGTATTTCCTTAGCCCTATGTCTTATCTCTGTATCTGTGTATGTCTGTATGTCTCTATGTTTCTTTGGCTCAGTCCTCAGTCTTCTTCTTACTCTGTCTCTTTGTCTCTGCCACTCTCTCTTAAGATCTTTTGCTGTTGTCCTTTTCTTGACGTGTCCGTGTCTCTGTACCCCCCCCCCATAGCCCCTCCCCCTGACCTCCTTCTTGTCTTTGACTTGTCCTCTACCTCAGTGTCTGGCTATCTTATCTCATGTCTTTCAGCCTCCTCCTCCTCCCCCACTTTCTTCATCTGTCCTCTCATGTACTTGTTGCCTGGGGCATCTGTGGTTGAGATGAGATGCAGACTACTTAGCTCTACTGAGCTGCCGAGACCCAGGTGTCCAGCCAGGTCCTGCCTGTCTTCGAGCTACATCTGGGAGAACTCTGGGCTCTGGACTTTCTTCAGCCTGATCTTCAGATGTGAAGACATTATAAATAGAGGGCTGGGACATAGGTAGAGCCTTCTGCTTTGAGACAGAAATTGTAGATCCCTGCCTGGTCATCAGTCCCACCCTTGCCCTTAGTACTGGGGAGGGCCCAAGTGGCCAGGTGATATTTATCATGGAGAGCATTCTGCACTGGAAGTCAGTAGTTCCTGCTTTTTTTCCTGTTTCCATCACATGGTTCTGTGCTTGGGACTTTAAACACAGGCATACCCTAGCTAGAGAGGAGGGGGTGAGGCCCATGGGCACTAACACTCTGATAACTCATTCAACCTAGGCATCAAGGCAGCTCAGCATGTTGCTCTGGGACCCTACCCAGGCCCCTGCGTTAGTGGAAATAGGATGAGGATTTAGGGTCAGGAAGTCCCAGAATTGCTTCCACTTCCACATATTTAGCTTGATCAAATAGCTTCTAAACTCTGAGCCTTGGTTTTCTCATTTGTCTGTTCTCAAATCTGCCAACATCACAAGGGTTAGGAAGGAGCTATTGCATAATAACAAATGCAGAAACCACAGGCAGAGAGAAAATATGCAGACATTACTTCTGCCCATGGCCTGAGCTTCCTAAGATGTGGAGGCTTTGTAACAGAATTTCCACATAGCATTTTAAAGTAGAAATCAAATCAATGCTCAACACATGCCAAATAATTTCTAGAAGATAGAAAACACCTGTGATGTAACATTTGTATTGGTGCAAATGAAAAGAAATTAGCCTGGTGCAAAAGCTAGCTTACTGGAACACCCTCAAAGTTCAAGGCAATAGGTTTGCGGGGCACTGGGGTAGCTGCAAGTGATGAACTAGGGTGTAGCACTTGGGAAGCTCCACCATCTCTCCTACTTCACAAAGGCAGGAAAAGCATCAGTGTTTGTGTTCGCCTCCCCATTCCCCCCACCCCCCAGCCTGCCCTGCCCCTGCCAGGAGAGGAGCATTCCTCAGTTAGCCAACAGTCCTCAGAGCAGTGGGGCAGCCTTCTCCTGGAGAAAGCCCCTTCTGTCCTGCAGTCACAGAGGTAGGCTGTGGCCACCAGAGGTCACCAGAATTGAGTTCCTTAGCAGCTTCAGAGACCAGCACCAATCTTCACTCTCATGTCCAAAGCCAACTTCTTGAAGGAAGGAGGTACCAGTGTTAAGGAAACAAAACAAAAACAAACAAAACCAATGAAAGAAAATAAAGTACGATTTGGAAAATAAAGCCATAGGGAAACAGGAGAGTCCAGAGTAATCTTCATGTGTTTCTGCAACTTAGTGTCACCTGGAGCTGTACCATGAGATTCTAGGCTGGGCCTGTGGGGACACAACAGTGTGGAGAATGGGCCAGCCTGTAAATAGAATAATAAATCCAAATTGAATTAGGGGAGATGAGGCAGAGGAAAACGAGCGAACCCTGGAGCAGAATAGGGCATCTAATTAGCTGAAGAGGTCAAGGAAGTGAATTGAAGCTGAGCCTTAAGGGAGCTGGGCAACCAGCGGAAACAAAAGCTAGTGGACATGGGAAAGAAGGAAGCCATGCCAGCTGAGGTACGCCGAGAAGATCCTTATATTAGCACTTAATGACCATGGTAGAGTGTCTTCTTTCTTCTCTCACCTGAACCCTCACAGGTCTTCTGGGTGGTGACTCCAGGTGAGGATACCAGGCACCAGGACACTCATATAGGGAACACGTTGATTTCCATGGACTGCAGCTAAAGGAAGCCAGCAGGAGGCAGAGAGAAGGATGGCACATCTCACTGATTCATCAGTGTCTCGGGGGAGGGATTATTATTCCCACAAAGTACAGGGAGGTACTAGATGGACTAAGAGATTCCAATCCACTGCACATAGATATGAGCAGGTGGGGGTGGGGATTAGATAGATGGGTGGATGCAGGCTTCTGTTGGCTGGAGGTCAGTTCTTAGGTCTATTCTAAAGGCTGGGAGCCTGGTGGATGAGTGGAAAATACACACAGCGTGCCTGACATTTTACCAACTATGCTACAAATACCGCATATCTATTTCTTTTACTCACATAGAGCTCCACATGATGAGAGTATACTACCACTGGGTCACACAAGGATAGTGAGGTTCACTGATGAGCTTTGGCCCAATAACGCCTTTTTCATCCGTCCTTGAGCTATCCTGTGTGATGAGCTCAGCTCTCCTGTATATGGAGGAGCCTGATGGAGAGCGGGAATCTGAGCATGCTTAGAGACTCAGGACCCAGATTGTCCTTCCTTTCTGTGACAGTGACCACAGGGTGTCCAGTCAGCTGTTTCTTGTTCATTCTTCATTTTTTCATTTGCCTTCTTTGCCAGGGGGAGCGAGGCCTGGATGGATTCCCTGGGAAGCCTGGAGAGAGCGGAGCTCAGGTAGGTGGGTGCTGGGGCTGGTAGGCCATAGTCCTTGTGACAGGAGTGAATGAACCTCAGTACCAACCTCAGCTTTTTTCCTGCTCAGTGGGGGCAACATTAGTGCAGGGCCCAGGACCTCAACTGTGTTGATTCTGTAAACTGCAGGGACTCCAATCATCACACTGCTATGCCTCCATTCTACCTTGGGTAATAAGATACATTGTCATAGTGTAAAGCCCTTGGGTGATGTGCATATCTTGAGGGGTGAGCATTCAGGGGTACTGCTTGCAACACACCTCCAGAAGAACTGATTAGAAGCAGCCCAAATGCTCAGCAAGAAGAATGGGTTGAATACAGCAGGCTGCCCTGATGTAGATGAAGGAGGCGGGGCCATGTATAGTAGGATGTATTGATATGGATGAAGGAGATGGAAGTGTGGAATCCATGAAGAGATCCTGACTGTACTGTCCTGGACCCAGGGATCATTCATGAGAAGGTGCATCTGTGGCTTAGGCTCTGGGAGGATAAACTGGAAAGTGGAGACTGCTGAGCAGAAGGATGTGAGAGTGCGGGGCACAGATGGCTACATTTCGGTGGACTACAATAAATTCTCTTTTCATTCCATCTCCTGGTGGATGGCCACGGCTAGTCCAGCTCTCCTGCGAGTCCTTTCACTTCCTGAGGAGCATACCACAGGAGCAGAAAGAGCAGGTCTAGGTCTTGCCTCCCTTCCCTCGTGGCTGGTGTGCAGGTTTACTCTTTCCTGTGGGCCTCTGTCAGAAGGAACCACTATGTGAGGACCTGAAGAACAGTAGCCGTATGTCTATGTCTTTGGCATCTCATTTGCTACCTTTCTGGGCCTCAGTTTCCCCGTGGCAGCTTTCTAGTCCTGGCCTAAGTATAGGCCAACTCTCTCACCACCCAGACCCAGGACCTCTAAGCATTTTCAAAGGACTCCATCAGACTCTGTCCTCTGCCATCTGGCCCAAGGCAAATCTAGGTTGTTTATGCCTCTGGCTTGTGAAGTCTTTTCTATGCCACCCCCATCTTCACACAAAAGGTGCCAGGCCTCCTGTGCTTTCTCCACTGTGGTGTCCTGTTACAATACCACCATGATCCCAAAAATGGCAACATGGCGATGCAGGATTTAGATTTCCAGAAGAAAGGAAGCTAGCTGGGAAGCCTGCTGTCAGGGAACCTGGGCTTCTGAGGAGAACCCAACCCCTGTTCAAGCTACACTTTCCTCAGTGCCCCACTTCTACACTCATCTCTGTACACCCCTGGGACCTGCCATAATCCACCTTTGCTTATTTTCCTCCAGGGAAGACCTGGACCTCCTGGTGCAGCAGGGCTGCAGGGAGAGAAGGTAAGCAAGCAGGAACCTGGGGGGAGGGGCACACTGAGCTCCAGGAAGAGGGTGCGCACAGAGGAGGCTCACAGAGCGGTGAGAACTCCCAAGTCATTTCTTCCTGTTGTGTTTGAGTTGTTTTCCTAACTCAATAATACATGCCCATGAAAAATAAATCCCAAACGAAAACACTACATAATATCCAGATATACTCAAACCTTTTGCTGTTTAAAATGGTGTGTGGACTAAGGAATGCCACGAAGAAGTAAAAATAATCATCTTAAAACGCCTTTGTACTACTTCATACTCTTCTGTCTTTGTTTCTCTCTTCCTGACTGTGTTACAAATGGTTTGTGTCATTTCTGAAAACCCTAGCCACCGGTATCCCTTTACACCGGCTTAGCTCAGTAAATGCAGTCCTTAGAACTTTGTGCCTCAGCTGAAAGGGCTGCAGGTAAGGTTCTTTCCAGGATGTGCAGTGGCGATGAAGATGAGTGCAAAGAGAATAACCTGGCCAAGCATTGCAGTCTGAAAGCAAAAGTGAAGGGCGTGGGTGTGGGTTTGGTTCCCCAGAGGGAAGGATGATGGCTACACTTGTGGGACTACCATAGAGGGTATTCTTACCGAAGCCTAGAGGGACTTTGAAGAAATCAGACAGTGGCCCAGACAGCAGTGGATGAAAAGTCTGGTGTGGGGTTGGACGCAGTGTAGTGGTGCTGTGGTTGCCTGGTTGCCTTGGAGCAACCTTGCGTCATCTCTGCTTCTCACAGTGACTCTAGCAGGAGGCAGGTAGTCTTCTTGGGGCAGACAGGTTCTCTGCAAATAGTTAAAGTGAAAGAAGGGGTTTCCTGGAATGCTTTGCAGAAGCACCTGGTGTGTGCAGTTAGCATGGCAAATCAATTCGTGAGTCAATCAATAGAAAGTAGGGGCAAAAAGCCTCCAGTGAGGGACAGGACTGCACAAGGGTACCCCTGTTGCTCAACTCTGCTTTATTTCCAGCTGAGTTAACTTTTCTCCTCTGCTGGGGTGGTTTGTTTTGTTTACAATTGAGATTTATATTGCTGTATTTTTCCAGGATTAGGATTTTAATATACTCTTACAAGAATGTAATATCCTAGAATAAATTACTTGTTCAAGTCAGTATGACTGAACGATGCTTGTTGTGCAAGCCTGTTTTGTGTGTGTGTGTGTGTGTGTGTGTGTGTGTGTGTGTGTGTGTGTGTGTGTGTGTGTGTGTGTGTGTGTTGCCTGAGTTATCACTTCTCATGGCAAATGTAAAGGTGGAAGTCCAGGTCACAGGTCATCACATTACTTGGGGCATTCATAGAGAAAATTACAAATCAGCCAGGCTCAAATGGTCTAGTGCCTCTCATCTCATTATGAGAGAGTAAATTTAAGATTTTAAGACCTTCGCACGCCTTTAATCCCAGCACTCGGGAGGCAGAGGCAGGTGGATCGCTGTGAGTTCGAGGCCAGCCTGGTCTACAAAGTGAGTCCAGGACAGCCAAGGCTACACAGAGAAACCCTGTCTCGAAAAACAAAAACAAAAACAAAAAACAAACAAACAAAAAAAGATTTTAAGACCTTTACTGTCTCACAATCATTGAGAAACCAATTGGAACCATAGTGATGAGCTTTTTACAGATAAAGAGACAGAGACACAGAGACTAGTAATATTATTTTGCCCAGGACCTGACAATAAATTTTATTAAATCCACATGACCATCCAAGATGCTCTGTAATACATGTCAGAGAATCTTAGGTTGTGTTGAAAATTGTACTAGGTCATCTCCACTGTATCAGTCATTTATTACCATATAACAAATTACTCCAATCCCTCCTAGCGTAACAGCAAGCATACAAGATTTCATGGTATTTCACAGCAATAATCTAGACATACATATTGTCCTAGCTTAAGAGGTCTCCTGGGATGGGCTCTGGTTCTGTGAAGGGCCCCCTGGGGCTGTAGAATCTACTCCCATAGTTGCGTATGTGGTCATTGGTGGACCCAGTTCCTCTCTTTTTGGGTTACATGGCTTCTCCACAGTCTGTTCACAGTGGAGATTCCTTCCCAGAGCACATGGCCTGAATAAAGTGAAATGAATAACAACCAATGTACCCAGTAGAAGCCACAGCCCTTCTTAGAATCTCAATATGGAAATTACATGACATCCTTCTGTTCCTGCTATTGGACACTTAGAAACCATGATACTGTGAAGATCCCTGCACTGTGTACGAATATTTGAATGTAGGGGTCCTCCTAGAGGTTAGTTGCCCCAGGAGCTAAATCAATCACTAACAAAATGGATCATTTCATATGATTGAAAATATGACTTTAGAAAAGATTTGAATATATTCACTATTAAATTCTTGACCTTGAACAATCTGCATTTCTGTGCTTCAGTTTTTCACCTCTAAGAGAGAAAAAAAATGTTAACTCAGAAACAGACTTCATCTGTATCAGGTCCTTAGAGAATGGCATGGCCAATAGAAACTGCCCAATAACTACTGGTTATGTTTACACAATTGTTATGGATGAATAGCAGGATATTATTTTACTCGATGAAAATTGAGTGTACCAAAGGATTTTTATCTCATTATGAGCTGCAAGTGATTAGAACATGTATTGATTTATTCATGACTAGTATTGACACTTGCTTTTGTTTAGTCATGTTAATGACAAGCTATGTCTTCTCAGGATGAGTCCCAGAGATTCAACATTCAGCCATTTATAATTTTCCCCATCCGTATGTATGTAGGGCATCCACACAAATTACAACACAAGTATGTGCTATACTGTAGTTTTACGTAAACTGGACACAAGCTATGGTAATTTGTGAAGAGGGAAGCTCAGTTGAAAACATGTCCCTATCAGATTGGCTTGTTGGCAAGCCTATGGGGCATTTAATGATTGATATGAGAGGACCCAGCTCATTGTGAGTGGTACCAACCTCTAGGGTGGTAGTCCTGAGTGCTATAAGCAGGCTGAGTGAGCCATGAGAAACAAACCATTAAGCAGCACTCCTCCACGGCCTTTGTATCAGTTCCTGACTCTTTTTTCTACCTTGAGTTTTTGCCTTGATTTCCTTTTGATAATGGACTGTGATATGAAGAGTAAGTGGAATAAGCCACTTCCTTTTCTAGTTGTTTTTGGCCACGGTGTTTCATCGCAGCAATGGAAACCCTAACTGTGACTAGCTATGCCCAACTGCATGTTACCAAAGGACTAATAAAGCTTGTGGAGGTGTAGAGTGAATAGAACCAGCTCAGAGAAGTTAAATAGCCACAGAGAAATGCAGATGAAGTATTTGAGCTAGAGCCTGAGTTTGTGGGGGCATGTATGTTCATGAGTACTTGTTATAAAGATTGTGTGTGTGTGTGTGTGTGTGTGTGTGTGTGTGTGTGTGTGTGTGTGTGTGTTTTCCCATTCTGTGGTTTCTCAGAGAAAATAAGGATTCCTACTAGGCAGAATTCAATCATTATAGTAAGAGACAAAAATGAAGGCAAAGCAAGAAAAACTGTCACTCAGGTATTTTTAGATTTTTTAAAAATTTAGTTTTAAAATTAGCTTGTAAAGTTGCAGGTTTCCTGATGTGATTTATGAAAATCTTTTGACATAGAAAAGAGCAATTGAGGGGCAGGGAAGCTGTTCAGTGGATCAAGCAGTGTAGCCCCATTTAAAATAAGAAATAGACTGGTGTGGTGCCCTGCCTGTAACCTGGTATCTGATAGGTGGAAAGTCAGAGACAGGAGGTCCTCAGGACAAATTGACCAAGTAAGACTGTAGAAGGATTACTAATGTGTTTCGATGCATTAGTATAGTGGCCGTTTATCTTTATCCAGCTATTTACCCAAGTAGTGACATCTGGAGACTGTGATTTATTTAATTAGCCTTGAGCTCAGCACTGAGCAATAATTACGCCATCCTAAATCTCTGAGTTAGTGTAGTATCCTCCCAGACAAATTTCCCACCATACTTGAATTTTTAGTCATCTCCTGGCTGCAGTTCACTTCTCCTCATGCTTCCTGGATCTGTCTTCATGGCTCAACTCTTACTTCCTCTCTCGTTCTCCTTCCTCTGGCTGGATGGGGTGCCCCACCCTAGTCTGTCTGTTCAGTATTGGCTTGTCAGCATTTTATTAGAGAACAAATGGTGGGCATCTTTATACTAACTTGAGAAAGGATATACTTAGAATAAACATTACAGTGTTGTGCCTGGATTGAAACCAGGTAGTAGGATAGAGAAATCAGAATTAAATGAACAAGGCTAAACTATACACTGCAAAAGAACATTGTGCCAACATGGGATAACCAAACTGATGAGCTCTGTGCTCAGCTAGACATCCTGCCTCATTAAGTCGTGATTCAGGGAAACACTTGATATTAACCTCTGGCACTCACATGCACAGATGAACATGTACCCTCCATACACATGGAAACAAACATGCACATGAGAAACAGATCAGAGAGCAACTGGGGTTTTCAGAAGTGCACTTGGTGACGTACACAAATAATGGTGACTATTACTTTTTTCAGGCAGAGTGTGCTATGGTGGGATTGGGCAGACAAGAAGCACTTGTGGACTCAAACCGTTTGGACTGAAAGGGAGGGCCTGAAGGCAGAGCAGATAGGGAGTGTGATTCATCAATTGAACATACCCCCAAATGCAGTAGACAATAGCAAGTATCCCCAGACTCACTAGTTATTCCTGCTTAGCCTTGAGATGTAGTAGGCTTTCATCTTTGTTCAGGGCCCCATTAATTCATCTGCTCATTTATTCTGTAATGCTTTAGACTGCTTGAACAGGCCTGTAGGTAAAAGAAAAGTGATCCTCCTAGGGGTCTTCGCTAGATGCAGTGTCTTTGCCTTAGCTATCTGACACTGGAGTCATGGAATCAAGAGTTTTGTATTGCCACAGTTGATATATATGTCATGTAGAAATGAGGTGTAGTTCATGGCCTGGGCATCCTGATAGAACCAGAGCCAACATAGCCCAGGTGACCCATACATGAAAGAAGAGAAGGCATCACACGGTATATGATGATGATGAAAGCGTGTGGGAATCCTCGCAGCATTTTCTTAGTACTCATTTGGTAGGTGCTGACCACGTGCTAAATCATGAACTTGGCACAAGGGCCCCTGCAAAGGTGGAAATCACTGCTGTTGTGGTGTCCAGTGCAGATCCTTCCACATCTGGTATCCCCAGAATGGCAGTCCAGTGCTATTAATGAAACAGTGTATAGACGTGACAAATTTCACAGAACAGCCAGTTAGACGTGGACACTGGCAAGAGAGAAAAAAAAAATCTCATGCCTTTCAGTAGCCCATGAGCTTGACAGTGAGATAAGAGTCAGATGCAAGAGCTTCTAGAATAGTCAGAGGTAGGAAGAGGTCCAGGCATGATGATGGTGGTGATGATATGTGTGATGGAAAACAGAGATCTTCTCAGTCTTCAGGATAAACAGGGGCATGAGAAAAGGGAAAAGAAGAATATAACAATAGTAACTGGTGATGTGCTTTCTGCAGGGAGATGTGGGGCCTGCAGGACCCCCTGGTGTTCCAGGCTCTGTGGTGAGTCACTGATGGTGGGACCCATGCACTAATATGGTCATGGAGTTGGGTCACTGGAAGAGTGCTGACCTCTAGGCATAGAGCAGAACTCATTTGATGATGGGACTTGGGTGGAGATCTACAAGCAGTTAGGGGTTGCCAAGGGAGGGATGTAATCAGGGGTATGTATACACACACACACACACACACACACACACACACACAAACATATGCATGAAAAAAGTCACGATGAAACCCATTGTTATGTGTTCTTAATGTGTGCCATTTAAAACCTTGAATAGAAAGAGCATTCAACATCAAACATCAGATCATGTTTGAGAAGAGTGGGAAAGCACTGCATCGTGGCATGTGCAGTGGATACCTGGGGTGGGGCCTGGGAGTCTCATTGCTATTGAGGAAATTACTCTTTTGCTAACTCCTGTTTATCTCTCAGGTGCAGAGAGAGGGCCTGAAGGGAGAGAAGGTATGGGGAACAGATCTTTCGATTAGGGTTTAAGCTGTAGCAGAAGAAAGGCCACAGCTGTGGGGTTGGTCTCAGGGATCCTTTCAGGGATGTGTCCTGTTGGCTTCTACCCAGGAGTCAAATGCCAGCACCTATGCCTGTGGGGCCTTCTGGGTGCGAGGGAAGTAAGTTCTTATCTCTGAAGGGCCATTGGGTGGTGGTGGCCCTGATCATGTAGAGAGGAAGATGATGACTAATGCCTGTTTGTTTGCCCTTTCAGGGAGCCCCCGGGCCAAGAGGTCACCAAGGCCTATCTGGGCCTCCAGGAGCACCTGTAAGTCACTCCTCCCCAATGGTGGGTGTGTCTTAATACATATACACCTGTAAATGTATATTCTATCCTGTGACTGAATAGAGAATTATTTCAGAAGCCTTGCTGCCACTCTGGGAGTAGATACTATGGTTAAGTAGCATTGCTGCTGGCACAAAATCAAGTACAGATATCGTGCAGCCTGCATTCAGAGCCCATTGTCCGCAACAGGCCGTGATCAGGTACTCCTGGTGTGTCAGTTCCTGTTCAGATCAGACATCAAATGCCAGTTGAACCACTTCCCGCATATTTACTTTCCCCACCTCTCCAATTAGCCCTGACTGTGGTGAGGAGGCTCTGTGCATACAGCTATTGATTTCTGCCTCTGTTAAGAACCTAATGATGTGAAAAATAACCATTTGCAAGGAGGACATGAAGGGTCCCTGGGATCATTTATGGTGAGAGTTCATATCGTAAGGACAAGTAATAAAAATGTAGTGAACTCCATGGGGGTAATTTTAAAAAGTAATTTTCTAAGGATGGAGGATTAAATTTGCATTTCCATGCAACATGATTCTGATTCTTTTGCATTGTTGTATTTTATTGAGGGAAATGGAGCCACTGCATCGATAAATTGATGCACCCTGAGCTTTAGGTCCTGTTCATCATTAGGACACTGTGGCAAGGGGTGGAAAATAAAGGAAACCTACATAGTATTTTATTTCAATGTAATTAGAATAATTTAATATCAAACCTTTGGGGTCGATAAAGCTATCTTATGCTGTACCATTCCAAGTCTCATCTCCTCAGAGCTATCTATATGGCTTAATTGTAATCTTTGAGAGAATTGAGTTCCGTGTGTGTATAAATGTACACTCTAGATACACTATTGGAAAATAATGAATTTCTATACATATCTGCAGAAGTGAAGGAGTTGGTGTGGTGGTGGTGGTTGGCTGCCTTGAAAAGCTATTAAGAAGCAAAACAAAAAATCGAAGCTGGTGTCTGTCTATGTAGCCTGGGGGCTTTTCATTGTCAAGTGTGTAAGGGAGAAGGCCTGGAAGCCTCCCTAAGCTGCTGGGAGAACTGTCCGTGGTACTGAAGATGCTCTCCATGCTGCGCACTCTTGTCATTGTAGAGGAGGACTTTATACAGTACAAGGTGTTGATAATGAAATTACATTAGTCCGAGGTCGAGAAGCACTCAGGAAAAAAGGCTTTGTTAAAAGGGAACACGATTTTCGGACTACACTTTTTTAAATTTAAAAAAATGTTTTCATACAATGTATTTTTTAAATTACATGTATCACTGTATACATGTAATTTACCTTCTTCCTTCATTTTTATTACCTTTGATTTTGTACAATATATTCTGAACATGTTCCTTTCCCTCCTGCAGCTCCTCCCAGACCCTTCTGACTCACCTAACTTTCTTTCTCTCAATAAACAACAAAATGAAAAAAAAAAATCAGACAGTCAAACTAATTTAAAAAAAATACCAGAATGTAACAAAAAGTACACACTCACACACACACACCAAACAAACAAATACCCTCAACCCACCTTCTCCAAATTCATGAAGTCTCTTTTGTGTTTGTTGAGTGCTCCTGGGCATAGGGCCTACACTACAGTATGGTTGATAGACCCAGGGACACTATATAGGAGAAACCTGATTTTACTTTCCCCAGAAGACATCAATTGCAAATAGATTCTTCCTTGGAGCTGTAGCCTTGTGTCCACTTCTTTTCTTAGTGCTAAGATCTTATCTGGTTTCAACCTGTGAGGTCTTCAGCATGTCGTCACCATCTCTTTGAGTTTGTGTGTGCATCAGTCCTATTGTGTCCGGAAGACACTGTTTCCTTGGAGTCTTCCCCCACCTCTAGATCTTATAAAATTTCTGCCTCCTCTTCCACATAGAAGTCTTGGGAGAAGGAATTTGATGAAGGCATCCCTTTTAGGACTGAGTCTCCCACTGTCTGTTTTGTACAGTAGTGGATCTCTGCGTTAACTCCCATCTGTTGCAAGAAGATTCTCTATTGAAAGTTAAACGATGTTATGATCAGTGGCTATGGGAAATATGGCATTAGGAGTCACTTTATTGCTGTGCTTAGACTAAACTTCTTAAAGCCATGATCAGTATTTTTTTTTCTATATTGGAATCCACAATGTGTGTCACATGATGGGAACTTAATGCATACTGGTGGGGGTGGGGAGATGTCCTTGCCAGTGGACTCAGGAGAATATTACAGTGGGAAATGACTGAAGTGGATAAAGAACAGGGCGAACATGGAAGAAGTCAAAGGATTGCACAATCTATGGTGTCCTTCTAAATGTAGATTTCCATCTTTGCTAACAGTACCAGATGACTCTAATACTCAACAGATTCATCTCTAATTTGAAAACTGTCATTGTCGTCACTCCTATCGCTAGTCCTGCTGTGAGGGTTAAGTGGACTGATGATCAAGTTCAGCATGGATTTCAACCCGCATCATTACTTCCTTTTGAATTCCAAGAGGCATCTACCTCAAAGCCTATCCACAGAGCAATTGCTTCTTTAAAAAAATTTTTCCTACTATTTAATCACTTTACATCCTAATCTCTCAGCCCCTTTACTTCTCTCCTTCCAGTCTTTCCCCACCCCCTTTTCTCCATTTCCCCTCTCCTTCCTCCCAATTGGTACCAATCCACCCTGCTATCTCAAGTCACTGCAGGACTAAGCACTTTCTTCTCCCACCTGTGAATGACAAGGCAGCTAAGCAATGGGAAAGTGACCCAGTAGAAGGTAGCAGATTCAGAGACAGCCCCTACTCCTACTGTTAGGGGACCCACATGATGACCATGCTGCACATTAGCTACATATGTATCCTGGGTCTAAGTTCTGTCCATGCAAGCTCTTTGGTTGGTGGTTCAGCCTCTGTGGGCCCAAGTTAGATTACTCTGTAGGTTTTCTTGTGGTGTCCTTGCATAAAGTCGGCACCTCCTGTAACCAGGTGTGAATCCCAGTGGAGGGAGAGGGACACCAACCCACACATAAAACCTTTGACCCCAAAAATGTCTTGTCCACAAGAAGCGTAATGGCAAAGGTGGAACAGAGATTGAGGGAAATGGCAAACAAGTAACTGGCCCAGCTTGAGACCCACCCCTTGGGAGAGGGCAGACCACAGTCACTATTAATGATACACTGCTATCCTTGGAGACAGGAGTCTAGCATAATTGTCTTCTGAAAGGCTTTGTCTGGTAGCTGATGGAGACAGATGCAGAAACCCAAGGCTAAGCAAAGGGCCAAGCCTGGGGAGTGCTGTGGAAGAGTGGGAGGAAGGATAGGGGGAGCCAGAGGGGTCAAGGACACCACAAGAGCAGTTGCTTTTTAAATATTCATTGAATTGAACAAAACTCAGAAGCTGGCTTTAGAGACTTCAGTGGAAAAATAGAAAAAAATTTGAGTTTGTGCTCAGCAACTCTGGGGAGAGGAAAATATATCCTGTTCTCTAAATGGGAACAGCAGATGATACTCCGCATCTGAATGCTGGCATCATTTCTCCCTCTCCTGTGATGAAGCAGGTTCTGGTAATCTTACCAATGTGTCGCTAAGCCACCAAAGCACCTGCTCAGTGCTCAGCACCAGGCATTTCTCCATGCTTACAGCAGAGTAAATCCTGTGGGTCGCCCCTGCTCTTGTGCCCTGAGCTTAGCACATTTTTCTTATGAGGAAGGAGAATTTGTGCACGCCACTTCCACCATGCCATGGATACATTTACTTTTCCACTTATACAGTGTTATAGGAAGAATTGACCATGCCTCTAGATGTTGTCTGGTCATCAAAGAGTTACGCAACATTTGGCCATGGGGACAGTGCCTATGTGATGTTGATTATTTAAGACAAGAAGTCCAGAGAAGACATTTCTGAACAAAATCCACTAACTACCAAGAAGTTGTGACATCACCTCCACTGTGTAGAAGAAATGATCAGGCTTTGGCACTGTCCGCTGACCCCCACCCCAGAGCCCTCACAGCGGTCATAGCCATCAACCTTCTTTCACTAGTTGGCATGTACCTTTCCTAGAAGGCTTTATTTGTACCAACTTTATTTTTTTTTAAAGATTTATTTATTTTTACTTCATGTGCATGAGTGTGTGTCTGCATGGATGTAAGTGTACTGCATGTGTGCCTGGTGCCTGTCTGCAGAGGTCAGAAGAAAGAATGGGATCCCCTTGAACTTGTGCTATGGATGTCTGTGAGATACCACGTGGGTTATGGAAACGGAACCTAGCGTCTTTGCAAGAGCAACCAGTGCTCTTAACAACGGAACCATCATTTCAAACTGGTTTTTTATTACCTTTTATACTTACTGATTCCCAAGAGTCAGAAAATCCAAGCCAATTCCTTCTGAGGCAGCAAGATGTTAAGAATGGGCACTGACCTAAGGGTTAGACACTGTGGTTTAGATGATTCTTCCGTGTGCTTTATGCAAACTGCTAAGTTAGCCGGGAGGTTCCCACTGTGCTCTGCTGCAGTGTGTGACATTGCCCACGTATTCCCGGTTCAACATATTTGAAAAGCCCCAGTCTGTCTGGTATCTCCTAGAATAAATCGCAGAGCATGAATTGCTGCTTCTTTTCTAACCTCGTAATTTCCCGTTAGGATGCAGTGACATGTTCCTGTCCAGTGAGAGTGAGGGGACAGGGCATAATCCATGCCATGGAGCCCCACATGTAACATTCTCTCCTTCCTTTTTCGTTTTCTCTTCCAAAAGGGTCCAGAAGGCAGAGATGGACCACCTGGGCCTCAAGGTCTCCGGGTAAGTAAACCATGTCCCCTTTCGGATGCCCTGCTCTCCCACACTGGCCTCCATTGGAGAGGACTGAAGACCAGCCTCGGCCTCGGGAGCCTGCAGTGAATATTGAAAACTGAATGAATGGTCTCAGTTTGTTTATCTGATTAGCCGTGTTCATAGGGACACATACCCCTAAGAAATCAGAATTCCTGAGAGAAAGAAGCCAAGTAGGGGCTATAAGGCAGAGATAAGCAGGTAACCAGGGTAGCAGTAGCCAGAGGTTCTTACAGGAGGTTGTGTGGGAATGTAATTTTGAGAAAAAAATCTAAGAGAAAAATACAGACAAAAGGAACAGTGTGCCAGCATGTTACAACTTTTATTGAAAGATCTGTATCATTATAAAAAAAATTTTATCTCCTGGTATTCTATTTGATGTAATTAAGTTTAATTTATTAACTTTCTTCTTATGTAAAATTTTGCACACCTGGAATAATGTAAGGGGCTTTGTAGGAAGGATGCAGTGGCGTACACAAGCCAGGTACCCTGCTGGATGCTTCATGGCAAACTGGGCCAGGAACTCAGGGTTCAGCTGTGTCCCTGGTGCCTTGTAGAGTGCCTACACACCAACTAGACTCTAACTCTGAATCTGTGCTCATTTTCCTTGTTCCCACATGGAACTCTTTGCAGGGTAGTTACATCCAGTAGTGAGGCAGGCAGCTCCTGGCACAACGAGCTTCTTTGCACTGCTGTTTCTCATACAGAGGCCATGGAGCCACTGATCAGAGGGCATCACATCTGATGGAGGCAGTCTCTACCCTACTTAACGCCCCATTTATCCTGAAAATTGTGGAGGATGGTTTTGCATGCATGCCGTGGATTGACTGAGGGAGCTGGGCCCACAATACTCCGTGTCTTTCATCTTGAAATCACGTGTGACCCTTGTCACTCAACAGACTCTACCTTACAATTGTGTTTGAATTTAACCACCTTGAACCTCCAAGATTCTAAGAGAAGCTCATTTTAAAGTCCAGGGGAAATGTGGAAAGATATCTCCAAGGCACTATGGGCAGGAGACAAGAGAGTCACAGTCAGCATACTCAGCCATAACCCATTTCAATTTCACCTGTCAGACAAATGAAGCAGTCCCCACATCGCCTTCTCTTCTGTGTAGTAGAAGGAGCCTAGGCTTTGAAACAAGGATCTATGCTTGACCCCAAAGCTATGAGACCCTTGTATGCTACCTGGTCTTTGAAAACCTGTCGCTTTCTTACTACAGCAGTAAAGTCTCAAAATAGCCATAGTTGCTGTGAGAAAGGAAGCTCAGAACGGGAAGCAAATTGTCCCAGTGTTAAGTCTCTGAATGTGTTCACACACAATCTTAAGAGAAGGCAACCATGTTCACATGTTACGTAATGAATGTTTATGCTTCACTGGCATTGAACTTCTGCAGCTGCTGCATTCCCAGAGATAGATGTACATAAAGATGACTAGGAACAGTTTTTATTCACAATCTTGTATTTACTCACCAAGTGGAGAAACGGAAAAGAGAAGCAGCAGCTAGTTGAGATGTTGTGGGCTCAGAAGCAGCATCCTGGGACATTAGTCCCTGGCTGAGTTAGGAAAACCTGAGACTGAATGACTTACTCAAAACTTACTCAAAAAATTATTCAAAAATTCTACCTTTGCTTTCCTTACTTTTGACCTGTTATTTCCTTGTCATCAATTTCATTTGAAACATTACCAAAGCACTCCTAAATGTCAGGATGCACAGTCCAGCTGCATAAAGGAATAGAACAGATTTTTCTTAAAAACAAACATAGAGCTCGCAGACCAGGCCCTCACTTTATTACCTGGAACTTACTATGTGCACTTCCCAAATCACCTTTTGCCATGCTAAGAAGCACTTTGACTCCATGAGCCGCACCAAGCACATATGAAATGTGGGCTTGGCTTGGTCCGTACTTAACACAGCTTAAGGGACTTGGGAACTGAGCAGGTATATCGGTTTTTGAGATTGGCTGACCAGAACAAGGATACTCAGGGGGAAGCAAAAAGACGGAGAGGGTAGGGTAGAGCTGTGGCTCAAGTGGGGATGAGACATGAATTTAGCAAGCTCCATCTGTGTGCCAGGCCAGGCAATAGCTTCTGTGAATCAAGTCTAGACCCTTGTAGAACAGTTTCTCAGTGGACCCTAGGTATTCCTGCCCCGGACTACATACTGCTCCCAAGCCCACCTTACTTTTGCTGCGTCTCTCAGTGTACAGTGTATTCACATAGCTGGTGCTGAGCTCTGATGATGCACAGATGTTCTGCTGTCTCTTTCAGGATTTTCCCAAAAGATTTAGGGCTCCACCGTCTGATGCTCAAAGCCCTCCAAAGCTAAGCCTTGTTAGGTCTCCAGGGAGAGGGATAAAGATGCTGAGATATTCAAAGGAGAGGGGAAGCTCAGGTTAGAGGAGGCTGCTGAGCCTCCAGGGAGTGATGTGGGAGTGGGTGCTGTTGGGCCCAGCTTTGTAGTAAAAAGGCTGCTGAAGATGGTTACAGGACATAGAAAGTGTCCCATCGAGGTGACTACTATGATTTCTGTGCATTGATCACATCCAGCAGAGCTGTCTCCATTCGTGGGCATGAATCAGTTAAAACTCCAAAGAGCCATGGCCATGGTTTCTTGGCCCAGCCCTGCTGAAATGGGGACATTACACCTTCCATTCCCGCTTCCACCCCATTTCCTTGCTCTTTTTGGCCTTTTCTCCCTTATCTCACCCCAGCCTTATATCTTCCTCCTTTTCATTCTACTGTAAGTTCATCCTTTCAACAAGCATTTCTTCACCATCGACTGGCCATGTTGGTGGTCCCCTGAGGGTAACTTCACTCATGCTGCTGCTGTTCTGGCAGTCAGAGTGATGCAGACACAGCAGTTAGCATTTGAGCAGGTGATGCTGACAGGCCGCAAAGAGAACGAGACACTCAGGCAGGCTCTCAGGCAGTGAGGTGGCTGGCCAGGCTGACAGCCATGGAAAGGACACACCATGCAGAGGGAGCAGCCTTGTCTGAAGGGGGCAGGGTCTGCTTGGCATATTTAGGCAAAGCATCATTAGAGCCAGCAAGAATCTATCAGGGATATGAAGTAACAGAACCGGAGAACAGTTAGTATTCAGCCCTGGAGGCCATTGAAGGACTGTGGCTTTCGTTGTGCATTTAGTGTGGGGCAATCGGCTGCCTTCACTGTGTTCTGTTATAGAAAAATATGCAAAAGTTGAAAGAATAGCTAAATGAACCTCTATATCCCCGATATCCACTTCAACATTTATGAAGTAATTGAAGCGTCTGTTTTATTTATATCTACACTCAGCCTGCCCACCCTTGGGTTAGTTGGAAGCAATTCTTAGTTCCATAATTTGTATATGAATATTTCAGCACACTGTCTCCAAAAGATAAAGGGTTTTAAAGAGAAACCAGACTGTAATACCATTATACAACCCAAATCTGCTTGAAATTTCATCAGGTATTTACCCCAGTGCTCAACATGGTATGCTCTGTCTCCTCTGTGCCTGGATGTGTTTGCTCATCATGATGCTTCATCCCAGAAGAGCCAGCCTTGCATCCTGAATGCAGCCACCCATGTTTGGAGATGATTAGAGGGAGGAGGGGCCCCATCACTCAGGAGCTTCCTGCTAACCAAATGATAAAAATGGCAGCTCAGGCCAGAGCTGGAGACATAGAGGCAACAGAGGTTGCTGAGGTCCCAGCCTGGCCCAGATCACAGGCTGGGAAGTGTAGAGACTGGGTAAAAGGAAGAAGTTGTATCCTGAAGGGCCATTGTGTAGCACAGGGAAGCAATGAGGAAGACATTGCTACGAAGTACAGTAGGAGAACCAAGGGAGTGTCTCTTACCCTGCACCTCTAGTAACTTTCTTTTCTTTTCTTTTTAAATTTTTAATTTTATTAATTTATTCAGATTACAACTCAATTGTTATCCCATTGTATCCTCCTGTTCCTCCCTTCCTCCTGCTTTCACCCTACTCCCCTCCCCTTCTCCTGAAGCCAGAGGTTTCCTAGATTACTCATGTTGTTTCCCACGTGGCGGTGTCATGAGAGGACACCCTTCCAGTGGAGTACAGTGTTGCAGGCATAGAACCAATAGGAGGTAGAAACAGAGAGTTGGCCAGTCACTGTAGAACAGGACTGAGACCTAGCAATATTTTCTCTGTGTGTGTGTTTGTGTGTATACTCATTTATATGTGTGTTAGTGCGTGTGGGCATGTGCATGGAGACCAGAAGTCAATACCAAGCATTTTCTTTCCATGGTCTATACTGTTTCTTCCACTACGCTATTCAAGACAAGGCCTCCGCTGTTGGATTAGATAGAATGGAAGGCCCATGAGCTCCAGGAATCTGTCTTTTTCCTCTAGTGCTAGCTTACAGATGCTCCAGACTCAGGCCTTCGTGCTTATGTGTCAAACACTTGACCCACCGAGCCATCTCCCCATCCCAACTTCGTAAATTTTCTTTTCGTGTTTGTCATCTAGTTTTCACAAAGTACCATGGAGGTATGGTAGCTCAGCCTCAGTTGACTAACTAGGGATCCAAGAACTGAAGAAAATGTGTCAGAATTCCCCGCAGTTACCCAGACTCCAAGGTGAGGTTGATCAGAACCAGGTCTGCCTGGCTCCACCCTCTTTACAACTTGTACTTTAGGACATTCTGTGTATCCACAGCCTGGAGATCAAATCAGGAAGCTGTTTTCCCATCTATGAGCTCTTTGTGTGATCTGTGCCTCCTACTAACCAATCAGGCACATCCTGTGTAATACCCTGGATGTGCATCACTTTAATTGGTTTCCCTTGGCACTGAGGTCTCATGATGGCTGAACACCATTAGCCGCAGCAGCTAGCTCTGACTTCTTTCAGGTTTCAGAGAGCAACACAGGCTGACTTCTTGTCAGTGGCCGTCTGGGTGGCATTTGTTCTACTCTGCATTGTTACAACTTCCTGCCAGACCAGATGGGGCCACAGTGTTTGGGCCACAGGCTACTGTTTGATTCATTCCAGGACCTGGAGCCAGAGTTTTGTTAGGACATTCTAAGTAGTCCCTGAACAGCAGGTTTCAGATCCAAACAGTAGAAAATGATCATTCCTGACATTTGGAGGCATTGAGAAGAAGAGCTGAGCAAAAGTCCATAAGGCACACATTAGCTGACACACACAGCCAAGCCTTTTGTATGCTAATGGCTCTGCCAGTGGCTGTGTTAACACATCCTGGCTAGGAAGCATTTGCTGTTCAGAATTTATAGGCCTCTTCTCTCTCTCCAAGGGCAGACAGGCTGCTCTGGAAATAGCAGTTTTGCTCAACATTTGGCATCAAGAATCACTTGAAAAAGCTGCCCTTGTGATGAATTACAAATACCTATCCAGATATTATGCTGGGCTGCAGTTTGAAAGAGAAGAAAATTAAAATTTCAGGAAGCAGATCTACTGTTAGTAAAAATCACTCTTTATTACAGAAGAACCTGTCAAGTCCAGGAAGTGCATAGCAGCTGCTCCCTGCCTTCAGCTGAAGCTACCACAGCTGCTCAGGGCTTTGTGCCCAGCCCTTGAGATGCTAACTCATCCATTTGTGGGTGATAATGGGGAATGAATACCTCAAATGTGTTTCCCTATGTTGCCTGTAATTCTTATTATTGTTGGGCCTTCCTGCAAGAAGTGGCATTGCCCAGGGATGTTATTTTGACAAGTTGAAATGGAGAGGAGTGATTGCAGAGGAGGAAGTGTGGCCATGGTCTTGAAGGCCTAAATGGGTATGAAAGCTGTGATAAAAACTTCCAGCTGGTTCTGGTTTTTATCTGCTAACTATCTTGAGGGCCCAGAACAGTTTTAGGAAACTCATCTGGGAGTTTTAATACTGGATGCTGTTGGCAAGGAAGATAGAGTGTGTGGTTGTGGGATCTACAGGCCAAACAGCTCCAGTGTGGCTTATAGCCTGTGCTGGTTTAGAGGTGCAAAGCTTAGATCCAGCTTCTTTCCCCTTAGCAGGGTTGACCTGCTGCACAAGTGGCCCAAGCAAGTTCTGCGGGAGATGATCTCAGCAGCAGGGCAGCTGCTTCCCACAGCTGGTGACTACAGGAGGAAGAGAGCTCTGGGAGGCACCAAGTGGTCATAGGTGCTGAGATGTTGGTGGTGGTGTGCCCTCAGAGAACACATCTGGCCAGAGCACAGCTGCCTTTGTATTTCTCAGGATGATACCCCAACATGGATGATGAAGATTCTGCTCTTTCCATGAGAGAGGCAGCTTCATGATGCTAGTTTGAGGACACATTTCCCCAGCCTTCTCTGGCCTCTTGTCACACCCTTGCCTTTTCCCTCCATACTGAAAACCTAATGCTTGGGATGCTTGCTTTAGTTGGCAGATGTCTGCATTTCTCTTTTCTTGCCATAACCCTCCTACCTGCCATCATGTCTTGTATTAGTTTTCTGTTGCTTTGATAAAACACTATGATTGAGGGAACTTAGAGAAGAATTTACTCGGGTTTATGGCTCCAGAGCCTTGATATATATCAGGGCAGGGAAGCATGGCAGCAAAGGGCAGGCATGGTAGCAGGAGTGGGGAGCTCAGTGCACTGCACCTTTGGGAAGAAAGTGAGACTGTAAACTGTAATGCCAGCCTCCAGCAAGGCCACAGCCCCCTACTACTCCTCAGACAGCATCATCAGCTGGCCAACAGGTGCTCAACTATTTGAGCCCATGGGGAACACATCTTATTTAAGCCATTATGTTCGCCTGCCCTTCCAGACTGTTGTATTTCACATCCAGGCAAAGGACACTTTCTGATCCCACAGCTTTTACATAGCTCATTTTCATTTCATCCAAGTGCCTTGTCTTCCTAGTAATGTCAGTTCTAGTCAGCTGAGGAAGCGGAAGCCTCCCCATGGCCTCCCATCAGTGAGGGAGGCTCTTCTTCTTCCCCCGCCCTGGACAGGTGGGACGGCCTCTGTGTTATTCTGCTCAATCAACAGCCAGGTTTTCTCATCCTTCCTTCTCCTCTATGCTTCCTCCCAGGAACCATTCAGTGTTTCATTCCTATCAACTGAGGGGTGATGCTTGGGCTTGTCCTGCATCCATCTTGTTAATAACCAGTGACTTTCTGTGAAAACCCTGGGGAAGGAGGAAGGGGCATCTGTCCAGGTAGAACATTAAAGATGTCTATGTTCCATTCCCTCAGGACGAGGAGCAGAGAATGGGCTTTCTTCACAGTCACCAGAGCAGGGTCTGATGCAAAGGGGGTGTGGTTCTCCTCTTCCCTGGGGAAAGGGACTGGTGTCCACCAGCCCACTGAGGCAAGAGGGGCAGAGGACAAGACAAGACGCAGGGCTTGGAAGCCATGACAGAGATCGAACACTCCAGGAATCACTCCAGGAACTAGTTCAACTTTAATCAGGGAGAGAAAAAAGGCTATATAGCCTTTAGGGGAGTGGGGTTGGGGGCGGGGTTGTCCAGTATAGGTGTTCATAATTGGTTGACACCAAGCACTTTAAGGATGCTTGTTTAACTTTTGGCATATGAACAGAAACACAGTACTGAATTATCCTGTAGGCGCAGGGAGGGGAGAGCAACAGGGAGCTGTGTTGAGGGCCATACATCAAATGTGGTTAGGGGCATTCTCCAGATGGAGTCTCTGCATCTATATCAACAACAAAACATACACACAATGCGCAACACTTTTGTTTACTCTGCTTTGGAAATTTTGGACCATGTTTTATCTTTAATGCTACTTAAAGAGGTAGGAATAAAAGGCTGACTTCTTGGATCCCCAAAACATGAGCCTCCTTTGCTGATTTCACACTGAACCTCTGTTGGGTGCTCCTGGGGCTATAGCTCATTGTTGCCAGATATTTGACCACACTGTGAACCACAAGACTGTGTTGTTTACTGGAAAAACATGATTTTAGTTGTAGTATGGCTAGGCCCTAGCACACACCTTTAATCCAAGAGCTTTCTGCTTGAACAGGAATAAATAAAGTCAACCATAGTTCAAGAAGCAGAGCAAGCAACCAGTTGATTGGGAGTAAACATAGGCCAAAAAAAAAAAAAAAAAAAATAGAGGGAAAGAGGAATCAGGAGGATGGCTATAGTGACCCACAGGAAGTAGACAGGAGGGACGTTCAGCTTTTGTTTGTTTGTTTGAGACAGCATGGGGATGGAGGCTTGCTTCTTTGGGGACATTGTCTGAGGAGGAAGGTCAGCTGGGTGCTTTCTCTGTCTCTCTGAGCTAGCAGGCTTTCACCCCAATTTCTGGCTCTGGAGTCTTTATTGGTAAAAATCAAATAATTGAGATTTTGTTGAAAACAACAACCCATAAAGCAGAAAGGTCCAGTCACTGAGATAGGATGTCCCTGAGACAGCATTCCTTGGGCTTTCTGGGATGATACCTCACTGCTAACTTTGGCTTCTTTTCTTTACTCAGGGGAAGAAAGGTGAAGTGGGTCCACCAGGAACCCCTGGAGCACCGGGGCCACAGGTAAGGACTGCTTTACAGTTCCCCCTAAGCAACACTGCTTTCTCTGACTTAGTGACCTGGTAGCAGTTTTAGCTTGCAGCTGGCATCTTGGTCATCACCATCAGAGGATTAGAAGAAATACCAGCCAATCATCCTTTCTCTGGAAAAAGCAAACAAACAAATGAAAACCCCCAAACAACAAAAAAACCACAAAAAGCAAGCTAGACTCTTGATCATTTGGAACCCTGATTACATGTGTATGTGTGTGCACACAGTGACACACACATACAAATGCACACACACACATGTACACACACTACATGAAAGAAGTGGAACTATTTGGAAAGAGGAAAGGGACTGGAGGGAGCAGATTAGGAGACGGAAAGGGCAATGGGGGTAAATATGATCAAAGACATGATGCAGTTGAACAAAATTAAGAGCATGGTGTCCATCACTTTATTTAACAAATATACACTAATAGAATAAAAAGTTACACAAGCAAACAAACAAATAGAAAGCTAAAAAGGGTGGTCCTAAGCCATATTCCTCCTTCCATCTCTTGCTTGAAAAAGCTGAGATACATTGTGAGTTCAGTCAGATTAAGCTACTAAGTAAGTCACTGACTCAAAAAGACCAATAAGTCAAGATGGGATGAGACAAGAAGACGAAGTGGGGCTGGGTAGGATACAGTATCCGCCAATAGTCCTTATGGTGTGTGCCCCACTGTCCTGCCGGTTTTGTGTGCCTGGATGTGTTATGGAATTTACAATACTTCCTTTTATCCTGAGTTGAGTCAGAGGGAATTATGGTGCTTGCCAGTAGGTACTGGCTGGTATGCTGGGTGGGTCTCTGATGTCTGGCATAAAGCCTCCTTAAAACCAGCTGTGTGTCCAACAAGATACTCTGTTCCTCTGCCGTTCCCCTCTCTCTCTTCCTGACACTTGTCTCCCACCATTCCTGGGCTAGTCACCATCTTCTCCTGTGTTCATTTCCCCCTATGGTTCAATGATTCCTAGTCCAGCCTGTACCTCTAAGCACCTGCTGTATACTAGACTTCCCTATGGAGCTGTAAAACATAAGTGGCCAGAATCTGTCACCTAAGGACCAGCATGCTAGTGGAACAAGAAGAGACTTGGGCGGAGAAAGTATTTTTTGGCCATTTTTGGTTCTCTTGGTATCCAGTCATGCAAGACCAACAAATGAGAAATGGAACCCACCGATAAGGCAATTCCTCACACTGCTTATAGCATGGAGTGCCATGTGTATGGAGCTGTGTAGAGGGGAGTCCTATAGTGGTCCAGGACAGGCTTGCTAAGAGCCTTTGCTGTGGTTTTTCAGTAACAGCACCGTGAGTAAGGAAGGCTGTGCAGCAGCTGAAGACAGGACTGTTGGAAATGTTTCAGCACACTCTGAGTGATGGGGTGCCCTTCCATTTACTGGGGTCTGGTCCTGGAGAGATTTGGTCCAGAGGATATTGTAAAGGTCCAGACTCTAAGATCCTGGTGAAGGACAGTGAATGGAGGCCCGAACCAGGGGTTTATTGAAACCTAGTTGGCTGTGCCTAGGAATTAGCTTAGTATGGGTGGGGCAGTCTCTCTGTAGCTCCCCAAAGCCTCCCAATGCCAAATTATTATTTAGAAATAAAGGTGAGTAGACAAGACCAGTGCAGTGCTGTGAATTGGGTGCTTCTTCTTTAAGAGCTCTTAAGAGAGCTCGTGCACAGACCACCAAAGTCAGAGTAGATTGCATGCTGGAGGTATAGTCCTGAAGTGGGGATCAGGGTGAAGGGAAAGCAGACATGTGTGCTTAGCTCCTGCCATTGTCAAACCCCACTGTAATACTTACACATCATTGCATCTAGTCTTGGTTAACTGCCTGTGAGCAGAGTGTGGCTTCTTCTGAGTCACAATGGAAAGCTCCTGGACCCAGAGGTTTGAGCAGCGTGTGCTCGAAGGGCTGAGTCTACCATGCAGTATAAGGCCAGAAGCAGACCCAGGGCAGGTACTCTCCTCCAAGATTCCTGTGGGACCTTATTTCACTGGCTAAAAATATTTAAATTCAGTTCTGTGAGCACCTTCCTTGCACTAAGTGTTTCTAGCTACAAGTTACACATTGTAAACTGTATGTAATGATACAGTTCCCTACCTTTGTGGATGAAGAATGCAAAACCATGTCGGCTCAGACAATTCAAGTAACAAGTACTTCATTCAGAAACTCATGTCACTGGCTAAGTCTTTGATTTTCATTCTTTTTTTTAAAAAAAGCTTCAACCTTATATTTAAAAATGATTTATTTTAATTATGTGTATTTGCGTGTGGGTGTGAGTGTGGGTACCCGGATAGAACAGAAGAGGATGTCAGATCCCTTGGGGCTAGAGTTGCAAATGATAGTGAGCTGCCTAAGGTGGGTGCTGGGATCCAAACCCAGGTCTTCTGGAGCAGCAGCAAACACTCTTGGCCACTGAGCTGTCTCTCAGTCCTGTACTACACTTTTCAGTGTGCAAGTTTGTTCAGTTTTCTTGTTAATTTTATGCACAAGTATTAGAGCCAGTTTTTGTTAAACACAAAAATAGAGTCTGCCTTTTCATTCCTAAATAGTGAACAGCTGTAAAGATTTTTAAATGTTACTCTTAAATTTTCAACTAATGGCAAAATTCTGTTTTCTAATCAGAAAACCTTCAGCAGATCTGAGTAAGAGCATAAAACGTTAGGCGCTGAGTTCGGACTGCACATGTGTTCTGCGTGAAGTCACTGTATACCACCCATGGTGGCATTGCATTCGGTGTTTTGCTTAATGTCCTACAGCCCCACAGGTCCTTTAAGGAAATGGTAATGTTAAACACTGTTAGTGTTGGAAGAAACCACACAGAAACCCAAGTGCAGTGGCACTGCCTCTGAAATTGCTCTTGAGTTTAGAAAGAAGGTGGCACGCTGTCTGTGACATCATGTGCTTAGTGTCTTGCTTCTTTCTCTTATCACTTGTAGTATGAACTCATCTTCTCTGGGCCAAGAGATAAGCTGGATGGCAGTTTAGCTTTGCCACAATTTCTAGTTTTGTTCAGGCTTTTTAGTAGGCCCTCAGAGTTAAACGCACCCACCCATGCTGTCATATGTAGGAATCCTTTTCCATAAGGAAAATGGAAATCCTTGGGGCGTCCAAACACATCCATGCATTTGCGCAAAGGTGATGATGCCTGCTACTGTGACGAGGAATCAAGATCCCTGAATGGGAGGGTCTACTACCAGGGGACAGAGCTGGTGTGAGAGCGGGGTGGGCTGTACGACTTGACAGAGTTTCCCACAGATGGTTAGTGATCAGAGTTATGCCTTGGGGGAACACACAAAATATGAATACCTTTCCCTCAAAAGTGTCTCAACTGCACACTGAAATACCTTGATTGCTGTGTTAATTCATGCAGGCAATTTTAATATGTCTTAAAATTGTATTCAACTTCATAAGTGTACCACAGTTAGAATTACTGTGCTAGAAATAATTATTTGCTATTTCTTTTTTTAATAATAATTAAATTAATTGGCTACTTATAGATCATCATTGTAACTACTAATTACATAAGATAGCTGATTAGTCCCTGTATAGGGATTAAAGGTTGCTTAATGAATAATTACTGGACCAATTAATTAATTAATATGGAGAGTAATTACTTTGTATTTTCATTAGTGATAATGCAAACAGGCATGCATTTTGTCAACATTTATATCTATTGGCTAATGTGTTACTCATTAATAGTATGATTAATTTGGCTAGATACTTTGTATTAATAGTTAAAAGAAAAATAAGGAGCATGTGTGTACATGCATGCACATGCATACACACACACACACACACACACACACACACACACACTCCTGAGTCCACAACTAATGATGTAAGGTCCCTATGCCATATTTGGGGTAATAAAGGTTCGGAGGATGTGATCTATTGAGATAGCATGTGGCCATCTAGAATTTTACCTCAGGCACCAAAAGCCCTAGACATTTTGTCTTTTTGTTTTGCAATGGTGTGGAATTGTGCGTGTGAGGTAGGTGCTATACCACTGAGCTGTATCCCCAGCTTCAAGCCTTAAATTTTCACGTAATTTCCATCTGGCTCATCTCTTTGCCCTAAGAAGATGAGTTGCTTGACGAGAGCAGTTTGAGAAGCTACAGGCATTGCAGGGTTTTGCATCTTAGCCTTGTCTTCTGTTAGCTCCGTTCCTTCCTTGAGACACTAGTATCTTCATGTGTAACAAAGAGCAAGGAATGTGGAGCATCCAAGTTTTTAAAGGTATTCCTTTCGGCAGGGGAAGAAGGGGCTTCTTTCCCCCCCCTAAATGTTCACATTCCACTTAAGTATCCATGGAAAAATGAAAGACAACAGGAAACTGAGTAGAAAGATTATCCAGAGGCAAGACAGCTGTTCATGCAAATCTACTGTCCCTGGTAAGCATCAGTACCATCAGAAGACAGTGAAGGCCAGCAGAGCAGGTCCCCGAGGCAGGCAGAATGCTGCTTTGCATTGCCTCCACCCCCAAACTGGACTTTGAAGAGCCTTCGTGTAAATTGGAATGAATGCTGTAGGCTGTGTGATGCCTCCTGGAATCAGTTTCCAGACTTTATAACAGCTGTCTCCAGCTGCTTTTGGCTTCTTTCTTCTACATGGCTGTTGCAATGGGTAGGTTTGATTCCTATGGACATCCCTAGTGGTTCTGTGCTTAGAGCCTCAAACCTTAAATCTCTACTTTGTGCACAGCAGAACCAAGCACTGATGGTTTGGACTCAGAGATCTCAGAGATGTTTTTACATTCTAGATTCTTCTTCAGTGGCAGAATGCGGCTACAAGAAGGGCATATGACTGGTGTCTTTAGCAGGGTTTTGGAAGGCCAGGCTGGCATACTGGGCTGGGAAGTGTGTTAGACCAACACCAGTTTTGTGGACTCCCAATTGATTATGTCCCATTTCTGTTCCCTCCTTTGCAGCTCGGGATGGAAAGGGCTGCCTCACTAGATCAGTGCGGGGGTCTTAAATGAGGGAGACCTGGTGTGTAAACCTGAGGATGCCAAATGGCGTGCTCATTTCTGGCAGTTCTTCTGGGTCTCTGTCTTTGTTCATTTTTTCTCTCATGCATAGTGCACCTCCTTCCTGCTTTACCATGCATACTGCAACAGGTATAGGGTCCGATTGGAGGTGGCTGCAGATGGAGTTGGTGGCATGGAATGATCCTGCACTAGAGGTGCTTGAACCACATAGCATCACAACAGTCCCTGACCTTAGGCCTAACCTGCTGCCTGAGAGTCTAAAAAGGGGGACTCTCATCCTTCTGTGCATGACCTCCCAGTCAGGTGACTCTGTAGCAGCTGGGCCCTTCAGGAGGCATATACCTCTTTTCCACCAGGGAAAGATACCTGCATGAGCCCCCACTCCTGGCACCAGCAGGGTCTTTAAACTCCCTTAGCCCGTTTTCTTCTCTCTCAAACACAAAAGGTTTCATTTTCACCAAAGATGATCAACTCTAGGATGCTGTGAGCCAAGAGCACCACCAACAGCAACAGGGCAGGGATGTTTGAAGAAAGAGGGAAAGGTGACTGAGGTCAGAGTAGCAACAGGCTGGCTAGGAGGCACAATTTGTGAGAGAAGTCTTGTAAAAGGATGAAAATTCTACAGCCATCTGCATGGCCAGGTATGTAACTGGGGAAGAAAGGGATATGTACCCATAGCCAGCTGAGTTCAATCAGTTTAGAAAAATCCTCTGTGATGCTGTGAACCTGAGGGATCCTCTAGTGACAGTGGGTGGCCTGGCGTGAGCTTTCATGGGCAAGGAATCTGGTGAGTTCTGTAGATCTCTCAATATGCTGAGGTGATCAAGAGCAGCAGCTGGGTGTGGTGCTGTAGGTGATGGAGCGAGGCCAGCAGCCACTCTTAATGCCACCTGTCCCCAGCTCTTGTTCTACAAGGAGGACAGGTTGGTCCTTACCCAGAGCATTTCCTAGCTCAGCATAGCCTCCCCAGCTGCCCTGACTTGGGGCAAAGATCTCAAACAGGATAAGATGCTGCCCCAGACTCACCAGGTCTAAGTGAGATAGTGAGAAACTGAACTCCAGCTGCCCTTGAAAGCCCTTTGTAAATGCTCTTATTTTGTGTGTGAGAGTTTGACTCCCATGCACCACCCAGAGACGGTGAATGGAATAGCTTGTTAGTGCAACCAGCTTGCCATTCTTTGGTTTTTATCGCCCTCCAGTGGCCATAGTCCATTACACTCTGATTGTAAATGGTCCCTTGGAGTGTTCTTTTCAGTTGACTTTGGAGTTTTCTGAGTCCTGCTCCATGACATGGCTTGGGTTAGTTTCTCTTTGAGATGCAGAGGAAGCAAGAATGTTTGATTCTTGAGGATCTGAGGGTAAGGTAAGAAGTCAGTGTGACTTTGGTCACAAAGGGGACCCAGTCAACTGGATGCCATCTCAGAAGTGAGGAAGAAGTGGGCATGAGAGAGGACAAACACGTCTAGAGAGGGGCACATCCAGAGGGAGACCTGGGCAAGCACATGCTTTAGTGCCTTCTATTGCCCCTAGAAGTTGCATGGTATCGGGGAAGGATGCAAATACTCCTGGAAGAATACAAAATACCAGGCCAAATGAACAAGGTTGTATCACCACCAAAACCAAGAACAGGAGCTTCTGCAGCATCTTCAGATGCCGTATGCCTGGAAGTTCTCAGATGAGAGGTCACGTGGCATGACTGTCATAAACCTGTTAAATACTCAGAAGGACCCACATCCTCTCCCAGAGCCCCATCATTGTGTAGTGACCACCAGTCCATGACTTGTGACCCAGCGTCTGCCTCTGTCTTTGGTGGCCTCCTTATGCCATCTGAAAATAAAAACCACACATGGCTGACACACGCCTTTTTAGACATTCTGGTTATTCCTAAGGTAAATCCCCGTCTCTTCACACTGGCATTTCAAGGCCTGCTATGTGAACTTCATATCCTCTTATGGAGTTGTCTCCTACGGTTCTGTGCACGATACCTTCAACTCCCCTGGCCTTTATGCAAGTGGTTTGCAGCTACTGTTGTGTGCCTAGCCAGTTGGTAATTTCTTCTACCCTTTTCAGTGTTCAGTTGCCTCCTCCAAGGCCCTTGCCTCAGTCTTCCAGGCCCACAGGTCACCGCCTACTGCATGCTCAGGCTCCTCTCTGTACCTCTCTCCCTTCCCCACCCTCATGATTATTGGAAACATGAGCTCTGGGTTCCTGCAAGATATTGCTTATCATTTTCCCCACCCTTTACAAAACCTAAGGTCCTGTATTAGCATAGGTAATGGATAATTGAACACGTCTCTCTCTCTCTCTCTCTCTCTCTCTCTATATATATATATATATATATGTATATATATATATATATATTCATTCCTGTACACTGTACACATACAGTGCACATCCCTACTCCTGGCCAGACTGGTCCCCATGGTGTAGGGGAGTGCAGAGGAGAGGTCTCAAGGAACCTAGGAAATCAGCAAGACTATGGCCTGGGACCCACAGTCTGCACTGTGATGCTGACACTGACATCAACTCTGGGCTGTGATTTGTGGTAACAAAGATTCGGGGAGGCTTGTGAGTGGGTGACTGCCATATGCATGTGTGCTGCATGTGCACATGTGTATGGTCCCCTTAAATGCTCAAATGATTTAACCATCTAGTATGATAGGTCACAAAGCATGTTAATTCCAGTTTGTAACCCTGACCAAAAACGACTTGTGGAGGGAAGGGTTCATGTGACTTCTGTGTCACAGTCTGTCGTTGAGTGAAGCCACTGAGGCAGACTCTCAAGGCAGGGACTAGAGCGGAGACCGGCTAGCTGCTTATTGAGGGACTTTTCTCTGGCCTGCCCAGATATCCTTTAGATGTAGCCCCGGCCCACCTGCCCAAGGGTGACATTGTTCACACTGGGCTGGGCTCTCCCACATCAGTCAGGAAGCAAGATAAAGGCCGGGCAAGCAAGTGAGATGGAGGCAGTTCTTCGGTTGAGGGTCCCTCTTCCCACATGACCCTCATTTGTGCTAAGCTGACAGAAACTAACCAGCATACAAATGGGATATTTATTGGTAATTTGCACAGTTTGCTTCACATTTTTTACCTTCTCACTTCTTTTCTGCTTAAAATTAGGCAAAGCAGATGAAGCTGAAGTCCTCCCACACGGCCATGCCGCCTACCTTTTTCTCTCTCAAACACCAGCTTATAACATATCAGGTAGTTTCTCTGAGTGCTTATTATAACCGTCCACTCTCTTTATACAGGGCCCACTTGGACCACCTGGTGTTCCAGGGTCACCTGGACCTGGAGGTCCCCCGGTAAGGCTGGTTTGACTTTCTCTTAAAGGGGACCTTGGATAACATTTTCAAAGGCAGGGGAAGGCTTTCTATACCCATTCCCAGAATAAAGCGTGGTTGTAGATGACATATTGGCCCAGATAGCATTTGGTGACTTCTTGTGACATGGTATGGGTTTGCATCATGCTGGACTGCTATTCAAGTATACATTTTGTATGTGTGTGTGTGTGTGTGTGTGTGTGTGGTCCGGCCTCACAAAACAGAACAGTAAGGCCAGTGTTTGCTAACATTTTCCCCTCTCATCCTTTAAGGGTCAGCTGGGAAACTGTCCCCATAGTGGGCAGTGAGCAGGGCAGACCCAGCAGGGGGCAAGGAGAGGGGAGTCCTGATAAGGATTTGGGCATGGGTTGTAGACATCATAGTGGTGTTGGCTACAGATTAGACAAGCTGTGAGCTCATTAACTGCTGATCTGGGCCAGGAAGGGCTGTGTTTTACAGTGGCTGGCAGTGAGGGTGTTGGACACCCTAAAGTACTCTCCTTAGAACCAGAGGCCTGATCCTGTGCCAGGGATGGCATCAGGACAAGACTCTAATCTCAGATAGATTGACTAACAGTTTTTGTATTTCCCCTTTCAGGGTTTACCTGGAGAGCTTGGCTTCCCCGGAAAACCCGGGCCTGCTGGGCATGCGGTGAGTTATTTCAGCTGACCCTCATGGTCCCATGTCAGGAGTAACCAGACATTTGTCCCTGGCCCCCAGGACTGTCCCTCAGAGCCAGTGAGGCCTTTTGAAGCCCCTTATTGTACAGCGGAGCATGAGGCTGGTGCAGCTGGTTCTCCCTTCTCTCCTGCTGTCTCCTGAGACTGCCCTCCAACTTGTCCTGGCCACCCTTGATCCTGTCTCCAAAGAAACATCCACAAAGTCCCTCCCGCTAAAATATAACAACCCCCATCTTTATTCTCCTGACCATCTTTCTCACTTATACATAGAGAAGACCCTGGTGTTTCAAGAACCTTCTAGTTTCTTCTACGCTGTAGGAATCAGCTAGCTTTAATGTCACAGGAAAGCTATGCAGCTAACTGTAGACATGTTACCTTGGCATGTTGATGCAAGCCTCTTTAGACTCACTGATGGAGTGGCCTGCAAAGAGTCTGTCACTGTGAAACCGGGTGCTGCATTGGCCTTATGCTCTAAAACCGGAGGGACCTATTTTACTTTGAGGGATTTATTTGTGATAAGCTCCTTGAGGAGGTGCAATGTGTAAAGGGCAGGGTATGGATGGAGACTCCGGATGCTGCAGAGCATGCAGCACACAGCAGCTCTCCATTCGATGTGGGTCACAAAACCCTTTATGAACATGGATGAACGACTTGGGAGATAGGAGCAGAGGATGATGCCACGTGACAACTGAGGCTCTGCTGCTCCCCAAAAGACATCAGCCACCAAGTCAGTGCTGTAGTGCATGCTGAGGTGAATAAATGTAAACCCAAAGAAACACCTGGTTAACACATGGTTCCCAGGAGACACTCCTTAAGCACAGTCAACTGCTGTGTCACTGGTGAGCACGCAAGTGGCAGGGCCATGCGGCAGCTCAAACTCACTAATCTCTTCTGATGCAGTGAGTTTATTTGAAAGTGTGCTTCTCAATCTGGGCACAATGGCATACACTCACAGTTCCAGGACTGGAGAGGCAGAGGCAGGAGAATTGCTGTGAGTTCTAAGCTGAGCTATACAGCTAGACTCTAACTCAAATAGAATAGAAAAAAAGTGTTCAAATGACCATCAACAGTCAGAAGAGGGAAGGGACTCTGGGGGAAATCATTTTTAAAAGGCATTATGGTTTTACCAGCATGAGGCTGTGGCTCAGCTCTAGCTTTGAGCTTTGGTCTTTCTTGGTCTTTGCTGATTCCACTGATGTAAGTGGCCCCTTCCTCTGTGGCCATGATAGTTGGTAGACTTACCTAGTGCAAGGAGGAACTATCCCTTTGCTTACTACCATCTTCCAAAGCTCACGACAAAGAGAGATGGAAGTCTTAAATAAGATGGCAGACAATTCTCATTTAGAAGAGTGAGCATGGTCATTTTTTTAAAGCCATAAAAAATTTAAGCTAGGCATATAGTGCATGCTTATAATTTCAGCCTGTAATAGACAGGGGCATCGCTGTGAGTTTAAGGCTAAGCTGGACTGCCTAAAGAGTACCAGGCCAGATAGGGCTACATAGTGAGATTCTCCCTTTAAAACAAAACAAAACAAAACAAGTTGAGTTACTAACACTGATTGATACCAAGAAATAGCCCCCAAGGTACTCTGTGAGGGAGCCTGTTTCCCATCTGTCCTCATAGGAAAGTTTGTGTACTGATGATTAATGACTTAAGGTCCCAAGAGATGGGGGTGATAGAACATGTTAGATTTAGTGTAGGGTGTGGGGATGTACAGTTGTACCCAGGGGACTGTGCAGGTCCCCATCCTCTTCTCTGTGACTTTTGAGGCCACTCCACCTTGGGATTCATTGTCTTATCTGCACCGAGTAGCTGGAGTAAAATCTTAATGTTGAGGTGGAGAAAACACCTTGAATCAGAAGGTACAACATGAAGCTCCTCAAAATTACAAGACTGGGGCACTAGCCATGATGGAGGCTGGGTTTGGCTTCTTTGAGGGACAAGAAGAAGGAAAGATCTTGGTGAGTAGAGGGAAACATGAAGCCAGGAGGTTCAGTGAAGGAGTGCAGGGTCAGTGTGGATGGTACTGTCTTCAGGGCCACTTGGAAGCCAAGACTAGGAGTAGAACCCTGTCTTGCCCCATCATTCATCTGCATGGATAATAAAGGAGCCAAGGCACAGACCAGGAAGTAGTGACTCTGTAGTCCTGGCAAAATGTAAGGGAAGTCTAGCTGGCAGAGACAGGTGCTTCTTGAGAAAGGAAACAGCTGGAAAGTAGGTAAGTTGTGTTAGAATCACCTCCTAAGTGGCAGCTTCCCTCAGGTCTTCCCTTAATATGCCTTTGTTTTCATTTTCTTTCTTTCCTTTCTTGGTCCAGGGGCCACCTGGAAAGGATGGGCTGAATGGACCACCAGGTCTGCCTGGCTCCAAGGTGGGTACTCACAGGGTAGTGTGATTTTGAGAATCAAAAACTGAAAAGCAGAAGAGATTCCTGGTTGATGAGTTCCAACATTAGTCAATTTCCTGGGCTTTGGCCCAGGGTTTAGTTGAAGTGGTTGTATTTACAATGTCAGATGTAGCAGAGTTCTACCAAAGCAACCCAGGAAGGCTTCAAAGGGGTTAAGAATCAATCTGAAACGATAAATCGGTCATGGGCGACTTCGGTTTTTAAAAGTCTCCATCGAGGATCATTAAAAAGGGTTAAGAAGGGGAGAGGTTCAGATTCTAGGAAATGGGAAATCAAATTCACACTTTAAGTGCCTCAAGTGAATAAATAAGCAACAGATAACCTTTACATTAAAAAATTAACATTTTATTTTATGCGAATGAGTTTCTTGCCTGCATATATGCCTGTGCACCATGTGAGTACAGTGCCTCAGCGGTCAGAAGGGAGTGTTGTTTGTCCCTTGTCCTGGAACTGGAGCTGTGGGCTGCCACAAGGGTTCTGGGAACCTACTGTAGTTCTCTGCAAGAGCAACAAGTGCTCTTAAGCACTGAGCTGCCGCTCCAGCCCTAGCAATGCATAGTTTAAACAAATAAACTTTGTTCTTAAATTATAAGTGTGTATCTAGTCAGATGTGCCCTTGAAAAGCAGCTGTGAATGAAAACATAAAATATTTTGGTGAAATTTGGTGTTCTTTTCACTCAAAACCCAAAAACTCAAAATAGACTCAGATTATACACACACACACACACATATATGTATGTATATATACATACAATGTAGAATAAGTGTAGATATAGACACATTTATAGTCTTTTTATTTGCTTACCTTTCTTGGATAGAGTGACTCCCATCCCTTCCCCCAGCTTTTATCTACTTCCATTTCATATGCACACCCATGATTATATGTGTCTATAGAAAACCTCAGCACAAATGAAAGAAAATATAAACATATTTTTGTCTTTCTTAATCTGACCTGGTTAATCTAATGTGATGGTCTGAAGTTGCATCTATTTTTCAGCAAATGGCATAATTTCTTTCTTCTTCATGGCTGAATAGAGTTGATGCAGGTGCATGCACATAGATCCACAGTTTCTTGCTCCCACTCATCTGCTGACAAGCACCTAGGCTGATTCCATAATTTGACTGCTGTGAGCGGTGCGGTATCTCTGTGGTGTGCTGATTTAGAATCCTTGGGATGCCACCATTTAAGGGCCTCTATATAAATATTACTTACTCCTCTCTCTGGCTAAAACAAGTATTTAGTGTTTTCAGATCAAAAGGGATTGTCCCACTGTCCCTCGTCCAAATCTCTCAGAAGGGAAAGAGATACCATTTGTACTCACACATGCTTTAAGCAACACAGCTGAGGAATATGGGATGCAGGAGGTGTCCTACAGTTAGACAGCCACAAAGAATGAGAGTTCAGACTACCTGTACACAGGTGGCCCTGTTCCAGACCCATCCACAGCCAGCTGTAGGTATATTCAGCCAAGCTTGGTCCCTTTTGTGTTGACTCTGCATTTTCTTCCCACAGGGAGAACCAGGGGACCCTGGGGAAGGTGGCGTGCCTGGAATGCCTGGGCCTCGGGTATGACTGTCCACACTCATGTTACATCTGTGCCTCTGGATGGGGTTGTGTGACTGTATGTGGGACCTTACCTCATCCGGGAGTGTCATTGGGGGATCTCAAAGGAGAAATGAAGATAATTAGGAAAGGGCTAGTTAGCAAGCTTGGCAGATCTGTGGGGCTCCATCATGATGCCCCGAGTCTGATCACAGCAGAGCCAAGGTCACCTGTGTAAAGGTGCTAGTCATGGGGATGCTGCATAGATGAGGCCCTGAAAACACCACATCCACTGACTGGTTTGTCCTGCTAGGGAGTGAGCAATAGGGTAGAGACACTTTTCACTTCCCTCTCCTCTTTTTCTCTCCCTGTATTTCTGTCTTTCTTCTCTTAGTTTCTCCTCCCATGACCTCTGGTGTCTGGGCCCCTTCTTAAATGCAATATCAGAGAAGTCCCACTGGGGCAGCCTGCAATTTCATCACCCACTGGGCTTCCAGCAGCCCAGCGGAGCAGCATGAGGCTTGGGTGAGCAAGCAGACTCCTCAGCCTGTGATTGGCAGGGCATTGCCATGAATGTAAGGCAGTCCAGTCCCTTGTGTCAATACCTGTCAATCTATGCTCTCAAGTTCCTCACTGTGGACTTTCCTAATGGGCTGCTTCCCACGTGTATCAGCTCCAAATCACAGCGTAGCTACGGCTCAGAATGGTCAACAGAGAAGACAGGAGTGCTGGACCCTGGTGTGCGTTTACACACACTGCCAATATTTAGTTCTGAGGGACACTGTAGCCAGACAGACTGTGCAAGAACTGCCACACCACCCTCCATCTGCTCTATTCCTCCACAGTGTGTGGGCTGTTTAAGCACAGTATCTGGCCCTCTATCAGCTCTACAGTGCCCCCTTCCCCTCCATAGTCCAGAACAGCGTGAAGCTTACTGGCCTGAACTGTATAAATTAGCTGGTACTGAAAGGGACCAAGCCAGTAGAATGCCTCACGGATGGCCTGTGATCGAACTCAGTATGTGCTTCAATGGCCTTCAGGGTTTCCAGCCACACCTTGTCACTTATTCTTCCTCAGCACCTAGGAAGCAGTTAACACAACAGATGAGACCACGCCAGCTGATTTCAAGGGGGAACTTCAGTGGTGAACAGTTTGCATGGCTCTTTTTAGGGCAGTTCTTAGGAGATGTGCTGTAAGCCTGTTGGATGTTGGTGGGTACTGCAGGATGCATAGAGAATTCCAGAGTGGATGTTGGGTCACTCCATGGAGCCAGAGTTACAGGCTTAGATGGATGTGTACACTAAGCATGCATTTGGCTTCCGCACACCCACTACCTACCTTCCTTTTCCTTCCTTCCTTTCTCCCATATCTCCTGCCTCCTTTTCCACTGTCTTTTCTTTGCCTTCCTTTCTGGCCTTCACAACCAGTTGACTTGGCACAGCTCCGGGAAAAATCCACAGCACCAACCCGTTCAGTCTTTCGTTCATGTGCCTACTCATCTGAAAACCACACTTCTTATGGTATCTGTGCCAAAGCTTTTACTAAATAGTGTGCCAGATACTAAGCATAGATTGCCTCTGAAGGAATTAGCGATTTTAAAGACATGCCATTAGAAATTAGCCTGCCATGCACCTATTCTTGCAAGGGCCTGGTAACACAGAAGCTGATAGCCTTGAAATGGGGCCCTTGTTACTTTGTCTCCTGACTGCACAATGCTTGTTGGAGAAGTGTCTTACGAAATACTGCAGGCTAGGTGTTTTAAAACAACAGAGACATCTTGTTCACAGTTCTGGAGGCTGTGAAGTTCAAGGTCAAGGTGTTGGTAGATTTGGAGGCTGCCAGACACTTTCTGCTTAGTAGATGATCCTTTGCCTCTAGATGCTATGTTGACACCATAGGCACAGGATAAGATGGACACTTGCAGGGTAGCAGCCTCTGTGACAGGAGAGGCCAGTGGGCTCTTTCAAGCTCCACCTTCATGACTGATCACCTCCAGAGGCTCCAGTAGTAACTCATTGAAGATCATGTTTTAACATAAATTTTTTTTCTTTTTTTTTTATTAATTTATTCTTGTTACATCTCAATGTTTATCCCATCCCTTGTATCCTCCCATTCCTCCCCCCACCCCATTTTCCCATTATTCCCCTCCCCTATGACTGTTCCTGAGGGGGATTACCTCCCCCTATGTATTCTCATAGGGTATCAAGTCTCTTCTTGGCTACCTGCTGTCCTTCCTCTGAGTGCCACCAGGTCTCCCCCTCCAGGGGACATGGTCAAATGTGAGGCACCATAGTACGTGAGAAAGTCATATCACACTCTCCACTCAACTGTGGAGAATATTCTGACCATTGGCTAGATCTGGAAAGGGGTTTAAAGTTTACCTCCTGTATTGTCTTTGGCTGGTGCCTTAGTTTGAGCGGGACCCCTGGGTCCAAATCTGCCTATCATATTGTTCTACTTGTAGATTTCTAGGACCCTCTGTATCCTATTATTTTGCTATTCTCCCATGTGTCTCTCATTTAGAGTCCCAATAGGATGCCTTCCCCTCTGTAGTAACTCATTGAAGATCATGTTTTAACATAAATTTTTAAGGGGAACTTTTTTAAAATTTTTAATTGAAGGCAACTTTCTTTGTTTCTTTTTTAATGATTGATTGATTGATTGATTATGTATACAGTGTTCTTCCTGCACCAGATCTCATTATAGATGGGTGTGAGCCACCACGTGGTTGCTGGGAATTGAACTCAGGACCTTTGGAAAAGCAGCCAGTGCTTTTATCCTCTGAGCCATCTCTCCAGCCCAAGGGGAACTTTAAAAGCATAGTAGGAACCTTGTGGATGAGGATAAAATTGACAAGGGGCAAGAACTGGTGGGAACCTCTTTAGAGCACGCTTTTTCTTAGAAGTCTAGGTACCTAACATCGTCTCCTAGGATGCTCCCCCCATTGGAACACATTAGGAGAAGGAGAAATTAAATTATTTACTGCTTCTGAGCACATAGGACTGTCTGGTTTTATGAAAAGACTGAGTAATCAATAACCAGGAACCCTGAATCATAGGGACATCAGTTTCTCCTTGGTTGCTGAGGAGTGGGGTTTCAGGATCCCTGATATGCCCTGAGACCTGGAGTTGGGGTGGATCCATCAGTTCCAGGTTTGCCCCACCCTTGTTTTGAATTGCAAAGGTTTAGGTTCACCGTGAGCAAACACAGCATTCATGAACTCTGGTCATGTCAAGAATTGTTTCTTTTGGGGAAGCAGAACACAGTGTGAGGGAGCCTGCAAATCGTATCTGTAGAAATAGTAAACACTTTGGCTTCATGCCTCAGGGTCTCTGGGGCTTAATGTTTAACTTTTAGAGAGCCAAGGGCTGTGGCTGGCATGTACTGTGGATGTGTGAGGCCAACTGCAGACTGACAGCCATGTTTGAAGGTGTGCATAGTAGATAATCAAACACTGTCACTCTACTTACAGGGTGAAGTTGGGGAGCAGGGCTTTGCAGGCCATCCTGGTGAGAAGGTTAGTGTGCTCATATCTTTATCATTTATTATTTAATTAATGAGTCATCATTAGACATTATGTCTTAGATTAACATTTTAAGTTACAAGAAGAATCATGCCTTTTAAAAGTTGATTGCATTTATTTCATGCCTTCGTTTGTTTGACTAGTAGTTTTCAATGTGTCCTAGGTATCAGTTGTTGTGCTGAGAGTTAGAACCAAATTAGGAACTAGGAGAAACTGGACAGAAGAACAGTTGAACACGTCATCTTAAAGAGGGGGCTAGGCATGCCAGGAAAGATGCTAAAGGGCTGACATTCCATCCTAAAAGGGTGGAAAAGTTAGACCCAGAGAGATAGGATGGGTTCCTGAGAGAGGAAATGACCGAAGCAGGAAGGAGCTTGGGTACCTCAAAACAGATTCTCTAGAATTTCCCTTTTAGCAAGGCTCTACTTTCTATGTGAATAAGCATGAAATCTCCGAGGGCATGAAAAGTACGTGACCCAGGACCTCTCTCACAGGGAAAACCTCCCACTGGTACCTACTGGTTTTGTTTGCATAGGGAGAAGTTGGCCTTCCAGGTGCTCCAGGAGCCCCAGGATTTCGTGGAGACAAAGGAGACCAGGTAAATGTGACTGTCTCTTGCCACCATGGCAACTGTGCCTCTGCCCAAGGAAAGAGCATCTTCTGGAGTCTTAGACTCTTGGGATGAGGTGATGGTTTTGACTAGGAGAGTAGAATAACTCCTGGTGTTGGGAGTTGAGAAATGCAAGAAGATCAAAGTCTAGAGTCCTTAAGCAGGAATGAAAGGACAGTGTCTGGGAGACACCTCTGGGAAGAGCGGGCATCTTCTGAGGAAAAGAGGTATGAGGCACCCAAGCCAGCTGCTTCCAGAGCTCCTTGGAGTTAAGGTTCATTGTGGCCTATCCTGCAGAGGAGGCAAAGGCCATGAAGAGAGATGGAAAATAAATGTGAAGGCACATTCTTGTCGCCCAAGGCCAAAGTGCCTTTACCCAGAGGCAGAGGTTCTAATGTTTCTAAATGCATCCTTTACTTCAGGGAGAAAAAGGTGAACTGGGACTTCCTGGGCTGAAAGGTGCCCGAGGTGAAAAGGTAACAGCTGCTTGCTCTTATCCTCATCATTAAATTTCCTAGCTGATTTCCAGAGGAAGAGGCGGGAGGGAGAGGAAAGGAAGAGGTGGGGGGGAGAGAGAGAGGGACTGAGGGAAGGAGGGAAAAAGAAGGTGAGGGAGGGGAGAGAGAAGGGGATGGAGAGGTGGAGGAGAGGAGAGAAGGGGAGGGGAGGAGAGGAGAGGAAATGGGAGGAGGAGGGGGAGAGGGAAAAGGAGAGGGAGGGGAGAGAAGAGGGTGGGGGAGAGGGCAAGGGAAAGAATTACAGGATGTATTAGTATTGCTCCAATGCATGTTTCCAAGTAATCCTGACACATGGAAGCATTGTTACTCTGTCTTAAAGCTCTTGTCAACACTGTCATGTTTTTGGCTTGTTTCCAGACAGCATCTGGCTAGATAGTAATCTTAAGATCTTTAGGGTAGTTGAGAATGTCATTACTCCACCGTTGGCCAGGGCAGGACCCAGAGCCTATGCTTCTGAACAATTGTCAGAGTCCTTCAGATTCAGTTCCTAGTGTCACAGGCTGCTGATTATGAGGGAAGAGGGCTCATCCTCACTGACCTCCATGCTTGCTGACAGCTTACAGTAGACTCACAGAGTGATGACACATAAACTGATATCTTGGGTCCACGGGCCAGTGACTCTCAGCAGCCCACAGTCTCCTTCCTTCTGAGAGGTGCCTGTTCTCACACTGCACTTTCCACACTCTGGTTTTCGACACACCTTCTGCCTTTCCCGATCCTTGACTCCAGCCATGTTGACAACATGGGCCTTGGTGATGCTCCCTGAGTCTGCTCGGTTCTTGATGTCTAGGAAAGAAATAGCTCTCACTTCAATGGAATAAGGGACAATTTATTCTAGAGTGAAAGATGAGCCATGATGGCCTGGGAACAGAGATTTAGGTCACCTCAAATACTGTGTTTCTCATGAGGTGGTGGGTTCACGAATGTTTAATAGAAACATGACAAAGGAGGTCATAAATCAAAATGCTTTTTAAATACCTTAACGGAAGCATCAGATGGGCAGGTTTCAGTAAAGAGAGGGAACCTCTGTTGTAGGCTCCTGATGCTTTGTGATGACACTATCAGATTTGGGAGTCGTGGAAGCTAATGATGTGTTAATACACTCCAAAGGTTTACCTGATCGTCACAAGGAAATTGGACCCAGATAGGAGAGGGATGGCTCCTGTAATATTTCAATCTCTACAATTTTTGAAATCCTAATCAGTTAATCAGCCATGGAAGGTTCTGGAAGGGGTGCTTGCTGCTTCTTTCCAGAAACTTTTGCTCAAACTTGGTTTCTCAAAAATGGATTTTCTTTTAGAGATGCTCTTTTCCAGAATGCAGAGGTTTAGGGAGACCACGAAGCTGTAATTTCCTTGGCAGAATCACATGCAGGCTTCTAAAGATGTTGGGTTATGGTAGGCTCCCCTAGAGATTCGGGTGATAACAAATCCAACGCAGGACACTAAAGCAAGGATTCCCCTTCTGCCTGGCCTTCCAGGGCCCTGCCTCAGCTGTGCCCTCTGTTGAAGCATTCCCACCCCAATCCCCTTTGCCCTATAGTTAACATCTTGGAGTTGGAGTGGTAATTCTTCCTACTTTTCAAGGACAACTGAGGGCTGAACACCCACAGGAAAGGAGGATTGGAATCCCATCAATGTCAAGCTTATCCTAAACCCGTGGCTTTCTGGAGTCAAGCCTCTTACTCAGTGTTGGAGAGTCTCCCTCCCACCACTGGCAACCATTCTTTCTGCCCAGCTCTGGGGATGGGCAAGGGGACCACTGCCAAGGCATCCTGTGTCCTCTGCTTTGAACACTTTTTCTTCCTCTTTCCTCTTGTACTCATTTGTCCCTTTGTCCACACCCCCTACAAGGCAGCACTGGGTTTTGATCCCTTGCTGTTGTTAATAGCAAGGAGGTAACTAGGGGTCCTCATGGTGGTCTCTAGAGCACTAGAGTGTGGACCTACCCTGTCAGGGAGGAGACAGAGTGGCCAGTCATACCGTGACTCCAATGCCTCTTCTTCTGGAACTTCTTCAGTGTCAGTCCAAGTGAAAAGCTAGATTCTGAGTGTGAAACCAAGTGCCTGGCTCGCTGACTGCCTATATTTGTGCATCTGGATTGAGACTTTTGTGTGTCACTCTCTATATTTTTGAAACAAGGAGAAAACCATGTTAACAGTAAAATATCAGACTTAGAAAGGCAAATACCGCAGGCTTCTTCTCGTATGTGGCATCTAGAACTTATAAAATGTGTATGCGTATGACACATATGATGACATGAATGTATATGTGACATTAAAATGAAGGTGGAACATTTGGATAAAGAAGGGCATCATGAGAAGTGTGGGGTGCAGGGGCAAAGTACATCATATATATTACATAAGTATATAAAATATCATTATGCATATACAATATAAAATACTTCATGGCCCTATCTACAGAGATGAATCAGTTCATATACATGAGATACATAAGTTAGAATGTGTCATGTAACAGAAGAAGCAAGTCAGAGGGAACTCGACCTACCTTTTTTAGTGCTTATACTATGGTAGAAATGGGTTTCAAGTTCAACCAAGTCAGCTCCCAAACTTGTGCAGTATACAAGAACAATCCTGGTATATGTGGATATATGAGAGTGGCCTGCCTCTCCCGGGGGTGTAGGACATCTCTAAGGATGTCTCTGAGGGAACTAGACTTCAGTGTGGCCATTAAGCTAAAAAGACACATGTGGGAACATTTGCTTTAACTGGCTTTGCTGGCAGCAGTGGAAACAACTTCCACATCTTCATCATCATTACAAAACGATAGAATGTCACATGGTACTGTCTAGATGCTTTAAAAATACATGTCTGAGTATTGCATAGTTCAGAGGGTACGTGTGTATCCTGCCCCCTGCCCCACCTAACTATAATCTATTAAAGTCTGTTCAGGGAGGGCGATGCAGTTCTAATACTATGCAGGATACTATAGATCATTCCTGGCATAAGCAGAATTAACAGGATTAAGATTATACTTTTCATTTCTTCTAGGGTGAGGTTGGTCCAGCAGGCCCCCCTGGCTTACCTGGAAGTGTAAGTTACTCTGACTCTAATTTTATCTCCTCTTTTGGACCATAAGGCAATTTCTCTCTCTCTCTCTCTCTCTCTCTCTCTCTCTCTCTCTCTCCCTACTCCTAACTCTTCTAGTGAAGAGAAGCCCTCTGCTTATTTTATTCACTTAATTCAACAAAAGCACAATTACTATTTATCAGAATGAATTAAAGGCTATTATATACATGGAAACTGACACAAGAATCTGGAGGCAAGAAGTTATTTGTTCAAGGTGGGACCATAGTACCATAACCAAAGCCTCTGATTCCTCTCCTTCCACAGGCATTTTCAGTGTCTAGTAGTTTCCAAGGCTATCTGATGACAGTCTTCGCTTTTCAGTTGGTGGCTTGTTAATATATTCCAGTAGATTTTTTTGGCCTAATTGTGGGAAGAGTCTTAGATCAGGTACACTGGTGAGCAGTGAAGGACTGTGAAGGGAGGAGAGACAGCCCAAGACACTACAGTTCTGTGTTAACAACATTCCACTTTCCATGACCACAAAGGTATAATTGGAGCCTTGTAGCGTGTTTAGCATAGGTATGGCTTTTGTTTGGCATCATTAGTTTATGCAATAAATATAAAAAGGCCATTTTTATTATCAGTTATCTCATTCCCAAGAATTCTATAATAGGCCTAGTTTTGGAATTATTTTTTATTTCAGTTTTCTTCTGCATTCTGTGATTCTGTTTGGGCAGTTAACAGAGACATAGCATATGGCTCTCTTTATGAGTTCTGGTGGGACTGGAGACAAAGTCCCCCCTGGTTGGCACCAGGTTTGGGGCTTTTACTTCAACTTTTCCCTGGGAAAAAGAAAATGTTTTGAGGGTGTTTGTTTTATTAGTTTGATAGCGTTATATTTATCTAAAAACTATATGTAAGGGTATACATTGTAGTGTTGCTTGTGTTGACTACAACATAGGATTAAATAAGTCCTGGAATGTCCATATAACAAAATCTAATTTTATATAACACACATATATACACTCCCAGACACATAGGCATATATATGCTCACCTACACCCTCATACACACACACGTGCACACATGCATACAAATATACTCACACACATATGCATACACAAAAACACAGTTTAGAGTCTTGAAATTTTATGGATGAACACACTAAGTAAAACAAGCCACAGGCAGGTGGATCGTTATGAGTTCACAGCAAGCCTGGTCTAAAAAGTGAGTCCAGGACAGCCAAGGCTACACAGAGAAACCTTGTCTCAAAAATAAAATAAAATAAATAAAACAAGCTAAGCAGGAAAAAACAGTATGTGGATCATTGGATATTGAAGGCTGAGAACAAAGACTTCCATCCCCTGTATGGATGTCAGGTCCTGACCCTGCATAATCTTGTTACTCAGATGTCTTGGGGGGCTCATGTCTCTGTCCTTCACTTTCCTTGTCCGTAAAACAGGGCAGAGGCAGATTACTACCTGCCACCAGATGGTGAAAGCATCCCTTGATGCCTGGGATCAACTGGTAATGATGTACTCAGGTTTACTCTTCACATACTTCCTACAGAAGATTACGTATTTCCATGTCCTCACAGTCATATGAAAACATTAGCATGGGCTCCGATGTGCGGGCCTGGAGCAGAGGTCCAATGGGGAGGAGTCTGGAACTGAGGCCTTGATGGGAAGGAGAGGAAGCCATCTTTTACCTTTTATGGTGAATCATTATGTTTCTCTGCCTATTCAGTTTGCCCCCTGGACTTTTGCTCTGGGCTAACCACCAGCGGGCTTCAGACCTCACAGTGAATCTATAGTCTCTTAGGGGAAGGAAATGAAAGGTGTACAAATGGAAAAGCAAGTCATCTCCATTCCCTGATGACATGATATTTTACATAGAATGTCCCAAAGATTCTACCAGAACCTTCTAGAAATGATCAAGACCCTCAGCAAAGTGGCAGATCACACACACACACACACACACACACACACACACACACACACACACACATACACACACACACACACACACACACACACACACACAAAATCAAGTTACAAAACCCAGTAACCTTTCTAGTTATTGATTTAAAACATGCTAAGAAAGAGATTTTGGCTATGTTTCCGTTCACGGTAATCAAAACTATATTGAAGGATGAATCTAATCAAGTAGATGAAAGACCTCCACAATGAAAGCTTGCAATCTCTGAAGAAAGAGATGCAAGAAGACACTAGAACATAGAAAGACCTCCCATGCTCATGGTCTCATAATATTGGTATTGCTTGATCATCTACCATTTTACAGATTCAATGCATGCCCTATAAAAATTCCCAGAAAGAGAATCGAAACCATAAAATTCCAATGGGCACACACACACACACACACACACACACAAAAGACCTCAGATAGCTAAAGAAATCCTGAACAAAATGAATAGTGGTGGGTAGAATCACCATTCCAGATCTCAAGCTATATTACAGGGCTGTAGTAATGAAAACAGCATGGTGCTAACACAGAACCAGACATATAGATCAGAGGAACAAAACAGATGCTCCAATTATAGGAATGCACTCTAGTCACAGTTGCAAAAGATGCCACCCAGGATCATCCAGTGCAACTGATGTGCATATCAAGGAGGTTCAAATGGCCTAATTTGTATGTGAGTACTAGAGGAGGAAGGAACATCTGTGGAGCTAATCACAGAAGTCCTGAATGAAGGCTGGACCAAATTTAAAGTGGAGCAGTGTTCCAGATCCAAATAATAACTTCTATGAAAGCGTTGAGGCTAGACAAAGCAGGGATTCAGTGCAGCCTATGGGCTGGTACGGCTGGAGAGTCACTGAAGTTCATGATGGTATCCACTGGCCTCTCCATGAGCGAGTGGCTGCCCCCCTTGCTCGTCATTCTTCACTTCTGTCCCTGGCTAGGACAGGATAGGTGATAATGCTGAATTCAATGCCCTAGGCAGCCTTCCAGTTGCCTGCATGGAGTATTCCGGAGAACCTCAGGAAGATATCTAGAGTCATAGGAAGGTTGGGACCACAGGCCATCGAAATCTATATATTGCACACCCCTTCACTGATCTATGAATGCACATGCAGATCATTTGGGGAAATCTAATCCTGTTGGACAAGCTTAGTGATGATAAAGGACATGGACACATTCCAGTACCTGAAGGGTAGAGAGGCAAGAAGCTCAGGAGTTCATGGCTATTTCAAAAGTTGGAAGCCAGCTTAGACTACATGAGATCCTGTCTTACACACACGCACGCACACACACACACACACACACACACACACACACACACACACACACGATACTTTTCTTTGGTAAGGGTGACCACTTGCCCCTAGTAGGTTCGCCTTGTCCTTGGGAACAACTCCACAGCATGCCAATATGGGCAGCATTCATAGTACTCAGTGGGTCATTAGTAAAGGAGGACATGAAGGTGGGAGGAGGAACATAATGCTGGATGCAGCTGGGGAGAGTCGGAGGGAAGGAGTAAGGAATGGAGATGACCAGACTGCATTGGGATTTTTCAAAGAATAAAAAATACTAACACTGCCCTCAAGAGACAACTATAAAAAGACTAGGTAAATCTCTTAGAAGCATCGGGATTGTAAAAGATGACATGGAAGGCTCCTTTGAGTCCAAGCTTTCTAACTTGTGTGCTTTCCTTTCCAGCCATTGATGTTCACACCACACCCAAGAGTGCCAGTAAGTAGCAGTGGACCCTGCGTAGCCTGTGGCCCCAGCTCGTCCGGTGGAGTGGTGGGGACGTTGGCAGTGGAGGTTTTGGGGATTCGATTCAACTCTCAGCCCTTCATGCTGGTTTGGCAGCACCAGGGTCTCTAGCACCTGTCCTGGCAAAAAGTAGGAGATAAATCACTGTAATAAACTGGTTCTCATGGCAGGCAGGCATTCTAGAAACATCACTCAGTGGTCAAGAGCGAAGGCCATTTTCTGTTTGTATGGAGTCCACATTGCTGTGCCCGGAGCTGCTAGTTGCTATGAGACTGGAAATACCTGAGATTCCAGAGCAATCTCTATCAGTGTTGGCAGCAAAGAGACCAGAGATGGGAACACTTCAAGCTCTCAGTCCACGGAAGTTGGTTGCCCCATAGAGACAATTTCCACACTATTCAATTCAGGCTGCTTGGGGAATGAGGCTTCAGTGGTTTCCTGCAGACATCAAGGCACTTAACAGAAAGACAGAAATCAGTTCCACAGTCTGTGGAAGTGGAGGCCCCTTTCCTCCTCCTTCCTGAAGTCTTCTGAAAACTAACCATTTAGAATCTCTTTATGCTGTTGGCAGCACCGAAGCCAAGGAGTGTTACCATCACCACCACCACCCTCAGCCTCTCCCCTCTTAAAGTCAGGTCAAAGTGCCTTCAAACGCAGAGATCTTCCTGCCTGTGCCTCTTGAGTGCTCACACGAAAGCCCACCATGTCTAGCTTCTCTCATTTTTTTGTTTTGTTTTGTTTTGTGTGTGTGTGTGTGTGTGTGTGTGTGTGTGTGTGTGTGTGTGTGAGAGAGATATTCCTCTCTCAGTATGATATAACCTGTGTTTCACAACACAGGACAGCTGAAAGGGTGGAGTAGGGAGAGCTGCAGTTCACCAATGTTGTCTCCATTTCTTCAATCATAAGCCGGTGCAACTTCAGGAAAACCGAGGATTTGTGTATGACAGAAAGGAATGGGGCAGGGGGGAAACTGAGTCAGACGCTGAAGTCCTTGAAGGATAAGGAAGGACATTATGCTTTGGAGGTGAGATGTGAAGGAAGTGCAGGGAGGACATCTCTGGGCAGCCTGGAATTCAGGGGTTGTCAGAGGAGGTGTCTGTCAGCCTTAGTGGCTGCCTGTAGTGATGCCTCCATAGGTCTCTGTATTTCAAGGCTTAGCTCCTCCCATACACAGGCATGGTGCCCATCTCACCACCTCCCTCCCAGAACACCTCTGCCAACTATATATTGAGTGTCTGACTCTGAACGTTTGAACTTTCCCATTTTTCCCTCTTTGGTGCACATGGGGCTCAGGGATTAAAACTACCCTATAGTTGCCCCATAGAGATAATTTCTGAAATATCCCACTGGGAGAGCACCTAAGGAGAGAGGTCTAAGTGTCCGACATGTCTCCCCTTTTGAGTCTCAGTGGGGTGCCCTTTCAGATGTGTACTATTGAAAAGGTCAGTAGCCACTTTCAGAATCAAAGCAAGGAAATTACCTTTTTAAAGCTAATATTTTATTTAGTATAATTTATTCACATTACATCCCAATTGTTATCCCCTCCCTTTTATTTTCCCGTTGCCATCCTCCTTTTCTTTTCTGTCTATTCCCCTCCCCTAGACCACTGATGGGGGGTGCTCCTACCCCAACTGTGGGGTGAAAGCCTATTAGGTCTCATCAGGATAGCCTGCATCCCCTTCCTCTGTGTGCCCGCTAGGCTGTCTGGCCAAGGGGCAGTGACCAAATCATAGGCAACAGAGTGCATGTCAGAGGTTCGGCAGCAGCAGCCCCCTCCTCATGCGTGGAGAATTGGCATTCCATCAGTTCCATCTGAACAAAGGGTCTTGGTTCTCTGCATGCATTGTTTTGGGCTGGTGCACCAGTTTGTGCAGACCCCCTCATGTCCAGATCTGCAGGCCTTGATGGACTCCCTGTGGAGTTCCTGCTCCCTCCTGGACTTCTCATCCCTACACTCTTCCCTACAACTCTCAGTGCTCTGCCTAGAGTCCAGTTTCTAGTCCCAGTATCTGTCCTGATACTGGGTGGAGTCTCTCAGGGGACATCTATGTTGGGCTAATATCCACTTATGAGTATATGCTATGTGTGTCTTTCTGGGTCTGGGTTACCTCAGTTAGGATGATCATTTCTAGTTCCATCCATTTGCCTGCAAAATTCAAGATTTCATTGTTTTTAATAGCTGAGTAGTATTCCATTGTATAAATGTACCACAGTTTCTTTATCCATTCTTTGAGGGGCATCTAGGTTGTTTCCAGATTCTGACTATTACAAATAAAGCTGATAGGAGCATAGTTGAGCAAATATCCTTGTTTTATGGTGAAGCATCTTTTGCATATATGTCCCGGGGTGGTATAGCTGGGTCTTGGGGTATCACTATTCCCCACTTCCTTAGAAAAATGCCAGATTGATTTCCAAAGTGGTTGCACAAGTTTGCACTCCCACCAGCAATGGAGGAGTGTTTCTCTTTCTCCACATCCTCCCCAGCATGTGCTGTCACTTGAAGTGTTGATCTTAGCCATTCTGATGGGTGTAAGATTAGGAAAAGATCTTTATCAACCTTACATTGAACAAAGTGCTAATATAAAAAATATATAAAGAACTCAAAAATTAAACATCACCAAACTAAATAATCCAATTAAAATTGGGGTTCAGAGCTAAATAGAGAATTCCCTACAGAAGAATATTGAATGGCTGAGAAACACTTAAAGAAATGCTCCCTAGTAATCAAGGAAATGCAAATCAAAATGAGGCTGAGGAAATTATCTTTTAAAAATATGTTTCTTCTGCTTCTTCTATTTTTCTCTGTCAAGAACTCAACCTGCTCAGCAAATCTCTCTCCACATATTCCTCAAGAAAGAGTTTGACTTTGAAAGACCCGCTCCGCCCCCTGGTTATATTTATTGATGTTCCTTTCTGTGTCGGTCAGCCCTGAGTGGGATGGGATAAGGGTCAGATCACTCATGTGTAAAGTTGAAACCTCAACAGGCTCCATGGAGGGGACACTAAACCCTGAGAATGCCCAATAGGAGAATGCGGCTAGTTTGGGGTTCTGCTTCCCTGAAGAAGAGACCCTCAGTCTTGGATCTGAACAAAAAGTCAGGATCTTTCCGAACCCCAAGAAAGAGAGAGAAGAGCCGCTAATCCTTCCAACAGGAACAGCTTTAGTATGGTCATCAGGGTGTAGACATGATCCGTGTCTCATTGCTGAGGGTTGGAGCTGATGTGTATGGGAGGGCGTCACCTGTACCATGTGCTTTTAACCCACAGGGAGAGCAAGGGCCCAAAGGAGAAAAGGGTGACCCTGGCAAAACTGGAGCAATGGTGAGTACCCACACTCCCTATTTCTCACCATTCCCTGTTTCCTGAGGACCAGGAATCCAGGCCTGGCTGGTTCTATGCCAGAACCCCACTGGCTACTCGACACACTGGTGGAATTAGTAAACAGTGTAGCATGTATGTTTTAGCCCTCAGGACTTCAGTGGTGTGGCTTCTGTAGATCTCAGATTATAACCATTGCACATCCCCCCACCCATAGCCCCTTGTGCTTAGGGCAGGGTGCTGAGCTAGTTCATGTGGACATCTCTCTTTCATTGCAGGGACCACAGGGTCATCCTGGAGAACTGGGCCCTCGGGGACCCACTGGCCCTCCGGTAAGAGAGCCCTTTCTCCACCTGTTAGCTCCTGAACCGTGCTGCCCTGCACCCATTGTGTATTTCCTTTGTGCCTTTTCCCCAAGCCTTCTCACTTACTAGGGTGGTGGGTGGACGGTGTTGGAGACAGTGGGTTGTGACAATACCCACAACTAAGGGTCCCAACACCTTGGAAAAATTGGCCCCAAAAGCAACTACCTGGACCTGGCTCTGGGATGCTGGTTGTTCTTCCCTTCCACTAAGGGGCTGTTTGTGGCTGAAGAGTGCTTTCTTAGACTAAGAATGTTCTGGAGAGGTTATCCAGGAGGCAAGATTGCTTTTGTTGTCCAGTGCATTCGCAGATGGCTCCTCCTCCCCAGCAGTTGATGGGCAAACAGGTTTAGAAGATGCCTGATACATATTAGCATTTTTATTGTATTTATCTGGTATGATTTGGAATGAATAGATGTCTCCTGACAATCGTTCGGTTATCTGGGGAGGAAGGAGGGAAGGGATTGTAGAAGGTTTGGAATAGCTTATTGTTTAAAACCGCCAAGGTCAAGACTGAGCAATTCTCTCCCTCATTTACATAATGCATTAATGATATGAAATAGATGCCTTTAGAGGATGCGCAGGGTCAGTGATGGAGGCTTTTCTGCACCTGACAGAACCTGTTCTCTGTTCCATCCTTTTATGTTCTGATGAGTCTAGTTTGAGCTGCAGGCTAGCACTACCTGAGACCCCAGGCCTCTGATCCACCACCTTCTTTTCTCTCTTGCCCAGGGTGCCAAGGGACTTGATGGTGTACATGGGCCTCCTGGAGCAGCTGGAAACCCTGTGAGTCCTTCTGTCCAGCCTGACTTCTGGGGGCTTCCTAGATGGGGTGGCCCAGATGAACATCTTTTCTCTGGCTTACAGTTCTGGACCAACTGCAATATAGCTAAGAAAGAAAATCCACACTAGTGAGATTTCCCAGGCCCAGGGACCATTTGAACCTTAAGCCAAAGAGAGATGCTCTTGTCTTCCTAATGTTATCAGCAGGCCTGAACTTTGTCCATGTGTCAAACTCTGAGGCAGAGTTTCTCCTGTATATACACAGATGCTACAAAGACACAATCCCAGAACAAACCAATGCTGTGCCTGTGTGACCAGCCATGAGAGAAATCCTCAGTGCGCATAGAGGGTGCACAAAGGACTTTCCATGAATAATCAGGACCACTTCCAGATGTTGTGTGTTCTGCGAATTGTGCCTGGGTTCAGATCCACAGATGCACACCCTAAAGATAAAAATCCAAGTTACACAATTATCTCTCTGTCTCCCCATTTCTCTTTCTGTGCTCCTCTGTCTCTGTTTTCTCTGTCTGTCTCTCTGTGTTTCACACACACACCTCAAACATGAAGTTGCAGTCAAGGAATTGAGCAGACACAGATTTTCCCTCAGGCACCTTCTGATCTCTCAGGCTGCTGTTCCTGCCTGTCCTATCCACAGAGCCGGTTTAATCTCAGAGAGACTGGCATTTTCCTCTCAGAATGTATGGAGTTGTGTTGCATGGCCAAAGTTGTAGAGCCCAGGTGTCCCTATGGTACCGGCTGGAGCAGAGTCAGGCTGACCTGAGTGGCGTCCTAAGAGTGATAGGCAGTAAAAGAAGTGTCAATGTCCAGTCTGGTCTTGGGACTACAGACCAACCAGACCATTTGTGACCATGACTTGTGACTTAGAGGAGATAGGGTTGGCCATGAGTAGAGGCTAATGGGAATGACACAGGAGGGGCAGAGATGAGCTATTCCCCATAGGAAAGACAGCCTGGCCGGTGCTCAAAGGGAGTAGAGCGGAAACAGTTGGGAAGGAGTCTAGGAGTGTGCACTGTGATTTTTGTCCTCGAAGCATACATGTGACCTGTGACAGTGGACAAAACTGAGAACCTAAGCAGTCTCTAGTACTTGGGGATCCCCTAGTTCTCATTCCGTGGCACTGACCCTCCTGAAATGCCTTCACCCACACCCATGCTCTCATAGAGTCATCACCAAGTTCTAGTTAAAATCCACTCCAGGAAGCAGTCACAGACCATCCAATCAAGCACACACTTGAAGTGTGCACACAGGCTCACACACCTGTGTTCACGCTCACTCCTCTGCCCTGTCAGCAGATGCCCTCGCACTGTGGATGGTGCCAGCATCTTTAGCCTGGCACTGCCTTCAAGTGGCCTTCCCAGAGCCATACCAACCTTTGATCACCTGCGACCCAGTAGCTCATCACAAGCCCCCTCCACCCATCCTTTAAAAGCCCCTTTCTGTCCGTCTCATTGTCAAGGCTACTGCCAAACCCTATCATGTGTGTGTCCTGCAAGGCTTGCCCAGTACCCTTTAACACCTTAGCGCACCAAGGGCCTTTTCTTCATAACTCAGCTCTGAGCAAGTCCCTCCTCTACCCCTATGCATAGGATCGAGGCTGATGGGCAGCCAAGCTCCTTAGGCATGATGGGTGGCTCTCTTCCTCCCACTCTTGCCATCCTCACTCCCCACCATTCCTGGGCCTGAGGAACTGTGAGTCTTCCTGTCTCTGGTTCCCTCCACCTTCAATCCCATTCATCTGAGTCTGGCTGGAGGAGACGCTATAGTCTCAGTGAAGGGTAGGTTGCTAATACCTGGGAGTGTCAGTTTGGAGGCTGTCCCAGCAGTTCCTGGTGAACTGAGTGTGAGAGATGTATTGAGAGTGGCTGGGATAGTTATTTCTAGCCAGTCCGCTTTCTCAATTGTTCCATATCTGTTTAGGGCCCTCCAGGACCTGCAGGACCCCCAGGTCTCAGTGGTCCCCCAGGAAGTCTGGTGAGTATGTGAAGAGAGCAAAGGCATCAGTGTGAACCTGCCTTTGTTCACTACCCCTCCTCCTTCCCATCCACACGGGCATGCGGGCAGCATTGTAATCCGTGTACTGGTGAGGGCTACCCAGAACATGGCCAACCCAAGGTTCTAGGTAACATGTCGGCTCCCTAGGTTATAGACGGTAACAGAGGGGCTGTACATTTCACTGTTGTTGGAATCAGCATCACCTTTTACCTTCAATCCCATAGAAGTCAAAGCTCCCCGATGGCTATTAGATACCTGAATTCTAACCCCAATCTCCCAACACCTGGCATTTTAAGACCTTGGTCATACTTTGCTAAGCTCTTTCATCTGGAAACGAGGCAGGGTTAGGGCAGCTTATCTTTCTGATCCCACATCATCTGCTGAGGTTCTTCCTTTCTCTCTCCTGGATGGTGACCCAAGATGTGTTAATGGGCTAGTATTATGATTCAACATAAGCATAATTGATTTAGACTTCAATGATTTTCAGTACAACATACAGTGGTATCTGGCCACAGGCTACAAGGAATTTTTCCTCTGCAATAGATTAGGCCAGGCTTGCTCATTCCTAAACCTTCCCAGGTATCTGTGACTCAGAGGCTAGATGCATGGCATTTAGATTTTTCATGCATAATGTGTTGGTTTATTTCATCCACACAGCAAACCTGATAGGTAGATACCATCCCTGACCCCATTTTATTCAGGAAGAACGGGGGCAGGAAGAGACTGAGTCATGGGAGAAGTGGTTGGAGTAGCTCTTTCCTGTAAAGCCCTTCTTTTTCCACTATGCATACATAGTCACCACCAACCAACCCTGCTTTCTTTTGCCTGTTTTATCTGGCTTATGGAGAGTATGGTGTCCAAGTCATCCTGAGGAAGTGGCCAGGATTGTCACCTGGTGTGGCTCCAGGGTGATGGGAGAAGAAACAGCCCACCTCTTTAAATATATAAAAATATTTTTATGTGTTTGCCTGCATGTAAGTCTGTGTACTCCTGTGTGCTGATGTGTGTGGAGTCCAGGGGAGGGCTTCTGACATCCTGGAAGTGGAGCTACATGTAACTGTGAGCCACCATGCAAGTGTTGGGAATTGAACCCAGGTCCTCTTGAAGGGTCTTAACCACTGACCTATCTCTTTAGCCCCAGTGGCCTAGTTCTTTGCCCTAAGATGAGGTGGCTGTGCAGTGTGTCCTTGGTGGGCTGCAGAGTCCTCAGCAAGCCTGAGCTCCAGTTGCTCAGTGTGATTGCCTAGCTCCTTTCTTTCTCTTGACCATATGTCCCCATGGATGTGTCCACACAGTGTTTACCCTGGAGCTTTTCTTTGGGATGTTGGGGGGAACTCTGCAGACACTGGGAAGAGTTTAAGACTGGATGGGGAACAAGTGAGCCGAGAGGAAGGGGCCTGTTGGCGTAACCCTGGGAGCTAATGTCTGTAAAAAACTAACCACATGGACAACTTTCCTTTTTTCAGGGTCCCCCTGGTGTCAGAGGTGCCCCTGGGAAAGACGGGGAGCGTGGGGAGAAGGTAAGAGTGATGCAGACTGCAGAAAGGCTTCTGTTGTTTTTGGCTTCACTTGGCCAGTAGGCTAGGAGCTCACACTGCTCAGGCCTGGCTTAGGGCCCAGGCATCAGAGGAGAATGTGACATCTCATACCAGCTCACCCTCATGACTCAGCTGGAGATCAAAGCGATGCCCCATTTATGGATGTAGACAGAAGTGCTGAGGGACTTTATTTGGGCAACAGAACTCGATCTCACTGTTCCATCCCACTTTCACCTCAGTGTTCCACTTGTCTACTGAGCATCATTGTTGACAGTGAACCCTTCCCAGGCTTGGGAAAGTGTGTTGTTTATTAGAGAAAGGATGAGACAAGATCCCCCTTCCTATCAGCTTGAAAGAGCCCACAGGCCGAGGTACCTCTGCAGTCCACTGAGCATTGCTGATGTACTGTGCACTTCAAGGATGGTGCTCATATGTGTTAGCAATAAGCACTGAGGCAGAGCTTGGGAAACCCACAGTGCTCATCGGTGCCCAAGGGAGACACTGAGTTTCACATTCATCAAAGGCTGGTCCCATGTCCGAGTTGTGTGACTCTGAGCTAGGGTCTGAACAGTAGTTATCAGTAGGGATAATTCTATCTCCCTCTGACATTTGGTGGTCCCCATATCAGGGAGAGGGCCTACAATTGGACCAGGATTCTGCTTTAATTATCACAAAACACAGTGAAGGATGCTGTCCCTGCATCTCACAACAGACAAGATTCATCACCCTCAGTGTCAGTAGGACCAAGGCTGAGGAAGTCATGCTAGCCAATGGCGCTCTCAGTGCACCTGAACCGTCCAGCTGTAAAGTGAGGATGGCAGAGAGTATGGACATCACCCTAAGGACTAAATGCCAGGGCATGGCCTTGGGAGAGAACATGTGACAAGGACATGATGGTGTGTCTTGCCCCATTACATGTCAGGTGTCCTTTCGCTGGTGAATCATCTACAGAAGTCTACACAACTGCCCAAATGTGGCTTGTAATTTCGATTGGGTCTCGCTCTGTGGCTCATGCTAGCCTTTAACTCACTCTGTAGTTCAGGCCGGCTACTATCCTGGGGCAATTTTCCTGCCTCAGCCCCTCAAGTGCAGGCATTAGAGGTGAGAGCCACTCCAAATTAATCAATTGGATTCCTTGAAAAGTTTTCAAATGTGCTCATATTTACCTTTCATGTTTTTATGTTGGTAAAAATTTAACAAGAGTGAGTGCATATTCATTTTAGCAAGAGATTTGATTTTCAAATACAAAATTCCCATGAAAATGATTTATTTTAGAGGAAAACACAAATTGTAGAACATATCTTTTGCTTATGGTCTGTTGACCACAAGTGTTTGGAAATGGTCTCACTATGTAATCCAGAATGTCTGGAACTTTCTACATAGACCAGGCTGGTATACAACTTGAGGTAATCTCCCTGTCTATACTTCCCGAGTGCTGGAATTATAACTGTATGCCACAGTGCCAGGAGTGTGCTTTATTTAAAAAAAGATAATGTCACCTTAAATTGCAGAAACAAGAGAGCACCTAAATTAAAAATGGATATATCCAAATATTTCTTGTGTGCTGTTGGCCCATTTGACCTCAAGGGGGAGCCAAACACCTTCTCTTGCCTCAGCAGAATCGGGCAAGGCGCATGGCTAGAAGAGCCTTTGCAAAAGGACAAAATTCCTTCAGATTTCCATGTACTCGTTAGCATGTCCTATGACTGACTGGCTGGGAGCTGGAAAAGTCGACCCTGCTTTCTAGGCCTGCAGGGACCCCTTCATTTCCTGCTTGAGAGCCTTGGCTGATTTTCCTGCACTTTACGATCACAGAAAGGACAGCGACAGGCAGGGTGAACTTGGTGGAGGCTGTGGTAGGAGAAAGGACGTCAGCATGTGCATGAGGTGACAGAATCCACTTTTTTGACCCTCACTGAGCAGGCTTGTCTTCTGGTACTCCAAGGAACAGGCAGCTCCAGAAGCTTCCATGCACGTTTGGGCTGACTGGCCACTGGGAAGCTGAGTTCTGTCAACCCACCACTAATGCTTGTCGGTGTCCTTTTTCCTCCCTAGGGGACAGCAGGGGAAGAAGGCAGCCCAGGGCCGGCTGGTCCACGGGGAGATCCTGGTGCTCCTGGCCTCCCTGGGCCACCAGGAAAGGGGAAGGATGGGGAGCCGGTAAGTGGCAGGCTGACCTGCTTTGAGCTTTGGAAAGCCAGGCTACCAGTGGAAAAGAGGAAAAAAAAAAAAAAAAGTAAAAGCAAAGACACGTTTTAGAAAGTGAGCTGTAGTTGATGAACTGCAGGTGAGTTGAAAGGGGGTGCTGTAAGGCCCGAGATGTCCCCTGACCCAGGGACACAGTCCCGTCAATCGACATGTTTAAAAAAAATACTAGAGTACAAAGCTTGTAATGCTGTACTTCCATTGACAGTTTTTTATTAACTTGTGAATCATAGCAGAAATCTTCAACTTAATACTCTCAGCCTGTGGCTGACCACAGGAAACTGGATCCTTGGAAATGAAACCACAGATGGGTCTGTGTGGCAGCTGAGCCCTCAGCCAGCTCTGAGCATGTGGAGCTCTGGCTGTGTGCTCAGGACCAAGGAAGAGCAGTCATGCAAATGAGTTTCAAAGTACCCAATGATCATGGTACACACACACACACACACACACACACACACACACGGAAGGGTTTTTTGGTCCACACTGGGCTCCTCTGGCTAAAAACAGACTTGCATTTCAAGTGTGTTCATGACTGCCATGATTAGGTCATGGTCATCAGCTGGAAATGGAATCCCCTCCCATAGGCTGCCCCTAGGTCTGTATGTGGTAAAAGAAAAAGATACTAGGTTTGGGGCTTATGGGGTCAGGTGATCCTGGTTTTGAAGCTTGATCTTGCTTCTTCCCTTTGGGAGCCCTTAGCATGGAGATATGAAGTAGAAAAACACACGAAGGGATAGAGAGACTCGGTTTTGTCCACATAGGGTCAGGAAGTGGCAGAGTGAGAAATCACACCCAGCACCTACACTGAGTGTAGTCACACTGCGAAGAGAGTCCCCTTCTCTCTCGGCTCTCTGACTACTTACTGCTCCAGCAGAGGGCAGCAACCTTGTATGTGGTGAGGGATTCAGCTCTCATGGTTCTTTGCTGTTCATTTCAACAGGGACTACGTGGACCACCTGGGTTACCTGGTCCCCTAGGAACCAAGGTGAGTGCTTGTCCAAGCAAACTGGAGATGGTACAAGCGACCACTTAAGAGAGTGTGTATGTTTTTTACTGGAAGCACCTCTGGTCATCTCAAGCACTCCTACACTTCTCATGCCAACACTCTTGACATCATGAAGAAGTGTCCCCAGCAGTGCTTCATAAATGCTGATTGGTTGAACTTCGACAGCTACTGGCTTTCGTCTGGCTAAACCAAGGTTAACTCTTGTCTTGGTACTGAACATCTGGTAGCAGATGTACCCCAAACTTTAACATAATTTTAATAGATGTCTAGGAGTCATGATTATGTGTGTGTGTGTGTGTGTGTGTGTGTGTGTGTGTGTGTGTGTGTGTGTGCGCGCGCATGTGTGTTTCAGTCCTGGTCTATTCAGGGGATTTGTGTTCTATCCCCAAAGCCTTGGCATATATGGTGGGTCGGGGTAGGGAGGGAAGAAGCTGCAGGGAGAATTTGGGGGGCACCAGCACTGGAAATTGGTTAGTATGCCCACCCACCAAATTCTAGTGACCTTTATGACAAGGAAGGTCAGAGAAGGTTACCTAGTTGGGCAGCCAAGCAGAAGAAGGAAATGGGTGAATAACAGCCAAGTTCTCCCTCAGTTCATAGGCACCTACGGGCCTGGAAAGGCAATAATCCTCAGAGTAAGCAGGGAATTAATTATGCTACTGTAGGCCTTGGCAGGAGGTTGAAGGGCACACAGAGGCATGGGCTGCAGCACATTTAATTGTGGCCACCCGTATGCACAAGTGAGAATTATGACACCGGCTCAGATCCATGGGCCAGTCGTTCATTGGTGTTCAGATGGAAGGAAGCTCAGACAGTTAGCTTTAATGAGATATGCATATTTAAACTACATAAAGATGCTATTATAAAATCACTTCTTGCCACTTGTGCCTATTTATAAAAAAAAAAAAAAAAAAACAATTTCTTCAAAAAGTACTTCTTGCTAGGAGTGGTGGTGCACGCCTGTAATCCCAGAACTTGAGAGGCAGAGATAGATAGGAGGATTTTGAGTTTGAGGCTAGGCTGGGTCATGAGGTTGGATATAGGTCAGTCTGGGCTACACAATAAGGACCCTTTGAACAACAACAAAAAAAGCTTAAAAAAAAAAACACAAAGAACACATTCTTATGTATGGTCTACACCGTGGTCTTGTCATCCACCGAGTCACCCCGAGACTGCCAGCACTCTCTGAACCACACTCCCTCCCATCCCAGATAGTATTTTAAGTTTTCCTGCATGTTGCTGTGACTGGAAGTTTTCTTCCCAGGCTTAAAGTCCAGCCACCTGGAGCGAGACCATTCCCCTATTTGTTCCTTTTCTTTTGTGGCTGTGCATCTTTGGGGTGGCAGCCACACATGTACAGTGTGAACTGATTTTAAAATGGACTGTGAGAAGCTCACCAAACTAACATTTAGCATGAGGAAGCTTGAGGCTCTATTGATGTCAACAGTAGCAAAACACACACCTTGGCTTAATTCGTTTCTCCCTGTTCAAGCAGGTGTTCCCCATAACTACCCTAGACCTGCAGGAAATGAGTTTGTCCTGCACTAATGTGCTGGCAGTATGATGATTTGATTGTGTTATCTATGATCAAACATTTTTCTAAATGGTAGAATTATCTATATGGTAGGAGTAAATGCATGTCAGCTGCAAATTTTCTGAAGGGGGAGTCAGGTAAGCATCCTATGAGGGAGGCTGTCTGTCATTGGTGAGCCCTGTCCAGATTCACCTTCGATGCCCAAGCACTCTGACTCTTCCCTCTTGAGAAGGACCTTCAGGACCTAGAGGACACCGATAACTTTTTAGAAGCAAAAAAAAGGGGTGTCTGAAGTGGCAAGGAGTAAATGGGTTGCCTTGTCTCATTTTCCACCATAATTACATATAACCTTTATCTGGCAGCAGCAGACACTTCACATTCTTTTTATTCTGCAGTTGGATCTTGGGATCTTAACAACAGAACCATAAATATATTGTTTTCTTTCTTCCAAGTAGAATGTCAGGGAAAGGAACATGTTACCAATCTATAAGAAATAGTTTGCTAGCATAAGGGTTCACTAACACCCATTCAGAAAAATGGCATCCTGCGGCTTCAGCTTTACTGTTGTTACAGGAAGATGCTCACCTAGGCAGCTTATATCTGACCTGTGAACATTCTGTTAGAGAAGGCCATGCGGGAGTCATTGTGGGCATCCACAAATGTACAGAGGTGGGCTCAGACTCCTCACCCAGTGTTGCTGAGCAGTTTCAGCACCATGGGGCTCAGGGTGCACATGCTGCCCCGGACCACCTTTTCCCCTTAAATATGCACTTATTCCACTGTTGATGATGTACGAACGTGTACCTACGGTGTGGCTTGGGAATAAGAGTTCCCACTGTCAAGGCATTTAGAAAGAAAGCTGAAATTCAAAGGCATCTTTATTTGGGGAATGGATTGCTCTAAGGAGCAATGGAGCAGGGAAGAAGAAAGATGAAGAGAGATCCCCTGCCCCGTCCCAGGTGTTGAGAGAACATGCTTCGTGGAACTAGGGGCAGACGTAATCTGTAAGGTCCCATCATCAGTTTTCGATGGCTCCTGATTGCAGGCAACTCTTTGTGAGTGACAAAGTGACTTCCTGCAAAGTGAACGTGTTTGGGCTTCCTAGGGAACTTATTTTGAATTCCAGCTCAGCTGCCTCCAAGGTAGATAGATGACTTTAGCTTTCTGAGACTGTTGCTTTTCTGTTTCAAGCAGTAAAGAATATTTGACACCGAAAGGGCTCCTTGAGAGGAAAATGATCTTTATGGGTGTATAGTCACTGTGCTATAATTGCCATCTCCCTGCAGAACCCCAAACTTCTTTACACGTTCCTCAATAGAATGTGGGTCCCAGACACCAGCTCATGGGCTCTATTCCTTCCTACCCACTGGCCTTCTTGCTGTTGATGACATAGTGCTGGGTTTATTTTCATGTCCTTCGGGAGCCATTTTCTAAAAATGTCTGTTGGTCAAGCTGGGAAGTGGTTTCTTGAGGGAATTTTTAGCATCACAATAGGCTACAGGCACAGATGGGGCCAGACCTGGCCACTGTGCAGAAAATCAATCACTGTTGGGCCAGGGAGGCCTTGCAAGTGCATTCTTTTCTCTGGGGTACAGGAGAGAAGCTCATTTCGGGGAAGGCAAAATTCAGTGCCTGGCACAATGTGGCTGCTGAAGGATTGCTTGTTTCCTGCGTCCAGGCAGAGGGCATTAAAGCTGGCCACCAGAATCAGGCCTTAAGCCAGACACTTGGGGCAGAGATATATAGATATCTACCCTATAGCTGACTCACTTGAGGTATGTGGTGGTAAGTTTTGTTTAACAGGCAAATGAATAGGGAGTCTACTTTAATGCTGCTTACAAGGAAATCAGAGGTAAGTTGGACACACGACCAGCAAAAAGTCAGTGTGAAAATTAAGGAAGATGTGTGCAAACACCTGAAATCTGACAGACACAGACAGACAGACCAGGAGGGAGGGGGGAAGAGAGGCAGGGCAGGCAAGTGTGTTAGGTGGAAAGGGAATGACCAGACCAACCCAGTGAATGGGTCAGTTTGGGGAGCTTGGATCATGGAAGTTTAACCATGCTTTCAGAGGCAGTGCCATGTGCAAGAAGCAGGGATGTGTGTGTATGTGGGGGGGGGGGGTGAGGTTTACCCATTACTTTGCTGTTGCTATGACAGAATAATATGACAAAAATTAAGTCACAGAAGATAGAATTTTGACTTGCAGTTCCGAAGTGATTGAGTCCTTCATTGAGGGGAAGGCATGACATCTGCAGCAGCAGCGTGCGGTCAGCCTGACAGGAAGCAGAGCGATCTCATTTTATCCCTACATGGGAAGCATCACAAAGGCTCAAGGAAGAAGAGGTGTGGGGAGGGGTGATAAGCCTGACTGGAAGCAGAGTGGTCTATTTTATCCATAAGCAGGAAACAAGAAACAGAGGTAGGGACGGGGAGAAGCGGGGAGGAAGTGAGAAAAAACAGAAAGTGGGGGCCATCTACAAAACCTCAACCCCGCTTCTACCCCAGTGAAGTACTTCTTCAGCAGTGCTGAACTTCCTAAAGTTTCCTGTCCAAACAGCACCACCAACCAAGGGCCAAATGCTCAAACGTGCCAGCCTGTGGAGGACATTTTTCATCCCAACTACAGCAAAAGTGGGGGCAGGATACACAACACAGAAGAATATAGATTCGTGGTGTGACCTGTCCTTCAACTGTTAGGGTTACTGATGTACATGGAACATGGCCTTGGGAAGGAAACTGGAGGCTAGGTATAGCAGGGAAGTCTGCATCAATCTCTTTAAAGCAAAACTAAGGTGCAGAAGGAATGGATTTGTTTGACATTGTATGTGCCCATCTGATTTTTCTTTCTGCTAACTCTTGTGGTAAAATGGTAACATCATAACTGCAGTGCTTGGTGTATCTCTCAACTTCATAGTCACTTGCCTTCTAAATGATTACATGTAAGTCGCAGGGGACCTTGGTAGATAGTCTTACTGTTTCATTGAGGAAGATCCTAAGGTATAGAGGACTTCCCAAGGTTACCATAGGAGCATGACATTATTCTGGGACCAGACCAAGAGTTACTCAATTGTCTGAACTGTTCCTACCTGACCCTCTTCTCTCTTATAAAGAATTATTGGCAGATGAATTGTGGGTCAGGCTCATGCTCATTTCTGTATTTATCTCCTCCACCTCTTCCTTATACTTCTTAATTAGATTTCCAAGATCCAAGTTATGTTTTGCTTCCCAGACCTACCCATACCATATCACCCTAAAGAAGTAGAATGTGCTGAATAGGAATTTGAAGAGAAATTAGGAAAGAGCTAGTAGGGTAGTTGAGGGTGGGACCATGGATGATCTGTTTCTTGGGGATCGTCCACAGCTGGTGGCATAGCCACATTGGGCTTGGGAGGACAAGGAAGATAAACGACAGGTATTAAGGAGGCTTAGCGAGGGGTTTGGGGTTTGGTTCCTATGTTTTTGTAAGGACTGTGGAAGTGCCAATCCACCCATCTTCACGACAAATGCTCTACTTCAGAACTTAGCACTAAGTACTGACAGCAAGCAGGCATCATAACTAAATGGCAGGTGGGGATTGGAGCCGAGGTCTCAGCTGAGGTCTCTGCTTGCATGGGACAGACTGAGTGTTAGCTGGATGAATAGCTAGCTGTGGTCATCACAGGCGCAGGAAAGACACATCATCTTAGAAGGATGGCTTTTTCCTATTTAGCTTTGTATGATTTGTCTTATTTTTATTTGAAAATTTCATACATGTATACATTTTATCTTGATCCCAGCCATTCATAGGCTCCCCAATATATCTCCCTCCCAACTTAATGTCTTCTTTTTTAAATAAAAACAACCCACGGAGTGCAACTATGGCCTCCTCTATGCGTGTGAGTGTGGGGATATCCGCTGGAAATGGGCAGCACGGGTCAGAGCAGCCTCTTTATGCTGTGGACAGTTGTTAATGCAGAGACTCATAACTGTTCAAAGTTCTGGAAATAGATGAACTTGAGTGTTAGCTGTAAAGTGACATTTATGACATTCTCCCACACAGGAGGCTCAGGGAACACATGGGAAGAGCAGGAAGAAAGACTGTAGTCTTGGCATGTGGGAAAGAGTGCAGTGAAACGTTGTTTGGCTGTGACGTGGCTGTTGTACACATGAGCCAACAGCAGCGATGATTGCTTGCTCAATGGTCAGTATTACTTTGTTAAAGTCCCAAATGCAAAGGTTTCCAGTGGCCATCGTGGACAAACAATGTAGCCTGTTTATTAACAGTATTTTAAATGCTTAAAAACATAAATGTTAATAAGTTAATGTTTCCTCGAGCCAGCTTTCTGAACATAATCCTTTTGGCTTTTTGTGACCAGCTTCTGGACTATTTCCTTTTGTCAGACTCATCCCAGGGATATTAAGTGGCCCAAGGAAGGACACCTGCTACTGCATTGTGAGGCTGGAGATATAGGCAGGAATCCCTTAAGTAATGTGATGCTCTGTGTTTTGAATTGGGATTCTGCGAAACAGTCCCAGGCAAACTGCATTTCCCACTGTTGCCTGTGGGAACAAACAGCAAACTCATTAGCAGTTAGGCATCCAAAATCTGAATATTTGTGCAACATAGCATGATCCAAGACTAGAAATACCTTGCAGGCTTGCTGCCCACTCAGAGTCAGCCTTGGTCAGAGACTTTTTCTCTGGGACTCTAGGTGAGAGAAGTATGGCAGAATGGGGAAATAGATGGATCCAGAGGGTCCTAGAAAGCCACAAGAAGAACATGACCATGACGGGCGGATATGGACCCAGGGGGATCTGCTCAATCTACTGCACCAACCAAGGACAATACATGCCATAAACATTGAACTCCTGCTCAGATCTAGCCAATGGATAGGACATTCTCCACAGTTGTGTGGAGAGCAGAACTGACTCTGACGTGAACTCTGGTGCCCCTTATTAGACCACTTCCCCTGGGTAGGGAGGCCTGGTGGCACTCAGAGAAAGGATAAGCAGGCTACCAGGATGAGACTTGGTAGATAGCCTATGACCATATAGTGTGGGAGGAAGTCCTCTTCTGTCACAGACCTAGGGGAGGGGAATAGGGTGAAAAGAGAGAAGGTGAGGGAGGAATGGGAGGATACAAGTGAGGGGATAACAATTGAGATGTAGCCTGAATAAATTAATTAAATAAAAATACCAGAAATTGAAACCTTAGCGTCCTTCTATGGGGGATGGCAAAGTCTTTCCCTGTCCTCTTTCTTCTCTTTCTTTTTTCATCAAGTTTGGAGAGTCATGAGGTGAGAACAGCAGGAAATGCAGCTGTGGGCTTATGTGGGCTGAGTGGCAGGATCACACATGTTTTTTCTGTGTTTAACACTTTTAACCAGTATGCTCCCATGTTGGGTCAGCTGCTCGTGTGTCCCAATCTGACAGGTAAAGAAACACCCTCAGAGACCTTGTCATGGTCTTAAGTGCTGAGTCCACAATTTAAAGTTGAGCCTCCAGTATCCAAACCCATACTTTTAGCTGTGATGCTTGAAGCTATGATCTTGCTTGAGATATCTTTGAGGCCGCCTCTGACACACCCAGAAGAGCTAATCACAACGTGTAGGTATTGGGAAATTCTTGAGACATCGATGTGTTTATTTACTGATGTTGTGGGGCTTGAGTTGAAATGTGGGTGGATGTGTGGTTGGGATGGAGGTATGATAATCACAGTAGATATGTTGTCTCCAACACGGGGAATAGTCTTAGTTTCCTATTCATAGTTATGGTCATGTTGAAGTTCGGAGAGCTTTGTAATCACATGATTGTTATCACAATCATGGGGCTCTAGTCCATGTAGGGTTGGGCCAAGAGAGGGAATGATCTCTTTTAGCACATATTGGAATGGAACATGAAGAACAGGTGATGGGTGAGGAGCCCATGGAGCAACAGTGAGGGTTTTGTGAGAAGCATAATTCTTCCTGATCTTTCCAGCACTGACCTGTTCATCCCATCTTTCTGTCTCCCTAGGGTGACAGAGGAACACCTGGGATCCCTGGCTCTCCTGGAAGCCGAGGCGACCCAGGAATCGGGGTCACTGGTCCACCTGTGAGTCCTTATTCAGTAACGTCATTGTCCTCAGGCCACACTGCAAACCCCGGCTAGTTGTCTTGGAAGTCCACAGCATAAGAACCTGCAGAGTTTCAACTGATATGGCCATGGGCTGTGGGTCCTTGGGTCCATTGAATGAAGGGTCTGTGTACATGGCTGGGGCGGGGGTTGCTACAAAATTTGTTGTACCTCTAATGGGAATAAGAAGAGTGTAACTTTTTCCAAAGCATGGGTGTCATTCAAAACAAGGGCAACAAATCTCATCAATTCTGTATTTCTACTTTCATAATTTCGTTGCATGCATATGATATATATATATATATACACATATATATGTATGTATACATTTTGTGTACACATACATATATAAAAATGCATAAATACATATGAAATATATATATCATATAAAATGTACTTGGGTCATATTTCCCACTATTACCTTCTCCTTTTTTCCCTTCTTCCACTGAACCCCTCCTTCCCACCAAAACTGTCCTTCTGTTTCCATATCTTGCTTGCTGCCAACTGAATTGAATTAGGGTTACCTGTGTGAACACAGATGTGGCTTTATTTACTTCAGCAAGGGCACTCGCCTTACAGGGGATGACCACTGAGGAGTTTGACTTCTTGCCCCCAGCAAGTGCCTATAGCTTCTCAGGGCTGCGTGGGGTCTTATTAGTCCTGCCCGTTTTTATGATGCTGTGTTGTTGTGCCCAGCGTTGTGCATGTAGCTACTGCTGGTGTGATTTCACACAGTGTTTGTAAAAAAAAAAAAAAAAGACTCATGGATCAAACTTTGAGTAACAAAATCATAGCCAATAAAATTAGGCTGGGGAAGGAATGCATCCGGGGAAACATTATGGTTTTGTGTATTTCAGGACCAAAAACAAAACAAAACAAGAACAAAATGTGAATTACCTTAATTCCTCTCATTGGTAAAGATGAGAACTTAAATCGAATCATGGTTGCAAAACAGCATCCACAAATGGTCCTCAAACTGTGGGATTTATTTTTTTATTTTACTTTATTTTTTAAAAAATTTATCCTTTTACAGCCCAATCATAGCCCCCTCCCCTATTGTGGGGTTTTTCAGGCTTGTAAGACCCATGACGTTAGTACCTTTGTTGTTTCGGAGTTATACATGCTCACCCTGTGGCGGCTCGCTCTCTTTGTCCTCAGCCCAGCCATCCTCCACTTTGGCCAAAGCCAGAACACGTGACATTGGAATTTAGAATTGTTTTTGGTAAAGAACTACATTTCTTTTCTTGAGAATAGAGTAATGTTTGGTGTCTTTTCACCACCACAGAAGCCTGTCTTTTTTTCCCTGTCAGTGAGCAATAGCTTTCAGAATTTAAGGACAATTTCCAATCTGAAGTTTTCTCTTCTCCTGTCTGCTCTCTTCGTCGCTAGAGGCAGAATATTGATTCAGCTTCAACTGCGTTTTTTTTTTTTTTTTTTTTTCTTGACAGCCAGCCATGTCTTACTATTACTTGAGAAAAACTCAAAGGCTCAGCCAAGCCTGGGAATAGCTCAAGTACCCACGTGCAATTATTATTTTAAGCCATAAGCCCAGTCTAACCTCACCCTGCTAAACATAACCCGGCTAGAAACCAGAACAGCACACGACCCAGTCTCTGCTTTTTTTTCCCCGCATTTGAGGAGTGCGGACCACAACCACGATGATCTTTAATAATACCATTGTTTTTATTTTAATTTAGAATTTCACATAGAGTTCTCTATTACCATTGTTACCCTTCCAACTCCTCCTGTGTCCATCTCTCACTCCTGACCATATTCACAACCTCTTTATTAATGTTATGTGGTGTGTGTGTGTGTGTGTGTGTGTGTGTGTGTGTGTGTGTGTGTGTGTGTATTTGTAAATATAGCCTACTAAATTCATTTAGTGCTGTTTGTGTGTATATGTGTTTAGGGCTGGCTACTTGGTATTAGATAACTATTAGTTACCTCTATCTCTTCATGTAGTGGTGGAGTTTCATACTGTTTCTGCTATCCACCATAGTGTTGAATTTCCTGGGTGCAACTTCCCCATTGACTATAGAAGACTCTTATAATCCGCTACCCACCCCCATCTTCCACAGCATGCTCTGAGCCTTTGGTGTGAGGAGTTTTGTCGCAGGTGCATCTCTTGAGGTTGGCCACCCCACGGTCAGATGTTCTCTTCATTTTGCCCAGTTGTAAATTTCTAGATTGTTCTTTGCCTGCTGCAAAAGGAAGTTTCTTTGATTAAGGTTAAGAGCTACACTTACCTGTGGGAATAAGAAGAAATATTGGTATGTGGTTCGAAGTTATGCCGGCTTACGATAGGGGCAGTAGTGGGCTTTCCTCTAGTGCCCGTGCCTCACCACTTTGGATAGTTGGCGCATTTACAGTACCAGTGGTACATTCTCTCCTTTTGAGCAGTTGAGCTTCTGTTTGCCTCTAACATATAAGTGTCACTGTGGCACCTTTGAGGATACCTTGCCATGTCGGTGTTTGTTCGAGTTCATGGGCCAAGTAACAATTCTTCATATATAACGCCCAAAGAATAAGACGAGAGATGTACTTTTTCATCTATGCTATCACATGAAATAAAACTCCCTTTTGCTCTCTTGTCTGTGGTCTGCGTCCATCTGAGTCCGGTTAGGCCTCTCTCTTCACACTTGGCTCTCTGTTCCTCAACTCTCCAACAGGCCTGGCCACCTCCCCACTGCAAACGGCCGACCCTTCCCTACGAGCAATGAGGACTCCTTCAGTGTGACAGGACAAAATTATGAAGGGTCTCTGGGTCTTTCTGGTTTCCACGGACACTGTGGAATGAATTTCCTCCGGGAAGTCTTGTCTGATTTTATTGCCTTCCGTAACAAAAAATTTCACCTAGAACTTCTGAAAATCAAAGCTCTCCATTATATATCCATTGTATGGTGGCTTTGTTTGTTTGTTTGTTTGTTTTTGGACTTCTTTATTTTAGTGTCTGGTAACTAGGAGGAGCAAAAGATAAGAAACAGTAGACAAGACTTCTTTATTTCTGAAGTTGTCTTCTCAGAAGGGCCCCTTTCCCTTGAATTAGGAGTTTGGTTCCTGATGGAGTTAATCCCTCAGAAAAGGAAATACCATGCCCAGTGCCTGCAATATGGCTGTTCCTTTGTGTCCTGGCCACTCCTCAAGGATACACCACAGCAAGCTCATCCTTAAACAGCCAGGCAGCAGAGGTGGCACAACTCACCCCAAATCTAGCTAGGCGAAATCACCATGAAAAATCCTCCTGCCTAACTGATTCCATGGGAAATGTAATTTGCTGGCTGCAGCCAAAAGGCTGTAAATCAACTCTTTAGTGCATTTCTACCACTTGGGCTTATTAAAAGCTTCCTGGTGGTTGAAACCATGTTGCATTACCATAAATCTCATTGGCCAGCAGCCTAGGCTTGTGATGGCCTGAGAAGCTGCATGAGAGATTCAAGGACTTGCTGCTAGCAAGCAGATGTGTAATGGAAGCAAGGAAAGGATGTGTCAAATTATTGGGCAATGTGGACCTTTGCTGAGCAGTCCAGCGTCTATCTCTGTCTCTCTGTGTCTCTGTCTCTGTGTCTCTGTCTCTCTGTCTTTCTGTCTCTTGCTTCTTCTCTTCTGTCTCTTTCTGCATCTGTCTCTCTGTCTCTCTGTCTCTCTGTCTGTCTGTCTCTCTGTCTGTCTCTCTGTCTGTCTGTCTCTCTGTCTCTCTCTCTCTCTCTCTCTCTCTCTCTCTCTCTCCTCTCTCTCTCTCTCTCTCTCTCCCTCTCCCTCTCCCTCTCCCTCTCCCTCTCCCTCTCCTCCATGCTGTACAGCACAGGATCACATCCAGCACTACCCTCCTAGGGGAGACAGGTTATCCTTCAAAGTTAGTGTGGGTACCTGAACCATGTGTTTGAGAGATGATCTTAAAAGTTTGCTCCTAGAGGTGACAAACTGAGTCAGAGACAGGAAGTAAGTCCAGATGGAGTTTGTTATTGTGCCTGTGGGCAGTCAAGGGTGACTACATGGTACACTCTGAGAGATGGGGTACTAATACTGTAGCTAGAGAGCCGCTCCCAGGAACTGTCATCTTGGCATTGGCCTTGCGCCTCACATGTCCCTTTATCATGTATAGGCTTGGCTACTTCCTGGAAGGCATCCTTAATGCCCCCCACCCCCAGTGGCTTAATAGCTTAAGAGAGTGGCAGCAAGCCCAGAGCCAACCAATTTCAGGCAAATACAGAATTTCAATGCACCACATGTTTTTATTTGTTGTTTGTTGTTGTTGTTGTTGTTGTTGTTGGTGGTGGTGGTGGTGTGTGTGTGTGTGTGTGTGTGTGTGTGTGTGTGTGTGTGTGTGCGCGCGCACGCACGCGCCTCTAGTTTCTGTGGATATAAAAATCACAGAGCTGGCAGCCACTGCGATGTGAGCGTTAGAATAATAGTATTACCCAGCATCAGCTGCCTCTGGATGGTAGTCAGAGCAGAAGCCTCAGGTCTCCCTCCTTCATTCACATTTAATGCCCTCAACATCATGGGAGACCATCACTGCTTGCTGATGAAGAAGCTGCAGGCATGACGATGTGAAGCCACGCCCCTGAAGGCATGTAGAGGCCATGGGAGGCTGGCCTGGATCCCACAGATGCCTCAGTGTCCCTTCTAGCAGGAGGACAGAAGGGATGTGTCCATTTCACATATCCTATCTTCCGTGCGTCATGTCTTTTTATGTCTGTTATTGCTCCTGGACTTGGCTTATGTGGCGAGGCAAATGCTCTCTGTGTTTATGTGTCTTCTCTGCCTGATTTGGTGTATGTCTTTTAGTAGCAGAAAGAGAATTAGGTTAGCTATTTTCCGTTAGATAAGAATATTGCAGTTGACTGTGCAGTCTTCTCTGGGCACTATAGGGGATCCCGGGTGCTGGCTAGTACTGAGCCAGGGACAACTTCATAGCCTTGCTATGGTGAGATGCAGGGAAGAGACAGGGCTAGAGTCTCATTGAAGCCTCTCAAACCCTGTCTAGTGCACACAGGTTGTCAGGTCCTCTGGACAGCAAAGGGCTTTAGAGAGGGTATGAGGATCTGCCTCTCTCCAGACTCCTGGCCTTCAACACTGCTTTATATGTAGCCATGTTTCAAAAGTAAGCCTTAGGGCAAAGTCCAGGACTTTCTTCTGAGCGTAAGGAATGATTTAAAACAATGTTTCTCCCTTGTAAGTGGAACAAACAAGTGTTGCTGTCAATGCTTTCTAAGGCACAGTTGAGTGGACCTGGCTCTGGATTAGGACTTCCATGAACCTAGTCTCAGGATGACACTGTGGATAAAGAGCCTGAGGCTTAAGACACCTGGCCCTGCTGCTGCTTATGAAAGGCATGGGAGCCACTTGAAAGAAGTGGATCTTTACTCTGGATGGAGGCACTGTGATCACCCTCTGCTTTTAGGGGGTCTGAGGCTTCTGCTTACTTCATGACATGCTGGGGACTTTAACTCTCCTGGCTAGTTTTTGTTGTACACAGCCAAAGTCATCACAAGGAAGGGCTCTTTCTTGGTCCTGGATAGAGAAAGGCCTCGGCTGCTGCTACTTCTGTCATTGTTTCTTCCACAACCCATGCCCTTGCCAAGTACCCAACTGCACTCCTGTGCTCTAACATGATGCTGGCCCTGGTGTCCCTTTATCTCCCTTTGTCCCCAAGTGTCCATTTGTCGCTTTTACTTCTAGGTCTCTGTGTTTCTATTCTATTCCTTGCAGACCTACAGCTGTTTTTCTGAACCCTGAACCTAAACCACTTCTTGCCTGTTTGGAGACGCTCAGGCCTCCCCAGGCCAGACCTCAGTTTCTCTTGATTCTTTCTGTATCTACTTCTCTTCTGTGTAGAAAGTCTGACACTCTCTCTGCCTTGTGCTCCCTCTGCATAAGGATGCTCCAGCCAGCAAAGGACGGCATGAATAATGAAGTCTTTGACTACTATTTGTTTAGTGATCCCATAGCCATCTTAGTTTTTATAAGGACACTTTATGATGTGTGCACAATGGCAGAATTACCTAACAATGTATTTTCTAGAACATATCTCTGTCTTAAGCTTGCATACATACCACAAACATACAGATATATATCACATGGGGACACATGCACATGTACCAATACACATGGGGATGCATACATACATGGCTACACTGGTGCCTGTTGACAGGTGCAGTTCACAGAAACTGATAAGACAGAGTCCCAATAGTCTGGTAAGTGGTACATGCCTTCTGTCTATCTCTGCTTTTGGGAAGCACTCCTTTACATCTTTACAAGGTTGATGAGCTCTTTTCCTCTTGCCGTAGACATATGAGGAAGTACAGTACATTTTTATTCTCTAGAACTTTGTTTCTGAATTGCTGTGATGTGTCTTACATGCTGGGGGCAGAGAACAGTGACTCCCAGAGCCAGAAGCAGCCAAGCTATGACGCTCCTCGTGTGAGGCAAGCAAGCCACTTCATGACACCTGATTAGCATTCAGTAGGTCAGGGTTATGAGATGCCAAGATCCTACCTAAGAAATCTACCTAAGAAAAACTGGGGACTCTACTCAGGAGGAAACAAGTGAGAAAGTTGAAGACCAGGGAGTTCCACAGAAAGAGAAACAGGATGTTCCTGCAGAGGGGACACCAGGCCAAAAAAAAAAAACAGGCTTTGTACAGAAAAGTACTAATCCCTGCTCCCCTTTCTCTCTGTCATCTTATCTCTCTTTGATACAGAATGATATGTATACATACCAAAAGTAGAAAGGATAATATGATGATCCCCTCCACCACACCCCCCATGTAGCCATATGGCTACTGTGCTGGCTAGTTTTTATGTCAACTTGACCTAAACTAGAGTTATTTTGCAAGAGGGAGCCTCATTTTAGAAAATGCCTTCCCACAACCGTATTGGCCTGTGGTACATTTTGACTGATGACTGATGTGTAAAGGCCCAGCTCCCTGTAGGTAGGACCACCACTGCTAGGCTAGTCGATGCCACTACTGGGCTGGTGGTCCTGGGTGCTGTAAGACAGCAGGTGAGCAAGCTGTGAGGATCAAGCCAGTAAGCATCCCTCCTTCATAGACTCTGCATCAGCTCCTGCCTCGAGGTTCCTGCCTTGAGTTCCTGCCCTGACTTCCCTCACTGATAGACTGTTGCCTGGAGTTGTGACCTACAGTTGTAAACCCTTTGCACACCCCAAGTTTCTTTTGGTCATGGTGTTTTATCACAGCAACATAAACTCTAAAACAGTCACTTACCAGGATCTCTCAGTAAATGTTCCCTATTTTCCTTTTATCATCTCTTGATCCTCTTGGTTTTGAATCATGCCCAGGAATACATAATTTTTACTTTACATATTTTATAGACTATAATTACGAAAGATTAAAAACTTCTAAAATGCTAGTACAACTTCATCATCACACACAGAAAACACGATGCCAAATATATTGCCATGACTCACTTCTTAATTATTTCACCTGTGTCCTGCTCATCAATTTTTTTATCTTCTCTGAATTAAGAGCCAAGTGAGAAAATATGAATTGCCTAACCTTTCAAAAGAGATCTCTTACTAATTTGTAGATTTCCCATCCCCTCCTTTTTATTTAATTTTTTGTTTTGTTTTGAATTTTGTTTTTCAAGACAGGGTTTCTCTGTGTAGCCTTGGCTGTCCCGGACTCACTTTGTAGACCAGGCTGGACTCGAACTCACAGTGATCCACCAGCCTATGCCTCCCGAGTACTAGGATTAAAGGCTTGTACCACCACGCTGGGTACCCATCCCCCCTTTTTAAATTTCCCTATTTGCTTATAAAGGACATCAGGTTTATTCTTTGTTCCTTGGGATTGTTTTATGTTTGCTAACAGGATACATTAATATGATAGTTTAGCAGGGCCTGCCACCTGTGTAGTTCTCATTAGCTAGTACCCAAGTCCAGAGGCTTGGTCAGATCCAGGGATGATGATTTTGGCAAGACTTCACAGATGGCCCATTGCATATCAGGAGGCACATAGGATGTCTGGTGGGTCTCTTTCTGTGATGTTCATACCCTTTGATGTCAGAAGTCCCATCAATTAACACATCAAGGGCTGCAAATTGGTGCTATGGTAGTTCTGTCAGATGATTCTTCTGCCTTTATTGGCTGGACTGTTTCTCTATAGAGAAAAGTTCCCTCCTCTACAACCTGTCCACACAACTTATATACCTAGTGTAAATGGAAATGCGTGGGTCCTCCCCAGTGAGTGCTTTCACATAATGCCTTACAGAGATGGACCATTAGACTTTTGATTGAATATTTTTAAATAATGCTTGAACTCAACGATTTAAATACATTTGGTGTTTTAATGTATCTTTTTATGCCTAAATTGTTTTAGCTTATTCCCATAGGAGTCTATACAAGTTGACCCTGAATCTTCTGATGCAAACCTAGCAGCCTTTGGTAACTCCCTTGCTCTCTTTGGCCTAGAGGTCTAGGTATGTCATGTATGTGCTTTGGCTAAATCTCTGACTATACATCCACTAAGCAGTAGTAGTTTCTCTGGGTGGAAAACGGTACCAAAGGCTGAAACTAGGGTGTTAGTTAAGATGACTTTTGGATATGCATATCAACTTATGTGTTGTTGCCTCTGTAATCACTGTGATGGGGTTCCCAACAGTTCAAAGGAAGAATAGTTTGTCTTTCCATGATCACAGTTTGGGAGCTATAGTCCACCATGGCTGTTCATGCATGGGGATCTGTGGGATTAGCTCACAGCTGGAGCAGCAGGAGACAGAGATGTCTGGCTATGCTATGTCAGCAGCCAGGAACTGTGGCTTAGGTTAGAATCAAGCCCAGGCTTTAACCCTTAGGACATTTACAGCATCTACTTACTTCCTCCAGGTAGACTCCACTTCCATAGCATTTTATTACTTGCCCAAATAGCATCATCATCTGGGGACCAATTAATTGTTGAGAAAAACACCTTCCTGGGACCATTACAAAGTCTTACAAAGGATTCAGAATTAGGAAGGAAGTCACTATGTAATACTCTTCCACGATACATATTTTGAAATGTAATATGTGTATACAATGTATTTTGGTCATAATCATCCTCTCCTTCTCCCTCTAACTCTTCCAAGATCCATAATTTTTTATAACCCACTGATTCCAGTTGCGGTACCAATATATTCAGGTGTGGGAATCTCCACTGGAGTGTGGTTGGCCTCCCAGGAGCCACATCCTTGAAAAACACTCACTCTCCCTTTCTCAGAAGCCACCAACTGTCTATAGTTCCTCAGTTGGAAGGGCTCATGGCCTTCTACCATCTTCATGTCAGTGTTCCCTGGCTTAATCTTAGGCAGACAACCATGGCTACTGTGAGTTTGTGTGCACAGTGGTCCTACCATGTCCAGAAGACGGTGTTTTGCTGTGGCTCTCCCTGATCTCTGGCTCTCACTGATTTCTGCCCCACTTTTGTGATGGCACACGAGTCTTGGGTCGAGGGATGTGGCATAGGTGTCCCACTTGTGCCTGAGAATTCCACTGACTTAACCTTTTTGCACTTTGATCAGTTGTGGGTTTCTGTATTACTCCACTGCTCATAAAACCTTGAAAAGTATGTAGAATAGCCCTGGGCATGCTTTTTATGGTACAGGCATCAGGTAGCTTTTCTATTTTGTGTTTTATTTCTAAAAACATGAGGAAAAGTGACCATCTAGCATTGTATTGTAATGGAAAAAAAACTGAAGTTCAGAGATGTGAAAGAATTTGCTTAAAGTTAAAGAGTTAATATTTGATAAAGCAAAGATTTGAAATGACCATCTTTGAAGGCAAAGCCTGTCTACCAAAGTTGCATAAGATAGTAATTTGAAACCTGGCTTAATGAGCAAGTTAAAGGTTTTAAAGTTGGAATTTAATTTGGAAACAAAGAGTGACACTAAATATAAGATGGCAACATTCCTTATGCCAAGGACAGGCTGCCCTCATTACATTTCTTTAAATAATATATTACAGTCCCATTGGACACTACCCGAGAAGAACAAAATTCAGATGCATGATGCATTATGATAGAGGAATCAGTGGCCTCGGAGCCAAGTGCAGCAGAGGGGACTTCCAAGCCCATCATTTTTACCTGTTTGACTTCAGCTAAGTTAATGTATTTCAGTTTCAGCTTTTCTATCTATATCAAATGGATGATGGAGATACCCAGTGTTCAGGCATCCTGCTAGGGCTAAAGTGAGTGTGTGTGTGTGTGTGTGTGTGTGTGTGTGTGTGTGTGTGTGTGTGTGTGTGTGTGTAGTATCTGGCGCCTCTCCGGGCATGGAGAATAATAATAGTGAAAAGTCTCCTTCTTCACAGACCTCTCTATGTCTTTAGCTGGTCCTCCTCGTGTGTGGAGAAGGATTAAGCCATTGCCGAATGCTATAAAAGTTTGAGAAGTAAATAATAAAAACTCATCAATAGCTAAGTGATGCCATTCCCATTCTGCCAGCTTTTATTAACTGGAATATTTCTGCACAGAAAAAAATGCTTGCTCACTGATGGCTGCATCCCAGTCTACAGTGCATGCAGAAAGAGAGTGGAAATGCTTGTGTCAGTAGAGATCATTGGCGGAAGCCCTACTCAGTAGCAGGATGTAGTGTTGTGGTGGAGACCCTGTCATATAAAGCCTGTGATGCTTTCTACAGAAAAAAGAGAAAAAGCACATAAATGTTTCTGGCTTTTTATTGTGATCCAGTAAATGTCCTGATTTTGCTTGTTTTGTTGCTTGTTTGTTTGTTGATTTTGTTTGATGTGTGTGTGTGTGTGTGTGTGTGTATGTATGTGTGTGTGTGTGTAACATCTTGATCCAAAGAGCCCTTGTCCTCACTCTCTGCCTCTATAACATTCTTAGAACCCTTCTCTCCATCTCTACTGCCCTCTGTTTCTCTGCTGTATCTTCAGACCTCGGCTCCTCATCGTGCTCCACTGTGCACTTGAAAGGATGCTCATTTGCTGCCTTATAGCTCAGGAGCATAAGCAATAGGGGCCCTGGGGACTTCATCACAACGCAGGGGCCTGGGGCTTTGTGTGAAAACTCTTCTCCCTCTTGGCAATACTTATAATGCCTTCCTGGGAACTGCTACAGCAAGATGAAAACACCAATATGGGAGCAGAGGCTCAGGACACAGACTATTCTGTTCATGGAAAACTGAGAGTTGCTCATTGATAAATTAAACTCTGACATATGCAGAAAGAACCAGAACCTCTCCAAGGGTGGATAAGATGGGAAACCTAGGTCACACCAAAGGTATGTGGCAGGAGCAGAACAGGACTGAGGAACCTCGTGGGAGCAACAGTGCATGACACTTGTTCTGGAAGGATAGAGGGAATCTAGCTTAGCATTACACTTTACAAAACAGAGCATGGTGGTACATGTCCCAGAACGTGGGAAGTGAAGGCAAAAAGAACAAGAGTTCAAGGTTATCCTTAGCCACATAGTGTTGAGGCCAGCCTGGGCTATGTGAGGTCCTGGTGTTTTATTTTTGTTTTTTAAGAATGACCACAGCATGCTTAAATGGCGAGTGTTCCTGTTTTGTTTGTTAACCTATTTGTTCTCTTCTTAGGGCCCTTCAGGACAACCAGGAGACAAAGGACCCCCGGTACAGTATGCTTTAGACAGAGGACTCAACTCAATTCTAAACTAGGGACAATCAAACATTACTAGACATTCTTCACACTAGACAGAGCCCAAAACATGAGCATGGGCAGATGAGGAGGGATGGAGTGCTGGAGTCATTGAATCTAGCACAATTTTTTATAGCTGAGAATACTGAGACTGATGTTACCTGTCTGTTAGTACCCCTCCGGTAAAGAAGTAGAGCCTCAATTTAGTGAATTTGATCGACTTTGATCAGAAGAGTTGGTTTTGAATTCCGGCTTTTCCCAGCCACAGAGCCAAGAATATGTGAGAGGATTTCTTCTGACTTGTAACATGGAGGCAACAATACCACCTATGAGCCATTGCAGCAATGTGTTGAGCTCCTTTTCAGCTAATGCAATGAAAGAGCTCCCAGGATGCATTTGTTCTCAGGAACGGCCGCCATTGTTGGTGGCCGTTTGCAGGCAGGTAGCCTTGTGCTTGTTTTGCTAGATGAAAAAAACTGAGGCTCAGAACAATTGAAGCTTACTGCCATTAGATTCCAAAGCAAGTTGTTTTGAGTAGAGCAGAGGAAGGTGAGACTCTGGATGAAGGGTAGGTTTGAGGAGAGGTCTTCAGAGGCTTTAGAGGAGGCAGTTTCAGCTCCTGCAGAGCAGGTAGCCAATGCCTCGAGAAGAGCTGATTTTCTCCTTGTAAATGTAAAGACATGAGATCTGTTGCCTCTGCTGTTCTCTGATGTTGACAAGAAAATGTCAACATAATGGAGTGATCTAGGGCATGATTGTCGTGCATGAGGCCAAACATTTCGCTGGGTCTTCTGCATGGAAATGACTGTAACCAATTAGCATCTCATGAGGATGGCTGTGCAACTCATGGTGCCTCGAAGGGCATTCTGGATTGGTGCTCAGGCCTGGTACTCCACAGGAGCTGTGCCTCCCACTCCAGCAAGGGGCCAGTGCACAGGACTCATGCCAAGCTCGCAGACACATTTTTCCTCAGCATTGGATCTGTGTATAGAACACGTCTGCACAGAGCACGTTCTGCTCAGTAAAGTTTGAGCATGGTGCTCTGGACACATACGTGGCTCTGTGCAAGGTGCAGTCTGTTATTGCAGGGATGACAAGGCAGCAGGAATATGAAGCAGCTGCTTACATTTCACCCACAATTTAGGAGATGGGGATGAATGCAAGCTAGTCCTCTGCTCAGCATCTTCATTTTCCACAGCCCAGGATCCCCTGACCATGCTTAAGACAGGTCATCTCTTAGCAGTTAGCATGACTGTCATAATCCCCACAGGCATGTCCAGAGGCCCGTCTCTGTGATGATTCTAGATTTTGTTAGGCTGATAGCTCACACTAGTTGTTGCTCCCCATAGCATAGCAAAGCATAGCATTTGTGTGATTATAGCCAACTATAGCCGGACAAAGGTAAGTCCTATCTTCTCACAGTTGAAGCCTGTCTTTCTTTTTCAACAGGGATCTCGAGGCTTACCTGGATTCCCCGGCCCCCAGGGACCAGCTGGCCAGGACGTAAGTAACAAGAAAAGCTGTGGATTTAGTCAGTGTTTAGGATCTCCCCCCTGAGCGCATCTATCATCTCCTAGCCTCTCTTGTTCATGGGATGGCATCCTTGCCTCAGTCACATTTCTGTGAAGCCCCAGGGTATTTGTTTATGTATTTTTTACTTTTCCTGTCAATTGTGGATTTTTTAATTATTCAGATTTCTTTCATAAAACGTTTTTATGATGTTTTCAGAGCCCTGTATACTCCTGGGTGTCCAATACACTGTCTCATATTTCTTGGTCATTCTGTTTTGATGAACTAGGGTCTGGTTCTTCCATGGATGTCTTCTTGCTTTTGCTTTGGCCCCTCTCCTCAAGGGACTTACACAGGCTCATCTGAAGCCCCTTGGGACAAGACCCATTTATGATGACAATGGCAGTCATCTTTTTCTTTATCTCTTGGCCTTTGATCCGAGCTCCCTGAGTTTGCCATCTGTAGGTCCCTGATACAGGCACAACCAGGACCCCAGAGGCATTCAATATACCCTCACTGGCAAAATAAATGGCAGCTATGAGTTTATATAGTGTAAAAAAAGAATGCCTAGCTTCAGTAATCAGCATTACTCACTGCTCATTGTCTGTGCTTCTTTGGTCCCCATTAGACAGGCACAATACAGCCCTCTTCCCTTCTTTGGGCTCTGGTTCAGAAAAGAACACTGCTATAGTTCTTGTTTCCCAACACTCATATCTAACTGCCCCCTGTCATTGTATTCTTGTATCCAATCATCAATGAAATCACTCTCTTCTCAATGCTATCCTACCCCTTATATTCGGAATAAAATATTAATATGGGTTTGTATGTAAATGTGTGTTTGCATGTACACAATATGCACTAGGCAGTTTTAGTTTGAGGTTCTGGAAGGGACTTACAAGAAGGTATAGTTTGCCCTACACCCTTATCACTGTCACTTGGAAGTTCAACCAGAGCCCATCTTCAAAGCTGTGTGAATTACCCCACAGCCAAGTCACAATTGGCTGAAGCAGAGGTTGATGGGGGAAGAGGGGGAGGATATGCAGAATAGATAAGGATGAACAGATCGCCGCCGTGATGGTTTTCTTTCTTTTTTCTCTTAGGGTGCACCAGGAAATCCAGGAGAAAGAGGGCCTCCTGGAAAACCAGTATGTCACCTGCCAGGTCTAGATAAATGCTGACTGTCAGTCAGGGTGCCAGCAAGAAATAAAATGCAATTGAGACAGTTTCAGAAGCTTTAACAAGGGATGAACTGGGCAAAGGGAAATGATTTGGGGTACAACGTAACCGAGCATGAGCCATAGTGGGGAGCCATGTCCACCACTGTGCTTGTTTGCAGAGCCAGGTACTGGCTAGAATGGTGGGATGAGAGCTGTGGATTCAAAGTCACTGCCAGAAAGCCTAGCCTGGGAAAGGTGGGCATCTTCTTACCTTCCAAGTCCCTGAAAGGGCTTCCCTTTGGTTCAGGTAAGTCATGGGCCAGCAGGCAGGCTAGCCTTGAGATATGGTGAAATAAAGCAGAAGACAGAGTCTGATGCTAGTGTGGAAACTGGACAATAGTGACACCCACTAAAAATTTCCAACTTGTCCATTTTCTATCTTTTGTTTGAGTGGCCTGTTGGCCCTGTTTAGACATTTAGATGTGATTTTGTTTCATATGATCGTGAGAGACTCATTCTGTAAGAGCTTAAGGTACTGACGGGTCTTTAGCAAATGGAGGGCCAACAGGCATCTCTCAGGTACAGTGCCTCCATCTTCTGGGATGCGCCCTGAATTGACAATGGCAGTAGAGAAGTCCCAGAGACTTAGCCAGGCACCAGGTCATTTGTGGCCCCATTAGGGAGGGACTCAGGAGACTGAACATGTCTGGAGGTGGGAGAGGCAGCTCTAGGCGGAGATCAACCATGTGAAGATGCTGACCACGGACCAAGAGAGAGTAGCCATCAGGCAGGAGTCTCAGGCCTGGTGACTCATCCCATAGTCTACTATTGCAATCATGTTGCTCCCCTGGGCAGACACTTCTTCTCATGATGGGTCTGAGGGATTGCTTGCCCTCTTTGCAAGAGTAGCTTTAGATAAGAGCCCAAGGTACAGAAAATGTTGTGGTCTCGTACAACCCTCCCCGTCTTGTTAGAGCTGGTGGCCTCAGCTTAGAGCAAGAATGGGATCTTATTCTCTCTCTGGAGCTATGACACTTCTTACAGCAGACCTCCAGAGAGATGAATAGAAGTCACATTGCAAAGTGTCAAAATAACGTACCTCCTTACCTCCATGGACTCTGCTTTAGAGCAGTGAAAGAAGCTGTTTGCAAGCTGTGTCATCATCGAGGGGCAGCAGGGCCACAGTGAGACAGATAGAAGACCAAGACTCAGGCCCAAAGCATTGAAAGTTTACACCACAACTTGTACATGTTAGACCTTGACACCACCCTGCAGAGATGATACAGAAAGTATAGTCAATGGTGTCTCACAAGTGGTTGCCATAGAACAGAGGGCTCCATCTTTATCTGGCCTGGCCCGAACCCCCATGAAGCTGTATAGTGAGTGGCCTATAGAGCTGACCCCCCTGTCAATCATTGGCAGTATAGCTTTCCCAGCAGAAGCTGGGCAGGAGTAAGGAGACTTTAGGTGGGTATAAGATATGTCTTCTTAGTCCTATCACATTCCACCATGTGTCATGTAAAGTTATTGGACCTAATCTCTAGCCTGTGACAAGCTCCTGAAAGGCATCCATGACACATGGATGTGTGTCTTGTGTCCCCTGCCCTAAGGTTACCACTTCCATAAAATACCAAAACAGCTTTCTTCAGAACCCCTCATGAGGATTACAGAAAAGTGATACGAGCAAGACCCTGATGAAGTCATCACAAAGCCTTTCCGTTGTCTCTACTTCTCCCTTGCCCTCTGTCCCTCTGTGAATAATGCCCAATACATTCAAAGGGCTCACACCAGATATTAAAAGAACACAAATGACAGTATAAGATATCACAGTACAGTGCCAACTGCCTAAGAATGCTCCAATGGAAGCTATCTGTCTCCCCCACCCCACCCCCTGCGATACAAATGACCTTCTCAAGAAAACAAAAAGATCTCAACTAAAACTTTCCCTTTTTAAATTAAAAGGTTAATGAATTGCTATTAGAAAGGTCATATTTTTCTCCAGAATGTCTCACTCTGACAACTGGAGGCAAGTAAGTGTCTCACTCTGCTATCTCTTTAGCAACTCTATGCTAAGTGGGTTCTCCTTCCTATGCTAGTCACTGTGCACCACCACCACCCTGCCCCAAATCTGGGGTATTCTAGCCTTGTGGCTCTAAGAGATGGTTGAATTGTTGAACTTTTCAGCACAGGAGACAACATAAATCCTTTGTAGACACCAGCAATTCACTTATGTCAAACAGTTGGATGGCTTGTCAGTTATGGTATGAGGCAAAGCCTCTGAGCTAGGGAGAATGGATACTTCTAGAAAAATTGTCTAGACCTTATCCTCTTTCAAGAGTCACTGCCATAGACTGATGGTGGCCCACACTTCCCATGCATGGCATGGGATGGAGTGCATGCCCTGTCCCTGGGGAGTGGCCCTATGGTGCCCCTTTCCATTGCACAATCTGCAGCTTGCAGCAGAGATTTCCAACTCCTAAGGAACATTTAAGGGTACTGCTCCCCTGTAAGGGTTGTCTTGCCTTTCCATTTGCCCCCAAGAGTTCCTTGATCCCAATGCACACTGAAGCCTGCTTTTCTTCTGGGCTTTGGTTAGCTATAGCCATCATAGGGCATGTTCCGACTTAGTGGATTTGTGAGTCCAGCAGCTGCTGCATCTTACACTCATACCCTTCAGCTATCTTACACACATCACCATGTGGTGATGGTGATGGGAAGGGAGGGCGCTTTGGAAATGTCTCAGATCCCCTTCCCATAACCAAAGACTTTCATCCCAGAATAACGTGCAGTGTTTAAAATGCTCTTTCAGCCATGAGAGCTGAAGACACTGGTGTACAGTCATACTAAGGTCATGAATGATGAACAGCAACCGCTATTGACCATCTGGAAGATTTGTGACAGGCGCATTGTAGGCCGTCTGTCCCTTTGTTTTCTATACTATCTGTGATGCCCTATTAAGCTTTGATAAGGCCAGGGAAGGAGAACAGAAGGAGACAACATGAGGCTGGGAATAGGAAGGCCTAAAGTCCACTAGCTATGTCCGGGGATGGATAGCCTGAGTGGCCACTGCCCTGGCACAGTTTCCTTTGGTGGTTCTCAGGCTTGGGACTCTGGTAGACCCGTTTGCATCCCATGCATATTCAAACCTGTTGTGACGAGGCATATTCTGAAGGCCATTCACTCTCTGAAGATGCATGAAAGATACTTCATGTCAATATGTGTCTCTGCTCTTATTTATTTTTACTTTCACAGGGCCCTTTTCCACTGCTGTCTCCAGAGGACATAAATCTCTTAGTAAAGGTAAAAGCTCATGTGTTGAAAATGGTGATGGGGAAGTACAGGCCTCAAACCTTTTTTTTTTTTTTTTTTTTTTTTTCTTCTTGAAAGAAATATCTGGTAGTATTAAAACAGCAGCAACAACATTGGTTATGAATTCACTGTGTGACCTGTACCTGGTACATCTGTATGATCCAATATGGCAGATACCAACCACATGCACCAAAGATTTCCTTTTGTTTTGTGTGTATGGGTGCTTTGCCTGTGTGTGTGAGAGAATGTGTGCTATATTCATGCAGTGCCCACAGTGGCCACAAGAGGGTGTTGGATCCCGTGGAACTGGAATTATAAATGACTTTGAGCTACCATGCAGATGCTGAGAATCAAAGTGGGTTCTCTGTAAGGACACTCAGTTTTCAACTCCTGTTTCTTCTCTCTTAGAGCCCATATGCATCTACCTAAAGTTAAATCCAGCTATAATTCATGGTCTTGATTGTACTAGGCACATTACAAGTACTTAGTGACCCTTCTAAATGAATTGTGAACTCCCTTATGAAACAATGTAGACATGGAACAGCAGTTCTCTGCAGGGTAATGTTGAAATGCTTTATGAAAACTATTTATTCAAATTTTAACTCTATGAGGTAGGTATGAATCATGGTACTGTTGTACATATGTGAAACTAGAGACACAAAGTGGGTCAATGGATAGAAGAGATTGTTTTGGAAACTGAATCCAATATTCATAATCAAAGGCTGTACTTGACCCCTGTATACAAATGTCTTCCCTTTGGAAAATGGCTGGAGGCAGAGTCAAACAGCCGGTTTCTGGTTCCTGCTGAGAAGGATAGAAATATAGGCCCACTGATGTAAGGACAAATACTGGTTCCTGTAGCCAACACACACCTGACTTGATGGATACTTAACAGGTTTCCAGAATGATGTTCTCTTTCTCTGAAAGATACAAAGCACTGAGCATATCTGGACAAGAATAAAATGAGACATGGCCAGAGTCATACCTGGAAGCTGAATTCTGGAGGTGCCCAGGTGCTTTGCTTAAGGGTCTTGATTATTGATTGATATGAATGATGAAGAGCTGGGCATGGGTGTGGCAGCCTTGAATTCAGATTCAGAAAGAAGCACTATGGTGATGGTGATGGTGATGGTGAAGGTGATGGAGATGGAGGACACGTAGCTAGCTCTACTCCAAGCCTTTGTCTCAACACTTCATATGATTGTAGGTCTCTACTAATTGTATTCTAAAAACCACTGGATGCCAGCAGGTCTCTGGTGAACATATGAACCCAATGGGTAAAAACTAAAACAAAACAACCACACAAAAATTGATAAGCTTGAGGCTTTTAATCTTCCTGTACATTGAGATCTATTAATGGAAAATCACATTTTATTAAAATATGAGGAGTAGAATTTCATAGATTTTTATTGACAGGAGAGATATTTTTTGTACCATCAAAGAGATTATAAAAATATTAGTTATTCATTGATTCCATCTCTTGTTTCTTAGAGGCTTTTATTAGCTTAGATAATTCTTCGTAGTTTTGTGGCTCTGGGGTTTGCATCAGAGCTCACTTCTCAGGATTTAATCTTTGGTATATCCCAATCTATATTCCAGCAATTACAGGAGGGTCAAACCTCACATCTCACTGTGGCAGCACTGAGACAGACATTAGCCCAATGCTTGCCCTCCATCTGCTATAAAGGATGCCATTGCATTCATCTGGGCAGATGTAAGCATAGAGAGAACAGGGGCACTGTGGTCAGTGCAGCTGGAAACCTTTAAAGTGTAGCCTGCACGCCTGGATTTGCCTGGAACTGTGTTTTTGGCTCTTACACTGGGTTCTGTGGCCACTGTGATCCTTTATGACAATCTAGTCCAGCTAACTGGGAACCAAGAAAACATCTTTCATTACAAAAATTACTGTTGCCTCTAAACGTTTTAGAACAGTATTGTGTCTCATCATGATAGCCTGGATACCACCTGGATAGAAGGTTCATCTCAGACCATCCTGTGAAATGGACTCATGTAGTTAGAACTGTGTTCACAGGGAGGGCAACTTCAGGGTGTCTCATTAAATGGCTCCCTTTATCTATCCCTCCCTTAAATTCTTGGGTGGTGTTCCGTTACTAACGTCCTTTTATAGGATAGGAGGTTGAGGAATGGATGAGTCTGTACATGGAGCAAGATATCAGTTTAGGTTGTAAAATAATAAACCTTGTGGGAACATATAGCCACTACACTTTATTGTGCTTACCCTCTCTGCCTGATGAAATGGTGGACACTTTCCATTCATTATTTTTTATCAGTGGACTTGAGATCTCCATTTCCCAAACAAGAAGATGAAAGCTCATACATGTGAGCACATATTCCAAGTGGACAGAAGCCTTATGAAGTCCTATGCCAGAGACATGAGGCTATATGCCAGGAGGGCCTGGTCAAGACCATCTGGTTGGAAAAAGGACCCTGTCCAGTCTCTAGGAATTCAGAGAATACATGACTCACACCTGATTGTGCATAGGATCTACGGAAACTGGGATTCCAGTGTATCAACAGTCAAGAAAAACATCAGTAGGACAGACAGTATTGGTGGTACTCACCTCCTCTTATGCTGACTGATGTTCCGGACAGTAGGCTGTGTCCAGCCTTCTTAATGAAACAGCTGGGACTGCTGATAGCTCTGATCTTCAGGGAACAGTTTTGCATAGCCTACAACTAGGAATGGTATGAATTTAAAGATTTGCTGGAAACAATAGAAAGTGGTAAAGATTTTATGTTTCCAAGTCCAGAAAAAGTCTTAGTGGCATGAATTTGTGCTGTCATCAAGCTAGTTTCATTCTTGCTCATCTGCCCCACCCACCAACTTAGTCATCAAAACACTATCTGCCAGCCATCTATCCATTCACCTGCCTATTCATATCTTCTAGTCATCCACCTACCCATATATCCATTTACCCATAGACACCTACATCCATCCATCTGTTCACCCATTCACTGTTGGAATGGTCAATTTATGCATCCCATTTAAAAGCACTGTAATAAAAAGCCTAGTTTCTTCTTGGGTCTTCTAATTTTAAAAGAAAGAAAGAAACCAATAAACGTAATTTCTTCCTCCATTTTATCTCACCCTTGCTTCATATAATCCAGCAATTATGCTATATACCTTCCAAATATTCAGTTTCTCAAACACCTTAAAGAAGATGGGGAAAGACATGAAAAGTCATGTTGGCTCTTTTGGTTTCATTTATTGAACTCAGCACCATGAAAGATTGTTTGCTGAGACTTGTCCCTGCGACGATAAAGATTGTCCCCACTCTCTCTACTTTGTGGAGAGAGAATGAACTTACAAGCAGCCCATCCAACAGTGAGACGAGTCCATGGGAGCATGACGAGACCACCATCCCTACCCAGATGCCATCAGGAAAGTTTAGAGTAGCAGACACATAGAATATGTCTGAGGATTACATAGGAGAGAAGCAAGAGAAAAGAGAACTTGCTTTTATGACAGAAAAACCACTTTCTGAGATTAGAGGTTAACCTCAGGTGAACATGGAATTTGTTGAGACTGTAGGCCATTGAGTATGAACCCATATAGCGGCCACATATTTGTTTGTTTTCTTTCTTGTTTGTTTTCGACCTCCCATGCAGAGCAGTGGACCTAAGCTAGTGCATTTTGTGTTGATTAACACCAGCCGCCCTTCAAATTATACAGTCAGTGGTCTCAGCACAGCGTATGGCTGACCAGGGGCTTCGCAAGCATCTGTTATGAATGAATAACGGGCCAATAACAATGGCCGATGACCTGAGCATCATCAAGCTAGCCTCACTATCTTCTTAGCCCCGCCTTTGTGCTATCTTATGTAATTTTACTATAAGAAGAGGGAAGGGGCATGCGTGAGAGAATGAATAGCAGAGCTTAGGAGGAGGTGATCCAACAGAGCGGGACAGGATATAGCTGGAATAGAGTCAGCTTACTTGATACGTCCCATGCTGTGAACGTTTCAAGATTTAGAGGTGACACAGACAAGTCTCGAACTTTCAATTTACTGCAGGAGCAGCATTTACCTGTCTGGAAGAACAAAGTTGAGTTCCTAGGAACATTTATTAAATGCTTGTCCTGGGAAAAGAACAGTGCTGAGCAGGGTCACAATGTGGCTTTGTGTCACAGCCAGGGCATACTGTGCTAGGTGCCTGTGGCCTCCTTTGTTCTCCTTTCTTAGGAAGCCACTTTACTTTGGCACACCACAGAGACTTTTCCTCCTGGCTTTGTTTGACTCTGTCCTCCGGGCAGAACATGCTATTTCTAGCAACACTAAGTGTTTGCCGTCACTGTGCACTCTTAATGTTTTTTTGTTCATGCTCACAGGCATTTTCACATGAATTTTGACATCATTTTCTCAGGCCATACTTCCAGCCAGGTGACTGGCTAGAACTAAGGAAAAATGGGGTAACAATCAAGACTCATTTATGCTGAGATAAATCCGGACATAAAAGTGCCTGGGCCATGACAATGCATCAATTTGGTTTTCCATCATTGTTGGCATTTATAACCAAATATTACCCAGAGGGGTAGGACCTGGGGCCACTTTGCCTCGCAAGTAACTGAATTACTTACCTAGTGTTTTCTCTTCTCCAAGGATGTATGCAATGACTGCCCTCCTGGTCCCCCAGGCCTCCCAGGTCTACCAGGCTTCAAAGGGGACAAGGGTCTCCCAGGAAAGCCAGGGAGAGAAGGTGCAGAAGGCAAAAAGGTAAGATGAAGGGGAGTCAAGGCTGCATTCCTGCAGTGAAGAATTCCAATGTCTAGATGCTCATTTCTTTAGGAGTATTCAGGCTTTGGGACTATTTAGATTGCAGGGGAATGCAAATAGGGCAGTCTGGACATCTGCAGGTCTGCGATTTCATCAAAGCATTGCCTGTGGCATTCCAATGCACAGTGATGGCTAGAAATCCGTGCTCCTTAGAGGGTCTCTCCCACTGCCACCTTCCATTCTGTCTATCTGACTTTGAGCTGTCTAGTAGTTCTAGAACAATGGGTCTTGTTATTCAGACCAGTTTTTGCCTGACACATGAGCAAAACCCAGGGACAACAGAACCTACTTCCTTCAGAGCCAGCAGTCTGGGGACTCTGAGCAATCTCTGTCTTCAAGATCCTCTCTCTCTCGTTAGCATTTTTATAGACAAACAGATCAGAGATGATAAATCAATTCAAATTTAGTTGTGTCATCTTGGCCAGCTGGTGTTTGTTTCAGAGATGTCCCCTTTGCCATTTATCATTTCCTTCTTAGTGGCAGGACAAGGTTCGCACACATCAAGGCCATTGGATTTTGCATCTATCCTGAGACATCAGATGACATCATCTCGAATTAAGGCTAACTCATAAGCCAGCTATCAGTAGTATGTACATAAAAGATTCCTTCCTTCAGGATAAAGTCTAAATGTAGTCTTCTAATATAGACTGTGAACTGCCGTTCTTACCCTTTTACCTGTATATTCACTTTGTCACTACCTAGCGTTGATACTCTATTACGTATGTACTGAGGCCCAATGGAACACACATGTAGCTTTGGTGCTTGTGAGACAGAAGAGGAAAATTCACAAGTTTGGAGCCATCCTGGACTATGTAATAAGTTTCAGGCCAGCCCAGATACATAGTGAGGCCTTGTATTATTTCCCTACCCCACATAAAAAATATATGTTCTGTATGTTGGTCAATATGTAGGTTCTGGAGAAATCCAAAATAAAAAGCTTGAGTTCTGGCTCTTATGGGGGTCACGGGCTGGCTTGGGTAGTGGAAGAATAAACCTCTCCATAAATGCAGGAAAAAAGGTTTTGATATTGAATAAGTATCCAGGCAGAATGTGTTACACACTGCAGGCAACATGCTAAGAGGCTAATACAGCAAAGAGAATTCCCACTTCATATACACAAGGGAGTCAGTTACCCATTGTAGGAATTTTCTTGAGATAAACCACAGTAAGCCCTTTAATAAAAGGACTCAACAGAATCCATCCATATTTGCCTTAGATTCACTAAGAACGGTAATACTGCGGCATCTGAGGTGGGGGCATAGGGAGAGAGAGAGAGGAGAGAGAGGAGGGAGAGGGAGAGAGAGAGAGAAAAGGAGGAGAGAGGAGATGAGGGGAGAGGAGAGGAGAGGAGAGGAGAAGAGAGGCGAAGGGAAGAGAGGAGAGGAGAGAGAGGAGAGCCACTTAAGTTGAACATGTGGTTACTGGCAGGAGTCCTCACTTTGGGGTGCTGCCAGCAGGTGGCTTTTGGTGTGGCAGCTACAGATCACTCAAAGAGAGTTTTAGATCAATCCTTTCAGGAGTCCTCACAACACAGTCTTCCATCACAGTGCCAGCAATGAGGTGTGCATCCATGGGCTGAAAACCAATAGCAATGGCAATTGCCATTCAAGCTCTTCTGAAGGTCAGGCCTACTCTTCTCTGTTCTTCCTGGCAGGAGCTGCTGGGTGTCTATGATCCCCATCCTGCCCTCCAGGGAAACTCCTCTTTGGCATTGACCAGCTACCATTCTGGGTGTTACAAAGCAAGAACAACCACCACAAAGTGCCTACTGTGTGTACTCATGCATGTGCATGCACACATAAAGCACATGGGCACGCACAGTGAGACACCCCAACTCCATCACTCTGGCAGAACTTCCCACCCTGAGTGCACTGGATATTTATGAGTTCATCACACTTTTGCTCAAAACAGTAGGTGTACATGGCTGCGTTGCTTAGTTCTGGAACAGGCGTCGCTGTGGTGGCCTTCAAGCCCTGGGCTACAATTCCTTTAAGTTCTGTGTGACAGTCAGTCAAAGTCTGCCCAGGGCTTTCAGCTTAGTGCTGGGCTTCACACTGTACCAGTCCGTCTTCCCACGCGACCGTGCCAGGCAGCTGTCCAATGTGGTTGAGACTAGGAAGCTGGTTTTCCTCAAATGAGTAGTTAAAGAAGGATCAAATGTGAAGGAGGCGGCACAAGGCCAGAGCTAGACAGCTTTCACTCTGATTGCAAAGGCAGCCCACTATTAATTCCCACTATTGGTCACAGGCACCAATTATGTGAACGTGGGCGTGGGGGTCGGGTGGGGTGGTGTTGGGCCACCTTGATAACTAGATAACCACGTCATTACTAGCTAGACATACTAGTGACGGTTAGACCTATGATTTTATGGCCACGTTTGATACCATCGCCTGCCTATACCTTTTGCCCATACATGAGGAAGAGTCTGGTTGCCTTGTAAGGCTGATGAGCTTTGTCTCGCAATTATATATTCTTAATTTTCTATGTCATTTTGTCTCTGCTACAGGGAGATACTGGACCCCAAGGCCTCCCAGGACCTCCAGGAGTAGCTGGACCACAGGTCAGTGAATCCCATAAACAGCCTATATTCTCCCACTTCACTGCTTCATCTAAGTCCGAGGCAAGTGATGCCTAATGGTGTTAACATCTGGGAAGTCAGTCTCCAGGTTGTGTTTCTGACTCTTTAGTGACTTCGAAAGCTCAGTGCAGGCTGTGGGCCTCAGTTTCCCATCTTCAAACACCTGCTATGCACAGTATAACCGTTGAGGGTGTTAGAATGTGTGGTACTTACTGGATAATAGTGAATTTGGTATCAGACACCTCACATTCACTGCATAGAATAAAACAGCTTCCAAGGGAGTACTAGAACTCAGTTATAGGATGGCTAAAATAACGTGATCAATTAAAAAGCAGTGAGGAGTGTGCTTCATAAATGTGGGCTCTGTGCTATTCTCATAGGAAAATGAGGCACACATTTAAAATCAGCTGTGTGAAGCCACAGAGATGCAAAGAGGCCACCAGGGAGTCTCAAGCAAGGAGCAAGCAGGGAAATGCTCTCTGCCTGTTAGAGCAAGTGCTACTGGCCTGGAGCCACCGGGGCTGTTGGGGTCAGGACTCAGCAATAAGAAGAAAATTCACAGAGCTGGGATAGGGACATGAGAGGTAGACTCACCTCGCATCCTTCTCCCCCTCCATACTTGGTACTCTCTGGTCTCCTGTGTCTTTAGTGTTAGTAGTGAGGGAGGACCGGTTCTTTGCATCTCTTTTTGTGTCCTGTCTGGATGGAGTGTCACTCTTCTAATAGCGTGGGTAACAAGGATGTGAGGGCAGGAGCTAGACAAGAGCTTGGACTCTCGGCCGATGACCTTAGGAGAGTTTCTTAACTTCTCTGCCTTCCTGTTTTAATAAACTGGGGAGTGTCACCATGACAACTGAAGGTAAAATGCTGTCATCCACACCTGGTAACTTACAGACTCAGTTTATTGTTGTTTCAGCCCTTGGGGCCACAGCCTGTGGAAGGGCCCGAAAGATGGTAGATATAAAAATCTAAGAAGAAGCCAGAAAACTCAGTAACCAAGATGGAAAAAAAATACTTTAATGTAATACCATTGGGAAACTTGAAATGAACATGGTAGACTCAAAAGGAACAAAAACAAAATCAAAATTTAAACCAAGGCAAGACCACCTCCCCACATGGCTCCTCACCTCCTCTCTGCTAGTCCAGATGGTCAGAAGCCATGTTTGGTTAAATTTCAAAATTCTCTTCATTTGGATTCTCTTAATTGATTTTAGACTTTAAAAAAAAAATGTTGCTTGGGGTTGTACTTTAATCTTGGCTACTGAGTTTTTTTCTTTTTTTTTTCTTTTTTCCTTTTTATTTTTAATTTATTCATATTACATCTCGATTGTTAGCCTTTCCCCTGTTTCCTCCCATTCTTCCCTCCCTCCCATTTCTCCCCTTCTCCCCTCCCCTATGTCTGTGACTGATGGAGACCTCCTCCCCCTATATATGCTCTCAGAATATCAAGTCTCTTCTTGGTAACTAGCTATCCTTCCTCTGAGTGCCACCAGGTCTCCCCATCGGGGGACATGGTCAGAAAAGGGGCACCAGAGTTCGTGTGAGAGTCAGATCTCACTCTCCACTCAACGGTGGAGAGTATCATGTTCGTCGGCTAGGTCTTGGTAGGGGTTCGAAGCTTACTGCCTATATTCTCCTTGGCTGGTGCCTTAGTTTGAGGAGGACCCCAGGATCCAGATCTGCCTGTCATAAAGTTCTTCTTGTAGGTTTCCAGGACCCTGTGGGTCCTACTATTTCCTCTTTCTTCCATGAGCTTGGGTTGATGAGATGGCTCAGTAGGGAAGAGCACTTGCTACCTAGCCATGTGGCCTGAGTTTGACCCCTGGATCCTGTGTGAGTGGAAGGAGAAACTGGACTCCTGAGAGTGGTCCTCTGACCACTACCCAAAATAAATAAGTACATGTAAAACATTTGCAAAGGTGAGTGCTTGCCTTGCTTTAGACCCTCGGCCCTTCCATATTGTGTTGAATGATTTTAGATTAATTCATGTTTATTTTGTGTACATAAGTGTTTCCCTTGAATGTAAGTATGTACACCACATGTACAAAGTGCCCGTGGAAGCTAGAAGAGGCCATTGGATCCTCTAGACCTAGTTACAGATAGGTGTGAGCTGCCATGTAAGTACAGCAAGATGAACCTAGGGCCTCTGCATGAGCAGCTAGCACTCTCACAGCTTCATTCTTACTACTATCACAAAGCAGTGAATCAAACAAGTAAAAGCCAAGAAGTCTGACCAAAATCAGAGGACAGATCATGATGAGAAATAGCTAAGTCTCCTAGGCCGTGCCTGGCAGGTTGAGATGAGTACCACTTGTGGTCCGTACGTACACTTTATCAAGATTTAGATGGTTTTGTCTCAGTTAAGAGTTTGGCCCCTTCTGTCACAGACCTAGGAGATGGGAACAGGATGATAGAGAGAGGGAAGGAGGAACAGGAAGAGACAAACAAGGGGATAAAATTGAGATGTAATCTGAATAAATTATTATTTTTAAAAAGGAAAAAAAAAGAATTTGGCTTCAAAACCTGCCATTATTAGTTATCATTGTAAACAGACCAGGAGATTTTGCCAAGAGTAGTTTTACATTGAGCAATACCGAGATAGTAGCATCACCAAATGTCCCACTACTCACTGCATGCAGACCTCCCCTGGAGAACTCTGTGCAGTAACTTCAGCTGTTTCTCAGTTGACCTTTGCTGCCATTATGCTAGCTGCAAGGCTTACCTCTAACAAGAAGGAGTCTTTGTCCAGGGGCAAGCGAGAATCAATTAAACCATTGCATCTCCTGTATTGGAAACAGACTATTTTTTTTTTTTCTGTCATCTCAACTTAGCAGGGAGCATTGGTGTTTTGAAACAATGTTTCCATTCTTGTTCTCTTACTATTTATTCCAAGGGAAGGGTGCTCTTTAAACGTTTTGAAAGAGCTGTGGCCAGAAAAAGAACAAAGCTCAGTGCCGTGTCTGAAAGCCCAGGCTCTTGTTCCTCCACTTGGTAACTGGTGATGACCTTGAAAAGTCTTTGGGCTTATGGAGAACCCTTCGTTACAGTGTCCTTAGGACCAGGCTTCTGCCTATGTGATATGGCCTCCTGCTGTGCTCAACATGATCCTGTGAGGGAGACTGTTTCATTGTACAGATAAGGAGACTAGAGTTTAGCAAGACAAGAGTCCAGGAACCAAGCCTGCAGATAGTGTAGCTGAAGCTGACCTGCAAGTCCATAGTTCATCACACTTCTAGCTGCTCTAATGGCAACACCGTCACCATCACAGCCTCTACTGGAGAGCAGTGCTCCATTATCCTAGGCTGAAGGTAAGACCCCTGGCATAGCCTATCCTTGCCGCCATACACTGTTGATGGATGAATCAAGGAGAGCTTGATGCCTCCTTAGAGTACACACAGGTTGGTGCCCTTGTTCTTGATTTCCACTTTCTCTCCTCTTCACTTGTTCCGTGCCACTTGCCCCAAAACAGACTTGTTTCTTCCCTGTGTATCCTCACCCATCAAACAACATCTTTGCAAGATTTATGGACACAGAGATGACTTTGTCAGCAGAAAATGTTGCCCATGACAGAGAAGCAATGATCGGTTAGCATCCTTTGGTTGGTAAAGACCTTGAGTGTTCATTGGTCTCCCTGCATTGCCAAGAGGGTCTGGCTCTTCGGTTTGCTGCTGTGACTCAGTATCTGGCCAGCAGCCTCCTGTGATTCACCCTGTATGCTGAGGAACTCAGCACCATGGATAGCGTTAGAGCTCCATCTGAGTAGTTTAGAAGCTCCAGGAGCAGAGCCCAGAGACTGGGTGCTCTTATGCTCGCCATCCTTGTAGAAGAAGAACACGGAGTAAGGAGTAAGATGGCAGTCATGGGAACACGTGGTTCTTCAATCATCTGTAAGAGCTTCTCTTGCGTGGTAATGATGAGGGCTTAACAGCTGCCTCTGAAAAGCATTTTATTTCCTGCTCAGTGCACATCCTCAACCGGGTCATGTGTGTGTAATGGGACCCTAAAATGGATATGGAGATACCCCAGAAAGCAGACATCCTCTCTGGGAAGTCATAGGTAATTCTGAGGACACAGGTAGTACTTAACTACTGTTTCTATTGGCAGCTAGTATACAAGAACCCCATCCTTTAGAGGTCACCAGGGCCTTTTGCTCAATAATGTCTTTATAAGCAGGCACATCCACCATCCACAGGTGGTCAGTCCTGGGCAGTATCGCTACAGGTTCCCTTTAACATCTTCCTTACAAGTCAGGTAGTACAGGGAGAGGTCAGATATAGGCCTCCCTCTTGATGGAGGGAAAAACCCAATAATCTGGTGGGAGCATACAGAGAAGGTGGTGTGGCTGAAGGCTCTTACATTGGCAGACACAGGCTTGGTTTTGGAAGCTGGTATCTCTCCAAACTCCCCTGCCTTCCGATACCTGAATGAATTGACTTACTAATTGCAGTAACTGGACATTCTGTCAACTTCTCTGAATCTTCGGTTTGTTATTTAAAGATGCTGACTGGAAAGATGCTTTGCTCATGAATTTTAGTATTTCAAACCCTGATTATAACTCTAGTTGGAAAATCTAAGTGATACGGAGTGTCTAGGAACCAAACAAAAGAACATTTTTAAAGTCCAGGATGTAGGAAGCATTTAATACACATGACTGTGGTTATCCTCCAGGTGCTGAGGTCATTGAACTTAATAACAAACACAATAGATGTCTGGAGAAGAATAGATACATTTAAAGAAACCAGTGTCATGGGACCAGAAGTGACCTGTGATGCCTCCTGGAGAGGTGGATTTTAGTTGCACTGAGGGATTAGGCAGGATTTGCTGTGCATTTGGAGGATGTTTTCTAGGCAGGAAACAGCTGGGCCTTCTGTGAGAGGAGCTGGAAGAGTTCATGCCCTCTCCTCCACAGCTCACAGACCCCATGAGGAGATCCAGCAGATGCGACTTGCAAAGGACAGCACAAAGGCAGGCACTAAATAATGGAAGCACAAATAAAATGCTTCCATGGTTTCCAAATGATGGCTTATATTAATTTATAGTTGTATTAAAAAGCAAATCAAAATCTCCTTCCAACCTAAGAAGCCTCCCCTCAAAGGTAGACAAAGAAACAATCTTCTCACCATGCAAACGCTGATGCAGAATGCAGTGTGCACCACAGCCTGGGTAGGAGGCTGGAGATTCAGAACAACTTGAGTCTTAGGTAGCCAGTCTGTAGGGTTGACCTCAGCACGCATGTATGTCTCAGGAAGTGCTAATCAGTACTAAGATAGAGGACATGGTGACGCCCACATACACCCAGTTCTTCAGCCACATTCACTCCAGATAGGCCAGGTCCCTGGTGTTCTGCAGTAAGCTAGCTGCCTTACATACTGTAGAATCAAGGGCATTATACAAGCATCTCCAGTCTTTGTCACAGGGGCTGACTTTGTGCCTGTGATCCAGACTGCTGGCAATGCTAGTCGCTTGCCTTCCAGCAGGAACTGGAAAAGGGAGGTGTATTTTCTCCCTTGTTTATTAAATTCCAGAGAGATGATTATTAGGCTATGAGAAAGAAATTAATTGAGTCCCTGGCAATAAGTAGGCAGAGCATTTGTGTATTAGTTACTTTTCTATTGCGGTGATAAAGCACAGCCGTGAGAAGCAGGTCATCAGGCCCTTGGAGTATGCCTTGCCCTGGATCCCTCCTGTGCCCCCGTTCTCTACTTCATGGCTTCTCTGATACAAACTTTTCTGCTCTCTCATGCTGCTGCTTCTGCCATTATGATTGATAGCTTTGAAAATGTGAACCAAAATAAATAATTCAGCCATGCAAAAGTAACAGAGACACAAGCATTTTAAGAAAACCATGTGCGTGTGGAATGATATGGTCCCTTGCTATTTCTTTATTTACTTATCATTCATTTGTTCATTTATTTTAATATAGAAACAGGTTTACTGATATTCTGTGACTGACTATTTGAAAGAGATATCAGGCAAAATGTGCCCAATATAGCTTCTTTTTAAAAATTAAAAAAAAATGAGATTATAATCACAACATTTCTCCCTTCCTCCCTTCAAATACTCCCTCCTGGCTCTCCTTCAAATTCATCTCTTTTTTTCATTAATTTTTTACTGCATTCATATGTGTATGTACATATACATATTCCTAAGTATAACCTGCTCAGTCTGTAGAATGTTACTCATATATACATCTTTAGGGTTTATTTACCATTTGATACATTTGGAATGCTTTTGCCCAGGGAAGACTGCTCCTCCTACTCTCAGCACTCCTTAGTTGCCTGTAGTTCTTTGTGTAGGGTTGAGTTGCAAAGTAAGAATGAGGCATTTGGAAAGGTTGATCAATAAGCATCTAAGGAGACCCCAGCTAGTAAAATGAGCCTGTAGCTTTGGAAGGATAAAGGCCCTGGGAAAGCGGGACTTAGACCTGTCTTTTTTTTTTTTTTTTTTTTTTTTTTAATTTATTCTTGTTACATCTCAATGTTTATCCCATCCCTTGTATCCTCTCATTTCTCCCCCCCTCCCCCATTTTCCCATTATTCCCCTCCCCAGTGACTGTTCCTGAGGGGGATTACCTCCCCCTGTATATTCTCATAGGGTATCAAGTCTCTTCTTGGCAACCTGCTGTCCTTCCTCTGAGTGCCACCAGGTCTCCCCCTCCAGGGGACATGGTCAAATGTGAGGCACCAGAGTACATGAGAAAGTCATATCACACTCTCCACTCAACTGTGGAGAATATTCTGACCATTGGCTAGATCTGGGAAGAGGTTTAAAGATTACCCCCTGTATTGTCCTTGGCTGGTGCCTTAGTTTGCGCGGGACCCCTGGGCCCAAATCTGCCTATCATATTGTTCTACTTGTAGATTTCTAGGACCCTCTGTATCCTTTTATTTTGCTATTCTCCCATGCGTCTCTCATTTAGAGTCCCAATAGGATGCCCTCCCCTCTGTCCCAGTTTCCTGGTAAGTGACTTAGACCTGTCTTTTGATGGTTGTATTTCTAATGTACAATCATGTGCCTCATCTGCTGTCAACATGCTTGATCTGCCTTCTGCACCATCAAGTAAATCTCAGGGAATCAGAAACCATACAGACGGGGCATCATTGCCTCAGGAAAGAGTCAGGGAACTAAATTCATGGATATTTGATAATTAGACAGTTTCAGACCTAGGACCTGGCTTAGGTCTTGGAGTTTGCTTTCATGCTCTGTGACCTTAGGTGGATGATTAAACCTGCTAATTAATTGATTATTATTTTTTAAATGTCAAAGTCTCACATTTCCCAAACTAGTCTGGAACTCATTATGTAAATGAAAATTACCTTGAACCCCTTCACCTCCTGTCTTCCCTACCCAATTGAAGGGATTATAGCTAGTGCCATTGTTCTTAGCTCAGGTTTCTTTTTTGCGGGGGCGGGGGGGGGGATTTCTTATCAGTCTGCAAAGGCCAAGGTCAAAAGTGTTTCAATGGCTGAATCAGATGTCTTAGTCATATTACGTACTTAGCCATGAGCTCAGCGTATAGATAAAGAGCTGCATGTAGCAGGGTCTTTTGTGGAAAGCCCTGACAGAGTGCCCCAGCAGGGCAGGGGCTCCAGAAATGTCAGATCTCTTTCTGGAAGGAAGTGAGTCATGCTTGGGGGTGGCTGTTTGTGCAGATCTTCGGTGCAGTGGGCACAGAGACAGGGACAACTGTGGGCACCTGAGATGCTGGCATTTTTACTGTTGCCAGCTGACTGTTGAAACCACTCTGCAGATAGGTGGAAGAATTGGGATTTGAAAAGAATACATTTACCTTTAAGGCCAATTGTCCTGAATGTCAGCGAGGCAGTATGCAGCACTTCTTTGATTATAAAGTGGCTGCAGACAGAGTGCCAACTTTAGACACCTAGATATAATAGCACGTGAAGGTGTCAGAATAAGATTTTTCTGCCTGTGAACCATTTTCTTCCTTCCTGTAAACAATGGCACCTAGCACTTCATAAGCATCCGTTTATCTAACCCTCACAGCACGGTCTAGGGACTGAAAGAGTGTCATTAGCATGAAACCATGGCATCAGTGAGCTGCTGTGTGTCGGAAGGAGCTGGGTGGAAAGAGGTCTGGACTTCACATCTCATGAGAAAAATGTGGGTCTCTGGACACCCTAACATTGAATTTCCCCCACCCCCAAATCCTGGATGGATAAATTAACATCTAGGAAGGGGTATGGCCTGCTTTAGGGTGCAGAGATGAGGAGGGACAGGAAGGAAAGCAGTGCTAGACTGGTTCACTGTCAAGGACTCTTCACAGCAAAGCTGGTTATTTTCAAGGAATTCAAGTGCTACTGCTTAACAGTGTTTAATGGAATACATTTGTTAATACAGTAAGTACATTTGGTGTAGCGGCTCACTTCTGCAATCTTAGCACTTGGGAGGCCGAGGCAGGAATGGTGATAAAAGTGTGAGCCCAGGCTAGGCTACATAGTGAGTTCCAGGCCAGCCTTGGATACAGCATAAAAAGCCTGTCTTATTAAAAAAAAAAAAAAACAAAACAAAACCAAAATATATAAAAGCCATGTGTAGTCGCTCACAGCTGTATTCCCAATACTTATGACGCAAGTACAGATGCACTGCCATGAGTTTGAGGCTAACCTGGGCTACATAGTTCCAGGACAGCCTAGGCTATAGTTTAAAAATATGTATCAAACCCAAAACAAACAGAGCAACACCCCTTTCCCCAAACATGCTAAGTAAACTGGACGAAGTGGCCACACCCATAGTTCCAGTACTTGTTGGGGCGAGGGCTGGAGAATTAGGAGTTCAAGGCTCTCCTCAGCTATGTAGTAAAGTCGGAGTCAGTTGAGCATTACGCAATTCTGTGCTTTTATCAAGTCTTCAAATTCTTTATCAAATTATTGCTGCCAACCATGGTGATGGTAGACAGAAGCAAGTCCTGCTTGAAAGGTTGCTGGTGAAATTGTTTAGCTGAGTTTTAGATTCCTCAGCGGAGAATAAGCTGTTGCCAGTTGGTCTGATGCTATGTATTTTAATGCTAATTACTGGCCTCCAAGATCTGGTCCCTGCTCATGTGTACCTGTCCTTCCTGTGTAAACCTTGCTTCATTTAATTTAAAGTGCTTAGTTAATTTAAAAAACAAAAACAAAAACGCTGAAGCTTGGGGTTTGGCTGAAGGAAGGGAGGCGGAGTTTGTGGTTCACAGGCTGGGGACCAAGGGCTACAAGGCAGAGCAGGAGGAGTAAGGAATTCAGGATCCAGGTAGAAGGAACTGGAACTCAGCTAAACAATTGTTAAAGAGTACTAAAGCCATGAGTGTGACTGGCTTCCATCTTGCTACATGATAGTTAATACCTCCAATGCTTTAAAATAGGTAGAATTTATGAACTTGTGTTTTTAAAATGTTGATTTTATTAATTTGATAAATACGTATTTGTAATATCGCCAAAAAAAAAAAAAAAAAAAAAAAAAAAAGAGTACTAAAGCCTACTTTTCTGTTTGCCTTGTAGCTCCAGTGGAGTTTTCTCTGACTTGATTTGTCTTTTCTGTTTTTCCTTCCCAGGGAAGCCAAGGAGAGCGTGGTGCAGAGGGTGAGGTGGGACAGAAAGGCGACCAGGTACAGCCTATTTCTGTCATGAAGAAGCTACCACTGTAAGAAAGGCGTCACTCAGCAGTGTTCACCCACTGCTTCTGATGCCACCCTTGCCTCTTCTGTGCCTGAAGAGCAAAGTTTGACTCTTGCTTTTCTGCTTTCCTTCTCCATCTTTCTGCTGACTCTTGTCCTCATCTATCTCCCAGTTGTCTGAGGAGCCGCCATCTTTCCATTTTCCCCCTCCCCGGCGCATGCTTCTCCCTCACTGAAGTGGTTTTCATTCTCTAGGAAACACCTCTTTATCCCTCCCACCATTTCTTGAGGCTGCCAACTTTATACTCTCATGGTACTATTTAAAGTGTTTCATAGCAGTCCTTGAGCCGGTCGGTGCCCACTCAGTCTAGCTGGACCTCTTTCCTAACACATGGGAGGATGGCACCAATACTGAAGATCCGTCCTTCATGCCAACCTGGAGTACTGCTTCACCACCGTCCCCCAACTAGTAGCGCTGGCCAGTTCTGCACAGCCTTAGCGCTTTCTCGGTGGCTCCTGTGGATTGTTGCCACTGCCGTCACTACCTGTCTCTTTCTCACACTCTACTAGTCTTCCCTTTCTGCTTTTACACTGCTCTGCATCTAGCCCCAGAGCTCACAGTAACCAGTTCCCTGCTGGACAGTGCTCCAGAATCTGAGATACAAATGAGCAAGGGTGGGTCCTGACTTCAGGGCGTAACTGATAGAGTGAGCCGAGGGTGAGCCACTGAGCCGGAGATCCAGCCTTGAGCAGCCACCATGAGAGCTGTGCTTAAGGTTTGCTTCCCTGTGTTTGGAGAAGCAGAGGTATCTGGGTCATCATGCCAAGGGTAGCCCAAGGGTGGCATATCAGCAACAAGTGCTCTGTGCCTTGTACTGAGTACTGTTTGTGCTTTCCAGTGGCAGGTTTGTAGAGGTGAGAGAGAAAGGACTTCTTTGGTATTATTTTGAATTTTAATACTGTTGTACCAGACTAAATGTTAGATGCTAAAATCTACATTATAAAAAATGAACGGCTCATTCTGTAACTCACAAGAGACTTCACATGTGGAAATCGGTTATTTCTTTAATATTGTCAAAGTATAGATGTCATAATTAAAATTCCCAAGCTTATTCTGTTAAGGAGGTACACACGTACACACATGTGGTATGACATTGACTCCCATCTTATTTTTTTTTTTTTTTTTTAGTTCTTCTTTAAAGGGACACTCTATGCATATCTGCAAGATTGGGAGTGTAAAATATCAATTTTCAGGTTCCATCCAGAGATAAAGGCCTTAGGATAGCATCCCTCTTGTTTTTACCTCATTCCCAGCCACTTCCACATAAAGAAAATAAATTAACAAGCTTGCCAGGGGTTGCCTGAACTTGTAATCCCAGCACTATGATGGCACATACATGAGACTCTTGGGGTTTTCTGGCCAGTCTGTGTTGCCCACTTGGCAAATCCCAGGGCAATGAGAACCCTGAGATCAAAAAATTAAGGTCGATGGCACCTAAAGGATGCTACTGGGGCCTGTTCATTGGTCTGTACATGCATGGTCATACATGTGCATGAACACTTACACACACACACACACACACACACACACACACAGAGAGAGAGAGAGAGAGAGGAGAGAGAGAGAGAGAGAGAGAGAGAGAGAGAGAGAGAGAGAGAGAACTTTACATTCTTGGTCTTGATAGCCATAGGATAAACCATGACTGAAAACTTTTTTAGGATTTTGTTTTTATGTGATAACAACTTTTTAATATTTCACTGCATTAAGTATTACAAATAGTCCAGGGATAGTTTGAAAGCGTATGAACAGCTATGTGTATGAAGCGTAGATCATTCTGTATAAGTGAGTGAGTACCCCCAGAATTCTGGTGTCCTTGGCAAGATACCCTGGAACCAAGCCTTGCAGAAGTGACAACTCTGTGTAAATATATATGCCCACTGCATTTTCTTTTATTTCTCCTTTAATGGCGCGCCCTATATGCATATCTACAAGGTTGGGAGTATAATGAAAATTATTTTCCAGCCAGGCATGGTGGTGTACACCTTTAAACCCGGCACTCAGGGAGCCAGAGGTAGGCAGATCTCTGTGAGTTTGAGGCCGGTCTGATCTACAAAGTGAGTCCCGGACAGTCAAGTCTACACAGAGAAACCCTGTCTCAAAAAACCAAATGAAAACAACAATAGCAGCAACAACAATATTTTTCCAGTTCTATCTAGATATAAGAGCCTTAAGACGTCATTCCTCTTGTTTTACCTGCATCCTCAGCCACTGCCTTGTGCCCTTCCCCCACCCTGATGATACTGAAGCAAATACTCCTTTAAAACATTATCATTTTTATAAATATTGTGAGAACTTTCTTTATGGAGTCACCAAAGATATATGAAAAAAGGACCTCTTGTGGTCAGAGTCTTCAACCAAACTTGTCACTGGGTTTAGGAGGCAGATTCTAGGTTGGCTTTTGAAACTTGTATTTTTGGTCTAAGTAGAAAATTTTTTTATGAGTCACTTTGGAAGAATTATCTTGTGTGTCTTTCTAGGGCCACCCTGGAGTTCCAGGCTTTGTGGGTCTACCAGGAAATCCTGGGCTACCAGTAAGTAGATTAATGACCTTTATCTCTTAGTTTTGGCATTTAAAGCATATGTCCATACTACATGGAGATTGCATCATACTGGACTTATCCTATTTTAAGGGATAGGTTTGCCTTTAAAGCACCCAGGGATGAGAAGGAAGTGAATGGGATGAATATTGAGGGATTTGAGTAGCCTTGAAGGATGGGATGCTTAGGGGGTGTTCTTGGCGTGGAGGGTCGCTGGTAAGGGATGGCCAAGCCAGTATTTCAAGGTTAGGACCTCAAGTAAAAATGTTCTTTACATAAAACTTGAGGATGCCCATAAAGCCCCAGATTCTCCTTAATCTTCTGCAATCAATAACTAATAATTAAACATTATTGTTCACTATTATTCTTTTTAACCACTTATAGTCATTCTCCGGCATTTTGATAATTAAGACATCTACTATTAAAACAATTCAATTTATTGTGCCACTTAAGTAAATACTTTCTTTGCTCTTGTAGTAGCTGTGGCCAGGACCTTGACACAGAGCCACAACATTCTTCTATTCCCACAGATTAGTCATGTTGTTTTTCTGCTTGGAGCCAACTGCAGTTGCAGTTCCTAGATTCATTGAAGGTAGCCATGGCAACAAGCAGCGGCAATTACTGTCCCCGCTGAGCCCTGGACCCCAGAGATACCCATGGCTTCTCCATAAGACTCCCTCAGACCCTTGCAAATAAAGCTACTCGGAATGACTCAAAGCCCACTGAAAAGGAAGCTGCGACAAACAGAAGCCAGGATTTTAAACTACATTTTGAAAGAGAGAGTCATTTCGGATTATGAAGTTAAAATTATGAAATTAAGCTTGCTCTGTTGTTTTAAAGATTGTGTGTCTATTCACGTATGTATGTACACATGTATGCATGTATGTGCACGGAGATACCCACAGAGCCCAGAATGGGGGCATCAGAGCTCCGCAAACTGAGTGACAGATAGTTGTAAGAGGCAATATGGATACTGGGAACCAAACCCTTGTCCATTTCAAGAGCAGAAAGTACTCATTAAACAGTGAACCATCTCTTCTGCCCTTAATAGCAACTCATCGATGTCCAGTTATGTTAATTAATTGAAAGAAATTAAACATTAAAAAGTATTTGTTTAATGAAGTCATGTGAGAGCATGAAGCAGCAGTTGGCCCTTCACAGGAACCTCTACACCAAGTTCGTAAGAAGTTCAGTTGTTTCAAAGAATGAAAAATTCACTTTAAATCTTTGGCAACAACAATCACCCCCACTCCTATAATTTAGGATTTTTAACTGCTTTTTTAATTCCTCAGCCTCAGTTGCTACCTTGTTCTGCTATGTGCTTTTATGGAGGAAATGATAGGGTTGATTAATTTGTTGTCATTGAACTGCATAGGAATTTGAAATTCAAGATTTATAATTTTACTTAGTAAATTATGTTGCATTGTATTTGCTTTTTATTGCTGTGATAAAACACCATAACCAGAAGCAACATGGGGAATAAAGGATCTAGTTGGCTCACACATCCTAGGTCACATTCCATCACTGAGGGAAGTTAGAGCAGGAACTTAAGGCACAAACATGGAGGCAAGAACTGAAGGAGAGGCCATGGAAAAACTCTGCTTTCTGGCTTACTCTCTATAACTTGCTCGGACTGCTTTCTTATAGCACCTAGGACTGCCTTCCAGGGGTGGTGCTGCCTTAAGCGGGACTAGCAATCATTAGTCAGGAAAATGTTCTGAAGGCATGTGTTAAAGGCCAATCTGATGGAGTCATTTTCCCAGGTGAGGATCCCTTTTCTCAGAAGACTTTAGCTTGTGCCAAGCTGACCAAAAATAAATAAATGAAAATAACCAGCACACCTATTTTATTGTTAGATCCAAAAACCATGCAAAGAAAATCCTAACAAATGTGGGATTCCAGTGGATACTAGGGAGAGGCATCCACACTAATCAAAGAGGACCACATGATAGACAGCTTTATTAAAAATGGGTTCATTGGTGAATAATTTATTGTGATTATAGTCTTAACTTCCAAATATATGTCATCAGCTGAGGATCATACAAAATGGACCCAGGGGTAAACCTTCCTCCTTTCTCCATCCTAATAGTTCCAAAGCTAAAATATGGCTCTAGTACCACCACCACCCTGAGCCAGAAATGGCTATAACTTAGATCTCTTTGACAACCATAAGGCACAGGTCCTGGCTTTGGGTTCTCATGCTAAGTGATGAGTCTGAGACACCAGACACTGAGGCAATTGCAATCAGAAGCCAATGTGTCTGTTTTCCACTTGGGTAATACCTTCCGCTTATGTAAATGCTTACTGAGCTTCTGTTTTATGGCATACTTTGTGCTGCTATACTGGCACTTAGGTGATGAGTCAGCCCCGAGGTCCAGTGGCTGGTCCCACAGAAGCAACCCAAGAACAGAGAAGTAACCAGCCTGGCCATTTCTGCATACATGCATATTATTTGAAAGGTCCTGTTTATATATTCCATGATCGAGTCTCCAAGCCCACAGAGCTCTTCCATCATTTTCTGCTCTCAGTCAGTGTCCTTCCACCAGATAAATCCTTCATCACTTTCCTGCTATGCTTCTGAGTCCAACTTTGCAAAGCCCAGGGTGTGAGGGAAGAAACCTTTGCCAAGTTTGTGTAGAAAAATCCAGATTTGAGATAGAAAGTGCATTATTTTGGTGGTTTTGGATTACACGTGTCATTTCACCGATACACTCTTGCTATTTGTTTAAATATTGTTGATGTCCTTTTAGTTTATGAATATTACCTTGCTTCTTATCTAGCCTGTGTGATGCAGGCAAATCAGAAAGCATTCCGCTCAAGGGACTTGCAAACCATAGAAACTCAGCCATATTTAGACATCAAGTTTCATTGAGGTGCAAGGCTATCATATGGTTAGCTCTCTGTTCCTAAAACATGGCTAGCACCTACACCAGTCAAAGGCCACTGAATAGTCATCAGGAAAGTTCTGTGAAAACTTGTTTCTTCATGCTTCCATGGTTAGTCAGTACCTGCTGTGGCTGCTGCTTAGATGCATGGTAGACAGGTAATATTAAGTGGCCTGTTTTGTAGAGTCCTCAGGATGTTTTTGGTGATGGCTAGTTTTTTTATGTTGCATTTTTTCAACTCACATATGGTTGTTGCTCTCTTTTTCATTTTCCAAAGGAACTGGGATGTGGAGGGGCAGAGTATCTTGCACTGGGTCGCAGAGCCAAGAGGCAGGATATATACACAGAATTCTGAGTCTGAGGTTCTGTCTGAGCCAATCCCTCTGTCCTGTACTAAGCACCCTTCTGAGTCACCTCAAACATTCCTCATCTTCTTAGGGTGTGGACCATCTCCACACTTTCACAGAGAAAGAAACCAAACTTAGAGATCACATGCAGCTTATGAATGCTACACTCACCTAAAGAACTGCTCCCAACGCAGAGCCCCATACTGCTATCAATGCAAACCCAAACGTTAGGTAGAGCTCAAGGAATCCTGTAGAGGAGGATAGGAAGGATCAGAGGAGCCAGAGAGGTCAGGGACACCACAACAACATGGCCTACAGAGTCAACTGACCAGAACTCACGGGGGCTCACAGAGATCAGGGTGCCTGTAGGGGTCTGACCTAAGTCCTCTGCATTGATCTTGTAGCTGAGTAGCTTGGTGTTCTTGGGGGATTTCTAACAGTGGGAGCATAGACTGGCTCTGACTCTTCTGTATGCTTGAGGGACTCTGTTCCTCCTACTGGGTTACTTCATCCAGCCTTGATGTGATGCTGTGTGCCTGGTCTTTTTGTAGCTTGTTCTGCTGTGTCTGGTTGATGTCCCTGGGAGGCCTGCTAATTTCTGAGGGGAGGAGGAGGGGTGTGAATCTAGGGGAGAGGGCAGGAAGTGGGAAGGAGACTGGGGGAAGGGGACAAGGCTGTAGGAAGAAGGAAAGAAGGGACATCAGCCCCCCAAAACACTGCTGTAGATGCATGTCCAGGGCTCACCCTGCACTACCTTCTCACATCTCAGGACCTCTTCTTCCGTCTTCTTGCCATGTCTCTCCTCATTCCCAGGTTGGCACACATAATCCTCTTCCTAGTCTTTAAGAAGATAGACCCAGCAGTTCACCTATTGGTCTGTGTCCCAGTATGCTCCCGCCTGACCTTAGGTGGGGCAGTCAGTTACTAGTATGAAGGTTTTCTGATGTCTTGGGGGTGACTGGATGGTCAGTGCTTTGCCTCTTCCTAAAATGTGGCTCCTCCTCCAGCCTCAATCCAATTGCATGTGAAACTGATCTTCTGCCTTGTCTTTCCTTGTAGGGAGCCGATGGAAAGGCGGGTGTTGCAGGACCACCAGGACCTCAAGGGCCGCCGGTAAGTACTGTGCAAGATAGAATCATCCATAAGTTGACCTTAAGGACTTTTTAGAGCCCCATGTTTGCTAACTCTGTCCCTTTACTTTCCTATTGTGGGCCCCCACATTCCTGAGATTCTGTTCAGGCCATGGTTTCCTGAAGGGAAAATGCACGGAAAATTGCCTTCTACGAGGTGTCTCATTGCTTTACCACTAAAATGAAGACTCTGATAATTGTCTGGTGACCTGTAATTGCCCAGTGAAAACAAGCTCTAAATGTGCATTCCACCTCTCCTTCTCAGAGTAGTGTCTGTTTGAGCAGCCGCAGGTGAGTAGAGAAGCCCTCCTTGGGCAGTGATGTGCTCATGTGCACATCAGGCAGGACACATCTCTGCTGTCACAACTGTTTTAGAGGGAGGTAAAAATAAGAAAGGAAAGACATTCCTTGGTCAAAGTCTCCAACCATAGCAGGCATGGTTGGCAGTTGACCTCAGCACATTTTTACCCTAAAACAGAATTCTTTTCATTGCAGAAAGCTACTAGAATGACACCTGGCTTCAGTGCCGGAAAGCCAAACGCTGAAATGGAGGTTGAGAGGCATCGTGATGGTTACATAAATGCATGACATTTAAAGATACATTGCATGTATCAATACCCTTTATTCCTTCTGGCTTCTCTCTGGCCATTTCAGCCTTGAGACTTAGAGAAATGATGAATCATTGTACCTGCTGTATGAATAAGGAAAGTCTGAGTGGAGAAGCAGTTGGCATTTAACGGAAGAGTCAGAGCCAACATCTGGTTGCAGGAAGCTCAGCCGCACAGTCACAGAGAATGAAGCTGAGCTGTTGCTCATGTATCTCTGGCAAGCACATGTACAGAAGGCCCCTTAGGGTACAGTTAGTAACACCACACCCTTCTTAGCTAGCAAGGAAAAGTGATGCCCTGTAAACAAAGGCATACAGGAAATTAACGTTCAGCTTGGGACTCAAGTCAATTTGAAGACCATCAGTTTAGTGTTCTTTCTACTCTTTCACACCAACTCACCACGGAGCACTGAGATTGAATAACTGACAACCCCACAGCCCTTTGTAGGATCATCCTGCGGTCAATCCGTTTGAAGCAACCCATGCATAAATCCCAGGATAGAAAACACTGCAGGCAGCTTTTTATTGATTCTCAGACCATAAAAGATTTTCCCAATAAAACTAATGGACTGTTTGCCTGAGGAGAATAAGATACTGAGCCCAGTTGTAAAATCATTACATTGCTACGAATTAAACTCTATTAAATAAGACTTTGATTCTATCATGGGAACCCCTGGTAAGTTATGGGAGCAGTTTGAGCTGTCCATAGACCTGATAGATTACCATAAATATTAAATCAGGATATGGTCAAAGTTTTTGTAGGTGAAACAGTGCTGTCTGGGTAATATGGTTATACACAATCCATACAATCGTGAGTATTCTTACTGTTTTCAATTAAACATAAGAACTACCTGCCATAGTTTTGATGTGACTTGAAGGGCAGCAGTGTGATGTTGAGATCCCAAATATCACCTCCTACAATTACTCTTATGAAACAAGATGTCTAAATAGCCACTCTTTGCTACTAAATGTTTTGAGGACATAACAATTCCTCTGAAGCAATATATGAGTGGGATATTTAGATTGTTGGGCGTTTTGTTGATCTTGTATAGCTGCCTTATAGCTATCTATTTACACAGCAAGAAATTCGTATTTCCAAAGCCAAGACTTAATTTGAAAAATCATTATTTTCTATTTTCTCCCTGATTTCAATTAGTTGCTTAATAAATATTTCAATGTGTTCATTTCCTCAGTAAGTGATAGGAGCCAACTCAGGGACCAAGCCTTGCATCGCTTTGTGAGCATTCAGCTCTGGTGGTGCTTAGGAGATCTGCATGGTGTTGTGACGCAGCCTGGCTAGGGTGTCCTGGAGTATTGGTGGGGTTGGCTCTGTGTGCTGGAACACGTAGCTGGAGGCTAGTTAGAGCATGTCTGTCTTCTGTGTTTATCTCCTGGTTCCACTGACAAGTGAAGTGCTTTGTTAATGTTAGAGAAGTGTTTATGATGGCTGGGGAGTCAGGAGGCATAGTCCTCTCCTGAACTTGCCTCCCTTACCCAAGAATCAAGTGAGTGATGTAGCTCAAGGCTTTAGTAAACTCTTATCTATGAAGAAACAAATAGAAAACATCTCGGACTTTGCGAGACAGAGTTCTTTGTTGTAACTACTCAACAGAGTAAGGCAGCATGTGCCATAGACAATACATGTGCTAATAGATTACGAATTTCTGCTAATAGAATTTTATTTATGAGAACAAGCAGAGGACTGGAAATTGTTGACTTTGTTCTGGAATCACCATTTTTTTTTTTTTTTCAATTTTAAGGTTTTTGGAACAATGAGTATCTAAGAAAGTGTCCAGAATGGTACATTATCAGCGTTTAAAATTCCCCAGTGTTAGCTGAATATTTGTTCAATACTAATGTTGTGTATCCACTTTATTCACATATGTGATGGTAGATGTTGCGTGGGAGGAAGGTGAACGCTGTGTTTCTCTAGTTTGCTCATTGGGCATAGACCTGAGAGGCAGTATGTCCAGATAGTCTGCAAAATGTCTTGCAACATAATTCTGTAAAGACACCGTACACACCAAACTGAAATAAACTCAAAGGCATCTCATGTTCTATGTTGGTTGTTTTTTAAAGAATTACAAGTAACTTATTAGATACATATCAAAAGTTTGAACGCCTTGCAGAATCCTTTAACTATGATAAAAGGCCTGACCCCTTTCTGCTCCACACTCAGGTGTCTCTAAAACAGTCTCTCAGTGGTGTAAGCGAGTGTTGCTGTATCCTATGCATGGCTTAGAAATGGCTGGAAAACACACATACTCTTTGTATGCAACACAAATAATGTTTAATAAAAGAAATGTTTTTTATTTATTTGTTTTTATTTTATATTCATTGGTATTTTCCCTGCATCCCTGTGTGTGTGAAAGTGTCAGATCTTAGAGTTACAGACAGTTGTGAGCTGCCATCCTTTGGAAGCGGAGTCTGTGCTCTTAACTACTGAGCCATCCCTCTAGCCCCAAGGAAGTGGTGTTTGTCCCCTGTTAGGATCATTTTTGTAAAATCTGTAGAGATGTAGAATAAACACACACCTTTGTATTCATTTATAATTTAAGGGTAAAATTGTAACCCTTTAAAATATCCCATTTTATGTGACTAGAGTGTTTATATTGGCTTTAGAAATTATCTTGCAAAGGCACTGGGAGGGGATTAGAAAATCATCAAGCTCCATTCATACTCATGGTAGGGTGACAGGAAGCTGAGCAGTGTGATCAGAACAGTGGCAGAAGCCCTAGTGGCAGCTCTCCACCCATCATGACTAAAATGGGGGAACAAATCACTAATTGATGCAATTTGGTAAAACAAACTTTTAAAACACCACACGTCTTTCATGGAGGGGATAATGACTTGTAGCTATTTCCCATCACTGGGGGAAACACATAATGAAAATAATGAAACTGTGGATCACACAGGCTTCTGGGTCAGTCTTTTCACTTGTACTGGGTCCTATAAGTGGAGCAACCCTGGGGTCCCAGGCTGTTGCTGTGGGAAGAGACAGGTGGGGGTATATCTGGAGCCAAGTCATGTGAACTCCCATGCACAGCATTGTCTACAGCCTTGTCAAGTTGGATTCCCTGGCTCTCTATATTGTAGACTAGGTCTCTCCATGACAACAATGGGAGCATGCTCCAATGAACATGCCCTTGCGAGGGGCTTAACCCATGAATTGAGGAGGCTCCAGGAGCACCCCAGCTTTTAACCACAATTCCTCCCATCTCATGGGACAGCCCCCTATGAAAGTTATTTCCACAACAGCTGACCAAGGATTTCATGATGTTTTTATGTCTTGGCTCTTCCAGGGCAAAGAAGGCCCTCCTGGTCCCCAAGGTCCATCAGGTATTCCAGGAATCCCAGTAAGTACTACTTTGAAGAGTCCGTCTTCTCATCAGAAAAATAAGCAAAATGTATTCCAACCGTGCGTGGGAGTGCACATCTATAATCCCAGTGCTAGGGTGGTGAAGCAGGATTAAAGGCTAGCCGGGGTACAGGAGATGCTGTCTTAAAAATTCTCCATCTTGCATCAAAAGAATGCATTGTAAAAGCAAGATGTGGATAATAGTGGAATTTGTGGTATTTTAGAAAATTAGAAGAAAGATAATCTTTAACCTGATTATTACAAAGGACAAATAAACTTGGATGGAGCACATCTTAATCTCATTTTATGCTAAAATTTGGTGGTTTCTTTCTGATTTTAAATAGTTCTTATTTTTTCTCTCTTGTAGTTACACAAATGTATACATTTGTACATGTAATATAGGTGTGATATACATGTTCTACAGACATATAAATGTTTTTTACAGCACTGTGGTTACATATTCATAAAATTTGCATGTAATGTGTAATGATGCCATGTTACATGTGGAAGCTTAATTGTTATATTGTAATTTATAACCAAGGTTTTTGATACATGCTGCAAAATGACCTCATCACACAAATGTTTGTTCTCTGCTCCACAACTTAACACACATCTCAGTAGGGCCGAGATCTCCACTTTGTACTAATTGTGTGTCTGGGAAGGCCTTCTCTCATGGGTGAGCTCTTGTAATTGACTGCCCACAGCACCCGACTCCGGCTCCCTAACATGCATCATTTTATGCCGGCCACACTGATATTCCTTTGGCTTCTAAATTATATTGTAGCCCCTCCTGCCACAAACTATCCCCTCCAAGCTGCAAGGATTTTGTGTGTGCATTTTGGTCACTCCAGAACAACCTCTTCACTGGTTGATGCTCTTCAACCAGTGGGCACTGGGAAGGCATCCTAAGGCTTCATATACGCTAGGCAAATACTCTACCACATCCCTATACCCTAATTCAATTTACTTTTGTTTTCCTTCTTTTTGGATTCATTATGTACATATGTGTCTGTATATAATCATATATGGACACACATAGATGTATATGTTACTATTATTTACTGACTCTGAGCAGACCTACTATATTGAGTGTGCCAGGCAGTTGCAGCGCCCTGGCTGAAGCCTTTGGTCTTAACCCCAATCCCAGCCCAGATATTCAGTCTGCTTTTTTCTCAGCCAGGGTGAACTCCCTGTCTCTTTTTCCTTTGTTTCTGAATCTCCACTCTGGCTCTGGTCATACTCTTTATTTTATTATCATTCAGTACTTGTAGTTAGGAAGTTCCTGTATACTAGATTGGGGAAAATAATAAAGACGAATAGTTGGGAATTGTATTCTGGGTTTCTGCTTCTGTGATGTGGACATCTGCTTGTGTTCAGCCTTGAATCTGCATAAAGCAAAGAGTAATGTGGGAGGAGGCGAATAGCTCTCTGAGGTCCCTTCCTCAGCTGTCTAACAGGCCCCACCACTGCTGGGGGAGGCCTCTCCTAGACAGTTGTCAGAAAAACCATTGTACCCCGTTGAGGTTCACAAATCTGAAATGGTGATGTGGAGTCATGTAGCGGGTACATGGGTAGTAATTTGATTTGATTCTGTCAGTAGTAAAGCCAAGTAAAGAAAATCTCCTGTTTGGGTATTGCATCCACCTGTTATAATTAACACAGGATGAGACTAAAGGCAGGAAGCCATAGAAATAATCATGCTATTTCCTTAAATCTGTCCAAGTCTCTTCTCCACTTTTCTCTTTTCTGGCCTTTAATACTGAGGTCCAAGATAATACTTTCCATGTCTCTGCTTATCCTCCCCTCCCCGTCTTCCTCTTCAGGGTACCCCTAATCATATCGCTATCTTTCTAGCAGCTATTACCACTATTATACCAAGACTGGGCTTGCACTGGCTTTCTTCTGTGCATAGCTGTGGGCCCTCCTCCCGGCGGCTTTTGTATAAAGGGCAGAATAAGGTCATGGGTTCCTCCCTAGCCCATGTTACCCAGCCTTCTTTCCGCCCCAGCTTATTATCTATTTCTTCTTACTTCCTCCCCAGTTGGACAGTCACTTCCTTTTCCTTCCTCTGTTCAATTGTTCCTACCAGACTCCTCCTCCTTTGCCTTCTGCCTGGACAGTGAGAATCACTATGACTTCTATGCGCAACAAGTTCATCATAGTTTGCTGTGAACTTAGAACCTTCCACACATGCGTGTATCCCACTCATTACTAAACCCCACCACCAGACATCATGCACTCTGGAGACATATACATGACCTCTCAGCATGGTTAGGTATGAATTTGAACTAGATTTAAAATCAGAGTCAGAGGAGATGGCGAAAGTCTTAAGGATGTTTGCTGTCCTCCTAGAGTACAGGAGTCCAGTTGACGACACCCACATCAAGAAGCTCACAGTCAACTGTAAATCTTCGGGGTTCAGTGCCTTCCCCTGGCCTATGTGGACATGCATACAGATGTGGCAAACACACATATGTGTTAATAAAATTAAATTTAAGCAATGAAACCCAAACGTAATACCATCTTTTGAAAGCCCTATCACAGAATTCAGGGCATACCCCTGAGCACCTCTTGCTTCTCTGTCCCTCTTCATCTGACTTCCCTAATGGTGCCAAGTTAATACGTTCTCAGTCTGGGCTAAATGGCAGGAAAAGGCAAGTTGAGTGGCACATGAGTGATAACAAGCTCCTGAGCTGTGCACCCAAAGTCCCAGGTCCACAGTAGACTGGAGCTTCATGAGAAGACAAATCAAAGAGGGAGAAGCATTGGTGCAAAGCAAGATGCACCAACTTGCACATGGAACCGTGGGGACTCAGGGAGGGACAAGCCAAGCTCAACTGATGAACTTCCTAGAGCTTCCTGAGAGAGGTAACGGGAGCTTGGTCAAGGTCAAAGTATGTATGCAGAGAAAACTGACAGGGGTAAGGAAGAAGGTGTGGCAGGTAAAAGCAGCTGCAGACAGATAAGACTGTATGCATGTATTAATGAGGGGCAGAATTTAACCCCTTCCAATTCTGTTAGCTGCTATGCAGGATGCAAGAGCCAGCAAGCTCACTAACATCTGAGGACTAACACCAGGAAGTGAAATGGTTAATCTCTCCGTGTTTTGAGGGCCATCTCCTTGTCATGCAACACACTCTGTATCTGGGGTATTTCATCAAATCTTCACCCTCAGTACAGACACAAGTGTACCCCTATTCATTCAAAGGGAAAAAAGACAAGTTTTAAAAGTTAAGAACTGCCCATATCAGCAGCTTCCAAAAGGCAGCTTCCTGTCTTGGGAAGCCCCATTTATCTCTCAGATTACACACCTACCCCGCTTCTAGCAGAATACTCTCACGTCATTGCATTCAGGGACAGAGGATCACACCAGAAATTCCCCAGCCATTGCCTTCTTCTCTAGCCTGAATTTGCTGGTGTCCTTCCTTCCCATGTCCTCTCTCAAACTGGCTGCACAACTTGCTCAACCCGCCTCCCCATGGTCTCTGGGGGTGGGGTGACGATAGTTGTACAGTTGAACTTTTTCATCTTTACATGTTTTAATTAAAATATTAATAACATCATTTATCCTTCTCTTCTCCCTGTCCTACAGCTCTTCGTGCCCTCCCACTACCTGCTTTCAAATTCATAGCCTCTCTTTGATTATTATTGTTTCATATCTATCTATCTATTGATAGATAGATAGACAGACAGATAGATAGATAAGTAGATAGATACAGATGTATATAAATACATACATGCAAACTGCTGAGTCCATTTAGTATTGCTTGGCTTATGTGTTTGCGATTTCAAGGCTGACCATTTCATATTGATAGTCACTTGGGCACATCATCCCCGTAAGGCTAATCCTCTCTCTTTCAGCATTCCTTAGTTACATAAAGGTCTTTGTCTAGTAGGGACACGTTGATATTTCTTCCTTCCACATCGGTATGTATACTGGTGTCAGTGTTTGGGTCTTGTTCAGGCTGCTATACTGTTGTGGTATCATTGGTGCGGCGTCCTTGTCATTTCTAGGAGATATATTCTCACAGCAGACTTCCTGATTCTCTGGTTGGTGCAATCTTCCTGCTGTTTCTTCCATGGTATCCCCTGAGCGTTTAACCCGCAGAGGAGATGGGCCCATGAGTTTCTTTATTTGAAGTTCACATAGTCATGCTGGGAGCAGCATCCCTGAAACAGCACAGGTACCAGTGAAGTAAGCAGTGGGATTGCAGGCTGAAGAGGCGATATGGTCTGGTCATTGTTCCAGCAGCATCCTCCATGCCCAAGGGCCCAAGTGGACAAAGTGCACACTTCCAATAGCAGCCGTCTGTAAGTGTGGCTGCCTCACTGGCCAGAGCCAGTGTTTTGCTGAGCGTTGCAAACGGTTACCTCCGACTCACTGCAGGGCATATTCATTTTCTCTTTTTAGGTTAAGCGGCACCAAGGGGCCAAGGCTCTATGCCTCAGAGGTGCAAGTAGAATTTAAACCTCACTTGACTGAATTCTTTATTTTTTCAGCTTTGCCACTTTCTTTTGGATTCAGGTGGCATGGGATGGCACTTGCTGATGCCCTATCATTGCCATCTTCTGAGATAGGTATATGTACCTATTTAGTTAATAAACCTCAGGGTTACAATATGCTCATTCAGAGCTGAGATCAGCTGGGGGAGAGGGACTAGAGAGAGAACCATATCATAGCTTGGCTTTGCAAAGAGAATTGTAAAGCACCACCGGTCTTTCTAGAACCAAGCAACCTCCGGCCCCCTTTCCCTGCACCCTATAAAGACTCAGGAACACTGCTAAGTGTTTTCTGCGTGATTTCTTCTTCCTCATTATCCACACCCTGTCAGCTTACTCATCAAAGAGGACCACTGTGAGGACCATAGTGGGGGCTTTTGTACATAAATAACAGGAATCATGATGCAACTGCAAAATGGTCTTTGTTTTAGGATATGTTTCTGAATCAGAAATCAACATCCAGACCCTAGATGTTGCGGAGATGCCCACGTGCTGCTAACTGATCATAAGGCTGCTGCTACCCAGAGAGATGCACGTGGGATGTCTTCGTGTCTGTCCTTTTTTCTCACTAATCTGCCCTGGCCTAATAAGCAATTTGAGTTTATCTTGCAGGGAGAAGAAGGCAAACAGGGAAGAGATGGAAAGCCAGGTCCCCCTGGAGAAGCGGTAAGGGACTCTACACTTACCCACATGCCTAGATCATCCAAATCCAGCTCGTTTGAGATGCTGAGATGCTGAGAGGCTCCTATGATCCAGACACACAGCCCTGTCCTGTGCATCACTTCCCTCTCCTCTATAGCCCTGCAAGGAAAACAACTCCGCCTTGCAGCTGATGAAACTGATCTTAGGTTGGCAAGCTTACCAGCCTAAAGTCACATAATGGTCTGGTGACAGCCCAGGAATTCCAGGTTCAGCTCTCCTATCCTTCCACCCTGTACTTTGCTGCCCACGAAGCCTTGGCCCTCTGGATGTGGAAGGGAATTTGAGGGCAAATGAGCTACATTGGCTTTTGGTCTTGAGAGCTGATTCCTAGTTTTATGTTTTAAATCTGGTCTGCAGGTATTTGTTATTGCTTTTACTTTTCTTTAATGACATTAATTAGGAACCTCAGTGAGGTGGACAAAGAGCTACTGAGGTTGTCTAGGTGGGCACATAGCTGCATGACTTATCTATGACTTCCAAGTCCTCTCCTAGGGCTTGGGAATCTCTTGATGGCTCCACAGTTTCTGGCATGACTTTTGTTTTCACAAGTTTACAGCTGTGGTGTGGCTCAGTGGAGTGCTTTCCTATGATGCAGGGCCCTGGGTCCACTACAGCAAAGAGAAACCGTGGAACACAAAACAAAGCAATACCCAAGCAAACCACATGCTTTGTAGGGAAGATAATGGACTTCAGTGATAGGGAGGGACCTGGGTCCTCCACACACCTCCCTGGTTATATAACAGGAGCACATCTACCAGAATACTGGGAAGCTCTAGGAGAAGTGAAGGATCCACCCATTGAAGATGGTTCTGCATGAAGGGAATGGGCAGGTGACTTTATACTCCATGGTATTTTAGTTACTGTAAATTTAATAGGGATTTTTTTAAAATTGCATTTGCTTGTTTATTTGTGTAGGTCTAGGCAGCGCACAAGCAAAGTTCGGAGGTCAGCTTGCAGAAATTGGTTCTTTCCTTCTATCATGTGGGTCTTGCCGATCTAACTTAGGGTGTGAGTCTTGGTAGCCGGTGACTTTACTTGCCAGCCATGTCACTGCTCCCATTCCTCTCTTCTAAATTCATTTAATAGTCAATTTAATTAACCAGTTAATTAACACGTATATACACTGCGACTGTGCCATGCCAGGGGTGGGAGAAAAAGGCATCTGATTTCCAGGAATTGGAGTTACAGGCAACTGTGATGTGATGCTGATGCAGGTGCTGGTCAGGAAGCTCTGATCTCCCAGAGGAACAGCAAGGGTACTTGACCGCTAAGCCATCTCTCCAGCCCTTCTTTAATATCTTAAAGCAATGTCTATGTGTTACATGTTGGCAGAACTGAATTTAATATAAGAAATTAAATTATTTTATGCCCAATATCAGCAATAAAAATAGCAACAAAGTGGCTTTGGATGCTGGAGCTCCTCCTCATAAGCTGTGTGACCTTGAATGAATCAAGCGGCCTCTGTAAGCGTCAGTCTCCTCAAATTAGATGGAGGGTAATATGCTAACTTGATAGAAGTTGGGGATCAAATGAGGTGAAGAATGCATAGAACACCAGGTTTATCTAACTCTTAATTATTTTAGTGAGGTCCTCTTTGCAACTGCCCTACTTTAACTCCCGGTGAGGTCAGAACTGTGGAGCCTCTGCAGCCACTAAATGGGATTACATAAAAGTTTTTCTAGTGAGGTTCATGGTCCGTTTAATTTGCTTGGCCATAAACTATTATGAGTCATTCTAAATTCTACACAGCTTGCCCGAAGCACCTTCTTCATCACTTTATACTGTTTGTTGGTTGCAACAGCTCAATGCTGAGGGTAAAAGAAAGAGCCTTTCCAGGGAGAACAAAGTGGGATGCTCCAAGGAGGCAGATGGCCAGCTGAGGATGGAGGGAGGGATTGGGGAGGGGGTACACAAGGGGTGGAGAGGTATTCTTGGGAATATCTGAGGCCAGGAGCAGCCAGAACTTTACTTCATTTTCCAATTAAACCTCAGTAAAAACCATGGTTACGAGTACTCTTATTGTCTCCAGATAAGGAAACTGGAGATACACAAAAGCTAATAGCTGGACCAGGGTCTTCCAGCTGATGAGTGAAATCTCTTGGAACTATATCTTTGAGGCTGACCCAAAGTTCAGTGCTTAGAGCTCAGAGCCATGATTCACCTTTGTGCTGAATAAGTACTGTCCCTACAGCACAGGGTCACTAGTCTTTGTTCCATTAGTTTATTGACTGCCTGTTCCAGGGATTGTCATTGGGATACAGGACCAGTCCTATTCTGGGAAAACAAGGATCACACAGGAGAGAGCCAGTTTTCATGGACTGGGTCATACTCAGTGGCCCCACAACAGTAGGTAGGACTCTGAGACCCTAAGTTTTCCTTCTGGCTGGCTGTGGAATCTCACTGCAGAGTCTCCTAATAGTTTATTACACTGAGATGTGTTGGGAGGAAGTTGGCATAGAGAGGTGGAGTCTGAGATCTTGAGGGAAAAACTCTGATGCCAGGAAGGTATGAACTCTGGTGCTCTATATTTGACCACCTCCCCTTGGTGGGGAGGCCTGATGGCACTCAAAGAAAGAATAAGCAGGATACCAAGATGAGACTTAATAGCTTATGACCATATAGTGGGGGAGGAGGTCCTCCTCGGTCATAGACCTAGGGGAGGGGAATAGGGTGAAAGCAGGAGGGAGGGAGGAATGGGAGGATACAAGTGATGAGATAACAGTTAAGTTGTAATCCGAGTAAATTAATAAAATTAAAATTAAAAAAATAAAAATAAAGTGAAGCCCTATGTGGTGAGGGGACAAATGGACCATGGGAAGGTAAGGTCATAAAAGACAGGCTGGTGAGTGGTACCCACGAAAACAGCAGGTATCCAGCTTCTCTCCTGAGAAAACATAAGAAGCACACTGAGAATCTCTGTATTGCCCATCACAGCAAGTGCCCTTATGTCTGAGGCTGGGGTACATGGATAGAGAATGGCAACAGGTTGTACACAGGGCTTCTCCACTTTGACCCATGCTCATGTAAGGGCCGTACAAGGAGAAACAGATAAGAGGTAGATGATAGTCCAATGGATGGATGGACATTTCAATGTGTAAATTAAACAGATTTTTGAATTGCCTGTTATTTAATGCTTTAATAAGATATAGTTGAACATCAATTGTTGTTTAGGATGAAGTACAGAGTTTCAGTTATTTTAATTACTACCCTCACTGTGCATCTTTGGACAGTTGACTTAATCCCCCTGTGCCCGCGATGTGGTTTTCCTAAAGACTATCTTCCATTGGTTCTCAGTGAGGCTTCATCATGATTCCAAACATCTTAGTTGTATCTAATGCAGGGATAACTCTCAATTTATACAATAAGTAATGGGGCTAGTAGGGACAGTCACCTTGATAATGGGTCAAGGCCAAGACCTGCAAAGGTAGACTATCTGAAAGTTAAAGCTGCAGAAAGAGATGCAGGGATGAAATGACAATCCAACACCACACAGCGAGACTTGCATGAGCTGGCACAGAAAGCAACAAAAAGAATAGCCCTGGACAGCCAGCCTCTGCTTCCTGGCTTCTGAGATCTCTCTAAATCTAAGAATGCCCCAATTCCTCTCCCTTCTCTTCTAATGTGAACTCTATGGAAATCCTCAGAATTTACTTTGTGTAAAAATGAGGTGCAAAGTGCCTAGGGAGGGCCATGTTGTCAAGCTACAGTGAAGAAAGATGCAGAACTGGTCCAGCTGCCCATCAAACAGTTCCACCTACTCCTCTCCATCCCCCGCCCCCTTCAGAGCCTTTTGTCTGGGCTCCAGCTGCCTTTCTTTATGGCTTGGCTCTGTCTGGGGTAATGGCAAATGGGGTGGGCAATAATTTTATGTAGCAAGTGGATCCTTGTATTCCTTTTTATCTGAGAACATGGGGTGTGGAAAGGGCTGCGGGAATTAGATCACAGGCCCCATGAGTGGTGCCACTGGTGGCCTGAGCAGAGACTCTGCCTGGGTCCCAGGAAGCAGGGTATTCTTTAGCTTTGTCCTTAAAAGTCTGGTAAAATAAAATGCCTTTGATCTTCACTGTGGCCACTGGGAAAGTGTAACAGTTCATAGCTGCCTTGAAGTGCTTTTGTGAGTCAAGTCATTAATAACTAAGATGATTTTCCAGTTTTTCATCAGAACAGAGCACTCTGACAGTGAAGGGCCCCTGTGAGTGGTTAATCAGGGATAAGGCTTGAACTATCATCATCACAAGAAAACTAGGAATACATCAGGCCGGGATGTACTGTGGAGACCATGCTAGAGGAATACATTGGAAATGCTGGGGCCAGGTCTGGTAGCCTGCTTGGCAAGAGACATGTGGGAATGCAGTAGTATGAAGGGAGGGCAGCCAACCATCTGAAGAGCCTGAACACAGGGGCCTGAGTCTCTTCTTTCCTTCCTCAAATCAGGGCAAAACAGGAGAGCCAGGCCTACAGGGAGCAGAGGGAGCCAGAGGTCCACCGGTAAGTATAGGTCCTATGCTGTTCCCGGGAAAGCATGCAGGGCTTCTGAGTTCCAGAAGTCTGCCTCCCAACACTCTGGTGCTTGTGTAACCAATTCTGCTTTCTCCACAGGCCACCCAATCTTCTCTCTCCTAGACTGCAAGCCATCCAATGCTAGTCAGTGTTTTAAGCTTTCTTCATTCTTATCCTGTTTATCCCAATTTTAGTGTGCTCTACTCTGAATAGTTGAAGGAAAAAAAAAACCAGGGTGTTTTGTCTATTTCTGTTTTCTTTTTTTATTTTCATTTATTTTATTTTTAATTTAGTGGGTTTTGTTTTGTTTTGTTTTGTTTGTTTGATTTAGTACTTTTTGGAATCAGGGTTTCATGTAACCCAGGGTGTTCTCAAACTTATTATGTCTCCATGGATGACCACTACTTTTGGTCTTGCTTCTGCCTTCTGCTTGCTTGGATCACAGGCTTACACTACCATGATGAGCTTTGCAGTGGTGGGGATGGGGCTCAGCGTCCTGTGCTTCCTAGGCAGGCACTTTCTCACCTGAAGGACATCCTTAGCCCCTTCCTTTAGTGCACCAACTAACCTTTTTTCCGCTTGTGTAAGTCCGTTCTAACTGCACACTGTATTGACGGGGATACTAGGAAGAGAGGCAAGAGTGCTACAAGGGTGAGCCTAAGTTGCTTCTGATTCTGCAGCAGAGTATTCAACATTCATTGTATTACCAGGGTTAGTTTTGGTTGAGTGAGTTACATCCTTTCTGTATGTTTTTCCTTTTTTTAAAATTGAAAACATATATTTAGAGTGGGTTGGTGTTCCCCTCCCTCCACTGTCTGGTTAGAGTATGTCCTTTTCAGTCTCCATGGCCCCTACCACTAGGAGTCTCAGCTAGAGTCACCCCTATATCCTCCCAGAAGTCTGCCCTGTCCTAGGTCTCCAGCTTGTCGCAGAGATGCCTCCACCCATGGTTTCTCTTTTCTCTGCAGGCCCTCTGTCCTCCCGCCTGCCACTCTCCACAGGCCTGATGTCCACTCTCATTTCTCTCAGCGTTCTCTGTTCTATCTTGTTCCCTCTCTTCAACCACTTTCATTGTCTATTCTATTTTCCCTACTGAGTGAGATATAATCATCTTCCCTTGGGTCCTCCTTGTTATTTATCTTCTTTGGGTCTGTGAATTGTAGTATGGTTATCCTGCACTATATTTTTAATATCTGCTTATAAGTGAGTACATACCATGTGTGTCTTTCTTGGTCTGGGTTACCTCACTCAGGATGATCTTTTCGAGTTCTATCCATTTGCCTGCAAATTTCATGATTTCCTTGTTTTTAGTAGCTAAGTGGTATTCTGTTGTGTAAATGTGCCACAGTTTCTTTATCCATTTGTCGGTTGAGGGATAAAAATTTACCCTGCCTACAAGATGTGCAGGAACAAACATAAAGCAGAGATTGAAGAAATTTCCAACCAATGTCTGGCCCAACCCAAGACCCACCCCATGGGAAGCAGCCAACTCCTGACACTATTAATGATACTCTGCTATACTCACAGACAGGAGCCTAGCATAGCTGTCCTCTGTGAGGCAACACCCAGCAGCAGATCCAAACAAATACAGAGACTCACAGACAAGCACTGGGGACGAAGCATAGGGAGTCTTCTGGAAAAGTGAGAGTATGTATAGAAGGACCCGGAGGTGGCAGGAGCTCCATAAGAGAACCAACAGAGTCAACTATCTAGGACCCAGAGGAGCTCATGAAGACTGAAGTACCAACCAAGGACTATGCATAGACTGGACATAGACCCCCTACCAGATGTAACAGATGGGCAGCTCGGTCCTCATTGGGTCCCCTAGTAAGGGGAGCAGGGGCTGTGTCTGACATGGACTCTGTTGCCTGCTTTTTGATCACTTTGCCAAGCACTCAGTCCTGATGTGACTTGATGAGCTGGGGTGTGTGGGTGAGGGGCTTCCCTTTTCTGGGGAGTAGAAGAGAGGGTATGGGGGAAGGGAGAGGGAAGGTGGGACCTGGAGGAGAAGAAGGAGGGGGCTACAATCAGGATGTAAAGTGAATACATAAACAAATTAGTTAACTTTAAAAAATTTATACAGAAAAAAGAAAATATGTATTTATTTATTTCATATGGAAGGTTTTGTAACTGGGTTGATGTTTACCTTTCTCCTCTGATCATGTACAAGGCAATTTCCAGTACCATGAACACTGTTCCGTAACGCTAAAGGCTGTAGGTAGGGGCCAGCTCAATTTCTCAGTGTACAGTGGACTCTGTAGGTGTGTGGTTGTCTACGCCCTTTCAGCAGTAGGGCCTTATCATCAGCTTGTGGAGATCAATCAATAACCGTGGCAATAAATAGTCTTAGGGGTTTGGCAGTTTCTATAGGGCCCCTTTAACCAACAACTCAATTAGATATTAACCCATTCCTGGTACTGGAGATTTCATTTGGTGGCAATAGACATCTAATTTGGAGTTTGTCTCCTGCATTATTTGGTGATTCCATTTAGATTTCTTTCATATATGTATCTATTTTAAGAAACATTTACTGTAGGTTTCTGTACGGCCTCTTACATGGTACTTGGTTTTAGCAGTCCTCCTTATATCTCCTCCCTTACCTCATTCCCCTCTTTTTCCCTTTCTACCTTTAGTACTTTTGATCCAGCCCTCCATCAAGTCATAACTATATATTCTATTTTGCCTTCCTCAGGAGATCATTCCCTCCCCCTAATCCCTTACTTTATACCTAATCTCTGTGTTTATATGAATTTAAATCTATATCTAGTTATTGCACTAAACACATAATTTTCTATAATAATAAAATGTTTTAAGATTTTAGTATTTAAACACTTTACCTCTTCATGCTGGTGAATTTTTTAATATAATTTCTTAATTTTTAAAAATGTGACGATGTTTAATGAAAATGCTGAAACCCAATTATCCATCAGAATGCTATTTCCTTCATGTTATTTTTCTTTTGAAAAATCAATACGTCATCTGGCTACTATTCATTACGGAGGAAACAAAACATGAAAATCAATGTTCATTTTTCCCAGTCTCCCTGCTTCTCCTGTGTGCAGCAGGAGGAAGCCAGGCATGGGGATAAATGTTCTGGTCTATGGAGACCAAAACCTCGAATCAGTGGCTGCTTATTCTTTTTAAACCTACTTTAAGTTGGTGGTCCCATTAAATCCTCTGTTCTAAATACAGAAAATGGTTGCTTACTGTAATTTAATCTCTTCTCTTATAACTAAGTGATTCTGATATGGTAATGGTCCAGTTTCATCAGATGGCTCCTGGCTTACAGAAATAAGTGGGGCTCCCTGTGGACTGGGGGGACCCATTTGCTGGGGCTTGCTTTAGGGATTGGACCCATTTGTGCACTAGGAATTCCAAGGTAAGGGTGGAGTTAAGAGTCCTAAGTTGGTGAAAGAAGACCAGTTCCTCTGGTTGACTTCACTGAGCTGAAGGAAAGCTGTGAAGATTGACATGAGTTTGGAGAGCGATATACATGGCTCCTTTCGTTTGGCATTTATTGATCAAATGGGGCCTTTCTGGACCTCTATTTCCTATGTAATAGGGATAATAGTAGCTGTCACGCCTGCGCAGCAGCTGCGAGTGCTAACAGAGAGGATGGTACTTAGAAAACTCTTAGTCAAGTGCTTGGTAGTGTGGGGCTCCCCTAGTTGTGGCTTCGTCCTGAGTTTATGGGATGGGAAGAAGTTAGAGCCCCCTTTTTGAGGCCAACTGGCTCTAGGACCTTGCCGAATTCTGAGGAGTTGAAGATCCTCAGTTTATTCATTCTGGACAGCAACTCTACAGAAACGGGTCTCATTCTCATGATCATGTGTGGAAACTGAATCCTAGTAAGGGGACGTAAAGCATCCCAGTCCCACGGCTACAGAGGAGAGAAGACACTTGATTTACACTAACCCCTTCCAGCCCATGGTCGGCTCTGGTGCATCAGATTCAGGGGCACAGAGGGTATCTGTAGATATGGAGAGATGGCTGGGCAGGGTGGCATTTTGTTATCTTACCCATAGTAAGGGCTCCAGGGGCAAATACCCTTTCTGAGTTGGCATAGAGTGGTTGAAATTGAATCTAAATCTCATGTGACTCCACCACCCTGTTCCTTGTCTCCCTTCCTTCATTTTTCTCCATCAACAACAACAGTGTTCTAACAGCTCACAGCATAATTTCTGGTCAGAGTGTCATTGAACTCCATTTTTAAGCCCAGACTTAAGTGAAGTAATTATCATACCTTTAGACTGAGGCTCCCTATCGACTGACCCAACTGGATCCTAGAGGGACCACATTCTGCTACCTCATCCTACTGCCTCATCCTCTGGAGGCCAGAGATTGCATATTCTAATCAGCTATGGTAGATGGAGATGAACAAACTGTGTTTCTCAGTTGGGACTTTACTACCCTGAAGGGCCTTTTAGGATGGAGTTCCCCTTGGGCTTGCCTCACCCCATGGCTTTCTGCTCCCTAGTCGTGTCTTCATTTGCTTGTGGCATCAGATCAAATCAGAGCGGAGACTTGTGGATGTACCCAGGTATTAACAGGATTTCAGTCCATGGGCTCTCTGTCATCCTTGTGTTAATAATGGCCATGGAGAGGTTGTCCTCTGTATCAGATGGACCTGTGTGCACATCATGGTACCCCTTCACCATTTGGGTGATATGCAGGACTGAACTTCAGTTTCCTTATAAAATGGGGAGAGCAGAGCCCATGTTTCAAGGCTTCAAGACCATGAAATGAGCACTTTTAGTGGTTGTATCACCATGCAAAGTGGTGCCCCATAGAGAAGGCCTTCTTCCTTCTCTGCTTTTTGCCTTTCCTTCCTGCTTTTCCTCTCTCTGTTACTGACACCCTGAAACTGGTGGCAAGCAAGAGGCAACAGGGTAAAGCAAAGCTGGAAGATGGGATGGAGCAGAGCATCTTTGAAACCCTCTGCCTTTTTGTTCCCCCAGCTTGTTCTTCGGTAGAGTAATTTCATAACCTCGTCATTGTTTTCCAGGGCTTCAAAGGACACACTGGTGATCCTGGTCCACCTGGTCTGAGGGTAAGTGGGTGACACAAGACAGAGGACTCAATGTTTTGCAGCACATCACCTTGCTGTTCTATTCAGGAAAGAATAGTATACATGCCAGCATGCTGTCACAGTGGGTGGCACCATCCTGTCTTTTGATTGAAATCTTCTATATGGTTCTTCTGGGCCCTAAATGACACGTAGCCATGTTATCCAAAGCAACCTGAACCCTGGTTACCTTTATTATGTGGGCTATACACAGGTCCCTTGATCCCCGTGAAGCAAGCTGTGGTATTAGGCTTAGTTTGCAGACTGAGGTCAGAGGTTCTGGGTGATTTTCTCAGGTCATAAACCATGTATGTTAACACATAGATCTTATCTTAGATGGGAAGCCTCTAGAACCTTTACGTATGCTTTAACACCCATCTCTTCTAAATGTCTCAAATGGAAGAGACAGTTGGGACAATAGTTGGATTCCTTGAGCATTGTGGATAACCAACCATAGCAGAGGTATGCTATAGAAAGGAGCCAGGGATAAGCAGATAACAGGGGCCTCAAAGAGACTCATCTGACCCATCATCTTGTGTTCTTTCTGCCTTCCCTATCAGGGAGGCACTCCCCTCTTGAGGGTCCACATACTCTCCTGGGATCCAGAGTTCTGATGTAGAGGCTGCCCAACCCCTTCACCTAACCCAAAAGGGGTGCTTCTGCCTGACAGCCTTCTGATGCTTTGCATTTGAGGTGGCCTATAGCTGAATCAGCCCTGTCCCCTAACAGCAGTTTCTTGTTCCTAGGGAGAACCTGGCATGGTAGGACCCCCTGGAAGGGAAGGATCACCAGGAAAAGATGTAAGTCAGTGTGGTGGAGGGAATAAGATGGAGGAGGGCACCCAGGGACCACACCAGAGTGGCAGATGGCAGTTCTGTGAAGGACATGGAATGCTACATAATTGATTTTCATTGAGACTTGAGCTTCTTACATCCCTGGGGTCAGCTTGTATCTCACAGTTGGTGAAAGCTTTTCTGGGTTATCTGATTTGTCTTGTGTCCAATGTTAGGCCTATTGGATCTATCTTACATGATTTGTGAGGCGTGTCAAGTTTTCTCCTATAATTGTTTCTATAATTGTCTCCTATAATTAGTGCTCACAGTAATTACGAATCCCACAAACTTTCCACTATCTTTGATATCAAGACTATCGCCATTGCTGCCGTCATCATTGCCACCATTATGGTTACCACAATTATCAGCAACACTGCATCACATCCCCCATCAGTAATACTATTACTATGACTAATACCATTCCATCATCAGCGCTGCCATCACTAAACCACTTTTTATCACTACCACCATCGTCTCTATGACTACCACCAGTAGCAGTAGCAGTAGCAGTTGTAGTAGCAGTAGCAGTAGCAGTTGCTGCTTCAGCTGCTACTTGAGCTTTATCTCACCTCAGACAGCTCAGATGTCTCACTTTTATTTGGTCAGAGATTAGGACAGAGAAGGTAAAGGTTTTCTCTGGAAGGCACAAATGCAAGTACTGTGATCAGGAGACTCGGAGGTAAAGGGAGTCATCCTGGAGCTGATATTTGTAGCTCATCCTCCATTCCCATTCTCCAAGACTTGACTGCCTGTTGTACAAGGCATTTTGCAAAGGGGCCTGCCATTTGGGTACGTAGAATATTCTCCGAGGAATGGGGAGCTTGTCAGAAGCATGGAGACAGGCTCCTGAGAACCCCAGTGGTCTCCTTCTAGACATTTATGTCTTTCAGGACCTCTATGGAAACCTCCATAGCAAGTAGATTCCTCTTGTTTCTCTAGATGCTCTAGCATAGTGGGTGTTTGACGGATCTGCCTTGAAGGATCTAGAGGCAATCGTGTGGAAAAGTTCCCTTGTTTTCTCCTGGCAGTTTGTCCTGGCTAATTTTGTGTCAACTTGATGTAACCTAGAGTCATCCAAGAGGAGGGAGCCCATGAGGTTGGGCTGTAGGTAAGCCTGTAGGGACTTTTGAAAATTAGTGATTGATGTGGGAGAGCCCAGCCCATTGTGGCTGGTGCCACTCCTCGGCTGGTGGTCCTGGGTTCTATAAGAAAACAGGCTGAGCAAGCCATAAGGAACAAGCCAGTAAGCAGCACCCCTCCATGGCATCTGCATCAGAGTTCTGTCTTGATTGCCTTGGATGATGGACTCTGATAAGGAAGAGTAAGAGAAGCCCTTTTCTCCAGGGATTGTTTTTTTTTTTTTTTTCATGGTGTTTTATCACAGCAATAGTAACCTTAATTAAAACAGTTATAAACTCACTATAGTAGGTGGGCACCATGAGGCTGCCTGAGACACCGTGTGGGGAGGTGATGCTGTTGGGTGACAGGCTTCATTCTGTGGCGAGTCTGGCAGGAATGGTTCCAGGTTATTATCTAGTAAGTTTGTCATTTTTAACTTCTCTTGGTTAGAGATGTGACCACCATAAACAACTAAGAAAACAGGTGCTCTCTGCCTGAGCCAGTAATGAAGCAAACTCATTTACAAATGTGACCTGAATAGCATCTCCTGATCTGGGTGAAAGAAAGTTGTGCAAGTCTGAAGTCCTTTGCGTTCAAAAGGAAATTTTAGGACACACTGCTTGGTTCTTGGGCCTGTTGGTGAAGTCTAATCCAAACTGGACCTTTGTCATCTTCGCATGCAGCTTTGGGATTATACGACCCCTCTCTGTTCCAGGGTGACACTGGACCTGCTGGACCACAGGGTCCCAGAGGACCAAGAGGCCCACCGGTGAGTTCTGCTTTGAGACTAAGTTGCTGCACAGTTCAACAGAACTGTTGCCGTAGTGATGTCTGGTTGTTTCATCCTAATGTGGATACATGCATTGTTTAAAAATGATGTTCTGTGTCCTAGAGGATGAGAAACAGCCACTGCCCTCTGCCCCAAGCGCCTTGCTACATGTACTCCAGGGCCACCCACTGACAGTCTGCCCACAAGAACTTCAGGAGCTGCCATACTTCCAGTTTGCGTCCATTGCGCAGATTTATACATGTGTCACACATGAGTGTCTTATAAGTACCACACCTGCTGGCTTCTATGCAGAAACATTTCCCCTCATTTCTGGAGGCCAGAGGAGGGAGATTAAGGTACAAGAGGGAGAATATCCCTCTATCTCCCTGACTATGATAATATTCTTTGGCTATGCTTCAGTCTTCATGTAAAGTTCTGCGTGTGCGTGCGTGCGTGTGTGCGTGCATGCGTGCGTGCGTGCGTGCGTGCGTGCGTGCGTGCGTGTGTGTGTGTGTGTGTGTGTGTGTGTGTGTACTTGCCCCTTCATACAGGCATCGCTTCTATTGAATTAAGGCTCAAATCTATTATACCATAAACTCACATAACTTATTGCATCTCTGATGATCCCATTAGCACGTTAAAATTCCAAGGGCCTAGGAATTAGCACTTCAACATGTGAATTTAACCCACAATGTTCCACATGTTGTTAAACATTTGGGGTTTTACTCATTCCCATCTGTACATGCAGCCAAATCCATAGAGTTTGAGCAAATGTAGAAAATAGTTGTTTGGATGCCCAGTGTTGTGTAAAGAGAAAAGCATTAGAGGCCCATGACAAGCAGCTGTGTGTGTAACTTCAAATATATAAACCAGAATAGCAATTTACCGTCATTGTCAAGTGTGCTGTTCCGTGGATCATCTTAGCTTGAACCCTTTTTACACCGCTTGCTGTAGTTTGGTTGCCTCAGTGTCACCGCTAATGTCTAACTGAAGTACTATGCTATTACAATGGGCGATGTCACTCAGAAACATGAACTTTCCACCTCTGCTGCATTCTTCGGAGGTCACTGTTGGACACATGGTCTGACAGTGTTATGTGTGCCTCAGCTCTGTTGTTGATGATCACATTGGCAGATTAATTTCATTCATGTTGTGGTAACTGTAGATGTATACACACAGCCCCCCACACTTTTATTTTGTTTTCTTTAAAATTTACAATCACACAGGAGTGAGGAAAGCTCACGTGATTACTGCCTCACAGCCATTGACTTCAAAGAATGTGGGAGAGTTTACTGCATGAAACACAGATATGATTCGTTCAGTTTCCCCCATCCATCTGAGTTATAAAACTATGTTGTGAACCTGTCCATGTAAAGACAAGAAATGAAGATGTAGAGATGCTCATAGCTTGCCCAAGATCACACAGCGAATCAGCAATTGAGGCAGCCTTTGCACCAAGAGTCTGAAGTTTAAGACCCTACCTTAAAAGTTTATGAACTAGATGGTCTTCTCAGAAACGTTATCCTAAAGGAAGGGACTTGAAACTGAAGTTTGGAGAACAGAAGCTTGGGAAGGTGACTATATCCCCCATCCATAAGCAGAATGGTATGAAAGATGCTCCTTGTTGGAGGACGATAGATAGATAGATAGATAGATAGATAGATAGATAGATAGATAGATAGATACATACATACATACATACATACATACATACATACATACATACATAAAAAGATAGATAGATAGATAGATAGATAGATAGATAGATAGATAGATAGATAGATAGAGGTTCTGTGACTCAGGAAAGACCCTGGTCCCAGCACCAAAAGACCAATTTCACAGGGAACAGGTGGCCACCAAAGCTAGTGTTGACACCATGTGCTAGTGTCTGGTGGCCCTCCTCCTTCTGCAGAGCCTGAGGGAGGACTGGAGCGAGACACAGGAGAGATAGCATTTCCATAGGGATGAGCTAAAGTGCGTATTTTTAGAGAGACACAGATGGATTGGTGGTGGGTGGAGGGAGTATATGGAGGGGCAGCAGGCAGCACTCACTAGAAGGTCTGAGTGTGCCTGTCAGTCAGAAATGATGCTCACGGCTTCCATTTCTGTACTCGTTAGCTGAGATCCCAGGCAGAGCCTGGACTTCCTCTGTTCCTCGATTTCCTTATTAAATAAGGTTATGTATGTTACCTGGTTTCTGGGTGCATCTGGTGAGATGAGGTGCTTAAATACCATGGATCCATGGACCCATTTTAGGCAAATGACAGGCTGATTCTGGTTACTGAGCTACAAGCTACCTTCTTAATAAAAGCAGTGCAGTATGGGATGGAACTATACTTAGATTTTCCATTTCTGTGCCTCAGTTTCTCCACATTTGTATTTCGTATGAGAAGCGGATGATTTATAAGGGGATTGCTATGTAATATGAGATACCTGGCCAAGGTCAGCTGAAGGCTGTTAACTGTATCAAGTTTTGGCAATGCTGACAATCTTTGTGAGTACACAATTCAGTTACAAGACATCATTCAAATCTTGCATTATCAGGGTTTACACTGAATGGATCTCTGTGATGTTCTTCATCTTTTCATTAAACAGAGAACCTCAGTGTCTGTCATTCCCTCACTCACTAGATGCTGAAGATACAAGAGCCACAAGCCACAGGTGCATGGCAAGGATGAGAGCTGAGCCCAGAGAGAGCATCCTGTGGGATGTGGGTGGGCAGAAGATGTTGATCCCTGGCAAATTAATCATGTGCATTTTAAGCAACAGGGATTTATTTGGGATTGAAACAGTAGCTCGGAGGATTCCTCAGTCTCTCAATATTTACTCTATGATGGATGTTTTTGTATGTGCTAACTTTGATAAGTGGCCTCATATAGCCAAGGCAGACTCGAAGTCACTATGTAGCTGAGGCTGACTTTGAATCCTTGATTGCCCTGCCATGACACCCAGGATGGCTGGAATTACAGGTGAATGTCACTATGAGAAATCTTAGTGAGAAGAAATATTTGCCAAAATTATAAATATGCACAAAATGACTGTAAAGTTAGAGATTGTTTGATTCATGGCAGTTTGACCTAGAATCTGTGGTAATGGCACCTTCCAATCCCTAACTGCAAGGCAGTGTTTACTCTGGTCCCCTGTATCTTTGTGCTTTCATGCATTTATTGGGGTTGTGGCATTGCTTTAGGGGAGAGGTGTGCAATGAGAGGAGCAGGCAGACCTGCTTCCTCAGACACGCCTTATGATGTAAGCAACTCTTCCTGAGCTGGGTTGTGTTATATGCTTGTATTTTTCATAGCCCAGCCTTTGTGTTGAAGGATGAATGGAAGAATGAATGAAGCTGGTCCTGCTCATTTACTGTGCAGTGCTGTGGGCACCAGTCACTGAGTTGGGCCTTTTCATGCCCACGGACTCATTTAATTCCATAATAATGTTATGAATTAAATATCATAGGCTCCTTTTACAAGTTGAAAAACATCTTCTGCAAAATGAAGTGGTTTTCAGAGAGCCATGCCAGCCTGGGTGAGAAAAGCCTGTGTAATTAAGTCATCCACCTGCAGTGGAGCTTGTTCTAGTGCCCTGCCTGGTGATATCCTGGCACAGAGTACTGGCAGGATAAACATTTCTGTTTCTTCCACCAGGGTAGCAGTGGATCGCCTGGATCCCCAGGAGACCCTGGCCGTCCAGGAGCCCCAGTGAGTGTCCATCCCCAGCTTTCCTGATGGCATTAGGGCAGGGGTCTTAGGTCACTGCTGGTTTTTAATTTAGCCCTGGTAACACTGGAGTATGGTAGAAATAGTCCCACAGGCAGAGAATCATGGTGTGCGGCTCTTTGAAAGTTTCCCATGCATTTGACAACATTTCTCACTTTGTGCTCTCTGAAACAGGACACCTCCAACTATTCAATGTCAAAGATGTGCACATGCATTTGACAACATTTCTCACTTTGTGCTCTCTGAAACAGGACACCTCCAACTATTCAATGTCAAAGATGTGCATAAAGTTTCACAGTGTCTAGCGGTTGAAATAAAGGACAGGGTCAGGCTAAGCAGGCTTGACCATGTCAGTTGACAAGGTGGGATGTAGCATGGGAACAGAGATGCCAATGGTGTCTGGAGAGCAAGAAAGTTCAATGGTAGGTAGTGAAATGTATGGCAAGAAGACTCCTAAGCACTGACTAGATTCTGGAGTTGAGGTTCGTGCCAGGTCAGTGAAGAGACATGGCTCTTTAATGGGTAGTGAGCTTCAATAGGTTCAAGTCTGGATATGAATTTCATTCTTGCCCAGCATGCTTGTATTTGTATTTGTTTAGATTGAGACTTATTCAGGGGCCACTTGCAAGTATAAAATGTCATTGAAAAAATGGCCAGGGCATTGTGCTGCTACTGTTTTCCAGATAATTCCCGGGACTGTAGAAGCCTGGGTGACCAGAATTCACAAATCCCAGGGTGACCAGTCATACTGGTAGAGACCATCCCCACTGGTCCAGGGACAACCTCAAAGAGGGTCTATTCTCATGACAATTTCACTAATCTCTACCCTCAATGTAGGATCTGTTGGCCCTGCTGAGACAAAGAGGATAGGGTTGGGGTGGATTCTGAGGGTGGATCCACCCAAGGGAGGAGCTAGCTTCAGAGGTAGCTGACTCATTTATAGGCAGTTTGTGAAAAGCTAAAGGCTGCCACCACCATACCAGGAGCCTTAGTAGCATCATGGGAAGCAGTGCCCATCTCAAAGAGGCCGCACATAGCTAGATAAGCTAAGTAGAGATGTTATGTCTAAGAATCCATTCTTAGATGTTACTGCTTGAATGGAAAGGCTCTTCTTTGTCAATGCAGATTTCCCCTCCTCTCATCTTCCTTTTCTGCTCCTCTGTGATGATGCAAGCCCCATGTCTCTTTCTGATCCATCCTCTCTCCATTTCAGGGAAGGGGTAGTGGTCTCAGAACTCCATAGTTTGGGAGTGTCATCAAGTTTCTGAATATTGTGGAGTTTCACTTGACTTTGAATAATCAATTCCTTGTTTTTCCTTCATAGGGCCAGAAGGGAAACAAAGGAGAAAATGGCAGCCCAGGACTTCCAGGTTTTCTAGGTCCCCGTGGGCCTCCGGTAAGCAGTGAACCTAATGGGGCCAAGATGTTCTAGGTGTAACCTTGAGTTTCACTACTGTCCCTGCCAACTCATGTCTTAAGGACCATTTTTTTTTTCTGTGTCAAGGTGAACTGATATGAGGTCAAAGTGCATCATGATGTAGGATTTAGACATTTGAAAATCCATGATTGACACATGTGTGGGATTCCAAAGCCCAGAACTCTAATATGGAGACCTTCGGAAGTCCATTAAACATGTTACTGTGGTGGCTATCTCCTTACTCAAGTGGTGCGACAGCATCACGTACTTCAGAATATTAAATGACAGAGCCACATATAGGACTGTGGTGATGCCTAGCCTATTGCAGTACTTAGTAAATACAGGTGATTATGAAGATGCTTGTAGGTGTTTGTGGTGGACAGTGATGGCAGTGATGGCAGTAATGGCAGTGGAGCTTGAAGGATGCTTGTAATGATTGTAGAGATGAAGAAGTTTTGGTCACAGCATCAGACAGACCAGGTAGATGATTGATTCAAAGCCTCAGTGTACATGTGTACCCATCTGGAGCGTTAGTCTGGGTCCCCCAACCTGACCATATAGTGTATATTGAAGCTGTTAAAGAGGTAGTGAGGTTCTGTTCATAGCCACACTGAAGCCACTGGAATGTTCTGTAGTCCCTGGCCTGCACTGATAGACGGATAAGAGTTGTATGTGGCACTTCAAGATGGAAAATATTCTCATGTCCCTGGGGACCCCCTCTAGTTTGATTCTGCACTTTTTATGTGACCACAGGGCCAACTGGATCCATCCTTTCCTCATGGCATCATGTTCACTGCTAGCTACTTCTGATCTGTTGTCCAGGATGTGTATGACTTGCCCATTCACTTTTCTGGATTAATCAATGGTTCTCTTTTCCAGACCTTATCTTTAATTTGGCTGCCACCAAGCAGCCAAGTACATACTTTTTGCAAAAACTCCTCTTGAGTCATAAAAACAGATAAATTATCCTGCTTTATTACATGCTAGTCACTGTACTTTACATATCTCAATGAAAACAAGTATCATCGTAACCCATGACATAGGTGAAGTGATTCCTTTTAATTTATAGATGGATAAACTGAGGCATAATGAGCTTAAAGGATCAGCAAGCCATTCAATAGAGGAATCAATTTAAAGTTGGCATCCACAATCTTATTGGCATCTTACTTAACTCATTGTCGCCTGATGATAAGAGTGGCCTCTTTCCCACTAGACAACTGGCAAAACTGGCTTCTTAAGACCTGTGTAGGGGCTGGAGAGATGGCTCAGTGGTTAAGAGCACTGCCTGCTCTTCCAAAGGACCTGGCTTCAATTCCCATCGCCCACATGGCAGCTCACAACTGTCTGTAACTCCAAGATCTGACACCCCTACACCAAGGCACATAAATAAATAAATAAATAAATAAATAAATAAATAAATAAATAAATAAATACCTGTTTATTAGAGACACATCGACTCCCCTGACAAAGAGTCCATAACCAGAGGTTATCATCACATTCTGGGGCACTTCTCTACCTTCTCATGCATGCCCTGGCCAGAAGGCTGCATGTTTGATGGCTTTGTAAGGTCTGCACTATCTGGACCACTGATTGCTCTCTTTGCTGGAACGTGTTGTGCGAAATGCCTGTCATGAAGATTGGCATGCACTGGATGATGCTACTGAGCCCTTTGACCCCATGTTCTTTCTTACAGGGAGAAGCAGGAGAGATAGGACCTCCAGGGAAGGAGGCAAGTATTTCCCAACCCTGCCCATTTCTCCTTGGTAGCTTTTTCCTATGGGAACTGCAGGTAGGTGACATGGCTGAGAGGCAGGCTGTGAGCTTATCAAAACTCCTCCATCAGCACTAGTGTGCTTTTTGGACTGCGGACTTACATTTTAATTCCCTAAACTCTCATAAGTTTTGCAGCCAACAGGGCCACCAGTTAGATGAATGTATCTCTCCGGCCACCCTTAAGCATCATTCTGTCAGCAAATCCAACTTTTTCCTTCCGGTGCCTCTCAGCTCTTCTGAATGGACCCTGTCAGGTCCCAAATTCTTTCTAACAAGGACCATTGCTGTAACCTCCCTAATGTTTTTCTCAGTCCAACCATGACTTTTTACAACAGCTGGAAATCCGTGGGACATTAACATTTTATGGCACGTTGTAGCTCACACTGCAATCGTGCTCTCCCCTTGCAGTGCCAATGGCCTCCGAGCTGCCCTTGTCCTTCCTCGTTTGTCTTCCTCCTGTCAGCTACATCCACTCTGCTCTCTAAATTAAATACTAAATTAGTTCTCAGGGCTCTCTTTTCAAAATGCCTTTCAAAAATCACCTACAGTCCCTTCTCCTTCTCCTCTTGTGGACTTCTGTAAACCAGCGGAGGGAAACAGTGTTAACCTGCCCTGCTGATTGTCTGCTCTGTTCTGTGCCAGCACACGAGCCTCCCTCAGAGGAGGCGCCAAAAAGTGTCTGATAGTGAATGAATAGAATGAATGGATATGGAGAAAGACTTTCAGGAAATTGCTCATATGTGTATCCAAGCCTGAACTCTTGCCTTGAAAGAGTACAGATGGGTGACAAGGCTGAAAAGCAAGCCTTGAACTCATCACAACCCCTCCTTGTCACTGTACATTTGGGCCACTGTTTTAAGTGACTGCCTTCCTTGAAGCTGGCTCAAACATCCCAAGTCTGAGTACCCTGTGCTTTTGGCCCAGACAGAGCTTTTCATTCACTGAACCTGCTCCTCACTTGCTGACCAATCATTGCTCTTGCTCACTAGGTTAAGTGGGAGGGACTAATACTTCAGCTTCCTTTTCTGATGGTTGCATCAACTCAGTGATTTTTTCCGTTGGGCTGCTGCCTACGTGAGTTCCCTGTGCCTTTCCATTGCCTTTCAGGATATAATTCAGCCTAATCAGGCCTGGCAAATCTTCCCTAACCTGAACCACATTCTCCTTTTTGGTGGGTTGCACACAGAGAGCCCTTACTTTCTATGACTGAGGCTTAGTCTTGTAATCCCTGTTGGATTCTGTCTGAACTTCCAGGCTGTATCCTTCCCAGCATCCAACATCATGTTTTTTTCTGCTGGCATTTCTGTGGTACCTCCTTGTAATTGTATTACAGAAAACAAACATGTTGGCTGTATGTTAGAATTGGTATGCCCATATCTAGCTCTGAACCAGGCTAGGAGTACCCTGAGAGAAAGGATCAGGTCCCCATGCCACTCTTATTGACCACAGAACTTAGACTAGTACCCCAGTAGGGAAGTCAGTGTTTCTATAGTGAAATGACTGAGTTGGCCAGGCTCAAAAGAGCTGAAATGCTTTCATTCCTTTTTAAAATGTAGATTAATTTACTTTTTTTTCTAATTTTTCCCTTTTGATTTTTCAAGACAGGGTTTCTTTGTGTAGTCTTGGCTGGCCTGGCCTTACTTTGTAGACCAGGCTGGCCTTGAATTCACAGAGATCTACTGGCCTCTGCCTCCCAGAGTGCTGGGATGACAGGTGTGCACCACTGTGCCCAGCTGATTAAGTTTTAATTATGTGCATGTGTGTGTCTTTGTGTGGATATGTGCATGTTAGTACAGGTGCCCTTGGAGGCCAAAAGAAAATGTCCAATCCCCCGGAGTTGGAGTGACAGGTTTCTGTGAACCCCCTTAAAGAATGCTTGAAAATGAGCTCAGCTGAATGCAGAAGTTGTGCATGCCCTTCCTGCTAAGCCATCTCTCCAGCCCATGGCTTCATTCATGTCTATCAGCTACGACAGGCTGGACTGGTCACCCTAATGTTAATCCTTTGGCTTGGCACATTTTGAATCCCTGGAGTTGCAGGGTGGACTTTGGGGTAGAAATATGATGCCCCAATTTAAAGAATAAGCATAGAACCTGCTTGCCAAACATTTCCTGCTTAAGGCTGAGGGAACAAGCATGTGTAGGTGTCCACACTGGAAAAGAAAAAAAGAAAATTAGGTGGCCGCTAGCAGGAAGGTGACTTCTCTGTGAGGTAGATGCTGATCAGAGATCACAGCGAAGGTTTTGCAGAGGACATATCAAGAGTCTAGAAGAGAAGAAAAGGAAAAAAGGGGGAGAGGAGTTTATTTCAGGTGGAGAGGATGGAAGATGCATGCCTGAGGGTCTCAATAGTACGGCGTGTGGAGGGATGCCTTTTCTTCCTCAGGTGACTGTCCCTGTATCCCAAAGGCTGTGAAAATGTAGCAGTAGGTTGATGTTTTTCCTTTTTCCCCCATTTTGATTATGTTTCTCTTTTTAACAGACATATTTATATTATTACACATAAAATAAACTACTTACAGAAAAAGAACCATGAAACAATTGAGAATTATATAAATGTTACGTTTGTAGTGATTTGGCTATATGTATTTGGCAAATTTGAAGTAAACATCTTTCCTATCTTGTTGAGTCTAAAATTCTGACTGAAAGCCAGTATCTATCATATCTCATCTCTATTAACTTAAAACATTTATCTGGATCTGAAAACATCTTCACCCCTAGCCAACTAAGCTTAATTATAAGACTAAACTATCTGGTCTTCAAACACATCAGAGACTTGAAAAGGAGTAAAATTTAATTTCCTGAGTGATGTGCTGTGTTGGAAGACAGAGGCTTCCTGGAGAGGAAGTTTGAGGCCATGCCAGGTCATCTGGGGTTGAAGGGTCCAGGAATAAATGGTTAGGAGAGGCTGTGGGACTAGAGAACAGCAGGCTCACAAACATCAGAGGTGATATTAGCTTGTCCAAAGGCCAGTTTGTGGAAGGCCCCAGGGATGTTCCAAAAGGAGACAGGTTTTTCCCTAGAGAAGCAGAGGAAGACATCAGAGAAGCCACACTATTGGCTCATCCTGTCCCACATCAAGAATGGGCATGGGCAGGAGTAAAGGGATGAAGAGAGAGTGGCTTGGTTGCATATCTAGACCGAAAGAGTAGGGGATCTCGGGATGGAGGTGAGATGGGGGGCACTTTGTTTCTCCAATGTCTCTTTTTCCCAGGAAGTGCTGTACAGAAGGAAGGCAGAGATGGAGGCAGAGATAGCAGTGATGAGTGACGACTGTCCTGTTATCTCATTGCAGGGTGCTCCTGGGAAGCCTGGAGAGCCAGGATCCAAAGGAGAGAGGGTAAGTGGGGATGTGGAGCCACTTGTGCATCTCAAGGTGGCCTTCCTATGGTTGCTAGGCCAGAATTTATTCACGGCAATTCATAAGCAACCCAACTGGACTGCTGTCTTCTGCAATGGCTTTCCATGAAAAATCTCAAGCCTTTCACGCAGTAGGCTTCTTTCCCACCGATGCGGTCATAGTCAGTTTTCTGTCTTGTTTCTTTTTTGGTTGTTATTTTGAAGAATAAAATCATGACCATAATTATCAGTGCAAGGCAAGTGTTGGGAGACTCTGACAGATTCTCCGCTCACCATGTGTGAAGGCGCATGCAGGATGTGCCTGGCTCCCTAAGTGCCAATTTGCTGAGAGCCAGATTTGTCACTGGAGGTGACAAGGGAACAGATTTTCCCATAATGAGTCGTCTTGGCGCCACACTCTGAAAGCCTTTCTTTACATTTCATTTCTCCAAAAAACCAACAGGGGAGAGTCATTTTTCTTGCAGAAGTGCTGGAGGGGGCAGGGAGCATTGCCACACTCACACTCGCAGGCTCTTACTCCGTTCAGCGCTCTACATGGCTGGATTACCCACAGTCATGTGTCTGGTCAGCTGTCGTGATGTTGCACTACATGGACTGTATCCGGTCCCCCCACCCCCGCCCATGCTTGTTTTCCATGGTCCTGCAAAGAATTTATCTCAGCTTTCTTCACAAGTTGGATGGGTAGCGAGCTGGCAGGCTTTCCCCGCAGCTTGGGAAGAGAGAAATGAAAGTGATCTCTGGCATTATTGCCTCCCCTTCATGACTCTCCTTCAGATGACTTTGCTCCCACCGTCCTGTGGCTCTTTGATCTTGAATATTGGAGCCTTGTACTTGCCTGCCACTGGGTTGATTTTCTCCTGAGAGTGTTGGTCAGGGGTCTTGAGAGTGATTGCCTAGTAGTTCGGGCGGGAGTCCTGGCTCAGAGCCAGGGCATTCAGCCTACAGACAGGAAGAAATTGTTCATACACAATCAATAGCTGGGGAGCTTGCCTATCCCCTGTTAAGTGGTTCCGTGGAACCTTGCCACCAAGCCCTCAGATTCCTCATTCCTTCATCTTTGTGATGTCTAAAATAGGAGGCAGATCTTTTAATTGGAAAGTAATATGGGCTTGTAGAATAGAAAAGCAGTGATGGTACCTGGCATCCAGGTAACTCAGGAACAGGCTGTTCTATAGCTCAGAATCCAAGATCATCCAGCACCTTTCGAGACCCTACGAAGTGCACCAGATCTAGAAAACTGGAGCAGCTCCCTTGGGTTTGCCTAAATTAAAATGTAAAATGTCATTGGTATTTTGATTATTGTTGAAGAATTTAAAGCCATGCAGGGAGCTGCTTAGAGAACAGAAATGACGAGAGGGAAGGCAGTGGAATCAGGCATAGCTCCCATCTCACCTGAAAGTTCCCCTTCCCCTATGCTTGTCTTGCATCCTGGAGTCTGTGTACACAGATGAGGGCATTTCAAATATGCATGTGCCTTCACTTTTACCCCTCCTCACCTCTACCGTGGTTCTGTCATTCCTTGTTTTAGCACACCGTAATAGTGGCATTTAAGAACCGTGCCCCATTCCTTCTCAGAGGCTTCTGCCATGCCTATGGCAACTCCACATGTTTGGTTCCACCTTGGCACTCCCCCTTTCTCCTGCCCTCTCTTTCTGTGCTATCACAGTAATTGTGGTTCCACTGTGCTCGAAGGGCCTTAGCATGGTTGTTGCATGTTCAGACATAAGTATCCACCCAGACTTGCTGGCCAGACACACAGTAGTATATAAGGGCAAGGATTGGGCTGCCTGCCCTGGGGTGGCTGTGCCCCAAGTCATTGACACAGAACTTCAGACTCTGATACACTGTGGGGAAGGGGCAGGCAGAGTATACACCATAGAGTGAGCCTGTCAATCTTCCATGGACCCACTGGCGTGAGAGAAGGCATACTGTTGACCTAGTAGAGTGTCCTCTCTATTTGACAGAGGCCAAAACCTCTCCCGGGTGGAGTGGCAGCTTGGCCTCAACTTCCACAGCTGGACAGCCATTTTTAAGGATGCACACTTGCAGTTTGTCCTAGGACAAGGAAGTGTGTGTGTATGTTGTATCCATAGGCACACATTTATGTGGGTGAATACATCTGTGAATGTGTACATGTTCAGGCCTGTGGTTAGGTGTCTTCCTCAATCACTCTTCTCTATATTGTTTTGAAATAGGTTCTCTCATTGAACCCAGAGATTGCCCCAGGGTTCCTCCTATCTATGCCCCCAGATGTAAGCAATTATACCTGGTTTTATGTGGGTGCTTGGGATCCAAATTCAGATCCTCATAATCATGTGGCAAACAATGAAGTCATCTTTCTAGACCCATCCCTGCCATCCTCACAGGCAACTACTTTATGGAGCATCTCACAACATTTTATGCCCACAGAGCAAACTTGTGGATGCTTTTATTCGTCTTCAACTTCTACATGCTGTGAATGAACACTCTTCTACAGTTGGAAATTTCCATATAATAATGATGCCTGTCGATTTCTCCACATAGTCCCTCATAAGTAGCATCAGTGCTGGCAACTGGAGAAAGGGGTGTGAGAGTGCCAGTCAGTAGTTTTTGCTCCTACTATGATGACAGGCCTGTTAATGGCTTATTTGGGGATGGGTTTGAAAAATAGAAGTTCTCCTCCTGACTTGTACACAAACCCCACTTGCTGATATTCTTCTCTCCTATTTAGGGAGACCCCGGGATCAAAGGTGACAAAGGACTACCAGGTGGGAAGGGCCAACCTGGAGACCCTGGAACCCCAGGTCACAAGGGTCATACTGGCCTAATGGGTCCCCAAGGACAACCAGGGGAGAGTGGTCCTCCTGGCCCCCCAGGGCCGCCTGGCCAGCCAGGATTTCCCGGACTGCGGGTAAGGATGATGATAAGATTTCAGACACAGATTTCATGAGAATGGAGGGGGAACTGAGTCTGTGGCCTCTGGGGAGCACAGCATGCCGACACCAGGCTTCTGGGGACTGGCTATACAGCCAGGGGCAGAGCACACCTCCTCTCTGAGCCTATCCTTGAGAAAACACTACTCACATTTATTAGGATGAAATGATGTGATGCATGGAACTCAAGAGATGCTCAGAAACAGATACTCATCTTTGTCGTGCCTTGCCCTAAGGGTGATGAGTCTCAAGGCTTATTTTCTTGAGCTGTAAATCTCTTCTTTCTTGGCACCCAATGGGATCTCATTGGTTCAACAAGCCTCATAGGTGGTTCACTATCCATTCACTGCAGGCCTTGGCAGTCCTCTCTCTGCTGTCCTGGGCAGTGAATGTAAGCAGAAAGCCTAGTTGCTTTCTTTTCACATATGCCATTCCAGTGGTAGAGCTCCTGATGTAGCCTGCTTTGGATCATAGGCACAGGTTGTCAGTTAGAGAACAGGAGCTGAAGTCTGATGGAGATGATGTCCAGGCCCTGGGACCTTGTCTCCTTAGCACCCCACTTAGTCATCTGGAGAGCTTTATGTTCCCTAAGCACAGGCATGGCCACTCCTGTCCCTGCCAGCTCTGATACTCTGTGGCCTCGTCACTTGCTTCTGGTTGTGGTGGCTCTAAGGATCTTGGTGCCCAGAGCCTGGCCCCTTGGCCAGGTCCAGGGAAAAATCAAAAAGAACTCAGTTGGCACGTAAAACCCCCACGAAGCCTTGCCAAGCTCTCTGTGTCCTGTGCTGTGTGGAGCAATGGAACATCTGAGGCTGTTACAAAGGTTCCTGGCCAGAGAGGAATAAAACAACAAAGGGGCGGGATCTATTCCATGCACTGTTCTGGGCTGACAGAAGCATGGGGGACCCACTCTTGAGGATAACACTACCCCACAGGAGTCAAGCAGGAAAGGGTGACCCTGATAAGATGTAGAGAATCCTTCCCTAGGCCCTTCTGAGGCCATGCATGTCACATTGTGCATGTTCACCTTTCCTATAGATAAGGCTGTATGTGGGTACATACAGCCTTTATGGATAACTTTCCTTAGCTTTCACTTATAACTTGCCTGCTAGTGGCCAGTATGGACTTGAACAGGATAGAACTGGCCCTGGAAAGTATAGGGACAAGATACCAACCAGAAGAGTCAAACTCAAGTTCACATAGGAGGCAGCCCATAAACTATGCTCTGGAGATGGGCAAGCTTTGGGGGCCATTCTGCCCAGGCCCAGTATGGGGCTGTTTTTATGAGAAAGTGGTTTGTACCAGGAGGAAATAAACTAAAGAAGATATAAGGGTCTTGAGGGAAGGGCATTGTGGCTCTGAGGACACAAGGTCTGAGCCACCATGTTAATGTAACGGCATGGTCTGAACTACAGAGTGGAGAGAAATGGGCTGCACCTGTGAGCTGGGCTAGACAGAGGGTGTCATTGCCCAAGTCTGTGCTGCTCACAGGCTTTTAGATTTGGGGAGTGACACAGGGGTCTTCCATGAGAGTCCCTGGGAAGATGAGTAAATCTGCTTCTGTTCCCTCCTAGGGCGAATCTCCATCCATTGACACCCTGAGGCGCCTCATTCAGGAAGAGCTTGGGAAGCAGCTAGAAGGTGAGTGGCTGGACTTCCTTGTAGCTGCCAGGATGAGCTCTCCAGTGAGCAGCTGTTGCGTTCATCAGGAAGGAACTGGACAGCACCCCAGGGGCAGGCTAATGCGGAGCAGCAGGCTTGAGTAGTAACTTGAGGGCTCAACCTTACTTACTCTCCAGAGCCTCCCTCAGAGGTGGCCCTGCAGCCTCCACCTGGTCACCTCTAGTCAAGATGGCTCCTAGTGAATAATGACATTGGATATTGCCATCTGCTGTGTGGGGATCATCTATGCTTTCTGTGCCTTCAGCCATGTATCTAATTAATCAGTGTTCTGGGAAGGCTTGCAGTGAACCTCATTGAGCTCCAGGGAGAGTGTTAAGTCAGGAGACGGGCAAGATGACTGCCCTGCCCTCTGTAATTTCCTTTTGGTATGGAGGACATTGAAAGAGGAGTGGAGGCTCGGCCTCAGATAGCTTTAAGGTAGGGGATGGAGTGGAACGCTGGAATGGTGGCAGCATTAACAGCAGTACAGGGGTTCCTCTCTCTGGAGGGTTCACGGAGCTCTAACACATGGTCCATGACAGCCTAGTAATGACCGTGTGAGGCAGCATGGATATTGGGAAAATGATGAGGAGCAGGGAGCCTGAGCTCCTGGAATATAAGCCTGGGATTCACAACCTCAGTTGTCTGTGCACTAGATCACCATGGCCTCTTTAGTAGCCACCCTTTCTTTTTTCCCTGGGATAAAAAGCTTAGAAGATGCTGACAATAACTCTGTGACGTGAAGGAAGAGGAGACGAAAGGTGCTTCCATTCACCTGTCCCATGTCCCAGTTATTGTGTGTCTCACACATTCATACTGCCCTGGATACAAAGGTGTAGAAGTGAAGTGGCCCCTCTGCCCTGCCCCTCTATAATCTAGGTGAACATGGATGGGCTGGGGATGATGGCGGTGAGGGAAGGCAGGAGGCAGGCTGGAGAGAGTGTGAGCCCCACAGGATGGGGCAGGTCTGAGGACTTGTGTGGGGGAGGTCCAAGCTCTACTTCTAGAGTTATCAGTTAAAGTTATCAGTGATGGCAGCATGGCCTCTGCCCTAGTGGAGTGTTAACCACTAGTTTGTAATGGATCTGGTAATACTGACTGGAATGAGTCCCTGGAGGTCCCCCTTGGTCATAGACCTAAGGGAGGGGAATAGGGTGAAAGCAGGAGGGAGGGAGGAACAGGAGGATACAAGTAATGGAATAACAGTGGAGTTGTAATCCAAATAAATTAATAAAATAAAATAAAATTTAAAAAGAACAAAAAAATCTAAAAAAAAAAAAAGGGGAAAGAAAAGAACTAGGACTAGAAATTGAAAATATAGATATATGTCACCTTGGGATTAGAAAGAAGAAAATGAAAAATTCAACACATTAAAAAAAACCAGTCTTTGAGGAGGAAATATTGACTTCCACCAAAGATAAGAAAATCAAGACTCAGACAAGTTTAGCAAACTGCCAAGGTCACCGAGGTAGCCTCCACAGACCCCTGCGCCTTGCAGAGGTGCAATGGCTGAGGGCGTCAGTGAGGCAGTGAGGAATCCCACCTCTTCTTTAGTCTTACCAAACAAAATGTTAGTCATTATCCTAGCCACTCCACCCATTGGACAGGCATTTGCATCCAGTACTCTCTGACTATAGAAACTTAGGTGGCTCTTGCTAGCCACTAGGTAACCGCTGGCTCCCTTGTCCAAGAAGGAAGTGAGCCCGCCCACCATTGGAGCTCTGGGTTTTACAATGATTCTGTAATGCTCATATCACAGATCTGTAAGCATCTCCAATCAGCAGCTTATTTGGCTCTTCAGTTGTAGATGGGGATCTTGAGATTCAAAAGATAAAAGTCACTAAATAGGTTTGTGTGAGCCACTCACACATCCCATCCCAGGCCTCAGTTTCTCCAAATGGCAGCTACAGCCACTGCTATTACTGCTGCTGCTATCACAAACAGTAATAATCCTAGTGCTGCTGGAAGCACTACCACTGCATTGCCGATAATACCGTTAATGATCTCTACTGCTGCTGATGCTTCAGGCGTGCACAGTCAGAGTGTGTATGCACGAACCGTCTTTGTCTTTATCCCCTGTTGTTTTAGCCGGTTGTTTATATCTCTTTACATCCAGCTTGCACTGAGCTGCCACTCTGTCCCTCGCCCTTTATCCATTCTTCATGAACTTCTCTGCTCTTCCTATTCCATAGCAAAACTTGCCTACCTCCTGGCCCAGATGCCTCCAGCACACATGAAGTCCTCTCAAGGCAGACCTGGGCCCCCAGGACCCCCTGGAAAAGATGGGCTTCCAGGCCGGTCAGGCCCCATTGGTGAGCCAGGCCGTCCAGGCCAGGGAGGTCTGGAAGGACCCTCTGGACCAATGGGCCCCAAAGGTGAGTAGACAGCATTTCAGAAACTGGAAGGAGAGTGTGGGGCGTACACCTGGCAGACCCTACATTAGTCGTCTTGTTTTTATCCCCATCAGCCCAGCAACACTGAATTTTGGCATCTTGTAATTTTTCTCATACATTCAGTAATTTCTTACTTGACAGTTTTGAGAAATTATGCCAGGAAGACTGAACCTGTTTTTCCCTACGTTCTTGCTTTCTCTCCATCTTTTTTGATCGAGTTACAAGAGTGATGCAAATGTTTTCTTCTCCCCCACCCAGTTTGGAACTGACTGAGTGATATGACATTTAATCTCCAGGCAATGGATAGTAAATGCCCAGCTTTAAAGTCCAGCCCAAATGGCTTTGAGCTGCAGCTAAAATGGTCACTCACTGTCTGGCTCTCTGGCTGGGTAACCTATCCAATCACTGGATATCTGGACAGTGGGAGGCTCTCCTTCAAGAGGAAGAGCCTGTCCCAAGCTGCACAGTGGCAAGTGGGTCAGAATACTCTCCCTGCAGGCAAGCAGTCATCACAAGCAGGACCAGGAAGGACCAGACTCCAATCTTTCCAGAACAGTTCCTCATGATGGGTGGACTTGTGGCTTCATTTTGGTGACCTTAAGCTAGGGAGACAGATAAACCTAACATCTTCTCTTTTGACTTCCCATATCCTTATAGCTGTCAACTCATCCCCTTTGGCATTTCTTCCGTTTAAAAGGGTTTTCGTTAAATTTGTGCATTCCTGAGTAGTTTTGTTCATTCATATAACAAGATACACAAAATCCGTGTCCATGGGAAGCATACTTAATGGATTACAGTGGACTGTGGCAGGATACTGGCCAAGTGTAGCAGTTAAAACAGTCAAGCTGAGGAACTGGGGAGATTGCTCAGTGGTTAAGAGCTCTTGCTGCTCTTGGAGTGGACCTGGGTTCAGTTGCCAGCACCAACATGGCTGCTCACAACTGCAGTTCCACGACATCCATTGCCCTCTTCTTCTCCTCTCAAGTACCAGGCAGAAATGTGTTAAAAATGCACATGCATAGGCAAAGCATTCATAAGTATACAATACAAATGAATAAATCTAAAACCCTAAAACAACAGTCACAAAAGACTAAGATGACTGCTCAAAAATCTAGGAGCCAGAAAAGTTTAAATTTAGATTATAAAAAATATGTTGTGTCCAGGAGATACTTTGGGAACAACGTAGCAAAATATATTAGTTCCTAGTAAAATAGTCTGAAAGAGAGATTCCAGTGTTCTTGGTTGGGGCTCCTGTTTCTGTTTGCAATATCACAATTGTTAGAGGCAACACTGGCGGTAGAATTGGTGTTAGCTGTGTTATTAGCTTTAGCATTCATACTAATGGTAGAAGTAATAGTATTTCCCATGGTATTATTGACAGTGGTAATTCCAGTTAAATTACACCTGTAAGCTCTTAAATCGGCTAGGGTCCAAATATTTCTGGAGAGAACATGATCTCTTCTTCCCCCCCGCCCCCAGGACATATGTCATGTATGTGTCAATTTTTGTTTATTTTAAGGATGGTATTTATCATCTATCTTCTATGGAATGTTCCTCGTACCCTGTTTCATTATCTTACTAGATTTCAGTATTCATTAGATCAGAGCTGTGTCTCCTTACTGTATGTGCCCACGTCACCTAGTATGTTGAATACATTTATTTATCAACACCATTCCTTCTTCATGAAAGTCCAGATAAGAAGCTTTGAGTACACTGACAAGTGCACTAATCATGAGGGCACCCATTCAGACTCACACGTGTGTGAGTTCTGGGGTGTATGAATTTGGATACCTGTGGTTTGGTGAGTGTGTATGTGTAGAGGTGTGTGCTTTGTATTTGCTCCTGAGTGCATATTTGTAAATATGTGTGTAACTGGATAGATAGATGCTTGAGTGAACGTGTATGTGTGTAAACAAGTGTATCTGAGGATTTGTTCATGAGAAAGCATCTATTTATTTTAGTGTTTTCATGTGCGTATTCTGAGTGTGTGTGTGTGTGTGTGTGTGTGTGTGTGTGTGTGTGTGTGTGTGCATGAGAACTAGAGTATCTTACGGAAAGAATATGTGTGAACAGGCTGATGTGAGTGGAATTCTCCAGTGATAATTGAGCTACACCAGTGGCACAGAGTTGGGACTCCCTGTCTCTACCTTCGTCATAAGTCTCCACCACTCGAGATGTGTATTCTTCCCATCAGGTGAAAGAGGAGCCAAAGGCGACCCTGGCACACCTGGAGTTGGCCTCCGAGGAGAGATGGGTCCCCCTGGAATCCCAGGTATGAAGGTTCAGAGTGTCAGGCTTGGCGAACACCAGCCATGGAGACAGGGGCACACAGCGGTACGTCTCCTTGTGGGAAGAGAGGAGGAGCTGGGCCACTCTAAGGAGAAACAGAGAACTTGTTGTTTAATGAAATATTTTTCAAGACCTGAGGCATACCTCTAAACCAAAAGTCCCAATGGCTGATTTACTGTTCAAAAATAACCAGAAGAAAATATATAGGCATTTCCAACATGAAGATATGATAATATTTGGGATGATGCAGAAGCTAGTTGCTCCAATTTGTTCATTAGATATTGTACCCACGTTCCCCCCAAAATTCATATTGTTGGGCTGAATATTTGGTTCAGAGATTAGGAGTAGTATCTGTTCAATTCCTAGCCCTCACCTGGCAGCTCACAAACATCTGTGACTCTAGTTCCAAGGGGATTTAATCTACCAGTACTGCAATCACTTGATGCACACACATATGCATTAAATATAAATATGTATTCACTATAAAACACATCACACCACATCAATATACAGAATTATTACATTCTATTTAAAATAACAAATGACTAAATATCATAAGAAATGGTCCTAGGGGAGAGAGAGATATTGGCATATGTTAAGTGAGTCTGGCCATGTTGGAGACGCATCTCTCCTTAGGACTTTCGCTCTGCACTTTAGCTGGCCTTAAGTGCTAAGAACTCCAAAGCCAAGGTGACACTCATCTTCTCAAATCCCACACTTTTTCATGTCCCATTAACATTTCTCAGAATATGCCCATGGAACCTTAGCCAGAGGTTCAGCCAAAGGTCAGCCCTCCTGGGACTGAGCAGTTGTAGGAAGCCTGGTAATAACTGGGGAAGTAGGAACGATCTTCCCCCTATGTCTGATGGCTATGCCAGAAGAGTCTGGAGGGCAGCAGTTGACTCACTGAAAAGAGGGGTGAGTGGTGAAGACTCTCAGCTCCAGACTTCAAAATTTTACCTCACTATCATGTGTGTGTATGTTTTTATGTATGTGTACATATGTGTATATTCATTTGGGGGGCAGTGCTAGAAATTGAACCTAGGGCCTCATGGGTGTTCTACCACCAAACTCTTTTCTCAGCCCTGAGGAATCTACCTTTTAAATTGAACTATTTTATGCTTACTCTGGATCATTTATGAACATTTGACCTATATATAATTTACCTTTAGTTTCATCCTTCTATGATGCTCCAAATTTGCTACAGTAGGACATGTGTTCTTACTTTTATTAGTGATGGTTATTTCATATAAATATTGTTTAATACTTGCTGACTCCTATAGATACCGATCTGAAACAGGAGAACTTGTAGAAAGGCAGAGCAGAACCGTCTAGACGAGGGTGTGTATAGAATACCTGGCAGGTTGTACCAGGTGAGGTTGAATCAGGGGCCATCGTCAGTGCATCTCAGTGGAAGGAATGATTGGCACAGCTGAACCAAGGGCTTCTCATAAGCAGGGGTGCGCGCTAAATGACTCTCGCCAGAGCATCAGCAGAGTTCCACATTTCTAAAGGCAGTCACAATGGAAAGGTTCACTCTTTGCTTACTTTCTAAGAACTATTTTGACAAAGTGCTAAGAAGTAAAGTAGAATGTAACGTGCTCAAGTTGGCCACCACACATAACACCAAGCTTCCCATTTGTTGAGGCAAAAGAGGGTGCTACATTAATTACATATGATACCATATCACTTGGTAAATGTAGGGTTAGAGGCTTATTTATATGTAATATTCCCTCATTCTAAATTGTGGACTGTATAATAGCCAATTATGTATGTCCTGGATGCTATATATTATACTTGGTATAACAGAATAATATAGTTCAAGTACATGGTTCAGGTTTAACATGTAGATAAAGTTGAGGAATGATAAAAAGATCCCAGACAGTTTCAATGTTGAATTATGTGGGGTCATTGGGTTTCCCTGTAAGAGGAGGTGCACTGTGCTGAGGCTCACTAGGCTGTGTTGGTGTCCCACTCTGAATTCAGATTTGTCTACTAGACTGTGTAAGAGTGTAGAGTCCTGCATTCTCATCTGACTTGAGTGGAAGGGTTGCTCCCCAAGGGGCTTGACTTGCCCTTCTGTTTCTCCTCCATGGTGTCAGGATTTCCTCCCTAGCCCAGACAGTGGAGGTACCCTCCTGCCTGTCAAGCTGCCATTCTGCCTGATGCTCACAGGGGCTGTTCTCTCTCTGTGTCTAGAGCACCAGACAGAGGCTGTTCTCTCTGAGTACACCTTGAACCCTAGTTCACAACACAAAGAGTACAGGGCTATTTCATTCCTGGATATAAACCTGCTTCTGAATGTGAACTGCCTTCTATTTCTTTTGCTTCCTTGGCTAGGCCAACCTGGGGAACCTGGCTATGCAAAAGATGGACTTCCAGGAAGCCCTGGCCCTCAAGGAGAGACAGGACCAGCTGGACATCCTGGCCCTCCTGGCCCTCCCGGCCCTCCTGGCCAGTGTGACCCTTCCCAGTGTGCATACTTTGCCAGCCTCGCTGCCCGACCAAGTAATGTGAAGGGCCCATAGAAGATTCTAGAACATCAAAACACTACTGTGGATTTCTGAAACTTGAACTCAGAGCCCAGTGGGAAGCCAGAAGCCTTGAAACATTTCAGATCAATCCTTCTCTCCTATCCACTCCTCCCACCATTTCTTCCTGTTTCCTTCCCCCTCCCCTCTCCTCCCTGCCTTCCTAACCTCAGTTCTCTCTTCTCCTCCTCAAGAGACCTCACAGTTATTAAAACCAACAGATACTGTCAGACAGTCAGGTTGTTATTAATATTATTGTTATTGTTTGCTATTATTTCAAATGCTAGTAGTTCTCGGGGAGCTTCCTCGTGGACAGGAAGTGATTTCCTGGCTCAGCTCCCCTGTCAACACTGGCTGAAGTGTGGCAGCCAATTCTGAGGAACCTTGGTGCTTTGCAGCCATGACCATGCGCTTGCTGAATTTACCTCTTTCCTGGAAAGGAAACTCTAAGGCATGGAGACCACAAGCTTCCCTCAGCTGTGCCTGGAGATGGCCCAGGGAAAAGTAAGTGTGAAACCTCCACCTCCCAGGACAGACTTGACGCAGGAAGAAGAAATTGCAGCCCGGAAGAGTGTGGTGACCTCTAGAGACAAGGGGTACACCTGGAGTTCAGAACTGCCTTGGGCTTGGTGTGTTGGTGTCCTTGGTGCTTCAAGCTACCAGAACCAAAAGGAGTCACACAAAGAGTTGGCAATAGCTTGTGTCTGGACCCTCAATGAACAAGTTGGTGCTGAAGAAGAGTTCCAGGGTGTGGATTCAGTTCTACACCATGGCCTGGACCCCCTCATGTTCCTCATGCTGGTTTCAATTGTGTGAATTGCAAAATAAAGTTTTTCAGTGGCCATTTGTCTTGCTTACTTGTGAACCTGGGGAATCTGCCTCAGTCATACCTCTGTGTGTGCGTGTGTGTGTGTGTGTGTGTGTGTGTGTGTGTGTGTGTCTGTGCATGCATATGCATGTGTATTCTACATGCACGCCATGAACAGACAGATGCTCACTAAATGTTTTCCCTCTCAGCTGCTCTTGAGCATTCCTTTCCCTCCTCTAGCTTCTGAGCTAGATGAGTCTTCTTAGAACTGCAGTACTTTGTCTACTTGTTCCCTCCAGACATTGGAGGAACTTCCTCACCATGATTTGTTTTGTTTTGTTTTTGGATGCATCCATGTGTTTTGCATATGGAAAGAAGCCCCCTTTGGTGTGCTCAGACCCATTGTGGGCAGGGTCTGTTGCAAATTGGAAAGTTGACTTCAGCAGGATGTTTCCTGTGGATGTACATCCTTACCAGCAGTCTGAAAGAATCACTTTTCTTGCCCGTATTCTCGCTTGACTGAGGACACTGATTGATGCGTTGACTGATGAAGCCGTCTGTTCATATGTTGTCTGAGTAAGGTTTTCAATTGCTGTGATAAAACACCTCGACCAAAGACAAGTTGCAGAAGAAAGGCTTTAATTCACCTACAACTCTGCGTTTACACTCCATCGCTGATGGAATCCAAGGGAAGAACCTGGAGGCAGAAACTGGAGTAAAAACCAGGGAGGAATGCTGCTTACTGGCTTTCTCTCCATGTCTTGCTCAGACTGTTTTCTTACCCGATCAAAGACCACCCCCCAAGGGAGCTGAGATCACCCACATCATTAATCAAGAAAATACACCACAGACTTGACTACAGGCCAGTCTTACAGGGGAATTTTCTCAATTGAGAGTCCCTCTTCTCAAATGACTCCAGCGTGTATCAAATTGACATAAAATTAACCAACACACATGACTACTCATCCAATTGGCCAGCTCCTCACAGACTTAAACATCATTGCTTCACCAAGCCCCTCCACTGCATCCCTTGACTTAGACACTCTGGTGTAGGAACAAGAAGTATGAGAATTTAAAGAAGGTTGGAAGACTAGTTAGGTAGAGAAATATTACTGCAGTGACTTAAAATAAGACCCATGACCTATTCCTTCTGCAAATTGGTGCTGATGGAGAAGGAGGATTTGAGGCAGGGCTCAGGGAGGCAGCACACATCTGCACAAGAGAGGGTTTCTCTGCAGGCTCTTTGATATCTACCAGCTCAGTCGTCTTCAACAACACATAAGATGGCAAGGTAATGTAATATTTTTGATTGAAGAAATCTCAAGGGCTCAGAACTCTCTTCCAAAGAGCATCACCCACAGCAAGAAGCACATTCTCCCTCCCTCCCTCCCTCCCTCGCTCCCTCCCTCCATGCCTGCCTCCCTCTCTCCCTCTTTCTGTCAAGAATTTTGGGATAAAATATTTACCCTGGCAAAACGTGAAGCCCTTCGACATTTACTTCTATTTTATTCTTGATACTATTTTAAATGGAACACATTTTTAAATCTACAGAAAAATTAAGGAGAAAGCAGTAACATTTCCTATGTACGCCCTATCCCCATGCGCTTTAGAGTATAAATCTGCTCCAGTTGATGGACCTGTACTGTTAGCAACTAGCACTCACACCTTATATTCTGGTTCGTTGTTGGACCCTGGGTTTGGTCTAAAGTACAATGACATGTACCCACCATTATAGTTTTATACAGTGAAGTTTCATTGTCCCCAAAACCTGTTGTACTCTACCAGATGATTTCTTTTTCCTCCCTAACCTACCCCCCCCCACTCCCGCAAGTGAATGATGATCTTTATATACCTCCTGTAGTTTTGCTTTTTCCAGAATATCATAGTTATGGTCATATAGATTGAAGCCTTTTAAAAACCACCATCTTCTGCTTAGCACTTAGCATTCTTCTATGTCTTTTTGTGGCTGGGTGGTGCATTCCTTTTATCGCTGAATAGTATCCCATTGTTCAGAGAATGGCGTTTGTGTCAACTCATCTACTGACTGCCACCTCGGTTGGGTCCTAGTTGTAATAATTATGAATAAAAACTCCTGTAAGCATCCATTCATGAACTGTGAAAGACAGTTCTTGTTCACATTCTGTGTGGTCAGCATTTTGCCTCTTTGCTGTTATGTGCATGTCTTATTTTGCTTAGCAGTTTCCTGGTAACAGAGAGAAATGAGCATCTTTTTCCACCCTCATTTCTCCCTTATATGTTTTCTTTGGTAAGAGGTCTATTGAAGGATTTTTGTCATTTAGAACAACCTGTTTTTAATACTGAATTTTACTCTACATAGCAGCTCACATCTATCTTTCAAAAGCCTCACCGTTCTTGGGATTTGGATTGCTGCTGAACCAGGTGTCCCTGTCCCGTCCCAGAGGAATCATGGGTCAAAACAAAAAGCAATGTGTCACATTGAAAATAACAGTGGTCCTTCACTGTGAGACAGGTTTATCTGTGTTTTTTGACGATTAAAATGACTTATACTGGGGCATACACAAGTCAGGTGTCTAGCTGCCAGGAAAATGTTCCCCTCTCCCCAATCAGCGATGCAACCTGCAGGAGCATCTGCATCCCCTAGGCCCACAATCTGCATCCTGAGGCTGGGGCCTGGGGCTTTCTGCCTGTGTTTTCTAAAGAGTGCCTGAGTTCACCCAGTTGTATGCAGAGGGCTTGGCAGATGTGCTTCTCAGAAATGCTGCACAGGTAAGAAGATGCTAAATCTAGTGGGGTGTACATCTGGCTGCTCTATAATGTCGCTGGAGGTGCTGCTTCTGCACCATCATTGCTTCCTTGCCTTTTCTCTTATCCATTGTGAAGATCCATCTCAGGGTTCACCTCTCATCAGAATTCTGTAGGAGCTAGGTATGCCATAATGTATATAGTTATAGAAGATGGGATAGTGATGCCATTTAAAGCCCCCAGACTTAGCTGAGATGTGAGAGATGAGGGCCAAGATTGTCCTTAAGACCATGGTGGCCTGAAAATGTGCTGGGAAACTAAGTGATGCCTTGCCAACCTTGTCTCTACTGCTGATTATGGACATTTTCAGGTATTCTCAGTGACTGATTGGGTCCCTGTCTTTGCATCTCACAGCCCTGAGGTTAAGGAGAGACTGATAATGAAGATGGACAGTTCTGAGGGATGTGCTGGGAAAGAAGGGCTCACCTGGACAACTTGACCTTTGACTGCATAACAAGCTGGTATCATTTGCATAATGGACAAGATGTTGTCATGGAGATATCTCTCAGGTTTGTTGGCCTGTTTTCACCTTGGCTTCCTTCTGTAGTGCCCTCTGTAGTCACAGAATCAGGATGCTGTCAGGAAGGGCTTTGCTGGCTGCCACTGCAGATCTTCTGCTCAGAAGATGCCAGTGAGTGTGATGCACAGCTTTGTACATCCTTTAAGTCCTACAAACATGGTTCCTGGTGCTGAGATGCTAAAGAGAACAACTCATAGGTCCACTCTGAAGGAGCTCAAAGACTGGTGGGGTTAGTGTATTCATAATGTCAAAAGACAGTGTTCCTAAGCAAACACAGTGGGACAGACATACAAACAGAATCTCACAATTTACTTTGATTAGTTGCATGAATGGTAAGATATAAAAATATTATAGAGTTCTGGCAGGAAAAGTATAAATATCACCTGGAAATTGTTGTACCTATTATGTACTTAAATCCTTTGTTTCACAATTGCAAGGGATAGATATTTCTAAATTTGTTTTGATAACTAACAATATAAAAAAACAGGGAGATGTATTGCCCTGGATGCACAGTTGGTAGTCAAGCCCTATATGCCCTTGGGGCTCTCATGGGCCACATCATCCTTCTGTCTGACTACCCCAATATGATGGCTACCCTGAGTTTGGAACCCATATAATTGTAATTGTTCAGTGAAGAGCTCTCCTTTCCATTTTAGGAACAGACAATTGAGTCTATTTTGTCCCAGTAACGTTTCCAGAGAGAAGAAATGAATGGATTTTTCTTGGAACCATAGAAGGAATAATTTTGGGGTGTGCAGAAGCACTGCAGAATGTGACACATTCCCCCTTCAGGATAAATGGAGTGCTGGATTTCATAGACAGAAGGGTAGTTCACAGCCATACTCAGCTCCCCATTGTCCAGAGCAGAGAAGGAACTGAGGGGAATATAGGGGTAAGTCAGTAGTGTCTGGATATGGCTCGTGGTAGATGAGGACCTGTGATGCCCCCCCACCTGCAGGAGATGCTGCTGAACTTAGCAGCTGGATTAGACACCTGAGAGGAGAGTCAGAGAATGGATGGATGAGCAGATTGAGAGAATGGTGGCTTAAAGCAGGCATCCATGGAGGCTCTTTAACAGGAAAATCATAGCCACATAAGACATGATGTCCTTGCTAGGTGGGTTCCTCAGGAACAGCATGTGCTTTCATAGGAGCTGTGCAACACTAACACTACAGGATAGAAACAACCGGGGGATAGTACCATAGCCCATGAAAGGTGTGTGCAGGAGTGGGACAGCACAGGTACAGGTCACAGGGAACCAGACAGTTATCAAGAGAAACACAAATGAAACAGGTCCCAAGCTGAGTAGGGTATGGAGAGGAGAAAGGTTATTATTTATGAGCTGTCTTCTTAAAGGTGGCTAAGACAAGGAGCAGACTTTATTTCATGTGTCCCTGGTGTCAATAGCTTGGATGCAGTGATGTAAGACACTTTCATGGGAAACATAGTCTATACAAGAATTGTGAGAGGCAAGGTAACCTGTGCAAGGCCCAGCAGTGGGTGTGTAACAGGATCAAGACAGCCTCTGGCTTCTCTCCTTTTCTCTTGTGATGGAAGCACCTCCAGTTCTACTGAAGTAGAGCTCAAGGACAGATATAATTCAATGGAGATCTGGGGATACTGCCATCTGACAAGCTAAAGAAACAGGTGCCAGGTCAGAGATCCAGCTTTTCCCACAAAAACTCCTGGACTGGAATCATGGTACATGTTAGGAAGGCCAAGTCTCCTGGCATTCGATTTTGTTTTCCATGTCTTCTTGGGAGCCTAGTGGAGATCAAAGACTGGTGGTAACATCCAGGGGCATCCATGATCCAGGTAAATGTAAGAGAAACATATTCAAAGTTCGAGTTGACACACAGGGTGAGTCTTCTCAGATATCCTGGAGTGACCATGAACTCCTGTAAGGTATAAAGCCTTCATGTGGGCACTCCGTAGTAGGAACAACCAAGGCTCAGAAAGGGGATGTGAACTGCCTAAGGGAAATAGTGACAGTGACGAAGTGGCCTCAAACCCATCTTCCTGCCCTATCACCATTGTTCCTTCGCTTAATTCTGCAGCCTAATTATACCTTAATTACTTTCAGCTTCTTCATAAGTACTAATATTAGGATGCTCAGTTTTAATTGTCAGCATGGCACAGTGTAGAACCACCTGTGAGAAGGAACTCTGAGAATGTGAGAGATTACCTTAATTGCTCTACTTGAAGTGGGAGAGCCAGATCACTGTGAACGGTACCATTCCTTAGGTTTGGGGTCTTAAATTTTATGAGCAGGGGAGGGGAAGAAAGCTAGCCGAGGAAAACCATTCATGGATTAATTCATTGCTCTCTGCTCTTGGCTGATGTATCTCACTGCTTCTAGTTCCTGACACCTTGAGTTCCCTATAACAATGCCCTGTAAACTTGAATGCCGAGCCAAATAAAACCTTTATCTGTTAGTTGCTTTGATTGGGGTATTTTACCACAGCATTAGGGAACAAAATTGAAGCAACTATCTGTGAATTCAGTTGATTATGCTAATAGGTTTTCCTATCAAGTATTAAAATGAAAGCATACTTACTAGGAGAGAAACTGTGTTCGTCTCTCTGCTCTCTCAGATTCTGTGAGCATTGTTAGGCTAGCACCCCCGGAAAGAACATGCGTGTGTGAAGACGGGCAGCGTCAAAGGACACTGGCCAGCAGTCAGTAGCCATCAGGCAAAGTCATCTGACCTCTGTCTGTAAGTGGAGAAGTAATCATGGTCCCAAAGGCTTTCAGTGAGGCTTACAGGGAGTTAGTATTATGAAAGACAGCAGTGTATATCATGACGGAATCAATAAGGATACTGTGTCAAGCCATATTTTTTTTTTTTTGTCCTGGAGCAGTGGAATAAGTTAAAAACACCAATCTGTTCTTATTTAGAGTGTAATAATTTATTCTCTGTGGATATTTCTGCATTGATTTAGAGCTTTAAAAAACTTCCGTTTATTATTTATTCATTTAATATATTATTCCTAGTATTTTTTTAAAAGATCTGCGGTGCACCTACAGTTCTACCTCACTGTTAGTAAATGCCTTTATGGGGTGGAATGTCTAGTGTCAGAGGCAGTGCACTTACCAAAAATACCAAACTGCCCCCTCCTCCCAGCTTAGCTGGGTTAACTGACATGTTTACCTGAGAAGTTAATCAGAAAACCAAATAGAGAAAGAAACGAGGGTGCTAGAGAAATACTAGGTGCAGAGAGCTCTGAAGCTGGCAACTGTCCCAGAACTAGCACACATGCAGAAAGCTGTGATCCAGAGTGAAGATCGGATGTCCAAGATGACAACAGGCTTCTCCTTCCTGTTATTTGCCCAGGCTTCGGCTGAAGGGACCTCATAGGAGGATGCCTTGAGGATGCTTCAACTGTAGGACCTGCATGAGCTGAGAGGGATACCTCAGAGATAGACCCAGCCTCCGTGCATTTTCTCAGGAATGGAGCCTTCTGTTGACCACAGGACTCACCTCTAGCTCAGCTGCCTCAGAAATGGGCCTCACATTTATTAAGAAAGTGATTCTTACTCTTATAATATTCCTATCACTTTTGCACCAGTGGGCATGTCATGGTAGGTCAGTGGTGTAGCTTGCAGTGTTCACAGTTGAATAAGGATGGTGGTTACTTTCTTCTCTCATAGGGTGCACAGAGTCCCCACCACTAAAAAAGCGACCTTCTGACCCGACCTGCGGGTCCAGTTATTCGGGGGATCGAAGGGGGTCGCGACCTGTGAATGAAGAACGGGCGAGAGAGTGACACGATTCAAGGAAGTATAACTTGTCAAGAGCCGTTTACTGAAAGCGGGTGTTTGAATTTATAGCGTGGTTCGGGGAGGGCGGGGGTAGGAAGGAGTGCAGTGGGAAAGTACAGAATCTTCTGGGGGTAAGAACCCCGGGGTAATGTGTGGGGAGGGGGAGGAAATAGGTGGCTTCTCTCAGAAGTCACGGTACGCTGAATGTTCCTTTTCTCAGGGCCAGGCAGAATGTCTGTGGTTTCTCAGAAGTCACGGTATGCTGAATGTTCCTCTTCTCAGGGCCAAGCAGGATGTTTGATAAGTTCTTTCAACAGTAGGCTTGAGGCCAGCTGGAGTCCGGTTCAGCCAGGGGTCTCTTGGCTCCCAACATCTCCCCCTTCCCTCATTATTAAGGGCCCTAGAACCACCTTCTGCCAAATAAGGTCTCACACATTCCCGAGAGCACTCGCCGTCGGGGTGGCAGAAGGCGAAAACTGGCGCCACATCGGGGCGCAGCATTTCGCAGCTCTCTATAGTTTGCTGTATGGGCAATGAGCTTAGGAAAAGGGAATGGTCCGATCAAGGCTGGAGCATGACTCTGGACCGACCGATCGAGGACCATCTTGGAGGTGACACTCAGTGCCATCCCGCGTGCAATGGGCAATTTTTCCCGCGGGGTGCAATGGCCACTGGGTGCACGCAGATATAGGGTGCCTTTCAACGTGCAATGGCAACTAGGGCCAGTCAAGTGCAAAGGCCACACAGAGAGAAAAGAGAGAGAGACTCATTGCAAGTTAGTTATTTAGGACTTAAAGGCTATCTGCCAGGCCTGAGGGTAATGGTCCGACCTCTAGGGCAAAAAGGCTGTGCGGTAGGAACCAGGGATGATGGAAGGGGGTTTGATGAGGTTACCAGAAATGCTTAGGGCAGAGCTGAGCCCTCCATCCGGCATCCCGTAATACCTGGAAATGTAGGGGCTGTCCATAGGGCTGCGGTGAAGGCTGTTGGACCCCTGAAGTCTCTGTTTCGGAGGCATTATTTTTAGGACCTTCTGAGGAGAGGCGGTGGTAATGGACCTGTATATTCTGGGTAGCAGAGTCAACCTGGCTTTTAACAAAGGTGGCTAAATGATGGAAGGCCCAAGGCCCAAAAGAAAGGAGGAGGAGGATCCCCACAAAGGGGCCCAGGAGGCTGGGCAAGAGGGTAGTGAGCCAGGGGGAGGAGGAAAACCAATTCTGATACCAGGATTCTTGTTTCTCTCTGGCTCGCTGGCATTCCTTCAGGGCCTTGGAAACTTTGTCAAGGCTTTTTTTGTGCCAGTCCTGTTTTACTAACATAGAAACAACATTCCTCTTTAAGAGCAGCACAGAGCCCCCCCCCCTCCTTGAGGAAAAGGAGATCAAGGCCTCTGCGGTTTTGAAGAACTACCTCTGCAAGGGAATCAAGGGAATCTTTTATCTCTAGAATCCCATCTCTCATATTGGAAATATCTCTATCGATAATTGTCTGGAGCTCGGCAAAACATTGTTTGGAGGTCACCAGGTAGGCAATTCCTGTACCTGCCCCCACTGCACCAAGGCCCAAAATAGTGGCTATGGTGAGGGTCGTAATGGGCTCTCTTTTTGATCGGGGGTGGATGGAGATGCCCTTATCTATAAAGTTCAGGAAATCTTCAGGGTTGTGGACGGAGAAGCGAGAGAATAAGAGAATCGTCACACACCAATCATGCTTTTGGATAAACAAAGGGGTAAAGAGAAAAGAGGCCAGGCCTGAAGAGCAGGCAAAATAAGTACCATTAGGGGCTAAGGCAAATTTAAAGGTGGTATTTAATACAAGAGTCTGGTTGCAAACCTCCAATAGGTCTCTGGGGGGAAGCATATTTGGGCCCAGAAGGCAGGTGCCGAAACCAGAAATAGATTGAACTGTAATGGAATTGTCAGGTTTTGATGTGGAAAGGGCAGAAGATGTCTCATCGGTAAAGGAGGGGGTGGAAAAGAGTGCGATGCCCTCATAGTAAGGGGGGGTGGGGGAGAAACATATCCAACATTCTGGGTAAGTGGAGGAGTTAGTACTTTTAAGGCTCTCGATAGTGGCATTAGTGAGATTAATAATGAGTTCTGTAGTACTAGGGGGACCAACAGGGATGGTGGGTTGGAACAGGGTAGGGAAAGAAGAGTGGAGGGTGGCAGAAGGATGAGGGGTTGGCTGTAGCTTAGGAGCAGGAGGCTTAGGGGCGGCTGCTACAGGCTTATGAAGCATATTATTGGGGCCTGCAGAGGCAGCATTTTTATTGGGGACTTCTTTTAAGAGCCTGATTTTAAAGGTTAATCCCATGTCATAACCTACTTTATAAAGGCATAGGCCCCACTCAAAGCCCCTGTCAGTCCAAGTTTGACATTTACCTGAGGCGGTGAAGGAGATGGATAGGGGATTTCACCAACCGAGGGCGGGGGAATGGGCGCTATTGCAAAGCTTTTTTAAGTCATCAGGCTTATAGTGATTATTAACTTCAGGGTGTATCCAAGAACTAGTGACAGAGATATAATCCCAGGAGGAAGATGGCTTCCAATAAGTGGTTCCGATGTCTCACATCCCCAGGAGGCACAAAAGAAATCATTAGAGCCTCCGCACTTGTAATCAGTGGTCTGAGGAAGATGAGAGGTGCCAGGGCAAACATATAGGCCTCCATTTAGTCCCCAGTACCCTTGTCTTCTTAAAGCCTTATGAAGCAGTATTAGTTCTAAATCATTGCGGCATCTGACATAGTCTTTTCCTCTTTTGGGCTGTTCAGGAGCCTTAGACTCATGCGGGGGCCAAAAAATGTCCTCAGTACCCCAGTCGGGGTTAGCCCCGAGTGCCAGTGCGCAGAGGTCTACTTGGAGGACCGGCCAATGGGGCTGAGCCCCCAGGTGGCTACTGGAATTAACGATGTCGCCAGCCTGGTTTTCAATGACCCATGTGTAATTGAATATCACGTAGGGATTATAGTGGGGGAGGGAGAGGGGAGTACTTACCACTGGGCTCAGGAGAACGAGGAAGAAGATGAGCAGGGACATTCTATGAGAAAACACATTTATTGATCTTCCTCAGGGACTTTCCCTGGGGAGGTCGTTGGGTTAGCCAGTTTGATTAGCCTTTCAGGAAGCCATCGAGAATTTTGTTGAGTCTGGTCATAGACACAGGCGTGTCCTTTGCCCCAAATGAGCACAGGGTCTGGTCCATGCCATTGATGAGTCAATGGATCTTTCCATAGTACTTGAGCATAAGTATCGGTGGTTGAAGGATGCCAAAATCTATCGGCAGCTGATTTTCCCTGACTATCAAGGGTTAAAAAATTAAGGACAAATAAGGCATGATTTAATAAATTTTTATGATTATTATTGGTGGGATATAATATCCCCCAGAATTTTTGAGTTTTAAAATCATATTTTTTAAGGTTTGATGAGCTCTTTCTACTATGCCTTGTCCTTGAGGATTGTAGGGAATTCCAGTAACATGTTTAATTTGTAATTGGGCACAAAAGCTTTTAAAGGAGGAGCTAGTATAGCCAGGCCCATTGTCTGTCTTAATGATGGAGGGCCAGGGCATGACTGTGAGGCAGGAGAGAACATGGCTGATTACATTCCTTGTAGCCTCCCCGGACTGAAGAGTGGCGTAAAGGAATCCACTAAAGGTGTCTATAGACACATGGATGTATTTTAGCTTCCCAAAAGGGGCAAAATGGGTAACGTCCATTTGCCACAATTCTCCTGGGGTGAGTCCCCGAGGGTTAATTCCCAGATGTGGTTCAGGGAGGAAGGTAATGCAGTATTGACATTGACGTACAATCTGTCGGGCCTGTTCTCTGGTAATGGAGAACATTTATCTCAGGGTTTGAGCATTTAGGTGGTGTAGTTGATGAGCCTGTTGGGCCATCTGAAGGGGGTGCCGTTCTTGGGATAACAGAATTAAGAAGGTGTCTCTGGTGGTTAGATCGGCCAAATGATTGCCCTTGGCCAAAGGTCCAGGCAGACCAGTATGGGCACGAATATGTCCAACAAAGAAGGGGCATGTTCTTTGTTGGATACTTTGTTGGATTTTAGCAAAGAGAGGGGAAGCATTAGTATCTGGCCGAATAAAGGGCACAGTTTCTAACAGAGGAATGGAGCAAGCGACATAAGCGCTATCAGTATAGAGATTAAAGGGGCAGTCCTGTAGGGTTTGAAACACTTGGAAGACCGCAGTCAGTTCCACCAGTTGAGCAGAAGATAGATTAGTCTGAAACCTGGTAGTTTGTCCATCAATAACATAGGCAGCCACACCAGAGGAGGAGCCACCAGGGGGGCTTGTGGGATAGGGGTACTCTTGGTATGTTTAGGAAAAATTAAGGCTTGTTTACTGAGAAATTGGATAAGTTTGTCAGAGGGGAGATGGTTATCAATTTTTCCCTGGAAAGAAAAGCAATTGATGGCCCAGTCATCGTATGTTTGTAGTAGCCATTGAATTTGGGTGGGGCTATAGGGTTGGCTGACTATGTCCGAGTCTTTTTCAAATATTTTAAGTGAGCTCTCTCTTCCCAACCTGAGTATTTGGGCCACTAGGAGAGGATATGAGGAAAGGACTTTGGAAGGGGTAGCGGGTAAATGTAACCAGTATAACGGTTTATTTTGCCATAGCAAACCTGTGGGCGAAAAAGTGGTGGGGAGGATCAACAGCCAGAGAGGGGAAGAGGGGGAGTAATATGAAATGGTCTGATTCGAAATAGCAGCCTCAACACCCTGTTAGGATTTTATAGCCTCATGGGTCAGTTGTCGAGGGGAAGAGGGGTCAGGATCGCCCTGAAGAATAGAAAAAAGGGGCTTAAGGTCTCCAGTGGTGAGTTTTAAATAGGGGCGCAACCAGTTAATGTCCCCCAGGAGCTTCTGGAAATCGTTTAGGGTGTGTAAAGAATCTCTTCTAAGTTCCATTTTTTGAGTGAGGATCTTATGAGAATGTAACTCATATCCCAAAAACAAATGAGGGGGCTGAAGTTGAACCTTTTCCGGTGCAATATGGAGCCCAAACTCTTGGAGTCTGGCTACTAGGGAGGACGCAACTCGCAGGAGCTTCTCATCATCCGCTCCCGCCAAAAGGATATCATCCATGTAGTGGATAAGGTAGAGATCAGGATGTTCAAGGCGAAAGGGATCTATGGCTTGGGCCACATACTTTTGGCAAAGAGTAGGGCTATTGGCCATACCTTGGGGGAGTACCTTCCACTGGAAGCGAGGGGAGGGTCCTATACAATTAACAATGGGTAGGCTAAAGGCAAAGCGCTTGCAATCCTCCGGATGTAAAGGGATGCAAAAGAAGCAGTCCTTAAGGTCAATAACAATTTTTGAAAATCCCTTGGGAATGGCGACAGGGGAGGGGAGTCCTGGCTGAAGGGCTCCCATGGGAACCATAGTTTTATTTATTTCTCTAAGGTCTTGTAGTAGACACCATTTACCCCCATTTATTAGGATGACAAAAATGGGGGTGTTCCAAGGAGACGTAGAGGGTTCAATATGGCCTGCGGACAGCTGTTCCTGCACCAACTGCTTGGCTGCAGTGAGTTTTTTGGTGGGGAGGGGCCATTGGTCGATCCAGACAGGGGAGTCATTTTTCCAAGTAATCTTATCAGCCTGGAGTGCAGGGGGAGCAACGGCCCTTATAAAAAAGAAGTATGATAACCCAATCCCGTTCGATCTAGTTTGGGGGTGGTCTGGGCAGGGGTTGGGCGTCCCTGACTATTTTTGCCCAAGCCCTGACCGGGGAGAAATCCCTGATCTAGCATTTGTTGTGTCACAGTAGGAGAGGGGCTGAAAATGTAAACCCCCATCTGGGTTAATATATCTCGTCCCCAAAGGTTAACAGGCAGGCCAGGGACGATGAATGGCTGGATACAGCCCGTATTGCCATCAGGATCCTCCCATGTCAGAATCTGGGAACTTTGGAGGGTGTTGGTGGACACACCTATGCCCTGGAGGTGGGTTAGGGAGGGCTGGCATGGCCAGGAGGAAGGCCAGGAGGCCTGAGATAAAACAGTGGAATCTGCTCCTGAATCGAGAATGCCTTTAAAGTATTTGCCATTAAGTTTAAGTTTAAGGTGTGGGCGTTCTCGGGTAATCTTCTGGACCCAATAAATGTCAGAGGATCCAGGAGCAGAGGGCCCTTTGGGCGGCCCAAATGAAGGCGTAGAGGTAGCGAGAGGGAGAGGTAGGGCCTGAGCAATACGTTGGCCCTGACAGATGGTGAGGGGCCCTCTTGTGGAGGAGGCCAAGATTTTAATCTCCCCAGTGTAGTCATTGTCTACAAGGGAGGGGAAAATGGTAATGCCCTGAAGAGCCACAGAGGCACGCCCTAGGATTAAGTAATAGGTCTTAGGCAGCGGGGGTCCAAAGACTCCTGTGGAGATGACTTGAACGCCCGAATCAGGATTTAATATTGTGTAGGCAGAGGCACAGAGGTCCAATCCTGCACTTCCGGGGGAGGCGCGGCAAAGGTTTGTGGCATTTGGGGCAGGGGCTGAGGGGGAGGCAACAGTAGGCTGGATTGGGGCTGGCTGACCCCCGAGGCCAGCAAAAATTGGACAGGCTGGGGGGCCCGGGGCTGGCCCCGAATCCCGTTTCTCAGACGAGGGGGGAGGGGATTACCCAAGACATCTGTTTTGGAGCGGCAGGTGTTAGCCCAATGTCGGCCACGGCGGCAGCAGGGGCAGACCGTTGTGGGGGGTGGGCAGCCCATGTCAGTAGCAGCAGGAGGAGTAGATAAAGGTTTAGATTGGGGGCAATTTTTGGCAAAGTGACCTAGCTGTCCGCAGCAGAAGCAGGACTGATTGTTAGATGGGGCCCCCGTTACAGCTCCCACAGCAAGGTTGATAGCCTGGGTAACTTTATGAGTAAAGGGATCTACCTCTCGGCAGAGCTGAACCATCTCATCAAGATCTTTACCCTTGTATTTTCCTCTGAGGACAGCCTTACAGGCAGAATTAGAATTTTCATAGGCAAGTTGGTTTAGTAATTTATTTTCATTTTGGCCAGGGCCAAGAGACCTTTCAGTGGCTTCAAGGAGGCGAGCGACAAAGTCACTGTAACTCTCTTGAGCTCTCTGAACAATCTTAGTCAGGGGAGAGAGAACGGACCCCTGGGTAGGGATCGCCCTCCAAGCGGCCATGGCGGCAGAGGCGGACTGAGCCAAAAGTCCTAGGAAAAAGCCTCTCTGTTTATCATCAAGAGCATATCTGCCTTGTCCAAGAAGCTTATCCAATGTCCACCGTCTGGTGGAAGCACGGCTACTTTGGCTGTTAGACCGTGCTGTGGAGCGGCAGCAGTCTGACCAGTCTGCGCGCCAAGAGAGAAATTGGCCCCGCGTCAATACGGACTGGGCGACAGTAGTCCACTCATTGGGTGTGAGATACCCGTTGCCTCTGAGGCTCTCAAGCAAGGAGAGGGTAAAGGGGGCATTTGGGCCATAATTTTTGACCACAGTATTTAACTTTTCCAATTTTATGAAAGGGAGTTTACCATAAACAGTAGGAGCGGGCACCCGATCATCAGCGTCACTTTCAGTTTCACTATTTGGATTATGGTCAGAGGCGCACTGTTCCGCCTCGGAGTCAGAATGGAGATTAATGAGGGGAGGAGGGTCCCTGCGAGCGGACTGTTGTGAGGCAGAGGCGGAAGGGGAGGGGAGTCGAGAAGGCGTGGAAGGGGGAACAGGCTGACGGCCAGTGGACCGGGAAGCGGAAGGTTGAGACGGAGGAGCTGAGGCAGTCTCTCGGCCAGACTCAGGGGCCGTCTGGGAGTGTGTGACAGGGAAGGCGAGGCGGATGGAAGACGAGTCTGAAAGGGGAGACGAGTAGAGAACGGAGAGGCTAGAGAGGCGATTTTGAAGTTGGAGGACTTCCGTAAGTTCTTGAATCTGTTGAGTCAGGCGGGATTTCATAGCGGTGAGTGCAGCGGCAGGCAAAGAGGGCGCGGCAGGCAAAGAGGCAGTGAGGGGAGGGGGAAGGGTCGGGAGGGCCAAGGGAGGCCACTCTTCGGAGTGATAGCGGGCGGCTTCCTCCTCAAGGGTCGCAGCGTCCCCCGGATCTAGGGGGTCGTCACCATTCTGGGCAAGGAGGACGACGGGCGGAGCAGAGGGAGAGGTAGGGGGGTTAGAGGGAGGGTTCTTGGCCGCAGGAATGACAGGGGCACAGAAAGGAGAACAGCCACGTTCTACAGAAGAGAGAGGGTCGTTATAGGTTGACGAGAGAGAAGGATAGCAAGGGGCCATAGAAGAAGGAGGCGGCGCCTGGGGAGGGTCTGGAGATGGCTTGACAGGGGGGTCCTGAGGGGAAGAATCCAGAGGGATATCTATGAGAGTGAAAGGAGAAGCAGGGCCAGAGGCGCGAGAGGAGGAACGAGAAGGCGGTAAGGAAGACTTGAGACAGTATTCAGCAACAGAAAGGAGTTGTTTGTGTCCAGTCTCCGACTTGGAGGTCTCAATTATGTCTCGAACAAGCCCCCAGTATGAAAAAATATTGTGTCCGAGGACCTCATTTTCATCCCTATTTATTAAAACATTTAATTCATGACCGACCCGCTGCCATTTGTGTGAATCGATGGCCGGCCTGTCAATAATGAACCAGGGACATTTCTCATTGACAAAAATGAAAAATTCAACCAAATGTTTCTTTTTAACCCTTATGCCTCTCTCTCTGAGGGTGTCCTTGAGGCCCCTGGTAAATTGAGCCTCTTTAGACATATCTTACCCATTCTGAGAAGTAGGACAGATGACTCACCTAATAGTTGAAGCGGCCGGGCGAGCGGCGACAACCATGAAGTCCAAGGGTCGATCGCGATCTTAATCTGTCTGGGGGGCGACCCGTACTCCGACAACCACGCTGGGCGCCACCTGACCCATCCCGTGGGTCCAGTTATTCGGGGGGTCGAAGGGGGTCACGGCCTGTGAATGAAGAACGGGCGAGAGAGAGACACGACTCAAGGAAGTATAACTTGTCAAGAGTTGTTTACTGAAAGCGGGTGTTTGAATTTATAGCGTGGTTCGGGGAGGGCGGGGGTAGGAAGGAGTGCAGTGGGAAAGTACAGAATCTTCTGGGGGTAAGAACCCAGGGGTAATGTGTGGGGAGGGGGAGGAAATAGGTGGCTTCTCTCAGAAGTCACGGTACGCTGAATGTTCCTTTTCTCAGGGCCAGGCAGAATGTCTGTGGTTTCTCAGAAGTCACGGTACGCTGAATGTTCCTCTTCTCAGGGCCAAGCAGGATGTTTGATAAGTTCTTTCAACAGTAGGCTTGAGGCCAGCTGGAGTCCGGTTCAGCCAGGGGTCTCTTGCCTCCCAACAAGCTTCTAGGGGTGAAGCTTCCGGGTGAATGTCTCTTTGATTTCCTCACGTTCTATGTAGTGTCTTCCACAATGGGGTTTTACTGTCCAATTCTCATAGGTAACCTAAAGCAAAAACAATAGTCTGTGATATTTAGGCATCTGGGGCATCTCACTGGCCAACAATTCCCAAAGAAGTAACCTATTCCTGACACTGGGCTTTTTACTTGTTAGTCTGTAGCATCTTGTAGAGACTTTGTTGCTCATTGTAGAGTAACTCCATTTAAACTCCTTTTAATGTATACGTATATAGTTCAAGAAGCTTCTATAGCACTAGGTTTCCATAAAACCTTCAGAAAGTCTTTAATATTAGCTGTCATTCTCCATCTTCCCTCCTCTACCCTGCCCTCACATCCTCGACTCCATTTAACACCTTTGGGTTCCGTTATTTCTCTTTAACCATTTACAGCACTGTCTTCCATTCCCCAGCCTTGAAATCTCCTCCTGCGATCCCTCAGAATTTCCTGACCTCTATGAACATTCCAAATGGGACACACATACAAAGATTCAAAGCTGACTTGCACAAATGAAAGAAAATATGTCACATTTGCCTTTCTGAACCCATAGAATAGAACAACAACAACAAACCCTTTACCAGCTCCATCTGACAAGGATTGGTATCGAATATACAAAGAAATTAAATAAAGACCCTAGCATCAAGAAAGCAAGCAATCCAATTTTTAAAATGTAGTGTGGAACTAAGCAGACACTTCTCAAAGATGAAATACAAGTGGTTGGGAAACATTCTTAAAAATGTTCGCCATATTTCCATCAAGAGTCTGTAAAGTACTTTGAGATTGCATGTCTTCTTTTTTAAATAAGTCCTCAAAGAATCATATTTGTGGTTATCTAAAATTATACACAATATATTAAAGTATGCATATATATATTATGTCATCTCTTTTACTTTTGAGATTATAATGGTTTCATTTTTCCGTTCCCTTTCCTCCTGCAAGCCATCCTTGCCCTCCAGCCTTGCCCTTTTTCAACTTCATGATATCTTTTCTCATAAAATATTATGTCCTCTTTTAAAAATCTACTCAGTTCTTTAGTGATTTCAGTTATTTTTTTAGGAAAAAAAAAAAAAAAAACCCACTAAAATTACAATGACAAGGGCAAGAATATCAAAGTAGCAGATGTACTTAAAAGGGGGAGGAGGCTTCAGAACAGAGGAAGATGCCAGAAAGTGGGAAAAATTCTGGGGAAGGAAAGATGCATTAACACAGACTTTCTGACTCCCAGATTACTGATCAGGCAGCCATGGGGTTTCCTGCATGAGAGTACGCCAGGAAACCTGACACAATTCCTTCTATAAGAACAAGTCTCTCAGGTGCTGTGCCAATCCCATTTATCAAGAACTTTCTGCTCTTTTCTCTCATCCATGTGACTTTTTGTCCCCATTCTTCTCAAGCACTGTATAATCACAGTTCCCCAATTGAGAATTTGAAAGAAGATAAATAGCGTAATTACCTATGTGTCAATCCATGTTCTGTTATGGCACTGAGCAAACATTAACTTGATCTGCTGCTGCTCAAACAAGATTAAAATCTAATCAAGATGTTCAAGACCTACTCATCCCACCTGCAATTTGTGGTGTGACTCATGGTTAATTTTTTTTTTTTTTCTTTTCTCTCAGTTGCTCCTGATAACGTATTCGATTCACTTGAGAAATGCAATCACCTGCTCTCCCTGTCCAGGTGTATACATAGACCAAGTGATCTTTCACACGCATATAAGTGGGGGACTGGTGCCTTCTTATACCATTTTTTTTATAAACTTGACCTATAACTGTTTGTTGCAGCTTGGGGTATATCCCTTTCTTCGGTGTGAGGAAGAAACTGATCAGCCCCATATTCATCCAGCGGCACCAGAGTCCAAGAACACTAGTAGGATGCCTGTTGAATGGTCCGTGCTGGGGAAGAAACTAGAAAAGAGGATGCAGGTAGGATATTGGTGACCTGGTCTGACAGCCGGGGATGCCCCATCCTGGACCTGCCAAGAGTCCAAGGAAACAGGAAGGTAGAAGCTATGGCAAAACACAAACAGATTTCCTTCTACAAAGTTTGAATGAGGTCCCATTCTACAGGAGAAAGCACAGATTTGGGAATAATTGGGAAGCTGACAGTCTCTTCCTGGTGCATAGAGAAGAAAAGCCTTTATCCAGAGGTTCCATAGATGCTGAGAGTGAAAAACTTTTGCCCAAGACCATAGGAACCCCTCTTTTCAGTTTTAGGCAATATGACATTCCTAAAGTGGCTCTCTACCCTTGCCCTCTCTGCCACCCTCACAGTCTCTCTGCTCACAGACATGGGTTACACTTGTGTCAGCTCAGAAAAGGATCCCTACCCAAACTGATGACGCCTGCTTTCCTGAGCCTTGTAAACCAATTCTTAGGAAAATTATTTGCATACTTGCTTCTGCCAGAAGCTTTCATTGAGGCACTTGTAAGTGCAAATGAAATCATTAAAGTGTTTTTGAATGTTTAGGGAGAGTTGCTTCCCCAGTAACAATACTGTGCCTGTGGATTCTCCCTTCTGGGTGCTTGACTGCATGTCCTTCATCTGTTCATCCCTGAGGACTGGAAATGCCACCTCTCTGTGGCCCCGAACATTCCCACTCTGCACATTGTTCTACATTAGGCAAATATGTGGCCTCAGCACCATCCAGGGGTCTTCTTTATCCTCAGGTTTTACTTTAATCCCACTTCTCCTCTTCCTTCTCCTCTTCCTTCTCCTCCTCCTCTTTTTTCTCCTCCTCACTCTTCGCAATGGTGGATGTTTTCTTGCCTGGCTATCTACCATCTGGCCTGGTGGGATGCCTTCTTGACCACCAATGCTTCATGACTATGATCAATTCCTCCCTCAAATCCCTACCCCAAAAGGGTTTGAAGCATGTTCCACCTGACCCCTCTAACCTTACCCAGCCCCTATAGTTGTGGTTGGTATTAGGTTTTCTCATTCCTTGAATATTTTATTGCCTCACTACTGTTCACAATTATTGATGTGCTTACTGTCCTCACAGGGGAGCTGCTAGTACCTTAATTTCCAGACTTCCTGACTCTTCTTTGGTGGTCTCAGTTTGATCTCCACCTTGCTTCAGTTACTCACTGCAGTAACATTTACTCTATTCTTACCTGTGACAATAGATCTCTTTGCATCGCAGCCCCCCAACCATTGCCCCCCTCAGTCATCTCTCCAGTCATTTAGCTCTGTCTTCTCTACTGCTCTGTGTCTTACTGTTACTCCAGTGGCAGAGGCCCCAAGCCTGCTGACCTTTTTACACTTCCTTTACTAAGCTTTTGCTGCATCGTCATTCATGGTTATAACCTCTATGTCCATCTGCGTCCCTTCTTTGTCACTACAACTGCAGAGGCAGAGACACCAGTGTTTCTAACTCTCATTTTTTCTATTATTTCTTTTTGCTAGGACAACAATTCACAGTCGAGGAAGTCCTCATATACTGATCAGATTTTCTTTATTTTAGTCACCATTAATATTGGTTTCTTGGTCCTATGGTCAGTATTGTTATATTTTCTTGTTCTGATTACTGGTCTACATTTCTTGGTTTTTCTTTCCCTATTATTTTCCTTTTAAAATGTGTTTTAAAGTTGCTTTAAAATATTTTTATTTTTTAAAAGTTTTATATATGTATATAATGCATTTTAAGCTTTAAAATAATGTATATTAATTATTTGATAATTTTATATGAAAGACCCCTGAAGGGAGACCCTCACTCAAGCCTCGGGATGGTGCGCACCCAAAGACACACAAATGACTGTCTTGCTGTAAACGCATGAGGTAGTTTATTGGCGGAGCTCCGGGTTGACACGTATCTCACGCAGGAGACAGAGGGGTCGACCCAGAAGCCCAGGGGTCTGGGGTTTATATGGCCAAAGGTTGGGGGGAGTGGGAAGTTTTGGCGCGGCCACACACGATTGGTTGTTTCAAACATTTGAACATCAGCAAATTGCGTAGGCAGATCTGGGGTAAGGTCGGACTTAGTCACACGGGAGCAGTCCTCAGTTTCTGTTTTCCTCGGAACCCGAGGGTAGATGTTTATCTGAGCTAACAACACATCTGGTTAAACTCAAATGTGGAACATTGTGTGCGGGCCTCAAAGGGGATTAAGCAAACACCATAAGATTGGATGAGGGGTCTTGGCTCATTACTCACTCGATCATGTCCGGTACCTGTTTCTCTCAGGAATTTGTCCTTGTGTACCCTCCCTATCTTTTATGGCCAGCAGGTCCCTGGAACACTCAATAGGTCTTTGTTTCCTAGCATTGCATTCTTTGTGACTTATCATCTATCTGGGGCCTTGGGCTAGCGTACCTGCTGACCTGCATCTCAACTATTTGGGCTTATGAGTTAGAAAGCTCTGGTGTTTTGGTTGCTTTAATGCTAATTAAAAATTCTCTCTCTCAATATCATCTCTTATAATATACACTCCCAAATTCCATCTTCCATCACATCTACTTCCATCTCTTTCCACAATTCCAGGCCTCTTTATTTTTATTTAGTAATTCGTTGGCTTCAGTTAGTGTTGTCTATATGGGCCTAAGTATCAGGCATCCAGTGAACTGTGGTTAGCCTCCAAGAGCCATACTCTTAAAGCAAACTGACTCCTCTTCCCCAGAAGCCATCCACTTCTATAGCTCCTCAGCTAGTGGTGAGGGCTCACAAGCTCCTTCCACTCCATGCTAAAATGTTGACAGGTGTGAACTTGTGCAGGCAACCATAGCTACTATGAGTTCATGAGTGTGACACTCCTGTCACACCTAGAAGTTGTTTTGCTCTGGTCTTTCATGACCTTTGACTGTTACAATCATTTCATCCCTTTATGCATGATGATACTAGTCATTAGGGAGGAGGCATAATATACATGTTTTGCTTGAGACCGAGTCCTCCACAGTCACGTACTCTTTGTACCTTGACCAATTGTGGTTTTAACCACTGCCAACCACACAAAGATACATCTCTGATGAGATGTGAAAGCTGCATCAGTCTATGGGCTTAGAGATATATGTTTAGACAGCTACTTGATAGTATGTCCATTTAGCAAAATAATAGTGGTCAGTTCTCCCTTGAGCCTATGACATCTCCAGTCATGGTTTGTCCAGGTTGATCTTACAAGGAATTTTCTTCTTACAGTAGTTACAGCCTTAAATCTAATTAGAAAGTGATTGGTTATCTAATAATACTGTATATCCATGGACATATCTTGCAGGCTGATCATTATTGCAGCTGATGGGGTTCAAAACTTGGTAAAACCATTGACAGCTTTTCTTCTTTGGCAGTCTGCATATGGCTTTCCAGTTCTGTGAAAGCTAGTCAGCAGGGAACCAGCTTCCTCTTCAGTACCAACTTGATTTCACATGTTTTATGGCTGAAGTGTGTTGTATCTCCAGCAATAGGTCTGTGTTGTTTAGGAGATTTCCAGGGTACCTCTGACCAGCAGCTGGATGTGAGATGTCCCTCCTAGAACTGAGCTCCTTACTTGGCAACCCATGTTAACCATCTGCTTAAAAATAATCTCCACTTTCAGCTGAAATCGTTGGTTTCTGTTTTACTGAAGTGGGGAGACAAGATCTCACACTGCATCACTGTTGGCAGTCTCCTGCCTCTGTGCACCACCACCATTGCTTCCTGGTGCTCAGAGTAAGTTCACTTGGTTCTTCCTTGCAGTAGGCTCTCATACTTACGCTCCATCCTCAAAATCAATTACAACAGATATTCTCCAGCTCTTTCCTTCTCCCTCACATATATCCCTTTCCTTAGACAAGTGGTTCTCAGCCATCCTAATCCTGCTACCCTTTAATACAGTTCCTCATGTTGTTGTGACCCCCCCACCAACTATAAAATTATTTCATTGATGCTTCATTACTAATTTTCCAACTGCTATGAATCATAGTGCCAAAGGGGTCACAATGTATAGGTTGAGAGCCACTGCCTTAGACGGTTGTAGTCAGCATGCTATCATATTTTTCAATTTAAAATCAATAAGGCCTTCCATGATGTCATGCCCTTTCCAGTTATTCCTTGGTAGCTTTGTCCATCTTTTCAATTAATTTCTATAAAGAGTTATCTATATTCAATATATCCCAATCTCTCTTTTTAATCTGTTTTGATCAGCCACTATCCAATGAACTAATTATTAATAAACTCACCCTTTTTATGTCAATTTTGAAAATTCATTCATCAATTCTCAATATTTATTTAAAATAGGGAAATAAGAATCACTTGCCTAGGACCACATTTTTCACTCCACTGAAATCTGTTTTCATTTGGCTTCTATGAGACCATACCGCTGATGGGTTTTCAGCCTCTCTCTTTCTTCATCTTTCTCTCTCTTAGTCCTGCTTACTTCCCTCAACTCTAATCACTGCACAATCTTTTTTTTTAAATTTTTTTAATTTATTCATATTACATCTCAATGGTTATCCCATCCCTTGTATCCTCCCATTCCTCCCTCCCTCCCATTTTCCCTTTACTCCCCTCCCCTATGACTGTTCCTCAGGGGGATTTCCTCCCCCTTTATATGCTCATAGGGTATCAAGTTTCTTCTTGGTAACCTGCTATCCTTCCTCTGAGTGCCACCAGGTCTCCCCCTCCAGGGGACATGGTCAAATGTGAGGCACCAGAGTACGTGAGAAAGTCATATCACACTCTCCACTCAACTGTGGAGAATATTCTGACCATTGTCTTTACGTAACATTACAGGGTGAAGACTGTATAACCTTGTTCCACTTTCATGTACCTCTATCTGTTTTTCCTAATGTTTTGCCCTTGTGTTCTGCCCACACCTGACTATTTTAAGATTCCTGAGCATATTCTAATCAGCAGTTTATTGGCTGCATACACATCCTGAGAAGGATTGACGCTGTGCAATGCATGGCATAAGAGCAGAGAGGCCATAGAAGGCAGGCTGTGTCATGATCAAAGAGCAAGTTGTTACTTGGTTCCAATGAGGAGGTATAACTGGTTTCTTTGAATAACACTGCAGCCTGGTAGGAACTGATATCTGCTGGTTTGAAGACTGGATGTCCTGATGATTCAGCTGGTGGGGAGCTCATAAGTGGAAAGCCTCTTCTTCTTTATGAGAAAATGCATCCTGTTGGGCTCACAACTGTTAATGTAGAAAAGAGGTGCTTAGTTTTTTTTTGTAGCATATCATCCACACCTGGAGATTCCATCTTTGCTGTTGTTTAGGCTAACATCTGAGTCACCTGGACCTCTTTTGCCCTCTAGAATTCCATATGGAATCTACTTAATCCTTGCAGCAAATGTTTGAGGTAGGAACTACTCTTGTTGTATGTCTTTTTTTTTTTTTAACCAAGAAGAAAGGAATTAAATAAAGGCACAGTAAAGCTAAGCACAAACTCTCCAGCATGTGAATGAAACAGCCTGCGTTTCATTCATTCATCGCTCTTAGCCATAGTGGCCTTAAATTCTGTCGCTGAGACTTCTGGCCCTTCCTTTTAAACACAGAGTGTGCAGTTACTTCTCAGTCTCCTGAAGTTGCAAATGCCATCTGATTGTTTCTGATCAAGGAAATGTGCTTTATGTAACCTGTATTATTCCTAGGCTGTTTTCCTGGGAGTATCTGTGGCCTCTCTCCCTCACAGGTGGTGGGAGGGATTCCTCTTTACCATCACAGAATGGTCAAACTTAAGGCAAGGCGCCCTGGGTTATGTAGTAGCTACAGTTTATTGATGACTTTTCTTTGGCACCTTTGGTGAGGTCACAGCCTACCAATCAAATGTATTGAGATCATATAGAGGTTTTACCTGGGCCACAGCATACAGTCATGGCCTGTTTAGTATGAGAACGTGAAGGTTCCCTGGGAACCTACAGGTAACTGTGATTGGTTGATCCTTGAGGTGGGCAGGGAACTGAATTCTAGTAGTCAGTGTTGAGCTGTAACTCCATAAGGTGATCTTAATATGGAGGGTGATTTGGCTTTGGAGAGGAGCTCAACAGAGGAGAGGCAGGAAAAAGCCCTCCTAGTTTCTACATTGGGTGGCATGTAATATTGAGCACTAAAGGTAGGTTTACTCCTACAGAACAAGCCCACAATTTTTTTTAGGATAAGGTATTTTAATTTTACTTTTTAATTAATTTATTTATTCACTGTACATCCTGATTACAGCCTCCCCCCTCTCCTTTCAGCCCCTCTTGCATGCCCTCACCCCATTCTCACCTTTCCTTCTCAGAGAAGTGGGAGGCCTCCCCATGGGTACCAACCTGCCCTGGCACATTAAGTTGCTGCAGGACAAGGTGCGTCTTCTCTTACTGAGGCCAGGCAAGGCAACCCAGTTTGGTGAATGAGATCCAAAGGGACGCATATGAGTCAGAGAGAGCCCCTGCTCCTCTTGTGGGAGATCCATATGAAGACCAAGCTACACATCTGGGGAAAGCCAATAATTCGTATCCCCAGAAATACACACGTACTCTCAGGTAATTAACCTACTTCTAGTCTGAAAAGGGGGTATTTGGAGATATAATTAAGATCCTTAATTACTCAGTTTAGTCAGTTCAGCCCTTCAGAGGGGCCAGACACTTTTGGAATGGGAAAGGATATGAAAATGGAAGAGCTTTGTGATAAGAACTTGGGGGCAAGACACTGGGAATTAAGAGAGATGCTGAGTGATGCCAAAATTAGAAGAGTACTTTAGCCCTACATGAGCACAAAATCTGCCAACAGCCTAAAGGAACTGGCCCACTCAGCATTCTCCAGTCTAGCTCACAGATGATGACACAGTCCCAAGCTGCACCTTGGTTACAGCACTGGGAACCTCTGAACAGAGGATTCAGCTATCTGCTGGACTAATGAAAGAGGTGATGAGTTTATGAAACTATATTTGTGGTCATTGGTTATCTTGTAGAGGAAAATACACGGTTTAGCTGAGCTAGGCTAGCTGTGTTAAAATGTGATTGCTGGTCATGGTAAGATTATCACAGAATGGCCTTTCCATTTTGCCTATTGAAATGCATTTTGGACTGTAGCTTCCTTTGCAACATGGAACCCAGCTGAAATTATTTAACTGTCCACTTACTAGTTCCTCTACACCTGGTAAGGTATTTCCCAATTGGAAGTTGAATTTTGCTGTTTTGATGACTTATGAATCCTCAGTATTCTATCTGGTAGGTGAAATAAATATAAGAAAGAAACTAGAGTGCTTATCCTACAGAGGCACCAAGCAAGGATGCTTAGCCCTTGATCATGACAGTGCAGGAAGGTGAATAAGTAAGAGTGTGCTAATGTAATGGGGAGGGATTCCTGGCAGAAATAAAACCACAAAAACAAATGACAAACAAACAGGAGGCTGGCAGCAACACAGCCCATGTGAGCCTTTGCCAAGGGAGGAAGGAAGCTACAGGATGGAGTTATCGAGATAGAAATTCCGAGTCAGTAGAGTTTAGACTCTGAAAACTGCCTGCTCATGGGGAGAACACCAACATATTTTAAATCTCTCACCTCATTTTCCAGTTGATAATCCCAGAATTCTGATCCAAGTAGTAAAAGCTGTCAGAAGATATCAAATAATATTGAGCTAGTATGACATTATAAGTTTTCCCCCAATGATAAAACATAAAACCTCTTGAGCAATCATTTCAGGTCAAGTTTTTGTAATGCCTGAAAGCTGAAATCTTATGCAGGTAATTTTGGTCTAATGACTGTCTATGATAAGAAGATTCAATGGCCTGGGATGCTGGGACACAAATATATATTCTTTGCAGTGCAGTTTATACTTCTGTTTATGCAGAACACCAGACTGATTGACGCTCAGCATTAACTTTAGAGGCTTACCAGCCAAGACTCGTGGCTTTAACAAAGCCAGTAGCTTTTGTTCCTTTAGCGCCTGCTATGTGCCAGGGGGTTGTATACATCTTCTCCTGACATCATGTCAGAGCCTGGCTTACAGTTCAAGGTTGGAAGAGGAAGCTCTCCATCTTTTTTCAGGCAATGGAGGTACATGTGGCATGTCAAGGTGTTGATAGGTGAAGCCTAGAGAGTCAAGCATGTAAACCTATTTTTACGTTCTCTCACTCTCTTCTTTACTCTTTTCCCTTGCCCTTTCTTCCCATCCTGATTGTTCATCTTTAGTGTATTAGTCAGTATGCTAGAAGAAACTCAGAAAGGTGGTACTGAAGAGTTTAAGAGCACTGGTTGCTCTTCCAGACATTCCAGGGTAAGTTTCCACACCTCTATTGGCAGGTCATAGCTGTCTGTCATAATAGTTGCTGGAAATCTGAAGCCCTCTTCTTCAGCAAGCTAGCACATATCCAGGGAGAATGAATACTCATAACATAAAGCAGAGAACTCAATGAGATAGAATCAGTGTACAGATATGATGTATAAATTGCAATACTTACAGCATAAAGTGGAAATGCTATGACAGACGAATGTGAAACGTTTAGCTGCTCCACAGAAGTGAAAATGAAGCCTTGACTCTGGCATTGCCGAGGATTTCACAGGGTTGGGATGAATTGTGATGAGCAGGTGGCATTCTCCAGGACTATAAGGCACGTATGGGATCACCTAAGATAAGAAAGGGTGTGCACAGCCCAGATTCCTTGTGTGTGTACTCGGTGGCAAATTTTGGAAGCTAGTGTGGTTCAGGTGTCTCCAGGCCCATGGTTTTTAATGGGTTGTCACTAAAAGAGGATGTATGAGTCTAGACCCTAAAAGACTAGGATCCCCTTGTGGTATTATACAGGTGAGTGTTTTGTTAGGGAAAGTGTCTATGAAAACCAAAGTAAGAAGGAAGCAAGAGGAGATGTGTGAGATGCAGGCAGGGGTTCAGGTCTGATGTGAGATAGAAGAAAAGAGGTAAGAGATTGGGCAAAGATTCCTAAATTTCTGTGCTATGGATGCCAAGCTATTGGCCTATGGCGACTAAGCCACCTCATATGAGGCCTTTCCTGGACTCTTGGTAGCACTCACTCACAATAGGCATTTAGAGGAAGCATGTTAAAAATGTGATGGATATCAGTTCCATCAGATCTGAATCCTTCATCTTCCAGCATCTCTCTCCTGCTAGAGGACAGGGAAGGACTATTCTTTCAGGCACCACAAAGAGCCATGTCAAAACATATAGGAATCCATGGAAATTGGTAACTGATACCAGACTCTGAGAGCACATGAAAATGAGTTAGCCTAGTCATGACAAAAATGGCTCTTGCGAAGGGGGTGACCAAAACACCTGAAAATAAAAAGACCCAAAAGGGTTCAGGGCTCAGGGATAGTGTGAGAATTGTAACAGAGTAAAACAATGTCACTGTTGTTAGCAAAGACCCGCAGTAGGGGCTTCAATATGACTGATGAGCCTGAGGCAGCCTAAGTGACCGAGGAAGCAATGAGGTGGGCCTCTGAGGCACAGACAGCTGGTGGGGGTAGGAAGCTTTCTTCTGGGCTAAGGAAAGACTGTTAGCTTTTGGTTCAAGGTGGTGAAATGTCATATGCAGGTTAGAGGTATCATATCCTGAGGGGAGATTTTTTTGTTGCTATTCAAATGGACTGCAGGTACGTTAAACAAGGAGCTAAGAGACAGGGCAGTAGTCTACCCCCCAAAGCCTGATGCTTAAGTGCGTGGCAATTGAACTCATGGAGGGGCAAGCAGCAGCTGGTTAGAGTAACAGGTGAAATATTTCGAAGACAGAATGTCTTGAGTGTATATCCTATTAGAACCAGGGGGAATGGGTGGCTGGGGCAGAGGAGACAGATACAGAGAGATGAAGGGACACACCAAGGCAAGGCTTGCTGCAGAAGACCTGCCTTCTTGTCTGAACTCCATTGAGCTCTGGGCTGACCTCAGCTTATGGCTGATGTTCAGAGCACTGAGCCAATAGGCCGTGGGGCTTATTCTGCAGAGGCAAGGAGAAAAACTGCCAGTTCTCACCGTCTCGTTTGTCAGTACAGAAAAGTGATGTGCTTGAGGCCAGAGAGAAATTACATCAGGGAGAAAAGGGTCATTGGTTTTTATCAGAGTCACATTAAATGTACACATCACTTAAGATGGAATCTTGATTTTCTTCTACTAAAAAACATTATGTGTGTTCGTGTGTGTGTGTGTTCCTGGAGAATTCTATAAGTATTGCTCATAAAACTTTTTGCACAGTTTATTCTTTTATAAATTTGATTCCTTCCTCTTTTCGTATTTTATTGTCTCACTACTTGGATTTTTTTTTTTTACTACTTGGATTTTGATGATTCTTCTTACCAGATTTCTCATTTGTATTTTAAAGGTAATTGATTCTTGCATATGAATTTTACACATCAGCTTCTGACTGAGTTACCTTGTTTGTGGTGAGGTTTGTTAAGTATCTGGAGAATTGCCAGTCAACTCCTCTGTGCACACTGGTAACCTGTATCCCACATAGTATGCCTCTAATTATCCCTCCTCTCCAACTTCCCTGGATAATTATCTCCTATGTAACATGCCCACTTTATTGAATGTCATCGAGTATGCATTACATTTTTTGTTAAATGCTTATGTAGAATTTATGGAAAAGCATAAGTCATTTTATTAGTTTTGATAATAAGAAAAATATTCCATTATCTACCAAACTATCCTTGTGTTCTGGAAGAAACTTCATTAGGTCATGGTGTACTGGTTTGTGAGCTCTGATATGTAATCCTTCACTTAAAGTTTTGAAATGATAATTCTAAAAGATGATGCCTCGTACTTTAAAGACACAGTTGTATTTGGTTTTGGTATCAATGCTGCATTTGAAAATGATAATATAAAAATCCCCATTTTATAGTCTCTAGAATGGTTGAAATGGTACTGAATTTAAATGGTCTTTATGTGTTTTAGGATAAAAGACACATCTTGACTTCCTATTATCTATTTGTTAATTATATTTATCCAGGAATACCAGCACTTTCCTGGATTCACACTTTATACCCTAGAGCTAACAAGGTGTCTGTTTTTAATGTGTCCTGCCTCCAGTGGTTACGTTATTCCTGGTATGAATTTAAAAACATTATGTCTTATGATCGCTTTCAGTTTTGATTTTTACTAAAATGGTTAGTCTTCTCTATGGAAACTAATGCATTTCCTGAGGAAAAACCTTCTGGAATAGCGTGAAGCTCACAGGTACTCTGTTTCAGTTAAGAATAAAGTGTTGAGAACTGATGTCTGGACAGAGGACAGACAGGGCTTGAGCAGTTAAGAGCCAGAGGGAACCCTAAGAAGGAAGCTAGCACCCAAGCCAGCAGGGAGGTGCTGTAGAGGAGCCCTGCATGGAGTCCAGGAGCTCAGCAGGGCCTGGCAGGCTAGGGACTGAAGTGCAGCGTCACGGTGGACTTTGCTCTATATTTTCAACTAAACCGGTGGAGAGATTTAAATACAGGGGTTCATGATCAGATGTAGACAGTTCTTTTGGTTCCTATGGTCAGCTAGTGATGCATCAGCAATGGAGACAGCACAAGGTTGGGAGACTTGCAGCATCTGAGTGAGAGTTGACAGTGGCCAAAGGGAGGTTGGCAGCCACAGTATGGAGGAGTGAGTGGTTCGGCCTGGAAATCAAACAAAGGTAAAGGTAATAGGGTTTCTTGGCTATTTTATCGAAGTTTTTCTTTGGAGGCTTTTATGTATTGTGCATGTATGCTTTACTTGTATGTGTACCACGTGTGTACCCAGTGCCTACTGAGGCCTAAAGACAGCATTGGATGCTCTATAACTGATATTACAAATGGTTGTGAGTTGCTATATAGATTCTGCAAACTAAGCCTAGGTTCTTTGTAAGAGCAGCAGGTGCTCTTAACCACGGAGCCATCTCTCCAAACATGTTTGGGGCTTTTTGAAACAAACTGTCATGCATGTAGGCTGTACTCAAAAATCATTTTGTCGCTGAGGATGGCTTTGTACTCTCTGTCATCTTGCCATACCTACCAATTGCCAGGACTATAGGCATGTACCAAATCACCTATCTAGAACTTACAATTGTGTTGCCACCTCCTGTATCCCAGCTTTCTCAGAAAACTGGCTTTAACTAAGTATAGGTTCTTTGCTAGCAGGGAAAGTAATGTTGATCATATTCTAAAATCAGATATGAGCTCTAAGATGGTTTAAGCAGGATCAGAAATGTTCACCATTTCTGTTACCTTCTATTGCCATCACGGTATACTTGACATGTATGTGGAGACCATATTCAATGTCAAAAAGCAGAAATAGCACACCCTGGGAGGAGCCTTGGCCTCGACAATAATTTTTTAAATAGCATATTGTGGCTTTTGACAAAGGGCAGATATGCAAACTAATATGTAGTACTCCTCAGGAAGAATACTCTCGCTTATTTCTCTTGAAATATCAAGTAATAGGCTCAGAGAACATTGCAGAAGAAGAGGCAGGGAAAATGCCAGAGTAGGGTTTGGGGAAACACTGTTGTGCAAGGTCTTGGGGGACACTGACGCGCAGGTTCTGGGAGAGCATTGTTATGAAGTGCAAACTTCTGAATGCAGCTACAGTTGCTTGTACCAGGTCTAAACTAGATCAATCTAGCCAAAGTTCCAGAATAGATGGTGTGGACTCACCCCTCTCCAGAGGAGTTGCTCCTGGTTGATGGGTGCTGGGGGAAGGAGAATCATTCTTTTTAGTCTTGGATTTGTGAGCTCTCTTAAATTTCCCATGCTCTGGTGGGTTGACCACACCCATATATGTATGGGCAGAACTAATTTGACTACATGAGTTGTGAAAACATAAAAATAGAAACATAGCAAAACATGAAGTTGGGAGTTGAAGGTGGGAGACTTGGGAAGTGTTTGCAAAGAAAAATGGGCAGGGGTGGGTATGATCATTCTTTATTGTATACATGTATGAAAATTTCAAGAATAAAGAAAATTAGCTGGGTGCTGTGGCAGAGGCTTGTAATGTCAGCACTTGGGAGGCAGAAGCAGGTGGATCTCCATGAGTTCAAGGCCAGCTTGACTTATAAAGTGAGTCCAGGACATCCAAGGCTACACAGAGAAACCATGTCTCAAAACAAAACAAAACAAAACAACAACGGAATAAAGAAAAATTAATACAAAAGCAAAACAAATTCAGTGATTTGTGAAAATAAACACAACATAATTTAAAATAAGCTAGATGATAAAATACTAATTAGAAATTCTTTAAAAAAAGAAAAAGAAAAAAATCATGCCTGGTTGTATGAGGACTACATACATCCTGAGGTGTAAGAATTATATTGTGTGATGGTAAGGACTAGAATTAGGATTTATTGAATGCTTTGTTAGCTTGTGTTCTCATACGGAAAACCGTATTTGTGTTAGAAGCAACATATCAAAGAATGCCAGGCGAGTGAGCTTGCTGCCCTGATGTGTTTGTTAGCCCATGGTTACATCATGGTGTATCACTTGTGCAAAAAGTAATCACACTGATCTAATCTAGTAACCATACTGATCTGAAAAACAAAAATCCATTAGTTGTTAATCCATGCACTAATTTCCAGTGTCCCTTTGCTTGCTTTGGGCTCCATGCCTGTTTTGTGTTTTGGACACAACAACATTGCAGTATATTTTGAGCTCATGTAGCACAGGTCTTCTATATGCATTCCTTTTGCTCATGATATATATATATATTAGATATCCAGGGTAACCTTGTGGTTCTGTATGAATTTTAAGAATCCTCTTCCTGTTTCCTTGACTAGGTCATTGTGATTGCTGTGGGATTAGACAAGACCTGTAGATCACCTGGGATTTTACAGCTATTGTAGTACTCACTACTCTTCAAATCTATGATGCAAGTTAGCTTTTCATTTATGACTGATTTACATGGTTCCCCTTCACCATAAGCACCAGCAGTGTTCCATGAAAGAACAGCTTGCCAAAATGCAAACCAGATAATCCTATGTCCACCAGCAGCCTCTCAGATTGTTGTTAAGATTAAATTCAATCAAAAGCTCTCACTCTTCCCAAATCCAAGTCATTTCACAGGGAATCCCTTGTGCGGGCACTGAAAACATGAGAAATGTCTGAACACAACTGAGGGTCTAGTGAACTCCTCCGTAATGGGAGTATTCCCTCCCACACCCAGTGAGCACTGTGGAGATACATAATGGGTCAGATCGTGTCTGGAACTGCATTTCCCAGAATTCTCTTTTCTGCTTGCCTCTTCCAGGGTGCTGACAATAAGGGACAAAGTAATATGGAACCTAGTTTTATGCTCTGGACACTAGTGTGGGACACAGAGTCTGTGGAACCTGCTCACACCAGCATGTATCCTCTACAGGCAGAACAGGTTCTGACTAACTCCTCACCATTTCCTTCAACTGCTAGGCCTTTGTCCAGATATGTATAAACATTCTAGACCAAGTTCCTCGTAGGCCACTGAATCATGGGGTGTAGTGGAGTGTCCTTATGTGTCACCGTTCACCCTCATGAGTTCCCTTTCTCCGTATTCAGTTCTGGTTTGTGTCTAGCTTTCATCTCCAGCTATACTTGATGTTCATGGATAGAGCTGTAACTTGTAGCTAGCTCCCCGAATGGTAAAATGCCAAATCCCATGCCAGCCTTCCCATTACCTACCTCTTTCTGTTGTCCCAGTGTCCTGATCACACTTGAGTGACACAAGGTGTATGACTTATATGTGTTATAAAAGCTAAGCAAAATATGACTTTATATTTGAGGACTATAGTTTATATACATCCATAAGCTTATAAACAGTTAACTAGACATGATAGATAAATCACTATAAATATGGGTGTACTTGGTTCTGACACAAACTGATACACATGTTTCTGAAAATTACTGTGCTGCTTGAAATCGTGGGAAAGAAGGGCTTATGGGAAAATGGGAGTTAAAGGTGTAATGAGCAAACCCTTCACAGTGAGACATTTATGAGACAAACTTAAAATGATGGCCTTCTTTGGTGTTTGCAAATTGGATAGGAAATACAACAAATATGATTTACTTCTTTAAAAGACCTGGCCTAGCTTGTGCTTGTGAACAGTGTTATCAGCAGAGCTAAGGCTCTGGTGTTTTAGGGAGGTATCAGAAGGCTGCTTATCTGATGTGACTTGGGTGTTACAAGGTTAGATGCTCCTTGCTACAGAGTACAGGAAGGTTAGAAATATAATCAAGGAAAACAGGAAAGAGGTCATTGCTGTAACTCAGGTGGCAAATTGTGCTCATTTTCTCTGGCTTGGTAGCAAGGGAGGAGGGGAGAGTTGAGGAAAGGTGGGGAGAAGATGCATGGCTTTGATGACGGAATTGGCTGATGTCATTGACAAGGACTGTGAGATCATGGCAGAGTTGGAACATGAATGATAGGCAGCACTGTTGGATTGTTTAATCTCTGTCACAGCTCACTGTGCTCAGAAGGAACAATGTCACTAGGGCATGCTCTCTGATATGGAGGCCATCAGATGGTAAAGTGGCTGAATATGAAGATGCACCATGGAGGTTCACACCTGTTCTTTAAATATCCAGGATCTAGATAAACATGGAAAACTAATTTCATTTCCTGGGACCCTGTCTTCGTCTGGGTAATAGATTATTGTAATCTTCCACCTCGTATGTTTTTGACACTTGTTAAAGGAAATACTTGAGCAAAGCAACAAGCCCTGTACTCTACCCATTGCAAACACCAGATCAAACATCACAGTAATTAAGACTAGAGAAAGCTCACAAAAAACCACCAAGCTGACAGCCATAACATGTACGCAGAGACCTGGTGCCTCATAGTGGGAGCAGGTGTACTTCTGACTCCTTTGTCGGCCCTTTTCCTCCTATTGGCTTCTTTGTTCAGACTCAATATGAGGGCTTTTGCCTTGTCTTATTGTATATTTTTTGTATTGTTTGGCTGCCTTCTCTTGGAGGCCTATTCTTTTAGAAGAAACAAAGAGGAAATGGATCTGTGGGAGATAGGAGGAGTGGAGGGAAGGAAACTATTCTCAATAAAAACAACTAAACCATAAAAATGTTATATATGTAGTATATATAATATATACACATATTGTATATATACATATATGTATACATATAAACCTATATATGTGTGTATATAGGTATATACTTGTGTGTGTGTGTGTGTGTGTGTGTGTGTGTGTGTGTGATGTTCTGGGCCTATAGGCTGAAGATTGGAGGCCTCAACAATACAGAGAAACTTTTGGTGACTGTCCAGGCATTCAACTGTCTGTGTCATTTCTATGTTTTTGGAAGCTGCTTGCCTGTACTTCCTACATAGTAAGTAATATTTCCTTCTTAAGTCTCTGATGTAATTGAAGACTAAATAGTCATAGTATTACCACAATTATGCTTTAGGTTTTTAGAATCTAAAACATATTTTTAGGTTGATAAAAGTTATAAGAAAGTGATTTAGGAAAACTTTGGACACCAGGATTGGACTCACTAGGATAGGATAGATAGTAGAATACTTTCTCCAAGATTGTCAAATACAAATGGACTAGACCTTGTATGTGTAACTTTTATCTGATAATTCTCATAATTATTCTTATTCATATAGTTTATTAGAGAAAAAGCTTTTTTTTATAACAGAAAGGGGGTATGTTGTAAATGTAAAAATGTTTTGTTCTGATCCCAGTTGTAGGATGTGACACAGACTTGTGAGAGGGCACATGACGTTTGTCAGCTAGAAAAGGAGCTGCCTTACATGGGAAGGACATGGTCTTTGCCAGCAGATAAACATGCAGGTGTGGAATCTGAGAGGAGACTAATATGATCCCAAATCCAGAGGCTTGGCTCTTTGGCCTTTTGCATCGTCTCACATAGCTTGGTAGTCCATTACTTCAGTTTGAGACACTCCTAGAGAGAAATGGTACAGAGAGCATGTCAAGGTTCTGTCTGCTGTTCCATGTTCTAGCTGCTATGGATGCAGTCACTTTTTCTGAAATTCTGGTTCACTGTTTAGGGAGTCTTCTGGAATTCTGACGACAAAGAGTAGAATCAGCCCAAGGAACTGAGTCTAAAGAGGTCTACTTCTATTTTCCCCATTAGCCTCTTTTCTTTCCTATCTAGGGTAGATGGGTTAAAAAAAAAGAAGTAGAGTCAGTAAATAACCCAAAATAGAGTAGAACATAGAATTAAATGACTCTTGGTGACATTCTGCTATCCCCATCGATGAGTGCATCACTCACACCTGATCAGAGAAGCTTCTTCTGGTAGCAGACAGGAGTCAACACAGAGACCCCCAGCTGGACATTGTACAGACAGATGATAGGAAACTTTGGAGCATTCAGCGCCAAATGGTTTATTCTTAACAAACCCTTACCCTTAGTCCTCAAGGATCTGTGATGAAGGGAATGTGGAAAGATTGTTAAGAGCCAGAGATAGTGAATAACATCAAGGAAACAGACTTCTAGATACAATATGACTGACACACATCTGAACTCACAGAGACTGTGATAATAAATAGAATACCTGTGTAAGCTCAAACTAGACGAAATAAATGCAGTGAGAAGAGGAAGTGAACACAAAGTGCCACCTCTAACCAAGAAGCTATTTGCAATTGATGCCTGCTGGGGAAGGAAAAATCAATTTCTCCAGTAAAGTGACACTGGGCATGTCAACCACACTGTAAGGCCCAACTTCATGTTCAGAAACAGTTGGCCAACACAAAATGGACTCTGTTCTTTTGTATACTTTCTTTGCTTATGGTTTGGTGTTTTGCTTTGTTTGCCTTTTTGGTTTTGCCTTGTTTTTTGTTTTTGTTTTTGTTTGTTATTTTTTTTTAAGGAAGAGTGAGAGTGAGAGCAAGAGAGAGCAAGGAGAGCAAGAGAGAGAGAGAGAGAGAGATGAGATAGCAAGGGGAGCAAGAGACAAAGTAGTGTAGGAAGGATGTGGGTATAATATGGGAGGACTTGGGGGAGAGGAAAGATATGATCAAACTGTATTGTATAAACATTGGAAAATAATTAAAATGTAATTTAAAAATGACTAAAGTGATCATATCTAGGGCACAGTCGGGCTGCCAAGGAGAGCTGCCTCACTGATACTTTGTGTTGAGCAAGGTCTCAAAATAACAGCATCCAACCTTGCCTCAGACATTACATGAACCAGTTTGCCTTCAGGCTTGGTTCCACCATCTGTAAGTGGGTGGAACTTACTCATTTCTATCTTAGAAGGGCTCAATGAGTATAAAGTAAATTCTGCCTCACTCAAAACTCCCGGCACATCAGTCCCACTGGAAGCTAGTTGACTCTTAAATTGACTTGAACACATTAGGCACTAGTCAGAGGGATTGTATGTGGTAAAATGAGGGAAACACCCTGAAATAATAATTTTAGAAAATTTAGGTGACACCACATGCTGACGAGGATATGGAGAAAGAGAACACTTCTTCATTGCTGGTGGGAATGCAAACTGGTACAACCACTTTGGAAATCTATCTGGCGCTTTCTCAGAAAAATGGGTATAGGGCTTCCTCAAGACCCAGCTATTCCACTCCTTGGAATATACCCAGAAAATGTTCCACCACACAACAGGCACACATGCTCAACCATGTTCATAGCAGCCTTATTCATAATAGCCAGAACCTGGAAATAGCCTAAGTGTACCTCAGTAGAAGAATGGATAAAGAAACTGTGGTACATTTACACTGTGGAATACTACTCAGCTATTAAAAACAAGGAATTCCAGAAATTTGTGGACTCATGGATTGAACTAGAAATGATCATAATGAGTGAGTTAACCCAGAAGCAGAAAGAGTCAAATGGTATATACTCACTTATATCTAGACACTAGCCCAAGGGGCATGTCCCATGAAAGTCTTCCCTTACCAAGAAAGTAAATCAGAGGGGAGGACATCCTATTGGGACTTTAGGTGAGAGAAATATGGGAGAATAGGGAAATAGAAGGATCCAGAGGGTCCTAGAAACCTAAAAGAAGAATATGACGGGCAGATCTGGGCCCAGAGGTCCTGCTCAAACTGTGGCACCAGCTAAGGACAATACATCCACTAAACTTCAAACCAAACGGGGCATTCTCCACCATTGAGTGGAGAGTAGGGTCTGACTTTCACATGAACTCTGGTGCCCCTTTTTTGACCACATCCCCTTGATGGGGAAGGCCTGGTGGCACTCAGAGGAAGGATAGCAGGCTACCAAGAAGAGATTTGATACCCTATGAGCATATACAGGGGGAGGAGGTCCCCCTCAGTCACAGACATAGGGGAGGGGAGTAGGGGAAAAGCAGGAGGAAGGGAGGAATGGGAGGATACAAGGGATGGGATAACAATTGAGATGTAATATGAATACATTAATAAAATATTAAAAAAATAAAAAATAATTTTAGAATCTGCTTATTGTCATATTTTTCTCAAATGTCATGTTTCAGAACTGTTAATGACTCTAGTTTCCTAATCCTCAGAGAACTAGCCCTGTGTGGAAAGAAATAATAAAAAGAAAGATTGGCCATCCAACCTTAGTATCTTAATATCCAGCATCTGCCCGCTGCCTAGCAACACCAAGTGTCTGTCCTTGTGTTTATTTATCTTTTATCCCAGTGTGACCTACTCCCTGAAACCCATGTTCCATCCTGTTTGACGAAAAGGAATGTTTGATGCTTCCCTGTGCTAATGTCAACACTTCTCAGCCCATCTTACATTAGGAAAGCACATCTTACCGTGAAGATGACGACTTGTCACCAATCTTCCCCAGAATGAGTCCTGTCATGTGTCCTCTTCATGCATCCATTATACATTCTAATTCTGAAAGTGATCTCTTAGTGGTCCTGGGAGGATGAATCAATAAATATCTCATATAACCATACTTCCATCTGTAAGTCAGTCAGGGAGCCAGGAAGGATGGCTATTCACAGTGACCCTGATCAGCTCTGTCAAGCTCAAGCCCAGAGAGGAGGGGTTCCCCTTGGGCACACTTACTGATCTGCTACCAGCAGTAAGGTCAGCTGACATCCTTTGACTTTTATTTTTTGTATTTTTGCTTTTTTAACTTAACTTTTTAGAATTCTATACATGAGTATTATATTTAAATTTTCTTTCTTCTTTTCCCTCTTAGTTTTTCCTATGTGCTCCAATTCCCTCTCAAATTTACCATCACTTTTTGTTGGGTTACTATTGTTATTACATATATACACATGTACATATATGTGTAACCTACTGAACCCATTTAGCATGGCTCATGTGTAAGTGTGTTTAGAACTGACTGCTTAGGACTGAATAATGTATAGGGAGCTCTTCCCAGGGTGGGGGTTGTTTCCTCCTCTCATCCACCATTGGTTGCCTTTAGCTCTTGGGTGGGACCTTGTGAAATTTCCTCCATATGCATTAGAATTCAACTAGTGTCATTGTGCAGGGTTTTTTTTTTTTAAAGTAATTGTATTATTGAGGTTTTATGGGTTCAATTTCTAATGTCTAGATGACATTATCCTGGTCTTCTGGTTCTTAAAATGTCTGTCTTTTTCTCTGTAATTTTTCCATGGACTTTAGGTGTAAGGATTGCATTATAGATGTCTAATTGGGGCTGGGTACCACTGGCTCTCTGCAATTTGACCAATTGTGAACCTCTGTAATAATCTCCATTTGTTCCAAAAAGAAGATTTTTGATGAGGGGTGAGAGCTATACTTATCTGTATGTATAAAGGTAAGTATTTTGAATACAGTTAGAAATTATGTAGGTTCAAGAAAATGGCAGTGAGGAGTTCTTCTCTGGGGTTTATGGTGTAACTGACCATGGGTAGCTTGGGAAGGTTTACAATACTGAATGTGAATTCCTGCCTTAAGTCCAATTAGACAGCTTTGGTTTACTCTCAGGATAAAAGTGCCACTATTTCCCTGGTGTGGATATCTTTCTGGGCTAATCTTGCTGTAACTCACAGGCTTTGATGCTAAGGAAGACTAGCTTTATTGATTGCTTTTCTCTCTTGGCAACTTGCATGGTGTCTTCTGATATCGTGAGAGCTAGTCTTCAGGAATGAGGCTTCTAGATCAATCCCAGCTCTATTCTTCTAAAACCTATGTCTGAAGTGTGTGGTGTTTGCATGAAGAGAGTCTTCACTTCAAATTCTGGGGGGCAATCAATGGCAGTGACAGTAGACTGTAGTATTTTGGGGGTCCTTGAACTTTCCTGACCAACACTTGAAGGGAGGTTTCTTATGCCTTGAACTGGGAGTTTTATTAGATCATCTGTGGCTCTTGGGATGAACATTTTCATTCTATGTGGCATAATTCCTTTTAAACTACACACCCACACACATACTAAATATATATATATATATATATATATATATATATATATATATATATATATATTTTAAAGTAAGCGTGTAAAATAATGTTTCCCTGTAGCTTTTTGAAAGATCTTCACTGCTATTTATCTCTTTCTTCCCTCTCCATCTATATATTGTCCCCCTTTGCAGCTACCTGCCTCACATTTACGTTTCCCCACTAATAGCACTCATATTCTGCTGTTGCCCTTTTTAGACTTGTCCTCCATCCATGGCCCCTTTTCTTGGCTTCTGTGCTGGAGTATATAGCATCAGGTTTTCTTTGCAGGTTATATACTCTCATCTAAAAATTTGGAGCTAGGATCCACAAACGAGGCAGAATATTCAACATCTGGCTGTCTGGCTCTGAGTTTCCTCCCTCAGTGTAATAACCCTTTGACTTCCAACTCATGGTCTTCTGTGACTGTGGGGCCTCTTTGGTTGGTATGGGGGGCCACCCTTAGTGGCTCTTGGTCTAAAACATAGGCAATTACACCTTGCCTGTAGACTCCATTTTCTATACCTCCACTTGGCACGTAGCAAGCTGAGGGTCAGCCCGAGGCCACACCACCTGGTCCCGATCCCAGGACGTTGCCTGCTTACCTTATCTCTGCAGCTGTATTCCTCAGAACTAACCTCCCAATCCTTGAAGTTTTTACTACTGAGATATATAGCAGAACAACCTCATTAGGTCTTAGAAACTTGCTTGCTTATGACCTTTGCTTACTTTCTTTCTTTTTTATTATTAATTTATTCTTGTTATATCTCAATGGTTATCCCATCCCTTGTATCCTCCCATTCTTTCCTCCCTGGAAACAGCCTAAGTGTCCATCAGTAGAAGAATGGATAAAGAAACTGTGGTACATATACACTATGGAATACTATTGAGCTATTAAAAACAAGGAATTCCCGAAATTTGTGGATAAATGGATTGAGCTAGAAATGATCATAATGAGTGAGTTAACCCAGAAGCAGAAAGAATCAAATGGTATATACTCACTTATATCAGCATACTAGCCCAAGGGGCATGTCCCACGAAAACCTTCACTTCCCTGGAAACTGGGACAGAGAGGAGGACATCCTATTGGGACTCTAGATGAGAGAAGCTTGGGAGAAGAGCTTACTTTCTTATCTTGAAGTTTTTGCTACCGGGCTAGAGAGCAGAGAATAGCTGCCATTAGGTTTCCATAGCAACCCTGCTCTTGCCCCTCTGAAATTCTATAAAAACTCTGTGAAAATTTTCAATAAGCAGGGCTTGATCAGAATTCAGACTTGCCCTCATTTCTTTGTGTCTTCTGTCCTTTATTTTCACTCTGGCACCTCCCTCCCAGGTTCCATTTGAAGACTCCGCGGGCCAGGGCAGGCTGGTTACACTGTTTGGGTCTTGCACATGTTTGAACATGGAAGCTCCATGCATACATAAGTGTCAGAGAAGACTGGAGTATAAACTTCTCAAGGTCAGGCAACAGGTCTCATTCATCTCTACATAGGAGTTAAAGCCACACAAAATGGATTGAAATGGTAAATAACTGTTGGGGTGAAATCCAAGAGTGAGCAGAAGTATGGGTCATCTCATGAGTCTGGATTCTTAAGTGGGACTATAGATGCATTTCATTCTATTGACCAAGATCTGTTCCAAGATCAGCTCGTGCAAGGGCGTAGGAAACTTCGTGCACCACTTGGAGAGATATTGAAGGAATAGGCATTATAATTGTTTGATGTTGTGACTCTCAGCTTATTCAAGGATCCCACATATGGAGCTGACAGCAGAATAAAGGGTTTCCTGAGGGTCAGCCAATGCAGGATAAGAAGAGGACATGGCTTTTCAAAAGCAGCATAGAGGAACTGCTTTGAACTGTTAGCCACCCAGAAGTCTCACCTTGCCTCAGCACTCACTCACTCTTCTTTCTGCCTCTTGCCCTCAAGTCAGGCACTATGCTGGGGAAAGAAGTGCAAACGATTTCACTCTCCCTGCCACGTGTCCCTTGATCAGTTAAGCACCAGTTAGCTTGCAGAGGTCATGGTGTTAGGTGAGGGCTGTAGACACCCTTGAATTAAATATGACATAGAGGTGTGGAAATGGGCACAATTAGGGTTGCATTGACTATACTAGTATTGGGATGTGAAGTGTGCTTGGTGAGTGCATAACTCTGTGTTCATTAACAATTTAGAGCTGATAAACTCTAGATTGTTAACATAATAAGTGAAATTCATTATGCATAACAAACTGATACTTTTGCATACTTGATGCATATTGAATCTGGCTTGCCCTCATTTTCTAGAAAGACCCCAAATTAGTGACTGTCCCTGAGCTATTCATTAAACTTCAAAAGTCAATGAATAATGAATAGGAAATCCATTTGTTCATTAACTTGTAAAATGAAAAAAATATATCTCCCTCTCTTGTATGTCTTGGATTAATTTGGCCTTAAAGCAAGTTAGTAGGGCTGTGACCATCCCCTTAGGCTTATTTTTGTCCCAGGAACCTTTGTTTCTTAGAAGGTACTCAAACCTTTCTTTGCTCTTCCTGGAAGATTTGTTGGGTGGTTAGTTACCTGGTTTTCATCTGAATGCATTTTGCTTTGATGAGAGTCAGGGGGTTGTCTCTTAGCACCACTAAGGACTATCTTTCTTGTAGAGCATTTCAGTGGAGGCAAATCATGCTTATAGTGGCCACTTGCTCTTTTAAGTTCTCCAGAGGTGGGAAACCCCAAGTTAACATGGAGCAGGAACAGCTAACAGAAACCCAATCTGGATCTCCTCAGTAGATCCGATGATCCTTTTTGTATTTAATTCTACAACGATAACTTTGACACATTCCCTTTAATTAACTGCCCCTGTCCACCTATGCATCTACTGGTTGAGCCAGCCAGCCATATATTCATTCATTAATAATAATGACCTCTTTTAATGATTTTTTTGGAACAACAGTTACAAGCAGATTGAATTCTGAGAGAGATATATAGATTGACAAAGATTCTGTTCTAAGGAACATATTTACATTTTTTTTTTTTTTGGAAGGGGTGGGTTCTCAGAGGCTTCTGAGGTGAGGGGCGGGGCTATCAAGTAGGGCAGGTTCACTTATTTACATTTCACTGGTAACCAGTAACCAAAGCAACAGGCCTGACAACTTTACATAGTAATAGGCACAATGAAAAACACTAATGGCCTATTTGGAGTTGAAGGGACAGATTGTTCACAGGCTGCATGGTGCTCTGTGGAAAAACTGGAAACCCAGCCTTGAGGAAATTGTTCAAACCACCAGCTCCTTTCTTTCTGTATATATACACACACACATATTTATATTATTACACATAAATACAATATACTATATACAACAAGAAGAACTACAAAACAACCAGGAATTGTATTAATGTTACAGTCATAGTGTTTTGGCTATTTGTATTTGGCAACCTTGAATAAACACTTTCTTATCTTGGTGCATCTAAAATTCTGAATGTAAATAAATATCTATCATATCTCATCTCTATCAACTTAAAACATCTATCTAGGCCTAAAAACATATGAATCTCGAAATAACTAAGCTTAATTGTTGAACTAACCAATCTAGTCTTTAACTCCATCAGAGACCTGAGAAGGAATAAAATTAATTACCTGACCCAAGACAGGGTAAGCTGTGAGATTCTAGATGGTTTGAGGTCAGCAGGGACATTATTAGCTAGATGGCCTGGGCTCAGCAGTGATATTGTTAGCTAAAGAAACATATGATTCCAGAAGGCTCGGACCTAGCGTTTGCCAGCTGAGCAAACAGGTTGAACAGCAGGCTGATAACAAGAACAAACTGAGGAGTCTGAGTTAAAGATTCCCACTAGCCTCCACCTCAACCCTGACCCCAGAATTTACTGCCTTAGGCCCCCCCCCCCCCCCCCCCCCCCCCCCACCCCCCCCACCCCCCCGTACCTGAAAGCTATCTCCCTCACTTAGAATTTACTACTTCAGACCCCCATTCACCTAACAGGTCACCTATTATTAGCCTGTCACTTGATAACGAAACACTGTGTGCTGGGTTCTGCTTCTGTAAAAAGTATTTAAAGCCTCAGCTTTGGCAGGATGAGGCCTCCCATCTTTACAACACTTCAGCTAATAAACTCCTTTGCTTTTGCATGACTACGCACTCTGTCTCTCAAACAGACTTCCAGGGATAAACTTAGACGACCTAAGTTTAACAAAGCAAGTTCTCAATAGTTCCTGCCTCACAAATATGTCTGTCAGATATATTGGGCAAGAAGGCTGAAGATGAAGCTCCAATGTTATAGAGAGTTTTGGGTGACTGACTGTTCAGGCCACAAACTGTCCCTGTCATTTTTTTTTTTTTCACTTTGTAAGCTGCTAACCTGCACTTCCTGTTTACTAAAGTAATTAATTTTATTCCCTCCCAACACACTTTTTTAGCCAAGTTCAAGGGAGGTAGAAAAAGAGGACAGAAAGTAAAAGTGAGGAGGGCAATGAAAGTTGCTAGAGGAGGTAAAAAAGTAAGAAAAGAAGAAAGAAGGTAAGAGGACTAACTAGGTGTCTCTCGTGATTAAGCCTTCAGTGCACCATCACCATTTAATTTTTTCCAATAGAAACGAAAACTGAATCTCAGAGAAGCCGATTCTTCAAGACTAAATATGTAGGAAGGGAGCAAACTGGTGTTTCCAGAAGCCTGTGTGGAATATGGATGTAGGAAGGGTAAGAGAAAAACACATGGGCCCCAGGGAAATACACATAAGGATAGAACAACAACATGCTTGCTTCTTACCAGCCCAGCATTCAAACAAGTTTCCGAGATTTGACAGCTTCCAGGAAATGATTCTTTCTATCTGCAGCCCAAGGGAGTCTGAAGCTGGATTCTTCCAGATGAGGAGGCAGTCATGTGAATAATCTGAGCTTAGAATTGTTAGACATCTAACTTCTGGCAACACTCCTGACCCTTGAGATTGTAAAACTACAACAACAGCAACAACAACAACAACCCCAAAACCTGAGTGTCATGTTAAGACTGAATTCATAACAATTTGTTACACGGCATCAGAAGTGCTTTGCTCATCCTATTTATGCCCTTCCTTTGCTGTGAGGCAGAGGATGTCCACTTCCTAGCATAGCTTAGAAAGATGAGAGCTACAATTCCAGTGTAGAGAGAAGACACTGCTTCCTACACATGGATGGGGTAGTTTGCATCTTTAGAATACATTAATTCCTCAAATTCCACACACTTATGACCAGTCAGTTGAAGACTGATTTAAGAATGCAAATGTCTTTAGAACACATGGAAAGACACTAACTTTCCCTTATTCTCAGGGCGCTCATGTGTTTGAAACAGAAAGAAGAGAAACAACAAAATGTCTTCTTTTTAAAAAAATATTTTTTAATTTTTTTTTATTAATTTATTCTTGTTACATCTCAATGTTTATCCCATCCCTTGTATCCTCCCATTTTCCCATTATTCCCCTCCCCTATGACTATTCCTGAGGGGGATTACCTCCCCCTGTATATGCTCATAGGGTAAAAAATACTCTATTTTTTAAAATATATTTTATTAATGTATTCATATTACATCTAATTTGTTATCCCATCCCTTGTATCATCCCATTCCTCCCCCCCTCCCATTTTCCCCTTACTCTCCTCCCCTATGGCTGTGACTGAGGGGGAACTCCTCCCCCTGTATATGCTCATAGGGTATCAAGTCTCTTCTTGGTAGCCTGCTATCCTTCCTCTGAGTGCCACCAGGCCTCCCCATCGAGGAGACGTGGTCAAATATGGGGCACCAGATTTCGTGTGAAAGTCAGTCCCTACTCTCCACTCAACTGTGAAGAATGTCCTGTCCATTGTGTAGATCTGGGTAGGGGTTTGAAAATTATTGCCCGTATTGTCCTTGGCTGGTGCCATAGTTTGAGCAGGACCCCTGGGCCCAGATCTGCCTAGAAAATGTTTTCTATGGTCATTGTACAATTGACCCAAAGTGGGTTACCACAGTATACATTAGGTTTCTAGCATTCATATCAATTAGTTGTCTGTGACTCTCCCTGGGCTGGCACTTAGGTGTAAGTGTAGATGGGCACCCATAGGCTGGCATAAACATGTGGGTGGGGATGTGTACATCCTAAAGGCTCTAGACCCGTGGTTCTCAACCTGTGGGCCGCAACCCCCATAGGAGTTGCATATCAGATATCCTGCATAGCAGAAATTTACATTATAATTTATAACAGTAGCAAAATTACAGTTATTAAGTAGGAACAAAACGATTTTATGCTTGGGGGTGATTACAACATAAGGAACTGTATTAAAGGGTCACAGCATCTAGAAGGACAAGAAACACTGTTTTACATTCTCAAGTCTAGAATAAATTGCATTTCCTTCTTTAAAAGTTTTTTTTGTCCACTCTAGAAAATTGAAAATACGTTCATGATCCCTTCTATTATCTTCAAAGCCAATAGCAGTAGCCAAATTCCTTGCATGTCCTCCCTCAGAACTTGAACCATGGTGGCATCTTTTTCTCAAATTTTGTTTTCTACCTTTAAGAACTCCTGCTGCCATTGGACCCACAGCAGCAGTGCTTTTTCCTCAGCACCACTACCCTGTCCAGCTTACTTCCTTTTACATATAGTGTGACTATTCCTAGGCTTCAGGATTAAGGTATAACGGTCATGGTCCTAGCTACCAGGCCTTGCAGAGATACTGCATGGATACAATAAAATATTGAAAATTTAAAAAATGGTTTGTCAAGTGTTTGGCACATATCACAGGCTGAAGAAATTGTAGCAGTCCTTGGAGCTTCCTGTTTTAGTATCTGGTTCTCACAGTGAACTTGGGAAGTGGGCTAGGATAGTGTAACCACTCATTTTCCCAGGGAGTAAACTGAAGCCCAGAGAGATGCAGAATCTTGCTCAAGGTCACCAGCAAAGGGAGAAAAGCTACTTTCAGACCTGCCTCAATAAACTTTGCCTTAGGATTGTGAGACCGGATCAAAGGAATGCTCTGAATGACAAAGCAATTCCTGGCTTTTAAGAAGAGACCAGAAAGGCTCCAGCCATGCCTCTCTCTGCTGGGCTGTGCCAGAACTCTAATAGAAAACATTAGTCAAATTGGAAACAGGCTGTTCTCATTAACCACAGAGAAAACCCTATTTCACGCCCAGATGGAAAACATCCCATTATTCTCACCAGGTTGTGTGCCTCCTAGCTCCTCTTCTTCTCTGGGAAGGATAATTTCTTCTACCACCCTCACCTTGGGGGATGTCTATGCCCACTAGCAAGGGCACCTAGTCAGAGTTAGGAGCACTCTGAGGGTTCACAGAGGCCAGAGCCTCAACTTCTCAAGGCACCATCTGCACTGACGGCAAATACTCGAATGTGTGTTTGGAACAAGAGTGACAGCCTCACAGCTGGAATGCAGGCACTAGGATTTGCTGACAGTGCGATAAATGGAGACATCTTTTTTTTCTTTTTACAATAGACTGTAAAGGGAGATAGGAAGGAAACAACACAGGCTTTCAATTAGCATTCCCTTAGTGCCCCTAAAAAGAACAGAGCTGTGGAAATTCTGGGACAAATCCTTGTGTTTGGAAACATTCTAGGCCAGGGGCTGACAGATGTACACACAAGAATGCCCTCTGCTGTACCTGGAAAGAAGGAGTCCAGATGACATCAGTTCCCCCTGTGGAGCCTGGGGGTGGGGGTGGGGTGGATAGAAATGCAAGAAAGCATACTGGCTGACACCTAGAGGGAGTCAGTTCTAGGGGATCTACAAACTCTCTCTACAACAAATGTCGATCCTAGTAGGTATCTGCAACCCTGGGCAAATGGAAGGGCTGGGAAGGTGTTATAGGCAGGCTTTCCACAATCTACAGTACTCCAGATGACCAGGACCTCCTCTAGCTAATTCTTCTCTAGTCCTAAGCCTGATTGGAAAATACCAAAGGACAGATTAAGTACAAAGAATCTTGTGAAATTTGAAAAAAAATAATCACTGAGATGTTAACAGCATCATTATTGAGACAAGTCAAAGGTCAGAACAACTTAGTTTTAGTTAAATAAAGACTCAAACTATAGATAAATTTTGCAGACAGTGAAAATTATGCTCATGTGTCTAAGAAGAGATGGACAAGATGCTTATAAAGTGAACAAACTGTAAAACTCTAAATATTAAATGATGCAATACTACTTTGAGGTTAAAATAATCTACAAAATTTTTTGTTAAGGTCTATAAAGAGGAGCAGCAAAGTTGAAAGGAAATGTTATTAAAAACAGCAGTATTTTGGGGCCTGACAGGGGAATATATTATTTTTTTCTTTGCTAAAATGTATCTGTCTTTTCAATGAATGAATATGGCTTTCTTAATGGATTAAATAAATTAGTAACACTACTGCAATGTTTGCTGGGGTCTATATGTCAATCTTCTATATCCATCTAACAGAGTATGTACATGACATAACATAACGAATACCACACTTTCTTCATCAAGGAAATAAATCGGCCTGCCTTGGGGCATAGACTTATGACCATGGGGACTCAGAGTCTCATCACAGACATTTGTTCATCACTGCACAACAGAGAGTCTACGTATTATCTCAGTATTCTGTGGGGTTAGCTTTCTTTTATTGCTTCAATAACTACCACATTTGAGAGTCTCTTGTGTACCAGGCCTAATGAAAGATTATTTATAATGGATTCACCTGAGTCCTACAATAAAACATGGTGCAATGGAACATAGAGCTGGTGCTTGCAAAAAGTGGTAGAAATAAAGCTACTACGTAATTGCTAACCACACAGGGCTTGAATCCTTCCTTTAGTGGGTACTCCTTTGCTTCATACTTTCCTTCCTTTTCCTTGCCTCTGTCTGTCCATCTCTCCCTTCTCTCTCTCTTTTTCCTTCCTTTCCTCCCCCTCTATTTCTTCCTATCTTCTTTCTATTTTCTTTCCACTCCCTCCTCCGTCTACCTCTGCTTTTCTTTCTCCCTTCTTTCCCCCATGTTTCTCTCTCTGTCTTCTTTCTTCTCACCCCTTTCTGACCGCTTCTTTACTTCCAGTTTGTATTTCTATGAAAAGGAGAAACTTGGTGGAGAGAAATTATCTTTTAACCCATTTTTTCCCAACTTTTTGACTTGGGGTTAAGATGGGAGTAATGACAATAGCAACATTCCAAATCCTGAAATCAGAGGGGCTGTGTGTGCCTCCATGTCCGAAGGCCCCGCTTAATTCACTATATCCTTTTAATTTTAATCTACTGGGTTTAGACACATCTACTCCTCTTGGCTGCTAGTGAGTCCAAGGTCTTGCATGTGTGGCACTTGTTGAAGCATCTCTCTCCAGTGGGTCATTCATACCTGCTGTGCCTGTATGGGTTCCAATATTTTACTCTTCAAAGACAAAGGGTAGCACTAGAACTTTCTCCACAATGCAGCTGTGGAGTGACTCCCAATCAATTTGTAAACATGAGGATTACCTGGGCTGGCAAGGCCTTTCTCCCTCCTTACTGTGGAGAGCATTGTCCTGTAAATCACACCAGCCTGAGGGAAAAGCAGGTACCAGAAGAAGCATGTCGGCCTCAGAGTTGAAATCTCTCCAGGAATCAGCAGAGATGGCTCATTTCTTCTGATGATTAGGCCTTGACAACAGCTTTCCTGGAAGCTGACTGAGCAACATGAAGTCTCCTGGTAGCTCTGGCTCTTCCACAATTGCCAACACAAGGAGCCAATTAGGTTGCTTGTTCTCAAACTATGCCTGGGACTTTGCTCTGGGAACAAGGGTACAAATCACTTTGTAAAGAAGGTCAAGCTCTTGCCATGGTACTGGTGTACATAAGAAGGGAATAAAGATCGCTTCATATTTAATTTTGCTTCTCTCTATGGTCTTACCTTTCATTGTACAAATACAATACTGAATTCTTTCCAGGTTTTTGACACCTTTTTCTCTCAACCTACATGTGCGGACAACTTCAGTTTCAATTTTAATGATAAGAACAGCCATGCAATAACTTAGCAATGATACTTAACAATGCATACATACACATCTTAAAAAGCCCAGGGTCTACCCTCTTTTAACTGGACCTTTCCCTTGCCTCCCTCTCCTTGCCCCCATCTCCAACACAAAATTGTTCTTCAAATCATGAGTAGGACACAGATCCACAGATCTAGATGGTCAAGGCTTTGAGTGTGAAATATACCAGAAGGCCAATTCTGGTGACTACCCATTGTAGAAACCTATTCCCTAGTAATGTAGAGATGCTGATTCCAAAATGCCTAAGACCATGTAGAATGTCCACTATCCAGCTCTAAGAGTTGCTATCTTTATTGTGGGCATGTGTTATACACATCCAGAGTTTGTTTGCAACCTCTATGGCTACTTGCACCTTCCTGGAGGAAATGGTCACTCTTGCTTCTATTACCAGTAGCTGACAAGGCCTTGGGTACTGGGACATTGGAGGTGAACTAGAATGTGTCCATAGCCAACATGACAATCTGAGAGAATAACTCATTGTAACCTCGGTCAGTTTTTCTGCTCCATTGAAGGGGATTTGGGGCCAAGGGACCTTCATCTGGTACCACCTAATAGAACATGACCTTTCTATGTCAATGGCTTTAGTTGTGGTAAGAGCTGTGCATGTGATATGCATGCATATATTAATGGCATTTGATGCTATAGTGGGTTAAATAATTTTAGCAGCTTAAAACAACACAAATTCATTCTTAGTTCTGGAAGTCAAGAACCCAAGTGGGTCAGTAGTACTGTGTTCCTTTGAGAAGCCCTTAGGGAGAACCTGTTTCTTGACATTTCTAGCTTCTAAGAGTTACTTGGAATATTTGGCCAGTGGCCCACACCAATCTGACCCATTTCTTTCAGACTCTGATTCTGCCATTATTCTGACTGTCCTTTTCTCTGTTACTTATAAGGGCCATGGTAATTTATAATACACTCCCCATCTCAAGACCTTTCATTCAACGACACGTGTATCATTCCTGTGGGCATGCAAGGTGAGGTATTTTCAGGATCTAGGAGTCATCACATGCTTATCCTTGGAAGAGGACATCATACATCCCAAAAAGACACTCTCTCTCACCCACTAACCAAAGGCTCTTCACTGTCAGTGTCCTATATTCAGCTTTCAGGTTAGACTTTATTCTGAGGTGCACCTTTGAAAGGAAAAGTAGAACTCTAGTTCAAAATGATAGTTGTCTAGGTAACATATAACTCAGAGATTATGTGTCTTTGATTCAGAGGCTAAAGAGGGTCTCTCTGCGCAGTCTAGTCTGTCTAGGCAGAACACCCCCTCCTCCTGCACCCCTCTGTAGAAGGAATGCAATTCAGTGTAGTCAAGGTGGGCCATTCTCTCTCACATTTTAAGGTAGATTCTTAATACTAGAGAGTTTGAAAGGGCACCAGGCATCCAAATGTTGCTCTACCTCAACAGCTTCCCGGAAGGAGGGGCAAGACCACGGTAATGTGTTTGCTAGGCACCTGTTAGCTACTGGAATCTCAGTTACCCATGTATAACTTTAACTCTCATTAAACCTATGAAGTTTGTATTGTTATCTTCACTTGACAGTGGCAGGACTGGAATCTCCCAGAGAATCCTTTTTTTACATGGCTGGTGAAAGTGGACAGAGATGGTATTAGGTCCATGTAACATAACTGTGTATTTCCTCTAGGCAGCACATGATCGTAGCTTTTTTTTTTTTTTTTTTTCCTTCGTCTCAGAGCAGCTCTGATCTCTTCTCATAAGATGTGGTCTTTTAATGTTCCCTCATGGCGGAGGACAAGTTCACATGACTCACGTGGCTCAGCTCACCGAGAACTTAGAGACACAGACCTCTTGAAACCCAGCATCTTTTGCAAGAACAAGAGGCCTCAGGTTTCCCCTGGTAATCTAAGAGATGAGCAACTAACCGGCTGGAACGAGATTCTTCAGAAACTTTCCATAATTTGGCCGAGGTACTCCAGTGATGCAGCTTCTGTGACTAGTCACCCTTGCTGCTGTGGGATTTTTTTCATTATGCAGCTGCCCCAAAGTCACCCATGTGCCTGTGAGTAATGCCAATAAACTCCTTGTCTCCCAAAGCTAGGCTCAGATGGAATGCTCTCTTTGGCTTATCTCTTTCTGTACAGCCTTGGTGGCTAGTTTTTTGTTTGTTTGTTTGTTCATTTGGTTTTTAATTTAATCTCCCTAGTAAGATCCTGCAACATGTAGTAAACAATGTGGTCAGGTTTTAACTGGAGTCCATTTAGCAAGTAGACATGAAACTGGACTCAGAATGAAATCTCTGGGTAGGAAATCTGTAATCTAAGTCAAAGTAAGGATGACTTTGATGGATAACAATGTCCAATTGGCACAGTATCTGCTGAAGCATCAGTTATATTCCATTTGATTATTGTTTTCCTTTTAGCCCCAAATTTCTGGATAATTGTGCCAATTTTCCAATTTGCTCATTGTGTTTAAACATAGTTATAGCTTTCTCTTTTCCTCAAAGGCAAATTGGACAACAAACAGTAAAGCAGGCATCAGACCAGTCATTATTTAAAGAAATAGAGGGAGTGCTGGTAAATTGTCATTTAAGCTGAACCTGAGACCTCAATCCCCATTCTCAGAGGGAAGCAGCTTAATTGAGAAGCATTCTTTGCAAATAGACAAAGAGAGAGTAATACGTAGGAGTCTGATTAGAAATAATGACAGAGAGTTGAGTTCCTTAACCGTGTGTTCTAAATGTGCATTCTTTTGAGAAAATTAAGATAACAAATGGTATAATAATTTACCTTTAGTGCTAGAAGTTAGGGGCTTGTGGATGGATTTCAAAAGCAGCTCTCACATAATAAAATTGTCATTTTAAGCTCTTCCTTCCAGGAAACCGCTTAGAAAACAAATTTCGGTTACTTAAAAGTAAGCCAAGACGGTCTGTGTATCCTCTCATTGTCCTGCCTGGGACAGCCATAGAATGCATTGTTGTCTAGGGCTTTCTTTGTCTTAGAATTCACTGTTGAGTGGGACCCAGAGCCTGAGGACATATACTTCTATGTAGATCCTGAGTGTTCAAAAACGTAAATGACTCCTTCATGGTGCAGAAAATGACTTTAAAGGTAAAGGCTTAAGCAACCTGTAGTAGTAAATATTGTGTTTAACTTAACACTCCTTCTGTAAGCTCCTTTCTAACCTATGTTCTGCTTTCTTATCACGGCTATTCTATTACCTTCCCCTCCAAATATACATGTTTCCCTCTTTGAAAGAGGAAATATATATATTCCACATGCAGGAGAACACATGCAGTGTTTTCTGAGTATCTGAGCATGTGTGTAGGTTATCCTTAGACATACTTGCTTATAACTTTTAGATTATGAAGATTTATATCGTGAAACCAGAGTAAAGAATCACTCTCGCTTGCTTGATGTCAGCTGTCTTTGTTGGAAGAACCTAAAGTTAGCACACATTCTTGCAGTAATTAGCCTGCTTATCCTCTACCAACTGATCTTATAAGCCAATCAACACATGTAAGTTACTTGAAAGCCATCTATGCAGCTAGAGGAGTGGCTGCCTGCTACCTGTGAATTTGTTAATGGCTGAGTCACAGATTTCATAAGTGATTCTCCATCAGAATCTTTCCCTGAGCTTAGACTTCCCTGTTGGAATATTCAAACTGATATGAATCACATTGGGAAGCAGGTAGAGAGCATACAGGGTGCCCTTACACTGTCAGAGCATCCTTTTCCAAGTGCATCAGGACTTTACCTAATTATCTAAGAGCCTTTGCTTCATTGTGAAGTGATACATAAGGCATCACACTCCCTATGACATTTCCTGTCAAGTTGTTGACCTTCTCAGGCAGTGCTATTAAATGGTTTCTGTCCAGTGAAAGAGTATCTGCAAAGGTCATGGTCTATCAAGCAATAGAACACAAGCTAATTTTGTTGCTACTTCAGAATATTTATTGCACATGGTGGCCCTTCCTAGAGAACACACGCCCAGCATGTGGGAAAACAGCAACAAAAAACCTCTGTTAAATGTGCTCAAACAGGGACAGAGCAAACTAAACCAGGGGTTGATAAGGTGACTCAGTGAATTAAGGTGTTTGCTGAATAACCTGGTAACCCTAGTTTTATCTATCCCAGGAACCTACAGGAAAGACAGAGAATACTCAGAGTTGGTCTCTAGCCTTTGCAGGTGTGCCATGACTACCAAGCATACACAAAATAAATGAATATTCTTAAAAGTTTAAAGGGAAACTATGTCAGAGTTAATTAAGTATTTTCTAGGCTTCATCATCGTGAGTTATGTTTCACTGTTTACTGCATCAGTTAGTTTTAGCTGAGCATGTACAGTGATGGCTTCTGACTTTTACAGTGGATCCTGCTTTGGCAATCTGTTTTGTCGTATGGCTTATTGACAGGAGAATCATCTGCTATTTCTCAACAATAGTCACCAAGAAAAACAGCTATGAATCAGACCCTCATTGTTCTGCAAATAACCACTGGAATGCTCTCTTTTAGTCATAAATGCAAATAGTTAGGTGTTCTTTGATGTAGGAGAAAGAATAATACAGAGCTGATGACTGGAGAGGCAGCCTGGTTATCAGTGGAATTAGTGCAAGAAAATTGAGGGCCCCAGGGGAACACAGAAAAGAGTAGTATGTCTCTTGTAATAAAGGGAGGTTTGAGGAAAGGTGTAGGCTAGTTCTCAGATAAAGGCTCATCAACATCAGGAGGATGACTGTGGGTGTTTTGTGCACTCATCTTCCTGTAAAACTGTTCTTTAATGCTGCTCTTTTGTGTTGATTCTGAACTTGGCCATGTTCATTGTTTTGGCCAAATGAATAGCAATACTTGTGACTTGGGTGCAACCTACAAAGTAGCTACATATTGGCTCTTGCTTGAAAAACATTTTTAAATTATGTGTATATATAATTTGTTTCTATTTGCACATTTGTACATGTGAGTATAGTGCCCTCAGAGGCCAGAAGACACATTCAGTCTCTTGGCGGCAGAGGGATAGTTGATTAGGAGCTACCTGAAGTATGTTCTTGGAACCAAACTTGTGTGCCCTGTTAGAGCATCGTATGCTTCTAATCACTGAGCCACCTCTCTAGCCCCAGGTCCTGCTTTTCTTTATTGCTTTTGTAACCCTACTGATAAGTCAACAAACTCAGGAAAACATGCTGAATGATGAGGGGGCAGATGACACATTTGTCCCTCTTACCCTCCCCCCCCCTTACATCCCAGTAATTAAAGTTGGTTTGCTTATTTCCAGGGACAGTTCTTGAGCTAATCTGCCATAGACAGATGTGTGTGAAAACCTAACCCGGGCTGATTGTGACTTCCCCACTCAGGGTAATCATGGTGTGAAGCTCCAAGTTTGAGATTGGACTATACAGAAAAGGCTACTTGATACAAAGCCTACTTTGTGACACATGCATTCAACTGAAACTGGAAGGGCTGAAGATTAGAGTCACCCTGTTCCAGTGCTATGCCTTCGTAAATATCAATGGTAAGAAATTTAACCATGCATCCTGGGACACTAAAATAGCCTGTGGTTGCTGTGTCTGCCCAGAAACTACAACCTAACAATAGTGAGCAAAGTTTGCCTATTCTATGGTTCTATAGTTTAGTTCATTTTCTCTGCTTTGAACACCATGAAATAGCAGCGGGTTGATTAGATCCAAGTTCCTCTTCCATTTGACAGTTAACGGCAACTCTCAAAATCTTTTGGGGCCAAGTAAACACATGGCAAGCTGGAACATTCCACACTGGCTGTGGTAGGTTCATATTGCATATGCAAGTATCTAATAAATAACTGAAAACAGATCAGTTCCCCTGTACTTGGAATGTGTCATATAGTCCCACACTGCTATTATATGGATATTTTGCCAATAGAATCTTGGGTGGGATGAAAGGGAAACGAAACAAAGGGAACCAGAGGCTTTCAGCCATAAATGTAAATCAGTGGGGAAGGAAGAATGAGACTTCCAATGTTGGCAATTAACATGCACTGTCGGTCTGGGGAAGGCTGCAGGCAACTTTACAAACAGCTGGAAGCCCCAGGAGCCAGAGGTTCGCATGCTGGAAAAAGATGGCAGGCACAGTGCAAAGGATAGAAGGATTTTGCTTTCAATCAGGTATCTGTTATTGCCTGGCCATGTGCTGATGGGAGAGATAATTAATTGATCTGTGCCTGCAGTTTCTCATTTAGAGAATGGATTATAAATATCTCAGCAGTGACAGGTTTATATGTTTAGAGAGAAATGTGCTGAAAAGCATCACCTGCAGAGTATGGGACAGAACAGCTGTTTGGTGGCGTTTGTTTGGACCTGCTGCCAATGGGAGGTAGCAGCACTAAGCATCTCTACAACAAAGGTGGGAGAGGATGGTTGGCCCTGCAGGATAGGGGAAGGATGGGCCACATGAAGGACTGAGATGAATTGGAGTTGGTGGACAGAGCCAGGGACTTGTCACTGAGGTCATTACAACAGTGAAAATTGTATTCTCTGGCTGAGGAGTTATTGGCAGTCAGTAAATGCTGGAGGAATGAAAGCCACTTTCTTTTATGAAGGTGGCCTCTGCTAGGTTGCATATGATGCAGTGGATGACATTTACCTATGTGTAATTGGTACCATTAATTATGCTAAGTGCATTAAAAATACATATATAAATAAACAAAACATTTACCAAAGAAGACATGACATTAGGAGAGAGATGTATTGTAGATTTCTGGAGGCAGTTGGAGGGGAAAGTTGGGGCAGATATGATCAAGATGGATTATGTGTATATAATACATACTCAAGGAATAAATTTAAAGCATTATTATAAGTGTATTAAAGAGGTTTAAAATACAAATGTCAGATTGATAAACCATCCTGTCTCCATCTTAGGCCCAAAATCCATCTTATAATAAAAACTACCTGTTTTATGATTAAATCTCTGTTTCTTAAGAATTGAGCTATACTCCACCTGAAACTTTAACGACAAATGGTCTTGCACTTCCTGTTCCAAGCACCCATGCCTTTCTTTTAAAAAATGCTATGACCACGTTATTATGATCACGTTGTTCAGACCACCTTGAAGCCATGTCTTTGTCTCAGGAGGTTGCTATGACCAACTTGTTAAGCTTGCTCTGCTTCTGTAATCCCACCTGCCTACCAAATCCCCCATTTGGAATCTCCCCACTCCTGAACTATAAAAAGCCCTTATCTTCCCAATATCCAATGAACCCCACTTTACGGAAAGACAGCCTATATACATGAATAAAAAGAAATCTTGCTTTAATTAATTTGGTCATGATTCAGCTTGGTGATCTTTCTCCCTACATCTAAGAAATTCACAAGACAACACAAGTAAACACAAGCCTATAGCTGGGGCTTGAAGATCAGTCAGCAGGTGTAAGAGAAACCCTGTAGAGGTTCCCCTAATCCTTGTGTGCTAGTTCCTCAAAATTCTAGCAGGGACATATCACTAAAAGGGTGCAGCAGGTTCAATGAAGGATTGCCTGGCTACATTTCCATTGCAGAAAGCTGTAATGCCCCCTCCATCACAGGACTCTGCACTCACATGTACACATTTGCATGGGGGAGGGAGAGGGGGCGGAGAAGAGGGAAAGAGAGGGGGGAGGGAAGGAGGGAAGAAGGGGACAGAGAGAAGTGAGAGAGGAGGGAAAGAAAGAACAAAAGACTAAGATTTCATGAGTAGCAAAACGGTATTTACAATGTCTTCATTTCCAATCAGTAGCAACCAACCCAACTCAATAAGCTCAGCTACTAGGTTTTGCTATTTGTGAGTGAACTTCCGTTTTATCCATTTCTTGACTGTTTTCCCATTAGCAACACTGTTTATGACAATATCTACTAATCATTTGCAAGGTGGTAGATGTGCTTACCTATATCTGCATGCAGGTGTCCACATACCTGTGCATGTCCTAACTCCAGGGGGTGACTGTCTTTGGAGAGAATGGAATAATTAATTCTCAGACATGTGACAGCTATTAGGCACTTTTTTCCCCCTTCCTTCTACATTTTCAGTGCCAAGTTTTCTTAGACATCTTTTACTGTATTAGTTATAACTGAAGACAGAGATGGGCTTCTGGGTGCAAAGAGAATGTCCGTAGAGGCAGAAGAGGCATGGCAGCTGGAGCAGAAAGCTGAGGAGATCACATGACAACCGTACAAAGAAAGCAGAGAGAGAGAGAGAGAGAGAGAGGGAGGGAGAGAGGGAGAGAGAGAGAGAGAGAGAGAGAGAGAGAGAGAGAGAGAGAGAGAGAGAGAGAGAGAGAGAGAAAGAAAACTGGGCAGGAAGAGCCTGTCCTCTTGCAAGGTCCCACAGCATTTCCAAGCAGCACTCCCAATTACAGCCTGTGGAGTTATCTCTTATGCAAACCAGTACACCTCCTCTTTCCTTCTTTGCAGTTGATCAAGTCTTCAGAGATCATTAGAAAATAAGCCAAGGCCAAAGCTTACAGGCACCACACCCAGTTTTACCATGGAAGGCTGGCATCAGAAAAGTAAGGAGCCTTGCCTCAAACCACAAAGGCTGCGATGCTACATGTACGTACGCAGGGGTCTAAATGAAGTTCCTGATAATGGCACAATGCCTTTTACTTCTTTCCAGCAAGGGCACCAAAGAGCTGGCTCATTGGATGTTATCAACAAATGCCAGGCAGTAGGCTGTCCAATATGTTGGCACGATGCATCATGGTATTTTAGAGGTCAACATACACATACATGTGCATATGTGAATATGATGTATATGTATATATACATATGTATTTCATGCATATATACATACGTATGAGAATGTTTTGAACCAATTTTAGATATAATTATTTTAGTAAGGCTTTGCTCCTTGTGATTTTAAATCCTTATTTATTTTAAAGGAGGAAAACTAACCAGCAATTTTTATGGGTATGTCCAAGAGTAAGTGCTGTGCCTTAGAAATGGGTTTTGTGTGCTCTGGTACTTCACTTGACCTCAAGGAATTTAGCACTTCAGCGTTGGGCTCTCATAAAATTGTTAAACTTGGGCTTGCAGTGTGAAACTACTAAGGGTAATGAGGTGATGAGGAGCCTTCTCTGGTCATTTAGTGTATGTGTCACGTATCTATCCTCTACTGACATCTCCCTTATATCTCTCCCTCTCCCTTTTCTCTCTCATGTGTTGTGACTACCTTCTGAATCTCTAGGACCATAGAATGTGTGTGGTAGGTTGGGGACTCTCTGGAACATACAAGGACGTTCCTCCCTTCCACACTCAGAAACGTTCTTAATAAATTTTATGGGCATATTTCAATTAGTAACTCATTGCTAATTTTCTCATTAATAAATAAAATTCTGGCATACACTCACTTTTCATTTGTATGAGGACAAATTTCACACCTTTGAAAATGTTCCGTCTCTTTACAGTTGGGTGTGTCTTCTATTGAGGTGGCTAGATGTAGGCTGGATTTACCTGTCAGATGTAGTTAGTTAACTCTTAGTAGAGGTGGAAACACTCATTCTGGTGTGTGTGCTACTGAACACAGGTGATCTCTGACAGGCTGTGCTGTTGTTTTAATTTTCCTTTCCTTGATTTTGTGCTTTGTATTTTCGTTGATCCATGGATAACTAGTATGTTACTTGTTGGAATCAGGCCTGAGAGCTGCTTTTTATATCTGGATCTTTAAGTCTTTGTGTTTCTGTGTCTCTTTCCAATGTAAAACGGAAGCTCAGACTCTGTGTGTGTGTCTATAACACTGAAAGGCTCTTACTTATATGCAAGAAGGTGATGCTTCCCTAAGCCTGAATGATATTCATAAATTCAATTCCAAATTTCTTATACAGAAGATTCTGTTGGTTTGTTAGGATGAAGTTACATTTATGTGAACTTAGTATTCTTTTTAATATTTTATTCTTTAAGCATTTCATAGATGTATTTTTTTTTATCATACTCATCGAATTCCTCCAGAGAGACTCCTTTTCCTACCCACTAACCTTTATGCTCTCTTTTTAAAAATTCCTTTCTAATTTTCATACCTATCAAGCCCAAAACGTGCTATGTTGGAGGAAGATCCAACTGTGTTTTTGAATGTGGATTTCAGTGTCCTGAGATGTGGTTACTGCTGCCATGGACATTGTCATGAATGTTTAACTGTCTTCTGTAAGCATGTGATGATAAGTAATGTTCCCCAATTATCTCTGATTGGCTAAATAAAGATGCTGAAGCCTATGACTGGGTAGAAGAGAGGTAGGTGGAGTTTCAGGTGGCTGGTCTTGGGGTTGAGAGAGAAAGGGAAAGAAGAAGATAGAGAAGCAGAACAGGTAGCCGGAGAGAAAGCCGGGGAGAGGGGACTCACAATAAGGCAAGATGGTGATGAGCACGTGGTTGTAAGGACAGACTGATGAAGCAGAAGCAGCCTGGGAGTCATAAGATTGACCTTTATGTGGCTTTTAAAGGTACTAGGATTAGAATAGCTCAGAATCTGCGCAGCATAGTGCTTACAGCTTACTAATAAATCATGATCTCTCGGTGTCTGTCATTGGGGAACCAGCAGGTTGAAGAAAACTGCTATTATAATAATTTCTTGCAATATTTAATGTAGAAAGAATAAATTTTTTTCTACAGTGCTACCCATATATTCTAGGTCATATGCCTAGATATGATTGAGATGTGTCCTAAGCAAACTATTGGATTGAAGGATGCTGTGTCCTGTAAGACAGATCCCTGGGTGGATATAATTTTTAAACATTTGCACCAGCACATCCCCATTCTTCTTCAAGACACAGTTAAATGCCTATCTTTTTTATTATTTAATTAATTTATTCAGATTACAACTCAATTGTTATCCCATCACTTGTATCCTCCCGTTCCTCCCTCCCTCCTGCTTTCACCCTATTCTGCTCCGCTAGGTCTATGACTGAGGGGGGACCTCCTCCCCCACTATATGGTCATAGGCTATCAAGTCTCATCTTGGTAGCCTAAATGCCTATCTTTTATTAAGAACTCATTCCTTGTTCTGGGGTCCAATGAAATTGCATTTTTGACACATTGCATTATACTGGTGGAGTCCTTTCTCATGCCATTAGAATCACAGATAACAGATGGTCTTAGAGAGTGCTATTGTGACTAAGGATCACCTTGTTTAAGATAGCTCCATAACAACTTCAGATGCACGCACCACTATACTCACTGTTCAGGAAGAAGGATCAGTAGAAGTGGAAGTTCAGACAGCTTTTAAGTGGGAAAGATCATATTTGTAACTCAGAATGCAAGGCTGCCTCAGGGCTGTTTTTTTGTTTTTGTTTTTTTTTTTTGTTTTTTTTTTTTCTCCACCTGTCCTCTCCTGTGTCTGGATCATCCTAGGAGTCACTACATTTATACTGAAGCAGAAAAGGGAAGGATGGATGGAGGGATGTGAGGAAGCTCATTTTACCTATGCATGTCTCCCCATGAATACAATCCATCTGACCCCATGATGCCTATGCCCTCCTGGTTGGCTGATGGTACAAACTAAACACACTAGGGATCTATAGAGTACTCCAGTAGCCCTGGATAAACACACACACACACACACACACACACACACACACACACACACACACACATACACACCTTTCTTTGTTTCTTTCTTTTTTGTTTTGATTTGTTTTTTGAGACAGGGTTTCTCTGTGTAGCCTTGGCTGTCCTGGACTCACTTTGTAGACCAGGCTGGCCTCGAACTCACAGAGATCCACCTGCATCTGCCTCCTGAGTGCTGGGATTAAATGTGTGAGCCACCACTCCTGGCCCCTACCTACCTTTCTTTTTTTAATGTTTTATTAATTTATTCAGATTACATCTAAATTTTTATCCCCTGCTTGTCTCTTCCTGTTCCTCTCTCCCTCCCTTTTTCACCCTATTCCCATCCCCTAGGTCCATGACAGATGGGGACCTCCCTGCCCCATATGGTCACAGCCTTTCAAGTCTCATCTTGGTAGCCTTCCTATTCTTCCTCTGAGTGCTACCAGGCCTCTCCGCCAAAGGGGAAGTGGTCAAATATAGGGACCAGAGTTCACGTCAGAGTCAGTCCCCACTCTCCACATGACTGTGGAAAATGCCCTGTCCATTGACTAGATCTGAGTAGGGGTTCAATGTTTACTGCATGTATTGCCTTTGGTTGGTGCAGTAGATTGAGCAGAACCCCCTGGGTCCAGATCTGACCATCATGATGTTCTTCTTTTAGGTTTTTAGGACCCTCTGGATCCTTTTATTTCCCTATTCTCCCATACTTCTCTCACCTCGAGTCCCAATAGGAGGTCCCCGTATCTATCCCAATCTCCTGGTAAGTGAAGAGTTTTAGGGGGCATCCCTATTGGGCTAGTGTCCAATTATACGTGAGTATATACCATGTGAGTCTTTCTGCTTCTGGGTTAACTCACTCAATATGATCATTTCTAGTTCCATCCATTTGTCCACACATTTCAGGATTTTCTTGTTTTTAATAGCTGAGTAGTATTTCATAGTGTAAATGTATCACAGTTTCTTTATCAGTTCTTTGACACTTAGGCTGTTTCCATGTTCTGGCTATTATGAACAAGGCTGCTATGAACATGGTTGAGCATATGTCCTTGTTGTGTGGTGGAGCATCTTCTGGGTATATTCCAAGGAGTGGTATTCCTGGGACTTGAGGTAGCCCTATTCCCAGTATTCTGAGAAAGTGCCAGATTGATTTCCAAAGCAGTTGTATAAGTTTGCACTCCCACGAGCAATGAAGGAGTGTTTCCCTTTCTCTACATCCTCGCCAGCATGTGCTGTCACTTGGGTTTTTCATCTTGGCCATTCGGATGGGTATAAGATGGAATCTCAGAGTCATTTTGATTTGCATTTCTCTGATGGCTAAGGACATTGAGCATTTCTTTAAGTGTTTCTCAGCCATTTGATATTCCTCTGTTGAGAATTCTGTTTAGTTCTGAGTCCCATTTCTCAATTGGGTTATTTGGTTTGGTGGTGTTTAATTTCTTGAGCTCTTTATATATATATTTTGTATATTAGACCTTTGTCAGATGTAGGGTTGGTGAAGACCTTTTCCAGATTGTAGGCTGTCGCTTTGTTCTCTTGACAGTGTCTTCTGCAGAAGTCTTCTCCATGCTATTGATTCCTTCTGGAACACTCTCTACCCCTTGGATTTCAGCCCAAACCTTGCCTCTTCATTCTCAGTCCCCTTGGAATATTTTCTGTCTCATTACTCTGGGGCTATTCTACTGAGAACCTTGTGAGATTTATATATGTATACTTATATACATATACATATTTATATATATTTCACAGGAGTGGCAACTTAGCATAAAACAGTGGCAAACATTTGACTCTTCAGTGTTTTTCTCTTGATTTCTACAACCTGTGTTCAGAAAGACATGCTCCTCTTGCTGTGGTTTAATAACTTCATGTGTAAGATGAAGCTGACTATACCAATCATACATTACTATGTTGGGGATTTGTAATGTTTCATGTTTCAAGTGTTTGCCCAGAGTTGACCCTTAAGATTTGGTTCTGCTTTCTCTGTTTTCTTGTGTCTGTAAACCCTTTCCTGCTATATATTTTTACCCAGAGAACAGTATAATGATCCATCCAGAATCGTCTTGAATTTTGACCTTAAAAGTTGCAGATATGCCTCGGTGGACAGTGTGAATTCTATAACAATCTTGTGCTTGCACATAACAGGTGCTTAATCAATAACAGAAGATTTGAATGAAATATTTCCCTTTACCCTTAGCAAAATAACAGTCTTCTCATTTTCATGAAGAAGCAAGAGAAAAATTTGTCACATAATTTCAAATCTGTTCCACATACTCCATGGGAAGTGAAACGATGTGTCAATTAAATGTCTGATTATGCAACAGATATGTAATTTTCATATTCATAAAGCAATCATCCATTATTAAGATTTCTTCTTCTAAATGAAAAGGATCCTTTATGTAGGATGTTAGTAAATTACTTTTATGCGAGGAGAGATGGAATGCATTTCTTTTAAACATCAAAATCTTAATTGGAGCCTTCACAGAGGCTTCCAAATATTCATTTGTGTGGAAATGGTATTTTGGGGGATGGCTTGGTTGCGGTAAAATGAAGTGTCCTTGCATGAGACTAGCTTGGCTTATGAAAATAACAAGCCACACATTTATGGAGTAGATGGTTTAATGCATTTATATCCTTTTGTCCTTTTGTTGCTTAAAAGAACCCCTCAAACGCAGGCAAAGCTGAAGCCATTGTTCCTACTTACACATAAAGTGAAGTGAGAAGCTGGGCATCCTGGGAGTCAGAACATCCACTGGTGATATGAACATCCAGCATAAGTGAGATCCTGGGACAGAGATGGAGAGAGGCATCTTTATGAGGCTTTGTTTTCTGATGTGCAGGGGTTTGAGATGTTCGGAGCTTCATTTGGCTCCTTGGGACAAATGAAATGTCAGCATAGGACCAAGGAAGCCTGAGGGATAAAATCAGCTAGGGGCTTTGTTCAAATCAGAACCAGCCCCTACTTTCATGACCATCCTACAGCAATCCTTTCACTGGCTTTTCGGTCCTTTGGATCCCAGCCGGGGTCTGATTCAGAAGTAATATTGCACCTTGTCCTGCCTGACTATGTCTCACTGGTCATTCACTTTGCTCCTGCTGACCAGGCACAAGAAACTGCTTCTTGTGTGATACATCAGATCCCAGTGAGATGCAAAGTCAAGTGTGGCACAAGGAGCTTCCATGGTCCTAGCATCACCTTGTCTGCATCTGTGGGTTCCCGTCCCGCTCCCTGTGCTCCAGGTGTGTCCTGATGGTGTCAAAAATAAAGCCAAGGCAGGGAGAGCTCTCTTTTCCAATGGAAGAATGAATGGAAGGATGAAGGACTACTAAAATACATACATTTATAGAGTACAAACCTTGGGACACTTGAATCAAGGTAATTATAAATAATTCACACTAAGTTCTGCTTTGATGATAAAGAGAATGCATTCTTCTGTGATGTCTCAATCATGTGAAGAATAGATCATATAGAGAGCACTTTGGACTCCCCACTTATCTTGGTTTTATAAATTTTCAAGCTGTCTTGTTTTCTTTGCTCTGTTTGCACAAAAATGGGATCACGCCACAAAAAAATCAAGTATTTTTTCACTTAATAAAACACTTTATTTTTACACACAATTAAAGAATACTTAGGCTGGTTGACTAACAGCATATCATTTCTTTACATTCAAGTTGGCGCCTCCATTGAACATGGAAACCCACATCCCTAACTTTGTTCTGTAAACAATGCAATAACAACTTCTTTGAGGTACAACTTCTAGCAGTGTAAGAGGGCATCTATGATTTGGTGCTTTACTTAGATAATTTGTAAGCAGAAGCTACCACGAAGAACTAAGGTCCTGGGATATATGCCAAATTATTAGGAGCAGGACCATCTTAAGAAGGAGATGTAACAGGGTTATAAAAATAAATAACTCAAAGTTATCTAGAGGTCCATTTTGGCAGGTGAAGGTATATACCCTGTTCTTTATTACTCATGGAATATAGGTGTGATGTGAACTTTAGTTCTGATAAATACGAAAGTAATGGGAAGTGAAAACATGAAGGTATGACCAGACATGGCGATGTGTGGTGGTGTGTCACCCAGATGTCTGGAACATGGACTGCAGTCATGATAAAGCCTGTTAGTCTGCCTTGGTATCATGTTAAGCGATTTGATTTTCATCATGTCTCAGAGCAAACATCTTCCTATTGGTAATTACCATTCATAAAGTTAACCATGATTTACAGAGTACCTCTGAAGCTTCCAGGGTACCCCCAATTATGACCATTAGAAGATTTTATTAAGCATTAGGAAGCAGATATTTCGACCAAGTTTCCTCTTCAGAAAGATTTTGGTAGAGCCAAGCTGAATGTGATACTAAGTGGAGAACCTCCATAAACAAGTCTGTTTGTTCTAATGCCCACTGCTGTGGTTTGTTAAGATATGCTCATACACAATGATCACCTCATGGATCTTGAGACCCCATGTTTTAGAACATCAACAGTGCATTGGACCACAGAGTCAAGCCATTGCCTTGAAACAGGAATGAACAAATGCTTCGTCTTGATGCTGCTTCCTCTTGCATTCACTGGGTTGAACCATATCCTGCCACCCACACTCTAAAGACCCTATCACCATCTCTCCATCCATCACTCCTGACACTCTCTGAAACAGTGCAGATTTGAGTTGCCTTCTGAACTGTTAGCTCTGACATAGAAGAACAGGCTGTGGTGCAGACACACCAGATGCAGAGGTCATGGACAGCGTCACAAATTAGAACCAAGAAGGGCTTAATAACTATTTTAATGCCATCCTGATTGACTAACACAACCATGTCTCAAGGTCACACAGGATGGCAGAATGACACTCTTCTTTACCTCAGCATGGAGTGGGAGGCCAAGCATTTGGTTCTAGCCATTTACCCTACAGATTAGAAGGATGCTAGACAGAAAGGAAGTATGGTTGGACTTTGGATAAAGAAGGGAAATATTCTCAGTAAGCAATAGAGGAAATGAGGTATGCTCAGAGATAGCTACTGTGGGGGCTAGTTATGGTCAAACAGCCTCTGGGCATGCCTGGGAAAGATTTTCTAGACTGGGTCACCTGAAGTAGGAAGACTCATCTTAAGTGTGGGGTCCACGATGAAATAAAATGAAGGAAGTGAGCTGGGGGAGCAGTCATGGTTCTCTACTTCCCAAATGAAAGCACAGTGTGACTAGCTTCCTTAACTGTCACCATGCTTTTCCTGCCATAAGAGACTGGATCTCAACCTCTGGGAAAAAAAAGAAACCTTGACTTTAGATGATTTTGTAAGCAAGAAGATAGTTACTAAGAAAGATATTTCAGCCTCCCCTTTCCCTCCCTCCTTTCCTTCTACCCACACCCCTCCCTTCTTTCCTTTCTTCCTATTTTTATTTTATTTATTTATTTTTAGACATGATTTGGATAGGGAACAGATCATGTCTAGGGTAGTACAAAATATACAGAGAGCTATTTCTTTCTTCCTTTTTGTACTCTCCAATTACAGAAGATATACGTAGCTAGACAAATCTCTTGATCTCTGGGCTTATGCTGTGTTGCCAGCAAAGTGGAAATAATAGCGTCCAAGCCACATGGTTGGCAAAGGGGACGCAGGACAGACATTAAATGTGAAAAGCCCACTCACTTCTCTTGCCTATCTTGGGAATGGATAAGCGGGCAGTGGATGAATAAAGAATGAAGAACAGAAATGCTGCTTTTGGGGGGAGTCAGGGACAAGGAGTGAAGAAAGAAAGAGCCTCAAATGGTTGGCACAGAAGCACGCGAGAAGGTGATTTCACAGACCACAGGCTGTGAAGGTTGCGTGTGGCTGTTAAAACTCACCGGAGACATCTGGTGCGGAGGGGCCCACCTGAAGATGCCTGATGAGAGGGTACAGGGTTGAGACGCAACTTTCTTACCCTCAGCATTGTAGTGGGAGGGGCTCCAGGCTAGGCAGAGCAGGATCACTCTGTAGTTGAATCAGTAAACAGATAGAAGCACCCACCAGAATGCCTCCTCCTTTCAATAAGCCTTCCTGGGCACGGGGAACTTCCCTTTTCAGAGAACTTTTCAGGGCACTGCCATATTCTCACTGGGAATGTTTTCCTCACCTCCTCTTATTTGCTCAGCAGTCACCCACTCATCTAACATTTCTTCAGGTTCTATGCAAACATTGCTTCCTCTTTGAAGCCTCGTGGGCAAAGCTAGGCAATGAATGACTCCCTGGGATCTACAGCTCTGTGTATATGCTCATTATAACTGCACTGAAGTGTGACCCTAACCATCCATTCCTTACGGGTCCCATTACCACAGGGGCCCAGTAGCTGCCAATTTTACCCCCACAGAAACCTCCCTCATGCTTTTGACCACTGTGAAAGGTGGTTAGCTTCTGTAAGACCGACCGTGCTCTGTTGTCTGTACTTCCTCTATTTGAAATGTCACTAAGTCTCTCTGGAAAAAAAAAAAAAACACTTGTACTTTAGGCTTAAGTTAAAACATCGCCTACGTTAGGGAAATGCTCCATTGACCACATGAGGCAGAAGATCAACCCAGGATCCCACAGCAGCTAGTTTTGTATGCCATTGCTCTTATGAACTCTTAAGTCACATCTTAGCCTTTAAGGTGAGTGCTTATCTGAGGACCTGGGTTTCCTCGGAAGGAAGAGACTTCAATTCAGAGCTGCTTCAGGGTGGCAGACACGTGGTTGACATCTGCCTACCCTCGTTGGTGCTTTCTCTCCTGTGACATCTCCATGGAATGAATACATCTTTTTATCTAACCCCCACATGCTGGTGCTCCATGAATCCTAGGTCCTGGTCCTCACCATGCCTCAGCTTCTCTGTGTCCGTGGACATGTTTTTCCCACTTGCCTCCTGTCCTAACTTAGGCATTGCTGGCACAGGGACTTTCTTTCCTGCTGATTCTCTGGAAGATTTACATGTATTGTGAATTAAGCATTCAAATCCAAGGCCTTTCTACCAGTGTGGGATCTTGGTTAAGTGGAAAGATTCTAGGCTCAGAAAGAACTGGGATTATCCTCTGTCAGAAATGTGAAAGGTGAGCATGGCACTATGCCTTTCTGAGCATCAGCTTTTTGTCACTCAGGACTGGTCCTACATCTAGGTAAATCCCAAACCAAGGACTGGAATCCAGATAAGTATAAATTTAAGCTCATTTTTAGTTTTGGCTTGTATATGTGGTGTATACATATATCTGTATATACATGCTTGTATGTCTCTCTCTCTCTCTCTCTCTCTCTCTCTCTCTCTCTCTCTCTCCCTTCTTACCGCCCCCCCCCCTGTGTGTGTGTGTGTGTGTGTGTGTGTGTGTGTGTGTGTGTGTGTGTGTGTAGAGGCCAGAAGTCAGCACTGAGTACTTTCTTTAATTGTTTTCCACCTTAGCTCTTGAGATGGGGTCTCTCGCTGAGTGTGGAACTTGCAAATTTGCGTGGTCTGGCTGACCAGTGAGCTCCAGGGATACCCCTGTTTTCATTTCCCTCCCCACTGCTAGGATTGCAAGCATATGCCACATTCCCAGCCTTTTTATGGGTGCTGTGGATCAAGCACAGATCTTTATTTATACTAGCAAAGAAGGTATACTTTTCTGACTGAGCCATTGCCCCACCCCACCTATTGGCCTCCTCAACTTATTCTTTCTGGTCACCTGACTTTAATTGCTTTGGTACTGTAGACAATCTGTTTTAACATTCTCTTTTTTGACAATTCCATACAGGTACATAATGTATTGTCATCTTATTCTTCACACTCCCTGTTCACCCCCCCCCCATCATGTCCCTGGTGACCTCTTTTTTATTCCCAGTTACACTCTCCTATTAATTTCAAGGCTTCTGTTGCAGGCAGCCACATCTGCTGTAGGTTCATGTGTGCAATAGCTGTCTCATATCCAGAGGACCTTTTACAGCATGCCGCCTCATGTAGTGCCTGCCTCTAAGCTTCACACTATTTCATCTTTTTAAAAATTTGCCTTCATCATCTTAATCCCAGTCGCTTATCATTTTCCAGCTATTCAAGTTTTGTCCTGCCAACATCTTAAAATTGCCCTTAATTTTTAAATCTCAGTCTCACTTCACCCAAGAAGCCATTCCGGAGTCCCATTTTCTTCATACCGGATCTCATCCCCCATTTCATTTCAAACCTCACTCCAAATTACACATGTCATGTCATGTCATATCATGTCATCTATCTATTTATCCACCATCCATATAATTATCATCTATCATCTATCTACCTACCAATCTATCAGTATCTATGTATGTATCATAGTATGTATCATATCTATGTATGTATAGGCAGGAATTGTTGATGCTTTTTAGTCCCATGTCAACTTACAAGCAACCTGTCTTTCTTCTTTCCAGTCTGTCTCTGCAGAACGGAGGTGGCTTCTTTTTGAGACACAGCTTCCCACCCTAGCTTAGGGCATTGGAACCATTCTCTCATCTCCTGCCATTTTGGGACCTCCCTTTGCTTCCTTCCTCTCCTCTTCTTTTTTTTTTTTTCTTTAGCACATCCTTTGTGGGTCATTCTTCCTGGCTTATAAATGGGCTCTAGTTGTGTCAATTCAAAGAAGCTGTTTTATCTCTGAGGCTTCATTTAGTGATTTTTATTCTTCAATTTAGCAGCTAAATCACTGATGAACAGTCCTCTTGCCAAGAAAATGTTAGGCCTTCAATGATTTCACAGAAGTATTCAAGATTCAGAAATCGTGAATACAGTGCTAAACACTTCAAAGAAGTGAAACACAGAGATGGTTGTACAACTTAGTGTTAAGTGTCTGGCATAACTATTTCCACATCCAGATAAGTTTGGTAGAACAAAAGGAAATTATTCATACACATAAAATATTTCTACGTTAAGCCCTGGCAGTGAGAACAAAAAAAGTGTTTTTAAAAAAATATAGCATATTGTCCCCAAGAGGGGTTTATTCCAGGAGTGTAAACATGTATCAACATTACAGAACTCATTAATGAAATCTATTATATTACTACAGATGAGGGAAAGTAGCCCCCTTATCTTAAGAGATGTGGAAGGAATATTTAGTAAAACTTTTAGAAACATTACTTCAAAACTTAGTATTGCAAGAGTAAAAAATGCCTTTTATTTGATAATTAATAAATATCTACCACTAAAATAAATTATATATATATATATATGATATTAAACCGCTGGCAAGCATTCTCTTTAAAAGGAGCTAAATTAAGACCATACACTATTAATTCCTCTGTTTTATGCTTAGCAAGGGAACAATAGCATGGCAAACAAATTATTTGTATAAAGTACAAAAATATTACCAACTGTAACTATTTACAGATACCACTACTGCATCCATAAGAAACCTAATGAGCTAACAAAGAAATTGGAAGAATCATTACTGCAATATAGAAAAACTATGACTATAGTTTAAGCACTTTTCCCCCTCAAATTCATGTGTTGAAACATAATCCCCAATGTGCTCGGTGTCTAGGGAGGGTTGAGAGGCAATGGCAGCACACATGGGCTTACTGCAATCATTATAGAAGCCGGAGGGAGGTTGTTTGCCCCCCCCACATAGTGTAAGGACATAGCCAGGATGCTCTGTCATGGAAGCAGACAGCCTTTACTGGACATACATCAGCTGCAAGCACATTGATTGATTTTCTAGATTCTATAATTGTCAAAAATAACGTTCTTTTTTGAAAGCCAAGTAGTTTGTGGTGTTTTATAAAAATCCCCCACAAATAGCAAATGTTCTTTTGTGTGTGTGCTCTGACACATTGTTTTCACACACATTTAAACTTTATAAATTTTCCCTTGTCAAAGAATCCTTTTTCTTCCAACTATTAACTAAACAAAACAAAAACAAAAAAATAAAAGCAGCAGCAACAACAACAAGAAGGCCTGCTGTGGTGGCACACGCCTTTTATCCCAACACTCAGGAAGCAGAGGGAGATCGATCTCTGTGAGTTTGAGGCCAGCCTGGTCTACAAAAGAGTCCAGAACAATCAAGGCTACACAGAGAAACCCTGTCTCAAAAACAAAACAAAACAAAAACAAAAACAAAACAAACAAACAACCCCAAACCGAAACCAAACAACCAAAAAACAAAAACAAAAGGAAAAACCCTTTAGCTGGAGGGAGGACCTTACAAAAAAGGCAGTGGGCCAAGTCTGGCCACTGACCATGGCTCTAATGGGTGAACTGATAGAATCCACTCACATAAAACAGACAGACAGGACCAGAAGCTCAAGTCTGATTCCAAGGAGGCGGCAGCCAGGTCAGAGCTGAGAAGTCTTTGCTCTTCTCATATTTGATCCAGTTAATACAGATATAGCTCCTGGGGTTACAAGAGTGGGAAACAAGGTCAGGTCCCATGAAGAGGCATGGTGGATGATGGCAGTGCTGGAGCTGACATCCCAGAAAGGGCCCACCCCCTCAAGGCAAGTATGCATGAAGGGTCTCTGCCTGTTTCAGGTACTAAGCTGCCTTCTTTTTCAAGCCTTCTGGGCGGGCAGGGGATGGGTCACCCGAAACTCCCTGAAGCAAGATGTGCACCCCATCTCGGTAGCCCTGGAGAGCAGCAGCATAGGAGCCAAGGGCTTGAGTGATGAGCTCTGTGGCCCGGCTTAGGTAAGCTGGGGCAGGTTCTCCATCCTCAGCCTCTTCCTCCTCCTGTCCTCCTGGCTCTCGGGGTTCCTGGTCCAGCCTTTTGGACTGCATCTCCACGGCTGCCAGCTCATCTGTGTGAGTGGGGCTGAGGCGTGTACTTTCCTCTTTGTAGTAAGGGTTGAAAAGGGCAAGTTCAGCCTCAGAGAGGGGAACCGGAAGCTTCCTCCGTGCTGGCACAGTTGAAGAGAAGATCCAAGGCTTCCTGGGCAGGGCTTGATGGTAGGGGGTCCACTGGTACCTCCAACTCTTCCTGGCCTCTCTTTTCCGCAGGCAGCAGCTAGAGTAGCCAGCCTTATCAGGACGTGGTGTGGGGATGAGGCGGGTGGCAGCATTCACAGGTTCCTGGACACCTCAGAGGGCCATGTCACCTTCCCACAACCGAAAAATTCCTTGAGCTGGGGGCTGTTTTTTGAGTGCAGGGACAGGTACCGTGAAACTCAGCAAGTCCTCTGCTTCAAACTGACCAGATACCTCAGTGCCCGGAAAACAGGAAGCTCCTCTAGGCGGCTGAAGAGGCTGCGGTGAGTATAGGCCAAGTTCCCATGGAGCTTATGGAAGTCACTCTATAGCTTCCAGACTACTAGCTCTTTGAGATCCTCTGCGTCCTTCTTTGAGTTGAACTGAATGGTTACTTTGTACTCTGTGTAACCCTTGGAGTGGGTCCTGGGGTCCGAGACTCTGTAGTGCCTCAGGAAGTCGTCCTTTGACTGGCGCGGCACGGCAGCGGAGCAGAAGACAAATGTTCTCAACCATTGCCATTTCTACCCATCAATGGCGAGAAAGTTGTATTGTTAAAGGGACACATTTAAAGCAGAAAACATGGACAAGGAAATTATGCTGGAAGAAGCAACCCAGACTCATAAAGACAATCACTACATATTTCCTGGCAGATGCAGAGCCAAGATTTCAGTTCTTACCTTTGCCTGTTGTGGTGGTGGTGAGGTTCCAAGAGGAGAAAAAGACCTTGAAGGGAAGTACAAGTTAACGGACTACAGGAGACATGGAAGCAAAAGTTCAGGAGGGGAGCAAAGAGTGGGGGAGAGAAGAAGAGAAGGAGAGATAAAAACAAAGTATGTGAACTCCCTTTTGTGTGCTAATAAAAAAAAAAAACTACTGAAATGGCATAACATATAGGTGCAGTGCCTAGATCAAAATAAAAATGCAGATAGACTAAGCAGAAAATTATAAAGATACAGGTAGTTTGTTTTTTTTTCATAAACATAGAGGTTATCCCCTAAATACTTTGTAGATTCAATAAAATTTCAATGAACAAAAAAGCTGAGCAGCATAAAACCTAAGATATATAAGAATATAAGAAATATGAACCATTTCTTTATTGTAATACTATATGTATAACCATGTAAATATATAGAAAGGATATATCTGTTTCTCTGGGTATCTAAAATTAATATATACTATATTATATTCATATATTATAATTTAATATTATAATATATTGTGCATAATATATATATATATTGGTATTAGGTATAAAGGGAAAATATCTTAAGTATATATTTTTTGAATTGGCTTTAGTTCTGGAAATGAATCATGAGTCATTAAACATATTAAATTTTTATTCACAATTCTTGAGAGGGCACATAGCCTATGACTTCATAGGACAGAAAATATTTGCAAATATTAGCACAAAGACCCTTCTATTTTAGCAGCAACAACAAAAAAGGAAGTAAGAAATATAAGAAAACCACATTCCCTCCTTACAGAATCCCGACTGTTTTGTGTGGCCAAGCATAACCAATACACTCCTCAAAAGAGCAAGGTGTACAAGACAGCAAAACCCAACATTAATTGGACTAAAAAAGTGGGGCATGTGGAGAATGAGGAATACACAGTGCTATGGGAATCCATGTTCCTGCTGGTGAAACTGTAAGATAGTGTAATTGTAAAATCAATGTGGAATTTGCCAGTACACAAGGACATGTGTGTGTTCCCTTACCTCAGCAATTTATCTAAGTATAGTTGATGAGCCATCGGGGGTGCACTAAAATAGAAGTTCCAAGAGACTCGATGAGACCTGGTGTGCACACATGTGGCCCAAATATCTCCTGGCTGCAGAAAGTAAGGAGTGCTTTATGAAGGCTTTCCATAAGGGAATAGTATGCAGCAGGAACAGTGAGTGATTTGTTTACATGGCAGCATGACTGACCCTTAAACCCGGACAAGGAAGAGGAAAGAAGCAAAGACCTTCAAAATGGCACATACAATGTTACTATTTTAACAAAAATATATTGTACACGGCACCCATGTTGCAAATATAAAACATGGAACACAATACAAAAGTCAGAATAGTGTGGAGGTACGAGAAATAATGTGGGTGTGTATACTCATGTATTTTGGTCTCTAATTATAAGTCTTCTTAAAACATTAGAAAATGCATTTGGCTACATTTGATTGAAAGAAGTAAAGGTGACATCCAATGAGAATAACATAAATTAAGTTACAATTTCTGTTAAACTTGAAGTATTTTTATTCCTGCAGCAAAGCCCAGGGTAGGAAGGGCATAGCAACATGGCAAGATGTAGAGTGTTCAACAGCAGGGCCTGAGCAGTTGTCTGGGCTTAGCCATCTTTTGAAGAGAACTCCCCATTGTTGGGCTGAGGAAACAAGGCCAGAGGGTCACTGAGATTTATTAACAGATATGGAACTAGCTAAGGTCCTTACATTATTCTTCGGAGATTATTCTATCACTTAGGGAAAACTATAAGATCCTTGCAACTTAAAGAACAAAGTAAGATTGTAGCGCCTGGAAGGGACGGGCCTTCACTATGCCAGGAGCCTGTTAGGTGCCAGTTTCCTGGCAGGGCAACTGCATGTCATGGTTACCTACAAGGAAAGGATTAATATCCTGTTACAAAGAGGAAAAAGTGAGTCTCAGAAATAAGGAGAAAGGAACTATTGGGCTCATGATAAACCTTCCTCCCACTTTATAACTCACCAAAGATGTGCCTTGGAACAGGGCCTGGAGTTTCTGCAGACAGAAACATCACTAGTCCCAAAAGCTTCGATCAGAAGTGAGCATGTCCTGGATAGCTCCCAAGGCTGTGTTCTTTATAAAAGGAAGAATTTGTCCCCATAGTGCTGCCATCACTAATGGGGTGATTCATCAACCTTGGAAGATACATACACACACATATATGTAAATATGTAAATATATATATATATATATATAATTTTATTTATGGAGTTGCAAATAGTATCATTAGCTCATACTTAGGGATGATGCTTGTTTTTAAAAGGAGCTCACTGTCAACTCTAAAGAACCCTCTTTTTGGTTTTCAAAGTTGAAGATGTTCTCAAAGACAAAAAGTATTTGTTTCTAACTAACCTCTCTTGTTTTGGTAACTGCAGCTTTCTCAACAGTAAAGATATGGGCGTCATTAAGTGTGATACCTACATAAGACGTATGTTTTCAATTCTAACAATGATCCAGTATTCAGTTCCTTTTCAGTGTTTCACAGAATGGAGGACAAACACATAGGTGCTGAGGCCACACTTTCTGGCATAGAATAGCTCTATTAGACTCGGTTTCCTCTTCTATGAAAGGATAGAGATGGCAAGTCATGGAGCCTGTCACATGGCATGGCCAAAGGAACTCTGTGTAGGTTTGGGAAGATGGTTTGGAAGTCTATTTCTCTGCATATCTCACTCAAATGGTGTACTCTTTGACATTTATACAGGTAAACTCAAGTCTTCATGATAGAAAGTTACAGTTCATTTCGTCAGCCTTTGCTGCTGTGATAAACACCAGGATTGAACACTACTTGATTCCAGAATTGCTTTAATTTACAGTGTGTTCATATGAAGGGAAGTCATATTAGAAAACCAAGACAGGCATCTAAACACAGGAACTGAAATAGAGACCATGGAGACGTACTGCTGACTGGTTTATTCCTCATAGCTTCCTCAGCCTGTTTTCATATACCTCCCAGGGTTGGGCCTTCCCTCGCACATTAATCATTAATAAAGAAAATGTCCCACAGACTTGCCTATGGAACAATCTAATGGGGACATTTTTTCAATTAGAGTTCTTTCTTGCCAATTGAACATAACTTGATGTGAGTTGGCAAAAAATCTAACTAGGATGTCATTGCTGTTTGGAGCTTCAGGGAGGACTTCAAGAATCTATCTAGCCCAGGCCTAATCTGAATGTAGCCTGCGAGTTACTGTTATTTAAGCATTTTGTTTTAAGTCAAGTGGTAAAAGAGAAGATGCTTATATGCAGATGTGCTGAGATTAAGCCCACTTTTTATACAGATGGGAGGTGACACATCACTTATTCTCTTTGGATCGTTGCTAAGGGCCAAGTTATACCTGTGTGGCAATTGTCAGTTCCTGGAGATTGAGATGGGGTGAATGTTCTCCTGGCATATAATAGTATGAGGTCTGGAATACTGCTGGGAATCCTATGGCGTACAGACAGCCAAGGATTGTCTCTTAAGGATGCTGAGATTGAGAGCACTACTTTGCAGGATGCTGGTAAGGCACCTATATAAAACAAGCTTATTTAAACCGGCAAGCAAGAAAACCACATTAGGAAGAAAATACATCTCAAATCGATTCAAATACTCTTTAAATGTCTTACATACTGTCTGTGTGTTGTCCACACTGTGATGTGAGCCAGACAAAGAAAGACAAAACAGCAGCCACTTATTTAAGAATTTCCTTCACAAGCATGGGAGCTGTGACTCAGTGGTTAAAAGCACTGGCTGCTCTTTCAGAGGACCTAGGTTCAGTTTCCAGCTCCTGAATGGTGCCTCACAACCATCCTTAACTCCAGTTTCAGCGGATCTGGAGCCTACTTCTGGTCTCTGCAGGCACTAGGCATGCATGCAGTGCATATGCGTACTGTAAGGCAGAACACTCGTATACAGAAAACAAGAAAATAAACTAAATGTTTAAAAAAAGAACTTTATTTAAAGACTTCTCAGTTTGGTGTAAGTAATATATTTTTACGTAAGTGATTCTATCACAAAGCTCTGGGCATATACAAATCACAGAGGCGGGTCAACAGAAGAAAGAGTTAACCATGGATGTAAACCTAGGAAGGTTTCATGAAGAAACTAACATGGAGACCAAAATTCTGCAGGATGAGTAACAATTCACAGATACGCTGAAACTTTGGAGAGCACAAGGAACACTTTTGCTGGATCAGAGACAGAGTCAGTTTTGAGATCCCCTGAATCGTGAGCTTGTTTCACAAGCCCAGAACTATTCCAGAAGTTTCTGATGGGGGTGGGATCTTGTTCCTTCCAGATTGACCAAAATCCACAATGTTTATTCATTTCCAAGGGCGAGGCCTCTGATGCTCTCTACACATGCTGAGAGTCTGAGAGCTCTTCATGACACTTGCTTCTTAGTACCACAGGGTGTCACTATTAAAAAGCTGCCTCTCAGCCAGAGATGTTGGGCTGTTCTGCATAGATTCTTTGCTCATGTGCAAGAATCTCATCCCTCCTTTTTCTCTCTAAGGGAGGGAATCTTCACCTGAACCCCAGAGTCAACCTCAGCAAAGTGTCTATCTCTCACATCCCAGACTGCATATTTTTATACTTCTTGCCTTCAAACCAACCATTACCACCACCCAATTCTTATCATCTCTGGATCAGGGTAGCTCAGTACCTGTCATGGAATCAACCTTCTTCATACCTATAAACATAAAGCCAAGGCTACAACTGTTTCTCTACTTTATAAACACCACCCCTGATGAACCGGATTCAGCATTTTCACTGGCCTCCTGTCATTAATAACTTTGCAAATATACACACTGTGGAACTGACAGCTTGTGTTTTATGAGATGTTATTAGATGAAGGAAAGAAAAAGAAGGATGCCTAGGAGACTATGAGGTCGTTTGGCTTCTGTGAGTTGATTCTTGGGACTCATCCCCACACAAGCACAAAGAGTAGTACCTGTTATTTAGGTTTTAGATATATTTCTACTGAGGCTGACTGTGGATCTTGGCATGACTTCTCCTTAGAGGCCATTTGCATTGTCTAGTTGTTCCGGGTTTGTGAATCATCTTAGTTTTATGCCTTGTTGCTTTGGTACCTTGACATAAACAACTTAGGGGACCAAGGGCTTTTTTTTTTTTTTTTTTTTTTTTTTTTTTTAGCTCACAGTTCTGTGATTTCATGGAAGTCACAGCAACAGGAGCTTGAGGAATTTGATCAAATCACATTCACAAACAGCAGCTGAGAACAATGGGTGCTCCTCTGCCTAGGGAATGGTGCCGCCCACAGTGACTAGGTCTCCTCACCATAATTAACACCATCAAGGTAAGGTAAGCCCCCTGATCTAGGCAACCCTTCATTCATATTCTCTTCCCATGTGCATCTAGATTGTGTCAAGTTAACAACTGAAATCAAACAAATGCACCAGCTAAGGAGTGGATAGGCCCAGCTACAAGGAGGGTATAGGATCAGGGGATGTCTGAGTAAGATGGCATCACTCCAACCAAAAGACTGATGAATATGAGTAGCTGATCATGAGTAGCGTTTTAAGAGGAAAGAAGGACTTCACAGAAGGGGAGAAGGGGTAGGTTTGGTGTTGTATTTGTCTGGAATATGCATCACATTGCATGCGCACCCACAGTCTATGTAAAATTTTTGGCTCAGAAATTAAAATGTTTTACACAAGCTAAGCATGGTAATACAAGCCCGCAGTCCCAGATCTCAGGAGACAAGGGCAGGAGGATCAGGAGGTCAAGACCACCCAAACTTTCTGGTGTGAGCCTAGGATGGATTACATGAGATGCTCTTGCTATATGGACCATGAAAATGTTTTACATATGAGTGCACTGAAAGCCTAATGCCCTCTCCAAACTTTTACACTCAGTTCTTTCCCAGCCCTTACTGGCCTTAGCTATGCCTACAAGTTTCTTACCTAGCCTACACCCCAGAATATTTCTGTACCAATACAAGACATGAAAATACGCATTTGCCTGAGTGCTGCTCTTCTTGATTCATGAGAGCTATGCTGTTTGAAACATTTGCATTTTGCTTTTTTTTTTTTCACTTAACATATCATGGAACTTTCTAACCTAGGTGCTTGAAACCTGTTCCAGGACAGGGGAACAATAATTCCAGCATACCCACTGTCCTTAGGGACCAGAGAGGGCAGAGGGAGGCTTGCTTTGGCTTTCCACAGTAAGTTTGCATAGAACTGAAATGCAAATAAATGTCATCTGATTTTAATCATATTTCAAGGACAAATGTTTGCAAAAGAAAGGCACTCATTTTCCCCGATGGAGAAATAAATAATCCTTTATTAGCCATTCTCACGGTATTTGCTGGGATATGCATTCTTCCAGGCTTGGCTGGATGCTATGGGGAGGATTAGCAAAGCAGATGGGTCCTTTGCTCTCTTCTCTGTGCCAACAACCCCTTCAAGCTAACCCTAAGACAGTTTAGTACTCAGTGCTACTGTAGCTAAGTAGGCAACCTTCCTCACATGATAACCTACCTTCTCCCTTGCTTAAATGCCTTCAATGTCCCCACTGTGTTCAAAGTCGAGTCTAACTTTCTCTTGACTCCCCCAGGCCTTGGTGTGCACCTAACTCTTGTCTTACCTTCTCTGGTTCCTTCTGCTCTTCCTTACTGGGTGTCCCATGTGGATAAAAATTAAAAAAAAAAAAAAAAAAAAAAAAAAAAAAAAAAGAAAGAAAGAAAGAAAAAAAAAAAAAAAAAAGAAAAAAAGAAAGAAAGAAAGAAAAGAAAAAATAGTCCAGTCTACCTAGTTTTGGGGATTTCCCCTGCCCCTTCCTTTATGGAATGCTCCTCCCCACTTATTACCACCACCCTTGGATGTGCGCGCCCCTTCTTGCAAGTGTCTTTCCATCACAGCTACCTTACTACACTCTGACTGTCTCACCTGTATGAGTTAGTGCAGCCCAGTCTAGTAGAGGGAACACTGTGCTTCCAAGTGCCAGCACTGGTTCCACCTTTACGGCTGTTCTGTCACCTGTAAGAAGTAGGGGCTTCTTAACACAGTCATATTGAAATAATGCATTCCCAGGCAAACTGCCCACTGAAGAACGGCCAATAGATGCGAGTTGCCTTATGTTTGCCCATCGTTCTCATATTCTCCGTGGACGAAATTGGCACACCTCTGAACGCCAGGGTCTGTCTTGAAGATCATCTGCAAATGATGAGTGAGCTGTTGCCTAATGACCATTGCATATTTAGTAGTGGTTGTTTAGTGGTCACTTAGTGTTTTAAGTCTTTCTTTCTTTCTTTCTTTCTTTCTTTCTTTCTTTCTTTCTTTCTTTCTTTCTTCTTTAAGGAGTGTACTTGTTGCATCCCCCAACTTCTCCCAAGTTTAATATCTCTTTCCCCTGGGGTCTGAAAGAAACCTTCTCCTTCCAACTGTATCACGCCTTGCCTCTGAAGGACAGTCCCAGCATGGAGACTGAGCATGCTCCTGGCCAGATTTGGCTGGTTGGGGCCAGACTTCTCTGGCCCAGCGTCTTGCGCCCTCCACAGGCCGGGCGAGCCTGCAAGCGGGCGGGGTTTGGCCGCAGGGCAGCCTGGCGCGCCTAGGCTTTTCTGGCCGACAGAGGTGGGGGACGCGAGCTGGCGCCTCCCAGCCAGTCGCGCAGCCTACCGCGGTGCGCAGAGGCTGCAGGAGCAGAGCAGAGCGGCTGGAAGGGCTCTTTAGGCCTTGAGCGCGCTGTGTGTTGCTGGAGGTCCTGGCCTTAGGTCCTGGCGGGGAAAGAAGAGCAAGGGCGCTAGAGGTGAGCGGAGCCCTGAGAGCCAGCCAGGGCTCAAGAGCAGGTTCCCAGTCCTCTTAGGCAGGGGGAGGAGTTCCCTTCGCCAGATTCACAACCTTGCCTCAGGCACCTTAGCTGGGGCTGCCAGGAGGCCGCGGTGGCCGGGCAGCTGTTGCACCAAGAGGGGGCAGCTGCGGAGTTCTATAACCATAGCAACCGCATCAGCACCACGGCGGCGGTGGCAGCGGCGGCGGCGGTGAGGGCAGCATCCGCTTGCTCCTCCTCCAGGCAGCCTCACAGTAGAGACCTGAGACAGAGCTCGCAGGTGCCACCGACTCCTCGGTCTGCCCACAGTCGCTGCCCGTGTTGGCTGCAGGAAAAGGCGACAAGAAGAGAGAGGGCACTGGAGCTGGAACAGGGCCCTAGTAGGTGAGAGAAAGCGCTGCAGTGGGAGACAGGTAGGTGAGAACGCTCTGGGGTCACCAGCTGTAAAACTCTCTCCTCTGTGGCAGTGACGTTTCTGGAAGCGTGGTTGCTAGTTGGATGGCTTTCTATTACTGAGTGGGGATTCTGCCGGGAAATGTGTTTTTATCTTTCTCTATTTTCTACCAGCTAGCTCTGTCCTCTGATCTTGCCCAACATTTGAGAAAGTCTTGAGAGGACAAGGAGGACTATTGATGTAACTGGGTGAATGTGCTGGTCCTCAGGGGATTTTTCAGAACTGTCCAGGTCCTCCGAGCCACCGAACCCAGGTTAGGTGGAGGGGGTTATGGTCTCTGTTCTATGTGGGGCCGGCAGACTCAGAGACCATCCTTTTGGGGGAGGGTAGGGTGCCTTGTAGTTCAGGTGTAGGATGTAAAGGGACGATAACACACAGGAGCTCTTCATATGTAAAGCTAGCTTTAAACACAACCACTGCAGGGGCTATTTGGACAATAGTAACTAGTAAGGTTTTGGGACTCAGGAGTACCCCTGGAGCTTAATGTTTTATAGATAAGATGTTTTGGTCGTTGGGGGGATTGAGTGCTAAGAGAAATAAAATTTTTAACCAGGATGGAGATGAGAAATCCCCTCCCTTTCTTCTCACCTACCTTTCCCTCGCTCCCTGTAGCAGCAAAACAAAAACTGGATGGTGTTAAGAGACACCCTTTGACCATTGGCTACTGACAAACCACCCCACTTTTGGAAAGCTGGAGAAGAGAGACCCACTTTAGTCCCTCATATAAACTAAAAGGGCAATGTTTTCCACTGGGTTCCAATGCTCTTGATGTTAAGTTTGTTTTAAGCCCTGGATGCGCTCGAGGTGTCTCCAGTGTGTGATGGACTGTTAACTGCATCTTTGGGCTGGAGGGAGGGTTGGAGTTTGGCACATGATTAACCAAGTTTAACTGGGAGAAAAAGCCCAGAGGACCTGAGAAGAAGGAGGTGTGTTAGATGAGTAATTCCAGTCAAAAGCTCATCATAGAGTTTAGCAGCAGATTTCTGAAGAATTTCCAGGATGGATAGCCACTGACTGTGAATGAGTTATCCTTTTATATCCTAGCCTCAGGGGACTGTGGTAAGTCCCAGTTAAAAGGGTATGTTCTTTAATTGGGCTTTTAATTTATGATGTAGTTATGTTACCCAAGAGGATGTGATTTGGCCAGCATGTCATCTGGGGATTTATACCACAATGAGGACAATATATTATAGGGAGATTCTAAACTATAGTGTAGAGCAAAGAGGGCAAGATTCTGGAGTCAGAATAGGCTCTGAACTCTGCTTTCATCATACACCTGTTGTCTGACCTTGAGTTGCCCCTATCTTGTTGGGATTTCTCCTGTCTATGTAACGGGATACTAGCAGCCCTTAGAGTTTGCTAGGCTCTTGTAACAATCAAATGCAATGGCAGAGGATGCAAATGGAGCAGGATTATAAAGCTTTGTGACTAATGCAATTTTAAGAAAATCATCATTACCTAAAGAAAAATCCTCAGATTAGCAAAGCATTGCATAGGTAGCACACATGGAAAGAGTGGAACTATTAGTCAGTGAATCATGGCTGAACTACTGCCTGGTTCCAGAGACACCTGAGCAATATAAAGAGGGCTTTATCGGGGAGAACACTGCATGTGCTCCTTGTTTATTGCTGCTGAAGGTCAAGCGCTTTTTGTGGAAGGTGCTGCTCCTCTCTCTCCAAACAATGAGTTCTGTGCAGCACAGAGTGGGACCAAACATCAGATGGATATTTGCACAAAGTGAAGGCTCCTTTAAATGTTGCACACATGGTGGGTTCTTTTGAAGCTGCAATTGTTTCAACCCAAATCTGTCCCGAAATGCCAGATTTATTTTATAACCCTGACCAAATACATACACCTTGACTGCTCAGGGAACTGTAATCTCTGGAAAGAGCCAGGCTTGTGCTCTTTACTGCTTTGTGTGTGTGTGTGTGTGTGTGTGTGTGTGTGTGTGTGTGTGTTTGTGTGCGTGTGCGCTTGCTTGTGTTTTTGCCCATGCTGGTGTCTCTGTAGAAAGTAACCATTTCTCATGCTTTTCTTTTTGTGGCCCCGTTCAAAGGCTCCATCATATCTGGAGCCTCCCCTGATCCTCTCTGGGGTTCCTTGACACTCTGCACCTGTTGTGACTGGCAGACTGTGCTGTGTCATTGCTTGTACACGTGTTTCTTCTGTCCTGACTCTATGCTCCATGAGGACAGGGGCCTCTGCTACCTGGCTCCCTTGTGCTTCCACATCGTATGGTGATTAGTGTTAAGTGAGAGAGTGGGTTTTATCAGCAACTCGGCCACCTGTCCTCAAAGCAGCACCACAAAGCCTGCCTGTCCCTGGCATCTTCCTGTCTCAGGGTGCAGCAAGCCTGAGTGATACTTGCTTCCCTGCTGTGTATTATTTGGGGGTGAGCCCACTGAGGGAGAGTGAAGGAGAACACAGGTACAAACCTAATCTCAAAATGTTCATTTCTTTATGAAGGGCACTTTAGAAATGTTGGGATCTGATGCTAAATGACTTTCATATAACATTTGCTGAGTACTTCAGATGAAATATTTTAAGCTTGGGATTTATTGCTCCTCCCTCCATTTCATTCTTTTAATTTATCTTTCATGTAATGAGAAAGCATATAACCTGACCCCAGATTCTAAAAGGATTGAGAACTAGGGTGCTGTACTCCACTTTGCCTCAGTTTCCTTGTTTGTAGTAGTCTCACAGTGGATGCTGAACACTTAAAGTAACAGCTGTGAAGAAAAGAAAAACAACTTCCTATGGCCTATAAAGCACCCAGCACAAGCACATGCTCTTTCCTTTTTCAGTTCTCTTCTAGAAAATGAGAAAAAAAAAAAAAAAAAAAAAAAGAAAGAAAGAAAATGAGCAACATCCCTGGGCTTAATTGCACAGTATCAGATGAGATACACTCCGAAGCCCCATCTCCACTTCTTGTTAGCTCGCTGTGACCTTCAGTAAATCGTTGTACTTCTGTGGCCACTTGCTTCCTCTGCAAGGTCTTATAATGATGGTTACCCTCCCAGATAGGCTCAGGAAATGTAAAGAAAGAAAAACGGCACGTGACATCTGAAGGAAAAGTATAGTTGCCAATTATAGAAGGTTTCAGAATTAGTTTTAATGCTCCAAATGCATTTCTTTTCTATATTTCAGCTACAAAAGAGACACTGAGATTGACGGAGGGAGGAAGAAGAAAGGAAGGAAAAGAGAGGGAGAGAGGGACAGATGGGAGAGAGGGAATTGGGGAGGGAGAAAGAGGGAGGGAGGGAGAGAAAAAGAGGGAGGGAGGGAGGGAGGGAGAGGGAAAGATGGAGAGAGGAAGGGAGGGAGGGAGAGAGGGGGGAGGGAGAGAGAGAAGAAGCGAGAGGCACCTTTTTAGATGTGAGAGTTTATGAGGGAGAGAGTATACTCAGCTGTGGTCCTGATTCAGGGATGTGTTCTACCTCTGAAATTACTTACTTTTAGGACTGTTGACTTGACCTTCATTTCCAGACCTTTGTTTCATAATCTATAAATGGCCTGGAGGGTTTCAATGTCCCTGACTAACTCTCGTTCAGTACTCACATACATAGACCTGTGCTGTCTTTATTGAGGTTCCGTCTCTTGTCTTCCATCTTTGGTCCTCCACCCATCCTTTTCCTCAAACCTCACACGTGTTCAAACTCTACACTCCAAAGCCTAATGCCGCACTGCCACAGGAACCTTTTTCTTTCTTTGTGAAGCAAGGGTGTTGAGCAATGAGCCTTCGCCTTTGGGATTTGTTGACTGCCTCATCCCACCTCTCCTCCATGTAAAATGTTTTGCTGCACTGGCCAGCCTGTGAGAAGTCTTTCAGGTAATCAACTGGAAGGTGTGAAATGAATTCTAATATAAATTGAGTTGATGGGAATTCATGACATCTCTACTGCTTTTCCGTTTCCTGCATCATGGGTGCTCATCAGTGGTGAATGCTTCTGCTAAAACATGAATCATTTTTAGGTGGCTGCAGAGGAATCTCTGAAGTCATAGTAGAGGAGGATTCTCATGTCACAAAGGAAACTGATGCTATGAACCAGTGCTCTGTGTCCCTCTACCTTTGGTGTGGATGGACTAGGATTCTGATCATTTGGTGTGGGAAACTTATGTAATCTTCCTTGTCCTTTCTCCTTCCTCATGTCAGTGGAACCCTGAGGTTTCACTATGAACTGGGAAAGACCCTTTAAATAAACTTAGCATGTGTTTAAAGTATCAATGCACCAGGTAATGTTCAAGCCAGGGAGCCAGGGAGGGGCATAAAAATGGAGGAAGAAGTGCTATGAAGGGAGTGTAAGGCAGGATAAGATATAAAGAACAGGGTGAAGTGTTACCCACTTATATTGGTGAGACATGAAGAGGTGACATCATTGAGAGTCACCTCTTAAGTGTTCCCTTTCCTCTTGAAGGTCATGGGAAGCCATGGAAAGATCAGCAGTTGTGCAGAATGCTCTCTTCGGCTGCAGAGTGCAGAAGAGCTTAGAAAAGCTAGATCAAAGAAACATAGGATGGCCTGATAGGTAACCTTGCAGGTCAGAGTTGCTTGCCATCAGGCATTGGGAGTGGAGCTGCAGAGAACAGGAGGCAGAGAGCAGTGCAATGGTGATGGAAGGGAAGTGAGTATACAGCTTCATCTCTCAGATAAGTGTTTGGGTGGAGCACTGCAGAGACTGGGGAGCACTGAGGGAAAAGGAGGGAAAGGCACAATTGTCTTCCTGGCTATCTTTTCAGATGCTCGGCAATCACTGGTCCTTTCGTTCTTTACCTGAACCAATCAATCAAGCTCTGAGTTGGCACTCTGGCCTCCTTGGTGAGGCTCTGCAGTCACTGCTGGCTAGTAGGTTAGAAAATTAAAATCAGATTTGATAAACCAAAACCCTTCTGTGTTCTTATAACCCAGAGTGAAAGCTGAATCCCTTTCTCTAAACTTTAACCTAAACCTTAACCCTATTTCCACCCTAAGCCAGACCCTCATAGCCTGAATTACTGTCCCCACATGTCACAGCATTCACTTTTTACCTCTGGCCGCTTTGCTCATATTCAAGTGTATCCTTGTGTATCCTCGTTTTTTTCCATAAGCAAATAGTAATTTGCAACCTAGTCTGGTTACAGTGCCAGGGCCTCCTTATGCGAAAATTTGTCTGCCATTTGTCACTTACTTCTGAACCAGTCTCTTCTTTGATGCATCTTTCTCTGTAGTACTTTAAGAAGTTCACTGTAGGACTTCCATTGGTAGAATAAATTCTTCCAAGTGACATGTGCTCAGTGTATGTGTATTGAGTAAATGGGTTAATAAATGAATATAGCATTGGCTTCTTGGAGCTCCCAGCAGAACTACAGGTCCTTATGTAATGTGAGACAAAGTACATGTTTGTTGAGTGAATAAATGTATCTATGAATACAAATTTGCTAGACTCTAGAGTAAGTGATGATCCCAACATTTAGAATGATTCAGAAGACAAACTATGACATTCCCAATAAATTTAAAAATTAAATCAATATTTATTACATGTTATGTCCCTCTGATGTACTATGAATGTCCTGGCAGTTGGACCCTACGGCTACTCAGACTTAGCGCTTTAGAAAACATTTAATGAGACATGGCAACCTAGAGGAATTCCTGTTGCAGGAGTCCCTGACTTGGCATTTACTGGGAGGTCTGCTTGCTCGCTGCTGACTCTTACTGTATTTTAGGCACTTTTCCATTCTGGCCTTTGATGCCTTGCCTTACATTTTAATAAAACTTAGTTTCTCTTTGTTTGGCTTCATGGCACATGGAGATTGTTTCTTTCCTCCTGAGAGCTTTCTTCCTAATTTTGCTTTGCTTAGGCAGATGTTGAAGTGACGTCACCATCTCTGAGGTCACAGTCCTCAGCTGAGGGGGATTGGTAAGGATAGTGACGAGAAGGGGTGTGTACCAGCCTGAGGCATGAGTGAACGTTGAGCACGGAACTATTACAGAGGCAAAGCCATGGGCTTCTCTCTGAAGAAGCTGTTTCCTGGAGCACAGCTTCTGGCAGGAAGGTTATGTATGGACATGAGGTACAGCTGAAATGGCAAAGAAGGTTCTGACTCTGTCTTTCTAAGGCCTGTCTACTTCTCAGTCAGGTGCAGCTTAGGGAAAGGCTCCTGTGTGCCCTTCACTGACATGTCAATACCCCCCCCCCCCAGCGAGAATCAGTTAAATCCCTTTGAATTTAATTTTGAGCTGAGTGTTTGATTACGCGCGCGTGTGTGTGTGTGTGTGTGTGTGTGTGTGTGTGTGTGTGTGTGTGTGTGTGTAGACATTTTAATGAGCTTAGGGTATGGCGGTCACCTTCTATTAGATCAATGAATTAGACCATAGACATCATTGTTGGCGATGCAGCTCAGTTGGTATGGTGGGTGTTTGACTCGAAACAAACAAACAAACCCACACACCCACATCTAAACATCTAAGAGTCTAAACCAGATAATCTAATGTTGACTCTGAAACAAATTAACTGTGTCCCTCAAGCAAGAACCTCACCTCCCTTGGGTAATTTTTTCAACTTGTGCTGTGAGGGAGTTTGGATAGTACCTGACTCATCAGGTCCACACACATTTCCTAAGTGCACTTTATTATCCATGCTCTGTTCTAGAAGCTTAGAGGGCTAAATAAAAATGTTTCTCTCCTTAAGAAGTATACAGACTCTGAAGAGAAACAGAGTGAAGAAATCACTGTGGTCAGTCACAGGAGAGCCCTTTGCGAGGGTGCACTATGACAATAAATGAGACATATATCTGATCTTTTGGCAGGAGATGTCTTAAAAAGAAAGGTATCTTAAAAGGGACATGAGCAGGGCAGTAGTGGCGCACACCTTTAATCCCAGCACTTGGGAGGCAGAGGCAGGTGGATTGATGTGAGTTCGAGGCCAGCCTAGTCTACAAAGTGAGTCCAGGACAGCCAAGGCTACACAGAGGAACTCTGTCTCAAAACAAACAAACAAACAAACAAAAACAAGAACAAACCACAACAACAAACAAACAAACAAACAAACAAAAAGAGGGACAGGAATTGCAGGTAGATGTTAGGTAGGCAAACACGGAGTATGAAGATGTCGGGTATTTCAGTTAAAGGATAAAGACAATGTGGAAACCAGGCGTTGCGTAGGCACTGCACACTGAAGAATGTATAGGTGCAAAGTACATGGGGTAGGCTTGAGACAAGGACTGAAGAGAAGATTAGATGGTTAAACACAGAGCTCAACAGGGTCATGAGCACCTTACAGAGGAATTTAGTATTATATGGATCTGAATGTAAATGGTGGGCAATATATAGTAAGAAATATAGCTAGATACTTGTTATTTGAATCATGTAATTCCACCTATACTGTAGAGAGTACACTGAGAGAAGACAAGCGGTGTGGAGACCAGCGACAGTGGCTGGAGTGGGAACCACAGGGTTCATGGGAACAAAGGTGCCCCAACTCATATGATGGTAGTGGGCAGTAGGAGGAACTTGAGATATATTAAGTTGGTGGACTTCGAGAACTTTCCTGGATGACACCATGTAGGAGAGAAGATGATGGTGATTATCTTGTTCTGATGCATGGGGCTTATTGTTGACTTTGGTTGGGAGACATAAATCCCAAATAGAAGGTTTTAAAGGAGGAAATGATTAGTTCTTTTTGAAAAAGTAATTTAAAGTATCTGTGGGGTGTCCTTGTATATTTTAGGTAAGTGGAAATACATCAGAAAACTCAGGAAAAAATTTCTTGGATGAATGCATAGACTTACGAAGCCATTGGCAGACAGCAATTGAGAGAACAGGAATAGAAGTGATCATCCTAAGCAAATCAATAAAGAGAAGAACCTAGGATGACAATGGAGCTCCTGGTGGCCCTCTCCTAGCTGAGGAGTTAGTGGGAGTTGACAGCTGTTGAGGGTAGAAGAGGCACATTTCTTTGGGAGAGGTGGCCATAGGTCAGTTGCTTATTTCCTATGTCTGACCATCCACCCCAACACACACACACACACACATGCATATGAATATGAATATCACTAATTGGACTTAATGAGCTATTAAAAAAGAGAGATGAAGTGAGCTGGGAGATGAAAAACACTTGGGGAGGCAGGGAGATGGAGGGAGGGAGGGAGTGAAGGGTAGATGGGACCAACGAACATTGTACACAATATGAAATTTTAAAATGCTCTAACAATGTTTACATAAATAAATTTCTACTGATGAATTTCAGAAGTCCATAGAATTCCATACATTAAAACTTTGGCATTATTGAGAGAACCAAGAGTAGAGGTGGGGCACAAGAAATGGTAATGTGGAAGTCAGTATGATCAAAGCATATTACATACATTTATGAAAAATAATCTTGTGAAGTTCTGAAATGAATATATGCTAATAAAGTTTGTAAAAATTTAAAAAATCAAAACCAGAAATGCTCTCCTAAACCTAAAAGTTTCTACCTCTTCCAATCTAGTATGAAAATAAAAAGTAATCTCCCTCCGGTGTCAGTTTCCTTTCATCTTAGAGACTTTGGGCATCGTTATTAAACCTCTGGCACGGTCACACTGTCCTTAGTGTCCCTGTGGGGCACTTCTTCCCTTACCCTGGACGTTTCTTAATAGAGCTCTCTCTGGTAGCTTCTCCACATTTCTGGGAACAGGAGTTTTTTTATTTGTATCTATAGTGCTCGTGGTTGTTGGGTTTTCTGGAATAGTATTATAGATGTATTGAATTATTTTCTTAATGACACTCTCCCTTACAAGATGGCAAGCTTGAAGGGGCCAGGACATTGCTGTGTTTATAGCTGTATTAAACATTCAAATAGCACACGATAAATATAAAAAAATAGGAAATTGATACCAGAAATCTCCAGTAGTAAAATGATACTTTTTATTTTCAGATTGAAAATCAGTAACACCAGCTCCACTGTAGCACAGCGTAGCACACTCTGCTCAGAAGGTGGACGTCTGGCTCAAAGGCACCCTGAAACCTGTTCCCAGATATGGCTCTTTCCTCTGAAGCAGCTATCTCTGCCTGTGTCTTCTGGCAACACTGGCAAAAGTCTTTCAAGTTACAGTTTAATAGAAGAGATACACACCACACCACACATTTAGCTCCCATGACTTAGAATATGGCATATTGGACCATACAGTAGATGACTGCTACCAGCGATATGTCTTGGTCTAGGCACAACGACTGTTTTACCATTTCTTGGGAGTCATTTCCTATTGAGGCCAGTAATTGTGGAGCACCAGTACAGCCACCTGTTCTACTTAATCCAAAGAAAAGAGCCTTGTTCTCCTGGATAGTGACTCTTAACCCTAATGGCATCAAGGGTATTTTGAGCATGCGATAAAATGCACAGATACCCTTCTCAGACAAACCAAATGAAACAAATCATCTGAAACCTTACCAGAGTCATCAAAGAGTCTTCAATTCCCTCATAGTTCCCAGTGAAGAATATATTTTCTAGCAGAAGGCTGGAGCTTCCTTGGAATTGTGAGCACACACATGTGTACATCATCATGTGGTGGATGCATTCTGGGTAAATGCCAGCATAGCATGTCTTCTGGTGCCCTGACAAAAAAGCATCATCTTTAGAGGGAATCATGTTTTGGGTTGAATCCCTGTTCCAACTAGAGTTACCAAATTACTCCATGTTTCCTAGGATTGTCCACTTTGAAAACCAAAACCATTGTATGCCGGGAAGCTACTCAGTTCTGGATAACACATCTGGAAAGTCATTTCATTTCTGACACTTATTAGCCCCGGGACCATAGGCAGCTACTTGCCTTCCATGGAAGGGTCTTGCTAATCTGTGTTTTTGGGCAGGTCCCTGAGATACAGAGATAGAAATAGGGTTCCTGAGAGTGAGTGAGTGAAGTTTTCTCTCTGTTGAAAAGGGCAGGGGTAAGAAAGGGAAGAGGAGAAGGAGAGAGGGAGGAAGAGAGCATGTGAGGGAGTAGGTGAGAGAAAGAGAGAGGAGACGAGCAAGGGGAGAGAGGGAGCAGATAGAGTTGTGAGTGTAGGTCTGGTCACATACAGATTGTTCATGAGGCCCTGGACCCCACCGGGCCCATAGCACAAGGGTCCAGGATTGTTGGGTAGCTTGTGGATCTGTCTTTGGCCACATTTCATCTATAGAGTTTGTTGGAGAAGAACATACAATTAGCCAGAAACAGTTTTCACGAACATAGTAACTGTGTTCTGTTTGTTACCAGCCAACACAAGAATTTGGTGAAGGGCACACAGTAGAGAACAGCTCCCTATACACACACCTCTACTATATTATAACCTATTTCTACTGGAGCGTACCCAGCCTGCTTTTGACACAAACCAGCTCCTCAGGACGCCCAGTGAGAAAGATCTAGAAAAAACACTCATGCACAAAGGTCCCCCTAACCTAGCAGTGCTTAGAAGCCACTCCACCTTGCCATATCTTCCTTTTCCATTTTAGCTTCACTAATCATTGCTTGTCTTTCAAAAACATGACGGAAAATGCTTTTTAGCTACAAATAAGAATGAAATATTGTCATTTGCAGAAGAAAATGGATGGAGACATTGATAAGTGAAATCAACACATACATAAAATCATCCATCTGGGTTTGAGTCTATGTAAAAACTTACTGTTTGAGAATGAACACACCAATTCATTCCCCAATGCTAAACAATCAGCCTAAAAACATACATACAGGTAATTTATAAATTAAAAAGGTTGTATTTAAGACTATATGTGTGTACATATGTATAATATGTGCATACATGTACATATGTTCATTGTTATTTTATTTACATTGGTGTTCTGCTTCCATGTATGTCTGTGTGAAGTTGTCAGATTTCCTGGAACTAGAATTACAGACAGTTGTGAACTGCCATGTGGGTGCTGGGATTTGAACATGGGTCCTTTGGAAGAACAGCCAGTGCTCTTAACCACTGAGGCATCTCTTCAGCCCTACATGTGCTCATACAATAACTGTTTTAAAAAAGACTTTAAGGAGAGCAGGGAGGAATATATAGGAGGACTTGAAGGGAAAGGGGAGGGAAAGGAGAAACTTTCTAATCAAAACAATAATCTCAAAAATTAAAAAAGATTCTAAAGCAACCGAAATCAATAGAATTGTAAAGAAACAACTGAAAGTGGACCAGAGACTCAGAAGGGCGTTATTATGGAGGTCTCCCAAGTCCTGCTAGGTGAGCTCTGTACCACACTGAAGTGCATCTTCTCAGTGCATGGAGCTTTCCCTCTACCATGCCCAGTGACAAACTTGCTCACATAGCAGTCGGTACACATGAATTAACCTGTACCTGTCACCTTCTCTCTGACCTTACTTGTTGAATCTTGCCCTTCTGTGATTCTGCAGCTACTCCTGGATGCCCTTTCTGCTTTCCCTCTCAAGTCATTGGGCTTCTTTCTCTATAGCTGCTTTTCTTGTTCTAGAGACTCTGTAGTCTATGGATTCAGCAACATTCTTCCAAAGGGCCCAGTTAGAATCCCAGCTCTCCCAGGGTTGTCCCAGGACTTCAACTATGTTATTTAACCCGTGTTAACTTTTGAGTTTTTCCCCCGAAGCAACAACAATATGCATCTCACATGGAACCGTTATTAGTAACAAGTAACACAAATGATATTGAACAGATTCTATTATAATTCATGGTGTATGGTGGGAGATTAGTGTTTGCTCTGATTGAAGAGTGGCCTGAGTACTTTAATATCAGTAAGAAGACAGGAGGCACATTTTACTTTTAAACATTATTTATTTATTTTTATTTTATATGTATTGTTCCTTGCCTGCAGGCATGTATGAGGATCATGTGTGTGCAATGCTCCCAAAGGCCAGAAGATGGTGCTGTAGTTCCTAGCACAGGAGTTACAGATAGTTTGGAGGTGCTGTTTGGGTGCTAGGAACTGAAACTGAGTCCAAGATGGTGGTGTAGTTCCTAGCACAGGAGTTACAGGTGGCTTGGAGGTGCTGTTTGGATACAAGAACTGAAGCTGAGTCCAAGATGGAGCTGTAGTTCCTAGCTCAGGAGTTGGATAGTTTGGAGGTACTGTTTGGGTGCTAGGAACTGAAGCTGAGTCTTAAAATGGTGCTGTAGCTGCTAGCATAGGAGTTACGGATAGTTTGGAGGTGCTGTCTGGGTGCAAGAACTGAAGCCAAGTCCTTTGTAAGAGTAGCAAATGTTCTTAACCACTGAGCCATCCCTCCAGCCCCTGAAGCTGAAAATGAGGTACTTAAGTCAGACTTTCACTTACATGGCATATCTTGAACCCTCTGTGTGGCACTTAGGAGATGATAAGATCTCAGGGGTCTGTAGGACACCATGTGTGACAACTCTAAGCTAGGACATATTCAGAAGCAAAGCAGGGCATCTCCAAGTGAGAAACTAAACTACAGTCTGTAGACTTGGCTGTAATAACACGAGAGAGTTTTCTGAAATAAGTCATGTCTGGCATTGATGAAATTAAATATTAATGTATTTTTCTATTTGAATGGCTGGATATAAGGTATCTGGAAATGGGTTTCTGGGGCACTCAGCATCTGAACTGAGGTGTTACTGCAGATGAGATGGTAGCTTTTATGAAGCCTTGTTGATTTAAAATGAGATCATAAAACACACTGAAGAATAAATTACCCTTTTCTGTTTGTTTAAAGGAGATAATATAAAGATAAGATTATCTTTTAAATCTTGGGGCCAGGGTAGAATCCGTCAAATGTGGCATTTCAGCACGCAGGCTTCTGTTGGCCTTTGGGAGGAATAGGATGGTTATTTATAGAATTGCTTCGGATTTACACAATAAGGGTTCCTTGATTTTCTTTGTTTCCTCTTGGTCTTTAAATTGCATGAATATTGGAAGTAAAGAGTGGCCATAAAGTTGTCCTTAAGGACCATTTTAGCCTGGAGTTACCAGGCAGCACTGAAGAGTCGGGAGGGGAAGGGAAGCTGTTTCCAAGCCCCTGTGCCAGGACTGCAGACCTCTTAGGTAATGCTCTTGCCCGCTCTGTGTGTAGAAGCTGTTGTCAGCCACAGTGAAAGGTGAGGAGCAGAGGCACAGAGATGGCCAGAACCTGCTCTCAGCTGCACAGCAAACCTGTACGAAAGCCAGGACTTGATCTCCACAGTAGTTTGATCCTTACAAACATGTTCCTTCCTTATCTCTCTGCACAAAGCTCTTGTGAAGTGTGTTTAAAATTAGCTACTGATCATAAAAAATGGCTTAAAAAAATCACACAAAGGGAGGAGGTGATTAAACCTTTGTGTGACTTGCAGGAGGTGACTCATAGAGGGGATTCTGGGCATGTATTAATGCCAGGTCTGCTGCTAACATCTTTTGATTGCAAACATGACTACATAAAGAGATAGTTCATAGGCTTAATAATAAATAAAGATAATAAATCTGGGGCAAATCATGTCTTCTGTATTCAGGTAAGAAGTCAAAATTTTAGCTATTTATTTTTCAATATGTTATTGACTACTGGGCCAGAAATGAAGGGAAATGCATTCAGTGGAATTTCTAGTTTGCCCTTTCCTTTCTGTTTGCATGATTTAATTCAATATCCCTCTGGATGCTTTACCTCAAAATCCAATGACTAGTGTATATGCTAGAACTTCTGAGGTGTCAATGGAATATATTATGTACATCTAGACTTAAAATCAATATGCTATTTTTAGATGTGTCCTGTGTGAAGTTAAAGAGGAGGCTATGTTGAAACAGTGGAATGTAATGGGAGACAGACATTGAAGAGTTGAGGACTATGCCCAGGGCTGGAAGTTTCCTTTGAAGATATTTCTGGAGTCTTGAGTTTGGCTTTCAGGAGGAGAAGCGATGAGGTGTCCCCTAAAAGAGACTGGAACATTCATTTATACTTTTGTCACAGTGTTATTTTCCATTCCTCCAATTCCTGTAACACGACACACAAACACACACACACACACACATACACAAACCACCTTTGAAACTTCCTTCATTGGTCCAGATTCATTTCAATCTCCATCTCATCTGATAAGCCATCACTTTCTTCTGGGTTCCCACAGGACTGGGCTTAGCTGGACCATAGTATCGTATCAGTAAGAGGCTATCATATATGATGGTAACAAATCTCTCAAATCCTAGCTCCCATCATGATTACTCCTGTTCTCATAGCCAAATTACTTAACCTCTGTACTGTATTCATTAAACTGAGATTATAAAAAGAAAAAACTCATCCAGGTATGATATAACATGCATGAAGTCCCAGGAGTTAAAGGAAAGAGCTCTTGAAATCTGAGGCTTTTCTGGACTACATAGCAAGTTTCACACCAATCTGGGTATTAAGACCCTGCTTCGGAACCAATAAGTTGAAATCTCCCATTGTCAGTAGTAGATAAGCTACAGAGACATCAGAACAGCCCAAGCCAAGGAAGTGAAAGGCCTCTGCAACAAGACGATACAACACAAAAGAAGAAACTGAAAGCCAGGTAACTGGGAGGCCTCTTATTTCCATTGGATGGCAGATTAATATTCAAATGTCTGTGCTACTGAAAATGGTCTATTGATAGAATGGAATTTCCACTAAAATTACAATTTCATATTCACATAACTAGGGAAAATAAATTCTGAAGTTGATGCAAGATTACACACACACAAAAAGACTAGTCAAATCATTTCTGAACAAAAAGCAATGATCACAGAGTCCGATTTCAAATTGTATGACAGAGACATGATGACGAAAGCCACACAATAGGACCCAAACAGACATTTAGACCATTGAGGTAGGACCCAGGACCCAGGAATAAAACTCAAGAAGCTTCAGTGATGAGCTGGTGCATTTTCCTATGTTATATAATGTGGAGGCCAGAAGAGGACATCCAGTGTCCTGCCCTATTTGGACTCTCAGCTTATTCCTTTGAGGCAGGGTCTCTCACTGCACCTGGAACTATGATGAAATCCAGAAATCTCATTGATCCTCCTGTCTGCGCTTCACTTCTAATGCTGGGTTACAGGTGTGTGTGCGTGCGTGTTTGCATGTGTGTGCTCATGTGCATGTGTGTGTATGCACGTGCATGTGTGTGCACATGTGTGTTTGTGTGTGTGTGTCCATCCACATGAAAACTTTAAATAGATGCAGGGTCCTAAATTTACCTCTTCATTCTTGCAAAGCTAGTGCTCTTATCCACTGAGTCATTTCCCCAGCCCGTTCCCTCCCTGTAAAAGAAGTTCTATTTTTATTTACGTGTGTCTATGTGAGTGTATACCACATGTGTGTGGCTGTCTGTGGAAACCAGAAGAGGAAATTACGTTTCCTAGTGCGGGAAGTGCAGGCTGTTGTGACAGTCCACATCACAGGGGTTCTGTCTTTTCAATCAATGCACTTGCACTAATATGGCGGAGCAACTCAAGTCTGTGGTTTTTATTCAGATTCACTCTTGATATATGTTTTGTTGGTTTGGGTATAATCAGCTGTATCTACCAGTGTGGCATCTGGGACCTCAAATCTCTCAGAATCAGTGTCTTTTTTTTTTTTCTTTCTAGGCTGTCTTGTAGTTGGTATCATACAATTTTAAGATTGCTTACTTTCCTTAGTAATACATATTTAAGACTCTTATGTGCCTTTTGAAGACGTGACAATCCATTTCCTTTTAGTGCTGAGTTATATTCCATCTTCGAGAAGTGCCACAATATACATATTTATTCATTTATATCTTCATTGCTTCTAAGTTTGACTGTTTATGAGTAAAAATTTTATAAGCATTTGTGTACAGACTCTATTTTTGAGATGGACACAGGAGTCCATCTCATTCAGCTAAGTACCAAGGGATATGATTGGCAGGTGGGATATTAAGAGTATGCTTGCCACACTACCGTTCATAGGTTCTACTCATTTAAACAGCAATGCCAGAGAATCTCCTCTATAACCTCACAGGTGTTTATTTTCAGGTTAAGTTTTGGTGGGGCCCTGAGAGGAGATGACAATGAAAACTGGGTCTGGCAACTTCTGGAGGTATTGAGTAAATTTGATGAACATGTTGGATATTGAAAGATTCTGAGGTTCTGGCGTGGAGGGTGAGGTAGGTAGTGGTGTTACCTGCAGGGGAACAAAACACCAAAACTGAAGGTTTCAGAGAAATAATGTGGTGTTTCATCAGGAGACATCCTCAGGGGCTGTGACTTGTGGGGGATATCTGTGTAGGGTGTAGAAAAAAAATCAACATTACTGATGTCAAGATTATAAATGAATTAATGAGATGTGTGTGCGTTCACAGGTGGAGAATTAATTAGCTCTTGCATCTATCTCTGAATGCTTGGGCTTAAAGGTGGGGTGTGTGTGTGTGTGTGTGTGTGTGTGTGTGTGTGTGCGCGCGCGCGCGCGCACGCGCATGTATGTTTGTGTCCCATATTAGGCGTTTTGCTCCATGGTTCTCTACATTTTTGAGATAGAGTCTCTTGCTGAACTGGAAGTTAACTGATTAGCTAGTCTGGATGGCCAATGAGATGCAGGGATCCACACATGTCCATGTCCTCCACTTAGAAGGTTGCAGTAAGACACAAGCTGCCATGCTTGACTTTTTATTTGGGTTCTGGGAATCTGAACTCTGGTCCTCTGCTTATGTGATAGGCACTGTGATAAATGAGCCATCTTCCCAGCCCCTACTGAGACTCTTAAAGAACTTGCTTGTTAATATATGTGATAGACAGGGAGATGCACGAAATAGAGTGTTGTCATTGAGACACAGTTATGGACTAGTCTCAGAACTTTTATTTGACACTTTTCACGGGTCCCTCATAAAATATCACATAGAGAGTATCATTATTCTCATTTTATGATATAGGATGAGAGGCCCAGAGAGTCCATCACTTGCAGTTGGACACACAGTTGGTGAATGATAGAACTGCAATGTGTATTATTCCAGATTCAGAGTCCATACTTTTCCTCCAGCTATTTACATCACCCTCCACAATGGTCCAGGCCACACCATCAGCTGTATTCACAGAGCAGACTAAGCTTCCTTCATGTTGCCAAGAAGGAATGGAGGCTATATTTGTTTTTGGTTGACCAGCTGGCTTTCTACAATGAATTTGCAAATCTCAGATAAAAATCCCTGAATCTATTTAAAGTCTAGCTCAAGACACACTGATACAGTCAAATAAAACATGGCATACTGGTCTTTATATAGTGCACATGGCAAATCTGTCCCATAGAACTCCTTGTAGAGGTCTCAAGGGATGGCTAATGTTTGAAGGACTCATTCTGTTTATAGTTTTATGTGCACTCACATTAACGCTTGGCTGAATTAAAACAGTAAAATCACAATTGGATGGAAAAGTTTTCTTTCTCATATCAGTGTGTTAAAATGAATCTGAACATGATTACCAACTGGTCAGAAATGTTTTTCTCTTTTATTTTGTTACTTTATGTAAGTCCCTCTGGTGACAGGCTGGTCTCTGGTAGCCTCTCTCACGGGCAGCAAACAGCTAGCTTTGGCATGCAGAAAGGCTTAAATAAACCACTTTAAGTGAGGTTAGTCAGAGTCTGGAATCCCTTAAGAAGGCTCATCTCCTCATAGACAGGAGCGAGATGGCCATGGGAATTTAGAATTCCTCAAGGTAAAGCCATGAGCTTTGTGAGGCAACTACCAGGGCATTTCCATGGCTGAAGACATCAGAAGATGCTGGGCTTTATCTTGTCGGCACCGCTTATCTCAGGAGGACAATCAGCAAAAAGCATGGGTGTTTCTGTGGGCTGGGGTATGCTGGGCTTTGGTCAGTTCTAATGCTTAGTTTTAAGTTTCTCTTCTGGATCCAGCTGTCAGTCAAGGGCTGAACTAGTCACGCCATCAGACGTCTAGGGGGAACAAAAATTGGAGATAGTTTGAGTTTGAGGAGAATTTAGCTGCTCACTTTATTCCTGTGTCTCCTGAGTGAGCTGATTTCTGTTGAGAGCCGTACGTCTGACCATTGTTCATGCTGTTTGGGTATTGTACTCAAGGTAGGACTTAAACATGCTCCATTCATAATATTCCACCTTCCCTTTGGCTTAAGGTAGATATACTAACAAACATAGCAATTAGTAAACCAGGCAGATGGCTCTCTTAGGATATCCTGAAACTGTGAGCTGCTTCTTTGCAATTCTGTTAGCTAAAATCCATAGTCTTTGTAATATAAACTCAGCATGGCCCATTTAATTAATTAATTTCTTTATTTATTTTTCGGACAAGGTTTCTCTCTTTACTTATTGATTGATTGATTTTTTTTTTTTTTTTTGAGACAGGGTTTCTCTGTATAGCCTTGGCTGTCCTAGAACTCACTCTATAGACCAGGCCAGCCTTGAACTCACAGAGAACCACCTGCCTCTGTGTCTCTGAGTGGTAGGATTAAAGACATGCACCACCACGCTATTCAGCCTGAGGAGTCCTTTAAATCTCCGTAAACCGCTCTCCATCTCCCCCTTTTACCCACCCCATAACCCACCACTTCATAGCCCTGTCATCAGACATGCTATACAATATTTGCACAGCAACTCTAGAAAAATAAGACTCTCCCTGAGTGCAGACCCTGCCTGTGTCAACTGTTCTGGGTCCCAGCCTTAGAAAATCACATAGGAGAAGTATATTATTTATGAGTTTTCTTGTTCTTCAGGACAGAAAAGCTTCCTTTCTTTTGACTCTGGTCCTCAGCTCAGTAGTGTCTGTAACCAATAGGAATTAGTCCCCTTTTTCAAGAGAGAGGACCTGTGGTCATACCCAGCATGCACACTGTGCCCCCTCCTGTTCCCAGGCATTCATCGTGCATGAGCAGCTCACCTCAGCCAGTTTGTCTAAGCCGGGTGGTCCTGCTTCCTTGCTTTTCGTCTCCCTTCTCCCACTGTGCATGTTCCAGAACAGAACACTACCACATTTCTGGGTTCCCTTGCATGGGAGACAGTCCTTCTCCGTCTTCAGAAGGACTTGTCTTCAGGTGACTAAACTGAGCATGCTCTCCTTCTTTGGGCTTCTTCCTATACACATCCCTCCCTGACAGCATTCTTGCATCCATTTCTGCTGTCTGTCATATGACTTTTCTGTTTTCCTTGTAACATGTCCTTTCTGATTCTGTGGTTATCTCCTAAATGCCATATTCTTTCCTGGCGTGTAATCTGGTCCATTGATATTGTCATGTGAATTAAAAATCCTGGTGTCCTAATCCATTCCATAGGTTTTAATTACTGTGAACAATATTCTGACTCCCAAGTCTGGCTCTCTTCCTTTCTCCCAAGCCACGCCACATTTCTCCGGGATATACTCTAAAGCACTTATAACTTAGTAAGCTCCAATCTTGCTCTTGGTTTTCATGTCCCTTTTTGCATTTCTGGGTGTTTCTGTCTGGCCATTGAACTTTGGCCTTGTCTGTCCATTTCCTTAAAACAAAGGCAGAGATCATCTCTCTCATATTTGACTCTCACCCCATTTAATGTTCATCTCAAGTCTATCCTGATATCCTCCTCCCTCATGACGCAGAAGCCACCAGAATCCTCTGGCATCTCTGTGCAGTCTTCTATCTAATTTCTATACATTCCAGCTCTTAAATATGATAAAACCAGTATAGATATGGGCCCTGGCTTCTTCCATTTCTTTAGACCTTTCGGAAGCCCTGGGACACCATGGCGACTAGAGTACTGGTTTCAGTGGCATCGCTGTGTGACACAGTCTTGGGTCCCTGTCTACTTCTCAGTCCTTTAATACCTGGACTTCAGTGTCCCCTAGCAGTGATTCCTAAGTCAGTCAAGCATCCAGAGAAAGTTTAAAAAAACTCATTTGAACACAGATGGAAAATGGTAGCTTTTATCTCAATTAGCTGTCTTGTGAAATATGTAGAAGGTCGATTTCTGACAACATTCTGCAGGCTACTGATACGTGTACCCATCCGTCTATGAGGTCATGATATAGGCCTATTGAGGGAACATGTGGGCATCCTTTTAAGGCAGGCTGGAGGGGAGTCCTTATTCATTCTTTCTGTTCCATGTACAGTTTGAAGGAATCCATCATATAGACTGGCACACGGAGGTGTTTCATTTTAACGTAACCACATGTACAAATGAGCAAGTGCCTCTAATAGATCCTCTGGTGAAACTATAGGTGAAAACAATGCTGATAATTCCCTGTCGTTCCAGAATTCAAACAACAAAGCTGACACAATAATGTTATATAATAAGCTATATTGTATCCGCAAGACCACTTGAAGGAGGGCTTCTTCTGGCCTACTCTCAGCATGGGTCACTAAGACGGAGACTTGAGATGTTATTGGATGTATGGGTAGCATCTGTACAGACCCTGGTGTCTGTGGGTATGTGTGAGGGTTATGTATACTACAGGGTTATATACTGTGATGTGTGGTTTCAGGGACACACTGGTAAAGCTGTACTTGCCTCCTGTCACAGGTCTTCTGTGACAGGAATACTACGGTATTCCTTCTTATGGCATCTTTCTAATTTCAGCCAAACATACCTTGCTCGGCCTCTCGCCCTACTTGGAACTTATACTCATTTATGTCATTATTTTATTACTGCATTTATTAGCTGATATAGTCCATGTAGAGGAAATGTCTCTGCTTTTACTTGAGCTTCAGCCCTTGCAAACTGGGCATCATATCCTTATGGTAACCCTAGTGAGCCTCTGGGCCAGTGCATACGTGACTGGTGTCCTATAAGGTATGCCCACCTATCATTTATCATTCTGTTTTCCAAGCTGATGAACCTGCACATGCTGGCAGTTCTGTGTTTGGAAGTAACTTTCAATTCTGCTGAAATCCAAGGCAAAATCCACTGCCTTTCCCCTAATACCATTGATCATTAGGTATAATTAGCACGATGCTTGACACAGGCGGCACATGCTCCCTTTGATGGCATATTTGTTTTCCTGTGCAACTTTTGCCCAAAGACAGTTAGTTTGCATACTTGATCAAAGGACCCAAGACACTGTTAAGTTCTTGGGTGTGGGGCTCCATATTCCTCTCTCCATGTCCCATAAAGTCCATCCTGTAGTTGCAGTACATGGGCGTAATCCTTGAGCCTTTTCTTGATACTTGAATCCTCATAGTTTAAGGTGTCACACAGTATGTGATCTCTCAGGGTCCCTAATCAAAGCATGCAATCATTATGTAAATTCTCTGGCCCTGAAGACACTTCTGTCTGCTTATAGATGTACCCTGACATAAGGTACCTTGTGAAAACGTTTTTATTTTCCCTAGATCAAAAGCTATTTGGGATAGACAAAAGAGAGGCCAGGTGTCTCATATTTGATGGGCTGAGACAAACATTGCATGTAAATTCCAACTTCCTGCCTGGAAAGTAAATAGGAGGAGAAAAAGAAAGACATTAGGTCCAGTGAGATTATAATGAAATTGGTCATTTCCAGACTGGGAGGAGGATAGTGAAATTTGTAGGGTTGTGTAATACACAGGCCTTCCACTTGAGAATGCCATGTCACAGAGAGCTAAAGGCTGATGGATCATGAAACATGATGCCATTATTCCTCACAGTGTAAATAAGACATTGTCAGAGGAACGGAAATGCTACCTCACCAGGCCTGGCAAACACAGGGGCTTTCAAATACAAATGGGAGTTTTGACACTTATCAGCTCTGTAAATTCCCCTGGGCTGCTATGTCACAAAGATTTCCAAACGAACATTTTCAATCATATACAAAAAAAAGCTACAGAAAGGTTGAGTGAATTCCCAAAGTTTTTCTACCCTGATTTTACAATTGTTAACATTTTGTGATATTTCCTTTAGAAGAATAAGGATATATTCATGTTTTTCTAGATTATTTAATAATAAATTAGCTGTATGCTATGGCATAGGCCTGTAGTCTGAGCACTCCGAATGTTGAGGCAGGAGGCTACTAAGTTTAAGCCCAGTCTGGGTTGCATGGAAATAGAGATAGATAAACCTAATGTCTCAAAATAAATATATAAATGAGAGAGAGGGAGAGGGAGTTGAGGAATTTAGACTTCAAGGCAAGACAACTTAAATTCTTCAGTAGGCTTATTCTGAAAGTGAAATTTTCTTCAATAACACTCCAATAATACACTGACACTAAAATAAATGAGCAGCATTATGTAACATTATTCATTGTGTACTTCATATTCATGTGTTTATATTACTTAAGGAAGGTGATTTAATAAATGCCCTTATGAATATTTTGAAATAGAATACCACCCTTGTTTACATTTATTTTGATGTTTGGTTTTTATTCTTTTCAGCTCTAGAGTTGTTTCTGAGTTTTCCCCTCTTAAATTTTATCCTTCACTCCTATTTTATAAAAAAAAAAATCCCCACTAGAGACTCCTGATTATGTCTTTATGGTGTCATTTGCCTTGACTTTTTCTCCTCTGTATTTTAGAAACACTAGACGTTAGGGTCTAAGGGAATTCTACCCAAAGAATATTTTGTAAAAGTGTTCTGTATACATAGCACTGCATGGTAGCAACTAGCAACATGTGATTACTGAGCACTTGAAATGTGCCTAAAATGAAATTAGAGGCTTCACATTAAAAAAATCTACTTAAATAATTTAAACTTAAGCAACCACCTGTGATCAGTAACTATCAATCTATCACATAGTTGCAACAGTTTGAATAAACTTAGGTCAAATGTTTTGGTGGTTTTTGCCTCTGCTTGCTGTATTCTACTTTCTTGATTTTAAAGGCCATAGCTCTGTTCACCCTTGGATGGACACCAACATCACCCAGACCGGTGAGTGCTCTAAAGCAGCCGGCTATGAACCCCAGACTTTGTTTCACAGTCCCTTCTGCACCTTCCTAGGACAGGCTGGAAGGAGTCTACTCATCAAAGTTGGGAGAAGATGATGATTGCAAGGCAGTTCACTGACCTAATGTTTCTTTAGAGAGAGGAGATGAATTGCTGGGAAGCAACCAGGAAGACGATAATCATCTCCATTAGTTCTGGGATCTGCGACTGTTTTTCTCACTTTGCCTCACTTCCTTAATGGGCATTTGCATGTGATCATAGCCAGTCCTTCAGTGGCGGCACGGCTCTCTGCTTCTAAATCATCAAAGCAAAGTTAATGTAAATTCGCCACACCATTCTCATTAGGAAAAAGAAAATCTTTAAGTGACTGAGGTGATGCAAAACCCTTCATCTCCTGAATGAGACATGAAATAGATTACACAGAGCCCTGCTGCCTGACATAAAGTTAACTAAAAGCGTTGAGAGTAGAGAGCTTTTCTGATAAGCCACTCTCACTGCAGTCTGCAGATACATTAATTTGCTCTTACTGCTCATCTTGTCACGGGCTACATTACTCTTTCTTAGATTCTGCATTTCTGTCATTAGTTCTGTCAGCAACTGCTGGTGATCCGGGCCCTGTGCACTCTCCTATGCGGCTTCATTTCCTGCATGCCATGTTTCTCTGCCCATCAAGCCACCTGACCACTGTGTCCTGTTCCTCACACTTGTCTGCCATGGATCCCTTTCCATTATTATAGTCAGGCTCACTTCATGCCCTGCCTCACTCTGACCTACTTCTCCTTCCTGACTGAGATTCTAACCCATTCTCTTTAACTGGGTCACAGGGTGCCCTCTCTTGCTTCCTTTGACTTGTCTCGATGTCAGCACTAAGCAAGCTGTGTCAAGAACAGACCAGTCCGTCAGTCACTCGGTGTCCAAGGGGCTCAACTTGACCTTCTATTGTAGGTTTCGTTCCAGGCCCTCTGCCTATGGGGGCAAGATTTGTCACTCATCTACCTGAAGGGAAAATAAATTTGGTCCTGGCTGACACTCATGGTCAAATTGAAGAGATCAAATGACTCATGGACCAAGCTGTGCACTTAGAAGTTGGCAGTGTGGCATTAACACACTGAGCAGGAAGCTTGGAACCAGAGCAGGTTCAGGTGAGGAGAAGCTGTTGGCAGAGCAGCCTCCTGCAGCTCCCATTTGCTGCATGCAGTATACTGAGAAATGTAGGCTGCACTCATGCTCTGGGCTCAAGCGTGCTGAAGAACAGAGATTGAATTTGTTTGGGATTAGGAGAGGTCTATAGGCTTTAGAGTAGTTGGACGAGGCCCTCTCGTCATGAAATATCCTGGTAATTGGGAATGAACATCACTTAGTCTCCCTCGTAGTACCACAGAAGTTTCTATGTGACTTTAGGACAAAATAAGTGGTTGACTACAAGCCCTGAGTTTTTCATCTGTAGCTTTGGGGGAACATCTGAAGCTGAGGATGGTCTCAAATGGCTTATCTGTGGGATCTTAATGTTGGGCTAGAACCAGGAGCACTCACACACCCACAAGGAAAGGATGGAAGGCACTTAACATATGGGTCTGGTAGTGTAAAACAACCCACACGTGCAACTGCAACACACACTGTGCTTCCCAGCCCCCACACCTAACTGAGCTGTGTTTTGCTGTGGATGTGGAGACCATAGGAAGATGGGGATCAGTTTTTATTTGTTTCTCTCCTGCTTTTGACTTGACAATTTGTCTCTTGAAACTGCAGCCTCTAATTTTCTTAATTGCTAAATTGTCCTGCAGCCTGGGATTCTGGCTTGTTGCTGTTTCCTCATTAGTTGTTCTTTGAACAATGAGCACAGCCTGTCGATATGTCCAACTTCTACTCTTTTCTTCTATGGCATCGAAGGTTCTCACACAGAGGCCTGAGTTCTTGGTGCCCAGATGTACAGGGAGCAAGGTTCTGTTGTGCTGGCTACTGGCCTTGGGGATGGCAGAGGGGGCACTTACTGCAACTCTGAGCAGTACTGCAAGGATCTCCCTTGAGGATATGCCCTGCCTTGTATTCAGCTCTGGAGGATCTGGGCAGTGGGCCCACTGTTATCCAGCAGGCTTCTCTGCTGAGATGATGGCCAAGTATCCTGAAACCCTTCCATTCTGGTTTTTTCCATCTTGGCATTTCACTGTAGCTTCAGTAAACCTATGTTTGCTTCATTCAAATATACGGTTAACTCATCCTCTGTTTGGAAGATATGGAAGGACGTTATCTGTGTACATCCCTGAAGACAGAAGGCTCAGAGATGCCAATTGAATTCTGCCCCAAGGGGGTGTATATTGATTTACTCTCTTTGTATTCCTTATCTTCCATGGGAGTCCTTAGAGAAATGAAATACAGAGTTCAGGATTTCAGTGGAGGGTTATTCGGTGGGTCCTACCCTAAGGTCAATATACAGACCAGGAAAGGATCCAATCCTATCTCAGAAGCAGAGGAAAACCATCTCTGGTCATCTGCCCACTACTGCCCACTGCTCAGAGATAAAGCAGAATCTTACGCGCCCTATGGCTGTTCTGTTCAGTATTTTAATAGTAGCGACTGTAATTATCCCACAATGAATCTGTCTGCCAGCTCTCCTTTATCTGTAAAGCATCATTCTAATAGTTCCTTAGTGGTACTGGGGTATGAAGCTTAAGTCTCCTCCTAAGTGTGACTTGTGCTGCCCTGTGAATGGCCATCTTTGTGTTGTTCTTCACTGATTCTCTTCCTATCAAATCCTCTAAGTTGCCACTTGGTTCAAGAGTCACCCAGGACACTTGTATACATATGTATATGTGCCCATGTATAACAGTGTCCATGTGTGAGAGTGCCCATGGAGGCCAGAAAAGGCCATCAGATCCCCTGGCACTGGAGCTAAGGCAGTTTTGAGCCACTGTACTGTTGAGAACTTGAGTCCTCTAGAAGAGCAGCAAGTGCTCTTAAATTCTCAGTCATTTCTCTGGCCCAAGCTCACACTGTCTATGGCAAAGTCCCACTAGCCATTGGGTCCCCTCTTACTCTTCTCAATTGCTTGGACAGAGTGGACCCTCTCTGCCATGACTCCTGGCTGACTCCATCTTTTCTAGCTCGCAGCCCCTGCCACAGCTGTCCTGTCTTGGATTGTGTCTAGCTGATAGTTTCCTGTCCCCAACCTCAGAACATGGTAAGGGAAAAGGAGTTTTGTTTTCCCCATCTTCTCCCTTAATCTACTTAGCAGGGGAGCCTGATGAAGCAAGTACTCATCACTTGCTTTTTCACCAAAAGTTCAGTTAGATATCTTCTAAATTACGTATTGTATTGCCCTAGAGATGTTTGTGACCTGAGATTGCAAAACATTTGAATTATAATGTTCTCTCATTTTTCCTTTCAAAAACATTTCTTTCTTAATAGCTCTAAATAATATAAAAAGAACCACAGAAGTGTCCCCTCTACCCAGAAAAAAAAAACATTAAATCAATGTTTCCAGATAAACAGGGATTGTATTTTGAACTGTTCCCTTAAAGTGCATCCACTAGTTACGCAGTTATTGTACAAAGATTGATTAATGAAAGATTGTGTTTGTTGATTCTGCCCTTGTTCTTCCCCTGCCTCTTGCTTCTTACCCTCTTATTTTAAGAATGGAATGTAAGTTTCCTGCTTTTAGTTAATTTCTCTATGAGCATAGACAAACTATAGACCCGGATAACTCAGAAATATCTGAGCTTCAAGAAATTATTATTCAAAATCTACAGTCTGGGTACTTGCCTGTGACTGAGCCTCAGCAGCCTCATCCCTCAGATATTTTGGGGGACCCCTGCCCCCCACCTTGCTGCAGCTGCTCTACTCACATTGCATCTCTGTTTCCTAGCCTAGTTTTGTCTGATAGAAAACTCTCTACATTTTTTTCCTTATTTATGTAAAACCATCAGAATCTCTTTGTTTTTTTTCCAATGAAGTTGAGCAGAGGCTCCCTTTCCAGGAGGTGAAGAAAAGAGAGTTACTTGGGCTGTGTCATGGCCTGGGGTCTTGAAGCTCAGATGAGCATCAAGGTTTTTTTGTGTACCTTCAAGCAGCTGTCAGAGGCCATCCTGCTCTCCTGAGGAGGCCTGGAACCCCACAGCTCTGGCTCTCTTCAAACAAATAGCTACACAGCAGTAAACTGCCTCCCTTGGAGCTGACTTAGTGTCCATCAGAACAATGCAGCCTTGATCCTGCCCTCTTAAATCCTTGGCAGAACTTAGATGTGACTTGCTCTGCTGAGAAAGACTCAGCCAGGCTACAGAAACAAAACTAAATACAAAGAGTGATGGAACAGAATGTAAATAAAAGTAAAATTTCACAGATGGCCTTTTGTACAGTGGAAAGAATAAAGCAATAAAATAGTGCATGTGCACATATATATACAAATGCATATTTGTATGCATTTTTTGTGTGTAGTTGAGTTCACATCAGGAGGACTTATCATTATCCTATTTTACCATGCCAACCTTCCATGAGTGACTCAGGTGGCCATAACCTTGATTCAGGCTTTGGGGGTTGGGGACTGACAGCTCCACAATGGCCTATGCATCATTGAGCAGGATGACATATACATGAGTCATGGTGCTGTAGGTGGGTGGTTATTAGCAACTTTCTCTCACCATGGTAGGTTAGACATAATGAAGAGACACTTATCTGTTGGCTTTAAGAACTGAGGACATTTGCGGTATGGCCATGGCTGAAGGAGGAAGCCAAGCCTGGGATTAGATCCCAGCAGTCCCAGGTGCAAGTGAGTTCCTCTTGTGCTGATTTATGTTGGCTTTAAGCACTGAGCTCCATCTTTTGTTAAGTGGAATTCCAACTCCCTCCATACTTTTCTCATAAGGGTTAAGTGAGTTATGGCCTGAAAATCTTGGTCATTAATGGGTATCCACATAGAAATTGTGTGTCCACTTGAAGTGTTTGTGCAAACTTCAGCCTGAATTTGAAAACCAGGAGAAATTACATGCCAACACTGAGATCATGCTTACACAATATTTTTAAAGTAACTTCTTGTATGTGTGCTGCCTGTATCATCTCGCAGTATTTCTCAAATCCTGTGCAACCTCCCTTCAATGTAGAAAAAATTATAATGTCTCAGACCTGGACCTTTATGGCCATATATTCTTACTTCTGTTAGCAGTGAGAACTGATATCACAGAGAGTGAGTTTGCCCCTTGGGGTTCAGTGCCTGACTCTCAATAATAACCTGATACCCCTGCAGACTTCACAGTTTGGCCTTGTTGGCCAGGTTTGCAATCGGCATTAAGGAACAATAATCATCAATGACTGTAGCTTTGACTGTTGTTCACTAAATAACCCAGACCTAGAGTTGTGCAAGACTAGAGAAGTGCAGGACTTCCCTTCGTTTTTTGTTTAATGCTTATACAAAGGATGTGACCACTGACATATCAACTATGACTGTTTCTTGTCAGCCTTAGCTGCTTGTGGTTGTGGTTTAATAACCAATGCTCTGATATCAACAAGCCAAGGATGTGTTGAGAGGAATATATCTGTCTTCCTTTGTCCAGTCCTTGCACTGTGCACTAACGGAAGGACTGAGAATGTCTAGCCCACTGTTAGGCAGCCAGCAGTCTGTGGCAGCATCTGCCGTGCCTGGGTTAATATCTTCCAGGTTTAACTAACCTTCAGATGGTCTGCCCTGATGCTTTCTCCTCTGCTAATTGAGGGCATGGATGAGTTTCAGTCTAGGCTGGTGTTTGGGGTCTTGGAGAAAGCTGAGACTCATGGTCTGTGGCTGTTTCAAGTGCTGCTGTGTATATAGGTTCCCTCTCTGCCTTGAATTCAGATAGCCCATGGAATCTTCCATTCCTGCCTCCTCCATCAACCGTGAACAAATTACTCCCTTATAGACATGAACCTCAACGTCCTCATCTGCAAAATGAAGTTACTAAATCTCTCTTATAGGAAACAATGTGTCAGTGGATGGAAACAAAAGGAATAATGAATGAGATAGATTTGGTAAGGAATGGGTAATGGGTAGAAAGTGCTTAGCACAATGCACCACTTGCAGTAAGGGCTTGTACTGCGAGTTGAGCAAATGAACAATAGCACTCATAGCCCAGCTCCATTGAAAGTGCTTGCGCATATATTAAATCAGTTCCCACAAAAAGCCTAGGAGGAAACTTCTATTGTTATATTCATTCTGCAGCTGACAGACCCAAGCAATGGTATACCTAGTAACTATTTCAGGTCTCTGCATTCATTTCAAGACAGGCTGGACCCAATAACCATGTCCAATTGCTATAGAGAAACAATTTTACAGATTTCAAATGGAGCATACATAGCTCTTATCTCTTTGTCTCCCTTTGCTGCTCAGATTAACAAACAAGGAACCTCAGATTTCAGACGATGCAAACTTTGGCTGCAGTATCTCAAGACCCTGTTGGTTGGTTCCTTAGTCTACATCTGAACCAAAGTCTCTGTAAAACTGAGATTTAGGATGGAGCTTTCTGTCAAGAGGGTTGGATAAGACTGAGCCTTTGATTTTCTGTCTTTCAAAGGGGAAATCAATTCGGTCTGTGTTTCATGCTCTTTCTGGTCCTAGGTGACACTCCAGTGAGGTGGCACATTCTCATGGTGGCTGGTCAAGTGACCGTGATCCTCTCTGCTGTAGACTGAGGAGGAGGGTTCCTGTGGTCTCTGATTTGCTTGTTCAGTTTCATGATTAAAATGCCCTGAAGTCCTAGAAGTCTATTCCTGACTCTGGCACCACTGCCTTGGGCTCCTGTCTCTGTCATTTACACCTCATTTATCTGGTTTACTTCCTTGTGATATTTTGGCAAATGTGAGCAGTGGCCCTGAATGGATGGATGCATGCCCTCGTGCCTGAGGACTCACCCTTATGGAACATTGGTGTCAGTGGCCACATGGTCCAAGTCTTGCCATATCCCCCTTGTCCCATCATCAGTGCCTCCTGCCGAGAACTTCTTATCCCTAGCAGGATGTCCAAGATAGATTGCTTTCTCATTCTCCTTTTGCTCTGGGCTAATTTTTTAGGCATGAAGCAGATTCAGAATCCTAGGCTCTCTATTTTCAATCTGGGCTTTTCTATGACAAGAATTTTATGCCCAGGCATCAGTCACAACTTGAACAAGTGGGAAGGTTTACATATCAGAAATCCCATCTTTGCTTAATGAACCATGTGACAGCCGAGAATCATCATTTATGCTTTGCTATGAGTTCAGTGTTACTGTTTAAACAGCATCAAAGTAAATGAGCCCCCAAATCAGGGAGATATGAAGATAGTTCACATTCTAGGTTTTGCTGCCCATATGGTTTCTGTCACAATTCCTTAACTTTGCTCCTGGAGTGAGAAATTGGTAGACAACGCATAAACAAATGTCTATGACTATGTTCCAATAAAGCTTTATTTACACAGACAGGCGAGGGGCCAACTTTGCTATAATTTTTATGCCAAGAAGCAAACAGGATATTCTCTGGCTCCATCTAAGCATTTTGGGTCTAATAGTCATCCCTCTCATAGGCAGGCAGTCTCTTGCAGACTTTTCCCTTTCTGTTCATTTCTCTCTATAGTACCTTGGCCATTGTTTTCATTTGCTCATCTGGCTTATCCAAGAATTCAATAATTTGTCTTAGACTCTCCTCTAATTTTAAAATGTAAAATTTTCTTTGATTTTATTCTAACCTCATGTTTGGACTCCCGTATGCATCTTAACCTGATTCACTCAGTAAATGTTGGGTTCTCTACTAATGCTGCCCAGGGGGACAGGAAAACAACAGCAACAACATGTCCCTCCACCAGGGAGCTTACCATTTAGTAATACATAAACTAGACCATGGTAATTTATATATGAGATGAATGATTGATATAAGTCCTATAAAGCACAGAGGATGTTGAAAGCTTTGTAATATAAAACTTGGGTAGCAAACTCCTACTGAAAACACCTGGAGTCGCCCATACATGCACAGTGTATTCACTTAACCTTGGGAAATCTCTATTTTCAGCAGCCGTCTGTGGTGGTATGAGAAACTCAGTTCTGGAAACCAGAAGGGTATGCCCTTGTTCTGAGTTGAAGTGCCTTCCATGGTGTGCTGGGTTATTCCCCAGCCTTCCTTCTGCAGTCTTTATGTTGGCTTAGAGATGGAGAAGCCTGGTGTTCTTCACCATTGCCATGTTGCCTAACTTTTTGCTCCTTACATTAGTACATATTGATTCTGTACTCATGCCTTTTGATTTGGCGCCCACTCATCACCAGGGTCTAGCAGGAGACTGGATTATTGTCCCTCTACTTTCCTGAACTATTTTACTTATCCCTTTATCCCATTCCTAATTTTTCTTTTAAACCTTTCTCTCAGTTCCTCTCACTCTTCCTTTTATATCTACCTTTTTTGTTGCTTACTTCTCCCCAAATCTTGCCAGGATGATTTCCTCAGAACTCCCTGTGTTTTATCTTTCTGTGTCAGACACGAGAGAAGAGGGAGGGTGTTTGGATCAGGTCTCTACTGCTTAGCCTCTCTCCATCTGTGAAGAACGATGCATGTAGAACACAATTATGAGTGATTTTTCTCTCTCTCCTAAGGCAGGCATATCCTTTGATGTGGAAAATACACTTCTAAAGAGCTACAAGGGAACGTGGAGGACCCACAGTTTTTCCTGTATCCCAAAGACAAAGTCTAAAAAGACTTTACAATGATTTGTCTCTCACTGGATACCGATTTCCCATTTGGAATTGGTGGAACTGCACATTGCAGACTGGAAGAGAACCATCCACCACACATCAGCTCCCACACTTGAGGGCAAGGACTTCCCACCGAAGCTCAGAGAAATCCCCTTCTTCAGATTGAACCTGGGCATTAACTAGACAAGTCAAACACGGAAGTAGACAGGACAGGCTGCGCAAACGTGCAGTCTCTTGGTGACAAAAATGCTTTCTCTTTACTCCTCTTGACCTTTTCAGAAATCCACTTGTTTTTAGAAAATTGCAAATCTCTAGTTCAAAAACCACCAAGGATTAGAGAGCTTATCTGGCTTTGTAGATCACAATTAGCTCTTAATTTAGCTTGATGACTTGAATGTATGAGAGGGAGAACATTTCTGCTACACATCCAATGACATGCGTGAGGGCTTAACATGTGTCTTGGGACTTTGTAGTTAGGCGATGGGATGATTTTATAGGATGCCCAAATCCTGGCTTTTGCAGAGATTACATTCATGACAGGGACAGCATTATGTTGTTGAGTCACTTATTATTTCACCATATGCTTGCTGAGCACCTACTATGTGCCAGAATACCATTGGATCCTCACACACTTTTATGAGTATATAATGGACATCTCTCAATTTTTCAAAATAGAAATTGAGACTTAAAGATAACTATTCAACAAGGTAAATGGCTTCTAGGGATAGAGACGGCTGTGGGAGTTTAGAGACTATCTACATAACCACCATTTCTGGCCTGCCTTCAGATCAGTGTTACTGGGTGCCAACCATAGGTATCCAGATTGTGAATTGTGAGTTACACTATACTCACTTCATTAACTGGCTCCAGTCTCTTTCATTCACCCATCTGCCTATCTATCCATCTGCTCATACACACATCTATTTGCTCATTCACTGGGACAATAATCACGGCATGAATAATGAGAGCTGGGATTTAGAGATAACTGATATATTAGAATTGCAAAATTCTGTCACTGAGTCACCTCAGCTGTAAAACTAACATATTAAAGTAATAACAGACACCTAATGATTGAGTTAGTATGAGGGTTAAATGAAAAAAAAAAACATTCCTAATGTTATGTATTAGTACAGCTATATTATACATAGGTGTCTAGAACCATTTCTTTCCATGATGGAGATGAAATCCATGGTCTTGCTCATACTTAGAAAGTACTCTACCACTGATCTCTATCCATAGGAGCCTTTAAAGATGGAATCAGATTAAGTAACGGAAGTTTGAAGCATGGAAAAGCCTGTTTAGCTTGGATTTATATGAATGCCATCTTTCATGACTGTGGAGATTCGTGTACCAGTGTAGCTAATATTTTCCCTCTAATATAAGGAATTTGTGGAGCAAACAAGCAAAGAGAATCCAAATCTTTAAGTATGTGGTTCCCTTGAGGAGCCTGTGTACAGATAACACAGTGCTTCTTGGTTGCGAGCAATCTAATTTGTACGTTGAAATAGATCTCCCAAGGCCTTTCACTTCCTGAAGGTCCTAACTGTAGGCCCTACATTTGTATTCACACTGGCTATGAGAAAGTCAGTTAACTAATCTGAGCAATTGTCTTCTGATTTGAAACTCAGTACTCGGGCTGGAGAGATGGCTCAGAGGTTAAGAGCACTGCTTGCTCTTCCAAAGGTCCCGAGTTCAATTCCCAGCAACCACATGGTGGCTCACAACCATCTACAATGAGATCTGGTACCCTCTTCTGGTGAACATAATAAATAAATATTAAAAAAAAAAAAAAAAAAGAAACTCAGTACTCAGTGGTTGTCTCAGACTTGAGTGAGTCTCGAGTTATTCAGCACGCTCGTTGATTTCTAGCCATGGGTTGCAGTGAGAAGCAGAGTTTACACAGTTGGAGTGAGCAGTCTTGCGGAGAGTACAAAGGAGAGCAGCAGATATACAGCCATCCTTCTAAGTTCTCAGGTGCCTTCTGTGTGAAGTCACAAAAGCACCGAGGAGATACTTTCCCACAGGAACTTAATATAAGGCTGTGGTTACAGAAAGCTTCTCTATCATATTTAGTCCTGAGCAATAGGAGGAGAAAAGACTTTCAGCTTAGCTTTAGTTCCTGTCCTGGCGTTGCAGTTACTCACTTGATCATATTAAGACTGTCTTGGAGTCTGTTTGGCCTCAGTTTCTTCCTCTATTCAGTAGGTAGGTCAAACAGATAAACACCTGCTCTCTTTCAAAAAGGATGCTGGGAATTGGATGGTCATTTATAATCTTTACCAGAGGCACTAAAACGCTAAATCTCCTAAAGTCACCATTCAAGGGGGATGGATTTAGGACAGCCGTTTTCCATTTGATGGATGGAGAATGAAATGGGCTACTGAAATGTGGCTGTGGTCCAATAATCCACTTACCTGGACTTGCGCCAGGATTTAGGCTTGAAGGATTGACCATTGGGAAGAACCTTGGCCAACTCGGTGGCTTAAATGCTTAGGCTGCCTGCCAAAAAGACATTTTCAAAATTAAGCCTTTCATTTTTAAGAGCACTGGTCTTGAAGTTTTCACCCAGTGTCTATTCCTCTTACCTGTCTTACTCACTGTGGCTGCCTTTCTGGACAAGTCAAGAACCCACACAGTCTTGGGAGTCAGGATGCAGGAGAAGTTGACATGACTACAGCATTTTCATAACCACAGGAGTCCTCACAGCCTCCCTGGGAATCGTATTCTACCTTACAGATATAAATAGCATGTAGGTGACTGGTATGTGGTCTTATAACTCAATGAAAGTTCTTTATAATTCAATGAAAGCTCTTTAGTATTTTTGATAGTATGTATAGCCTTTAAAAGGCAGCACCAAGCAGATGTTATGTGACTGAGATGTACCTTAAGTGGGATTATTGGATGCCTCACTGAGACTTGCTCTCTTTTCTGGCCTCCATAAAGTGGGCTGCTTCTTCTGCAATGATGTAATGTGTTGCCACAGCCACCCTCCTAAGAAGTAGGGTCAATCATCCACACACTAACCATCCTTAAGCTATTAGCCAAACAAACATTTCCTTTCTTTAAATGGTTTTATTTCAAATGTTTGTTATAGTAATGGAAAGCAGATATTACAGTATACAATTTAATTTGCATCTTGAGTTATATAACCAGCACAATTTTCCGTGTTATACAGATTAATAAGTTGGAGGTCATGACAGTTAAATATCTTGTAAGAAGTCACAAGGATGACACTTGGTTTGCTGACCTGAATGTAAGTGGTTGAGTTCAGTGTTTTTTTTTCAGGGACCACCACACTTCATTGCTCCAGAAAACACTGAGAATAGTACATGAACCTTACCGATTCTGTGAGTGACCATGGCTCTGAGCTCCATCCCTTACCCATAAGTGTTCCCTGGGTTTCTGATCCTTCTATGAACTGATTTTCTTTTCTCTTCTCTTCTTTCCTTTTCTTTCCTTTCTTTCTCTCTTTCTCTCTCTCTCTCTCTCTCTCTCTCTCTCTCTCTCTCTCTCTCTCTCTCTTTTACCACTCTGTTTAGTGAGTGGCTTCACCTGCTTTTATGCAATGAAGATCATGATTCAGTTGCATGGTTTAATTGCTTTTTTTGTTTCATTTGAACCTAAGTGGAATATGTGGAAGGTGTTAGACTAATCACAGCGTGTTTAATATTCTGTGTGAAGGAGCAGTATTTGACAATGACTTCTTGGCACTATCCCAAGGAAACACCTGTTCCTGTGATGGGCTTTGTAGTTGACTGATCTCAAAAGAAGGCTGGTGTGCTGTGATTGATGATTTTATGGAAATAATGAGAACACATCAAATACTTCATGGTATTTGTTATTAGGCATCATTAGGGATAATGGAACATAATAACACATGTCCTGTCCCTTTGGAGGTGTGGCATCTTTAGAAAACCTGGGGGAGTCATTGTACAGTCAGGAGGACACTTGCAGTCACATGGTCTACTTCAGCTGACCAAGGAATCAGTTACTGTTTCACTCAGACCTTGGGCCTCAATGTCCCTCTCTACCACCTGCAGTTCTTTTGTGTTTGCAGCTACTGTGACTTCTTTTTCTTCCATGAAGACCTCAAATATTAGAATTACCCTAGCAGATATCTTTTATATCTTAGTAGTATCTCTAATTTTAGAATTAAAAAAATCCTTCAGTAGTGACATAAGGTGTGCAGGAATATGTCAATGAAGGATCCTAGTATTTATTATAAAACAAGTTCTTAAAATGAATCACCAACCAAACACACATATACAACACAAAACCAAAAATATGAATGCTGTCTTAGCTGGATTTTTGTCAACTTGACACAAGCTAGAGTAATCTGATAAGAGGGAACTACAATTGAGAAAATGCCCCATCATATTGGCTTATTGGCAAGTCTATAGGACATTTTCTTTCTCTGTTTGTTTATTTTCTTTCTTTCATTGTTTTCTTTTGAAATAGAGTTTCTCTGTGGAGCTCTGGCTGTCCTGGAACCAGGCTGTGGACCAGGCTGGCTCTGAACTCAGAGATCCACCTGTCTTTGCCTCCCAAGTTCTTGGATTAAAGGCATATGCCATTACTTCCTAGTAACATTTTCTTACTTAGTGACTGATGTACAGTGACTTAGCCCATTGTGGGTGGTGCCCACAAAAACAGGGAGTCCTTGATGGTAAGAAACCAGGCTGAGCAAGTGTGAGGAAGCAGTGTTCCTCTATGGTTCTGCCTCAGTTTCTGTGTCCAGGTTTCTGCTTGAGTTTTAGTCCTGCCTTTCCTCAGTGCTGGGTTGTCCAGATGACAATCTGGAAATGCAAGTTAAGTAAACCCTTTCCTCCCTAAGTTGCTTTTGGTTATAGTGTTTTATTCACAGGGAAAAAAAAACTAACTAAAACAAACACATTAGAAAGCTCTTAGGGAACTGTGGAACTGAAATAATGATAAGAGATTTAGCTCAGAAATGTGCAGAAGCTTTGTCAGCACCAAGCCTGACATGAAGGTTCTGGAGGCAAGGCCACTCTAAGGGATAAATGTTGACCACATGCTGGTCCTGGGATCCGTTTAGGAGTATTTAGTGTTGGTGGTCCAGAAAGCCAGACTGCTCAGCTGTGAATGTTAGCATTGTACATGCTAGCTTTGTGACTTTTTTCAAGTTACTTGAACTCTATGACTCTCAGTATCACTATTTATGAAGTGAAGACACTAAAACTAAATTCATCAGAAATAGGATAAGTTAGAATGTCCACAGGAAGTGTTTAGCCTAGAGTCTAACAAATGGAAACTCTGTATTCACCTGTCTTTTTTACATAACCCTTCAGTACTAACTGGGCTACCTGGCTTAGCTGAAGTTTGCTGGTTAACTGAGCTAAGTAAGAAAGCAGCAAGTACTGTGGTGTCCATTATGTGAAAAAAGTTGATCTGCCACAGGTTCTACCAGAACTCTGAACAGTGGAGAAACATGTAAAAGGAAGAGTGAAATTAAAAGGTAGAGTCTCAGTGATGTTCAAATGAGAAATGCTTAATACAGCCTGAAGTTCTGCTAACCAATGTTTTCTTTCTGTGATTTTTCAAGTTAGAAATCTGACTTATTTTTAGGCTTTGCTTGTTTGTTTATTTGGTATGGACTATAGCAGATACTTTCTTGTGAGAGCCTTTTTAAAACCTATTTTATTAAGCTGTCTTATGCCTCTACTTTCCTTACAACCCCCCTCCCCCAGGTAGGAAAGGAAGGTTAGAAGGGACAGGGAAGTAGTCCTCTTTAGACTTCGTTCCTTCTGGTTATGGTGATCGGGTTCTTTGGGGGAAATACCACGCTCAGATGTCAGGATATCCATCAGCCCAGCAAACCAGCAACAGCAAACACAGCAAATGCAGCAGCAGCCTTCCTCCTCCTCTGACCATGTCCACAAAGCCTACCCAACGTGTCTTTCAAAGCATCATTTTTTTTTCTTGCAGTGTCCTTTCTCAGAGTTTTCTGACCACCTCAAAGCATCCTTTTCTCTCTCCTGTAGCATCCTCAAAAACTCTTTCTGGGCTCTGGTATTTATGCCCTCTCAGAGTGCTCAGAATTCCACTAACTGCAGCTTGCACAGACCACGCCCCTCTCTAAGCAATAAGAGGTGATTATCAACTGTGGACAAACTAAAAGCAACCCCATATCCTACACTTGGGATTAAAACAAAAGCATAACATAACTGGGTTTTTAAAGAACTCAAAACTTCCACTATATTTTCTGACTGTGACTGATAGTGAGGCTGGGTAGAAGGTTAGAAGGTCAAGTCATTAAGGAGTCAGCACAAGATACAAGTTACATAGTTCAAAAGTGGCCTTAGGGGATGCAGGGCAGAACAATATGTGTACATGGGAGAGTTTATAACAACCCAGCGAGAGTTAAATTTTCATTTCAGAAAGATGAGTTTGGGGCTCGTAGACTCTGCATTTGAAGGAGAGACAGGCAATGGCTACACTCAGAAGCTGGTTACCATTACCCAGGCCAGAGATAAACTGCAGTTGAAGAGCATTAAGAAATGAAGACAAAGCTGGGTGTGGTGGTGCATGTCTTTAATCCCATCACTTGGGAGGCAGAGGCAGGCGGATCGCTTTGAGTTCAAGGCCAGCCTGGTCTACAAAATGAGTCTAGGACAGCCAAGACTACACAGAGAAACCCTGTCTTGAAAAACAAAGCAAAACAAAAGGAAATGAAGACAAATGAGTTTTTTTAATATTCTGTAATATTAATACACATACACACATTCATAATCAGGTAAATGTAGGCTAATTTTTCTATTCTTGAGACATGGCCTTAATCGTGTAAACTTTTATTTAAACACTTGTGCATTTGAATCTGAGTGATACTGCTTTTATAGAATATGGTGTTGGATAATTTGACTGAGTCTTTATTCTTTTCTTTTTTTAAAGTGAGGACATGACTAATGCCTTCCTCTCAGAGTGTTAGAGAGTTGAATAAGGCTTTGCACATGCAGAGTCTGGGTCCTGGGCATGAAGACCTTCATTGAGTGTTGGCATGAGGGCTACTGTTATTAATGTTATCTGCATCTCAAGGTCCTTCCTGTCCCATCCTTGCATTTCAATGCCCATATATCACCTTTGTCTTTCTTTTTCTCATGGTTTACTTTGAATCAGTAGCTCTAGTCAAATAGTACATAAAATTTGATAGATTTCCAAATCATGTCCATTTGTTGATATTACTGTTATCTACCATCATTTCATCCAATTACCATCATTTTAGTGTAAGCAACTCTGACTTATTTCCTGAATTGCTGAGGGAACTTACAGGTGGGTCTTCCCACACCCACACATGCCATCAACAAGTACATGTGGCATATTAAACCTAGAAGTAATCTTTAAGGATGTTGTCTTATACAATAGAGTTGAAACATATAAGATTTATATATGAAGGTCATTTTCTTTCCTATATACTAGCAATGGACAAATAGAACTGAAAATAAAATACATAATAACATTTATATTATCACATTTGAAAGTCAAATACTTATGTATAAATCTGAAAGCTCATGATAACATTACAAACACAGGTGAAAGAAATCACGTAACCAATTAATGGTGAATTATTCCATATTTATGAACAAGAAGATCGAATATTGTTAATATATCACTGCTTTCCCACTTAGATCTGTAAACGTGATACATTGATAATAAATTTTAACAATTTGTTTAGTGAATATTTACAAGCAGATACTGGTGTTTCTATGGAGAGACAAATAACCCAGTGTAATCAATAAAATACCAGAGTTTGAGGATTGTCATGACCCTACTTAAAGATGGGTTAAAAGACTATAATAAACACTATGTGATTGTGACAGGCAAAGAATAGACAAATTGATTAATGTAATAGAATTGAGATACCAGATATAAGCCCCACACAGTATAGTCAATTAATATCTGACATAAAAATCAAAGGTAACACAATGCAGGAAAGACAGTTGACAACAAATGATTGTCTAACAAGTGAACAACCACATGAATGAATAAAACTTTAAACAGACTGCACTGAGAGTTCTGTGAATATGACCCAATCCAGAATCACCTAGGAAGGTAGTTTCAATGGAAGATTGTCACAGGTTGGCCTGTGGGTACGTTTGTGAGGGATTACCTTGATTATGTTAATTGAAGTGGCAAGGTAGACCCAGCCCACTGTGGGGAGCACTGTCCCATGAGTTGTGGTCCTGAACTGAATAGGAGTAGAAGAGAGAGTTGAACACCAGATGTGCATGCATACATTTCATTTGCCCTTGACTACGTGTGAATATATGATATAAGTAGCTGCTTTGAAGTCCTGCCTTGACTTGCCCACAGTGATGAACTGTAATCTGGAATTGGTAAGACCAAGAAACCACTTTACCCCTTGGTTTTATCAGGGTATTTCACCACAGAAGTAGAGATGAAATTGGGACACAGAGCATATATACTCATAAAAATGAAATCAAAATGGATCATAGGTTTAAACATTATATGAGCAAAAGTAACACTTCAAGAAGATAAAGGGAGAAAATATGGATGACCTTGTGTAGACAAGACATTTTGGTTTGATAATAATGGCTCTGTAACAGAACGATCTCATAAGCTGAAGTTGATTACAATTAAGAGACTTGAGTCCAACAAAAGGCACTTAACAAGGTTTAAAAAAAAAAAAGGAAAAGACAGCCACAAACATGAAGGAAATATTTGAAGTGGCATATTTCCCAAAAGACTAGATCCTAAAATATGTCTAGAACTCTTCCAAAAGAGTAACAGTGATCAATAACTGAATTAAAACTTACCACAGCCTTAGCCAAAATTTTGCCAAGATGGTGATTGTCTGGAGAATAAGTAAGTAAGATACTCCATGTTACCTGTTACTAAAGAATCACATATGAAACATAAACGTGATGTTTCTGCAGTGCAAATACAGGCAGCCTTGGGGGCTGGAAAGAGTCATGTTTCAGGCTGAATATGAGGCTGGAGTAGCCAACATCCCAGCTGGAAGGATGTCAGAAAGGAGGGGTTCATCTTTCCTCTGGGAAGAGTTGTTCTTTTGTTCTACTCTGGTCTTTTATTGATTGTATGATTCCCATGCAAGTTAGTAAACTCAGATTAAAGTCTACAAAGCTTAAATGTTAAACTCCCTAGACATGCCTCCACAGAAACATCGACAATTGATATTTGATGGCATATCCAACAAGATAATTCAGAAAGTTATTCAACAAAAATCTGTCTTGAAAAACATCCTAAGTGCTTTTCAGCCTGTTTCAGGCTTCCCTTCTCTCACTCTGGTCTGTTATGTGTAGCTGTGATGGCTAATGTTTGGGTCATCCTGACTCACTTGGGAAGAAGGAACCTCAGTTGAAGATTGTTTTCATCAGATTCATTTGTGATGAGTGATTCATGTGGTGGGCATTCTCTTGATTGTTAATTGATGTGGGCGGAAAGGCTCAGCTCACTGTGGGCAGTACCAACCCTAGAAAGATTTGCCTCAGGTTGTATAAAAAAAAGCTAGTTGGATGTGAGCCTGTAAGCAAACAAGTAAAGAGAGCTTCTCTAAAGTCTCTGCTTCAGATTCCGTCTCCCATCTCCAGGTTCCTGCCTTGAGGTCTTGCCTTGAGTTCTCTCAATGATAAACTCTTAACTGAGGGACTAACGTGAAATAACCTCTTTCTTCCCTAAAATGATTTTGGTTATGCTGTTTATCACAGAAAAAAAAAGTATGACCATGTCTCCTGGATGGAGAGGCCTGGTGGCACTCAGAGGAAGGATAGCAGGCTGCCAAGAAGAGACTTGATACCCTATGAGCATATACAGGGGGAGGTAATCCCCCTCAGTCACAGTCATAGGGGAGGGGAATAAGGGGAAAGTGAGAGGGAGGGAGGAATGGGAGGAGACAAGGGATGGGATAACAATTGAGATGTAATATGAATAAATTAATAAAATATATTTTTAAAAACAAAAATTTAAAAAGAAATAAATAAATAACTGTAAATAATATGTGCAAAAATAGAAAAGTAACTGACAGAGCAGCTTTTCTATTCTCTCATTTTTCTCTTGGATTACCTTGACACCTTGGTTTAGCTCACCAAACAAGACCATAGGAAGAAACACTTTCCCCTTAGCTGGTGTGAAGATCCAAAGACTGCATCATTTTTGTTCTGTGGCTAATGGAACTCAGAGAAACACCTTCAGCTCTGTGTCTATTACCTCTATTTACTTCTTAGGACCTGAATATTATGTGCAATGCAGACATTTTTGTTTTTGTGCTGTCTCTCCAACAAAAGGCTGTTAGGCCCCATGTGCTATTGGCATTCTGTCTCTACCCTCCTCCACTCAGTTTCTTGAGTAGTGTTTAGTAAATATGAGCTGAATTAAGAATTAATTAATGATAATTATGAAAGTAAAGAATGCCCTGGAATGCCTAATTAGCAATGTAAGATTTTGAAAGCACACATACTGTCCTTCTTGGTTATCACTTCTATTTTCTGCTTTAGTCTCCTAAGTGTAATATGTTTAGTACTGAGAGAAGGGCCTGAGCTCATGTTTTGTGTCTCCTTTTTAGAGAAGTTATTTAGAACCATAAAAGAAAAAGGACACTTGAATTGAATGGACATGATTTCAATTTATTTCTCAATCACTTACTTCTGGGACATTAGGTTCCTATTCTATTTTTGGTGTTTGGCACAATCTTCACCAAAATGTGATGAAAAAAGAAGTTATTACTGCTTGACATTAGCGTAGATAATGTAGCATGTACCCCACCACACAGGACTCCATACCCTGTCCTGGATGGGGATAGGACCTCATGGGACCATTGTGAAAACCCTGACTCCTCTGCAGGGAAAACCTGCAGTGGTCTGAAATCTACCAACATAATGGAATGCAGATAGCACCTAGAGTCCCCTCAACTAGAGACAAGGCGACTTAGCCCCTCCTAGAGAAGCACCATCCAGTTTTTTCAGACTGGGCAGTGTACTGCACTAAAATCCATGTATTTCCCCAACTCCATTTTTGTTGATGTCTTACTGAATTACAGACCCAGTGAGAGTACACCAGCTTCTCCCTCTGGGAGTGGGGACTCCCTGCCCTGCAAGGCTCTTTGATGCACTATTACGTGCTTGGAATTCATTACCCTGGGGACTTGGTGAATTGAAGATCTATTACTTTTTACATTCCACTTGCTGTGGAGTGCCTGGCATAATGTGCTGGCTACTCTCCAGAATCTTTGATTGTTTCTGTCTGTCTCTCCTCTTTGTTTTATTTTGCTTTGTGTTTGGTGGTGGAGACCAGCTAGAGACAATAGAATGGAAAAATAACAATTATAGAACCGGAAGGATAGAAGTTAAGTCAGTATTCTCCAGTACCTTGGCACTTTAAGTCTATTGACAGTGGATAGTATCGACTCAAAAGTGTGTTCTAAGTGCTCAGTAGGTATGCATTGAGAAAAATTAAACAAACACAGCCTCACATAAATAAAGTGTGATAATAAGGAGATAACCAACTACTCTCTCCCCCTCAGCCCTGCTCTTCCCATTCCTTGCCATCTTCCTCCTTCTCCTCCTCTTACTCTCTCTTCTCCTTTTCCTTGTTTTCCATCTTCCCTTTCTTCTCCTTATGAGAGGACAGATGTGCACTATCACGTTCAGTCAAGGCTTTGTTCTCATTGTTTAATTATCATTAGGCCTCTATTTTCACATTTTGTTTATCCACGGCTTCAGCTAATTTACCAGACAAATATATAAAACGTCCTGGTCTGTATAAACCCGCATAGATTTTTCCTTTTGTTGTCTTAAATAGTATGCTGTAACAAAAGCAAACAGTATTGATAGTGGACTACATGCTCTAAGCAATGCAGAGATTTGAAATATTCAAGAGGAAGTATTTTGGTTCCCAAGGTGGTGGGCTTTAATTAACTTGTCCAGTCACCAAGGAATAGGTATATTTCTAAACTGAAACCATTTTACTAGGAAAATCTTAATTCTACTTTTGTATTCATATTCCTTACAAAAGTCATGCAACAACTTATGACTTTTTGTATGTGTGTGAAATCAGGAGATGAGTACAATAGCTAAGTGAATTTTGGACAAGTAAAATAATTATTCTCTGCCACCTTGAAGATAACAAGAAAATGGATTGCCTTGTATGAACTTTTTCATCCTTTCTCTACAGCCTAACAGTTTATCAATTTAAGTGGTTATAAAAACTTTAATATATCTGTGTCAGTGTTTGCATATATTTATATTATGTATGCATATTTAATATGTTTATTGTTTAAGAATTTCATACAATCATATAATATTTTTTTAATCAAATACACCTCCCACTCACCTTCTCCCATTCCCCCACTCTTTCCCCTCCCAAAATAATACACTACTTTTAAAACACTCACTGAGCCCACTTCTTGCTAGCTGTGGGAACATCTACTCAAACATGAGCAGCCTCCTAGTGGCTGCATCCTTGAAGAAGACTGGCTTTCTTACCCTGGAAATATGTATTCCAAACTCTGAAAGACTACAATTGTTGATCCCTTCTCCCCCTAAAAATTACTTATTAAAATTGAAGGAGAAATAAATACTTTTTATGATAAAAACAGAATAAGGCAATTTATAACCATTAAGCCTGCTCTACAGAGAATTTTAGAAGGAATACTTAGGTCAGAAAAGAAACATAGACACACCTAAGAGGTTACAGAGAACAAATAAGCCCCAAACAGTTAATCACAGTAACAACAAATGCAAGGATAACACACATACTTCAATAATAACTGCAAATATTAACAGTCTTAATCCCTCCCAAATATAAGCATACTTCCCCCTTTTTTACCCAATATAGAGTATGTCAACCTATGCTCACTATTCATGCTAAACTCATTACAGAATGATAATGGTATGGATAAATTTGAAGACCAGCCAAGTCTTTATCTGACTCAAGGGCCCCATTCTCAGTGCCAGTGCCCCACAGCTTCCCAACTAATACACTCCTCATTATCTATGATGCTCAGAGTGTATTCCCATGCTGTGTGGTTCTGAAGTCTGTGTTGCTTTAGTGACTTTTACTGTTTTGTGATTAAACAACATAAGGTGGGAAATAGGCTTCTATGAGGTTATTCTGTCTGATACAGTGAGAGAACAGCCCATAATCATTGGGAAAAAATCGCAGCAGGAGCTTGGGGAGGCAGCTGGTCACATGGCCACTGTAGCAGAGGACTATGAACACTTGTACTCAGCTTACTTTCTCCTTATTCTGTTCAGGACCCCACACCATCGAATGGAGCTACTCACAGTGAACATGGATCCTCTTGCCCTTTTTAATCTAGCCTAGAGACAACAATAATGGCCAGAAGGCTGTCTCCTAGGTAATTCTAGGTCCTGCCAGGATGATAATTCATGGTAACCATTACATGTATAAAGAAACATTGGCTCTGATTTCTGGCTTCTGCCCTGTGGCAGAGGCACTACCGTTTTCTCCTCCGGCCTAGATTGAAAGCACAACCCGAAGCTCAGATCCACTCAGCTTCTTTCTGCTTTTTCTTCAGTGTGGTAAGCAGTCCCTCTGCCACCCACGTCTGTAGAGTCATGAGTAACATCACAAACAGGCCCAGGAGCCACTTGGTCCCTGTTTGTGACTGCTTGGATACTTAACCCTGAACGGATGCTGCAAAGCTCAGGGTGTTTTAACTCTTTGCTCTAGGTGCTCAGTGTTGAGTGGTAACTGCCTCTCTCGGGGTCTCTGAAAAAGCAAAGACTAAGGTTTGGCTCTGGAGCTCACACACTAACTCCCTGGCTATATTCAGTTTCCTGAAGTAGATCACAGCCAACTGGCTCCAAGGGTGTGGAATCCGACTCTCCCTCTGGAGGAGTTTAGAGAGAAAGTCTACTGTATATTTCAGTGGTTGGATAGATTTTACATGACTTTGACTTTGCAAGGGCATTTTATGCATTTTCTTCTTTGAAAATTTATTCATTGTGGAGGGGGAGTCATGTATGCATGGGCAGTTTTAACTTACAATATGATGATAGTGGACATTCTTATTTTCTGAGTGCCAGTTTTCTCATTTGCCATGTGAGGCACACCATTGCATACGTAGTATAGGAGCTGGAGATTTATGATGGCATTTAAGAGTGAAGTTCCTAGGAAGAACTTATGAGGCAAGCAGTTAGTTGGTTAGTATGAAACATCCCCATTCACAAAAGCCAGGGATCCTTTCATTACTCCAGCATGCACTGAAGTCCAACATGCTCCCTCCTGTGATGTTATTTATATGGGTCAGTGTGCAAGGTGCTTCCCAGCCACAGAGATGAGCTTGTGACTCAACAAAGAGCATTAGGTCACTTGGCTGTGGCAGAACTTAAGTTATTGTCATATACTCATTGTTTTTGGTGATGTCATGTATTTTATTGTATCCATCCCCATACTCTCATTTTCCTTCTCTCACCTCCTTTACATGTTCCTTTCTCCTTCCCACTAGTATCTTTTGTTTCTGAACCTTCCCCAGCTTCTATCTCACATGTGTGTCTTTCTTTATGCATCTATATACACTCTAGGATTTACAAAGGAGAGAAAGCTTGGTATTTATCATTCTGAGTCTCTGATTTATTTCTGTTGATATGATGACCACCAGTGCTAGCTATTTTCCCAGATCACAATTTTATTTTTTTGTGGCCAAATAAAACTGCAATTTGTATAGACTCTCTTTATCAGTTCAGCTGTTGGTGGACCCATAGGTCAATTCCATGATCTGGCTCTGTGAATAGAGCTGTAGTGAACATGAATGTGCAAATGATCCTGTGGTAATTTAGGATAGCAGCCTAATATATATCAGAAATGGAACAGCAGGGTTACATGGTAATTGTATTTTTCGTTTGTTGATGAACCTGCACACTGATTTACATAGTGGCTGGAGCAGGTTACACCCCTAACAGCAGTGCATAAAGGTTTTCTTTCTCTACATTCTCAGCAGTATTTATTGTTTTTTTCTTTTCGTTTTGCTTTTAAAGAATTTTACTTCTTCTTTGAAAATATTATAAATGTATAAAATATATATTGATTAAATATATCCTCACAGCCTGCTCAACAAAGCTTCCCAACTTCATTCCCACATATTTACATAAACTAGAGAGTTGGATCAGTGCTGTAGCTGCAGGCATGCACACTATTTTCCTGATGGTCACCGCTTCAATTCTGGTGAGATGAAGTCTTTTTATTTCAGTTTTTTATTGAATTAATTTATTGATTACTTCTAAATTGTTTCCCCCTCACTTGTATCCTCCTGTTCTTCCCTCCTTCCCGTTTTCACCCTGTTACTCTCCTCTAGGTCTATGACAGAAGGGGAACCTCCTCTCCCACTATATGGTCATAGGCTATCAAGTCTCATCTTGGTAGCCTGCTTATCTTTTACCTGAGTGTCCCCAGGCCTCCCCATGAAAGGGAAGTGGTCAAATATGGCACACTAGAGTTCATGTCAGACTCAGTCCCCACTCTCCACATAGCTGTGGAGACTATGAGTAGGGGTTCAATGTTTACTGCATGTATTGTCCTTGGTTGGTGCAGTAGTTTGAGCAGACACCCGAGGGTCCAGATCTGCCCATCACGATGTTCTTCTTGTAGGTTTCTAGGACCCTCTAGATCTTTTTATTTCCCTATTCTCCCATACTTCTCTTGCCTAGAGTCCCAGTAGGAAGTCCCCGCATCTATTCCAATCTCCTGGTAAGTGAAGACATTCATAGGACATCCCTTTCAGTCTAGTGTCCAATTATAAGTGAGTATATACCATGTGAGTCTTTCCCCTTCTGGGTTAAATCACTCAGTATGATCATTTCCAGTGCCATCCATTTGTCCGCAAATTTTGGAATTTTCCTTGTTTTTAATGTCTGCATAGTATTCCATAGTGTAAATGTACCACAGTTTCTTTATCCATTCTTTGGCTGAGGGACATTAATGTTGTTCCTAGGTTCTGGCTATTATGAATAAGGCTGCTATGAACATGGTTGAGCATATGTCCTTGTGGTGTGGTGGAGCATTTTATGGATATATTCCATGAAGTGGAATAGCTAGGTCTCGAGGTAGCCCCATCCCCAGTTTTCTGAGGAAGTGCCAGATAGATTTCCAAAGTAGTTGTACAAGTTTGCATTCCCACCAGCAATGAAGGAGTGTTCCTCTTTCTCCACATCCTTGTCAGCATGTGCTGTCCCTTAAATTTTTCATCTTAGCCATTCTGATGTGTGTAAGATGGAATCTCAGAGTTGTTTTGATTTGCATTTCTCTGATGACTAAAGACGTTAAGCATTTCTTTAAGTGTTTCTCAGCCATTCAATATTCCTCTGTTAAGAATTCTGTGTTTAATTCTAAGCACCATTTCTTAATTGAGTTATTTGGTTTGGTGGTGTTTAATTTCTTGAGTTCTTTATATATTTTGGATATTAGACCTTTGTCAGATGTTGGGTTAGTGTAGATCTTTTTCCAGTCTGTAGACTCTCACTTTGTTCTGTTGACAGTGTCTTCTACCTTACAGAAGCTTCTAAGCCTCATGAAGTCCGGTTCATTAATTGTTGACCTTAAGGCCTTGGCTGTTGGTGTTCTGTTCAGGAAGTTGTCTCCTGTGCCAATGAGTTCCAGGCTCGTCCATACTTTTTCTTCTAACAGATTTAGTGTCTCTGGTTTTATGTTGAGGTCTTTAGTCCACTTGGACTTGAGTTTTGTGCATGGACCATTTGTTGAAGATGCTATCATTTTTTCCATTGAATAGATTTGGCTTCTTTGTCAAAAATCAAGTGTCCATATGTGTGTGGATTCATTTCTGGGTTTTGGATTCAATTCCACTGATCAACCAGCCTATTGTTGTGCCAGTATCATGTTGTTTTAGTTACTGTTGCTCTATACTACAGCTCGAGATCAGGAATGGAGATTCCTCTGGAGGACCTTTTATTGTACAGAATTGTTTTAGCTCTTCTGCGTTTTTTGTTTTTCCATATGAAGTTGATAATTGGTCTTTCAATGTCTTTAAAAAGTTGTGTAGGTATTTTGATAGGGATCGTATTGAATCTGTAAATTGCTTTTGGTAAGACAGCCATTTTTACCGTGTTAATTCTCATGACCCACTGACAAGGGAAAGCATTCCATCTTCTGATGTCATCTTCAATCTCCTTCTTCAGAGATTTGAAGTTGTTTTCAAACAAGTCCTTCACTTGCTTTGCATGGTGTCTTTGATTTCTTGGATGTTTTGTGTCAGGAATTTTTCAGATTTAGCATTTTCTTTGATGGTTGCTTCAAGTTCTATGATTGTATCTTCTAGTCCCAAGATTCATTCCTCCATGTCTTAGATTCTGTTAGAGAAGCTCACCTTTGTGTTGCTTGCTTTCCTCTTTAAGATCTCTCACTTCTATTTTTCTTGTGTCTGTACCTTTATCATTGTTTCCATTTTCATCTTCAGATCTTGAACTGTTTTATTGATTTCTCCATCTGATTTTTTATATATCCTGATTTTCTTCCAGTACTTCTTTATAGGCCTTCAGATCTTTTGTTTGTGTTTGTCTTGTTTTTTCGTTTTTTTTGAGACAGGGTTTCCCTGCGTAGCCTTGACTCTCCTAAACTCACTTTGTAGACCAGGCTGGGCCTCAAACTCACAGGGATCCGCCTGCCTCTGCCTCCCGAGTGCTGGGATGAATGGCATGTGCCACCATGCCTTGCAGCCTTCAGATCTTGAACTGTTTTATTGATTTATTTCATTGATTGTTTGTATTTTCCTGAATTTCTTCCAGTACCTCTCTATAGGCCTCTTTTATGTCTTCATCCCGTTTGGCTGCCTCTTCCTGCATTTGTTTATGGATTTTATTAATTTCTTCCATTATCATCTTCATTACTAAGGATTTGAGGTCATTTTCTTGTATTTTGATTGTGTTTGTGTTCTCAGAGTTGCTTTCTTTGTGATAGCAGGGATCTGGAGATGCCATATTGTTTTTGTTGTTTGTGTTCTTATGCTTGCCTTTAGTCATCTTGCTGTCTCTGATGTTGGGAGGTAGCTTCTTGTGTCATTCACTTGTCACTGAGAGCTGATAGTTGGTGAGTGATTATAGGTCGAGGGCCCTTGCCTGTGGTGATCAGGGAATTCTTCCTAGAACATGCAGGTGACCTGGTTTCTGCTTTGGGAGACTTTGCTCCTCACCTTAGGCACCCCACTCGGTCTGCAGAGGTAGACTTCTGCCGGGTCCTATTCAGATCGTGCCGCTGAGGTGGTTCAGTCCTGCTGAGTTGGGGCCACTGGTTAGTTTTCTGTCCTGACCACTTAGTGCTGCCCAATATCTCCCAAGAGTATGGGAGACCTTTCCCAACTGTAGCAGGTTCTATATGCCCAATTGTTCAGGCATGGACCCCTGGGCCTGTAGTTAGGTTCCTGCCCAGACCTGTTCAGATAGCGCAACTCTGGCAGTTCAGTCCTGCTGTGTTGGGGCGGGCCACTGTTAGTTTTCTGTCGGTCGACCCGTCAGGTGTGTCCAGCCTCTCCCAAAAGTGTGAGAGACCCTGTTGGGCTGTGTAGCCTGGCTAGGCTGGGCTTTATGTGCCAATTGTGCAAGCACAGTCTGCTGTGGCCGGTAGCTAGGTTCCTGTTTGGTCGCGTTCAGACTGTGCCGCTGTGGCTGGGTAATGTGTTTACAGCCACCTGGGTTTTCATGTGGCCCCTGGGGCTTCTTGTGGACTTGTTTGGGGTGGGTGGGGCCAGGGTTGAGGACAGATCCACCCGTTTTCCTGAAATTTCCCAAGGCCAGGAGCTCTGGGGCTCACTGCCCGGAGTTCAGTCCCATATACCGAGTTCGGGTTATAGAGCCTGGCTGCAGTTTGCAGGCAAGTTCCAGTCCAGAGTCTGGGGACTGAGCTCCCGTCCTACGTGGGCCATTGGTTAACCCAGGGCCAGGACCACCTGTGGTCTTCACTGTGCAGGACCCCACTTACCTAGTGTTGTCCAGTTCTTGTGGTCTGTGGCTCCTAGTCAGGTCCCTGGTCTCCATGCAGTAGATCAGATACAGTGTCTAGTAGAGGCTGCCATCTTAAAATCCTTACGAGATGGAATCTTAATCTAGTTTTTCTTTTCCCTGATGGCTTCCAATGTGCACAGTTTTTTGTATGTTAATGAACATTTGTCTCCCTTCTTTTGAAACCTGTGTGTTCACCCACAGGCTGTTTGCTGGTTTTGTTTTGTGGGTTTAAGATGCTTAGTTTTAAATTTCTTATCTTGAGCATAGGATTTGGGACTCAGCATGTCATGGCTTCTGCGTGATTGGAGATTTAACCCTCAGTTTTCATTCACTGTTCACTGTGCTTGCATTTCCCCTTATACCAAACATGCAGGCCCACTGTGAGATGATAATGGATAATTTGTGTGAGAGGTCTATAACTTGGAAAAACACCATCCCCGTGTTGGGACGTCATCAAAGATTTTCAAGTATGTGCATACTGGAGTCGGTGCCTTGTAAAGTTCCCCATGGATAAAGGGAGAGTTCAAATAGGCAGGAAACAATGCAATTTCCATGGAAGTTAATTGTGATCTGTGTTTCCCGGGGGATAATAGCCTGGTGATAGATGTCCTGAGCCATGCTAATGTGATGACCCAGGTATTTGTTCAGGTAGCAATTATGAACAGAAGTCATATCTGTCACTGTCAACTTGTTTGGAGAGCAGCCCATCTCTCATCACCCACAAAGTTGCCATGGCAATTGCAGGACAAGAAATGATCCCATGAAAAGACAAGAAACAAGAGTGAAATGCAGCCACAGAAGCCCAGCTTTAGACACTGAGCATTGTACAACAACTGAAGAGGGTTTTGTTCAAGGTTATTTTGTGCCAACCATTAACCTAGACATAGGCTAAAGGGAAAGAAGTTATGGACCCTAGGCTCAAAAGACTGTTTTTTCTCAAAGCTTGCCATAGCTTGTACAACTGGTTCTTTACAGGAGAAAATGTGCAAACATTTGGGCATGACATCAAACATTGGGCAATGTCTCATGACAAAAAGAGTGAGTTAATGATAGCTGTTGGTAGTGTCAGCAGAATCTTCCAGGTTCTTCTCAGGCCTTGACTCCCATTCCTATTTATGACAACTGTGGAGAATATTCTGACCATTGGCTAGATCTGGGAAGGGGTTTAAAGTTTACCTCCTGTATTGTCCTTGACTGGTGCCTTAGTTTGAGCGGGACCCCTGGGCCCAAATCTGCCTATCATATTGTTCTACTTGTAGATTTCTAGGACCCTCTGTATCCTTTTATTTTGCTATTCTCCCATGCGTCTCTCATTTAGAGTCCCAATAGGATGCCTTCCCCTCTGTCCCAGTTTCCTGGTAAGTGAAGGCTTTTGTGGGACATGCCCCTTGGGCTAGTATGCAGATATAAGTGAGTATATACCATTTGATTCTTTCTGCTTCTGGGTTAACTCACTCATTATGATCATTTCTAGCTCAATCCATTTATCCACAAATTTCGGGAATTCCTTGTTTTTAATAGCTGAGTAGTATTCCATAGTGTATATGTACCACAGTTTCTTTATCCACTCTTCTACTGAGGGACACTTAGGCTGTTTCCATGTTCTGGCTATTATGAATAAGGCTGCTATGAACATGGTTGAGCAAAGTTTCTTGTTGTGTGCTGGAGCATCTTCTGGGTATAGTCCAAGGAGTGGAATAGCTGGGTCTTGAGGAAGCCCTATTCCCATTTTTCTGAGATAGCACCAGATAGATTTCCAAAGTGGATGTACAAGTTTGCATTCCCACCAGCAATGAAGGAGTGTTCCTCTCTCCCCACATCCTTGCCAGCATGTGGTGTCGCTTGAATTTTTGATCTTAGCCATTCTGATGGGTGTAAAATGGAATCTCAGAGTTGTTTTGATTTGCATTTCCCTGATGACTAAGGAGGTTGATCATTTCTTTAAGTGTTTCTCAGCCATTTGATACTCCTCTGTTGAGAATTCTCTGTTTAGTTCTAAGCCCCATTTCTCAATTGGGTTATTTGGTTTGGTGGTGTTTAATTTCTTGAGTTCTTTATATATTTTGGATATTAGACCTTTGTCAGATGTAGGGTTGGTGAAGATTTTTTCCCAGTCTGTAGTAATTCTTAAGTATTGCATATATGTAATTGTCACCACAAAAATTGAATTATTATTTTTTTATTTTTATTTTTCAGTAGTATGAAAGGATTCTTCTTTTAATTTAAAGAATTTTGTTCTCAAATGATTTCACGTATGTATGTAAAACATGCCTACTGCTCTCATACTCCACTTCCCTACCACCCCTGTCCATGCCCTCTCTTAAGTTCTATACTTTCTGCATGATGCTCTTTGCCTTACATGAATATGGCTCTTCTGTTCTTTGCTCCAAGGATATGCGTGACCTTACATTTCTTCTCTGTTGACTCTTGGTCTCCAGCCACACCTAAGGGCATCAAGTGTTTGGACGACATATCTGTAGGCCTATCAGCTCCTACCTTTGACTGCAGTTTCGACCCTTACCTTCAGAACTGTGTATGCAGTATCCATTTTCTTTAGTATCTAGCACCATCCCATAATGGCATATCCCATACTATCTGCCTGTTCATCTCCTACGTCACTCTTAACCAGCTTTCCCATGTTAGTGGATGATAATGGCCAAGCAATTCAGAAATTATCTTCCATTCTCCTTTCTCATCTGAACCCCCAGGGAGTGTAATGGTTTGGCACTCAGAGCAACCTCTACTCTGTGTCTTATCACTTCATGCATCCACCCTGCTCCCAGCCACCAGCACCCTCTGATTGCTTTGAGGTAATAGTCTTTTAATGGGTTTTCTTCACTCTGCCTTTGCTCATGCACATTTTGTCATCTCTCCAGTATCGAAAGGCGTCTCTTAAAATGCAAATGAGATCATGTTGTGTCTCTGCTCATAGCCATGCTTGAACCTAACTAGGTTTCATTCTTTGCCAAACACCCTGTAGTCTGTAAGGTTTAAGTGATTTGGGCTCTGCAGTCTCTCAAGCCCCCTTTCCTGCCTCTCTGTCACCTTCAGTCAGTTGGTTCTAGCCTTGCTTGCCCTATGGGCATTCTTTTTAAAAATGTTATGCTAATCTAGGGCTTCCTGTTTTCTTTTCCTTTTCCCTATGAACCTCTGTAGATTGTATTTTCCACTCAAATACCTTTTCAGTGACTTCTTTCTGATTTTTTTCTCTGAAATACCCATGTTCCCCCACCTCATTCTCATCATTCTCCATCCTATTTGTTTCCCTAAAACTCTCATAGTAGGGAGGAAGGTGTGTGTGTGTGTGTGTGTGTGTGTGTGTGTGTGTGTGTGTGTTTTGCAGGTAGAATTACATGGATGAATATGGGCAAGGTACAATAATGTCTGTGCATGCAAATGTCATAATGAAGTCTATTAGTGCATAAATAAAATGTCTTTACCACAGTCTGCAACCGTAGTCCCATGTTTCACTGGACAGGGATCTTTGAGGCTGGAAGTATGTCTAGTTCATGGCATGTTTAAAGATGGTGCTGTGGCATGGTAGAAACCCCATGCAGTGGGTTAAACGTGCAGAGGTTCTTTTAGCTTTTGTGTTGCTGCTCTTGGGTTTTGAGTCTTTTACTCAATTCATAGGCTGGCACTGGCGTTCTGACACGTTCGTTCTGACATATCTCATTTGTTGCCTGCTTCTGCAATACTACTTGACCTTCTGTGGAGAGAACGTTGCCTGGCCTGCTCCCTTAGCCTCCCTCACCATTATCCAGTGTTACATAGTGACACGTTTCACTCTCTCATGAGGTTGTCTCTGAATTTCACAAGGGAAGGTATAAATGCTCTTATTTTTGCTATCTTGGCATCTAGGACAGAACATTATAAATGTTCAACATGTGTGTGAAAAGTGTTTTTGTGACAGATATGTTTCCCAGGATGGAGCAACCTATTAATTCTCTATCAGTGAATTAGAATTATGGGGAAAGTTCCCAAACAACCTGTTTTGGAAACCTCTGAGGAGAAGAAATAAAAACAATAGGGCATTAAAAGACCACAATAAAATGTCTCCACTGTCAACTATATCATCTAAACTAATTTATCACTCAGGCAAATATAACTGAGGTTGAATGTATAACAAACCAGTGATTTATTTGAGTCTGTGTTCCTGCAGTTAGCACAATGCCCGGAAAATGCATATTTGATACTTGGTAATTTTAATAGCTATAATGAATTATCATTTTATTGGCTTCAAGTATCTGGTTCATGCCAAGATAAAATTAACATTTTAAACAATAGCATCATTTTGTCATAAAAAACTTTTAAAACCTTGCTTTTTACTTATTTTCATTTTGACATTGAGGGATAGCAAGGCTATGTATCATTTTCATTTATTGTGAATTTTTTATTAGTATATTTTTTCATTATTTGATTGAACCCTGTTGCATGTGTTCTAAATCTAGATCAATGTAGTCTCCTTTTCCATTGACACTATTTAAAAGGATAGATCTCAATTTTTTTCTTGGACAATTTTGAACTGTATATTAGATTTTGTTAATATTATGCTTTGAGACTATTTTATTCTATTCATCCAATTATAGCTATAGTTTATTATTGTTCGCTGGTGTTATTTCTGGTTTTAGTTGTAGTGGACAATTAGCTGAAATCGAAGAAATACTATCTGCGGTATAGGAGTCTTCTCTTATTTGTTTGTCATTTGCACAAGCAATAAAACTTCATTGCACAAATCATAATGTCACTAAAATTTTGGGAACATCTGTTATAACTGAATGTATTCCAGTGAGTCATGGGAATATTCTTGTAGCTGAGGGATTTAGACATTGTATCACATTTATCCTCACATTTGCCTAGTTCAATCCTAATTAGCCTTCAACATCCTCAGCCTCTGTCTTTCCATCCCATGCTATTGGGAAGCTCATTTCTCAACTGTCCCAGGATTTTGAGTTCGGGCCTTTCATTCTTGGACCATGTATTTTGAGTTTGCCCTCACACACATGGACTGAATTCAAGAGATGTGTTCAGAATTTGTACAAAGAACATGTCCTCTCCATTTAGAGTCTTTTCTGTGTTCCTCTTTCACTTTGAAATTACACTGAATTCTTCACCTTGGCCTTTGGAATTTTGCCTGTTCTAGCAATTGTTCCTGGCTTTGGGTTTAAATCCACACAATCTGTAATTGACTGCATTATTTCCCTAACTCTGAAAAGGTCAGTTCTTCTTGAGAACCTGTGTGCTCTCTTCTACACTGCCTGGCCTCCAAATGGGTGTTTTGACTCATTTACTATTTCCACTGGGAGGTGAACCTGGGAGGAGATCACTGGAAGTTAATTTCAATAGAATAATGCAGGACATCCTTGAGCCTTGGTAAGGGTCAACCCTTCAAACTGTGATCTGTAAACATGCTTTAAACAGTCTAGAATCAGAAATACAGTCATCAATACTTGCAGCTATTGAGTTAGAAATAAGTTATTTTAAAATGATGGCAACCAATAATTTTGAAGATGCTAGTATTAACTGCCACTTCTGAGATTCCATTTATTTCCAATAAAATAAATACTTAAACCATGCGGTATAGATTAATAGGTAATTGTGTAGAGATAAAGAATAGAACACAGTAATATTTATGAAGGAAAGTTTTAGCTACTTAAGTCTTGTGGTCTTTCTCCAATGCTTGCTTTATTTTTTACTATAGACAGCAAAAGGACTTGTGGCGACAGAGGGGATGGTGTGATGAGAAGATGGGAGCAAGAAGGGAGTACTGTGAAACACATCATGGTAGTAAACAGAAATGTTTAGACATAGCAGGACTGAATTTGTATATAAATTTGCAATATACAAAGAGTGTTTGTAGGGCTAGCAAAATGTCTTTCCTTGGCTTAGATATAGTCAATAATGCAATTTTCTCCTAGCCATTTTGTACTGTCCCTTATAAAATATAGTTTTATTAAAATGCCACAGAACTCTACTTTATCACCCTGGATATTTAATTTATTTTTTCTAATTTTTTAGTTTAAATTAAACTATAATTATATAATTATTTCATCTATTCCAACACCCCCATGTACCTCCCTTGCTCTGTTAAATTCATGGCCTCTTTTACTTGAATACTTGGCTGCCAATGCCCCTCCCCCCAGTCATAAACAGTCATAGACTATCCAACAAAACCCAAAATCCAGGCATGGTAAGCCTTCTTTTAGATTTGAAGGACACCTCAAACTTGCCCAAGAGGGGTGGAAGGTTAAGTCCCTGCTGTTGAGGACCTAATGCATCTCAAATACAGGACCCAAAGGACCCACGCTGGAGATGGTTTAAAAGCCTCACCCTTTTTACTTATCTAACTTTTCATCCTCTGTCTTGGGTGGTTTCTGTTCATCCTGACCTGCCTTCAGCAAGAAGCCTGCTAGGTCTCTTTATCTGGGATACCCTATTCTTGATGCTCATTCTCCATAAAGAGCTCTCTTCTTTCTGACTCTGCACCTAGACCACAAATCTCTATTTGTTCATGTTGTACTCAGAGTGGAATTCTATTTGTATTGTAGTCCCCTTTCCCTAGTCATCAATGGTCCAAAAAATATTTTTTAAAATGGCTTTCCTCTCTCTCTCTCTCTCTCTCTCTCTCTCTCTCTCTCTCTCTCTCTCTCTCTCTCTCTCTCTCTCTCTCTCACTCTCTCTCTCCTGACAACTCACAGAAGTAGCAGCCCATTACTTTGCTGGTATTTAAAGGGCAAAAAATTCTATTGCCACTTAATCCTAATTTTTATTACAATGTCTAACACTTCCCTCTGTTTTTGCTGAAGAAGCTGCACCTTGTCCCTAAGTGGGCAGCACAGTGCCTTCTGATGAGAGGCAAGAAATTCCAGGGCCTCTGCATTGCTCAAGAGCTCCTTGAGGAATAACTGTAAAAATGCTGTTGTAATAAAACTCCACATTCAAATTGCCTCTTATTCTTAGGGTGTCAAAGTGCTTTATCAACATGAATTGCTAGAAACCTTTTAGGTTAATTAAAATGAACAGGTTTCCTAGACACAGAAGGTGATTGCTTTTATACTCAGGGGTGTTTCTCCAGGTGAGCAAATTGAAGCACAAATAAGCCCTTTGAATAATCAGAGACATTCTAAGAACCAGTGAATTCAGCATTACCACACAAACACATTGACAAATCGCATTACTCTTCAGAATTATGATGACAGAAATTTTGTGGTTCATAAGTAGAGGCATTCCTAGGCTTATTTGTGCGACCATTATCTGATGGCTGCAGGCAGTTGTGTGTTGCGCTTGGCACCTGGCTCACAGTGGTGCATTGTTTCCTTGTGGGGACACTGCAATGCAGGTTTTATCTTTGTGTTGCAGCAGTACAAGTTTTATCTTCAAGGGGCAGACCAGGAATCCAAGCTTTAAGGAAGTGGAGGAGCTTGCCCCCTGCGTGGCCCCAGCAAGTTCCAGAACTGGGGTGGTGATCTAGGATCCTGAGCTAGCTGTCCTTATTATTCTCTCCCAAGTGCATTGTGTGTCCCCTCTCTATTTCTACACTCTCGGACAATATAGCATATCCCTACCAGAAATAGAAGTGCATCACAGACCTGAGGATTTAGAATTGGAGTTATACAATGGCAGGAAGAAGAGATGAAGCCAGACTGCTGGTGGAAGTCAGAACATGGAGTGGAGGTGGGGGCTTGCAGAACAAGCCAAGGCATTTGGACTTTTTTCTCCGTATGTCATCCTGCCTATCAATATTCATGCAGCACTCAGAGATCCAATTAACAAAGGAAGGAAATTCTGCTCTCTAAGGATATAATGTGACTGTCACTACAGTAAAGACATTTTATTCTCACAGCAACCCTCCGAGGTAAATCCTCATGTTCATTTCACAGACCATGAAATTAAGACTCAGGAAGGTTAAAGGATTCGAGTAAGGTTGTTTAGCCCATAAAAGCGCCATCAGTTCATTAAACTCCAATGGGTTGTCTTGTCCTCATCACAATGTTTGAGAGCCATGTACCAGTCAGATTTGATCGTCACACCAGACTGCGCCTAATGTGTCCCTCTTTGCTGGACTGCTATAGTGGGTTTCACATTATTTCCTCGTCCTTTGGCTAAGTCAAGTGTAGGATTCCTGTTCACAGTGAGCATACCACTGGCAAATTTGCATTTAGAGACAATTGTGATTTTCCAAATGGTCGGACCGCCACCATACAAGATCATAAAAAATAAAAAGAATACTAGTGTTGGGTTTACCTTCAATTATAGACAGAACTCCTTTCATGTTGTAATTTGTGTTGCATTTGTAGAATTCTTTATGATGCTCTGATTTCCCTATAGTGCCTAGGGTTGATGTTGAAGACTGCAGGATGGCGGCTATCATTGGATCCTGCAGGAGGCTGTGCCCTGAGCATAGTGACTTTCCACTGTCAAAGTAAACAGGCATGCTGATGCAAGCTGTCCATCTAGAATGAGTACAAATGTCCAAATATTCATATGGAATTGAGCACTTCTACGCTGTGAGGGACTCGTCATATTGCAGCATACTTCACATTCAAATCTTTTTGGGGTGTTTTCCAGGGAAATGAGAGTGATGGGCATGAGAGTGTGACCTTTGCACTTATTCATGAACCTTGGAGCTACCCAGTTGTTCTAAATCATTTGCCGCCTCTTCAAAGTCCAGGTTCTTTTATTGTTTTTTATTTAATTGATTTATTCATATTAGATCTCAATTGTTATCCCCTCACTTGTATCCTCCTGTTCCTCCTTCCCTCCCACTTTCATCCTATTCCCAATCCCTAGGTCTGTGACAGAAGGGGACTTCCTCCGCCACTATATGGTCACAGCCTATCAAGTCTCATCCTGGGAGCCTGCTTATCCTTTCTCTGAGTGCCACTAGGCCTCCCCACCGAGGGGAACTGGTAAAATATGGGGCACTAGAGTTCATGTCAGAGTCAGTCCCTCCTCTCCCCACAACTGTAGAGAATGTCCTTCCATTGGCTAGATCTGAAAAGGGGTTCAATATTTACTGCATGTATTGTCCTTGGTTGGTGCAGTAGATTGAGCAGACCCCCCCCCCCGGGTTCAGATCCACCCATCATGATGTTCTTCTTCAACCCTACATCTGACAGAGGTCTAATATCTAAAATATATAAAGAACTCAAGAAATTAAACACCACCAAACCAAATAACCCAATTAGGAAATGGGAGTCAGAATTAAACAGATTATTCTCAAGAGAGGAATATCGAATGGCTGAGAAACGCTTAAAGAAATGCTCAACGTCTTTAGTCATCAGAGAAAAGCAAATCAAAACAACTCTGAGATTCCATCTTACACACATCAGAACGGCTAAGATCAAAAACTCAAGTGACAACACATGCTGGCAATGATGTGGGGAAAGGGGAACACTCCTTCATTGTTGGTGGGAGTGCAAACTTGTACAACCACTTTGGAAACCAATCTGGCACTTTCTCAGAACTGGGAATAGGGCTACCTCAAGACCCAGCTATTCCACTCCTTGGAATATACCCAGAAAATGCTCCACCACACAATAGGGACATATGCTCAACCATGTTCATAGCAGACTTATTCATAATAGCCAGAACCTGGAAACAACCTAGATGTCCCTCAGTTGAAGAATGGATAAAGAAGCTTGGTACATTTACACTATGGAACACTACTCAGCTATTAAAAATAAGGAAATTCCAAAATTTGCAGACAAATGGATGGAACTAGAAATGATCATACTGAGTGAGTTAACCTAGATCCAGAAAGACTCATATAGTATATACTCACTTATAATTGGACTCTAGCCCAAAAGGGAGGTTCTATGAAAGTCTTCAGTTACCAGGACTTTGGGATAGATGAGGGGACTCCCTATTGGGACTGTAGGTGAGAGAAGTATGGGAGAATGGGGAAATAGAAGGATCCAGAGTGTCCTAGAAACCTACAAGAGAACATGATGATGGGTTCTTTCATTATTTAATTACCCTGCTGGTTGCTTATGCTTGCCTTATGCCACAGCTATAATCTATTGTGCTCACTGAATGCCACTTTGCATGAAAGTGAAGGAGTCATGTCCTTAATGACACTAAAGTGAACATAGATGTACCCTATCAGAACAGTGCACACAGGGTTTCACAGATGGTGAAGGAATGAGTCAGGGAGTACAAAAGTGTAGAAAACAGAACTGTCCTGATCAGCAAGGAGAGCAAACCAAGGTAGTTTTGAAATGCATGTTGAATCAAGGATCCCTAAGCTTTAGCTTAGTGAATCAGGCTATTTATTCAGAGCTGTAGAGCAATCAGATTTGAAATCTCTACAAATTTATTTTTAAGTTTTTATAATTTATTCTTGTCACATCTCAATGGTTATCCCATCCCTTGTATCCTCCCATTCTTCCCTCCCTCCCATTTTCCTCTTATTCCCCTCCCCTATGACTGTTCCTGAGGGGGATTACCTCCCCCTGTATATGCTCATAGGGTATCAAGTCTCTTCTTGGTAACCTGCTGTCCTTCCTCTGAGTGCCTCCAGGTCTCCCCCTCCAGGGGACATGGTCAAATGTGAGGCACCAGAGTAAGTGAGAAAGTCATATCCCACTCTCCACTCAACTGTGGAGAATGTTCTGACCATTGGCTAGATCTGGGTAGGGGTTTAAAGTTTACCACCTGTATTGTCCTTGGCTGGTGCCTTTTAAGCAAAACGAGGATATGAAAAAAAAAACAAACAAACAAACCCATACCTGCAATTTAGAAACATTACATTGGGAGCTGGGCAAACAGCTGTTTGTCTGTTTGCTTGGATGTGTGTGTGTGTGTGTGTGTGTGTGTGTGTGTGTGTGTGTGTGTGTGTGTGTGTTGATTTTAAGGACAATGTTTATCTGTAGCCCTGGCTGTCCTGGAACTTGCTTTGTAGACCAAGCAGGCCTGTAAATCATAAAGATCTGCCTGCCTCTGCCTTCTGAGTGCAGGGATTAAAGGCCACACCACCACCACCCCAGCCTTTGAAAAGCTTATTTGGGACATAATGTTTAAAATAATTTAAGCCTCAATGGTGATATGATTGAAAATAAATAGAAAGTTTAAAACATCTACAATAAAGTATGTATAGATAGTACAGCTATCTATATATATTGAAAATATTCAGAGAAATATCATGTATTAATAAGAAGTATGGCTTTCACTTACCAGGAAACTGGGACAGAGGGGAAGGCATCCTATTGGGACTCTAAATGAGAGACGCATGGGAGAATAGCAAAATAAAAGGATACAGATGGTCCTAGAAATCTACAAGTAGAACAATATGATAGGCAGATTTGGGCCCAGGGGTCCCGCTCAAACTAAGGCACCAGCCAAGGACAATACAGGAGGTAAACTTTAAACCCCTTCCCAGATCTAGCCAATGGTCAGAATATTCTCCACAGTTGAGTGGAGAGTGTGATACGACTTTCTCACGTACTCTGGTGCCTCACATTTGACCATGTCCCCTGGAAGGGGAGACCTGGTGGCACTCAGAGGAAGGACAGCAAGTAGCCAAGAAGAGACTTGATACCCTATGAGAATATACAGGGGGACGTAATCCCCCTCAGGAACAGTCATAGGGGAGGGGAATAATGGGAAAATGGGGGGGGGGGGGAGGAATGGGAGGATACAAGGGACGGGATAAACATTGAGATGTAACAAGAATAAATTAATAATAAAAAAAAATAAGAAGTATGGCTTAATGAAATGCAATTATTCTCTGTAATATAGTAGTAATAATGGGGCACATGGCAACATATCTGCAGACAATGCAGCTTTCAGAGCTTTGATTACCTTGCTAACAAAATGAAGAAAATACTCCAATGTTCATCTCTGCTTGGGGGTTTCAGAGACAAGACATGTGGTGTTGCTCCACAGTAGAAACTGATTCACGGCTTTAGTTCCACTGGAAAGATTGAAAGTGACACCTTACCAAAGGGGAAGAGTAGGTCTTACACTGTAAGATCTAGTCCTGGTTCCAGAGTTCATGTCCGAGTCAGTCCCCGCTCTGCCCACAACTGTGGAGAATGTCCTGTCCATTGGCTAGATCTGAATAGGGGTTCGATGTTTACTGCTTGTATTGTCCTTGGTTGGTGCAGTAGTTTGAGCAGACCATCCTTGACCCAGATCCACCTATCATGATGTTCTTCTTGTAGGTTTCTAGGACCCTCTGGATCCTTCTATTTCTCCATTCTCCTACATTTCTCTCATCTACACTCCCTATAGGATGTCCTCACATCTATCCCTGGTAAGTGAAGACTTCCATGGGACATGCTTTGACCACTTCCCCTTGATGGGGAGGCTGGGTGGCACTCAGAGGAACAATAGGCAGGCTACTAAGATGAGACTTGATAGCCTATGACCATATGGTGGGGGAGGAGGCCCCCCTTGGTCATAGACCTAGGGAAGGAAAATAGGGTGGAAGTGGGAGGGAGGGAAGGATGGGAGGATATAAGTGATGGGATAACACTTGAGTTGTAATCTGAATAAATTAATTAAATTATTATAAAATGATGTAGTACTGTTTCCTATGTCCCTGGACCATGTCCTTCAGAGCAACCAGCTTGATATATTCATTCTCATACATATTCAAAAGGATCAGAGGTAATTAGCTTTCAGCAATTAACACAAGGGTCTTGAATGACAGTAGAGAACAAACAGCACCAACTGAATGGGGAGAGCTGAAAGCCATCTCCAAATGAGCTTTGAAAAAAACTGCTCATTTGGAGTCGGTCTGTCTACTATCATTCCTTACACTGTAAGCAAGAAAGCTAAGCAGAGCTGATGACAGCAGAGGATTTAGTGTGTAGCACACTTAAGTGGAACCCTAGCTCCATCTGACCATTGGATGTGACACTCTGGATCAATAAACTACTCCCATGAGTCTCAGGTTTCTGGTGTAGAAAATGGGAATACTTATATCTGCCTCACGGGTGGAATACATAAAAAAATAAAATCACCCTTTGTTTTTTAAAACTTTGCTAATTATTCTCACTCTTTCCCAAAAGGAAGGTTCAGGATTGAATAAACCAACGAGATTCAGAGACAACAGTAGAGTCTTATTTAGGCAGCAATTGATTTTTTTTCTTGGATAAGAAAAATTATACATCTGCTTCTAAAATATGAAGAGTGGTGGCTGTGATTCATGCACACATGATTCACGGAGAAATCTGGAGCTGAAACACAGCGAAACTAATAATATTCTACCCTTGTGACTACAGCTTGCCTAAGCATAGAATGTGTACCCAGAGTCAGGGCTGTCATCTCCAGGAGAGGAATGGTGCTCTCTTAATTTAGCATAAGTGGTTCAAGCAGAAAAGATTGCGATTTCCCCCTAGCACACTTCCCAAAGATGGGTACATCTGCACCAGCTGTAGCAACCCTCTTCTTCATGCAGTTTTCATTTATACCAATATCTGATACCTTGGCAAAACCAGGATAGCAGCTTCTCACTGGTGTCTCCAACTTTATTTTCATTTTCTTTTCTTTTTTAAAAATACATTTTATTAATTTATTCATATTACATCTCAATTGTTATCCCACCCCTTGTATCCTCCCATTTCTCCCTCCCTTCCATTTTCCCCTTACTCTCCTCCCCTATGACTGTTCCTGATGGGGACCTCCTCCCCATGTATATACTCATAGGGTATCAAGTCTTTCCTTGGTAGCCTGCTAGTTTTCCTCTGAGTGCCACCAGGCCTCCCCATGCAGGGGACATGGTCAAATATGGGGCACCAGAATTTGTGTGAAAGTCAGACTCCACTCTCCACTCAACTGTGGAGAACATCCTGTCCATTGGCTAGATCTGAGTAGGGGTTCGAAGTTTATTGCCTGTATTGTCTTTGGCTGGTGCCATAGTTTGAGCAGGACCCCTGGGCCTATCTGCCTATCATAATGTTCTTCTTGTAGGTTTCTAGGACCCTCTAGATCGCATGGGAGAATGGGGAAATAGAAGGATCCATCTTCATTTTGAACTAACTCACTCTTCTTCTCACTGGAATGAACGTATATTATTGGGCAGAGGTCCACTGTACAGCTGATAGTACCATCATCCATTTGAGTACCCAGGAGATTCAGAGAGAGTCATGGAGTTCCATCTTCTCATGGCCTCATTTACTTTGGTCTATCTCTACATACATTTTCTCTCCCACAAAATAGTTTACAGCTATTTCATCCTATTTTGTCAGGGTTAGGTACACACAAATTCAATACAAAGTTTAAGATAAAATTGCCACGAACATTTGCTCTTCAGTTGCTTTTTATTTTTGGAAAATCAGACCTAATTTTAGTCATACTCCTGTACGCATCATTTATCTTTTGTCAGAAATGCTTGGCAACGTCGTCCTGGTTCAGGTTTCACTTTTCCCCACTGATGCCATCCCCTGCCCACCAGAATCTGCATGGATAAATCCTGCAGTGTCACTCTTTCTCATGTGTCTTTCTGTTGGATAGTTAATTGGTGCAGCAATATCAAGGTTTTCTAGAAAATCATCATCCTGGATAAACAGAGGTAGGATGATGGTAGTCTCTTGCTGCCATGCCGACTGCAGTGGGGGTAGAGCAGTACTGCAGTGTGCACACACTTGGCTTGGTAGTGCCATGGTGAATGTGAGTGTGACCTTTGCCGTCATTGAACCCAGACTTCACATCCTCGCCCCCCAACAAACGCACACTTAGCAAAATTAGAAAAGTACAAAGGCAGGCTGAGAAAGAGAGGTTTCATGAATTGTGAAAGGTACGTATTTGGAGGACGTCTTAGACTGGAAGTCCCAAAACACCAGCCTGGCAGTCCCAAAATGGTGTCTATTTTACCTAGCTCTGTGCCTGACTGAGAAGAAGTGCTCTGTGAGTGGACAGGTGAGAAAATGAGTGATTCTTTGAGTTTCTGTTTAGTTTTCAAGGTCTTACTGTAGTATCAGCAGAAGGTGACCACAAATCTCCATGTAACCCTATTTTTAAAAATTTTTTATTAATTTATTCTTGTTACATCTCAATGGTTATCCCATCCCTTGTATCCTCCCATTCTTCCCTCCCTCCCATTTTCCCCTTATTTCCCTCCCCTATGACTGTTCCTGAGGGGGATTACCTCCCCCTGTATATGCTCATAGGGTATCAAGTCTCTTCTTGGCAACCTGCTGTCCTTCCTCTGAGTGCCACCAGGTCTCCCCCTCCAGGGGACATGGTCAAATATGGGGCACCAGAGTTCGTGTGAAAGTCATACCCCACTCTCCACTCAACTGTGGAGAATGTTCTGTCCATTGGAACATATTGGCACAGGGGACAACTTCCTGAACAGAACATCAACAGCCCAGGCCTTAATGTCAACAATTAATAAATGGGACCTCATGAGGCTGAGAAGCTTCTATAAGGCAGGAGACACTGTCAAGAGAACAAAGTGACAGCCTACAGACTGGGAAAAGATCTTCACCAACCCTATATCTGACAAAGGTCTAATATCCAAAATATATAAAGAACTCAAGAAATTAAACACCACCAAACCAAATAACTCAATTGAGAAATGGGGCTTGGAACTAAACGGAGAATTCTCAACAGAAGAATATCAAATGGCTGAGAAACACGTAATGTAACCCTATTTTTATCATGAAATTACATGGCAAAACTTCTTCTATTCCTCCACCTTCAGTGCTTTCCAGACTTGGATAATATATTGTATGTCCTATTTATTTATTTATATAAAATCTTTACAGACTGATCCTAGCCCCCTGCCTCCTGTTCTTCCAGTCCCACCCATATGCTTTCTCCCTCCATTCCCTCCTCTTCTTCTCAGAGAAAGAAAAGCCCCCAAGAGGTACTAAACCCACTCTGGTACCTCAAGTTTCAGCAAGACTAAGTGCATTCTCTCCCACTGGGGCCCGACAAGGCAGCCAAGCTAGGGGAATGGGATTCAGAAGCAGAGATGGCCTCTATGCCCACTGTTAGAGAATCCACAGGGCAACCAAGCTGCACAACTTCTACATATGTGTAGGGGATCTAGGTCCAGCCTGTGTATGCTCGTTGGTCAGTGATTCAGTCTTTGTGAGCACCCATGAGCCCAGGTTAGTTTTCTCTGTAGATCTTCTTATGGTGTCCGTGACCCCTTCAGCTACCTCAATCCCTCTTCCCACTCTTCCAGAAAACCCTCCAAGCTTAGTCTATTGTTTGATTGTGAGTCTCTGCATCTGTTTCCATCAGCTGCTGGATGAAATCTCTCAGAAGACAGTTATACTAGTATCCTGTCTGCAAGCAAAGCAGATTATCATTAATAGTGACTGGGGTTGGCTATCTCTCATGGGGCGGGTCAAAAGTTGGGTCAGTCATTAATTTGCCATCTCTCAATTTCTGCTCCATCTTTATCCTTACACTTCTTATAGGCAAGACAAATTTGGGGTCAAAGGTTTTGTGTGTAGGTTGGTGTCTCTATACCTCCTTTGAATGTCCCATCTGGCTACAGAAGGTGGCAACTCCAGGCTTCTTAACCCCTAGGAGTCTCAGCTAGGGTCATCTCCATATACTCCAAGGAGCCTCCCCTGTCCCAAAGATGTCCCCTCACCAATTTCTCTTCCCTTTCTCAGGCCTCCCCTGCAACCTCCTCTGCTCCTTCCGCACTGATACCCACCTCTGCTTCCCTCCCCATTCACTCTCCTACCAAGGTTTCCTTCATCCATCCTCTTACAATGCCTATTTTATTTCCACTTCTGAATAAAATTTAAGCACCGTCCTTTGGGCCCTCTTTAGCTTCTGTTGGTCTGTGGAATGTGGCATGGTTATCCTGGGCTTTATGACTAACATCCATGGGTACATGCCATGCATTGCACAGCCATCTTAATGACAGCTTCTCTTTGGAGGGGTTCTCTCAGTATACCGCAAGTTGTCCCTTATGTGATTTTCTGGAGTAGCTGCTATCATATCTTTAGGAGAAGGAATGAGGCTCAGAGAAGTAAAGCATCCTGTGTATGGACACATGGTTGGTGACAAAGCAGACATGCCAGACTTATGAAAACACTGTCCTCACCAATGTAAGCTAATAGTTGTTGTTTCTAAAGGCATCTGTAATAGTATTTCCAGCATCTTCCCACATGGTGTCTACCAGAGTGGCGTGATCTCTGACTGAGAGCCAGAGCCTTTCTTCACTCCCTGGAAGCTGAGCCAGCTCTTGTCACATGGCTTGAAGAAGAAAGCATGGCAACCGTGATGCTGTTTACTTGTCAAAGCAGAGGCTCAAGGGAGCCATAGCATCTGCTCTTCTTCCTGGGTTTTGTTCTCTTAGAAGCCAGTGTGATCTGGAACTCTGACTTCAGAGCACACACATGCACGCATAGGATGCTGGGAACCAGAATTGCAGTCTTGTTGCCATCTTCCTGTACCACCTGGAATTTATTTTCCCAGGCTTAGGGTTCATCCGAGGTTCTTCTCCACTATGGTGGTTTGGCAGTGTTTCTACAAGAGGACTTCAGCAGACGGCAAAACCACAAACACCACTCCTTCAAACACACACACACACAATGCCTCTAAGACATAAAACTCCTGAGGATGGATCTCTTTTGCCAAGAGAGCTTATTTGATCTTTACTCTGAACTGGCTAGTAACACTTGCGTCTCTGTTCCTGCTTGCAAGCTTTGATTTTAACCAGGCTTAATACAAAACATAGCTGTCAAATTGGATTTGCAGGCAATCATTAGCATTAGCCACAGCTTGTGTAATTACCATCAAAGAACCAGAGAGAGACTGTGAGCAGAGTGGCATTGCAGTGCATGGAGGTCCTCGGCTTACTTATTTCTTTAGTCATCGCAAATGGTTGTTTCTGTTCTTGAAGGGCCATGGTGCAGCAAGCAGCAAGGACAGAGGTTGTCATGTGAGTTTTGCCTTTGTGCAGACATCTGTGGTATTTTTCTCTAGTAGTAATGACACACTACTTCTAATCCCCAAGGGTGCTGGGAATAAATGTGATGGTAATAAAAGCCACTTTAAGGGAGATCTATCAGCCAGCTATAATATGCCACCTTAGCAGTTTTCTGGGTCAAAAGATCAAGGTGCTGATGAAGCATCGTCCTGTCCTTGGGTCACACATAGACTAGCAGAGTATAAACTATACACAGTGCAACAATTTCTAGCACAGAGCACAGACGGCGCCAGGCTAATTACCTCGTCCCGCGCACAAGGCTGCCTTCCCTGACCTCAGTAACTAGTTCTAATGTCCCTATATACTTTTTCATGTCCAAGTACTGTTCATTCATAGCACTTACCACAGCTGGAAATTGTATTTGCAAGCAACGCATGTGCTTCTCCATGCTGTAATGGTTAAGAGAGCAAAGATCCTGGCTTTTTATTCATCACTCAGTCCTGGGGCCTCACTCTTCGCCTACTGCATAGTAGGTCCCTTGTTGGTTGAGTGAAACAGTAGATACAAGGTCTAGGAAAGCTCCCCAGGGAACGGGACACAGGGAGTTGGGTTTTGAAAGATGAATAGAAAACTGCATTTAAATAGTAAGGACAAAAAGAAGCAAGGGCCACAGGATATGGAGCCTGAAGCGGTCACCTCCTGTGGCCAGGCAGGACTTCCAGTGAAGGGAGAAGAACCACCAACTCACTCACAAAACCTTCAAAATAAATTTGTCTGCCTACAAGATGTGCAGGGACAAAGACAAAGCAAAGATTGAGGGAATGACCAATTAAAGACTGGCCTTGCTTGAGACCCATCTCATGGGAGACACCCAAGCTTTGTCATTATTAATGTTACTCTACTATGTTTGTAGTTAAGATCCTAGCATAACTCCTCTGAGAGGCTTCACCCAGCAGCTGATGGAAACAGATGCAGAGACCCACAGCGAAACAGACAGAGCTCAAGGAGTCCTATGGAATAACTGAGGTAATGATTAAGGGAGCTGGAGACCTAAAGGACTCCACAAGAAGATCTACAGAGTCAACTAATTTGGGCTTATGGGGGCTCACAGAGACCAAACTACAAACCAAAGAGCATGCCTGGACTGGTCCTAGGCACCTTGGCTGGGAGACCATGCAGGCACACAGAGGAAGGGGATGCTGGCTATCTGGATGAGATCTGAGAGGCTGTCCTCAGATGGTAGGGAAGGAGGTTCCCTTCTGTGGGAGGTCTAGAGGAGAGGAACAGGGCAGGAGAGGGGGAGGGTGGGAATGGGAAGATACAGGCAAGGGGATAACAATCAAGATAGAATGTGAATAAATTATAATAAATAGATAAAAATAATACAAATACAGAAATATTATAAGAATATATATTTTTGTCTTAATCCCAGGTATGGGGGTGGCATGAGGCTGCTTTATAGCAGGTGACTGTGATTTGCCACATGCTCTAGCAAGGGCATGGTTTTGCCAGATGCAGATAGTTTCTGTGTGTGTGTGACATTTGGAATGCTGGGAACTTTTCAGAGGCTATGTTAGCCTTAACGAGTTGGCTGTTGTTTGTGGTTTCTTAAGTAGTTGTGTGCAAAGAAGAAATTAGATATCCTGATGGTGAAAATCAAACTTGCCCCAAGGAGCTTGATGCCCCTAATCAACAGGAAGTAGTCTAATTATACTGACACCCCCTTTCCTCTCTTTCCTTTTGATCTTTCCTCTCTAGTGTTAGGGGATTATAAGGGTGCAAGAAAAAGGAGCCTATAAAGTAACAAATCCTGGCCACACCCTCCAATTCTCATGAACTTGATGGTACAAGTGGACCCTTTCACCTTTGCCTGGCTTCATGTCCTAGGTCAGCACCTGAAAAGCAGCTGCTAGAACTCAGTTCCAGGGTCCACATTGAGGAAGAAAGGATGTAACCCTAGGAGATAGGGCCCTCTGTGCATTGTTTGTTTTCTCCCTCCCTTGGCTTAGGCTGAGCTCACGCATCAGTCTTTATTGTGCACAAACAATTCCAAACAGAATGTTTGATGCGGCCAATGGGTGAGAGTATTGTGAACAGCAGACATTCTAATAAGGCCTCTCACAAGAACACACCACCAAGGCTAGATCTGTGCTTTCTCTGAATGTCTTTATGGATACCTAAAGATGCTCTGCCTTTACCTGCTTGTAACTCATCTCTTACGGACAAAACACTCTGCTCGGATGCTAACCTTGTCAGCGGTACTTAATGTTTTCAAGTAAGTGCTCATGACTGAAATACAGTACCAAAAATAAGTGCTTTGGGATCAAGTCCTCCCTCTCATTGATCGTGGTTGAGTCTTGGTCAGATTGTTTGCAGTGTGAGCTCTTTCCTCCTGTAATGCTAAAGAAATGTCATCCACCTTGAAGGCCAGCATAAGGATCGATTGTGTCCACACAGGTAAACTCCCATGGCATTCTCTTGCGTACTGCTTGAGCATCTGATCTGTGCTGGCTCCTGAATTTAGGATCAATTCTTGAAGGATTGAGTTTTGACATTAGTAAAATAATACCGATTGTAACATGATCAGCCCAATATCACTTTGGGATGACTTTGTAACAGCCACATTTTGATGAGAGACAAATCAGTGAAGCAGAAGGTGGTATCTGAGTACTGCAAAGGTTTGGTTGTAGCTATGCACTGTAAAGTTACTAGGAAACCACCTCAGGAACTCATGAAGCTCGCCCTGATGCATGTCTTATTGACTAGCACAGGTTCCAATTTTAGAAACCACTTTTGAAATGGAATGCTAAATAACCTTTTCCGTAGTCCATATTTTACTTATCATCGCATTTATTTAGTCACTAAGCATTCAATAAGCCAAAGCACTGAAGCCAAGAGGAGATTTTTGTGGTTCACAAACAGAAAAAAATGAATCTTGATACCATCGATTCCTACCAAAGAATCTCCGAACAAGTTATTTAATCCATTAGAGCCATACTTTTCTAATATAAACATGGAAACCTCCATGTTTGGAAGTCATAAATATTTCCAAATGGTGCATAGATATTGTTTAGTCTAATAGTTAAATGTGAGAATTAGTTCATACTGGTAGATCTTATAAAAATAACCATTTTGTGTAGACCATTGAGGGAGAATTGGAAATGAAATTGAAGATAAGGATGCCAACATGTGTGTCTCTGCAGATATGGAGTGTGACTGCTGAGAATAGAAATCATGCCTAATCCAATATCTGCAGTAATTGGTGTTTAATAACTTATTTAGGAATGAGTAAACAAACAAGACTTAAATATGAAACATATAGCATACTTTGTGAAGAAAAAGGTGAAAGACAGACCAAAACAATGACAAAACAAGACTTAAGAGAGACATTAAAATATACCCGTGCATACTGTTGTATAAGGGCCATGGAATAACATGGGCCAGCTCTGGTCTAATCATATTATGGGTATTGTATGTTAGGAAGTCACATGTCCTTAGAAGGCAACCGCATGAATGTCTTATTTTGAAAATTAAGCTTTATGGACTCCTAAGGAACTTGCCCAGGGTTGCACAGCTATCATGCATCATGTCTGTTTGACCTATATTCAAAGGTTCTCACCTCTCTACTGTCCTGCTAAACTCCTTAAATTATCTATTCCAGACTTATAAAGGGCCATGAAGGGCTGTGGCATGGTTATTCTGCTTTTAACATGCTATGTTGAACTTGAGGAGTGATAGCAGAGAGAGCATTATAGCCTGGGCAAAAGGTTGAAGTTCAAATATGGCTGGGTCAAGAGAAAGGGGAGCAGGGTAGGAAGTGCAATGGAACCAGCTGGAGGGGCCTTGAATGTCACACTTGGGAATGGAACTTCAGTTCCTACACACTCGGAAACCAGGAGAAATGTCTGGTAAAGATGCAGTCAGTCATATTTTGGAAGAGGAGTCTACTAAGACATTTGTGACCAGAGCAAATAAAGTTATTTCCGCTGAATTCATTCTGGGCCCTGGAATAGTGCTACATGCTAGTTACCTATCTTTTCCCCTTTGTCTACCTTAATCATTTAAGATATAAAAAGCAGAGACCCAACGACCAGTTTTTTTCAGGACTGCTGGGAGGCAGAGGAAGGATGCTATGTATACAGTAGGCGTTACACAGGCTACCACATGTGGTTCTATGCTCAGGGCTGTCATTTCTTTCTTGGGTCTCAGTTCCCTTCTGTACATTAAGAGAGCTGCCCTGCAAGGTCCATTTTTGGCAAAGTTTCTATAATTAAATATTTCATCATTGCCACCAGCAGCAGCTAAATTTGGATCTAAGGGTGCATTTTGTGACAGCCAGGGTCAGTTGCACACCAGAAGGCAAGAGTTTACTTATTACTCACCTGGAGTAGACTGGGTACTGAGTCAGTTTCCTTTGCTCATGGTGACATACAGGTTAGCGATCCAGAATTAGAAAAATGTAAGTATTTGCTTACAGGGAAGCCTACTTCCATTCTAACCTCTAGAGATGAAAACAGCAAAATCCAGTTTCTCCTCGATTTTTCCCCTTTGAGTTTGTGGTTAAGGAACACAGCAGTAGAAATGAGGATAAAGAATGAGAGAGTGTGTGTACTGTCCCCAACCATGTGCGGCTTTAGAAGCACACTTAAATTCCTTCACTGTAAAAAAAAAAAACAAACAAACAAAAAAAATTCCTTCACTGTTTTTGCAGTGACCGATAAGGATTGTATGTGTTAGAGTTCTTCCATCAGAGCCCCACCTTGGTTCATTTAACACCTCTACATGGAGCTTTGGCCATGGGTTTCTCAGTGCTTGTCCTTTAGCTTCTATTTCCAGCTTCCTTAGCAATCCTTTGATAGGGTACCAGTTGGTGCTGCTGAGGATCTGAAGACTTTCTCTGTTCCAAGCTTGATGCAGGAAGGAAGGCACAATATTGTTTGCACAGAGAGTCCTTTAAGCCACCTCAATTCTCTCATTAGAATAAATCTTATAGGATGAGTGGGGATCACAAAAGAGATGAGCACCTCAATGCTAAAAAAAAAAAAAATCCCCTTTCTCCCTTCTTGTCCAATTGTCATAAAAATTGCTCTAATCTAATCAGAGTTTTCCTTGTTTTAAGGTTAGTATCATGGTTAGTTTTAACCGTCAGCTTGGCACAAACTGGAGTCATCTGTGAAGGGGATCTTAATGAGGAATTAGCTAGATGTCGTTGACTATGAACATGTCTGCAGTGAACATCATATTAATTGGCGTGTGAAGAACTACCATGACCGTGGATAGCATCATTTCACAGGATGAGCCTTCACTCTGTAGAAGAATGAGTAGACCTACTTGAGCATAGGTATCAAGCAAGCAAATGTGGGAGGGTTTTTCTTCTCTTTGCCCTTGACTATGCTGTGTGTCACGGCCAACTCCTTGAGCGCTTGACATAGTGTCTCTGAAATAATAGGCTGTAACTTGGAATTGTAAACCAAATGAAGTCTTTCTCCCTACAGTTTCTTTTGGCCAGGGCATTTTATCACAGCCAGAGTAAAAATAGAGCAACTGTGTCAAAATATACTCTAGATGTTTATAGAGATGGTGAAATTGGCATTCACACACACAGCCCTGCACTGTGAAGCTCTAAATTAAATTATTTGCCATCAAGTACTTTTCATCTAATTCAAAATTTCATTTCAAAGTTTGAAATCAAGGACTATCTCTTTTTAAAAAAATATCTGAATTCTAGCATGTCACAGGTTCTGGTGACATAGGAATTAAACTGCCTATTTACCCCATGGTAAACTACAACAAAATTCTGCATTAAGAAAATCAATAACCTCTTCATTAGGAATTTTCATTGTATGCTCTTTTCTATCATTGTCACTACCACCTTTTTTTTTTCTGAAGCCTACTACTGTGGTTTCAGTTTTGCATATGAAAAACTTTCTGTATCAAGAAGCTTGTCACAGGTTACAGAGCATCAGATACTCTCTCTGTTTACTATGTAGTTGGAAAATTACTGAGCCATCTCTGACAGTAATGTGGTTGCCACAGTGTGTGCGTGCATGTGTGTACGTGTGCACGCGTGCACATGCACATGTCAAGGTTTATCAGCATCTTGGATTATCAGATGTCATCCCAGTCATCCTTCTCTCTATTGAGGTCATTGATCTCTAGAAGTTTCTGAAATTGTAGAACACTGAGTACATCGTGCTCATGCTTGTGAAAGTAGGGTGAGCTTTGTGAATGGTGTGTTGGCATGTGGTTGGCAGGTAAAAGGCTAGGGGAGGTGGCACAAAGTCTAGCTGGTCTCCCCAGTTTTGCTCTGGGTGGCTTCCTTTGGCACTCTCATAAGCTCTTTGAATGCTTCATGAGGTGGGCCAGACCAATGACACTAGAATCAGGGGCCAGTAGCCACCCGGTAGAATGAGCGTGTGGATTTCCTCAGACCACCTCCTCTTCAAACACACAAGTGAGTGGCTGCCAGATCTAGATAGAAATTAAGACCGTGTTCACAAGGAAATTAGTTTTACTGTTCTTCTTCCTTTATTGAAGCCACTCATTCAGCCAGGGAAACTAATTCATCACATTGGGAGAAGGATGAGCACAGTGTGGGCTGTGTCCCAGATGAGTTCAGTGTTTTCAAGAGAAATAAGTAAGTTAAAGGCAGCCATGGGTACAAGGGTCTTCATAACACAAAGAGAATGGGCGCTTACGCGATGAAGGGGTCATAAGGAAGGGTTGCTTTATTACTAGATACCATGTCGTGCCATTAAACATGCATGAGAATTAACCAGATGGTGGGAGGGTTTTCAAATCCAGGGCACAAATAAGCAAATATTTAGAATCAGGAGGCAGTTCGTGAGACAAGGAGACACTGAGGTAGAAAGGAATTAGGTATTGTTAAAGCTACATAAAGAGAAACAGAAGAAATTTCCCTTGTGATTCAAAACTTGTTAAATGAGCAATTGCTTTGTGTCTTCCATTACACTATAGTCTCAGGTGAAAGTGAGAGGCATTTAAAATAGATACATATATGTACACATATTTATTTACACATATAACATATTTTACATACATACTTATATATAATATATTGTATATATATATTGAATGTAAATATAATATTGATTATATTGTATGTATGTATATGTGTATATGTATTGTATATATTGTACATATTGTATATACACACAATATAGACTATGTATTATATATATATACTTTCAAGCTAACAGAGGACACTTATAGCAGTCCCCTAGTCCAAGAGAACAGGAACTGGATAGTTGCCACTGATGCATACTGCAGATGTATTAGACATGAATTTTGATGCCCAAAGACGACCTAAGGAAGCAAGGTAGTAATCCTGAACATTATATTCCTGGGGAGCAGGAGCCAGGGTCAGGGAGCAGAGATCCCAAGAAGGAAAAACTAATGCAGGCTTGAGAAGGAATAAAACTTAAATTCCTGAGTGAGCCAGCAGTGGAGGTTAGCAGCTTCCAAAATGAACAAATTGACTGAGACAGTTTACTGCCTGAACAGTCACCCAACATTATAACATTGAAGCCTCTAAGTTTTATTCCTTCTCAAGTTTCTGAGGGGGCGTTGAAGACCAGATAGTTTAGTTTTATAATCAAGTTTAGTTGGTTAGGGGATAAGATATTTTTAGATCAAGATAAAGGAGTTAAGTTATTAGAGTTGAAATAGCAATGATATTGAATTTCATTCAGAAATTTAGACCCAACAAGACAGGAAGGACATTTACTTCAAGTTTGACAAATACAACTAGCCAAATCACTATGAATGTAACATTTATATAACTCCTGATTGTCACATGGTTCTCCCTGCTGTATGTAATTTGTTTTATACATGTGTAATAAGAAAAACATATATGAAACAAACCAACCAACAAACAAAAAACTAATGCAGGCATCAGCCAGGTGGGGCTACCTCCGTGGTTTTTGGCTGCATGCCCCTGCAGGTGGCTCAGCACCTGGTGAGTGCAATGAGGTGAATCTCAGGTGGTTAGTTCCAGGTAGTGCGGACAAGAAGAAGTACATTCTTCCTTTCTCCTTATGGCCAGAGACTTGCTGTACAATAACTCGATTCCTTTGGGTGTCTGAGGGGAGGGAGGAAGCAGGTTGAAGGAGGGGGGCTGTGAGTTGAGACAGAGGCAAGAGGGATAGGCATCCTTCAGCATGAGGTGACTGGAGCCCAAAAGTGGCTCACTGTGAATGCTAGGGTCATGGTATGCTGCGCTGTAGATGTCTCTGCACCTGGCCAAACTGCCATATGGTTAGCAAGTTCAGAGCAGGAACATCCTCATTAGGGATTTTGGGTTTGCGTGCGGTTAAGTCAGAAGATCTGGCCTGATCTTCCATTAAGGAGTTGCTCTGGCTGTGAGCTTCTTGAGGAATCTCCATGTCCAGGTTCTCTCAAATTGTGGGCAGGATTCAGTTAAAGCAGGATGCTATCCCAAACCTTCCCTGATTTCCTTTCCTTTTTATATCAGAACCTGCAAGAGACAGAAAGCAAGGCAGAGGCAGAATGCTTCTAATACTGCCTTATATCAGGAGAGGATTATGCAAAAGCCCACTACAGGGTTAGGGTCATTGGAGCCATCTCAGGGTCAGCTTACTGCAGCATACTTTGCATTCAGTAATCACCAAAGTCCCAGGGTAGGGTCCTCTTATGCCAGTAAGATGGGCTTTGTCTTTTTAACTCCTTCTTTCCTGGAGCTCTTCCAGATAGTATCTGAGACCCACTTAGAAGTGCTTGCTGTTTCTGCGATCTGCTATGTACATAGAGATAGCTCTGTGTGGTACCTAGGAGCTTCTCGCTGTGATCCTTGTGCTACAGAGATGTCCATGGCCACCACCAGCATAAAATACCACACACAACCAGTAGGCTGTGAAGGGCAGACTGGCAAGTCAGCCAGACTGTGAAGCTTAGGGTTCCAGGTTCATGTCTACCCAGCACTGTTGAGTCTTTTATTGAGAATGGACTCTGAGTGCCTGAGAGTAGCATCCTAGGATAGCAGACTTCAAAAGGGCTTGTAGCACTGTCCTTTCCTGGCCTCGGGCCTAGGACAAGGGATGGAGGCTTCTTGTATTTAGGCTTTCTTATCTTTGATAAGGAATATCTTCTTCCTCCTTTGTAGAGGGGACTTGAGGAGGGTATGACTGATGAGCACGAGGTCTGATCCAGGGTGAGTTTCCTGGCTATGTTCACTGTCATATTCCTTGAAGATATTTCATCTTCCAAGTAAAACAATGCATTCCTTATTGGTAAGTACCTTGACTTTGTAAGCCCCCATAGAACATGCTGTGTTCCTATAAGCAGAGGCTGGATGCTATCTGGATGTTCCAGGTACCACAGGGAGCAGGTATCTAAGACCTCAGTGATTTAGCTGTGGAGCCTCAGATGTTCTTTCTCATTTCTCTCATTTTTCCATTTTTTGTGCATAAGAATGCTATTTCACGAGAAAGGACTGCACCTCCTCCTCCCCCTCCCTTTCCCAGAAACAGGGACGCAGGATATAATTAGTTAGCAATAATTGTTAGTGACTGACTATCCTGGCTACATAATGCAGGTCTGCCGGGAGCATGTCTGCCAAGTCAGCGCAGCAGAAGTTCCCAGAACTCTGGCTTTTCTTGAGAAGTTCCACGACTTAAGCCCCACAATTCTCAGAAATGATGGGGTGAACTTGACATTGCGGCTCTGCCCGGAGATATATTATCCACAAGTGGCAACTCTTACTTGTCAGTTACATTCATCACCTGGCTCCCAAGAAGGGAAATACAGCTGCGCCTCATCTCTACAAGAAACAGTATGTTAAACAGCAGATTCATCCTTTGCCATCCCAGGCCTGGGCTGTGTCAATACAGGCCAAATGCTATTTTTCTCTCTGTTTTCAAGAAGGGGAAAAAAAAAAAAAATGGGAAACACACTGGAGACTGGCATTTGGCTTAGAGTCTGGAGCAGTCGATGGATGGGGTCCTCTTAAGTTTGTAGGTATCACAGGGGGTTCAATAAAGTACTGTATGTCTCCTATGTAGTGTTTCGTGGTGCATACTGTCAGTAGCTACAGCATAGGTTTATAGTGGAGACAGCTAAGACTCAGAACATTTCAATAATTTTCTCAGAATGACAGAGCTGTCAGATCAGTCTTCTTCAGAATGCACCACAGACTGTGGCGCAGGTGAAGTCCCACATAAGAATTCTACTGTTAGAGAAGACAATGATGAATTCTGTTCTAGGGCTGCTTGTAGCGTCTTATAGGAAAATACCACTCCAAAAGTTCTGAGAAACCCTGAGAGCTAGAAATCGATTCCATCTAAGATGCCCCAAATCTAGCTGAAGATAAGCAAGCCTTTTATTTTTACAATGCTAAGTCATATTTTAGTTTCTATCATATCAGATTTACAACATTGCAAATAAGTACTCAGTGAGGGGATCCTTTTGGGCCTCTGCTTGGGTGCCATTTTAAGCATTTTCAATTGCTTATTAACATGTTGTCAGAGGTTGTTCGTTCAGTTCCTGCAAACTCACCATCTGTAGAAAAAAGAAACCCTGCAAATAGAAGGTTTGCCCTTACATCAATACTTCTCATATACTGTGGCTGTTTGGAACAAGACACACGACTGTGAGGATCGCAGTAGGGGAGGAGGCCACTTCCCCTGAGACTGGAGTGGGTCTGTGTGTAGCCCAGGGAGAAAGGGCCTTGCCAGCCTCAGAAGGCAGGGAACTCCCTGACTTGGACAGGTATACATGAAGCCAGGGCAGCATGCACAAAGGAATTAAAGGGGATCCTGCAGCTTACAAGGCAGCTCCCTCTACCCAGCTATCGGGAGTGGGTGTCTGACCTACTTGCTCTTCACTCATCTCCCCTTCTCCTCTTCCTCCCACTTGCTTCCAGTTTAGGTGGGTGGAGGGTGAGACTGGGATAAACTAGGCAAGTGCTGGGGTGTGGCCCATGGGAATGGCACTCAGTCTCTGGTCCTAACGTGATTCTGGGTGCTTCACTGTCCTGCATTCATTATACAGAAGTCTGCTGCACGTGGTCCAAATGGGGCTCCAGGTCAGTGCAGAAGTCTCTGTTCTGTGAATGCTTGCCTTGGGCACTTACTTTTCCCACCCAGCCTGCCTTAGTGCATTTAGTATGACTATGACTGAATACACAGAACACATACATGATAAACAAAAGGGACTATTCAGTTCACGGTTCCAGAGCCTGTGAAAACCAGGATGGAGGTGTTGCATTTTGCCAGAGTCTTTCTGTTGGGTTATACTATGGCAGAGGACCTCAGATGGTGAAAGAGGAAGAATGTAGAAATTTGGGTCTACTGTCTTCCAAACCCTCTAATCTCATTTTAGACTCCACTTCCACTAGCATATCCAGTCCTGGTTACTTCCAAAGGCCCCACCTTCAAATGCCACTATAAACAATTTTGGGGATTATGTTTCCAGCACAGAAAGTTTAGGGGACATATTCAAGCTGTGACTTGCGTGGAATTCCAGAATGATCCTAGCCCCACTGGGACAGTGTGCTGCAGACTTCTGTGTAATGACTGCAGGCGAGTGAAGCGCCCAGAATCAGCTCATGACCAGAGACTTGTTTCTGGAAGAAAGTCCAGAATTGGGATTCCTTCCCCCCACCCTGGCACCTGTACATCTACTTGACCTGTGCTAAACATGCTGCAGGAACTCTAGAGAATAGATACCAATGGAAACTAGTGATCGAAGGATGTCTTTGCTCAGAGCAGTGCTAATGGAAGCACTTGGGCTTTGGGGAAGCAATGGAAAGTAGGGGAAATTAATTAAAAGTGTATGTTTACCTAGACAATTTCAAATGATTGTGATATGTGCTGATGTCTCTTTATAACCTTGCCAAGAGTCTGTCTTTGCTTTCAAGGAGACCAAGGAGCCCTTCTGAGATGATGGACTTTCCTTCTGTTTCCATGTGATGTGCTTGGCAGCTGGGGTCAGTTTAACCTGGCGTGGAAATTTTAGTCCAGAGTTTTGACATGAATATACTTGTGTACAAGGAACCTGTGTCAATCAGTTGCAAACTCTTTGTCATGCTAGGGAATTACTAAGTGGTGATGATAGCTGATTCCTTTGTCCAACAGGCATTCATTGTAGACTTGATGTGATGGCATTGTTTTAGACATTTCTGTTATAGAAGGAGAATCGTTCTATTCAGGATTTTAGACATCAGTATTTGCCCCCAAAGGCCCTATTGCAGAGGTCCCTGCCTCTCATCTATGGAGTCCAGAGAGGATGTGGTCGTAGAATCTTAAGACCCCATGCTCCTAATAAAGTATACCAAAGGCAGCTTTGTCTCTCCCTGTGGGTCCTGACCCCTTTGGTAGTCATAAGACCCTTTCACAGAGGTTTCCCAAGGCCATTGAAAATTACAAACATTTACATTACAATTCATAACGGTAGAAAATTACAGTTATGAAGTACAATGAAAATAATTTTATGGTTAAGAGGGTTACCTCAACATGAGGAGTGGTATTAAAGGGTTGCAGCATCAGGAAGGATGAGAACCATTGCCCTAAGGGGAGCATCTGATCTATAGCCTGGAGCTTAAGGAATGACCTAGGAATTGTACGTTTTGCCAGGAGTGGTTGAGTAGTGATGAGAACCTAGTCCTACTTTATATGGATTGGATTTGAACACCCCTCTGTTTCCCTAATAACTAAATCCCCTGCCAGAGCTCTTATTGCCTCATGTGTCAAAGGAGATCACCAACAATGTACTCCTGATTAGGGCAGAGCATAATAGTTGAGCACAAATGCTTCTGAGACAGAATGGGGATGAGATGAACAATTTTCCTGGAACCTAGACCTTGACTGTCACTATGGTAAGGAAATAAAGACATAGGCTGGTTACAGTGATGCTCTACATCCAGAGCCCCTGTTATTATGTTAGTTGGGGAAGTGGCGTTGGTATTCGCAATCAAGGTATGAATATGGGACAAGTTTTGATTTAGAATCCTGAATTTCTGTTGTGGAAGTTCAGCTGACAACTTTCTCCCAGTTAATCTTTGAGCAACAACTTGCCTGAGAATATACCAATTACATGTTAGAGGAAAGAGAACCTCAGACTGGAGATACATAAATTTGGGTGCTAAACACTTCTAAAAAATCAAAGCAAAATCATTCGTTCCCATTTCTTATGACCTGGTCCCTCCTGTGTTAATGGATGCTGTAAGCATCTTCCTATCATAGGTCTAAAATCCTGGCTTCCACATGCTGCCTTAAAAGAAACAAATGCTCCTCACCATGGCGAATACAATCAACACATTGTCTACTCCCTATCAGCCCCTTTCCTTGCCATTGGGAGCTTCTGGCTACATTTTCACCATATCAGATCTTTCTGGGTCAGAATTCATCTACAACTTGATACAACCTAAAATCACTTGGGGTGAGGGAACCTCAATAGAAGAATTGCCTTGATTAGATTGTCCTGAAGCCACATCTGTAAGAGATTATCTTGACTGATGACTGATGTAGGAAGGTCTAGCTCACTGTGGGGGCATCATCACTGGGCTAATATACTTAGACATTGTAAGAAAGCTATCTGAGCAAGCCAGTGACCCCACAAGCATCTGTCCTCCATGGTATCTGTTCCAGATCCTTGTCTTGAGTTCTTATCCTCACCTAGCTCAGTGATGGAATGTGACTTGGAAGTGTAAAATGCAACAAACCTTTTCCTTCCCAAACTGCTTTGGATTAGGGTGTTTATCACAGCAGCAGAACAACTAGGACAAAAATTGTTTTCCACTCTCAGGTTGAGCTGAGGTGGAGAAGCCTAGCCTCTTACCCTGGGGTTATTGCGTGTGGGTGATCTTGGTTCCTATCTGTGTCTCACCCCATGTACACTGTGCACCTGCTCGCAGTTTTCTGGGATCTGCAGAGCAGGGAAGGGAGGTAAGTTTTTGACTTGTAAATTGAGCAGATTTGTATGAAATCATCCATAGAAACCCTGCTATTTTTAACAGCGTCCTTTTGACTACAGACACACATAAATATCCTTGAAAATACATTTAGTAATTGCTTTCTTCTCTGGGTTCTTTCTCAAGTGAGGTCAGAGGGAGGTCTGCCAAGTGTTAGATACCATGCTGGGAGCCCATACATTGGACCGTGATTCACTGGACTCTGATGAGTACATGGTGGTACAGCATCCCATTTCACAGAAGGTGGGAAACAAATTGTCACAGGGTTAGTGGGCTATGAATAGAAAAGCCAAGATGCAGAAGCACTTACCCCTCTAAGTTTGCATTATTTTGGGCTGAGGGAGAGAAACCAGTGGAAGTTCATATCCAAGTGAGCTGTAGTGTCCTGTCCAAGGAGTGTTTAGGGTCTTGAGGTAGGCATCACTTCTTCAGGTGGTAAGGATAGATCTAGTGTTTCAAGGGTGTGGCTGCAACCATGGCTGAACAGGAGATCCCATGTAGGGGGAAGGAATCATTTTTTCTAAGCACACAGGTGTTGAAAGATAAGGTGTTGGAGAGTCTTTTTTTCTGAGGTTGGAGAATGGAAGCATGGCTGGTCTGCATAGAAAAAAAAATGCCCTGACATTAACTTTGAACTTAAAACTCCTGGAGTTCCGTCAATGGGAAAGGCATTTGACTTGTGGAGTCTTAGCCAGGTCACAGAACACAGCTCCAGGTGGTCGTGGGTTCAGAACCAAGACAACGTGGAATGGTTCTTTGCATAATTAGCAGCAATATACTCATTTTTTACTGAGCTTTGAGGTATGAGTACTTTTAGTTTTATTTTTTTTCCCCTTCTGCTGTGATAAAACACCCAGGCAAAAGCAACTCAGTGAAAAGAGTTGACCTGCTTTGTTTGCATCATGGTGGGAAAGTCAAAGCAGCAGGCGCTGAGGCAGCTGGTCAGATCACATCCACACCCAGAAGGTAGAAACTGCTAAATGAAGGCTGCTGCTTGACTCCATTGGTTCATTCATACAGTGCAGGATTCCAGCCAGAAAAGGAGGCCTCCTCAAATAACCCATCAAGACAAATCCCCACAGACAAGCTCATGTGATTCTAGGATCAACTAACACTACAGTGTACAATAGATCACATAAACATGATGCTGTTCATTGATTTTAAAGTAAGAAGAAAGTCACAAAATTCTGTTGACCATTTCTAGATACACAATACCTTGATACTGAGCACAGCTGCATGGCTGCACTGGTTTGCAGTCATATCTTCTAGCTCCCATTTTCATAATTTCACATAGAATCTCACACCCATGAAGTGATGTCTTTGTTTGCTTTACTATTTCTGGAATAAATCACTGACCACAAGCATGTTAGAGGGGAAAGGGTTTAATTGTCCTATATAGCCCAGACCACAGACCCTCAAGGAAGTCAAGGCAGGAACTCAAGCAGGGCAGGAATTGTCTCCAAATCTAATCCCAAGGCCAGGGTGCAAAATAAGCTAAACCTTTTCATTGCACAGACAGGTAAACTGAGGCACCTATACAGAAAACATGATAAAATTCACTGCAAGAAATCCGAGGGCTTAGGATTATATCTCCAATATCTTCTTTGAAAGACATGAACAAATAATTGCATGGATTTATTGAATTTGTCCTAGTTTCCTTTTCTGTCAGTGTGATAAAAATGTCCTGAGAAAAGCAACTTTAATATAGGAATTTTAATTTTACTTGCCTCACAGCTCCAGCGTACAGTCTGTCATTGCAGGGAAGTCAAGGCAGGAGCAAAAGTAACTAGTTAGTCACATGCATTGTCAAGGTCAGAGCATGAATACTAGCACACACGCTCACATTTCTCTTTCTCTTCGCCTTATACAATTCAGGAAGCAAACCCAGAGAGTGATCCCATTTGCTTGCAGGCTGGAGCTTTCCACATCAGTTAACACAATCAAACAGTCCTCACAGGCATGCCCTAACCCCAACCTGATCCAGATGATCCTTCATTGAGACCCTCTTCCCAGGTGACTCGTAACTGTGTTAGAGGTTTTATGCTTTCCTGTAGTGACCACAAACAAGACAAAGCATCATTCAGTTTCATTTTTCAGGTAACCAAAATAAAGGGCTACTATGTTAACTATTATGTCTGACATTGTATCTGGTAAGCAACAGTGAAGTGCTTAAAAGCTAGACTTGCGGAGTGCAGGCCTTTTCTCCTTTCTGTCCTCACAGTGTCCTTAGAGCTGTTTCCTTCATATGTAAAGACTTCATTTGGCCCATATTATGTGTTCAAGAAACAGTTGATACATGAGGCAGACCCTTTGGGAGGCTCACCTGGGACCTGACATGGTCAAAACCATCCAACTTGGGTCTAACCACTGAAGCTCTGAGAGTTTGGATGAAGGTACCAAGACTGCCCATGTGGTCAGTAGCAGAGCATAGATGTAAATCAGGTACTTCTGACCCTCACTTTCCCTTTTTTCCAGTGTTCTTTTGGCTTTCTAACATTCCATGTTGGCTCTGAGATGAGCACATTTGCGATGCAAAACAGGAGAAGACCTTCGGGCTACCCAGGCAGGTGCATCTCTGAGCTGTGTTTCTTCTATTTTGGGGTTAGCACATCTGCTCGAAATTTCTCAGAGATGCACATGCTGTGAGAGGGGCTAGAGAGCAGAGATAATAGCAGGGCTGTGCAGGCAAATTTATTGTGTAAGTGGAGACATTAAATATAATTAATGTAACTGCCGTCTCATTAGGTAAATCACTCGAGTTCAGGACATATTTTCCCATATAGGCTAAAGCTACAAGAAGGAAGGGGAAGCATTAACTCAGTATACTGGCAACATTCCACCTGGGCCAGTCAGGGGTTAGCTTTAAAAGGGCAGTGTAAAAATAGTGGAAACACAGGTCAAGAGGCAGGAAGCAAGTGGCCTAATAGTATCCATACAATAATTGACCTTGACTGGCTATGTGTTCTCCACTTCCTTTCCTTTTAATGTTTCAAGATATATTTTGATGTGACTGTTCCCTTCTATGTGCAATGTTGGAGTCCTGGCTGCCAGAACCGCTACTTTCCTAGACAGTTCTAAGTTGAATTATATCTACCATGGTCAGGAGCTGTGGGTTCTGGGACATCATGGCCAGTGTAACCTGTATCTCTCTGTCATTTATTCTCTCTCGGACTCTACTATATCTACCTAAACCAAAGTAATGGGTATAGTTCACAGAGGAAGTCTCAGACCCTCATCAAACATTGATTACTTGTCCAAAGTCACAAAGCTGGAATTGGTGAGGAGTGGGCCTATTCCTAAAACATTATTTGATTTGTGTTGATTCAGAAGTACCCCAGAGGAGCAGCTAGGCTTTGTGTTATACAGAAGAACTTCAGGGAGGGTGAGGGATTTAGGCAGTCTGATTGGGAGTGCTCCTCTCATGGTTTAAAAATAACTCCAATGGTATTGGGTGTGTGCAGTTTATTCATCAGCTGCTCTAAATTGGCCCCTTCCTTCTTCCTGTTCAATTATTGTCTTTATTCTCACTTCAGTGTGAATTACTCTAATTAGCTAATATCTTCACAGGTAGCAAAGTGCCACTTACGCTTATGGCCTACAGAGTTCCTTAATGCAGGCCTGGAGAAAAGAAATCTTAACTTACTGGGAAGGGCTCACAGGCCAGGGGCCAGGAGACTGATGAGCAGTTCTTTAAAGACCCTATTTAAATGTGTAACTTTCAACATGCTAGGTGTTTTCCTTGTGTTACTGTGTTCTATTCAATTATGGGTTTAATGTTAAATTCCAGTGATTTCCTTTGGCTGTGTTGCTCCTGGATAGGTGCCAGTATGAAGGAACGGAGTGGAAGTGCTAACTTGGAGATGTATCCTGGACTAGGGAGGAGCCAAGGTCCTAGTCAGCATGTCCCGGATCTGTGCTTTGGGAGACTTTTCCTGGGCGAATGTGGAGCAAAGTCCATTTACCCCAGATAGGGATCCAGTAAAAGTAGTAAGTCTATCAGTGTCCAGCCTAGGGTAGCAATGAGTTGATTGGCATTACTTACACGAGCATGGATAACTCACAGGCAGCTGCATCCCTGAAAAGTACATGTCAGCACTGGTGATGGCTCAAGAAAGCTGTATCCCTATAGTTCTTCACAGACCAAGTAGGCTCTTCAGGAAAAATGGCTGGTCAGAGAATTACTCCTTGCCCTAGAATCTGTGTATTGTTTTTCTATCTTTGGAGAGGAGCTGTGGTGCGAAATCGGGAATTTTGGTTTCTTTACAAAACACAGAAATATTATAAGACGGTGCTTTCATTTTAATCCCAGGTGCAGGGATTTGGGGCTGCTTCTGATTGTCCACAGCAGCTGACTATGATTTGCCTCATGCTCTAGCAGAGGCATGATTCTCCCATCTTCAGGTAACTTCTGCTATTGTGTGACATATGGAATTCTGGGAACTTTTCAGAGAATATATAAATGCTAGGGTCCTGAGAGCTGGGGTTGTTGGTTTTTGGTCATTCATGGGGGTTGGTGTGTGGTATGTTAGTAAGTGGTGCTCAAAGGAGAAATAAGAAAAAAGAAAGTAGATTCAGGGATCTCTATCTCACTCCTCATCTATCATTATTTCTCTTTTATCTGGTGATAGGGGTTGAATCAGGGGAGAAAAGGGTGGGAAAAAGAAGAATCCACAACATAGCAAAGACCAGCTACAAGGAACCCTGCGAATCTTGTTAGTTTCTCCTTCCCAGTATTTGTAAGATTTGCTTATTTCTCATTTCCTACTTCATTCATGAGAGAATGTTTCTATTCAGGGGAAAGAGATCACAACATAATGGCTCCAATCTAGTTTCCCTTCTGATTTAGTGAGTGACCTTCAAACAAACTGCTAAAGTTCTATATGTCAGTAAAATGGATGATGGTAACGTGCTGTCTTGGGACACTTGGAGGGTAAGAGAATAACATGATATCTTTAGACTTGGTCTGTTCAGGTAATAGTGCTCAGTGTACCTCAGATAATGGGTTCATTATTTACAATGGGAACAGCTAAAATGGTTGGCAGCCTTGAAATTGATGTCCTACCAGGTCATCTGCTTAGTCTCAATGAGCAGCTGACCAATGAATCCTGAGGAAAAAGAAGGAGTGTTTCATGATAGAGATGATAGGTCCAAGCAGTGGCTTCTGTATTCAGAGTTAGGAAGATGAGAGGTGAAGTGTCTCCAGTGTGCTGGGACCAGTAGTATCTTTGTGAGTTGGCATATGGCCAGAAGATAAGTGACGGGGACATAGAAGAAACAGTGATGGAGTGGGAAGAAGGAAAGTTGTCCTGGAAGCTTTAAAATTCTCATATATAGGGTAGAAATCATAGCATGTATAGACAGTGATGGTCTCAGTATTTGGTGAGATAATCTGACATTTTACCAATCCATGAGAGTTCAAGACCAAAAATAACCATCCCAGCATAGTAAGGATGGAACTTGGGTTCTAGAGCTACAGGGAGAGAGGGCTGGAGAGAAGGGAGAGCAGCAGCTTGGTTTGGAAGCTGTCTACTGCTGCCACTAAACTCAAATCCTGCATGCACCCTTATTAAACACTTGGAAGGTCAAAGGAAAAAGGGGAGCTAACTCATCATTGAGGTATACTGCTTCCATATATTATTCTGTCTTCTACTTGATTTGTTCACATGACAGAAAAGTATAGAGCCATTCAGAAATGTTAAATGAATGACTGGTTGCACACTAGTCAGTGCTAAGATATTGCACTAGCTGTTATTTATCCATGAAAATTTCTATAAATATTTATTCTGTACCTACTCTTTGTTCCCAGAGTAAAGTTATGATGGGTAGATAGATAAACTGCAGCATGCCCACTTAAATTTGATTTTCATGCAGGAGTATTGAATATATTTTGTTACAAATTTGCCTATAAATTTGCATTATTAGATTTATTTTTCTTGGGTCTTGTAACTTTACTGGTTAACAAGTGAATTAAGGGTGAATTTAGCTGTGTACATCTGTGACAATGAGAGAGGTGAATGGCAACACACACACACACACACACACACACACACACATGACAGGAGCAGTGAAGATAATTGCATATATGTTCATATCAGTAACTGCTTCCTGGGACCCCTAAGGTCTAGTGTTGAGTTGTCTGAGAAATTACAAAATAGGACAAGAAGAAGAGCTTTTCTTTTTCTTTAAGAGTGGAAATATATATGTGACAAAATTCACCTATTGGTTTAGGTATTTCATAATCATGGCAATGACCCTAACCTTTAGGTCTAAGACATTTCCAGAGCCTTAGAAAGAGATCTCATATCCATTGGCACTTAACAGGCCATCATTGCTTCCCAAGAGTTTAACCTCTTTTCTGTGTAGATTACCTCAGTCTGCATCTTTCTTAAGAATGGAATCATACAATTTTGTATGGTTTCATTCATTTAGCATCATGTTGTAAGGTTCATCTCTATTTTTAAAACTCCATTTATTTCTATAGTTAAATAATATTCTGCATAGGAAGGCAAGAAAGTGGTAATGGTTGGTTGTATGTCAACTTGACACAAGCTAGAGTCATTCAGGAAGAGGGAATTTCAATTGAGAAAATGTCCCTACAAGACTGGCCTGTGAACAGTTTTCTTGATTGATAATTGATGTGGGAGGGCCTAGCTCACTGTGAACAATACCACCCATGGGTTGCTGGTCACAGGAGATATAATAAAGCAGGCTGAGCTAGCTATGGGGAGCAATCCTATAAACACCCTCCTCCCTGGTGTCTGAATCAGTTCCCGCTTTGATTTCTTTCTTTCTTTTTTTTTTTTTTTTTCTTTTTTTCCCCCCAGTGGTTTACATGAAGGCTTCATTTTTTATTATTTAATTAATTTATTCAGATTATAACTCAATTGTTATCCCATCACTTGTATCCTCCCATTCCTCCCTCCCTCCCACTTTCACCCTATTCCCCTCCCCTAGGTCTAAGACTTGACTTCCCAGAATTATGGGCTAATAAGCTTTAAGATAAAAGAAACCATTTCCTCCATAAATTACTCTTGGTTGTGATATCTTATCACAGCACAGCACTAGAAACCCTAAGTAACACAGCAACTATGTAACCATGACTTCCTGACCAAGTCCTGCATAAGTCAAGCCTTACAAAATCCAAGCTTGGAAGAGGCATTTCCTAATGAAGTCCTACACCTAGCTTTTGGCAACTGATGGCTTCTAGGGGGGATAGAGCCAGCTTTCTGCCGAGCTGTGGTCCCTGGGATGCTGTAGTGCTTCAGATAACCCTATACCAATGCATATACTTGAAGCAAAAAGTGGACTAAATGGTTTGGAAAATAAGAAAGGCTACATGAAATTCAGAAGGAAGGTTGCGGGAAAGATAAGAGATGAGTCGGAAGGGTGGGAGGGAATAGGGCTGTCTTTAATCAAAGCACATATGTGTATATGAAATTAAAAATCTCAAAACAATAAACAATTATGAGATTAGAAAAAGGAAAAAATGATACTCTCTTTTGTTTACTTGGCATGCATGCTCTAACAATTCAGCAGTTGATAAATATTAGTTTCTTTTCTCCTTTGTCTATTGTGTATAATGTTTCTCTGAACATCCACACACAAAGTTTTCTTTGATCAACTGTTTTCATTTCTCTTCAGTATATGCCAGGTTTGGAATTGCTGGGTCACAGAGCAAGTCTATGATTGAGTCACTGAAGCTTTCAAACTGCTTTGCATCACTTTATATTTTCATAATCAATGGACAAGAGCCCAAGTTCTCTTCTTCCTTGTCAGACATGATTAGTTTTCAAATTTTCTAAAGTGCATAGCTACCCTTGTGGGTGTACATCATGTTACTGCAAAACTTTGTGGGTGTGTCTATTGACAGGGTGTTTTTCAATAGAGAGACAGGTTCATATAAAGACAGTAGTCGAAAAGGGATAGAGATTTTCTGTTTCTCCTTTGACTATACAGATGTCTAATTTTCCTCATCATTAACGACTCCCTACATTTTGGAATACTGTTTTTAAGTTATGGGTAATGTTGTTGTTATTATAACATAAATTCCATGGTTTACATTAAGGTTCATCTTTGATGCTATACACTGAATGTATCTGGACCGATGTATAATGGCACCTACTTAACCTGTGGTGTCTTAATACCCCCAAAATACTCTGTACGCCATCTGTTCATGGCTTCTGTTCCCAATTTATGACAACCATAGAGTTTTCTTTCTTACAGTTTCTCCAATTTCACATTTTACAAAATGACATAGTTACAATCACATAGCATGTACCTATGCATCTCGGTGTCTTTCCCTCAGTAACAGACGTGAAAGGTCTTTCTACAAATTTTAATGGGATATGAGTTTATTTACCTTTAGCTTTAAATACCATCCCACTATCTGAATACCTGGATGTTCATTTAGCTTTTCACTGGCCTATGTACATCTTATTTGCTTCCAATTTTGCACAGTTATGATCATCATCCTTTAAGCATCTGCTTGAAGGTTTTTGTGAGGACGGTAGTTCTTGACCTCTTTGTGTATCTACCAAGGAACATAATATCTGGAGCTTGTGTTAAGAATATGTTTAATTTTGTATAAAAAGACAAACCCCTTACCAAAGTGACCTCACTAGTTGCACGTTTACCAGGAATGAACGGGAATTCCTGTCTCTCTTCCTTCTCTCTAGCATTTAGGGCTTTGGTGTTATGGCTTTGGGGCACTGTGGTAGATGTGCAGTGGTGTGTCTTTTTCTTACTTTGCATTTCCTTGATGACACACAGTAAGGGGTATGGTCTCATCCATGTCTTTTTTCTTTTTTTCTGTGTTTCTTCCTTGCTGAGGTATCTTTTGAGGTCTTTGTACCCATCCCCCTTTTTTAAATTGACATGTTTCATTTTGGTTTGAGTTGGCATCTCTCTAATGACTAAAGATGTTGGGCCTCTTTTCACGGATGTGTTGGCCATCTGTGTTTCTTCTTCGAAGCACTTCAAAATTATTTAAAGTATGATAGGGAGCCAACAGGATTTGGTAGCTAGGGGATTCTGTGATTTGACTTTTGTGTTAAAAGACCCCCTGACTTCTAGATAGAGAATGCAAAAAACCAGGGACCACGTGAAAGTGTATTTTAGGAGTGGTGGTGGGAGGGGAGATGGCTGGGCTTTGTCAATTGCATTCTGGTACTGTCTCTGGGTGTACATCGCATCCTTGAGTCCAAGTTACCACTGCTAAAGGCAGTACCATTCTTTCAGGAGTGGATATAGATAAGTGGAAAGATGAGTTGGGAGAAGCCACCCTGGATGGCTGTGTAGAAGGAGCACTGAGAAGCGAACAGCTTCCCAGGAAAATCCAACTTGGCTGCCAAGACCTGTAGGTCTATAGCAGAAATCTGAAGTCTTGATTTCTTGTTTCTGTAATAGTTTCTTTCTGTTGAGCTTCTGGGGGTTGATAAATGGAAAATTAGGAGAAAGTTGGTTGAGAGTGGTAGGTTTACCAGAGACAAACTCTATCTCCTGGGATTTGCATTGAGGTAGAGATAGGGGCTACAGATAGAAACAAGAGCTGCTTATCCCTGGGGTGTGTCTTAGGTCAAGGTCATGTGTGATATTTCTGAATCAAGACTTAGCAAAGTTGCTTTACTATCACATTTTCTCTACCCATTTAGGTAGCTCCATAGATCTATGCATCTGTAATGCTAACTACTATCATTTAGTTAATTATCATTTTTAATCTTCAAAGTTTAAATATACATATATACACATATATATTTGTGTGGCGTGTGTGTGTGTGTGTGTGTGTGTGTGTGTGTGTGTGTGCGCCTTGTGTTAGGTGAGGTGGATGATGAGATTGATATGTACTCTGCTTTGAGACAAGTCTTGAAGGATAATCTTCATTCCTTTAATCTCTACACTTGATCTTCACCAGGATATGGAGATGTGCTCCTGTTAACATCTTAGGGCATGATGAAATGACTGGGCTACATCTGCAATCTTGGGACAGACAGGATTTCTGACTATGTTCCTGATACCTCTCATCTATCCTAATGTAATGATTACCTGATGCAGTACCTTCCTGCTTTGAGGCTCTGTTGTCTTCCTATACCCAGCTGACAGAGCAAGGGCTTTTAGTTAATATGACTACTTGCTAATTGACTGAGTAGATTAATCATCACTTCATGCCTAGGAAAGAGGTCTACACTGCCTTTGTGGAGATGTATATTAAAGAAAATTGTTTTTAAAAAGTAAAAGGCATAAGTTCATGATTAATTCATGCCAAAAATAGGTTGATCATTGTCATATAATGATTAATAGCTAAGTCAGTACGAAGTTTCCAAGTTTAAGTTCATTCAGATTCACAGTTGAAACAAGCTACCAAGATCTTTAAGGTCGGCCTTTTTTCTACTGACCTTATCGTTTCCTCTGAATGGTGCCCTTATTCCTATGTCCCCTGCCCATCTCTGGGTCTTGTCTTGTTGGATGTTCATTGTCTTCTTTCTTCTCTGTCTGAGAAAACATGACTCAATCAATCCATTTGAGAGCCATGAGCCATTTATTAGCTGGGTTATCTTGAGCAGCTCTGGCTGTCCAACTCTAATAACCTTTCATAAAGGCATGAACATGTTCATGGTGATCTGTTAGGTTGCATTGGAAAGCTGGACTGAGATAAAATTCAAAGTATACAGTATATAGGGATTGGGTTCCCTTTGCTAACCACATGGCCCTTCTTGGCATCTGAGCTGTCTGTGTTCTTAGAACTTAGTGTTTATGGAATGCAGTGTCTGTCGTGAACCTTATGCTCTCCTCTGGGGGCACAGCAGCTCAGGAACAAGGGGTTTGCTCCTTTCCAGGAATGAAATTTTCTGACAGTAATAGAAACCAAGCAAATAGTTAATTCTAAAGAAGGTTGCTGCTCCAAAATAAGTAAGTAAATAAATAAATAAATAAGTCAAGGTGAGAGGAGAAGAACTGGGAGCAGACAGAATTTTTTGGTAATTGGCCTCTGATTAAGACCACCTTGGAGAGAGCCACAGAGGGACATGAAAGGACAGGCTAAAGCCTCGGTTACATTTGATAACTGGACCAGGTCCTGACCGATAAGCAACACGCAACCCAAAAGCAAGGGCATCTTTCTGGGAAGGTATAATCTACAGTACACCTAGGAGAACTTCATTTGGACCATGCTGGCCAAGGCAAGGGTTTATAGCTTCATGACCATGGGGAGTAGGAAGTTATTAAGTCCTTAGAGGTAAGGTGCTTAGGATCACTTCTTAGAAAGGACCAGGAACATGGTGCAGCCTAGTTAATAAAGGGGGGAGGGAACTATAGATGGATGCTTAAGAAAAACATAATTAACATGCAGATTTATGCACTTTAAGTAAAACTTGAGGTGGTAGTGATGAAGGGGCTAAATCAAGTGGCTGTCTCTGAATAGAAGTTTTATTTAAGTGTATTTAAGTAATAGAATGTTTTTCCTATATGAATGTCTGTGCATCACATGTATGCCTGGAACTGACTGGGGATTCATAGCACTTTGCCCTGCCATGTGGGTACTGGGAACCAAGCATAGGTCTTCTAGAAGAGTAGCCAGTGCTTCCATCTAATTAGTCATCTTCCCAGCCTGAGGGATTGTGGTGTTTGAAAAGCTCTTGCCCCCGCTCCCTCCTGATACCATAGCACATATTTTTAGAAATAAATAACGTGCCTAACTGATGTAACCATTGGAAAAATGAAAGCGTGGGTAGAATTTTCAGATGTTACCATTTCATTCCACGGCCACTATGAAGGTTCTGTGGATACAAAGGATTGAGATGGCATCTATGTACTTCACTTACATGTAGTGTCTTGACATTCTGACCAAGGAGAAGACACTGGCTGAGCAAACTGGAGTGTTCAGATGCATGGATGTCTCTTGAAGCTTCTCTTTCTCCCTGTTGGATGTTTTCATAGACGGGGAACATTGAGTGCTCACAGCAGTAACCGACACATCAGAAATAGGCATTGGAGCTGGGATTTGAACCAAAGCTTGACTTGCTTTAAAGGCCATGAGTGGGAAGTCCAAGAAAGAGTAATGAGTATCTCTTTGCCGCAGGATCCTGAGTCTTCATCTAAAGAGCCATTTATTCTAGAGCTGAAAAGGGTTGTCAGGTCCCTCTCATCAGAAAGACTAGGTGACAGTAAAGAAACAGGCAATTATGGTAGGAATTAATGGAGGTACCTTTGTGATTGGTCTAAAGAGTGAACTTTGTCCAGACTGCAGTTTAGCCCATTTTCTTTCACTGTGGATTCATCCAGAACAGACTTCTGCCCATATTTACCCATTTTCCCTTTCTGTCTGCCTTCTTTCGTCTATATGTCTCTCCATGATGCCAGGGTAACTTCTTGCCAAGATCATGGTGTAGATTGGATTTGGGAAGGAAATACTCACTGTAAAAATGAAAGCATGATAAAAAGTTGACTCAAGGGTTAAGTACTCTTGCTGAAGTTCTAGATTCAGTTCCCAAGACACACATAGTGATTTTAAATCATCTGAAACTCCAATTTCAAAATATCTAAGCCCACTCCTTTGACTTCTGTAGTCATCAGTAAAATAATGCAGTATATACACACACATAAGGGCAAAACACTCCCATAAATTTAAATTTTACATTAAATAAATTAAAAATAAATGTAAAATTTAAATAATAAAAGCAACACCCCCATTTACATTAAAAGGCAAGTATTTCTTAACTTGATTGAAACAATCATTACTTTTCCAAATCCCTATTTTTAAAAGTTCTCTCTTCTGTCTACTAGTATAATGACTCTACCTTATGTGTTTACTTTAGATAGAAGTTATTTGGCTTTTCTCATGGTCCTGGCTGGAGAGGGTTAGCAGCCACCATGCACCCATGAGAAAATTGTGGAGCAAAGCCACCTGCACATATTTAATAGCTAGTAAAGCACGGAATTTGTGGTCATGTCAGTTTGGCACCAAACTGTCACTCCCTGTATACCAAGCTGCAAAGCTGCATTCCAAGTCAACATTTGCCAAAATTTCCTCCTGAAAAGCAGAGGGAGGACAGGAGGGAGGCAGAGAGAGAGAGAGAGAGAGAGAGAGAGAGAGAGAGAGAGAGAGAGAGAGAGAGAGAGAGAGGAGAGGAGAGGAGAGGAGAGGAGAGGAGAGGAGGAGAGGAGAGGAGAGGAGAGGAGAGGAGAAGGAGAGAGGAGAGGAGAACTGGGTTTGTTTCTGTCCAAAGTGCCTCCAGCTTGGCTACCCTGTAAGCCAACAACCTCAAGAGAGGCCTGGACCCCTGGACAAATGGAATGTGTGTCCCTGAGACAATGCCTGGTGTACCTACCCTTAACATCAACTACAGTGAGTCCAGGGAAGGCTGATCCCATGCTGTTTGGATGCCAGGAAATTCCAGAAAACATCCAAGCAGATCACCTGCAAATGGCGTCCATCCTTTGCTTGTTTCTCCTGGAGTGAGTGTGCCTGGAAGTGCGTAAGAAGGCTGGAATGGAGGCCCAGGGATCTTGTGGGTGGTCAGCGTGGGAATGAACCGATGCAAGATGAGTCATGGTGTGCTGACAAGGCTAATGACAGATGCTAAATGAAATGAAATCGCAAATCATTAAATCTAGGGTGCAAACAGAGCACAACTGAAATGTCAACCCAGCCTCATCAGTGAAGCCTGTGTCCCTGTTTCTTGCTGTCAGGTCCACTAATATTCATACTGCACCATTGGAAAGACAAGTGTGACCCTCTCTGCAGTACGCACACCAGAAACCTCTGCATCCCTCCTCCAGGCAGGCCTTGCTATGGAGCCTTCCTATGCATGATACATTATACTTGCTGTTCCTGCTCGCCCCCCCTCATGTGCACAGGACAAAAGAAGCCCAGGGTTGAATTCTTTTGGTCTCTCTAAGGCCTGTACAGATGCAAGTTCAAAGTGAACAGAGATAATCTAGACGTAATTGCCAAGAAGACAGTTGACTGGCTCATTCATGCTCAAGTGCATTGGTCTTGTTCTCTGTTCCTTCTCTTGCCTACCCACAAGTACTCTTCTCCGCCCATACTCTGCCCTGATTCCTGGTAAATTTGGTGGTAGTCCTCTTTGTTTCCAGGTAGATGTGCCTTTAAATTATATGGTAGGAGGAAGAAGCTTGTGTTAGGAAGGGTAGTGCATAAACAGTCTGGGAAGCCAGAGAGGGCTCACAAGGAAAGTTAGCCCATCAGAGAGAGAGAGGTAAAAGTTAGCCTTCCTGTGCTGTCAGTGATTGCTTGGGCAAAAACACAGTAATATTTTGGGGAGGTGGAGTGCACAAGTGAAGAAAGTTAAAGAAGAATTTTTGAAGGCTTCACTTTGAGGAAGTGAGAGAAAAAGAGACTAAGATAGAAGTCCCTTGTTTTTATAAGAAGTTGTGTGTTTCTTGGAATAGATGGACACTGCTGCCCACAATGGACCCGTCACACAGGTGAGTCTGTCTGTAAAGCCTTGGGTACCACCAAACTCTGAGCACACAGATATTAAAGTTCCAGTCATGGCTTTTCTCTCACATGTCTGTGTGCCAGACCCTCGAGCCACACAGCATGAAGGGGCTGGTCTCTAAAGTCCTTAGCTCCTGGGGTGACTAACTTTATCGAATTCACTTCCTACTAGCAGTGGGGATTGCGGGGCTATTTTTTTTTTTTTTCTTGATTTGATATTTTGGAGTTCTTTCTGTGACCAAATGAAATAATGGATCTGAAAACCTTGGCTACCAAGAATGCTAAGGTTCTGGAATGGAAATTAAAAGGCTGGATTCCTGAGGCAACGTGAACATAGGGCACGCATCCTTTTATAAAAAGGGGTGGGAACATGAGCCTCAGATCCACTTCAGTGGTCCATGGTTTGTATGTAAGGTCTTAGTGCCTGAATAGTGAAGATGAACTCAAAGGGTTAAACCAAGGAGCAACAATCCTAAGCTTACTGACGTCTTCCTGTGATTCAAACTGAATTGGGAGCATTGTGGTTATGCAAAGGAAACGCTTCTGAACCATTTATAGCCATTAATGAATGCGGAACCTTAAAATTAGATGATGTGATATTCATAGACTCTCAAAGCTGTCAGGAAACACAGAGGACGTCGACTTGAAGCTCGATCCTAAAGCAGGAATCCCCTCTTTAGCTTCTGGGGCAGACAACAGCTGCTGCTCTTCTTCTGGAGCCTGCAAATCTGGGCCTCCCAAGCAGGTGTGTCTGTCACCTTTTATCTCTGACTTTGGTCATGTTTATCATTGCTTTGCGACACCCCCTCGCCATCAACCATAATAATGTGAGTCTTACCACCTCACTGCCCTGGGTTTCTTCCTGAGGGGAGAAACTTCTGTTTCCTCTAATACTCAGAGAGACATGAAGTCGAGTGAGACCCAGAGTCCATGGGTGTTACCTGAATACTTAGCATGTTCCTGCATGGTGCAGCATCCTAGTTAGCCTCTAGGCCTGGCACACTACTAAAACCTTTCCCCAGCACCTCAGCTCTGCCCGGCACTCCTGGTGCTTCAGACAACCCACCAGTCACATCAGTTTGGAGACTGAAGATCATCTTTTATTCTGCTTAAATGTAATTGGGTAGAGTGTACTTAATTATTATTAACTCTTCTAATAATATCATTATGTACTACTTGTTAAACTGCTATTGTATACTGCTGCTAAAGTATGCATTAGTGTTGATTTTCAAAAGCTAAACCGTTGCCATATATGTAGTAATATTTGTAGAATTTTGGATAAGGAAAGCCAAGAGATATGAAGCATGATTTAGGTTAGCCTGCGAGGTCAGAATATCATCATCAGGTTTGGCAAACTCGGAGCCACTGCCATGTCCATGAGCCCACCTTCCTTGTGGGAGGCCTACTCACAGGGAGCTGTGGGTTTGTGTGCACCCACTCACTTCAATGCCTCAGCGTGCATGTGTTTCCATTGGTATCAGGAGCACTGTAGTTGTGCCTACTACAGTTCATACTTGGATGTGAGTGCCTCTGGGGTATCTAGCATTTGCCGAGACGGGGAAACTGTGAATGTGTTAGGTATGTGTTCTATCTCATACCTCAGGTGTGTCTCTTAAATCCTAATAAAAAGTGGTTGACTACTCACATTCCATTTCTGCCACTGCTGCCCCAGAGGCTATATCTTGAAGCAGGTCACTTTTGTAGCTCTCAACATTAGTATCTGAGTGAGATTGGTGATTGCTTTTTCTCCTCTGGTAGTGTGTACAGTAAAGCCATGGAAAGAATATCCTTTACAATAACTTCAGAATATCTTGGAGTAACTGAGTGATAAAAGGCAGTGCATTTGGAACTTAGAGACATTGAGGAAAAAAACTTATGAAGACACCAGAAGATGGTAAGATGTCCCATACTCATGGATAAAATGCAATGTATAGATTCAGTTCAATTCTCCATCAAAATCCCAACACCATTCTTTATGTTGATTGAAAGAACAATGAAAAACTTCATATGGAAACACACACACACACACACACACACACACACACACACACACGCACACACCAATAAAGAATATTGTGGGAGTGGAGATAAGCCTGAATAATAAAACAACTGTTGGAGGTGTCACCTCCCAGATTTCAGGTGGTATTGCAGAGCTATAGTAATAAAAGCAATATGATGCTGGCATAAAAACAGACACACTGATGAATGGAATATAATTGAAGACCTGAAAATAACTGCACACACCTACAGATACCTGATGTTTTTATAAATCAAAATACATATGGGAGAAAATTCAGCATCTTCAACAAATGCTGCTGATCACTTTCTTTCTCAATGAGATCGTTTGCCTGGGCATTGAGGAGATTCTCTCGCAGCAACCATGACACCTGGTGAGTTGTAATAGCAGATTTTATCAGAGTGACTGCTTGGAGTAATTCTCTGAGGGAGATGGGAGCACTGAGATGGGCATAAGGTGGGTGGCTGTAGGCCATCTCTTTATGGAATTGAGACAAGGCTGACTGGTAACCATTTCCTCAGGGATTGCAGGTGCAGACAGCAGAGAACAGTTTCTGCATGGAGTGCAGGTGCAGGTGTCTAGAAACCATCTCCACATGGATGGCAGGTGCAGGTGTCTAGGAACTATCTCTTCATGGAGGGCAGGTGTAGGTGTCGGTGTCTAGGAACCATTTCTGCATGGAGGGCAAGTGTAGGTTGCTCAGAACAGTCTTTTCATGAAGTACAAGTGTAGTTGTCTGGGAACTCTTTCTCTATGGAGCACAGGTGCAGATTTCTGAGAACCATCTTTTCAAGAAGTGCGGGTGCATATGTCAAGGAGGTATCTCTGCCTGTATTACAGGCACAGGTGTCAGGGAGCCATCTCTGCATGCAATATAGGCACAGGTGTCAGGGAGCCATCCTTGCATTTATTTCATAGTTGAATGAAGTCAGCTGACACAGTGATCTGTGTCTTAGCATGTGGGGCTTCATTGCAGTGGCTGCACTGTGCTCAGGTGACCCTCCCTGTTCTCACCCTTCCGTGTAGTATGAGAGATGTTTGCTTTTTTTTCAGGTACTGATTTTTTTTTCAGTACGCTAATGCTCTATGCCCCTTTCATAAAGTAAATGTATGTAAAGGTCAACATGCTTTTGTGTTAGTTTAAAACATCAAAGGCTACGCAACTTAAATATTGAAATTTTGGAGAAAAACAAAACTTTAATGGAAAGCATGCTTGTTAAAAAAGTTTTCCCCAAGTAATATCTAGTAAGGTGCTGGGATTATAATAGTTTTTAAAATGTGTGTCTGTGTCTGTGTGTGTGTGTGTGTGTGTGTGTGTGTGTGTGTGTGTGTGTGTGTGTGTGAGAGAGAGAGAGAGAGAGAGAGAGAGAGAGAGAGAGAGAGAGAGAGAGAGAGAGATCCCAGAAGTTAACTGAGAACATTTAAAACAAATTTTTTAAAAATGTAAATTGCTAATTATGCCGTGTAGACATATTGTAAAGGCTCAAACAAGAGCATTTAAATGATATAGACCTGTGTATCCCAGGGGCTCCAGAACCTCTAAGCTAAGTCCATCTGGTTTTTTTTTTTTGGAATGCATTATGTGACAGACTTTTAAAAGCATGCTGAAGAAAGGAATCTTGTTGAAATTCTATATTGAAGAAAGAAATGTGAACAGTAATTTCTATGACCGACTGAATGCAATCTGGTGGCAGTAGATGAAGTCCTTGTGTGTACAGCACACAAGTTTCTTTCCCAGAGCCTATGCAAAGATAAGGTCCTCAGGAGGACTCACATTGTAGAACTGAGGTGAGGGAAAGAGATTCACCTCAGACATGACATGGGAGTGAGGGTAGGAATCACCATCTTAAGAACAAGAAATCTTTAGCTATATATATCTTAGGAGTCATATTGAGGGCAAGGAGGAGCCATTTCATGGCTTTGGAATGTTCTAGAATGATCATGATTGTGGTGAGAGTGTGAGGTTGTCCTAACAGGAGCATGGGCTGGGACAGATGCCTGTACCCAGAAGACAGGGCTAATGCAGGAAAAGATGGTGACCACATTCCCAGGGCAGTGCAATAGAGATGGAGAGAAGGGATTGGATTTGAAGAACTGAAGGTGGTGAGAACTGAAAGTATGTTTGAATGGATAAAAGGCCAATGTCCAGTTGATTCCCAGATACCTCTGTAGACAGTTACAATTTTGCATAGTTTAAGAATCCCTCAAATACTTCTGATCCAAAGATGAAACATTCTCCTGGCCCCATCTCTAGAGAGAGAGAGAGAGTTTAAAATTGTGGAAGAAAATGAGCCTTATTCCTCCACTCTCTCCATGTTGCTTGATTTCCAATACCTTTGACTACATCCTACTGGATAATGAGAACAAAAACAAAACAAACAAAACACAAAAACTAGAAAGAAACTTACATGCACGAAAGGGATCAATGAAATCTGAAGATCAATATAAAAGAACGCTCAGATGAAGCACTCAATATGAGGAGGTTTAGATGAACATGTGTTGTCAGCCTTCTGCTTCCTCTTAGGTAGGCTATCTTGTTTATCCTGACAAAGAGACTAAGGCTTACAAATTGAATCAAATGGTAAAAATGGGTATGTAAATCTTGGGTTGTTTATATACAAACCTGAGACACATATGTATATGCACACACACATATGCAAATGAATTTGCACACACATGCACACTTATGCACATTCATATTCTTTTACTTGGCTTTTCAACTAGAGGTCACCAGGTGCTGCCCAGACTGGCTACTTTTTACATAATGGCACACAAATCTAGGCTGTCTATATAACTCTAAACGAAGGAGCCCGAGTTTGCAAAGAGAAAGGCTTAGTATTCGCTTCCACAGTTACTTTTTTGTCTTTCTTTTGTTTTTTTTTTTTTCATTTTTTTATTAATTTATTCTTGTTACATCTCAATGGTTATCCCATCCCTTGTATCCTCCCATTCTTCCCTCCCTCCCATTTTCCCCTTATTCCCCTCCCTTATGACTGTTTCTGAGGGGGACTTCCTCCCCCTGTATATGCTCAGAGGGTATCAAGTCTCTTCTTGGTAACCTGCTGTCCTTCCTCTGAGTGCCACCAGGTCTCCACCTCCAGGGGACATGGTCAAATATGAGGCATTGGGACTCTAGATGAGAGAAGCATGTGAGAATAGCAAAGTAGAAGGATCCAGAGGGTCCTAGAAACCTACAAGTAGAACATTATGATAGGCAGATTTGGGCCCAGGGGTCCCGCTCAAACTAAGGCACCAGCCAAGGACAATACAGGCGGTAAACTTTAAACCCCTACCCAGATCTAGCCAATGGGCAGAACATTCTCCACAGTTGAGTGGAGAGTAGGATATGACTTTTTCACGTACTCTGGTGCCTCACATTTCTTGTCTTTCTTTGGTTGTACAAATAGGAAGTCAATGCTGTCAACTGGTCTCTAGCTCCTCTCTTAGCTTCATGGTGTTTCCTTGTCCCATTGGTAATAGAGGCAGATTCATTGGGTGCTAACTTTACCATGGATATTACTAGGTCTCTTCTGGAGTTGAGAGAAATCTGTCTGTTTAGTACAATAATCTGATTTTTAAAAAATCTTTAAAAATATAGAAAGTTCTTTTGTGGGAATTACTGGGGCCAACGTTGAGGAAAAAACTGTATGGGAGAGACCAGATCTACTCATTAATAAGGAAACCTCTCTGTAGCCTCATGCTACATCTGCAGTCCTTTCACTCTCCCATTACCCTCCCGTGTAAGACCAAACTATCCTCATGTAGGTTAATGTGGGAAGCTGAAGCTATCACCCTCGCTAAGATGGCACCTGGCAACCGGCCAGGCAAAATGACTTGCAATTCTGCTCCTGGTAAACAAGTCCTTATTTGGGTTGTGGGCCGTGCTTTGCTCTGACGTATGCATCCCGCCTTGTCGGGAACCAATTGGAGCTACCGACGTAAGGGCTGCTGATTGGGTGAGGCAGAGGATAAAAAGGGGCACTGGGGTGTTGGGGGCGGGGGGAGGAAAAGGAGGAAGGAAAGGGAGAAGGACAAGAAGAAGCTTGCTGAAAAGGTTCCTGAATAAACTGCCTGGAGAAGAACGTTCGGTTCACGTCCTTATTTTCCGCTGGTTGGAAGGGTTGCGACAAGTGGTGGCCCGTACGGGGACCTCTTGTCATTTACGAGCGCTCAGAACTCCTGGTGGTCAGGGCAGTCGACTGGTAAGTTCCCTGGTAAGGGAGGGACAAGCTAAGTTCTTGGATACAGAGACTATAAGGTTCCCTGGTAAGCAAGGGACGAATAAAGTTCTCGGATACAGAGACTATAAGGTTCCGGTTAGGACTATAAAGACTCGGTACGAGTGCTAAAGTTCTCGACAGCGGACAAAAGTGAAAGTAAAATGGGAAATTTACCATTCAGCCCTGTGTTTATCGCACTTAAAGACTTGTTGAGAGCAAACCTGCAAAATCTGTAACGTCATCAGATTCAGACGGGGAGGACTCAGAAGAGGAAGTAGAAAAGCTGATCCGGAAAATGGAGAAACTAGAATCGGGGTGGAGCCTTCGGCTCCTGGGCCACCTCTATCTGAGTTGCCTCGGCCTCCTCCCTACGTTCTCTCGAACGGCTCGGGGACAGGAGGTACCTTTTGCCCAGAGGTGTGGAGAGAGGCACGGACCCAACAGTGCTTTCCTGTTTTTCAGGATGTGCAGGGCAATAGATATCATGAGCCCCTGGACTTTAAAATTGTCCAAAGATTGGCAGAATCTGTGCGTACCTATGGAGTGACAGCTGCCTTTGTTACCGCCCAACTGGAAAGTCTACATAGGTTTATGAACAAATTGACTTGGCAGCCATAAAAGCGTGGACAGAGCCCAGGACGGTAGACAAGGCCTCCGGGTCCGTGGCGCGCGGCGGGCTGCCGGCGGGAGCACGAGCGGCTGAGCGGCGGCAGAAGTGTCTCCGCTGAGAAGATGCTCCCCTTTTCGCTGCTGAAGACAACACAAAATCACCCCATGCTGGTGGAGCTGAAAAATGGGGAGACGTACAACGGACACCTGGTGAGCTGCGACAACTGGATGAACATCAACCTGCAGGAGGTCATCTACACGTCCCGGGATGGCGACAAGTTCTGGCGGATGCCTGAGTGCTACATCCACGACAGCACCATCAAGTACCCACGCCCCCGAAGAAACTGGAGATCGGACCTCTACTCCCGCCTGTTGCGTTTTAAAATAAAGAAGGGGGGACTGTGGGAAGCTGAAGCTATCGCCCTCGCTAAGATGGCACCTGGCAACTGGCCAGGCAAAGTGACTTGCAATTCTGCTCCTGGTAAACAAGTCCTTATTTGGGTTGTGGGCCCTGCTTTGCTTTGACGTATGCATCCCGCCTTGTCGGGAACCAATTGGAGCTACCGATGTAAGGGCTGCTGATTGGGTGAGGCAGAGGATATAAAGGGGTGTTAGAAGGAAGGAAAGGGAGAAAGGAAAGGGAGAAAGGAAAAGGAGGAAGGAAAAGAAGAAGCTTGCTGAAAAGGTTCCTGAATAAACTGCCTGGAGAAGAACGTTCGGGTCACGTCCTTATTTTCTGCTGGTCGGAAGGGTCGCGACAGGTTAAGGCTTTCAGTGATGCTACCCCAGCCAGGACCAGCCAGTGAGGAAAGCAGGGCATGTGTGAGGCCTTATAAACAGTGGAAGGAAATATGTATCAAAGAAAACTGTGCTGACTCCAAGTGAGCTCAGATGGCAGATACCTAATGTTACTTGGCACTTTTAAAAGAAATGTAGGCATTCATTACCCTGCACAAAAGCTTAGTCACACAAAAGTTTGTCCCTCAGAGAAACTCTGGGATTTATGTGAATATACCAGCCCTCTTCTGGAGCTCCCAGAGTCAAAGTGTATCGTCAGTAGACACTCTTGTTCACTCTGTGCACTTGAAGTTAATAGCTTGCCCTTAAGCTCTGTAATCTTAGTACTTGAGGATGTAGCTGCCAGGAAATGTTGTTTTCAGGTGAGTGTGTTAAAGTCAAATGCAAAAGGATGTCTGCAGCGATGAGTTATGGGTGGTACTGGTTGCAGGAGATAGCACAGAGACTATGGTTATGTACAAGGTGAGTGAATATGTGTGTGTGTGCAGGTGTACATGTGTTGTTTAGGCATACTTGGTGATTTGGGTATTTTGCTATGGGTGTCTTTTATGTGAATGTTGTGTTTGAGTGGCCACTTGGTTGTTAGTGTGTGTACTCGTTGTGGGCCTCTTATAAGTCCCATAGATTGTTTCACATGTATCTGTGTTATGTTTCTGAATATAGTATGTATTTGTGTGATTGTTAGTATTAGATGTAGGTGCAGTGGGTTGTGTTGGGCACATACCTTGAACAGCTTTGTGTATTTCATGTCTGTATTTTACAGTGTACTCAATAATGTATTAAGTTTTTAACATACTTTATCCTCACCAGCCACTAAGGATGCCTAACAGGGTAAATGTAAGCCCAGTGGAAACCAAGGAACAGGAAGTTCATTCATGATCCAAGATTTTGTGACTCATAATGTACTGGGTCAACTCAGGTCTAGTCAACTCCGAACAGAGTGTCTGAGACAGTGGTTCGCAAATGAATGCGCACAACAGAATTTCTGCAGGATGGAAGGACATTTGAGTGGGGCCTTATACAGTAGTTCTAAGTTAGGACTCAAAATTGTTGCTTTCATCACTGAAGTTGCTAGTCTAAGGACCATACTGCAAAGCCAACAGTCTACAATCCTCATTAATTTTCAAATGGAAAGATCTGGGGAAAAGGTGGGATCAGAGCAGATGGTTTTGAATTCTTGAGCATAAATTTAATGCTGTGCAGTTAGTCTCCTGAAAAACCCAAGTGGAAATTTAAAATGGATATTGTAAAACTTGAGCTTAGCTTTTTCATTTAGTGGCACGTGATGGTTATAATTAATCACATGGTATTAAAGAAAAGGCTCCCATGTCTGTGTTTACAAGTTCCAGGGCTCTGACTTCACTAAGAGGTTCTAGCCCATTGGGTGGTAAACTTTTCACACAGAGAATGGATAGCATCACATTCTCCGTCTAGTAAACATCTTTCTTCTAAGTATTTATTTCATAGTGTTTTATTGCCCCAGAAAACCTGCATGTAAGTATTGGAGCGGGAAAAGCAAGGTGTTTGGGATTCTGGGTCACCACTGTTCCCAGAATGGTCATGGTGTCGTGTGTGAATTCGAATGTGTAAAACCCTTGGTTGCATTTAACATATGCCAATCAATACTGGCATTCTTTCTAGTCCTCTTCCTCCCATTCTCTGCCCTTTCCCTCCCTTTCTCCTTTCCTCTCTCTCTGTGCTTCCAGGTCTCTGTCTGTCTCTTTCTCTCTCTGTCTCTCTCTCTCTGTACATTCCCAGTCCCCGAGATAATAGATCAGGAGACACCAGGGTAATTCAAGACTAACATCCACAATCAAAGAGTCAGATGGCTGAGTCCAGAACTGCATATTTGTGATCATTGAGACTGTGGGATGATAAGAAAATAGACAGTATGCACAGATGCTTTCAGTGTGATAAGTGAATCAGAGAGAGAGCTATTTATTTGGCCTTTCCCAAATCCATCCTGAGATTGGTGTTTAAAAGTCAGGTTCTGAAGCTAGCTGGTTCTGTTGTGTTAGACCAAACCTCACTCTGGAGTTCCCAGGACAATGCATAGTTTAGCAGCTTCGGGGCTTTTCTATGAGAACCCTGACTTTCAGCATTTATATATATTAGTTAAAAGGAGGAAAAGAAGGTGCAACATTCGCAATTGATGACAGCTTTCTGTATTTTCAGAAATATTTCCTGGGAGGGAGCCCTTGCTAGTACTGAAACACAATGTGAAAACGTACTTAATCATGTGTATTGTACTGCTGTTCATGGGAGCTGGCCTAGCATGACCCTGTTAGTTGGGTCTGAACAAGAGATAGAAAGAGAGAGAGAGAGAGAGAGAGAGAGAGAGAGAGAGAGAGAGAGAGAGAGAGAGAGAGAGGAGAGAGAGAGAGAGGAGAGAGGAGAGAAAGGAGAGAGAAGAGGAGGAGGAAGAAGAGAGGAGAGGAAAGTAGAAGAGAAGAGAGACAGACATTCATAGAGGACCAGATGTCCATCACCTATGCCAGCCGTGAAAGTTTCTGTGTCCTTTGATCTTATATCTTCTGCTCTCAGTCCCCCCCTCTGTGTGTGTGTCTGTGTCTCTGTCTCTCTCTGTCTCTGTCTCTCTCTGTCTGTCTGTCTCTCTCTCTCTGTCTCTGTCTCTCTCTCTCTCTCTCTCTCCCCCTCCCCCCCACCCCCTCCCTCTCTCAGGTCATACCAGCTACCAAGAACAGCTGGGCCAAAGACATATTACAATAATTAACTTCTATATTACCCAGAATCCTACTGGGTAGCTGGCATTGCATTTATGACACACAATAGTAAACTGGGCCTTGGAAAAATAAGGAGACTTTCCAAAGAATGCAATGTTTTGTTCTAGGTTGTAATTTCCTGTATCCATTTTGTTTATCTGAAAAAAAAAATAAGGCAAGAATCTTTATCACAATATCATTGTTGTAAAAAACCAGGTAATATATATAAAAATATCTTATACAGCACTATGAATATAGAAGGTGTTTTATTGATTTCTTTTTCCATTCTTCTTTCAAATACCTCATACCGAGTTGATTTCATACACTCAAAAGATTCAGTCGGCCTGGGGTCCTTCGCATGATTTGTTTGCAAAATCAAATTGTAATTCTATTTCTTTCCATGTGTCTCGCCCAACCTTCTTATCAGCTTTTGCATCAATCTGTCAAATTGGGTTAGCATCTGCCTGTCACAGCACCCACGTGTTCTGCTGCCACTTCAGTCACCTGCATCTTCAATATTGATGATCGAGTGACATTCTGTGATTATTAAGCTTTATCATCAGTGCTGGCTCGCATTTATTGAGAATTCGCTACATGCCAGGGTGTGTCCAAAATCATCAGAGGGACATGTTCATTTAACCTTCTCATGATACATATAAACCAAATGCAGTTACCAGTCCAAACCCACAGATGCAACAGCACCAAGGAACCGGGAGCTCATCTATCAGAAAGCAGGTGAGCTCCTGATAGCAGAGGAGTATGTGACCTCCATGTCATAGGCAGTTGAAAGGGTCATGGATCAGGACTTAGTTCTAGGCATGACACGTGGTGAGCTCGGCTTTCATCCCGGAAGGCAGAGGTAGAGGCAGGTGAAAATTCTGTGAGTTCAAGGTCAGCCTGGTCTACAGAGTGATTCCAGGACAGCCAAGGCTACACAGAGAAACCCTGTCTTGAAAAACCAAACCAAACTAAAACAAAGAAGGTAACCACAAGGCGTTAAGTAAGACACGGTGTGTTTCTGTTTTTACACTGAAAGCAGTTGAAGAGAGGGAACAAGATGGCAGCCTACTGTAGCTGTCTTCTGAAAGACTCCACCCAGGAGGTTATCAAAGCAGAAACTGAGTCTCACACCCAAACTGTGGGCAGGGCACAGAAAGTCCAATGGATGAGAGGGAGGCAGGATAGAAGGACCCTGAGGGGACAGTCACTCCAACAGAAAACCAACAGAGCAAACAAATATGGGCCCAGTGGGGCCAGCAGAGACTGATGCACCAAACAAGGACTATGCATGGTGAGGACCTAGGCTCCCCACTCAGATGTAGCAGATAGACAGCACAGTCTCCATATGGGTCCCCTATTAAGGGGAGCAGGGGATGTCCCTGCCATGGACTCTGTTATCTGCTCTTTGATCACTTCTTCCTGGCTGGGTGCCTTACCATGCCACGGAGGAAGAGGATGCAAGCAGTCCTGATGAGACTTCGTAGGGTGGGGTCAGTTGACTGGGGAGAAGGGCTCCTTCTCTGAGAACTAGGGGAGGGAGTAGGGGGAGGAGGGAGGGATGGTGGGACAGGGAGAGAATGAGAGGGGGCTATGTAAAGTGAATAAATAACTTTCAAAAAATATCCAAATGAGACCTGATATGCTTGGCCACATGGTGGGGGAAGAGGTCCCCTTCTGTCAGAATAGAGGAGGGAAATAGGGTGAAAGAGGGAGGGAGGGTGGGAAAGGGAATATAAAAGTGAGGGGATAGCATTCCAGATGTAATTATAATAAATGAAAATTAAAAATTAAAATACCATTTGAAATGTACAAAAAATTAAATAAATTATATATAAAAAAAAAAAAAACCTTTGAATCCGTCTTGAAGCAAGCACATGGTGCTCTATTGGCCCTGTTAGCCACATGTTTTTGTCCCTCTAAATCTAAGCATTTCTAAGTTTCTGGCTATTGAAACCAGGCTATATATGTTTGGCTGAAGTTATCTTAAGCAACTAATTTCTTTGTTTTTCAGGTAATGAACCAAAAAGATCATGTCTGAAGTTCAAGGAACAGTTGAGTTTTCTGTAGAGCTACATAAATTTTATAATGTGGATCTCTTTCAGAGAGGGTGAGTATAACGCATACTGTGAATCAGTGTGTGTGTGTGTGTCTGTCTGTCTGTCTGTCGTGGCCAGATGATAATACATTTGGGACTAATATAGAATTTTCATTATATTCCTGCCCAATGGAAAATTCAAACTATTAGTTCATCTGAGAGTAAATCATGTATTGACTAAGAGTGAACCTAGTTCATCCCTCTCTCGTTTTCCTCTACATTCTCTCTTCTGCTAGTGTTTTTACTGCATTCTAAAGAAATTGAGTTTTGGGACTCAAGGTTTATGCTCATGTTCTCTTCATGTTCATGTCCCCAGAGTCCTTCCATTTCTGAGCTCGTTCCTTGACATCCTTTCCTGGTGAGATGTGATGTGAATGAGTAAAGCCAAGTAAACCCTTTCCTTCCCAGGTTGCTTTTGGTCATGGTGTTTCATCTTATCAATAGTAACCGTAACTAAGATAGTACTGTTCTCTATTTCCATACCATCAGCATTTTCACTTCCATAAAACAAACATGTGATTAATTTTACCCAACATAGTATCCTCCCAGCTCATCTATATCTGTGGCTGAAAAATATATATTAAACTCATACACACAAACATTTATGTGCATGTTATAAATGATATATATCATGGTGTGTATATGTATGTAAATTATCTTTATTCAATTCTTGATGAGCATTGAGATTAATTGGAAACAATGAGTCATACAACTGTTAGCAATATACTTATGAATTTTCCTTTGTATATATACTCATAATGGATTTGCTAGACCATTGTCATTTTATTTCTCTTTTTAAAAATGACCCCTATACAGCTTTCCATAATTGTTGTACTATTTTATAATACTGTCAAACATGTGTGAGAGATGTCTTTGTGCAAGTTTTCTGCCAACATTTATTTACATTTTGATAATAGTTTTTCTTATTAAGGTTAAGTGAGATTTCCTTATAGTTATAATGATCATTCACTTACATACTAGTAATATTAGACTGGTTTGTTTTTTCACATACTTGCTGGTCATTTGGGTAGCTTTTTTTTGAGAAACATATATTTAGGTCATTGGCCTAAACCTCTTGGTGCCCAGTCTTGATATCTATGTAGCCTATTTTTAATGCCTCTGCTAGATAAAGAAAATTCCACCTGAGTGAGGTAACCCAGACCCAGAAAGACATGCATGGTATATACTCACTTATGAGTGGATATTAGCCCAACATAGATGTCCTTTGAGAGACTCCACCCAGTGGAGGATTGGGAAAGATATTGAGAGTCAAAGCCGGATTCTTGGTTAAGAGTTACCTCAGGGGGGCCTTGCACAAGCTGATGCACCAACCAAGGACATTGCAGAGAACCCACATCTCCTGTTCAGATGTAGCCTATGGACAGCTCATTCTCCACATGGAGAAGGGGAATGGAGAGCAGGAGACTGTATCTGACATGAACTCTGGTGCTTGCGATTTGATTACTGCCTTTTGGTGAAGACAGAGGAAGGGGATGCAGACTATTCAGATGAGACCTGATTGGCTGTGGTCATATAGTATGGGAGGAGGACCCCACATGTCTGAGGTCTAGGGAAGGTGAATAGGGTGAAAGAAGGAGGGATGGAGGGACAATAAGATAAGAGTGAGGGGATTATAATTGAGATGTAATGTAAATAAATTATGATAATTAAAAATACATATGTAGTTATAAGACCAGCATAGACTCAGGGCAAAGACATAAATAGAAGCTGCCTTTGCATGGAAGAATCTATGCACAGTTTCCACGAATGAAGCAAGACTCCAGTTTTAGAAGCATAAATCTGAAATTAATGCTTTTGAGTACCATGATCCCCTTTTTTACAATGAGATTAGTACTATAACTCATTCCCTACATTTTCCTTCCTCTAACTTACTCAAAGGTCCCTTGCTCCTAAAGTTCAAATTACTGAACTTTAAAACAAATATATACATAATTTATATATTAAAGAATAGTCTATAAAATTTTTAAATTTTATTTTATTAATTTATTCTTATTACATCTCAATGGTTATCCCATCCCTTGTATCCTCCCATTCCTCCCTCCCTCCCATTTTCCCCTTACTCCCCTCCCCTATGACTGTGACTGAGGGGGACCTCTTCCCCCTTTATATGCTCATAGGGTATCAAGTCTCTTCTTGATAGCTAAATTTTGATGTTGAATGATTATCGCTCATATTTATGTGTTTAGGGCTGACTACTTGGGGTTGGATAATTAAGGGGTTCATCCTTGCAGAAGACTCTTTCTCAGCAGTCATTAATTGCTGTTCCTCTTCATCTAAGAGTGGGGGTTGTGATATTTCACCTAAACATGTTGGCATGTCAGCTGGTGTTATCATTGTGTAGGTCTTGTTTAGGTGACTATACTGTTGAGAACTCATGGGTACAACTTCCCTGTCATGTAGGGAAGACACTATCTCAGCAACCATTGTTGTTTTCTGGCTCTTCCGGTCTTTCCACCCCCTTTTCAACAATGTTTCTTGAACCTTAGGTGTAGGACTCTATTGTAGATGTATTAACTAGGATTGGACACCTTATGATCAGTCATTTCTGTATTTTGATCAATTGTGACTTTGTGTGATGTTTTGTGTGTGCTTAAAAAAAGAAGCATTCTTTGATGATGGTAAGAGCTACATTGGGTATAGGCATAAGTATTTATAATACAGTTAGAAGTTAAAATGGTTTAAGAAAGTTGAAGTAGTAGCATTTGGGGGGAGCAGGGGAGAGTCAATGAATTTCCCAAGCATGCTCTGTTTACAGTACAAGGTATATGTCTCTTATTGAGTGAACTTTAAGTCCAATTAGACAGCTGTTGCTTACTCCAAAGATATAAGCATCACTATTGTACCTTGGGGGACATCTTGTCATGCTAGTCATTGTTGTGGTTTATAGGATTTGCAGCTGGTTAGGACCAGTGATTGCTTATCTCCCCTGTCAGATTACTTAGTTCCTTCTTCTTCTTCTTCTTCTTCTTCTTCTTCTTCTTCTTCTTCTTCTTCTTCTTCTTCTTCTTCTTCTTTCTTCTTCTTCTTCTTCTTCTTCTTCTCTTCTTCTTCTTCTTCTTCTTCTTCTTCTTCTTCTTCTTCTCTTCTGCTTCTCTCTCTTCTTCTTCTTCTTCTTCTTCTTCTTCTTCTTCTTCTCCTTCTTCTCCTCCTCCTCCCCTGCTCCTCCTCCTCCTGCTCCTCCTCACCCTCCTCCTCCACCTCCCTCTTCCTCCTTCTTTCTTCTCTTTCTATCCCCTTCTCCTCCTCCCCCTCATTTTCTTTGAGACAGGGTTTCTCTGTCCTATCCTAGAGCTTCACTATCCTACAGCTCACTCTGTAGACCAGGATGTCCTCACACTCAGAGATATGCCTACCTCTGCCTCCCAAGTGCTGGGATTAAAAGTTTGTGTCACCACCACATGTCCCTTCAATTTCTTCTTTCTTAGAATGAGTAGAATGAGACATAGTGTGGCTGAGTCTGAGTCCAGGCTCAACTCATTCTTGAGATACTTCATTCACACTGTTCTTTTTAAATTTCATATTAATGAGGAAAGGAAGCAGTTTTGTTAATGTCAACACTGGCATTAGCACTTCTCTATTTGTTGTCAATCTCTAGAAGTAAGTAGCACCATGTGAATATTTTACACAGGCCTCTTTCGAGTAGGAAGTTGAAATAGCATAGCCAAGTGGATTGGGAAACCTTAGAGACTCTCACTCACAATCCTGCATTCTTTTCTGTTAATTAAGCATGTTGCCTAAATGGTGTATATTCGTTCCAAAGTGCACAAGATTGATGGTATTACACCTGCAATTTACAGTGATTGCAGCCAAGGGCTGTACACAAAGCAAGCTACTCTAACAAGTAAGATCCAAATTAATTCTGATGCATTTGCTTTGTTTCCATATCTAACAGTCCTGAGTCTTGCTCAGCAGTCCAGATGTCAATAACAAGAAGGGCTCCACAGAACAGCCATGATCATGGCACAAAATCCTGAAAGGTTGTGTTTGGCCACAGCCATAAACTTAATCTAGAATTAAGAGCTCTAGAATTATGAATGTGGGATGGTCCTGGTAACTGAATCACCGGGACATGCCTGAATGTTACTTACCCTACTCCTGGCAAAAGTTGGTTGATGCACACAGTGGAATTTAAAATAACAGTTTAATCAGATCCATAAATAAATAGGCTGAAAAAATAGATAAGCTGAGTTGGGCTTATTTTAAAGATGGATATATATATATATATATATATATATATATATATATATATATATATTCCCATGAAGAATATTCATCACACAGCTCATCTTTACTGCAAATTTGGCTTGGGGTATTGACAGTCTTATATGAAATAGTCAACACTGGCAAAAAGCCTTTTAGAATAACACATCCCAGGTGTGAACAGACCTGTATGAAGTTTTAAGGGGGGTTGAAAAGTGAATATGAAAATCATAACTTCTTATCAGGTCTGGAATGTTCCTTTTATATTTGAATGTTTGGGAAGTATTGTGTCACGACGCACATCAATAGAGTGTAGCATAAAATGAGGCTAAACTGGAACCAAAACCTGTAGAGCACATAAGTTACATCATTAGTAAGAAGAAAATAATATACAGAAGTAGTACAGACAATCTCTATCTTATGTGATGGGGTATTAAAACCTCATTTTGTATTTGAACATTCCTTTTCTAAACTCTAGTTCATGATGCATATAGTAAAATAATACTTATATGGGATTACATATATTCTTGGCTAAAGGTATGCTTACTCATGAATATGCAAATCATAAAACTTAGACACCACTCATGCACCAGAAGAGAAAAAAAATTTTTTAATTTCAAATCTATTATTAAAAATACATCCTTTGACAAATTCTTACTGATATATAATACATTTTTTCTTACGTACGCCACTCATTGCCTTTTCTCAGCCCCTCACCAGTCTTCATGAACTCCTTCCTTCCAACATACTGACTTGTTAATTTTGTGCTTTCTTCTCTTGAATGACATACTGTATTACTCAGGGCTCTCTAGAGAAATAGAATTGATGGAATATATCTATATCTACCATCTAGCTGTCTCTATATCTATTGATATGTATATATCTACAATATCTGTCTATAATTTATCAGAATGGCTTACAGCCAGTGGCCCAACCATTCCAACAACAGCTGTGTCTTGAAGAAAAGTTCAAGGATCCAACAGCTGTTCGGTGCACCAGGCTGGATATCTTAGCTGATCTTCAATTTATAATGGAACCCCAAAGAAGTAGGCTCTAATGCTAGGGAAGGCGCAAACTGGCCATTGAGAATGATAACATGCATGCAAAGAGATAAAACTTCCTTATTCCATGCCTTTTCTATAGGCTGCCACCAGAAGGTATGGCCCAGGCATAGGGTGTGTCTTTCCACCCCAAATGGTCCAATTAAGAAAAGTCCCTCACAGGTGTTCCACAGAAACCTGGGTTTTAGTTAATTCTATATGCAGTCAGGGGTGACAACCAAGAATAGCCATTACAAACATTGAGCTCAATTAGGGTTGTTTGCGTGAGCACAGGTAAGGCATATTTACCAGGGAATGAGCAAGTAACCAGTGTCTACATCACTGAAGAAAAAGAATCTTCTTTCCTGGTACTGCCAATCCTCAGAGAGACACAGGGCCTCATGAGCCCCAGCCCCACTGTTACGATTCAATGGTGATGGTTCTATCTTGTACAAGTTCTATACAGGTAACATAACCCTGTGATTTTATTTTATGTTCAGAAGGCAAAGTTTCACAATATCTCTGCCCATTCTTTGTATCCTAAATTCTTTCTGCCTTTTCTTCCACAGTGTTTTCTCAGTCTTGGGTGGTGTGATACAGATGTCCCATATAGGGCTGATCACTCAGTAGTCACTTATTCTCAACTATTTGACCTGCCATCAGTCTCTTTATTAACTAGCAACAAGACTATGAGTAGAAATACTCTGTAGTTATGAATAATGTGGCTCTCAGAAGCCATGCCTTATTAAAAGAAAATCCTAGTGCCATGTGTGGACTATATCCCTGTAAGTTGTGGGTCTTGGGGAAGGCAGAGGCTTCCAAACAATATAGGTTATTGCTGTTCTTTTAGTTACCAGAACTGAACAGAAAGATTCCAGCCCTTAATTCTAGCATATCTTGGTCCTCAGGAGTGTTAACCTTTAGCCTTACTCAACATATATGGATGAGGTCATGAGCTTATGATTCAAAGCATGAGAGTTGACTTCATAGTAATTATATCCACAAGCAGGTTCAGCAAAGTTTAAAGGAAAAGGAATTACAATGCTTAGGAAAATGAGCTCTACAAACCACAATGTTGGAGAAGCAGTAAAACTCTGAAATAATGACGAGCATCCCCCATAAACTCCTGCCTTCAGTGAGCTGCAGAAGGGGCTGGGCATGATGCCAACCAGAACTCTCCATTTGTCAGGAGAGTTCCTGATGGGCATGATCCCTGAAGCTCTATAATTGAGGATGACTTTAGTGTGAATCTCAAAGGAGCCATGCTTCCAGTGAAACTTCATGGAAGATGGATGGCTGCATCCCAAGCCTGGTGGGCAAGATGAGGCCCTAGGGTACATTCTGAAAAAAAAAAACAGTTAATGGATTTCTGCATTATGTAGAAAAGCAATGTTTTCAAAAGTGATTGACTAGGGGAACACAAGGATTGATGAATAAATGATTCAACAAATACACCACAATATGGTCACTCAGAGGGCCTGACAGTCAGAGCTCTGTCACTTAAACAACTTACAAAATCAAGTTAGAAAAGTTTTATCTTGCAAAGCATATCTGGAGGATTCAGTCTAAGATATGTGAACTTCAATGCCTTGGGCCTATGACAAAGTGGCACATGACAGAAGAGTTTGTAGTGATGGAAAATCAGCCACTTCCAGGTGAAAAATAAGGAGGGATAAAGATAGGGATAATTAGACAGATAGATAGAGAGATAGATAGAAAGATGATAGATAGATAGATAGATAGATAGATAGATAGATAGTTGAGATACAGATGGGAGAGAGGGGGATGTAGAGAAAGAGGGAGGGAAAGAAATGGGGAGAGAGGGATGGAGAGGGTCAGATATACAGACAGGTTTAAAACCCTCCCAAGGGTATGTTTCTAATGATCTGCTAATGACCCAAGGATTTCTATCCATGTCTCAACATATCTCAGTGGCAAATAGCCAAGTATTAATTACACATTCCTGATCTACATCCTATTCTAACTACCAAAGGGTATATGTGTGTGTGTGTGTGTGTGTGTGTGTGTGTGTGAGAGAGAGAGAGAGAGAGAGAGAGAGAGAGAGAGAGAGAGAGAGAGAGAGAGAAAGTATTCACTTTACCACTATAGTTCCAAAGTTCTAATTGCTAAGAAGTCTTATTCCAAAGCCTCCTTTGAGATTCAAGGCAAACATGAAATTCACAAGAAAGTATTCTACAGTTGTGACAGCCTGACAGCTTCAGACTGGTGAGACAGAGTTAAAGGGTAAGCATAGTAAATATTTAAAAGTTGATGAGTAAGAAAATGAGCAACACAGGCTATTGTGGTTCTTGTTTTCCTATCATAATTAATTGGTAATGTCTGTTGCTAAGGACACTACATACTTTGGCTGCAGTACACAGACAACTCTGTCTTGAATTGACTAGAAAACTCTTTTTCCTGGTTAGTTTTAATTGTGCTGACAGATGATGTCCAGGTTGCTGGATAAGAAAAGGCATTAATCGTCTTATCTAGAGCTGGACTTTGCATGCTGTAATACCAACCTGCCTGGGAAAATGTTTCAAAGTTTCAGTAATTGCAAGACTGTATGCACCACATTCTTAATTGGATTTCAGGCTATTCCACAGGATGAGGTTCATGCTTGATACTGTAAAAATTGTTAAAAGCCAATGGCCAGAGAAGTCATAAGGGAGAGTTTATTGCTGTTTTAATATTTGCCATATGGTCAAGCTGCTTTCTAAATGCTTGTGTTTCTGTCCATATAACTGTGTTGCTCACAACTTTGATCAGAGAAACGTCTTTTTGTAGCAGTTAATGAAGACACTCATTACTGTTCAAGGTTCCAAAAGAAGCAACAGTGAGCGTTGAGCTATATATGAGGCATCAATGTCAATTCTCCTAAGACTCAGAGAATATCAAGGAAGGGGGCGCAGAGAGCACATAAGATATGGAGGATGGTGGAGAAAAATTTGCAATGCAGGATGTGGCCTGAGACTTGTCCCTATTACCAGAGTTACTTGCTTCTAGCACATTCATATCTGAGGATGGCTTTTCCAGTCTCAGAAAGCAGAATGTCTTCTGATGATGTTTGCTTTGCATTTATCCAAAGTCCATATTGGCTGAGGCAAATTCTCAAAGGGGAACATGTCTTCACCAAAGTCAACAAATATCACAAGGTGTCATATCCACATTCAGCAGTAAGACTCATGCTAGCAGAAGGCAGATACAGTCTACTGGGGACCTTGGATTAGAAAGTCAGAACTGGATTGGGAGCCACCTATGAACTTGGAAGATTTGGGGTGTCTCTCTTAATTAAGCAAATAAAACAAGGCAAACAAAAGACATGAAGCAGGAGGAGTATATGCTGATGGAACAGGTTTGTCAGGGGTGAAAGAAGGATAAGAAAGGAGAGTAGGAGGGTATTAGATGCCACAAGTGTATGAATTGTCAGAGGGTAAGAACAAAGTATATTGACATGAGTGTACATGAAAATCTCACAATAAACCTACAACTATGTGCTAACTAAAAACAAAAATGAAAACTATATAATATGTTATATAGAATCAATATCTTACAGTCTGTAATAGCTACCCTTCTCACAATGGCAAGCTGAAAAGTTACAGAAAAAAACAACACAAAAAAAAAAAAAACATGCTGTGAGCCAGCATGGTGGCCAGTGTCAATAAGATGAAGCTTATATGCTTGTTTTCAGTCTGGCTGTAATACCACTCAGAAAGTGACAAACCACAGCAATATTGTGACCCTTTTGCTTCCTATTGATAACCCTCTGATTCTTCTCCTTTTACATTTTAGTTCTCAAATTTTGGATAATTTAATCTTAAACTTCTTGGTTCTCAGAATATCTTTGTTTCTCTGGTGCCTAATATCTGCCTTGGAAATTTTACCCTAGGCAAGTTCCAGCTCAAATATATTCCTCAAACTAATTTTTAATGTCTGGTAAAGGCTGTCATTTTTCTTGAAGCTAGGCGTTTAATCAGTGATATATAAATGCTTTTTCAGTTTTTTATTCTTTCAAATATGTATGTATACGTACAATTCATCTTGATCAGGTGGACCCCAACATCAGTTCCACTTTGTTATCCTTCCATCTCTCCCCAGACCTTGCCATCACATATGCCTTTTAATTTTATATGCTTCCCCTATCTATCTATCTATCTATCTATCTATCTATCTATCTATCCATCTATCCATCTATCCATCTATCTATCTATCTATCTATCTATCTATCTATCTATCTATTTATACTTTGGATGTTTGTTTTTAACTCACTGAGTTCAATTAGTGGTGCTCACAAGTACATAGTGTGGAGCGATGTATTGGATCATGGAAAACCAAGTACACAATCAAGAATAGTGATTCTCCCACAGAAACCATCAGCTACTAATAGCTCCTGGGCTAGCAGTGGTGATTCAGGAGATCCATGGCTCCAAGGCTGGAATTTTAACAGGCTTGATCTTTGGAAGATCTTGTGCAGATATTATAGCTGCTTTGAATTTGTGTATGCAACAACCAATTCACACCCAGAATACAGCATTTTACAGAATTTCCCATAATATTTAATCTTTTGTATTCTTCCCTCTTAGATGCTCCCTGAACATTGGGGGGGGGGGGGATTTGATACAGATGCCCTATCCATTGTTGAGCATTCATAGTTGCTTATTTCCAGAACTTTGAACAGCAGTGCATATCTGCATCAACCACTACCCAGTACACTATGAAATGTTTCTGGCCAAGTTAGGAGAAGAACAAATGGGTTTAAATGTAAATATCTGCAAAGCAGTTTGAGAACATGACCTTTTAGGGAAAACAGCATCAGTGGATTCTCCTTGGGACCCGTGAATTCTGTCACCATCAGTTTTGGCCCTGTTTGCAGGACCAGGCTTGAAGGTAGAAGATGCCACAAATTCAAACTGTCTTGTTGGGTCTACACTACTGTATTTAGTCATATTTTCATAAGCTATTACTATTCCTATATTCCCACCACATAACATGTCTTTTGAGAACGTACACTCAAGACAGTCCTTATTATATTTATTATGGCATGTGTGGAAATGCTACAATGAAAAAGATTGCGGCCTTGACTTCAAGGTGTTTACCACCTAAAAAAAAAAAAAAAAAAAAAAAAAAAAAAGACAAGTACATACATGATATGTGATGTGTTGTCCCCAAAACCATCAGGAGGATGAGCCCGCCGAGGACTAATGATGACAATTCATAAAGAAGAAAAATAGAGAATGGGTGTTATAAAGGTGAAAGGACTCTCCTCCTCCTCCTCCTCCTTCTCCTCCTCCCCCTCCCATCCCCTCCCCCTCCCCTCCCCCTCCCCATCCCCCTTCCCCTCCTCCTCCTTCTTACTCAGGCTGTAGGATACTGGTAATGTCAGGAGTGTTATGGGTAGCTTGTCTTCTTTTGATAATTGTAAAAATTTAGAGTGGGGATCTGATTTTGCTATCTTTAACTATCCTCGTCCCCAGTAATGCCTGGTGCACACTGGGAGTGAAATGCCAGCTTACACTTGATGAGTTTGAACTTCATGTTGCTCATTTTGTTTTTGTTGTTGTTGTTTGTTTGTTTGTTTGTTTGTTGTTCTCCTTCAACCCACAGATGGAATCTTGTGGGTCTTCAGTAAATGGCACTAGGAAGGGAAGATGATTCCTAATTCCTTGCATACTGTTTGAATTCCTGGCATTCGAAGTATGGCTCCCTGAACACATCTTTGAAACTGCAATTCATAACCACTGTCTTAGACCCACTGAGCTAACTCACAGGAAATTGCAATCTAGTCTGTTCTCTAAGCGTTTCTGTTGGAGTAGGCAGGGGGCACTGTAAAAAGCCTAATTTATGAGAATCTTAAGCCTGGGCATTCATTAGAATTGCGTGAGTAGTTCACAGTCCTGAAAGGTCCCCAGGTAAAAGCTCTGGCTTCAGATGGTTGATGGGATTTGCATGAAGAGTCCACTTGCCCTTCTTGCTATCCTCTCCGACCTGCAGATGTGGTGTTTCTTTTCCCCGATACCTTTGAATATCCTTCTGCTGTAGAAACTGCGGAAACTCCTCAGCTTGCTTTCAGAATGATGCTGGGCACAAGAAGTCCGTAGGAAATGCCTCGTTTTACAGAAAGCAGCAATATTCTCCTAAGGAAATAATTTATACAGATAATAATAGAGGCATGATAAATTATAAGACCCATCCTGGTCACAGCTGTTGTTCATCTATGTATATTTCTAACTCATTTGTACCTGTAGGAGAGCAAAAACACTCAGTATTTTTATTTTAATGTTTCAAGACACTTGTTTTCAAAACAGATCACAACACTTCAGCCCTTGTATAATCTGTTATATGAATTACAAATGCTTGCTCAGCATCTTGGGGGCACACTTAAGTATCCTGTTTGAAAGGTGAAGAAAATGCATGTAAAACAAATATTCAAAGTTTCCATGGAAACACAGATGAGCATGGCTGCTATCTTATGGCCTTCCATACATTTGTGCCATCTGTACTTTAACAAAGACATGTTCAAAACTAGCAGTAATTAAGTTAAAAGACTCCATATCCCAGCCCCCTTAATGCAAAACTTGCAGGTAACAGTTAAAAGAAATGCAAACTCTCATTTCTAATACTGACAATTAAGATGCATCTAACATTTGTTATTTAAAAGAAATTCAAACTTAACTTCTAAGTCTTATTTCTCAAACGGTTTTAAACTGAGCTGGTTTTATTTCTGAGTGATTTATTTTTAAATCATTTGATGTTCAGATTCATCCCGTGTCTCTCCTGGACCTTTTCTCCTTCATCTCATTTTGAAGATCTCTCTTCAGAGGTTTTAGATGAATAACTTCTAGCAAGGGATGTGTAATCAGTATTGTCAGATCTCGTGTAGATGTTCAGTTGCTCATAGACCTGTCAGGATGGAAATCCCCTCTGAACAAATCCACCTGCCACTTCACTGCTGAACTGAATGCTGAGCATATAGGTCTAGAGATCCCTGGAAGAAAATGCCATCTTGTGTTTCTGCCTGATGTTTCCCATCGCTGCCTAATGCCCAGCGACAGCCAGTTCCCCTGTGAAATTAGCTAACTGGCCCTGATGTGCCTTAATAGACTTTGAAATACAATTAGCCTTGCTTGCCAGAGATCAACTAATTGATTTGTCTGGTTCTGTCAGCAACAATCTTGCCTTAACTTCCTTTATTAATCTGCATTACGATTCTTTTCATTCTGCCCCACACTTCTGAGAAGGTATGAGGAGTATGCAGGTTGGAGAAAACCATTGAATACCCACATTTTGGGCGGGGGGAGGAATAGCATTAGGAGCATTGTGGAGGCTAACTAGAGGGAGTTCCCAGGCCAGTAAGACACTGCAGAAGCTGGGAGGTCCCTGCTTATGGTCAGACACTAGGTAACTGTGATGGATTTGATAATTCATTCCAGCCACCTCTGTGATTTTCATTCTAAGAAAAAACAATACACTTTCCCCAATTTGGTTTAAACCAGTTTGATTTAGGGTATGTATTACTTGTGGTCAGAGAATAGGCAAGCTTTATGATCTCTGGAATTTTTTTGGCAAAAAATACATAATTATTATTTTAATAAAGTTTGATAACCCTCCATGAAATGTCATTTTTATCCCTGTGCGGACTGACCTGATTTCAGTCACTTGAGTCCTTAGGCACATGGGCTTTGTGGATTATTTTTACAGCAAATCCACATGGATAATAACAATGCTCCAGGCCTGTTTTTTTTTTTTTTTTTTTTTTAACCTTACTTGCCTTTTAATCTGTGACTTCATAAGCCTGCTGCTTTGAGCCTTTTATCCTCTTAACCCCTGGTGAGGACATACACAGCAGGTGTGTAAGGCAAAGACCTTTCCAGGGGACAAATGTTGAACTGCAGGCATGGGGAGAGGTGCTGGTGAGCTCAGAGGCACTCCAGAGCGCCCAATTACCCCCTAGTGGAATCAAAGGCATGCAGAACACCTCTGGGACCTTTCTAGTTTCTTCTCTAAAGAAAGGCACTCCTTGAGTCTCACCCACTTTTCTCTCTTTGAATTTTTATTTTTATGTATTAGTTGGCATATGTGGCTATGTGCATGTGTCAGAGCACAGCACACATGTAGAAGCCAGGGCATAACTTGTTAAGGGTGATTCTCTCCTTCCACATTGTTGAGGCAAGGTCTCTCTGTTTCTACCACGCTGTGTGCTCCAGATTAACTGGTCCATGTGCTTTCTGATGATTCTCCCATCTCTGCTTCCACCTCCAGGTCTTGATTACAGATGCACACCGCAGCATCCAGCTTTTTACGATGGACAAACTTAGGTTAGTAGGTCATCAGGCTTGTGTGGCAAGTGCAGTTCCCTGCTGAACCATCTTGGCAGCCTTCAGCAAGTCTCTTAAGTAGAATGAAAGGCTTATGGCCCTGAAGACAGTGAGACATATTAAAGAATGGTAGCACTGGCTGAAGTCCCTTTATTTTTCACTGGCTAGGTCCTGTGGTCAAGCTGCTAACTTCTCTGATTTGATTTCATCCTGGTCCATCTTTACTATATGATAATGAATATTCATAAAGTGCATGGTAAACCTAAGGTCAGGTTTTGCAGAACTAGCTCAGAGAGCCTTGCCTACCAGTTGTTCCCACTTCATTCTGAACCAAACATCTTCAATGAGGGAGTGGCAAGGGTGGAAATCCCACTGGCCTTCTGTCTCAAGCTCTGAGTCTGATTTTGTTCCAGCATCCAAAGTAGAGGCTTCATACCTTCAACTTGGAGCTCCTTAGAAAAAGACGTTCTTGTCCATGGAAGACCTAACAACTTTATGTGGATAATCTTCCACAAAAAAGAACGGTCTGTAACCTACAAGCCACATAAACTTTTTTCTCCTGAAGCAACTTTTGGTCTCAGTGTTTATTATAGCAACAGACAGAGAATAGAACAAGAGTCAAATCCAGTTGGTACTACTGCTACTGCTGAACTGAGAGGAAGCTTTAAGGGGTACATTCTTAGGTATCTGTGGTGTCCTCACAAAGAAGATCTGGAGACTAAGGCCTTTCTCTTTTGCCCCCTGGTTTCTGAGGTGAGCAATCTGCTGTCCTCTGTGATTCCCACCACTGCCATGTAAAACCTAAGCAATGGAGTCACAGGAGCTTAGAATGGAGCCTCCAGAATGGTGATCCAAATATCTCTCTTCTCTTATAAGTTTATCATCTCAATTATTTCATTAGAGTGACAGAAAGCTGGCCATTGCAGTGTCCTTTAAGTAGGTTAAGTAGGAGTGATGTGGTCATACCTGGCCTACTGTTTATTTTGTCTGGAGAGTGGACAGGGCACTTTGGTAGGTGGACTCAATGTCTGTTTAGAGCATAGCAGACATTCTCATGTTTACATTCCTTTGCTGGGTGTGGTTTCTTATGTTGGCTGGATGAGAATGATGGTGAAGACATTCTACTGAACAGTGTGACAAAGAGGCCTCTGAAGAGAATCAGTTCCCAGCCAGGCATAGTGGCGCACGCCTTTAATCCCAGCACTCTGGGAGGCAGATACAGCTGGATCACTGTGAGTTCAAGGCCAGCCTGGTCTACAAAGTGAGTCCAGTACAGCCAAGGCTACACAGAGAAACCCTGTCTCAAACAAAACAAAACAAAAAAAGAAAGAAAGAAAAAAAGAAAAAGGAAAAAAGAAATTCAGATCCCACCAATGACTGGCTTCTGAAAAGTGAGGTGCGTATTTACAGGAAGCTTACACTCTTCTGATTTCTCTTTCTATGACTTGATGAGCAATGGGACCATAGGACACAGTCCTGAAATGAAAACAGTGTGCTTAGTTTACATTTTGAAAAGCTCTGGCACTCTCTTAATTCAGAGCAGTGAGATTAAAACACAAACAAATAAACACCTAAAACAGATTAAGTAAGGAGTACTGAAGATGAGATAGATTTAACAAAATCCAAACAGGATTACCTGCTGTTCCTCCCACCTTAATTGACATGAACCTTTAGAGTTGTGGCTTAAATGCTGGAGGCTACAGCAGAGTGAGGGGAAGTGTTTGAGAGGTGGGTGGGACTTGATTCATAGATGCCTAGGGCCTATGAACCATATTTATTTACTGAATACAGGGAACCATTTTGCTGATTTAACACTGCATTGTTTAAAGCAATGGGATGCTATATATTATTATGAGATTTACAATCAATATTTCACCCTTTAGCCAATCAAATTTGCAATGCTTCTTTATCAACACCCACAGCCAGGCTCAGTTAACTCCCAATGGGGCTAGAGGCCATCTATGCACCACTGACTACCCAGGTTTTATAATTAGTTGAGACTTCAAGTAGAAGAGTCCTCTCTGGACCTCAGATTTCCTGGTTCCTAATTGTGTCTTTTTCTTTCACAAACATCCCAAATTCAATGGAATTTTAATTATCCCCCAAATGCAAGCTTGGATTTTCCTGTAGTCTTATTTCTTTGTTCTTGTGTATGCCTCTCTCTCTCTCTCTCTCTCTCTCTCTCTCTCTCTCTCTCTCCTCTCTCCTCTCTCTCTCTCTCTCTCTCCGCTCCTCTCCTCCCTCCCTCCCTCTCCCCTCCCTCCCTCTCTCCTTCCCTCCCCCACCTCTCTCTTCTCTCTCTCCCTCTCTCTCCCTTCTCTCCCTCTCCCCCTCTCCCACCATCTCTGTATATGTATCCACTAACAGTTCTGAAGACCACCTCATAAGGAGTGGCTACCACCATCATACTGTCAGCGCTCCCATCAGAGTGATCTGTTTGCAAAGCTGCACTGTGTTAGGTTTGATTAGAGGGCTGCTGGGCACTCTATTCCTCTTGTCCAGCTGCCTTCATTTGAATACCGAGGAGAAGAATGATGACAGAGGTGAATCAGTACTTTGTGTGCTTCTGTAGTTTGCAGCTTTGAAATACAAACAAGAGCATATCAAGGGAAGACAGTGAGGATTGATCAGTGCCTGGGACTTAGGCTACGGTGTCCCATTTTGTGAACAGGGCCTGTCCTAAGACTCTGAAGAATGCGAACATATCTGGGCAAGTTGTAATACAGAGGCGATGATAGATCAACCTGAGGGTGCTATGTTTTTGAACAAGGCAGACGTTTGTATGTATCGCTATGTGGTTATACTTTCCTGCAGTTGTAATATAGAGGTGATGATAGATCTACCTGAGGGTGGCATGTTTCTGAACAGTGTAGAAGTGTGTATGCATTGCTATGTGGTCATTGTATGCCCTCCTCCTCCACATGGGTTTCTGCAATGAGTGTGGGGGAATACCATCAACTTGTAAGTCTGAATGTCATCCTGCGCCCAAGCACTGTGAAATCCGTGTTATCTCACACATTTGAATTTTTGGCTCTGCTTGTTCAATCTTAGATAGGAAAGAAGGATGCCCACATAAACCACAGAATGTACTCTAGTGGGAGAGTATCTGTCCACACCTAGGTATATCCATCCATCTATCCATCCATCCATCCATCTACCCATCCATCCCACCATATATCCAAGTTTATGGTTTAAATGTGTAATACCTCCCATGTAGTCATGTTTAGAGTGTTATGTCTCTCGCCCACAGCACTGCTTTGAAGGATGCGGATCTTTGGTGGAAGTGTGTCTCTTTAGGTCAGTCTTTAAATGGATTCTGTTTAGCTCTCGGCTTCCTGTCTGCAGGGATATGAACAAGCAGCTGGATCCTTACACTTCCTCTACCATGAGTTCCTCCATGTTTCCTTACTGCATCTGACCCAAACTGACACGGTGGACACAAGCCAATCCTTCCTCCTCTGAGATATTTTATTACGGCAATATAAACAGTAGCACATCCGTCAGTCATATACCCCCCCCCCATGCTGCCTCTCATCATATGTCTGTAAACAGCTCTGCCAAGTAATATGGTATTGAAAGGCAAAGAAGGAAGGGAAGAAAAAAGAAAAGGAACTAGATTGGGTTTATCCTTGCTGTGTCCTAGGGTTTGTGGCATTTTTATCTGCATCATTTCATTATATGTTACCTTTCCATTTTATACATGAATAAGAAGCATTCATTCAACAGAGAGGAAAGCGGCATACTCAAATGAACCTATTCAGTCCGCTCTATTGAAAGCTCAGGGCCTCCTTCCATGTCACTCTCCCTTGACGGGTATGCCATTTTTCTCCTAATGCTTATCCACCAACACCTCCAAAACTGGCCAGGCAGTCCCAAGTGAGGACATATGGATGTGTGCTCCCTTTGCTTGTGTGGCAGCTATGTCACAGACCTGTGAGGGCAGGGCAGGTTTGAGAGTGTCGTCCCTCTGACCATCCTGTGCACTGGATCCAATGGATTGGATGTGAACTACTTATTTTCTCTAGTCAGAGCTCTGCCAGTCTTCCACATACCAAGACCAGGCTCTCAAGAACTATGTTGATAAGACTGAAAATGAAATCTGGAAGCTTGAGCCATATGGTGCCCTACGATCAATGTAAAATACGAAACAGCTGCGAGTGCTGCTGCCAGCAAAGGCTTCCTAGGGAAGAAAGGTTGGTGGAATCTAATTCCCAGCACCAAGCAATGCATTTTAATGGGATTGTTTTCAGTGTACAGAGACACTCATCAAATATGAGTGTCCTCACCCTGGAGAAAATGGGGTTCTGGTGGGTAACATCCTGGAAAGCTACCCTTTCTGTAGGAAGATGTTGGTGAGGGATTAGGCCAAAGTCTTTCAATGCTGTTTTAAAGTTCCTTTTCTTTTTTTATCAGGTTGGCTTTTATAGAAAAGCCTCACTTGTTAGAGGAGTCAGGCTGTTGACATTGACAGGAAAGCATGGCATCTTACTCTTAGGCCATGGTGATGTCATTGGATATGGTCAAACCATGGGATATAGGAGGAAAAACAGTAGCAATAGTACTGCACAAAGTCTATTGAGTACAGCACACTGTGCCTGATTTTCATCTAGGATAACCTACCCATTAAATCGTGCCACCTATAGTGACAAGTGACAGTTCTTACACCATCAATGAACATAATCAAGACAATCCCCACAGACATGCCTACAGGCTACCCCAAGGTAAACAGTCCTTACTGAGATGCTTCTCCGGTGGTTCTAGGTTGAATTCAGCTGACAAAGCTTTTCTTCTCATGCAGAGAATGAGTCAGTTATTGAATCATGGACCAGTGAGCTGTGCTCTAAGTGATGGGCTATGCTTTCTTTTGTCTTACATCTAGGGACCATCTGTGCAGGATATGTTATATGTCTTGGCAGAGGAGTTCATCATTCATTAGACCTGTTCTGAAAGGTCCTGTCCCAGCATGAGTAGCCAGCTCCTCATAGAACATGAGTTCAGGGGAAGAAAATCCATTAAACCAAATAATTTTTTTATTCTCATGAGTCCCTTAATCTTGAAGTATCTGATAAGACATGAAAGGCAGTTGACCACAGAAAAATGACGGCAGGCTCCTAATTTAAACTGAGGAATCAGAAAAGGCTTGCTTGAGGATACAGCATTGAAGAGAAGTCCTGACAATTAATTAAAAGCTAGTCAAGTGCAGATGAGAAGAGAGAGGCTGAAGTAGGAAGTACAGACAGGAGGCTCTGTGGCAGGAATAGTTTGTTTCAAAGAAGGAAGCAAGGCTATTGTCACTGCTGGAAACGTGGGCTCCTGCCTGGTGGGGAACAGCCGTTATGGTGCTCTGAGGCTCAGAGGATTGTGGACCACTTTTCTTTTAGCATACTGCCATGGAGGAACAATTTTGAAGTCGTTCCTTTTATTTTACCCTGTCTTAATTATTTGTATGCTTGTGCAATTTTTGTTTTTCAATTTATAAACTCATAAAACAGGTCTTTTATTTGACTCTTTATACGAATCACTACATATAGGAGCAATGTAGTGAATTGCGTACCTGATGCCCTTGATACTCTGGGATGAAAGGAGGGCCCTTGGATTTCTTGATTTTTACCAACCATTTATCCAAGTATAACTAACCGAATTGTCTGCCTCAGTGTAGTAAAATTTGAGGTTATTTTTTTCTTTTCAGAGTGTATGGTCTTCTGCTCGCTCACATACACCCTGTTCTCCTTTGAGCTCTACAGTTCTGTATCATCAGTATTGTCTGCGTAGCCATACCCCATGGGGAATGCCTTGTGGGGCTTTGCTTCAAGCTCACTTAAACCTCCCCAATTCTGCTCTGAAAGGAGGGTGCCTCTGAGCTTCTGCACCAGTTTAGCATCAGTATCTACTGCATTTTTCTTGTCTCTGAAATTCACTTTTTTTCTTCCTGGTGTCCCAAAGGCATTGAAGTGTTAGGTGTTGATGTTTCTGACTAACGTTTCTTTGATATACCCTCTGGCTTTGGGCTAGAGAGAGAAGAGTAATGGAGAGGCACGTTCTCCCCAAGTGGACAGCACATATTGGCTCAGGATATCATAGCAAAAAGATATTAACTCTTATTATTGTATCAATCTTTTCCTAATCTATGCCCCGAGGAGTTAGCTGCCTGTTATGTGTTATGTTGAGCTTTAGAGCGTAAACAGTAAGGAGCAACTATGGTTCATATCCTAGAAAGTAAGGGGAATGCTGGGAACAGTAGTGAGCACCAGGCATTTAGACAACAGAGGTCAGACTATCTGCACTGAAAGTCAGGGAAGGGAAGATTTCTCAAGAGGTCAAGACAGGAGCCTTGGAGGTAAGTGGCAGGCATGAAGGTGAAAATGCAGAACAAGATGCCGTAGCAAAAAGCTACACCACAAAACAGGTGCAGAGCATACTGCCAGGTAGAGTGTGTGTGTATGTGTGTGTGTGTGTGTGTGTGTGTGTGTGTGAGAGAGAGAGAGAGAGAGAGAGAGAGAGAGAGAGAGAGAGAGAGAGAGAGAAGAGGAGAGGAGAGAGAGAAAGAGAGAGCGGAGATGAATGCAATGAGAAAGGTCTGGGTAGAATTGGAGAGAATGCAGTAGCAGGGGTAAATATAACCAATATACATTATATACAGGAATGAGATTGCTGAGTAATAAATAAAAATGTCTTAAAATAAATTAACTTATTTTTTGATATCCTGAAGACTAGAGAATTATTTGATGTCTTTAAAACTATAAGCTCAAAGCTCATCTAGACCCTCAAAACCTTGTATGGATGAATGAGAGGAGAAATGTGTGCCAAAGTGTATCTTTTTATAATACTCCTTTCATGTCCACCACTGCATGCTCTGGGGACTCGGTTATTTCAGACAGTGTTTCCTCTCACCTACTGTGTGCTGCGTGGGCTGAGCTGATGAGAGAGCAACGCCTGCTTTCATCTGAGAATTTTGTCTGGAACTTGGCAGAGTCCAGCATCCAGGTCCTGTCCAGGAATCATGGAGAGGCCATAGTTAGTGAGGATGGCAGAACTCCATTAGATCCTGGCTGGATTAATCACCAGACCAGAGCCTAGGGAAGCCACATAAGCTCTCTAGGTCTCTGAGTTTCATAAATGAACCAGCCTGAGCATGATCAGAAGTTTGTAGAACCTAAAACCAATATTCCTACTGGCTCAAGTGGTGTCCTGTTGCAGTGTTCTCAGAGATTGCCGGGAACCCAGAGGGATAGGGTCTTCTCGGGCTTTATTTTTATAGGACTTGTTGTTTACATTTCTTACAAACCAAGATCAGGGAAGGTGCAGAGGTGGGTTATCATTTCTAGAGCCTGATCCAGCATTCCTGCAGCCAGAACCTTGAACTCGTGATACCTTGACTTCTGGTTAAGTGAGAAATACAGTGAAAGACAACTAACTAATGATAAAGAATTGGCTACTTGTGCCTGGTATAGAGTTCAGTGTCAGGACTTTATTGTCAGGGAAGTGTAGAGTGTGAAGGTATGTGTATCTGTTTGGTGGGGTTGGGGAAGGAGAGGGAGGAGAATCGGGCCCCTCCCAAACAGTGTAAACCCAGATTCAAGCCAGCACTTTTGTGTTTGCTCCATCTTAGCTTTATTCAGTGGTGTCTGTTTTATGATTCTCATAGTGTGTCTATAGGGAATCCGTCTGCTAAAACTCGTGACTGAGGACTTTTCACACCAATCCCAGGGCTTTTTCAGCATCATGATAATGATCTTATTAGTCTTAAGTGTGAGTGAAGTGCAGTTGCTTTGCTGGGTATTGAGCTGAGCTCTCACATACGTTGCCTTGTTAATCCTCACAGTGAAACTGTGAAGTCTCTGCAATTCCCTACAGCATAGTGGCCCCAGAATTGCTTCCCTATCCTGCCCTTCACTTCAGCCAAAGTGCCATTCTGCAGCGTCATTTGCCTCATAGTGCATGACATGTTGATTCAAAGACCCTCTCCTCATTGTAATGAGAGAACACACCCATTGGTCACATACAGCTAAGGGAATTTTATTATTCTATATGGACAACTTTCTGGAAATAAAAATTTGATGAGGTAATGGAAAATTCCATTGAAATGTATGGAATGGCTTTAGGTCATTCTGATAGATTTCATAATCATAGGAAATTAAGAGACTGGGGGGGGGTTGACATGGGGAAGATAAAAACATGACAGTGGTACTTTCTGTGTCAGAAGAAAAGTAAGTGAAGGCTTTTGTGGGACACTCTGGTGCCTCACATTTGACCATGTCCCCTGGAGGAGGAGACCTGGTGGCACTCAGAGGAAGGACAGCAAGTAGCCAAGAAGAGACTTGATACCCTATGAGAATATATAGGGGGACGTAATCCCCCTCAGGAACAGTCATAGGGAAGGGGAATAATGGGAAAATGGGGGGAGGGGGAGGAATGGGAGGATACAAGGGATGGGATAACCATTGAGATGTAACAAGAATAAATTAATAAAAAAAAAAGTTAAAAAAAAGAAAAGAAAAAAGAAACTCGCCTAAGAACGAAACGCCTTCTAGTGGAAGTGAACAATAGCAAGGGCATTCACTTATTTCTTTATTATCTTTTCTCTCACCCACCCATCAAGCAGTTTATATATTCACCAGTCAACCCTTCACCTGTTAATCTAACTACCCGTGTAACCATTTACCTGTGCATTCAGAACCCATCCAGAATCCTTCCTGCTATTAGTTTACATAGGTTTTAGTTGTAGCTCACATGTCAACTATGACTTGGTAATTTGTAGGTGATTTTGTCTGAATGTTTGTGTAAGCATGTGTATACGCGTGACTATGTACATGTGTATGTGAGTGTGTGTGTATGTGAATGTGTGTGTGCGTATGAGAGAGAGAGAGAGAGAGAGAGAGAGAGAGAGAGAGAGAGAGAGAGGAGAGAGAGAGAAGAGAGAGAGAGAAGACATGGGGAGAGAGATGACAGCCTGTGTGAATGTCCTTTAGGACAGAAGCAGAGTAGAAGAGGGCACCATCTAAAAGGAGGTTTAGGTCACCTCGTATCTTCTAAGTACATCTGTCCTATCCATGTCCTATCCATGTATAATATCATGCACTTCTTGGAACACAAACCAACTAGGAAACTGGTAGTCTGACAAATGAAATAACACTCCCAATTAAACATAAATTGTAAATGATGCAGCACAAGTCCAAAGGCCATATCATCCTGTCACTGTGATTCTCCTTATTAGGATAAGAGTGACAAAAATATTGATATAGCTAACAATTGTGAAATTCTTACTCTGGGTTATGCTAAATTCTCTCAAAAGCAACCCTGGTCAAACTTGTGGATTTGATTCATTTATATGCATGTTGCTTGTTACATAGAAAGAAATGATAGTACATAGAGGCTAAGCAGTTTTCCAAAGGTAAAATCTGGAAGACAGTATACCAGGATATCAAATCTCTTTGATTTCAGCTAGTCCCAATAATCTCTGTGTTGACGTTCCATGGGAGAAGGTGCCTTTTGTCCTGGGTTTATGTAGTAGTGCTACAATTTTTTTTTGAGAAAGCAGTAAACACCTGTCCTTCCTCATTCTGTTCTCCATGTCAATCTTGTCTACATTTTCTCACAATTTCTTCACTTTAAAGGTGAGCCAAGATAGCATGTGAGCTCTGCCCATGTTAATTTACATCTGTGGTGTCAGTACACCAGCGAGCCCAGGGAACTCATGCGTTAAGCTTTGTAACATGGGCACAATGCCATACCAGATCTCAATGTCTGTGGGTCAAAGTCTGCATTTTAGCACCATGGTCCTCTGGGGAATGTAGAGGCACTAAACACGTGGATCCTTCTCCCCTGAGACAGCATTCAGTAAGGAGCTGATGAAAATGTGACATAGCAGAGAGTGCATTTTGCTGTAGACCCCTGGCTTTTTCCTTGCCTTTGAGGTTTTGGATAATGTTCCGTCCTGTGATGTGAGATCTTTCCTTATTTCTGTGACTTTTTTTTTTTTTTTTTTTTAGTGACTTTTACCCTATTTTCTTCTACATTGTGTGAATCCCATGGTTTCTAAAGATGTATCTTCCTACTGTACCGCTCTACATTAGCCTGGCCCTTCTTCTCACCTTGAAGGAAGCCTGGGAGTCTTCTTAAGTCAGCAATGCAGTCTTTCTCTGCTTTCTGTTGAGCTTAAGGCCGAGTCACTTTATCACACTTCTGAGTGTTCACATCAGTTGCCCAATTGCTATGTCCCCAGCTCTGGTCATCTTGCAGCTGACTGAGAACTTGGAATGACCTTTCTCACTTCTCTATCATGACTTTTTAATGTTTGGGTTTTTTTTTTTTTTTTTTTCTTTCTTTCTTTTTTTTTTTTTTTTTTTTTTTTTTTTTTTGGTGACATTTTATGTCACTATAGTATCTGTTGTCATTCAGCTGGTTTCCATGATGCACAGGGTGTCTCACTTTAAGAATTCCTTCATTAATGACATTTTGAGTCACATGCTTGTATTCTGCTTCTTGTTGTGGGGTGCATGTCTGTGAGCAAGGTGCTTTCTGTTTTGGGCTTCCTGTTTCCTGCAACCATAATGTCATAACACTAAATGCTGCTATAGGCACCATTCAGGTAGAGTGTGAGCCAGGTGCGTGAAACATCTGGAATGGTCCCTGTCGTGGGCTGATTCTGACACTGTAGCTGTTTGTCGTGCATCTGAAAGGAACACAGCAATATGCTTAGTGATCTGCAAACTGACAGGAGTTTTGCTATTTAATATTCTGTGTATAATCTAAAATTAAGACATAGCCACATACTATGGGGGTGATAGACTGGATGGTGGAACAAGAACAGTAGCCCTGAGTTCCAACACAAGCCTTGCAAATCTTTAAGGCATTCTTTCGTCTTTCTGCCTCTATCTCTTAAGCAACACAGAAGTGTGTCTTGTGTCACAGAAGAATAAATGTAATTATAGTTTCTGAAGGAATTGATACAGACGGTGCCTCACACAGAGTGCCAGGTGTTCTGTCTATTATTTCATTTCTTCCTTGAGGCAGTTGATTGTAATGTGAGAAAACCAATGCTCTGAGACACAAAGTGAACCGCCCAAGGTCATGTAGCATTAATCACTGACAAATGCAGCGTTTAACACGGGCCTGTGTGGGTCAATGCTGAAACCCTGGGTTCCAGCACATGCTTTTATTTCATTCTTTGGAACCCTCTCTGCATGAAAGATATGTGAGCTGTCTTTACCTTCACTGCACTTTCTTGTTGGAACTGGTTGTACATTCTGGATTTGTCAATTAAAAAAAAAAAAAAAAACAGTCCTCTCTGCAGAGACCTCTGTCACAGTATGAGATTGCAAGGCAGATTTTCTGGTCTGAGGTTTTAAATTACCCGTGTCATCTCAAGCTGTGCGAGTTACTTGAAGGTCTGCGTCTACTCGGGCTCATTTTGTTTTCATGATGAAATTCTTTATTGGGAATTTCACACATGCATATAGTGTGTTTTGATCAAATCCAACTCCCCCATCCCCTCTTCTTTAATTCCTGACCTACCCCCCCTCACTTTTTTCTCCCAACTTTTTGTGCTTGTTTTTCCTTCTTTTAAAAACTATTCTCTTAATTAATTGAACAGAATATTCTCCACAGTTAAGTGGAGACTGGGGACTGAATTTCACAGGAACTCTGGTGCCCCTGATTTGGCCATGTCGGGGTGGCCCAATGGTACTTGGAGGAAGGATAGCAGACTACCAAGAAGAAACTTGATACCCTAGCATCATATTCAAGGGAAGGAGGTCCCCATCAGTCACAGTCATAGGGAAGGGGAATGGGGTGAAAAGCGGGAGGGAGGGAGGAATGGGAGGATGCATGGGATGGGATAGCAATTGAGATATAATATGAATGATTTTGTTTTTCAATAAAAAACATAAAAAATTTTCATACAACATATTTTGATCATATGCAACCCCTAACTTCTCCCACATTTGCTTCCATCCCCCGCCCACTCAACTTTGTACCCTTATTTTTAAAATTCGGATTTTGCCTAAATACTTACTGCATTTAGTGATGCCTGTGTGTACATGAGTGAGAACCCGTAGCCTCTCAGGGGCCACATTACTAGACAAAATTGATTCTCCCTCCTTTAATATCCATCAGTTGACAGTCGTTGCTCAGGCAGATGTGAGAGTTCATGAGTTTTTCATGCTAGCATTTTGGATGGTTTGATTTTCTCCAAGTCTTGTGCACACAGTTGCAGGTGTCATGACCCATGCGTTCATGTTTATAATTGCACTGTCGGGTCCAGTACATCCTGTCACAATGCAGATGTCTAATTCCTCTCTTCCAATCTTTCAGCCTTCTCTTCCAGGCGGGCCCCTGAGTCTATCATCCTGCACCCAGAGGAAATCATAAGCCTCCCTTCTGAGGACAAGCAAGCAGGATCTTTTTAGCCCATGTCATGTGCCAGCATCTTAAAGGGGAGAAGGTCTTACCTGCAAATATTGTCTCTGATTGAAAGTGGATGGGAACCAGCCACTCTCCCAGAGCAACATCAACAAATGCACACACTCACACAATTTAGAACACCCATCTGGCTGACTCATTGGGTAGGAACAACAGGCCCCCCAGGGAATAAAAACAGCAGAGGAAGATGGGTGGGAGGCTCTTCTCAATCTCCCAGCACTTAGCAACATTATATATAGGTACCCCCAGCCTTTTTAGAGAGGAAAGCCACTTCAAAAATGCAAGATATTCATGTAATGCGTATCTTTTTCCTTGGCCCTTCTTTTTTCCTTTTGTTTATTTCTTAAATATATTTTCAATTGAAATAGAATTAACATCACTTTTCCTCTTCTTTTTCCCTCTCCCAGCCCTTCCCAGGAACCTTCTTTCCAACTGCTTCCTACACTCAAGGGGATAGTCTCTGTGTTCTTATTCCTTATTACTATAGTTGCTGCCTGATGCAAGTCTCTTGCAGGACCTACAATTGCAAATACATACCTTTGCTTCAGCACATACTAGATTTGACAGCAAGGCTAGCAGTGATGATATAATTATATCCAACATTTGCTGAAACTCCGTTTTGATTTTCCCATTTATTTCGACCTCAGTGTCAGCTCCAGGAAATAACTGATGCTTATTTGCAAAAGAATCAGAGTTCATAATTCAGATAACCTCAAATTGCCAGGAAAACAAAACAGAACACACCACTACTCTCATTGCTCTGGTTGTTTTAATTTCACATGAATGAGAAAGGAGGCAAAGGGTGAGGTTGCCTGAAGCATACAGAGAAAAGACACACACCTTCAGTGGCATTCTTCCTTTTAACTCATAGGAGACTTATCTCAAGAGCCCAATTTGTATCAGTATTCAATGACATGGTTTTCTGAGCAATAAGATATTTTTTCCTAAAGGCTCAACAGTGATCTTCCTAAAGTTATTCTAGTTATTTACTCTATTTGAATTTCAAATTTACTTTAATGAGAAGGATGCAGTGGCATAACTGATGGAGGAGGGGGAGCCGTGTTGTGCAGCTAACTGTTCAAAACCATCCTTTAAAAAGGACATATAGTGCACCAGTTTCCATGCTGTGGATCCTTCTCCTGCCAGTCAATTTCAACATATCAACTTGAAGTCAAAGAGAGTGAAGTTGAGCCCAATCGATACACTACCGCCTGGTGAGGCAAAAACCACTTTAAAATGCAATAACTATGCTAATGGGCTTCTATAGAAATCCAATTTAAAAAAAAAAAACAACCGAATTGAACAAATGTTTGTTTATTGTCAACAACTCAGATTGCCCATTACTACCTGTAAACTTAAATTTGTTGGCTATTTTATTTCCTCCATTTTTGTGTGTGTGTGTGTGTGTGTGTGTGTGAGTGGTATGAATGTGTGTGTGTTATATGCATCTGTGTGCACACACTTGTGCATATATATGTAAAGGTCAGAGAAAAAGATCCTTTTCTATCATTCTCTGTTCTAGTCTCTTAACAATGCAACTCACAGCTTGTGTACCAGTCTGGCTGTGTCACAAGCACCAGCTGTCCGGTACCTGCCCCTCAGAATTAAGGGTACAGATGTACATAGCCACACCCAGATTTTATGTGGATTCTGAGGCTCCAACTTGGTCCTTAATATTTGCCCAGCAAGTCCTTTCACTCAGTAATCATCTTCCTCCTCAGTCCTTCTTTTCTTCTTTTACTTATTTCATAGTATTTTTAACTGAAATAGAATTACATCAGTTTTCCCCCTCCATTTCTTTTTTCCATCTCCTCCTTGGTAGCTTTCCTTCAACCTCTCCCATGCCTTTCTACTCTCAAACTGATAATCTTTTAAAATTACTGTTACACATATGTGTGCATAAATATATAAATACAACATGCAGGTTCTGTTTGTGTACATATGGTTTCAGAGCTCACCATTTTGCATAAACTTTCCATATAGGGGCTCATCCGTGTGAGAAGCTAACTCTTCTTCTATCCATCTGAGCTACAGACGCAGGAGCTGTGAAGTAGATGTATGTATTGGCATGGGCTCCCCATGGTCTGTTGATCTCAGCATTATGGCCATTTGTGATGGCTTCTGTTTGCTACAAAGAGTCTTCTTTCATGAGGGTTGGTATCTTTGATTGCCTGTGGGTATAAGCATAAGTTTTAGAATGTATAAGCCATTAATTATACTGGTCTATCAAAGCGGTGGTGGTAGAATCTCTTTTTTTTCTTTAATTGTAAATAGATTTTTTTTCATTCTATATTCTAATTTTCTCTTCCTGAGCTCTTCCTGATCCTCACCACCTGCATCCATGCCCTTTCTGTCATTCATAAGAAAACAAACAGGTAGCTAAAGAACAATGACATATTAAACTAAATTCACTCTTTTCTCATTAGTCCTGGAAAGATGACTAGGTTTACAGTACTTACAGTACTAGGAAGTGTGTGTGTAACATATATATATATATATATATATATATATATATATATATATATAGTATAATACATTTATTGTATAATTTATAATTTTAGGTAAATAGGAAATAATGTGATTCCTTGAAGCTTTATCGAACAACTTTGGGTGCTTTGTGCCTTGTCCCTCCTTTTCCATCTTTATTGACTTCCTCACTTCACAGTTGGAGCTTTCTTCCTGTTTTTTCTTTGATTACCCCTTCATAGCACCTGTTTCCTGATTGCTGCCCCTCCCCCCAGCCCTGCAGCTCCCTTTTCTCACCTTTGAGGCATCATGCTTTCTGGTTACGTTCTATACTCACATCTGAGGATTTGGACTTAGTGACCTGTAGGGAGAGCTATAGACTTAACAAAGGGCGTAAGAGTAAATGTAAGAAAAAAAAAAAAAATAAGAACAATTACATTGAAGTCAGATTATGTTTGAATCCTGACTATACCAGTGTCCTGAGCATGCTGTCTGAATATATTACATTTTAAATTTTTATATGTGAAATAAAGGAATAATTATACCTTAGAGCCAGTGTAAGTGTTAAATAAGTTGGTACGTGTGAATTGTGGAGAATGAAACTAGCACACAGGATCAAATAGTTGCGGCTAACCCTTTTAGTAACAAGACATGTGAGGACAGAGAATACCTCAACACAAAGATCTGAGAGACAAATGATAATGGAAAGTTCAGGAATGTGGAAGATTTCTGGCTTGGATGAATATTTGATCCAGACAGCAGTGTAGATATGCCTGTGAGTTGGATAGCTCAAGACATTGGGTATGCACTTCACATGAGGGGGACTGTGATCACCTATTGGATGCCAAATGTTTATCTTTCTCCTTCCTTCACCTTTATGTTTACAGTGGATTTGCTTTCCTTCCCTTAGCTTACAATGAGGACTTACAATTCCACACATTCTCAATCCATTGTCTTTACCTGAAGTATGTAGGTTCACCTTGGCTTGTGATTGAGTAAATTAAACTACATACAGCAGGAAGAACCATGAGACAATCAGGAATTATATAAATGTTACATTCATAGTGATCTGGCTCTTTGTATTTTCCAAACTTGAAGTAAACATCTTTCCTATTTTGCTGAGTCTAAATTTCTGAATGAAGATTAATATCTATCATATCTCATCTCTATTAACTTAAAACAACTATCTTGATATGAATACATCTTAACCCCTAACCTACTAAGCCTAATTGAAAGACTAAACTATCTGGTCTTCAACCACATCAGAAATTTGAGAAGGGATAAAACTTAAATTCCTGCTGCTTTACATTTTTTTTTGTGTGTGTGTGTGTAATCATTTCTGATGAGAAGTTGGCTCTCATCCTTATTTGTTTTTCTGTATTATATAAAATATTGCTCTGTTCTGGGTTTTTTCATTCTTATTTACTTATTTTATTTGTTTTCTACTTAATTATTTTGTCTTTTTCTTTTCCTCATTCATTTCAAGTTCTTGTCTACCAGTAATAGAGTTTGAATGAGCAATGTCTGCTATAGGCTTAAATAGTTGAACTCTTGGTCCCCAGTTTGTTGAAGTGTTTGGAAGCATTGTGGAACTTTAGCGGGCGGAGCTTTGCTGGAGGAAGAACATCACTGATACTGGGCTTTGAGAGACCATAGCCACCCCCTGATTTCTAGTTCCCTTTCTCTCCTGCTGACTGAAGATGGTTGAAGATGTTGTTTTTCCGCTTCCTGGTCTGGCCACCTGCTTCCAAGTCCTCCCTGCCATTATGGGCTATTTCTTTAGAATCATATGCCCGGGAAACCTTTTTTCCTGGAACTTGGCTTCGTCGTAGTATTTTAACACAGCAAAAATAAACACCATAATCACTTACGTGCTTTATTACCAGCCTTATTCTCTTTGTTCTTTCTATTTGAGTAATATAATGGCCTAGAATTTATCAGGTTCTGAACGTCATCAAAATTGAAAAAAAAAATTTTGGTTGCTATGTATTAAAATAATTATTTTGCCTTGTTAGATTTCTTTTCAGTTGAGAATACTTTTTCATACAATATACTCTGATCATAGTTTCTCTTCCATCATCTTCTCCCAGGTCTTCCCCTCTTTCCCATCCTTCTAACTTTACATTTTCTTCTCCCTCTCTTAAAAAACAAGAAAACAAAACAAGCAAACAATAATAAGACAAAGCAAATGAGCAAACAAACAAAAATGTAAGAAACACAGACCAAAAAAAAAAAAAGTCCACTAAAGAACCCAAAAGTAGAGACCATAATATATAAGCAAAATATGAGTAAGATTAAAGACCCCCTAAACAAAGCAAATTGAGACCACTGAGGAATAGTAGCCAAAGAAGAGGCACATATGTGTTTGGTTGACAAGGCTTTGTTTGTCGCTTGCTTTAAAATTGATTTTTAGCATCTTATCTGCATGAAGATAACAAGGCATTCTATTCATTTGTAGGGCATCAAAAGTGAAGATTATATGTTAGTACATACATTTTTCCAAATGATAAAACTGTATGCCGCTTTGTATTTTTTCTAGTTTCTAATTACCTCTGCAATTTCAACCTGTAGACAGTCTATCTGTGTTTCTAAGACAAGCCTAACAGTTACATACTTTCCAAATCTGCATTCTGTGGTGGACAAAAGCCATGCCAATTTTGTTATGCATATTTCAGGCTTGATTTTAGATAACAGAGGTAATGTTTGATTCAGAGCTCCTCATTCTGCATCTTCCTTCTTCTCATTGCAGCGTCTCTGCATTCTTAGACACCAAATCTGATTTTCCTTTGTTCAGATTGTAGAATGAGTTTCTTCTGGTTTCCTCCTAGAGGAGTTTTACTGATGAAATGACAGTTCCAGCACCCCAGCATACAGTGCAGGGCATGCTTTGCTATGACCTGATGCTGCACACAAGAAGCCATTTGTCTTTCTTTTTGTGACTATCTCTCTCTCTCTCTCTCTGTGTGTGTGTGTGTGTGTGTGTGTGTGTGTGTGTGTGTGTGTGTGTATGACTTTAGAAAATTGAAATGATTTCTGAACTTTTATTGTTAATAGTGATGTGAAAACACTCATGTTCAGAAGGAAAATGGATTCTGCTGATGTACATTGGTTCCTACATAACTCATAATCCTCTTGTACATGTAGTCTTATGAAGATCTTACTAAAATTTATATAATGGATTTTTTTCTTTTAAATGATAAAATATTACATACGAAAAAAAAAAAAAAAACAGAAAGAACTAAGAGCTGGGTTTAGTAGTGCACACCTTTAATGTCAGCAACCTATGAGGCCAGCCTGGTCTATAAAGAGAGTCCAGGACAGTCAGGATACACAGAAACCCTGTCTAGAAAAACCATTAAAAATTAAAAGAAAAGAACTAAGTACCATGTGCGTCTCTGAGTCTTATCCTAATCTGAACAGCAATGCTCAGATTTACCTAAGGTATGCAACCAGAGGTAAGACAGATCATAGATAGATGTGGGAGATTCTGTTTTACCTCTGTGTTAGGAACCAATAATAGACACCACATCATGCTGAAATCTCGGGCCAGACACCACACATTGGCTAACTGTTCAGTCCTTGAAATGTGCTGTGGTTCTGTAAGACTGGTACATGTGCGCATCATTAACCATGAACAAATGTGTGCTTGGATAAAAAGCTACATGCTGAAGCCTATTTGATTTTTGGAACTAGTAGTTCCGGTGTCAGCTTTTGACCTTTTCATTACAATGATTTTATTTCAGGTCATATCATAAGGTCAGAGGTCATTTCTTAATATACTGAAATGAAAATGATTATTGCAAAATGTTATACATCTCTGCTACTACTTCTGGATTTATGAAAAATAATTTGTGGATTCTAGGTCCCTCGTAAAACTATAGCTACCGAGGTTGAGTTGTATAGCCCTGTTGTTTCCCAGCAGACTCTGTGACATTCAGATTTTCTTCTGTCCATCCAGTCTTCCTTTCATCTGTATATCTATCCTTCCATCCGGTCACTCATCCATCCTTCCATCTGTGTCTATTCACCATATGATGTTTATTGATATTTAACCATGTCAGTTTCTTTAGATTTGGAGAAGAATAGAACATGGCTTGTCATCTTCAGCAACTGGTGGTGATGATAATTCTTTAATCAGCTAATGAGAGATGCTTACTATCTATTACACCCTCCTCAGTGCATTTGTTATAGCTCTGATGAAAGCAAATGAACAACAGAGAACATTCCTGTTCTCAAGTTGCTTCTGAGAAAGCAGAAGAAAATGCATGACAGAAGATTAGTGATCAGAGAAAGGGTATTGCTGGGTTCCTAGTAACAAAAAGATTGATGAAAAAAATCAAGGCAAGCTGATGAAGCTTAGCATATCTTGCCATGTTATCCTGAAAACAAAATCCAACTTAACTCAAATGGTTTGGAATGTTAATACCTGAAACTTTCCTGACCTACTAGGTTGTTTGCTTTCTGTTGCTGTATGTGATTAATACTTGTGTTACATCAACATTGTCCTAGTCACTGTTCTATTTCTGAGAAGAGACACCATGATCAGGCAAATGTTTAGGAAATAAAGCATTTCATTGGGAACCTTCTCATGACAGGAAGCATTGCTGCATGCCAGATGCTGGAGCAGTAGCTGAGAGCTACATCTTGGCCCCCAGGTGGAGACTGAAAACCCCAGTGACACACTTCCTGTAGCAAGGCCATACCTATTCCAGCAAGAACACACCTCCTAATCCTTCTCAAATAGTGTCATTCCCTAGTGACTAAGCATTCAATGCCTGGGGGAGGGGGAACAGTCTTATTCAAACTAACCTCAAACTTAAAAAGAGAAAAATTTCATTGTGGTGCATGGTACTAAACATTTTAGTCCTTAGAGTCTTGGGCATGGTAGCATAATCCATCGTGGTGTGTGCCAGATATGTGTGTCAGAAGAGGTCTGTTATCTCACGTTGGCAAAGTCCCAATATCTCTCTCATTCTTATGCCTTCAGTGACCTGATTTTCCTACACTAGGCCCCACCTAAAATACTTCAGCACTTCCTAGTAGCATTGCAGGGTGACAACCAAGCCTTCAATACTGTTCTCTAGGGGATATTCTGGATCTAAAGCAAAGCGCATCTCTACATGTCTATGGACAGATTACACAACTTCACTGAACCCCAGCTTGTATATGATGATTTCATTATTTTTATTGGTTTTGTTATGACTAAGTAATCTGGAAGCTCACACACGTCATCTGGCTATCCTTGCTGTAGCACATCTCTGTAACTTTAGTTGTTGAAGCAAAGCCCATAGCTAATATGAAGATTCCGGAGCCTGAGATCTGAAATGTTTCTGACTGAGCTAATGTGGGATGCCAGCAGGGCTGAAAGCCTTCTTGTTTGGAGTTTCTAAGAGACTCTCTTACATTTTTCCAGAGACTAGAAACTCCAGAATCCCTTGGAAGGAGATTCTTTCATGTTTCAAAGCTACCAACACAAGGTGGAGCTTTTCTCTCATTGTGTTACTGAGAGAGAGAATTTTTAATTAGCTCTCTAAATGAGCCAAAACCCCTCATCCAATCTTATGGTGTTTGCTTAATCCCCCTTGAGGCCCGCACACAATGTTCCAGGTTTGAGTTTAACCAGATGTATTGTTAGCTTAGATAAACATCTACCCTTGGGTTCTGAGGAAAACAGGAACTAAGAACGTTTCCCGTGTAACTAAGTCTGACCTTACCCCGGATCTGCCTATGCACAATGCTAATGTTCAAATGTTTGAAACAACCAATCCTGTGTGGCCGCGCCAAAATATCCCACCCCCCCCCAGACCTTTGCCTATATAAACCCCAAGCCCCTGGGCTTCTGCGTCGACTCCTCTGTCTCCTGCATGAGATACGTGTTGACCCGGAGCTCTGCCAATAAACTACCTCGTGCGTTTACAGCAAGACGTCGTTTGTGTGTCTTTGGGTCCCCGCCATCCCGAGGCTTGAGTGAGGGTCTCCCTTCGGGGATCTTTCATTACTGTCTCTCATCTGTGTAATGAACTGGCTACCACCTGGTTATCCAAAATAATCTCCAGGCTTCAAAGCCATTTTATAACCAGCTTGATTTTCATCTGAAACCGTAATTCTTTTTTGACTAACATGTTCAGGTTCTGAAGATTAGGATAAAGTTAAGGTAAAGGCAGAGCTTAGCCCCCCACACTTACTGATGAAAACTGGTGAAAATTACTGTTAATATTATTGCTTCTAAAAGGAGCTCTGCAAATTAGGTGATTTTCACACCTCTCTGGAAGTTCAGCTGAGCCTTCTGCCCCATTGTTCTCCAAAGGGTTGTCTTGCATCAACTGTCCTTCACAGCATCTTTAAAACATCCTCTTTAGAAAATGTGTCTCTGAGATCACTTGATGATTTACATATAAAAATAGTGTCCTTCTTTAAAACTTAGCACATATTATTTATCATGTGAAATGGGTGATTTTTTTTTTTTATTCCTAGATGTTACTTTTCTCATACTTAGTACGGAAATCATGACAAGTTCATCAAATATATCCTGAAGAAATTGAAGATCATCTGCTGTGTTATGTATGAATGTGTGATTTATGGGTTTATCACCTGGCAGAAACTTCAAATGAAATAAAGGAGAATTGCTAAAAAAACAAAACAAAACAAAACAAAAAAAACCCAATTAAGTTTAAACATTATATCCATTATTTCATCAGGATTCAGGCAAACAGGCAAACGGGCACAGCTAAGTAAAGCTTATTCACCAAGTCACAGCTACAAAGTATGTGACATTAAAGATGATGGTTGATTCCTTAAGCAGAAGTTCATTAAGATCAAATGCTTTTAAGAAACTATAACTCCAAGAGATTTGGAACCAGTTATAAAAGAAGCCCAATATATATAATAAATGGCACTGCCCTAAGGTGTAGTTTTTTCTTGAATAAAAAATCCTGGTTGCCATCCCCAAGTTCCAAAGCTTTGAGAAGGGGTCAGATCTTTGCAACAGCTCAGTTTTTTTTTTCCATGCTCAGCACTTGAGATGGTGATTTGTGGGAACTCAAACAGGATTGCGTATATGCAAGTTCTTTGTGCTGTTCAGTCTTGGAACGGCAGTCCTTAATAAATCCTGAGCTCAGCCTCCTGCTCCAGGTACTGTGTGACAGGAAGTTGACGCGTAGTCCCTGGTAATGATTGAGGTGTCCTCATACAAGAGGACACCTTAGAATATGACAGGTGGTTAAGGTGCTGATGCTAGCTCCCTTGCTGATAGAATTGCTGAAACGCGTTGTTAAAGGCAGCACCATGCATGTGTGTGGAGGAGAGGCTGAAATGACTGGCCTCCAGGGAGTGATCCTGCCATTATGTCCTGCCTTATTGACAGTGCTTTACTTCTAGTGTTGGGGCCTATGGCTGCTGCAGTTTTGTTATTGATGTTGCCCCTATCATTGCAATTGACTTATAAACCAATATATAACATTTTAAAGATGTCTTGTGGAAAAATGAAATGTTCTCCTCTGACAAAGAGGAAGATCCAGCAACAGAGTGATGTTTCTTCCTTGTGGTGATTAGTGGCTGTGACACCTCACATACCCTGTAGATGCGACAGCCTTTACTTGTCAACTTGACACAAGCCAGGATCACCTGGGTAGAGAGTCTTACTGAACGGTTCTCTAGATCAAGTGGGCCTCTCAGCCTGTCTATGCAGCATTGCCATGATTTATAATTGAGGTGGGAGGACGCACCCTTGTGCTATTTCCTTGGCTGGGTCCTGTATAGAAAAAGAATGAAAGAAGTTAGCTGTGCATAAGTATGGTTAATCAAGGATGGCTGTAGTCTCCTTCTGTTCTTGACTGTGGGTGTGACTTCCTGCCCTGGTTTACCCTCAGTGATGGATGTAACCTGGAACTGAAAGCCACATAAACTCTTTGTGGCCCAATACTGCCTTTTGTTCAGCTATTTGTCATAGCAACAGAAATGAAACTAGGACAGTGGATGAGGCAGGCATCTTTTGGTGATAGTAATTTGTTATTTTTTTCATTTACATTTCTTACCGGTTGTTTTGGTCTTTTTTCTGGTATGTAACAATACCTGATTCTTGAGCACTTTTAAGCAATAAACTTATTTCTTATGGCTTAAGAGGTTGGAAATTCCACCATCAAAGAACCACATTTAGTGACGGTTTTTCTATGGTGGGGAGTCTGGTGAGTTTTTGGATCCAGTCGTGCAAGGCATCACATTGCAAAACAGTGTATAAAAGAGGAAGGACCAAGCTGCATTTTTAAGTCAGAACTAATCTCAAACCATTGATTTATAAACCCATAAATCTACAAATAGTTCAGTTTGTTCATGAGAACTGAGCTTTCTTGCTCAAATCACCTGATTTTATTTTGGTTGCAGTTGGATTCTAAAGATAGGGCCTAGGATAGCATCAAAGTTTGCAATCCTCCAGTCTGCCGCCTCCTGGTACTGGGACGTACAGGCACCCTTCACCATGTCTGGTTCCCTGATCACCTCTAAATGGTTCCACCCAACCACAGCTCTTCATAGGTAACAATCAGGGTCCCACTTCAACATGACTTAGAATGTTGACGTGGAGGTATACTGTTTCTAGGATTATTTCTGCCAAAAGCAGAAAAAGAAAATCTAGTTTCAGAGGACTCAGAACTTCCTAAATGTGTTTTGGTCAACTACCTGGTCCCTGTGGGTGAGACTTTACTCCAGTTGGTGTGATTTCCTGTGATTCTACAGACATACAGTCACATTGCTAGGACAGATGCTTTTCTTTCACTCATTGTGTTTGTGTATGTGTGTATGTGTGTGGGTGTCTGCCTGTGTGCACATGCATGTTTGCATGTATATTGGCTTGCAGGTATAGGTTTGCTTGCATGTGGAGGGCTAAGGTTAGTGTTGGGAGTCAGCCTCAGTTGTTTTTCTATCTTATTCATGAGGCTTCTTGATCAAACCCAGAGTTTATGGATGCGGCTAGTCTGGCTACGACTTAATGAAAGTCTGCACACTTAATGAAAAAGGGCATTGGGTTCTTTCCTGGATTGCTTTGAGTAAGACTGAATGGACATTGAAGCATATTTCCAGGTCTTTATTCTTTATACAGTGTGTCTGCTTCCTTTGGTGGAATGTTAGTTTATGTATTTGTTCAAGTTCTGATTTCTTGTTTTTGATTTTTAGCTGTTGACTTGTGAGAATACTGTTGCCTAGATAATAAACCTTTGTCAGTTAATCAAGGTAATATGTTCGTGTGGCTGCCTTCTGCAAAATTATGATGAATTAATGAATACTTTCTTAGAGGAAATGGTTCACAGGAGCCTCACCTTACATTTCCTTCAACAGTTCAATACCTAACCTTGGGCCAGAGAGATGGTTCAGTCAGGAAAATGCTTGCCTTGTAGGGATCTGAGTTTGATCTCCAGAACTCACACTAAAAACAAAGTGTGGCACTATTAACCTCAGCCCTGGGGAATTAGAGACAGGAGTTCTAGGGATGTCCATACACTCCTCTTAATAATAGTAGGAACATGACTATAGGGCACTTATCACCCACACAGTGCCACCCTGCTGTGGGCATGTTTTTAAAATATATTTTAGTTTATATATAAATATATATATTTATATATTTATATTTATATTATTACAGATGTATACAATAAACTACCGACAGCAAGAAGAACCATGACACAATCAGGAATTATATAAATGTTACATTCTTATTATTTTGGCTATTTGTATCTGGCATCCTTGAAGAAAACATATTTCTTATCTTGGTGTGTCTAAAATTCTAAATGCAATGCAATATCTATCATATCTCGTCATTATCAACCTCAAACATTTATCTAGATCTAAAAACAATCTAACCCCTAAACAGCTATGCTTAATCATAAAACTAAACTATCTGGTCCTCAACTCCATCAGAGACTTGAGAAGGAATAAAATTGATTACTTGATTATACCGGGAGTGCAAATTAGTAACTTTCCAAATGAGAAGATGACAGAGACAGTTTGTTACCTAAAGTGTCACCCAAAACTCTCTATAACATTGAAGCATTATCCTCAGCCTTCTGGCCTGATATATCTGACAGACATATTTGTAGGCAGAAACTACTTAGGACTTGCTAACCTTGTCTTGGCAGAGTTTGGCCATCGACTCTGCCTGCATCCAAGCTTGTTCCTTTTTTAGGCAGAATTTTGTCTGTGTTAGAAACAAGGCCATTTTGCCCAGTGGCCGGTTTGCCACATTTGAAGCCATCTCCACAAGGAGGTTCTTTGATGCTCATCATGCTCTTTGAGGTAGGCTTGGTGTTGCCAGGAGTTAACCTGTCTCATTGTCAGTGAATCTTTAAAATAATAACATTTTAAAATTCTGCATGTCTCGGAGGTTTTTGAAGACCTTGTCTAACTATTTTACCTTATCTTTCTATAGAATGATATATATCTGTTACACCCAGGATGTATATTCTTGTGATAAAAATAGACTAGTTATTGATATGATCAAATAACAGAGCTTTTCCTAGCTTGTTTAACAATTTCCCCAATATTATTTGGGCCTCTCCCCAATAATATTTGGGCCTCTACAAATGTATTATTTATCCCAAGTCATCCAGAAGAAATCTTAACAGAACAACACCCCATTTCCTTTAAGAGGGGTCGGGTGAGTTTTTGGTTGCTTTCTTGCATTATAGAGGATTATTTTCAATGGTAGTTGGTTACAAGTTATTATTGGTCTTATTTAGAGAGAAAACAAGGTTAGACTCAGCAATGTCTCTCTTTTCTTTTATCTTACATTCTTAGGTCTGAAGACAGGGATTGAAAAGAACGAAGGAGGAATATAGAAATATATAGAGAAGATAGAACAAAAATAGATTAGTGAATCTACTCCTCAGTTAATACCTCAATTGTCACTCACAAGGTTATTTTTAATTCACTGGTATAGAATTTTCTATGTAGATGCAAAATAAGTTAAATTTTAGAATTCAAATGTAAGGTTATGTCATACACATTGCATATATTTCTACTCTAATATGAGGTATTGCACCATATAACTCAATTATAATACAAGGTTTAATTCCAATACTTCGGAAGTGCTATTGGTGGCTGTTTAGGATAAATAAGCTATACAAGTTAATTGCTGTGGGCATGTTTATTAGCAAAGAAATCAACCCAAAGCACACCATTGCCAAATGCAAGTGTGTTTACAGGATCCTTCCCTCCCTCTCCGCTGTACTCTGCATGTCAGATGTGTCTATCGATTGCAGCCAAATTCCTGCTTGTGAATAAGCACAAAGGAGATGGATACTTTGAACCTGAGGCTAACAAACATTAGCAAGTAGGTGAGGCCACAAGGATGGAATTCACAGATAACCAATACAGTCGACATGGGATTTGCAAATATTTTCTCCTTCACTGCAGATTCAATTGTGATCCTTAGCGGCACGTGCCATGGAACAAAAGTGCTTAATTTTAATAAACTTGGATCCACCCCCTCTTTGCTTTTATAGGCCATTCTTCAGATACAGCATCTAAGGTATCATCTTAGTGCTGTATTTAGAACGTATTTAAGAGCTTTTGTATCTTTTTTAAATGCATTATACATTGTATATTATATTTAATTGGAAGTAGTTTTTTTTCATACAATATATTCTGATTATAGTTTCCCCTCCCCCTACTCCTCGCACTTCCTCCTCACCCTCTCTCCCATCCAGATCCACCCCCATTCTGTCTCTTGTTAGAATACAGAAAGGCTTCAAGTGGATAATAATAAAATATAATACGATAAAACAAAACCAAAAAAAAAAAAATCAGAATAGGACAAACAAATAAACCGAAGGAAAAGAGGCCCCCAAAAGGCACAAGAAACAGATATAGATGCAGACCCTCACTTGTTTGCACACTCACGGATTCTATAATACTGGAAAATTGGAAGCCATACTATATATGCAGAACCCATGGGTTAGTAAGAAGGCAAATAAATAAGTGAATAGATAGACAAATAAATGGAAAATAATATTAAAATACTCACGGGTTCTATAATACTGGAAAATTGGAAGCCATACTATATATGCAGAACCCATGGGTTAGTAAGAAGGCAAATAAATAAGTGAATAGATAGACAAATAAATGGAAAATAATATTAAAATAAAAAACAAATCCCTCCCAGTACATTGTGAGACAAGGAACCTTCAAAGATGCCTTCAAAGAGCACATCTTCTGTTGGCCAGCTGCTACTGGGCATGTGCCCTACCCTTACGAGCAGTTTGTCTCTCTCTCTCTCTCTCTCTCTCTCTCTCTCTCTCTCTCTCTCTCTCTCTCTCTCTAGTGTGTGTAAAACAGTGATGGGGTTGTGAATTTATGAAAGAGTTGGTGGGCATAGGAAGAGTTGAAGGGGGCATAAATGATGCAAAATACATTATCCATGCATGCAATTCTGCAGAACAAACAAACAGAAAACAACCCAAATGTTGCTGGTGTATTTATACTCCTGTTCCTGTAGGGTGGACAGCAGAATTTTAGCCTCCTTATATGGTTTCGATTAAAAGCAGGGTCATTACCATCTGCCAAGGATGTAACTCTAGATTCCAAAGGAGATGGAACCCTGCTCTCAGCTAAGGGTCAAGGCGGAGCTTTGGCACTACCTGGAAGTTGTACGGTCTGCTGTTGGTGGGGGTGCTACTGGTATGAGGCAAACAGCTGTTATCTAAAAGTTTTCCGATTTGCCGTGTTCTTTTCAGTGTGTGTGTGTGTGTGTGTGTGTGTGTGTGTGTGTGTGTGTGTGTGTGTCCAGTCATTAGTGTTTCAGGTTTCTAGGCTAAGAAACTGTTCAACATCAGGTTTAGGATACAAGAGGTAAAAGTGGAAGGCAGGAAAGTCACCACCATGGCTTTTCTTCTCACAGAGTGCCTAGCACGTGTGTTTCCCATCTTTGTCTCCTTGCATTTATTTTGTGCTGTTAGAGTTTTCCTTGTGCTTGAAGAAAAGAGTAGGAAAACATGACCGTCCTGCATCCCATCTAAAGAGGCAGAAGTCATGCCAGCTACTGACCTCTTTTTTTCTTTGTTATATTTTACTCTCATTTAGGGGACTTTCTTGATCTTTTAATTTTCATTTTACAGAGTCAAAATAAGTTCACAAAATTATACAATAATGTCAAAGTCACTCAGCTCCCACATGTCAGAGAAAGTTCATAAACTGCATGATAGAGTCAGAGTTAGCCCGCTCAAAACTGTCACCCAGACTTCAGTCATGTAGTCAGAGCCAGTGCTTTAAGAACTACATATCCTTTTTCATCATGTACGCATCAAAATTACACCCAAGGCCTTCACCAGAAGTCTCTTGCTTTGTCACTATTCATGATGCCACTGACATAGTGGTACAAGACTTCCCAGCTAGGAGCACAATGAACCGCAGGGCACTGATTTGGTTCATGGTATATTTACTTGCATCGCACCTTGACTTACTTACATTTCACTTCACTATGGGTTTGAAGTGTGTGGAAGGAGAGGAAAATTATGCCAGAAACGGTTCCTAAGTCCTTGCACGTGCAAAGTTCATTAGTAGCAAAGCACCAAGGCTGGGTCGGGGTGGAGGGCAGGCAGGCGAGGTTACTGAGAGCACTGCAGCCTGCATAGGACTATCAAATTAGGACAAAAATCTTGTAAGACAAATACACTAGGAAAAGTGGTAGTGATATATACAGAAATGACAACCCAGGTGGTGTGCAGAAAGGGGGTGCTCACTCACAAGCACATATGCGCATTTTACAAGCCAGCAAGTCAGTTGATACACAGACTTTTAGTTCTATATTGTGCTCCTTATCCATGACAGTTGGTTTTTTTCTAGACTAAGAAAACAAACAAACAAACAAAAAACCAACAGCAAAAAGTGCATTCTATTGTCACATGACTCATTTGTGATTTTTTTTGTGTTGCCATCACCTCCAATCTTCCTAAATCTTATGTGATCTCAAGTGATGCAATTTCCTGCCTTCCTCTGTATCTTATCCTTAATCCTTCAAGTGCTCCAATAAAATGCAGTCTTTTTTGCTTCCAGATAACTGCACGGCATCTAGGACTTTCATTGATTTCTTATGGCTTTCCATAATTAAGTAGAAGGCTCATTAAGAAGTCATATCATCATGGCCTGGTCTCTGCTCTTTTCTTAGGTATTACCAGATCCGAATGACCTTGAAAGTGTCCTCAAGGATCCCCCACAGACTGAGTGCTTCCATCGTTGGGCAGTCAGGTGAGTTGAAAAAAAGGGCTTCTGCCTCAGGGGTAACTCATCATATGTTCTTGTGTGCCATGGTCTACCAGAACACAGTGCAGCACTCACTGTGAACCATTGGACCAGTGAGGTCTAGAAAGACAAGTCACATCCTGGATGAAACGGATTAGAGACAGGACCCAGCAGACAGGTAAGGAGAAGCCTTTTGCAATGAGTTCAGGAGGCCAAGCAAGTGAGCAGTTGTGCTGGCACATTCTAGGCACAAAGGCGGGCCTGAATGTCATCACTCTGTAAAGGATGTCAACTTCTCAAAGTCTGTACAGGACATATCCAGACACCAAATTCTCGGCCCAAACGAGATTTATTACCCAGGAGAGCAAGCAGCAGAGGTGGGAGGCTGCCTATGGATTAGGCAGAGACAGGCAGCAAGCAGCAGCAGCAGGTGCTTTTTGCAAGAGTGGATTTTAAAGGAAAAAAAGGGGGAGTCTGTGCTCAGGTGAGTTGGTAAGTCTTGATCAGACAGGCTAGCCAGTATAGCCAAATAATGAATTTCGATTGTTGGACCTTGGTGCTCTGTCTCAAAAATGAGTTAGTGGTCAAGTCAGGGAATGGACTTTGGGGGCTAGCTTTAGGAATGCAATGTAATGGCGATTAGCAAAGGAGAGGGAAAGAGGAAAGGGGCAAAGCCTGTCAGTGCCATGTTTTCTATGCTCAGGTGTATTAGAGAACCCTTCACACCCAGTGTAAAAAGACTATCAAACAGAGCCCAGGTCCTAATTTTGATGCTAGAAAGCTAAACGGAAACTTAAGGCTTTTAAGGAACCAGTCTGCTAGGGCTGTGTGAGAAATACAGAATCTCCCAAACAGGAAATACATGCAAAAGACTATCTAGCAGAGGTACAGAGTGATTCAGGAGCAAATCCAGCAGAACCACATATTCTAGAAAGTCTTAGAGGAAATGATTCTGATTTCTGGGCAGAGGAAGAGAAAGGGAGGGGACAGAAAGAAAACCACAAAGTACCTGATCACCATTAGGTAAGAGTGACCCTGATGGTCACAAACAAGATGAAGGAGAGCGCTGGTCCCAACCACTTTCCACAAAACTAGCTGGCAATGGTTGCCAGCCTCATGGTGAGTCAGTTCTGGTGCAACTGAGACCCTACAAGTGAGAAGTGTAGACAGAGAGTGAAAGCTTGTGGTTTTTCCTCTAACTCAAGGTCTAAAGAGAAAATTTGAGCTGGCCAGCTCCTCTTCGCAAGTCTTAGCTGAGCAGGCCTTGGTTATCAGTTAAGTCACCATCTTAAGATATTCCTCTTGTCCATTCCCCTGTGTTGGGAGTAAATCATTCATCTCAGATGAGGAAAGGAGGATTTCTACTCTTACAATCTATACCCAATGCCAGTATAGATTCAGTGTAATTTAGGAACCGTTTCCCTCTTTCCCATCGTGCACTGTGTTCCTTCCTTTCCTGCCTTTAAGGTCCACAGCATCCACTAAGGCAGCAGTATATTTTGGGCCCTGCTTTGGGTAAACTGACTGGATGATCCAAGGTAAATGATTAGCACTTTGACGTTATCTCTTCACTTGAAATAGGAAGACAGAAATTCACCTTCATGGCATCCTTCTTCTTCTTTTTCTTTGCAGAGATGATTTACAACAAATATGTCTTATAGAGATGATAAATACAAGTGTCTTGTGATGGGAACTGCCATGAAATAAGGGTCCAGGAGTCTGTTCTGTGAGAGGTCATGAGTCAGCATTATGAGCCAAGGTCTCATTCTTAGAGTCGAAGCTAAATTCAGGGGGGCAGGTGGGCATGTGAGACAGCTGATGAGAGCTATCTGCAGGCCAGCGTGGACTTGGTCTCTCTCCTGTCTGAGATTCTTAGCAGCATGCACCCCGCTCCTGTCATTGATGTGTCTTCTCTGATGCAGGCAGTGCCAGCTGTGAGGGTTGGAGGCTCCTGGGCATACAGGAGCATTTGGAGTCCACAGAGAAGGAACTGATTGAGATAATGCTGTGAAGACAAAACCAACAAGAAGTGCAATTTTAAGTTAAAGCTCTTTTTCCTTTCTGGTTTGTTTTGTAGAGTGATGATTGTGACGCAGTTCTTGTGCCCTTGAGTTCGGCAGGCAAGTGCTATGTAGAACAGAGTGCCAAACATGCTAGCAGTAAAGTAACTTATAATCAGGTGGTTTCATGGGTGAATGATAGAGTGCACTTTTAATTTTCCTTCAAGGTGAATTTTGTAGTTTCCACACATTCCTCTGGATGCCGATATTGCAAATCGTTCCAAACTTGGTGTTTAAAACAACGGCTTATGCTGCTTGATTTTTAAAAAAGTAGACTGAGCTTGCCCGCCTCAGGGATGCACTAGTGTTACCTGAGGCCTCAGACGGATGGGACACTTAAGACTTCTTCATTCACAGGACTGATCTCTCAGTTCACTGCTTAAGGGATAGCTATGTTCTGCATCTAGTTGGAGTATCAAACTATTGTACATGGTGGCTCCATCGCCAGGAGACAAAGAGGATTCCTTATTGCTTCCTAGATATGTGTGGAGCTGATAAAGGGATATTTTTCTGTATTCCACTGGTCAAACCAGGCATAGGCTGTCCATTTTACCCAGAAAAGAAATGCACCCTATCCCTTCCTGTCATGCACTCCCTTGAAGCCCTGTGTTAAGTGCACACTGACAGCTGTGATTACAGACAATCATCTAAACATACTTTCTATCACTTAAAGGTATTTCTGCATAGAAAATAGTAAATGTAAATGCTTTGGAAGAAGAGAATGAGAGAACTAAAAAATCTTCAGGAATGTCAAAGCAGGGTCAATGATATCTTTAGCACTCATTAATTGACTTGTCAATGTAGTTTACTTAATTTGTTCTTTTGCTCCAATTGTCTTTAATGTGATCATAGACATAGCTTACTGGGCCTAGGGAACCAGAACTCAGTAGGACAGAATGTCATGGGCACTGAAGTGGTTATATTCCAATCCTTCTTTCCCCACTGCCAAGCCATGTGAACTCAGAAGTTATTTAGGCAGTTTTATTTTAATTCCTTACCTATAAGTTGGAATCAATGGGTGATACGTACCTTATAGATTTGTGGTATGAACCAAAATTCTGTGAAGAAGAGAGAAAGTAGCTGGGCTCAGAGAAAGCTTAGAGTGATTCATTGTTCACTGGGCTGTGTGGCTATGGTGCCTAGTGTAGGTGTGTGCCTAACAATATTTTCCTTTGTGCAGAATCTTGGCCACACCCCTGTGGCCACAGGTGTTCACATCAGGTGGTCTTCCAGACATCTCAGGAAATAAAAGTGAGGAGAGTAATCCTTGCTGGAGCAAATACCTAAGCAGGAACAGGGCAGCTTGGTGGACACAAAGACTCAGAGTAGGCCCTGGAAGGTCAAGAAACTGACCCAAGATGAGGGTGTGGATGATCAGGCAGAGGCCACAGTATGACCCTCAATCACTGGGACCTGAATGGGACCTCGATTCTTCATGTCTGGATAGATTAGATCTAGTGTGTTGATAAGAACTGGGACAATTAAAGAGAAAAGGCTGGATCTGTGCCACATGATGGAGAGAAGTTTTGTCTGAAAAGCACAGGGAGATGAAGGGAAATACCTCCACCACATGAACCCAGTGCTGTTCACTTGCACAGTGTTTTCAGCAATCTAACATTCAGATCCCTCCCAAGCCCCTCGGAGCTGTTTGCTTCATCATGGGTCTGCAAACTCTGTCTTTACTGCATTACTCTTATTCTCTTATCTTCAGGCATGCTGCTTCTTTAGAGTTACACAGAAGCATGTTTCGATGGCTCAGATGGCTTTGATGCAGATTCTGTAGGTACAAAACAATGTCACATAGAAGTTTGCAAGAGATACTTCCATGGATATTTCCTGTATTCCATGTGCATAACCTGTGCGTCCTTGCATCCCTGCACTACCTGTCATAATACTTTTAAAAAGGGAACTTGAGGAGATATTTTTCCTGGAAAGTGGTGATTTCTTCTCATCTGGATTAGCTGCCCATCTCCTTGAGTGGATCGTGACAAGCTCTGAGCTCGCACTGGGTAGGAACGATCCTTCCCTTGGGCATTTTAAAGGATCCCAGTGTCAGAGAAGTGACAGGTACTTGATCAGGTGACAAGTGTAACCATGTTAGACATGCTCAAAGGCATGACTGTAGGGTAAAAAAAAAAAAAAAGTGGGACACCTCTGTGTGAATGTAGGGACACTGAGAAGTTAGGCCCTAGCATCAGGATCTCAGTTGTCACCAGAACAGGATCAGAATAGGAACAGAGAAGGGCCTTGTCTAGGACAACCCTCAGGTGTTCGAAAGCCTAAAAGAGGATAAAGACTCCTCATGCTTTATTTCTATTCTACTTTTGATGTAGTTAAAACTGGGAAATCATTAGATGAAGGAATATGGCTATTTGAAAGGCAGTTTGTATTGTTATCAGCCCCTGAAGTCACCCATACTAAAAAAAAAAAAAAAAAAAAAAAAAATCCCATTTTCACCCAACTCAAAATCTTCAACCTGCAAGTCAGGTAGCTGTGGATTTGAGAGCATGGTGGTAGGCCTGCTGTACCATGATTGACACATAATAATAAAAAAAAAAATGGCTAGGCATAGTTCAGTCTGTTATCAATGAAGAATCTTACCATGGGTTTGATGGAAGCTCATGAACGGAGCCAGCACAAGTGTTCCCAAGGCAGAACTGAGCCAAGTGTGAGACAGTGAGAACTGCAATCGATGTAGGTGAAGAGGAGCCAAGGTTTGACAGGAGTAGTTGTGATGGGGACATCCCTTATGGCAGGTTATCATGAATTCCTTAACATGTGCCATGTAAGTGCCGGGATGCGCTATCCCATCTTATGCCTTCCATAATAAGGCCAAATAGCAGGGTGTGCCTTGCCCTTGTGAAGCTAGCTAAGCACAAAGGGGATCGAATGCACCCTGGAAGCCATGCCTTTTTTCTCATGTAATGGGGACTCTTGGAAATCTCACTGGTCCCCTCATTCCTGTAAAGGAATACTAATTTCAATATTCTTGGTAGGATATGGCATGTACATATTCTTAATTGATTTGTATACGTATTTTATAGTTTTGTATACATTTAAATGCCTTTTGTAATTGTCGTGGTTTTAGCAGCATAGTGCAATAGCATGAATATGCAATGTGAAGGAGACGTATTAGAGTGATTTGCATGATGCATGCTGAGTAGTTCAACAGTGGGTTTCTGCACACTAGAAAACCTGAGAACATGGTAGCTGCCTAGTCCACAACATTGGATGATGCATCAGCAGTCCCAGAATGCATGGCACCGAAGGCCAAGAGGAGATCAGAAGACCCATGGGTCTTGAGTCCACTTTGTTAGGCCAAACAATTTGGTGTCCAATGTCAGTGGCAGATGACAACAGTAGGGACAGCTGCACAGTGGATGCTCTCAATTCCATAGAGCGAGGTCACAAGGCAAAGACAACTGGTTTTTCTCTCATAACTTTTTACATATGGGCTGACACCAAGAGTGATCTCTGCCCTCTCAGTTAATCCTTTCAGGAAGAGTGCATCACAGCTCCTCCCAGAGACATTTACTTTACTTACGTTATCCTAGATCTAGTTATACCGACAACCAAGATTAAACACCACAACTATACAAATAAACTTACACACATGTGAGTGCATATGTTTGTGTGTATGCATGTGTGCACACACACATGTGTGTGTAGAAAGAGCTAGTCACAGGTTATCTCTCTAAAATATAACCTGCATCTACAAGATCACAACAGTATTTTTCTGTGTCCAACGAACTAGTCAGCTGCATCGTAGAAAGCAGGAAACCTAAACAAAAGGAGACGCTCACGTGGAGATAAATTGACATGTGAAAACGGAGGTATTCCAGGAAACGCGGAGCCTATATATAAGACATTTTAAGAGTTCAATTACTCTGTTTCAAAGCATCTCTCTGTCTCTTCTTCTGAGTTTAGCGTCTCAGTTAGTAAGCCCATGACAAGGGAGAGATGTTACGGATATGTCTGTTAAATAAATTCTCTTGTTTCTTCCTCCTCCCTCAAAGGTAAAGAAGAGCACAAAGGTATTTCCCCAGGGACTGATCAATTAGGGCAGACATGGTAGAGAGGTGCCTATCGAAGTATATTGAGGCTGTGGGAAATGATTTGGTTAAGAACAGGCATCTGCTACTGTCTGCTCATCAAAGCAAATGGAAAGATAGCAGAGTAAATCGTGGAAATGTATAAAATTTGCCGTGATTAGTTTTCCTAATGTTTTGAGAGGTAATTTCCATTTCCACTAAGTGGAAGCACTTAAAAGCTTCACCGTGTAGGGGCGGGGAGAGACGATTTATTTCTCAAATGAATCAATCTAATTTCTTTTCATGGTCCATTAAAGTGCACCTAAATATCAAATATGCCTGTTTTCCTGGAGAATGCCAAGCAGGTAAAACACTCCATCTCTCAGGCTCTGATCAAGCTAGGGTCTGAGTACAGCCAGCTCAGGGTTGACAAATTGCCTCCTTACTTTAAGCCCTGGAAATTCAAAGAGGTATTACAATCCATCACCATACCATCTACTCAGCTGCAGCCAAGTTACAGAGACAGTTTGCAGGTGACAATGGCTGGAGGTGGCAGGTGGTGGGGGGGGGGGTGCTGGTGGTGGGGGTGGAGGGTTAGTCTTCCTTATCTCTGCTCCTAAACACTGTGAGAGCCTGCTCTGTCAGCTGCCCAGGGACTCGGCTTCCTTTGTGTCACGTCAGCATTTCACTGTGGTTTGTTCTTCAGATGCCATCTTAAAATTGCCTGGGTTTAGAGCCTGCTTCAGGAGTTTAGCACATCATCTGCCACTACACCTGCTTTGATTGACAGCCGCCCCTGCTTCCCGGAGCCCATTCCATTTTGGATGCCAGTCCCTTTCTTTCCAGTATTCCATTTTGCCCCAGTCTGTGGTCTCCATGACCAGGCTATTTACGGTGTTCCTCCCGGTAAACATAAATGACCCTCACCTTATGAAATTTGTAAAAGCAGCCTCGATCCCTCCCACATGCAGCTGTTCCTGCTTCTACACCACATCTGCTCTAGTGAGGCTTATTTTCTATCACTAGAAGCCATGTCTTTGGTTTGGAAAACCACATGCAGAACAGAATTTGTTCTAAGAATCTATCTTTCAAGGAAATTTGAGTCTCACAACCTTGCTTCCCAAATACAAGTTCTGCCATGGGCCAGTAGTTATGAACACAGGAGCTTGGAAGCTCAGCTACCCTGCCTCTAGAAGAAGATAGAACTGTGTCATGAAGCACATGCCAGAAGCCTGTAGAATGTAGCAGGCACTTTTTTTTTTTTTTTTTACTTTCCATTCAGCTTCTCACTGCTGTTGTGACTGCACTGAGGGCAAATCCTCAATAAATTACTGACACCACCTCCTTGTCCACCTATTTACCAAGAGTGTCTGCAAACCTCTAGGCACAGGGGGGCTAGGAGTTGCCAGATGTGGGTTAAACTAACTCATCCAAACCCTGTGCCATGGCTTTAGTGTATCTCTCTATATGTAGAATAATCATTAGGAAAGGATGGATTAAGTTGGTGTATGTAGTTGATAGATAGTTGGTCTTCGAAGTCCAAATATTTACATGCAAGTACGAAGATATCATATCTGTATATTACCTCCAGGCCTCATCAAACAGGGACAGTTTCTCTGCCACAGTTGCTGTCAATTATCTTACAGTGCCTGCTGGATCTCAACTTTCTAGTTCCTGGAAATTGGATGTGTGTGAGGCACTATTGATACACAAGGCAATGATGCTTGGACATCTGCTCTGAATGGGAAGAAAGGCGGTGTTCAGTGTTGAAGATGGGGTTCAGGGAGAGACCTAGGGGTCAAGGAAAGGACCACCTGGGAAAGTTTCTCCCTTCTGGGAGAAAATACCCTCTAAGAGGGACATCTGGTACTGGTGTCCAGGGTCAGGAGTGCAAACTCCCTCCATTTGGAAATAGAGGAGGGTCTTGCAATGGCTCTGCATGACATCAGAACTCCCTGCTCTGTCCTTGTAATCCACAATGGGAGTCTCCAAAGCCCCAAGCATAAGGCCCGATCATCTCCTGGGGAGTACACCCAGACATGTAGGGGAAAGCCTACATAAGTTATACTATATTTAGCAAAGGGACCTAGAAAGAAATCGAGGGAATTGGGCAAGGCTCTTAGAGCCTGTGTCCAGAGATTTAGCAGAGGGTTCAGAGAACTGATCTCAGTCAAAGACAAAGACTCCAGAAACAAGTGCCTGGTTCAGTCCAACTTAACTAAGTGACCTTGAACTCCTCATTACCCTTCCTGCGCCTCAGTTTACATGTCTGTGCAATGTTATCATCAACACCTTGGGAGTATAGTAGCAGACACAGCAGCATTGGTGTCCTAAGCCTTCAGTTAGTTAGGGCTATCTACTGATGACTTTATTTTAGAAACTTTAATTGGCAAGTGTTGAAAAAAAAACTTCAGGGACCAAAGTATTATTTCAGATTGGGTTTTGTGGTTTGTTTTGTTTTCTTTTCTTGTTTGTTTGCTTGTTTTGAAAGCCTCTTGTGGATGAGGCACTGTGTCTTTGAGCCCTCTGAATCCATATGTACTCAGCTGTAGGTGCCATTAGTAGTGGGTAACATTCCACTTTGGAAAATTCCAGCAGTGTATTCCCTGTGTTGCTAGAACATGGTTCATAAAGTTGTGTGCCTGTCCTAGGAGTTATCTGGGTTTCTATAGACATAAATGAATGCACAATAAGCAGACAAGTTATACTATCCTTCTAGGTATTCCTGTTTCCTGAAAGATCAAGCTCAAAAGGCACTCTCGTTTTTTATGCAATGCCTTTGATTCATTGCCTTACTTATGTGTGCCCAGCAAAAATTAGGACCATATCACTTTAGGAAATCAAGTGGATCCAACTCTCCCCCACAGAGGCGCAATGATGTCAACAAGATACATTTTAAATGAGAGCAGGGTTACCCTAAAGAGTGCAATTCAGATATTGGAGTTCCCCCCAGTCTGGCTTTTACTCCATCTGCACATGCCCCCTCCCTCCCTTTGATGTTAGGCAAAGAAAGAATGTGGCTTTGTGTCGAAGCTCAGGAGTGAAAACTAGCCAAACACAGCTCCTGCAAGCCTTATATCTACATGACATTCAGAAGTTCCAGAATTACGCTTTTTTTTTTTTTTTTTTTAAATTTCAGCTAATTGTAAAATTTTCAGAAGCATTGGCGAATGTCTTTGAAGCTGTTGCCTTTACTTCAGATGCTCTTGAAGTAGAAGCTTGCTCTTAGGTTTTTGTTGTTGTTGATTAATTTTGATATAGGGTATTCACTTTAGCCAAGTAATATATTTTTGACTATTTTACTGATTTCGACCATGGCACATACATCCCTTGGGAAATTTTGAAACCTACATGCCTAAACCATCCAGCCTGTGAAGCCAGCTCCTTTATGATGCAGTGCTATGTTCTTACTGTGCTGGAGGTGGAAGGATTTTACTGATTCTTCCGTAGTCAGAGGTGAAGAAAGTCTCACAGAGAACCCACACTGGTGTTTGGACAACCAGTGTCAATTAGCTTGAATCCCTGCTAAACATGATTCTTCTCCTGCTTCTCCCCACTTACTTCTCTCCTCTTCCCCCCTGCTTCTTCGTTTTTCCTCCTGTCCTCCTCACTTTCTCCTGCCCTCTTCCTCTTTCCAGTTTCCTCTCCTGTACTTCCTTCCCATCCCTCCTCATTTGTCCCCATTATAACAGTAACAGCAGTAGGTAAGGCCTACACAATGCTTTCTCTCCCAAGACACTGTTATATTGTTTTTATCGATCACATTCTTTGCAGTTATCATGCATTGATTAACAGTAGAAAATTTTGTAAGAAATGAATCATATGATTTTGTCATTATGGAAACATCAAGACATGGTGTCCTATCATCTCAGAGGACCGATCGTCATCACATAAGGAATCTATCCTTGCCTCAAACATCATTAGATGATACATAAAAACATGTCAGGAAGATCATATTGCTGTCTTCATTGTGAATTGGAAATACCATTGCACTCAAACTAAACTGGGAGCCAAGATTCTAACTTAGGGGCCCTGGATCCAGGCAGAGCATACCTGTGGCTTCTTGTCCCCAGGTCAGTTGGGAGTTCTCTGTTAGGCTACAGTATGCTCTGCACAACATGCTTTAGCAATCCCCGAGAATCATGTCCATTCCCCTTCACTGGGTTCACTCCTAGGTCAGAACTTCTGAACTCGGATATCCCTTTACCTGGAACTTGATTATCCTCCCAACATTTATTTAGTGTTACATCAATTAATGCCAATTTGGCTCAAATGAGCCTTCCTCAGAGAAGCATTCTTGCATGGACTTTTCTTAAATTGATTCCTGTTTACCTGTTGTCATGTGGTTCTTTATTTTTTAGACCATTGCGGCTAACTTTAGTATATATCCCTTTATTTACTTAGTGCCTGTATTTCCTCTTGAATTTAATAATAATGCTGCTTTCAGTAAATTATGTCCATTTTCAATATGGAGGAAGCAGTTTTAGTATTTTATATCTGAGTAAATACAAGCCTTTGCACAGTTCCCATGATGGTTCCAGAAAATTGGATGCTATGTCAGGAAGCCATGACCAAGACTCTTATCATAGATAAGACAAGCAAACTACTTGCATGGTGGATATCAACTGATGTTGCCAACTGGAGCCAAAAAGAGACAGCCCTGCCCAGAGGTTATATAAATAAATCAGTTGGCTTTTGTTGACTTATTTTTGGGAGCATAGAGCAATGTTTGGTGATTGTCCATTAGTCATGGGCATATCATCCAAAGATTTTTTTCACTGTGTGCACAAAACATCTTGGCTTTGTGCTTGATGGGCTATTGAGTCATGCCATCATCCAGGAAATGTCAAGTCTCTCTGGTTGCTGATGTCATCAACTTACAACAATGTTCTGGTCTTATTGCTTGATTTGAACCTTATGATTAAGCTGAAAATATTAGTTTCTTAAGCTACTGACAAAGGAAAGGGGCTGGGTAGAGTAAACACCCATATACTCCAACAGGCAGAACAGGTCAAGGTAAACCTGTGCTATAGTTATGAGTAAAGCATTTCTCAAAATATCCACTTATCAATACTTGGAGATGAAGAGTCTGACTCAAAAGCTTAGAGAGCAAATGAAACAGATACAATATGAATGTCGACAAGCCACGCCTCTGATCTTATTTAAATCACCCATCAGATATGTGCAGGTGCTAATTGACTCAATGTTTTTTAGCAAAAGTCTGCAAAAGAGCCTAAACAAATAATGTCATCGTGCATATGTCAGAAATGTTATCAAGGCTGAGAGGATGCTTCTAATGTATGGCTTAGCTTTGTGACCTCAAAATGGATATTCTTAAGTCAACTAAAAGCAAGTGAACCCGTGGGACTTATTTGTGTTCTTCTTTGATAGAATTCACTCTTTTCTATCTTTGTCACTTACATAACCCCCCTCAAAGCCCACTAAAGTTAGTTTGGTTTAGTCATGAGCAGCAGAAAACATTCTGTCCTTGTGGCCTGACCTAGTATTCTATGACAAAACTGATGAGAGAATACGAGAATGGGCATGCGCTTTAGTGGGTAACAGAGTAAGGGCCCAGTGATTATTTGCCTTTCGTCCTCCTGTCTGGATTCAGGCTCTATTTCAGCCTCATTGAAATGAAAACCAATTTAGTGAATCTTCGGTTTGTTTTCTCTTCTAATCATTTCATACTTTTAGATCTTTCAGCTGTTCCTCATATATATTGTGAAATGAGGATAAGAGTAATTTTATTCTGTATATTAATAGTGTGCTTCCCCAGCACCATTTACAGAAGAGGATATCCTTTCCCCTTGCTTGCTTTTCACATCTCTGTAGAAAGTCAACTGATTGATAAGCACACTGATTTAGTCCCTGGCTCCCAACTTTGTTATATTATGTGCCAGGCTATTTAGATGCCTGTAGCTTTGTGTATACTTTGAAGACATCTGTAATGGCTCTAGTTCTTTTTATAAAGATTTCCTTAGATGTACATACTTATTTGTAGTCATATATGAATTTTAAGTCATTTAAGGGGAAAATGGAGTTTGGAATTCAAATAAACATTTTCTGAGCCTTTGCATTGCTTTGTGCAGTATTATATATGTATTTTAATGATTATTAATTTTTCAATACATGAACATGGAGTATCTTTGTTTTTATGTTTGTTGTTTTCAATTCCTTTCTTTCATACCTTATGACAGATAGCCCATTTACCTCTTTGGTTGAATTTATTGTTGACTATTTTATTGTTTTCATGGGAATTCTTAATGACATTGTTTTCTTGATGGCTTTTCAACATTTTGACATTGTTGATGTAATATATGAATTTTGATTTTGTAAAATGAAGCTTGCTTTGCTAGTTTTAACAATACATGGCTGAAGCCTTTAGTGACTGTTTATATGAAACAATAGCATTTACCAGGAGAAACTACTGATCTATTTCTTTCTGAATCTTCTCACTAAAGTTCTTGTAAAGAACTTGTAAATTAAAAAAATTATCACACACTGAAACTAACCAGACCAACAGGGTATACATCTCAATAAGCTTCTATATATTAAAGTAGCCATTTTGAAAATGTGAAGCTCCACATTGGATTTTCCATTGTCAGTATCAAATATATTTTTATGCAATCAACCACTAAGAAAAACCAATTTTAGAACATCGTTTATTTCTCCTTTTCCTCATTGCTGTGGCTAACACTTTCAGAATTATGTTCAGTTGCACTGGTAAGACTGGACACTCTTGTTTTTTTTTTTTTTTTTTTTTTCTGACACGAGAGGACATGCTTTTGGTTTTGTACTACTTAGTATAACATTAGTGATGGACTTTTGACACGCAGACTTTTCTATTTATACTATACTATTTATATATTCCATTTATTTAGGCTATTGTGAATCATCTACAGGTGTATGTGGTATTGAACTCAGGTCCTGTGGGAGAGCAGCAAGTGCACTTAACCACTGAGCCATCACTTTGACCCTTAAAGGTGATAAACAGAAGCTGTGTTTAAAAACAAATCCAATAAACAGACTTGGACTGTCTCTTAGGGAAAGCCTCTGAGTAACTCCCAGAATATCTGGGATTGGCCCAAACTATGAGAGCTGTGCCTTATGTGTGGATGGCTCAGCTTCCCAGACAAGCAGTAACTTACCTAATGTTAAAGCAAAATAACAGCAGCATGATAGTAGGTCCCCAAAGGAGGCCTATCAGCTCTAAAGGATGTGGGCTTGAGGACTGTGCATGTGTACAGTATAGAAGGAAGAATTAACTCCACTATGTTCAAAAGCCTAGAAAAACCAGGTTTCTGCTTCACCATAAGAGAATTTTCTAAAAGTCATAGCAGAGATATATTCTTTTGCCAAGTCATTAATTCTGTCAGATAAGCTTTCTTTAACACAGTGCTCCCTCAGAATATTATATAATAAAGACTAGAGCTATCTTAGACTTCTACTCAATTCTGAGTAAAGAAGCCATAGATAACTTGCTGGCATGTATTCTCTGTGTACCTTGTAATCTAGCTATAGAGAGGTCACAGTGTAGACTTTGGTGTCCCTTCTTCTAAAGAAACCAATTTGCACTACTTGTACATGGAGTCATCTTGTGCAAGCTATGAGAACTGATGAGGAACACACAGGTTTTTCCTTTCCACCCTTGCTTCTTTTTCTTTAGGAAGTTATGTGATTTTTTTTTTTCTTACCTGTTGCCAAAACATTTTGACAGTTGTTCTTTGACATATGATGTAGAAAATATCTTGTATTTTGTCTTTTAACTTTGTTTAGGTAATCTTTGTCATAGGTATTTTAAACTGTTAAGTTTAATATGCTAGGGCTTTTGTCTACAGGCTAAGGCTGGGCTTCTTATCTCCAAAGTTAAACCTGCAAACAACATGGAAACTCATCGTGTTTCCCTTGATGGTTGGAGGAGTTGAGGTTTGAAGATGTAGGGATGTCCTGATTTGTGCTCACACTTGGTTAACTCTGTCATTGTGATGCTTTTCAGCCACTTTCACATGGCTACTCTGCTTGTTTGTTTATTTTGAGACAGAGTTTCTCTGTGTAGCCTTGGCTGTCCTGGACTCACTTTGCAGACCAAGCTGGCCTTGAACTCACAGTGATCCGCTTGCCTCTGACTCTCAAGTGCTGGGATTAAAGGCATGCATCACCATGCCTGCCTTCACACGGATACTCTGGAGCAACCTAGAGGCCCCCACAAGTCCTTGTGTTCACTCGGCAACCACTTTACCAATCAATGCAGACCTCAGCTCTATTTTTTCTGTTTCTCATTGCATGTGGTTTGTAGGCTTTTCTGGCCTCTGTCAAGTTTCAGTTGAAACAATTCAGGAAAATACACATTTTCCTTTCTAGACAGTAAGTTAAGTTTTAGTTTTGTAGCATTTACAGCCTTATAAGTGAGCAAATGCTCACTATGTTCTCTGTAGAAAGTGTTTGTTTTATCTATGCCAAGACCTGTGGGATCTGAAGCTATCCTCATTGCGAGTGCCTGGGTAATCAGCACCATTCCATACTTGGATTTACACAAAGACTTGGAGTCTCAATAACTAAAATATGCAGAAGAGCCATAAGGACCATCTCCAGGCTTCATTGAGTTACCTCTTCCCCTTTACTTAAGCCCTGCAGTTTCCTCAGCAAATACGTTCCAGTATCGATTGCTTTGGTTTGAAGCAATTCAGGTCGACACTGTTCAAGTTTAGGGTGCAATAAAAATCATGAGCTCTTTTATGTCCCTTGAGGTTGAAGTCAATGTGTTTTGCTTCAGCCTTCTGAGATCTGTGCCAATGGCTGATCCACATCCTCTGGGATTGGTAGTAATAGCACTAATAAATTTCTGTTAACTGCACAGCTACATACACCAAGCAATAAACTAGGTATTCTTACATATTATTTTACAAATAACCATTCTCACAATCATCTTGGTGAAAAGCCTGCATTCTGCTTTGTCCAAAGAAGATCTGGAATCTGAGGTTTCTTTAATGTATTATATCATGCAAAAATTAACATCCCTTTTGTCAGATCCTAGTGTATATGCATAATTTGGAGAGTGTAAAATGGAGACACCTTTTCTGCTCACAAAATTTGCATTCCAGTCAGAAGTCGGTCAATACAAGCTAAGAGATATTAGGTAGTATGGAGAAGAATGCATAGCTGTTGTGGGGACAAGCACACTAACCTACAAAATCATGACTGACAAGTAGGCAGAGGCATGCTACCAGAAACTGGGGAGGAGGAGATGAGTAAAGTTCAGTGTCAAGGTTAGAGAGCATCTTAAGAAAAGACCATGCAGCCTTGCAGTTCGGTATAGACTGGAAGATCCCGTCACCATTTGGAAAGTTGTAGGACACTAACCACTTGGACAGAAGCATATTTAGGCAATGGAGGAGGCAGAAGTTAGATTTGTGAATGTTACAGCGTGTGTGGAATGCTGATGAAAACCCAGCAGGGACATCCTAGTAGTCAACTACAAAGTTCTAATGAGGAAGTGGGAGTAGGATGAGAGGCTGCAGAGAGAGTGCATTTAAAGATTATTGAACCCCTACCCAGATCTAGCCAATGGTCAGAACATTCTCCCTAGTTGAGTGGAGAGTGAGATATGACTTTCTCACATACTCTGGTGCCTCACATTTGACCATGTCCCCTGGAGGGGGAGACCTGGTGGCACTCAGAGGAAGGATAGCAGGTTACCAAGAAGAGACTTGATACCCTATGAGCATATACAGGGGGAGGAAATCCCCCTCAGGAACAGTCATAGGGGAGGGGAATAATGGGAAAATGGGAGGGAGGGAAGAATGGGAGGACACAAGAGATGGGATAACTATTAAGATGTAACAAGAATAATTTAATAAAAAAAATTTTAAAAAATACAAAAAAAAAATATTGAAAAAAAAAAAAAACCTGACTGAGAAGGGGGAAATTCATATGTAAAAACAGAGGAAAAATAGACGGGATCTTTTAGTTCTTAAGAGTGTATATTTTTTCAGGCCCAAGGCCAAATGTGACAAGAAACATGGTTGAACTCTAAGGAACTTATGCAGACATATGTGCAGATAATTACAAGATGCTGAGGACCATGAGAAAATATGTATGTCAGCTCAGTAGTGGGTAGGGATGACATCCTCTGGAGATGCGCATGGATATTTAAGCCATGTACAATAAATTACTCTGAACTGCCAGGACAAAAGACCTCACCAAAATAGCATAAGAAAGAAATACTTATTTGGCTTCCTGGTTCCAAAGGCTTTTAACGCAATATGTCAGATAAAGCATGGCGGGAGAGTATGGAGCACAGTGGTGGAGGATGCTCACATCATAGCAGATAGGAAACAAAACAGTTACAAGAAGCATCCGAATATTAAACAACTCTGGAAGTCTACACCCAGCAACCTGCCTCCTGTAGATGGGCTCAACACCTGAAAGGAACACAGGCAGGTGAGAACTAAGCTTTCAAACCATGAACCTGTGATGAACAAAAGTGGGCAGTACCTTGACATTCAACCACAATAGCTTACAAAGGGCAAAGTAGAGCAGTGGCCGTGGTGTCCAACAGCATCATTAATTCTGTTTGTACCACTTCAGCTTCAACATAGGACAGAAACATCTTATGAAGGTAATGGCTTGTTTTGGCTCATGGTTTCAGACAGCATTAGTCCATCTTGTTGGAGAAGGCATGTCTAGAAGCTCAGTTCATGTTATCTTTGACATAGGTTAGAGAAATGGTAAGACACCAAGCACTGCATTGACCCCTCAGATTTCTGCCATTGAAGTGGGAGGACAGTGAGTGGACACTGGGAGACACTAAACTGTTCTCAAGACTGTGTCAGCTACCTGGGCTAAGGGAGGGACTGCCAGAGTTCAGGCCAAGAAGGATTCCAGAGTAGAGAGCATAGATAGTAGAAACTCTTCCATTCTGTGCCCACCATTCCAATAGAAAATTAATGGTATGACTCAACCAAGGATAGGGCTGAATAGAGTGACCTCAGAATCAAAGTTATATATTGTGTCAGGTCCCTAAGACATGTGGGCTATCAAGAAAGGTTGAGGACATCAATAAATCAGAAAGGTGAGATCAGGCCCTACAATCTATATTCAGAGCAACAACATACCAAAACTATGTCATTTAGCATCTAACTGTTGGTGACCATTCCAGTGTCCAGAATGTCAAGGGACTCAGAATATCTTGTAACTTAAAATGACAACATGAACAGTTGAGGAGCAGTAAGGCTAAATGGCCTTGGCTTAGGAATGTCTTGCTTATTTTAACAAGGGTCAATGTCTAGCAGTGGCAACAAGTAGGGACAATTATCCTAATTGATGACCAGCGCTTTTTCTATCTCTCTCTACTGTGGCCAACTATCCCTTTCCCCAGGACTTCAAGTTCCCTGGAACTCATAAATAAAACATATATGCCCAGCTGGCTAATGGATTCAATGACCTTGTTCACTGCCATGCCTGGCATGCATTAAATCTTTTCTATAGGTAATGTCATATCTTTTGGCCGTTCTTTCTTTCACTCTGGGATGTACATCAGAGCTAGGTCTATACACTAATTCTCAAGGAGGAGGAACAACAGGAAAAATGAGGCACTGCAGAGGAGGCCAGGTGAATACAGTTCTGGGCTAGCTCATTTGGCCTTGGACTGGCCAAGACTATGCTCAGCCACTAGAGGAACACTGCGGGTTACTGATAGCCTCATGATCCTGCCTGATCAGCAGTGGCTGTGGGAACCCCAGCTATTTGGGTAACAGTCCATGATTCTCTGTTGTATTCTTTGACGCAGGACAAAGTCACCATGAGCTAGAAAGCAGCACTGTGCTCTTTAGAACACTCATGATCAGGCAGGGACACTGCAGCATTTGCACATGTTTGATTAGCTGCAATTGAAACTAAACATAGTTCTCCTTGGGAAGCATATGGCTGTGGCAGATGGTCCAGGAAGGCCCAAATCACATAAGCAGGCTCTTTGTTTCACATTTGCTGAGTTTCCTGATGAGTATTAACAGAGTTCTCTCTCTCTCTCTCTCTCTCTCTCTCTCTCTCTCTCTCTCTCTCTCTCTCTCTCTCTCTCTGTCTCTCTCTCTCTGTCTCTCCCTCTCTCTGTCTCTCTGTCTCTGTCTCTGTCTCTCTCTCTCTCTCTCATTCTGTCTCTCTCTCTCTCACTTTTGCTCTCATTCTGTGTCTGTGTTTGAGTGTGGAGGCATGTGTGTGTGTGCGTGCGTGCATGTGTGCGTGTGTGTGTGTGTGTGTGTGTGTGTGTGTGTGTGTGTGTGTTCAGGTTTAGAAATTGGAATTCTAAATATGCCATTCTCAGAGAGTCCCATGCTATGGTTTAGGCACATTACATGGCTATTCTGTTGTTTTCAAGGGGACATGTATTGTTGTGGAGTGTAGGTCAGAATGACAATTAAACTACAAACAAACACTTTATCAGCAAGCTAGCTTCTCCATGGACATGTAGCTCACTCCCAGAGTTGTGGTGAAACACAATGGGACGGCCTGTCTTGGACATAGGCTTATGTTCTGTCTTTCACTTGAAGGTCAAGTGCATAAAACATTACACCCTCTCAGAAAGAGGAGGGGGCTACAATCCTTGCCTCATGAATAAAATATGTATTAACTTTTGGAACCAGCTCAGATTCTGTAGAGAAGAGAATTCAGTTTATAAAATAGAAACAAATGGCTCAAGGAACTGTAGTCTGGCACACTGAGGTAAGAGGTTGTTGAAGACGCCAAGGGGCCCTGAGTGGTAAGAGAGAGGGAGACAGCATGGACCTAAATGCTTTTCATTCCAGAATAGGGTTGGGGGTGGGCAGACTGCTGTAAAGACCTGAAATACTGCTAGTACAGTTTTTTTTTGTTTTTTTTTTTGTTTTGTTTTTTTTTTGCCTGTGAAGGAACTAAAGATGAGAGGTTTAAAAGTTTTCCCTAGAGTCGCTCAGGTGTAATCTGAGAGCTTTTCCATGCTCCATCTAAGCAATGCCCACTGTGCATAGTGAAGATCTCTACCATGCCACCTCCATTCTCCGATGAGAGTTCTATTGGTAAATTCCTGTGCTACACCCATATCAAGGACTTTAGTAGGCCCACCCTGAGATGGTGGTACTCTCCCAGTCAAGGTTAACAGCTGAGAAAAACTGAAGCTCAGACTGGAAGAGGCTTTGTGTATGAGCACACACCATATAGATTCCAATGCAAAGAGCAACCCCACATCAACAACTCAAATGTGCACTTTAACTACATATATATATATATATATATATATATATATATATATATATATATATATAAAAGACTATTCAGTGGACTCTGTTACTGAAATGCAAATTGAAATACTTAAGACTGCTCATCAGTGGGAACCAATTTAGAAGAAGCCCAGCTGGTGGGCTGTTGGAAGACTAGAGTGTGCTGCAGGCTTCATGCTAGCCTCTTACCTTTGTCAATATAGAGCAATGTATAAAGTGTTATCAAGTGCTGGACTGACTGGGCTCAATCTAATAGGCAAGTCATTGTGGCTTATAATTAAGTCATTAAACCCACTCAGTGTTGATAGGAGAACACTCCCTAGCAAATTGAAGCAACAGCTCTCGCTTATTGCCAGACGTTTAAATAGTGTTTTAATTTAGCTCTTGGGTTTAGTTGCCCTCTTGTAAGCATGAATCTGTGCCAGAATTTAGAACCTGCTTTCTGACTTGAGTTTCCTTGCAGAGTAAGTTAGGAGTGTGAAATCCTCAGCACTGGAGCCATGACACTGACAAGAATCCCACTTGTCACTTGTCAGTGGGTGTGGGATGGCTTTGCCTAGTTGTTCCCCTTCAGCCTTTTGCTCATTGGTAACTGATGAAGCTACTGAGGGGTAACATGTAGAGGTGAATGACTCTGACACCCAGAGCCTCATCTTCCATCATTCCAGGACATTGATAAAACAAAAGGGATTTTTAAAAAAAATCACCAGACGTGAAATGTGAGAGAAAGAAGTTAAGAATCATCATGCAAAGTATTGGAAAGAATCCCTGGCCATTATATTCTCACCAATGAGAGAAAAATGGCTAGCGTACTGCCAATATGGTTATGTAGCAAAATAGCGAGTGATCAGCTAAATATGCCAAGGAATAGAAGAGTTTGAAACAACAACAACAACAGTAAAAACACAATATGGAGCCACCATGTTATCAATATTTGATGTTAGGCACATAATAAACTATATGTTCATGAATTTCCTCATGAATAAAATGAAAGCTCCTATGTCGTAGTTAGGTTTTTGTTGCTGTGAAGAGACACCATGTCTGTGGCAACTCTTATAGAGAAAAACATTGATTGAGGCTGGTTTACAGTGTCAGAGGTTTAGTCCATTAGTGTCATGGCGGGAAGCATGGCGGTATGCAGGCAGACATGGTGCTGGGAGAGGAGCTGAGAGTTCTACGTCTTTATTATTATTATAATTTATTTATATTACATCTCCATTGTTATCTCCTTTCTCTTATCTTCCTGTTCCCACCCTCCCTCCCTTTTCTGCCCCATTCCCCTCTCTTAAACCTCTGACAAGTGGGGTCCTGCTACCCCACCATCTGACCACAGCCTATCAGGTCTCATCTGGTTGGCCTGCATCCCCTTGCTCTATATTCCCACCGGCCTCTCCACCCAGGGGCAGTGATGAACTCTCAGGCACCAGAGTCAGTGTCAGAGGCAGTTCCCCCGCCCTCCCCTTCCCGTCTCCATGTGGAGAATGAGCTGTCCATAGGCTACATCTGAACAGGGTGTCTAGGTTCTCTGTTTGCGATGCCATTGGTTGGTGCATCAGTTTGTGCAGGGACCTCTGGGTCCAGATTCACCAGCCTTGACAGTCTCCTTGTGAAGCTTCTGACACACACGTCCTGTCTTTCCATCCCCCATCTTTTCCATACAATTCACAGCTCTTAACCAAGAGTCTGGATTTGAGTCTCAGTATCTTGATCCACAGGCAAATGAAGGAGACAGTGTGTCACACTGGGCATAGCTTAGGACACCCCCCAAACCCATCCCCACAGTGATACACTTCCTCCAACCTCCAACAAAGCCATACATCCTAATAGTGCCACTCCCTATGGGCCAAACATTTAAACACATGAGTCTATAGGTGCCATTCCTATTCAACTCACCACAATCAAGGTGATGTGATACATACAAAACATACAAAAATATGAACTGTAGATGACCAATCCAAAGCTAGATCCCAGCAATGTTATAGAACCTGTAAACATTCAGTCATTAGTAGGGAGGGTACCATGGATGCTCCCACTCCACCAAGTTGAGCTAAGTGAAGTCATTGTCTTCAGTGATGAGCCACTGATGAGTGACTCGTGTGCCATGGTGAGTGACTCACATTCATGTCCACTAAAGTGGCCCTGCTTAAACCCTGTTTGTCACAAAGCAAAGCCAAAAAGACAGGAAAGTGGGATGGGCACTTGGTGGGAAGAGGGAGAAGAGCTGACAGCCGTAAGAGGAGGATAAGAGAGGGTTGAATATGACCAGGAAGTATTACCTGTGAAAATACCAAATTATAAATTGATAAAAGAAACTTTTTGAGAACATGCTGTATACCAAGCACCATGCTATCATAAAAGAAAGAGGAAGGAAAACAGATTTTTATAACATATTGTGAAAGTACTTTTTGTAACCATATAGTTAGTAAAAATATATATTTCCAACTCAATTTGGTGTATATAAAACATCACCTTAATCAACAGTTTTCAATCATGCTTTGTGAGATGTTGCAAATAATGCAACACCATGGACAAGGAGGCATTCTTTAGGGGGAAAAGATACACCGAGTTGAATCAAAGATTTCTTTCTGTAATCCACAAACATACACCACAAGAAACCCTAGAGTGTTGTTCATTGCTGACTCCCAGTGTTCTGCTTATAGCTGGTGAATGTGGGTCAGTAATAACTAAAATGCATGCATGAATGGATCTAGTTTGTTAAGATTCATAAGATGTATTAATCTGGGGATGTGTGAGAGGCATAAACTTATACCTCTACCAATAAATGTAAATACTCAGAATCCTATCTACTATGGAGTACTTTAAATAGAAAACAGCAAAAAATAATGTTCAATAGTTCAATAGAAAACAAGAAAAAATATTTAGTAGTCATTGGATATATAGTAAAAATGCAATGTCTTGTTGATCTGTCACTAATGTGGTATGCTTCACAAATTGAAAGCATCCATAGAACTAACTACATTGCTTCAGTATTCCAGATGAATGCTCTTTACTAATTCTCTGTTAGCAGAAATACTTTTCCCCATCTCACATTGTCCCATAGCCCTGGGTTTAGATAGCTGAAGTGACCCCTTTTCCGGATGCTAGGTCAGATCTGTTCATAACTGCAACGCATTGTTTGGTGACCAAATCTATAGAAGTGAGGATTGTTAGAACTCATGAAGATTATCACGGCTTAGTGGTGAGCATTCTGGTCCAAGCATCTATTTAGGTTGCTAGAGACTCTGCTCTAATATTCTGATTTATACCTCTCTAGATATGACTGTGCTCTAAATGTTTGTCATCTCTAAAGCTGACATTAAACTTTAGTTATCATGACAGTGTTGTGAAATGGGACTTTAGAAGATGCTAGAGCTAAGGCTTTACCTTATGGGTACGATAAGTGCCACAACAAAAGGGCATTTGTCATGGGAATGATACAGCAAAAGAGAAACACCTTGATGTTGAAGGCTCCGGAGCTCTTTCTTAGCCAACGTATTCCTGTTCACTAGGAACTTTCCAATCTGTGGTAATATGAAACTGTAAGCACGAAATTACTGAAACACCTTCACATACTCACCCGGGTTTCTACCCAGTCCCAACTTTCCTCCACATGTAGACAGATCATAGTGCAGTGAAACCAGTTTTTACATCAGAACAGCTGGGCCACAGAGAGTGTTGAGAGGTCTCTTCTTGGTCTAACTTTCTTCACTTCCTTTCCCTTCTGGAAACAAGTAACCTCTCTCTGTTCCACACAGTATGTTGATATCCTTTTGGATAAGAACATTTGCCCTTTCTAATGTCTCTGGGAATTTCACACTGAGAGATAGAAAAATAAAGGCCAAAACCCCTGTTTGTTCTTCATGAGTTCCTGGCCTTTCACAGAGGTTCTTGCTATTTCAATCAGAAATCCTATCATTTACAGTGGCCGAGTTATGTGCCCCGATCCCGAGAGCCATTAGCCCATGAATCACATTTTTAATTTATTTTTCAATGTGGCTTTGCTTTGCCTATTTTTCTGAAATGTTTGAAAAATAAAAGTAATCATCTGGTTTCAAAGTAGCTTTCCATCTTTCTTAGAAGAAGGCAGAAAACAAACAGTGTGCAGTCATCATTCTCCTAACCTTCATGCTACGTGGAACTCTGAGTTTTGAGAATTTTATAGTTCAAAACTTTATTCTTCATTCACCATTTCCGGGAAAGTAGGAAGGACAATTTCTTGTGTTATTTGAGCTCAGATTAATTTACCTGCCCAATACCAGCCAGCCAGTAGGGGCGAGTGTAGAAACAACTAAATAAGAGGCCCTGTTCTGAGCAGTCTTTCTTCTGAAATCCAGGTGGTTCTGGAGAGACTCACACTCAGATGGGCATTGTCCCAAGTGGTTCTTTCTAATGGGGGTGGGAAGCACTCTCTCATGGAGTGTGGGCTGAGTTCAAGAACATTCAGAGGTGGAGTCTCAGTAGTTCTTCTAGTGTATGTTGTAGTACCCACTTCGGTGCTCCCAAGCCCCAGGGATCTAGTGGATGCTTTCAAGTTTTCTTTCTTTTTTTCTTTTTTTAACATTTTTATTGTTTAATTAATTTATTCAGAGTACATCTCAAATGTTTTCCCCTCACTTGTATCCGCCTGTTCCTCCCTCCTTCCTGCTTTCACCCTACTCCCCTCCCTGACGTCTGTGACAGAAAAATACTTCCTCCCCCACTATACGGTCATAAGCTATCTATCAAGTCTCATCTTGGTAGCCTGCTTATTCTTTCTCTGAGCACCACCAGGCTTTCCAACCATGAGGAAGTAGTCAAATATGGGGTACCAGAGGTCATGTCAGAGTCAGTCCCCACTCACCACATAACTGTGGAGAATGTCCTGTCCATTGGCTAGATCTGAGTAGGGGCTCAATGTTTACTGCATGTATTGTCCTTGGTTGGTGAAATAATTTGAGCAGACAGCCCCTGGGTCCAGATCTGCCCATCATGATATTCTTGTAGGTTTCTAGGACCCTCTGAGTCTTTCTATATTCCCATACTCCCATACTTCTCTTACCTAGGGTACCAATAGGATGTCCTCACATCTGCCCCAATCTCTTGGTAAGTGAAGACTTTCATGGGACATCCCGTTTGGGCTGGTGTCCAATTATAAGTGAGTATATACCATGTGAGTCTTTCTGCTTCTGGATTAACTCACTCAGTATGATCATTTCTAGTTCCATCCATTTGTCCACAAATTTTGGAATTTCCTTGTTTTTAATAGCTGTGTAGTATTCCATAGTGTAAATGTACCACAGTTTCTTTATTCATTCTTTGGCTGAGGGAAATCTAGATTGTTTCCAGGTTCTGGCTATTAGGAATAAGGCTGCTATGAACATGGTTGAGCATATGTCTTTGTTGTGTGGTGGAACATCTCTGTGTAAATTCCTAGGAGTGGAATAGCTGGGTCTTGAGGTAGCCCTATTCCCAGTTTTCTGAGAAAGCACCAGATAGATTTCCAAAGTGGTTGTACAAGTTTGCAGTTCCACCAGCCATGAAGAAGTGTTCCCCTTTCTCCACATCATCACCAGCATGTGGTGTCACTTGAGTTTTTGATCTTAGCCATTCTGATGGGTGTGAGATGAAATCTCTGAGTCGTTTGATTTGCATTTCTCTGATGACTAAGGACATTGAGCATTTCTTTAAGTGTTTCTCAGCCACTCAACATTCCTCTGTTGAGAATTCTGTTTAATTCTGAGCCACTTTTCTTCATTGGGTTGTTTGGTTTGGTGTTGTTTAATTTCTTGAGTTCTTTATATATTTTGGATATTAGGCCTTTGTCAAATATAGGGTTGGTGAAGAACTTTTCCTATTCTGTAGGTGTCACTTTTTTTTATTGACAGTCTTCTGCCTTACAGAAGCTTCTCAGTCTCATGAGGCCCCATTTATTAATTGTTCACCTTAAGGTCTTGGCTGTTGGTGTTCTGTTCATGAAGTTGTCTCCTGTGCCAATGTGTTCCAGGCTCTTCCCTACCTTTTCTTCTAACCGATTTAGTGTCTCTGGTTTTATGTTGAGGTCTTTAATCCACTTGGACTTGAGTTTTATACATGGTGATAAATATGGGTCGCCTTGCATTTTCTACATGTAGACATCCAGTTAAACCAGCTTCATTTTTTGAAGATGCTATCCTTTTTCCGTTGAATGGATTTGGCTTTTTTTGTCAAAAAAATCAAGTGTCCATATGTGTGTGGATTCATTTCTGCATCTTCAATTTGATTCCATTGATCAACTAGCCTCTTGCTGTACCGATACCATTCTGTTTTAATTACTGTTGCTCTATAGTACAACTTGAGATCTGGTATGGAGATTTCTTTGGAGGAATTTTTATTGTACAGGATTGTTTTAGGTATTCTGGGTTTTTTGTTTTACATAGAAGTTGAGAATTGATCTTTCAATGTTTTAAAATAATTGTGTAGGTATTTTGATGGGGATTGCATTGAATCTGTAAATTGCTTTTGGTAAGGTGGCCATTTTTACTATGTTAATTCTCTTGATCTATGAATAAGGGAGATCATTCCATCTTCTGATGTCATCGTCAATCTCCTTCTTTAGAGATTTGAAGTTTTTTTCAAAAAAGCTCTTTCCTTTCTTGGTTAGGGATACTCCTAGATATTTTATATTGTTTGTGGCTGTCGTGAAAGGTGTAGTTTCCCTAATTTCTTCCTCTGCATGATTCCCATTTGTATGTAGAAAGACTGCTGACTTTTTTGATTGATTTTTGTATCCAGCCATTTTGCTGAAGGTGTTTATCAGCTGTAGGAGTTCTCTGGTGGAATTTTGGGGGTCACTTATGTACACTAACACATCATCTGCAAATAGGGATAATTTGACTTCTTCCTTTTCCATTCGAGTCCCATTGATCTCCTTTTGTTGTCTTATTGGCTAGAACTTCAAGAACTATATTGAAGAGATATAGAGAAAGTGGGCAGCCTTGCCTGGTCTCTGATTTTAGAGGAATTTCCTTGAATATTTCTCCATTTAATTTGATGTTGGCTATTGGTTTGCTGTATATAGCCTTTATTATGTTTAGGTATGTCCCTGTATTCCTGATCTCTCCAAAACTTTAAACATGAGTGAGTGTTGAATTTTTTTCAAATGCTTTTTCTGCATCTAAGGAGATGGTCATCTGGTTTTTTTTCTTTCAGTTTGTTTATGTGGTGGATTACATTGATGGATTTCCAAATATTAAACTATCCCTACATGTCTGGAATGAAGCCTACCTAGTCATGGTGAATTATATCTTTGATATGTTCTTGTATTAATAAATCACAGACTTTTTCTTTTAATCATTTCTCATAACCTGATTGTTTAGCTACTTCTTGTGTCCAAGCAGAGCCACAGGCATCTTCCTGATGTGTGGTTAGTGCTCTCAGTGCACACGTAAATGATCAATGAGGCTGTTGGTAACATTGGGATGTTACATGAATGGCAGCTCCAGCTTGCCCCCCATGTTCACAGGACCTCCCTGCCCCATGTGTGCATGAAGGGTGTCTCAGCAGAGGAAGATCATCTTCTGAATTTTAAACATTAAGTTGTCTGTGGGTAGGATAAGTATTCATTTTATTCATTGTATGGCAAAAGGGAAATATCAAGATATAAAAGTTTTTCTCTTCTCCCTGACCTGAATCCAGATGTGGCTGTTGATTTGCATTCTGTGTACAGTGGGGGAACATCTGTATTTTTCTCCGCCCTCCTCACTTTCCTGCATGCCACCTTCTTTTCCCCAATCTCTGCTTCCTCTTCCACTCCTTCTTCTCACCTGCCTTTTTATTAATTAAAACCCTTACTCTTCTTGTGCATGGTTCTACCCATGACATGGAGAAGACAAGAACTATTTGGGAAGACTTGATCACTCAGAGTAGGCCCCTTGTGTGATGAAATTTCAGTTTTATCAATGCATCTAAGATACAATAGAGGGCAACTCTTCAATATGTGCATTAGTTTTCTATTTCATTTGGTGTTATCATGCCTTGAACCTTTACACAGACCTGGTAACTTTTCTACAACTCAGATACTTCTCTAGCCCTTTTTAAAATTTTCTTTGAGATGGGGGATTAACCAAGTCACCCAGCCTGGTATTGAACCTGCTTCCTACCTTAGGCAGCCACGCAACAGTCCTGCTCTGCCTCTTGCATAGCTGGGTTACACACCTTTATCACCAGGTTGGTACTGCATGTTAGGTCTCTGAAGGATACTGTATACTTTTCCCATTTCTGAGTTTCTTGTGCCTGGTCATGAGACTAGGAAGAGAGACAGATGATGTGAATGGCTTCCACCAGTCTGATAGGGAAACCTATACAAAGCACACAGGGGACCAAGGGTAAAATATTTTAGGAAGTAGCTTTGCTGAGAAGAGAGTTACATTCTGTTCAGGATTTCAAGAAGAGGGAGAAGGGTTGAGGTATCCGCACATGGACTGTCATCACGGAAGCAGAGAGGATCCCAACAGGGCTACATAGGTACAGTCTTGATGGTGTTCACCACCAGAGAGTGTGCCTTGTGATCAGTACGCCTTCCTTGATGAATAAGCATAGAATCCCTTGTCTAGTGATGATGGAAAATGACACAAAGAGCCCCATGCAGCCTGCTAAGTGCCTGTCCTGGGATGAAGAGGGTGTTGTGGGGCTTTGCGATCTTCAACAATGATGGATGGACTCCTGTGATCTAGTTTGCCGATCTGACCTAAGTGAGAGCACATTTTTTTTCCTTAGGTGTCTTTCTAATGTCACTGCATTCAAAAGAAACTACACAGAAATCTGGTTCTCTGCACTGCTAAAATGCCATCGCTGTGTACCCAGCAGCTCCTGGATGTTCTAGGTCATGGGATCCTTCTCTGCTTGGTTGTCTTTACATCCACAGTTCTCCCACATCATCAGTGGCAATATGGCCATGTATTCACAAGAAAACCCACTGTTATAAGAGATGATGTCACTCCTTCCAAAAGGAAACAGACGGTGCTTCTTTGCCAGCTGGCCCTGCTGGCAGCAGACAGGCTCGTGCTGCTCTGACCTTCAGAGGATTTGCTCCATCCATCCTCTTTCACATTGTTGGTCTCACTTATAGATCAACCAGGATCTGACAGGGGAAGGAAAGAGGAAAGAGATGGGGTGGGAAATAAAAGCAGAGGAATCCATACACAAAGGCGATTCTATTTAAAAACAGTGTCAACTTGAATCCAACTCAGTCTCAGTGGAATTTAGAACTCCTAGAAGAATACATTTATTTTGGCTTACAGTCTCAGAGGGTCACATGGTGGGACAGCATGGCAGCAAGCATCGGGTACGGTGGCTGAAGCAGGAATCGGAGAGATCACACCCCCAACTGCAACTTTAAATCAGAGAGCGGGAAATAAATGTAGGTGAGGATTTTTACTTTCAAAGTCTGACTTCAGTGACATAGTCCCCCCAGCAAGGCCACACTTTTTAAACCTCCCCAAAAGTGCCACCAGCTGGGAATCACATGTTCAAAAGCTAGAGCCTATGAGTAACAGTTCCTGTCCAATCTCCCACTATGCTATTTCATTTCCCCCACTGTGCTTTGTAAAGGGCTAACACTTTACTAGGAATGTACTACCTTTCATTCATTCACGTGAAACTCAGTTTTCTGTTTAACAGAGAGATATGAGGGCCATCCGACATGGTGCCTTGCTATGGCTAACATCTTAGCCAAGGCAGCCGCAGCAAAATAATGTAAACTAGCCATCTGATAAATGACAGAAATGTATTTCCCATAGCTCTGGGGGAATGGAGCCTGAGACCAGGATACCTGAAGGGCTGGATTCTCAGGATCTGACTCTGAACTGGCAGATTGAAAACTTCTCTGCACTGTCACACTGTAGAAGAAATGAATGGTTAATTCTTTGCCTTCTTCTTAGAAGGCAAAGGATCTCATTCACAAGGACATAGTCTTTGTGACATTGCTGTAGAACTTGGGGAGGGGAGTGTTGGTCACAATCTCTCCCTGTATTGTGTCAAGTCCAACCAGCCATTCATAATAATCCAATTAAAAGATCCAAATTAAAAGTGGAAATAAAAGAGTTATTTAGTGTGCCTACACCAAGAAAGAAGATAGTGAGATCCAGAGAGGCTCTCAGTTTATCATGCAGGCCTGAAGTGAGGTCAACATTTAAATAGAATGCATCATGGGCTAGAGAGATGGCTCAGAAGTTAAAAGCTCTGTCTGTTCTTCCAAAGGTCCTAAGTTCAATTCCCAGCAACCACATGGCTCACAGTCATCAATAATAGTGCCCTCTTCTGGCATGCAGGTACACATGGAAGCATAACACTGTATACATAATAAATAAACATTTAAAAAACTAGAAGGCATCATATCCAAGCTGTTCTGCAAGGTGTAGCCTCACCCACCACTGATCCATTGTTACCTATGTTTCAGTCTCACCCTGGAAAATGGTCTGACATGCTGCGAAAATGGCATAAAATATCTTTTAGGAAGACAAGTTCCCCAGTATAGCTGGAGCCCTTCCTTCTCCCAGCATGATATCTCCAAGAAAATTCCCAGTTCTTTGGGGTCCATTGTTACAGTAGTTGGATAGCCAGATCGAGAGACACACTGTTTCTTTGGACTATGATCTTTTCTGCCAGGCCACCTACCACCTTATTACCTTCTGAGGACCACTATCTTCATATAGTATTGCATGAAGTTTATGTTTGAGCCTGTGAATTTGGGATAAACATGAGCACTCATTTCCCAATTAGAAAAAAGCAATGCACTGGCTTGTAATTTGAGGGCATACTTACAAGAATTCTTTATTGGGGGACATGGAAAGCACAGTCAAATTGCTTTGGAGATGTGCTTTATAGATGTATACTTTATGAGTAAGTAATCATTGCCTTGCATAAATGTTAACATTATTATTTTTATTATTGCGTGATTTTCTCCTCTGAAATATATGTGGTGAACATTTATAGGCATGCACCTACTTCGTGCAAATGACTCTGGGAAATGGATTGAGAATGGTCTCATAACCTTGCTGTTCACTTGAATTAAATTTAACATTCCGGGAGGCAGAGGCAGGTGAATCTCTGTGAGTTTGAGACCAGCCAGGTCTACAAAGTGACTCCAGGATAGCCAAGGCTTCATAGAGAAACCCTGTCTCAAAAAACAAAACAAAAAAAAATTATTGTTTATGGATTAGGAAATAGAACACAGAACACAATGGAGCTCCCAAATAATGTGGTTCATTAAAGTGCTTGACAATCAGTACAGTCAGAATCTGAAATTTGCGTAAAATTCTCGTCCCAACATTTCTCAGATTACATGGGATATGACCACATTGGCCCAAGGAGGGGGGTGTTCTGTGAGCATTAGGAAGTCTTTGTAGAAAGGCACTTTCTCTGTTTCATTCACCATTGTCTCTGTTTCCTGGATGGCGGTGACAGGACTCATAGAATTGTCATGATCAGGGGAAGGCTTTTGAAGATGTTAACTTGCAGATAGGAATACCATGCACAGCAAAGCCTTGTGGCTTATAAGACATTGATCAGGGCTCTCCTGAGAGCCTCCAGTGAACAAGGATGCTCCTGTAATGGAGTCTCACACATGTGTGATCGTAAGCTTTGGAATCATAGTGTTTCCCCCGGCCAGAAAGACATCTGATGGTACTGTGGTTTAGGCTGGTCCTGGAGTTCATGGCCTCCTGTGTTTCCTGTTTTGCAGAGAGCAGCAGCCTGCATTCAGCTTGCGTCCACGAGAGTGCTGTGCATAGCCGGGTCTTCCAGATACTATACCGGAATGAAGAAATCTCCATAAACGATGCCATGCTCTTCCGGGCTCATTTGCTCTTAGATGGTGAGAGGGTAAGTCTTGATCTGCCAGCCACTGGGGTTTTCTTTCTTGGCTAACCATTCTATCTCCTAGCTGGTGAGTGAAGGAGAAGCTACAGATTGATTCTGAAATCTGATAAGAATTGATGGTTTAGATGTTAACTGTATGCTGATGTGTTAGTTTCTTCTTCTTCTTCTTCTTCTTCTTCTTCTTCTTCTTCTTCTTCTTCTTCTTCTTCTTCTTCTTCTTCTTCTTCTTCTTCTTCTTCTTCTTCTTCTTCTTCTTCTTCTTCTCCCGCCTGCTCACTCCATGAAGCCTTGGTTTCACGTAGTCACTCCTCACTTGCTCGAGTACACCTCTGCTCAGGCATACTCTCCAGGAATCCCTCAACAGATGTTTTTGACTATCTTCTCCTTTCAAGCTCTGGCTTAGGTCACCGGCAAAGACACAGAAGTGAAGAAGGCTGTAAAGTCTCCTGTCTTCAAGGAGCTGAGAGTCCATCAGACAAGGATAGGGGGAGAAGACCTGCAGAGAGGGGGAAAGCAGCAGTAAACTTGGCACATTGTTCATTTTGAAAGGGGATTCACTAAACTGTTTATATTTGTTAAATTAATGTATTTTGAAGACCTCCAGAGTCTATTTTTCTTATTCCCCCAGTCAACAACTTGAATCTTTGTTGCCATATTCTGGCTAATTATTTTACAACGAAAGAATTTATGCTGTAAAGAATACGCCTACTTGAAGTAAACTAAGAGCAAGAGCACTTCGCTAATACCCGCCCCCATGTTATACAGCAGACACCTATTGTGCATCTGATAACTGTGCCTGTACTTCAGCCCTTGGCTTCCTGTACACATCTGTTATGATATATGTAGTGAGGCAGGTCCTGATTTGCAGTTAAAAGTAAAAAGTGTTATGCATTCTTTACTTATTAATCCACACATCTCTCCAGGCAAGGCTTTCTGAGCACTTAGAAAGTCTGTACTCTATGCTGAAGAGAAAGCAGCAAATGAGAGATGATGCTGGCACTTTGGTGCTGCTGTCTACCTATTAGATGAATGCATTTGTTACCTAGGCATCATTTCATCTCAGCTGTGTGTCCTAGTCTACTCCGACCCTAAACACTTTAGATCCTCTCAATTTCAGCCTTATGAGTTACAGCACACTGACAGCATGCTTCGGCCCGACAACTTACCTTTCTCTGTAAGATAATATTTATCATTGTTTTAAGTATAATCTATATGATAGCAAGCAATGTTTCAAGTCATCGATATATTCAGAGAAGTAGCAACTAAAATGAACAGGGCGTGCCTGAAACACTACACTTAAGATGAACATATGAACATATTAGCTCTCTTCAAATGCATGTCTACCGATTTATGGAAAGCAGGGTGCATAAGCACTTCTATGTATAAGCATATAGCCAGGGGCCAGAACATGTATTGACAGATGCATGCAGCCATATATTGGATAACACACATTTGAATAGTGAGTGTCTATCTAATAAGCACTTTATGGAAGAGAATACTCAGGGTCTCATGGGTGAGGACCAGTGCTGAGTATGGTGAATGAAGAGAATTAACTAGAAGCCAAAGGATCTGATGGGATGTTTCACACTGACTGTGATGTAATGACACAGAATATTTTGTGAGACATACAAATACATGGAATAATAAGGAAGAGGAATGGTAGAATGAGCCAGATAAAAGAACAAACACAGAAAAGGAAGGGAAGTCATTCTTAGGGTAAATCTACCAGAAAAATATGCATGGGCATCTCCTGGACATTGTCTAAGGGTAGTTAACATGTGGAGGACTAAGTTCCCAGCAACCAAGGCAAAGAACTTGTACAGATTAACAAGAAGATGCTCAGCCCTATGAAGGAGAGGGATGGGTTACAACAAAAAGCAATAGTGAACAAAATTACACTACATAGCTGCAGTTCTTAACCTTTGGGTTGTAACGTTTTTGGGGGGTCAAACGATCCTTTGACACGGGTTGCCCAAGACAATAAGAAAACAAAGATATTTACATTATGATTCATAACAGTAGCAAATTACAGTTATGCGGTAGCAACAAAAACAGTTTAATAGTTGGGAGTCTCTACAACATGAGGAACTATATTAAAGAGTCTCAACATTAGTAAATGTATGAGCCACTGTTTTATAAGAATAGGGAATCTCTAGAGGGAAATTTTCTTGTACACACACAGGGCAGAAACTAAATAATGCTTTTGCAAAATGCTGATTCACAAGTCCATCAAAGACCTAGTAAGTGCTTCAGAGATGAGGAGGGTAGGGGGTGAATTGACTCAAAGGTTGAGTAAGTAGGCTTTGGTGTTCTTGCCACAGAAGACACATGAAACAACCTGAGACAGCATACAATGGAAAGTGATAGACCAGTCAAGGGTAAATCTAGGGGGGGTAGCAGCTGGGATAAGGGATTTTACCTAGTGGTACAGGGATGGCACAGTTGTGAACCTCAATGATGTGGGAAACTGTAGTCATCTCACAGAATGTAGCATGTTTACCTTGATCTAGAGGCAACAACCTTGAAGACTTTTTTCAAAAGGAAGAGATACAACATTGATCAAAGTATGAGTGTTACAAATGAGACCAAGCATATGAAGGTGGCTGCTGCTGTTGGCTATGTGTGTATTGGTGAACCTCAAGACAAAGATAGTAACAGCTGAAAGAAGCAGAGGAAATCAAAGGTAGAGCCACATGACAGCCAAAGGTAGCTCAGCTATACCTAGGAGATGGAGGACTCCATGTAGATAGAACAGGCAGTAGAAATGGATTATAAGTTTATGCCATACTCCTGGAGACCCCAGTGATAGTCCAGGGTAGTTGAGGGAAACAAAGCTCCTGTTGGATAGTGATAGGAGCTGGGTCTGACTATAATGACTATCCACTGATCTTATCACCAGGAGCATCTCATATTTGTTAGATGAATTTATTATAGGAATCTCATATTAGTTAGGATTTTTGATGAGTGATTTGTAATTTCTCATAGATTCATTGCAGTGTGGTGATGGGCTTTCTCAAGCCCATCCGATCGATGAGGATGCAGAGGCTTAGAGCTGTGACTTGTCTCCATAATACCACAAGGATATGGTAAACCCATGGTTTAAACCAGGAGTTTCCAAATAGCATGCAGGGCCAGCAAGTGGATGTGGTGGGAGAAGGGATCCTCTGGTTTTCAGCTCAGTTGTAAAGTAGAAATAACAATAACAATAACAAATTGCATTATTTGAAATTGATAAACCATTTTTGTATACTCTCTTATTTAGTTCACTAAGCATAATTCTATGGAATAAGTAGAATTACTTTACTCCCATGTTATAAGTGAAAAAAAAAAAAACCAACAGAAATTCAATGTATGGTAGATAGGATTTGTGCTCATATATTCTGTGGACCTTGAGGAGGGGAAGGAAGAATCACTGTGAAAAACATATGTGTGTAGTAATATGGCAATTATAATATGCAGGCTTCTATAAATATGTATACCTAGGTATCTTGCAAGTAAGGTTTAGCAAGAAAACAATGAAAGTCATAACCAGTCTAGTCTCAGTTCAGAGAATTGTAGCTAGTAAAGTCTGCTGTTCACAGGAAGTTCTCAGAATCCAGGCAAATGTTTTCTCAGAGGGTAGTTAGGGGATTTACTTCTCCCATCTTATTTCCAGGGAACTGGTGGTGAGAGTGTGTGTCCCTTTGGTTTTATATGAAAGAAGACTTGTGGTTATGCAAAATAAACATAAGAGAAACTATCTATAGCACTTGGATTCAACAAAATGTTAGCTTTTAAATAGCTTTTTTAAATAACAATTTTCAAACCACAACGGCCTAAAGATAAAAATCTATCCGTATGTCTCTGCTTGAATTATGCTTAACCATCAAGACATTTTCAAAGAAACCTTTGTCTGTCCCTGTGGGATAAGGTTATTCTTGCAAAGATACAAAAATCAACATAGGTGAGTCTGAGAGAACAGTTTGATTCTTCAAAGATTCATTGACACTGCCTCTGCAACAGGACAATATTCCTGGAAGTCGGAGTCCACAATGAACAAGGATTAATGTATTCTTTAATGATGAGAAGATTATTAGGGACATATGGCAAGAGAAAGATCCAAGTAGAGGAGCACTGCCATTGAGTGTGGCAAACCAGGGGTATTTTTAGTGTTTACCTGATCCAAACAGAGCTACACATGTCATCCCTCCCTTGGCAGATCCAAGGGACTCCCCCCCTCCCCGGGAGCTAGAAACCCACAATATGAGTGTGAATATGAAATGACCTGAATTTTCAACACTTGCAACTTGTTCAAAAATGTGTTTTAAAACATCTTGGGGACTAAACAAACATGCCCGGCTCACAGATTTGGCTAGTGGGCTTTCAGTTTATGAGCTCAAAACAAGCTATTGTAATAAAAAAAAATGCTGAACATGAAGAGAGAAAGGAAGAGGCTCACTGAGTTGCAGAAGGCAGCTTCAGCCGGCCAGGGAGTTAGGAATCCAAGCCTTGCGGGGGGGGGGGGGGTCGTGTTGATACTGAATGAACTCACAGAGTACAGATAATGAAGGCTGGCGTGTGTGTCATACAATTCCCCTATAAATGTGAGAAGAGGAGACCCGATGACACTATCGGAAGGTACATGTGAAAAGAACTGTTTTGTTTTTTTTTTTTTTTAACATAGAAATAAACAAAGAGAAGGATGAAACCTAAGCATTAAAGGGAGGAGAGTTTATGAGGTTGAAGGAGCCTGAGTCACCTTGGAAATCACTTAGTCACACTGAAGGCCAGCATCCACCCCTTAACATGTGGATGGTGAGGCCAGTCATGTGGGGGACTTCACACATCACTGCACAAGTTTGGTTGCATCGACAGTTCATGCCACCATTCTTCCCACAGCAGGTGCTAATCAGGCTTCTACTCTACTCTACTGGAATCCATGTCAAGACCATCTGAAAAACTTAAAGACTTAAAAGATTGTGCTAATTTAGTATTCTGTTTCTGTGATAAAAATAATCAGACAAGCACGACTTAAGGGAGAAAGGATGGACACACACACATCACAGTTCAAGCACAACCCGTCATGGCAGGGACGTCATGATGCAGGAAGTTAAAGCAGCTTGTTACATTGCATCCACAAACAGGAAGCAGAGAGCAATCAGGACATGCAAATGCTCAGCCTGCTTCTCCATTTTATATAGTTCAGGATACTTGTCCAGGGAAAGTCCCATCCAACACTTAAGATAGGTCTTTTTCCCACATCAATTAACCTAACCAGGACTAGCTCTCATTTGCATGCCAGAGGTTGAATAATCCCTCACACATATGCCTAGAGGCTTATCGCTTAGGTGATTCTACATTTCATCAACTTGATGAGGATGCTTGTTTAATAATTGCTGGAGATATAATTTTAATAAGCTGCATGTGAATCTGTTCCTTCCATCTTCCATCTAATATAACTAGATACTCTGCTTATCCAGAGCGCCCCATGATGTGCATAGAGATTCTCACCACATCAGTGTCTTTTTACAGAGAGATTCTCTTTCTCTCTTTTAGAAAACAGTCAGCTAAATGTCCCAATTGAATAACTAGTTGACTGATGAACTCTCTTGGTCTTTGTCTTTCAGGTAGAAGATGCACTGAGCGAGGTCGAGTTTCAGCTCAAGGTGGACCTGCACTTTACGGATAGTGAGCAGCAGTGAGTGTTACGGACATCCTTGGACTGTGCAGGAGATTTCTTCCTCCATCCCTTCCTCATACATGGTGGATTCCTCAAAGCCAGAATGATCACAGTTTCTCAGGCTTTTAATAAGCTGATCAAGAAAAGCTCTTACAGGCATGCCCAGCAGCTTAGGTGTTAGCTGGTCCTAGATGACAGGCAAGATTAGCCATCACAATATGTCTGCCAGAGCCTGGAAAAATTCACTTACATGGAGGCAGGTTGCTCAGGTTCTGAACACTGCTGATTTCCTGCCTTATTAATGGGTATCTTCTGCTAGAGTTGTTTTCTCTGTGTGGTACTGGGGATTTAGAGTAATATCTCCAGGAGGCTAGACAATCAAAATCCCTTTCAAATCATTCTTGCTACCTCACTGTGGGCTCATACTGAACATCTGCGATTGTTCTCCAACTCTCCCCGAGAACTGAAAATCTATTTATGTAAAACTTGCTGTGAAAATAAGCAGGAGACAATTCTCTTCCTTCTCATAACTGTTTCCTTCTAAAGTGGTTTGTGTACGTGGTCTGTGGGCGTGGTCTGTGGGCATGGTCTGTGGGAGTGGTCTGTGGCCTCTTCCCTTTACCTGGACTGCACTATTTGCTTCTTAGCCTTTCTATATTCTTTCAAGGTTTAAAGAGACAATATTTCTCCTAGGTATTAAAAAGTGTGACATTGCACGGTGGTGTACACTTGTAATCCCAGCACTTGGGGAGGCAGAGGCAGGAAGGTCTCTGTGAGTTCAAGGGCAACCTGGTATATAAAACAGGGACAGCCAAGGCTACACAGAGAAACCCTGGCTCAAACAAACAAAAAGTGTGACAACAAACCCTCTGAGCTCTTATCCTGTTTTTGAAATCAGGCCTTCTTCTGTAGGTTGTTCTCAGTACATTCTCTCTCTCTCCTCTCTCTCTCTCTCTCTCTCTCTCTCTCTCTCTCTCTCTCTCTCTCTCTCTCTATCTCTATCTCTGTGTGTGTGTGTGTGTCTCCTGTTTCTTTTTTCTTAGGAATGTTTAAGATGGGATTACCCTGGGATGGTGGATATTAAAGGAAATCCATCTTCCCCTCAGCATCAAAGCCCTGTTTTCTGTTCTCATGACTCTCCCTATGATCTGAGAACTGTCATCACCCCGACAACAACCACTCAGTCTGAGGCTCCCATACTTCTGGCCTCATAAAGTTCCATCCATTGCTCCACAGTTCCCACACCCAGTATGGCTGTAGAACCATACTGTCAGTTATAAACTTAGTCCAGAAATTATTATCTGGCAAGGTCTCCTAATCATTTTACTGACCTAACACAGAAGGTTCTAGAAATGGGTTTCCCATGCCAGTTGAAGAGTGGTTAACGGAGAACTGGATACAGGAAACCGGTCATGACATCATGTGAAATATAGAAAATTAAGCCCAGCATTCTTCTGTTAGAACATGTACAAATCACTTATTTTTCCAAATTTCAGTAACTTATATGATGGGCATCAGGCTTTGAGTCGTTCGTAAGTCAGGTAGATTTTGTTTGTTTGTTTGTTTTGTTTTTGTTTTATTGTTTTCCCCTTTTCTTAGCAGCATGCAGAAAACAGGAAGAAAAAAAAGTTGTAGGGAGGGTATTGTTTAATCAATGTTAGACCAGCTAGTCCCTCTCATGTTAGTGGGATAATGATGTCCCTAGGCTTTGGCCATGTTCAGAGATATTGGAGGTAGCAGTGGTGCTGGTGTCTAGTAGATGGAAACCAAGGATGCTGCTAAACAGTCCAACACACAGGATGGCCCGCTTCTCGCCAAAGTTTATTCCGGTCCCAAAGTCATTATTACTGAGGTGGAGCCACCGGCTCTAGACTTGCACTTCCTGATTTGGAAGGGTCCATCAGTAACTGCCGGCCCAAGGTCAGGACACTCATGCCCATGTAGCTCTTCCAGTCCCTGCACAGCTCAGCAGATAGGAAATACATTAATACTTAAATGGATAATGCATTTTTCCAGAGAGTCTCTCAGTTGGCCTCAATTTTTTTCCTTGAAAATGTGCAGAACAGTTGTTAGGAGGGCTGTTCATCCTGTGAGGTATTAACTTTTGCTGTTATTTAGTTATTTTGTTTGTTTGGGTCCTTTATAAGAACCTCAGATGTTCTACGAAGTTCACCTGCATCTTCTCTCAATGGAGCCTCCCTAGGAAGTGGACTTCTTCTCCATGAATGGGTACTGTCCATTTCACAGCCCAGAACAGTGCTCACCATTCTCCTTAAGTCTTCCTTATGAAGGAGGCTTTGGTTATGCTCAACTTCTTGTTCTCACTCCCCAAAACTAATGGCTAGATGGGCCTAAAGCAACACTGTGCAGTATTTCAGCACAGAGGAGAGTTAGAAATGCCTGGGCTGGCATGGCAGTCTTTCTTGTGACTGTGAACAAATTAAACAAGCTCACATTAGTTTCACCACGTCTTATGAGTGGAATATAATTAGCAAGCACATTATATGAGTGTCTTATAGGGGAAAGCAGAATGTCCAGTCCACAGTCAAGACTCTGATCACTATCATTGAAATTAATGTGATCCTGAAGGCCAACAGCCTGTTGACACTATGGCTAGATTCTCTTCCTCTCTTCATCAGGTTTCTTTCTGGTCAAAGCAAAGAGGGTATGTTGTATGTAGTTACACTTGGCACCAAGTGTTCACTAGCTGGTGCTCCCTTGCATACAAGGAACAAAGATCACAAGGAAAGACACTTTCTCTGTTGGCTGTGGAAGCCTGATACATCTACCTACCCTCTCTGTTCTTTATTTGCCATCCATAGAGGAAGAAAGACATCCTCTGGACTCCACTCCTGGAAGATACTCAAGGTGGCTTTTCTCAAGTTCTGGCTTACTGCAACCTGCAGAGCCACAGAGACGGTTTTTTCAGCACTTTTGTTTAGAACCTAAAATGTCTTCCCTTTTTAAAAACAAAAGGTACTTCTGGGCCTGTCTGTCTCTTGGGATTGGATATGCACTGATTACAAAGGGCTAGAGCAAAGGAAAGGGGTGACTTCCTGAAACTGGTCAGACTCTCATCAGTGCGTTCTGGGTACTGTTTAGCCTTTGACCATTCAGTTAGTTGTCATTATTATAAGCATAGTCTTCTCCACCATGCCCTGTACCAATGAGATGCTAAAACTGTAAAGATTACTTAGTCACAGCTCCTGCCCTTGGGGGTTAGCGGTCCTCCAGAAAGCACAATCTCACAACATCCATGCAGCATTTTAAGAACAATGGGCATCCTGTAAGCAAGAAAAGGCAGGAAAAGGTCCAAGAGAATTTCAGTTGTGAAAAGAGCCTTGGAAAGATCTGGTCATCCTCACCATCTCTGAGGTGCAGGTTTAGTAGCAGTGACACAAGAGCTGAGGCCCAGAGCTGTCTCATCATCTTCATTCTGCATTTGCTAACTGAGGGAAAAATTCTTTCATCCAGTCAGAATAGTCCAGGGCTTCATAAGATGTTGAGGCTGCAAAGTGGAGCTGCTTGAATGACTACAGGGACAACTCATGCTCACAAGAATTTACTACTTGCCTTTCAGGCTGCGAGATGTGACTGGGACGCCGATGATCAGCAGTCGTACACTTGGCCTGCACTTCCACCCCCGGAAAGGTCTGCACCACCAAGTCCCTGTCATGTTTGACTACTTCCACCTCTCTGTGATCTCAGTGACTATCCATGCTGCTCTGGTGGCTCTGCAGCAGCCTCTAATCAGGTATGGAGCTAGAAGTAGCCCTAACCTTCACCACACACACCACTGAGAGACAGTTGGCCATAGGTGATCATCACAAATGAGAGAAGCTTGTCATTGGTTGCTGGCTTAAGCATGGGTTTCACTGTGTCCCACAGAAGAGGTAGGAGAAAGCTGGAGAGAGCCTCAGGATTCCAAGGACATTGGAGGATTCCAGAGATGGATGATTACAAGCAGTAGCCCACACCTCAGGGATTGGATTCTTCCCCTGGCCTCACATTTACCTAACTGTGTCTTGAGAAGGCCTCATGTTTCTGACCCACATAACCTTTGTCTGTAAAATTGGTAACATCAACAGCTATATAAAGTTATTTTGTTTAGTTTGGTTTTCAATTCATTTGATATTTTTTAATATATACCAGGTTGCCAGCTCTTTATTAATATTCCATTTAAGTTTAAATAATTTATACTTTGACCCCTTCATATGTATATAAACATTCTGATAATTCTTACTCTCGTACCTCTTTTCTCTCAATTCCACTTCTGTCACCCACCTTTCTTCCCTACAAGTTCCTTTACTACATTAAGGTCTTTTGTTATTTTGTGACCCACTGAGTTTAACAAGGGCCATTCATTTGAAGTTTTAGTGACTCCCAGTGGTGCACATGACTAGTACATTACAGCGGTCCGTATCGACTCCTTCCCTGAGTCTCTGTTTGCTCAAATGCAGGTTTGCTAAGATATTTTGCCTTTGCCTTTCAATGACTCACCCTAAAGCATCTCTAAGTCACAGAAAATTTAGATTTTCTTCAATGTCCAAGTGGAGGAACAGAGCTCATAAGACCTATTGATGGGTTCATGGCCACTCAACAATGCCCCAGAATGGCTGAATTTGTTATTTTAGACAATTTTAAAACACTGAGAACATGAAAGTAAAGTTACATATATATGCACTGGGATATTTGGGGCAAATTCTTTTAATGCAAAGGGAAAGGAGTTGCTAAATTCCCTGTTCTAGAAAGCTTCTAAGAGGTTGCATGTGTGTGAGAAAAGCAGATCTCACTACCTTCAATGTCCATGGCCTAAAAGGCTCTGATCTTTGTTAGAGTCTGAGAGCAGAAAAGGAGATATCTGCTCTTGGATATGAGATCTGATGTCATCCCTTGACCCAGTTTTACTCCTCTGCTTAAGACTGCGCCCTGTTCTACTGACCAGCAGCGTCAGTTCATGTTCTCAGTGAGGCTCGGTGAGAGGACATGTATTGAGTAACAAGAACAAAAAGTGGTTCCCAAAGAGTCTGTGTGGCTGATGGGGAAGGGGAAGTGATTCTGAAAACCAAACCTCAGTCAGCGAGGAAGGTTGTAGGAACTGCCAGTATTTAGCAGTGGACAAGTCTGCATAGGAGCAAAATCAGAGCATAGAGCAAACAGCAGACAGAGAGAGGGATTCAGAGGTTCAGCATGGAGCCTGGAGCTGACAGTCAAGGTCAAATAGTTCATGGCCTTCTGTACTTCATGTTCTCCTTGCAAAAACTCTTCTAGTCTTTAGATTAAAGGTCTTAGATTGGTGAAAAAGCAGGGACATGGATCAGGAGTCTGTGGTTTTCCATTCCTCTTCACTTCTGATGACTGTGCACGGTGGGCCTGATGTGCTCTGGTAGAGGCATCAGGATACACACACTGCAGGGTCCTCAGAACAGACCTTTGCTTCAGAGAGCCCAGAACTCTGATACAGGGATGCTGAATTATATAGCGGAACTATATAGCATTATAGCAGAACATTAGAAAAGTGTGGTCATGTAAGGACACAGGAAAGCAGCCCTGACCTTAGGAAGCTGTAGCTCCAGAAAGCAGAGTACTGGTCCCCACAACTGGGTGGTTCCCTGGGGTCAGGAAAAGCTGCTTCCCTGAGTGTCTGAGGATGGGATCTGTGAGCCAAGGGTCAGGCAGAGCGAGTGTGTCCTGAGAGCAGCAGAGACTGCTCAGCTGGAAGCTGGACAACAGCCCAGGTAAGAAAGGAAGTGACTTCAAGGGGTTCTTAGTCCCAGAGAATCAGAAGCATCTGGTTGCCTCCTTGCATCACTGACTTCCTGGGGGATCTTGGAATAGCTTATCTCACTCCTCTAAATATCTGTTTCTCCATAAAGACACATAAATTTACATATAAGACAAAGAATCTTTGTGGTAATGAACCAATAGAGATTATGGCTATATATAATAAAACCATGTAGACTGTCCCATATGGTGGATATGTGTGTAAATTAAGGCTCTTAAAGCAATTCTAGAAATATGGAAACTAGCAGTTCCGAGATGCATGCATTGTGACCCTGGCATTAAGAGACTGAGACTGTCAGTCATCCAGGTGGTAGGCTTCCAAGCTGAGTGGTATGCAAAGTACTGGGGAGGCCTAAGTAGGGTATGTGTTAAAAGAATGGGTTTCAGGGCTGGATGGCCCCAGCGCTGCCTAATATGAGTCCCTACCCTCTACTATGTTCACTGAGCATGTGGGATTATGTTACAATGCACAGTCAGAGAATGTTGGAAGGACTCAGTGACAGCTCATGGGAAGCCCTTGAGTATGTCCGTACCAAAGAGATTATTATTTTGTTTTGTAAAGCACCCGACATATTCTGGGCCACCCATTTAGCACTGATAAGCTATTGACAAATGGCAGGTAGCTTTTCTGTTATGAGGATGTGCACTTCTCCGTGTGACTTAAAGAAAAGCTTTGCAGAAGACATGGGTTTTTTTTTTTTTTTCCTTCAGCCAGGGGACAAGAGAGTATGACAGTGAAAATTGAATTTGGGAAGGTAAATTGGAGTCAGATTTTGACAATGTAATTAATGATGCATCCAGGGGCTGAACATAGATTAGTTGAGTATAGAGAGGCAGTGTAGGTGTGGAACTGAAAAAAAAAAAAAAGGCTCCAGACTTACCTTCCTCAAATGTCCCCAAGGCGGGGGTGGGGGGGGGGGGGGGTGGGGGGGGGGGAGGGTGGGGGTGGGGGTAGGGGTCAGTAGTGCAGGCAGGATTACAAGTGAGGGATCCAAAAGGTCCTCAGCCCCTGATATTATCTTTTGGCTCTAGTGGTGCTAAGAGCTCTGATGCCATCTTACTGTGGGTTTGGAGCCAGGATATCTTTAGCAGGAAGTTTAACCTTTTGATAGGAGCATACTCTGCAAGTTTTTCTAGCAGCAGCCTTCCAGATGGGAGTGCACACAACTGCTGGAGAGTTAAACTTCACAGATGGGGTAAAAATAGAACCGCCCTCCACTCTCTGGGTTTTGCAAGAAGAATTTCTGTCTTGGCACACGGTAGCAGAGAACAACGGGAACCCTTTAAGTGGGAAATACCTGTCAAAGAGGGCAAGCACCAGTCTTTCCAGAGGACACTCTCATACCATCAGTTAGAGCCAACGAGGATACAGCAGGTGTGAAACTGAAATTTAATCACAGAAGACCCTTATCCTTCACTGAGAAAGACCAAAGAAAATCTCACTTTTAATCTTCAAATGGTTACAACTGAGTCTTTCCCAGGGGCTCTTTTAGAGATGAAAGCCACACTTAAATAACAAGCGTCTTAGTTCTTTGTTGGCAGATATCTCAGAGAAGCAGTCATAAGTCTTTATGGACACCCACTTTTTTATTCTAGAATGTTCCTACTGGTTCCTTCTGACTGAATGGCAAACTTGCTTTTATTCACAGTTCAGTACAAATCCAAAGACAGATGTGGTTGTGCACACTGTAATCTCAACACACATTAAGTAAGGGCAGGAGGACCAGGGACTTGACCAAGCTGACATACATACATACACACATACATACATACATACATACATACATACATACATACATATCCCTGTCTCAAGAAACCCAAGACAAAACAAAACAAATTCAAGTAGTATTAGTAATATATAATGCAATTGTCCACTCACTAAGGCAGGGCACCCTCAGGTATCAAAATATCCAGAACCTCAAGGCACACATATGAAGCAATATGTTTTCCTATAACCTATGTATGGATAAACTCCTCCTGCATGCTTTAAATTATCCCTAAATCACTTACGATAACAATGCAATTAAAACTTAGGGGATTGAGTAAGATTGGCATCCCATTTGTCAATACATGTGTAGATGTGTAGTGAGTGACTGGGTGGCTTTGATACCTGTTATATTACCAAGAATAGTTACTAGCTTTTATTCAATGTCATTATTTGCTAAGCCTTACACTTAAAACTAACTTTCACTCATGGCAGGAGTCTCTGTGATGTCCCATGGCTCGACTACACTATAAACCTTTCTGACAAGAGATGAAGTAGGAGGTTCAAATGTAGCCAATGTCCTAAAATGGTGGTGGTACTGCTGGTTTGTAACTCCTGTTAGCTGGTGTGTGCATTGCATAGCCTTGGCTGTCCACTGTGCAACACAGTTTTTGACTACTCAGCTATTTCTCCCAGCTTATTTCATAACCTTTTCCTCCATACTTACTGGCTGCTGTTCATCTCCATCACATCGTAATGTTGACTTTCCATTTGAATCCTTTTCTAGGCCAATATGTGTTTACACCTTGCCACTTCAACACCTCATATTCTCTTCACTTATTGCTTAAGACTAATAATATTTTAATGCTGCATTAAATAGAAATACATTTCTCTGCCAATATCTCAACCAGGAACATGAGCTTCTTGTCTAAAATCTGTCCCATTTATCTCAACAGCTAGAGCAATGATGATGACATCTGAAGACATGGTGGAGACCATTTTTTTTTTTTTTGCCATGAGAGACTACTAATCTCTTTGGGAGGTTAAAACATATCTACAAAATGGTATTTTTAGTATAAATAACAAATTTAAATGAGCAATTAGATTCCTAATTTCTTTAAAATTGCATATGGGTAGACAATATTTACATTTTCATCCCCTCTCTCCCCTGTCCACCTTCTCTTGTGTCCTCTTTATTCCCTTTTATATTCATGACCTTATGACCTTTCCTTCTTTGATTATTATTGATATATATATCTATATATCACACACACATATCTATACACACACATAACACCTCTGTGTATATAAATACAGTCTGCTGAGTCCACATAGTATTGCATGTGTTTAGTGCTGACCACTTGGTATTGCATAACCTATCAGGTGGCTTGTCTGTGCAGAAGACTGATTCTTTTCCCTTCTCGGCAGCCATTAGTTGCCTGTAGCTCTTCATCTGGGCTTAGGGTCATGTGAAATTTGCACAGTGATATGGCAACTGGTGCACTCATTGTGCAAGTCTTGTTCAGGCAGCTGTATGTTTGAGACACTATGGGTGCAGCTTTCCTGCTGTATATAGAAGACATCCTGACCTCCCATACCATCCCGAGTGCATGCAATGTCATCTGAGTTAGTAGAACTTTAATAGATGAGATCTGAATGAAAGAGTGACTGAGAGTAAGCAGGTTCTACTGATATATTATTGGATGAAAATCACCAAAGTTAAGGTAGAGAGAATGACCATAGACCTGCATATGACACGAAAACATGATCTCATCACATTGCCAGATCTCCTTTGAGTCTGAGATTTATGATGGCCAGCACACCTTCTAGATGATTTTTGTAAAAAACAAAAAACAAAAAAACAGAACTAGACAAAAGCCTTCATAATTTTTCTGTTGAAGAGGTTACAGGTTCCCATATTGCGTGGATCTAGGGAACACTTTGTTGATTACAACAGTCTATGATATACTGTTTGGTTCTCTCATGGATCATGGAGATGAATGTTATTTGATGTCTTCCACACTCAGAAAGGCACGCAGAAGCAGGGAGGGAACTGAAGCTAGAAGGAGCTCGTGCCAGGAGATGATCTAATGAGGGCGGAAATAGGTCTTAAGAGCATGGTGAACTTGGGGGTGGTCCTTCTGCTCTAGTCAGGAGCTCCTGTTTGCTTCCCAGGATGATGTTCCCTAGAACCTCAATAGCCTTTTGGCTGATGGCCATGTAGGCATTGGGATACCTCTCTGTACAGCTATCAATGGGTACCATCCAAACACACCTACCTATCATATAGCCTTGGTGGCATAACACCCAAACCACACCTAAATTGATGCCACAGAATCTTCAGTTGCAGCCTCCTCCCTCTGCACCCCCACCCCAAGTGGCTGAGTTAGCACATGACCACTTACCTCTTGTTTTTCCCTTCCACTTTTTTCTAGTTTCACTCGCCCAGGAAGAGGCTCCTGGTTAGGGAAAGGCAGCCCAGACACAGGACCAGAACAGCCCATTATTTCTCTGGAAAACTTGGTCTTTGGAGCTGGATACTGCAAGCCAACTTCATCAGAGGTAAAGTGTGCAAGGGACCATACCCAAGTGACTGGAGTGTGCTCTACGGGGTTGTTTATTCACTCAAACATTTCTTTAGGGCACTGTTGCGTCACTTCTTTCAAGGTCTATCCATCTTTTCGCTGCTCACTAATCATCTGTCAGATGAATTCTGAGAGCCAAGCCCTGCAGTAGTTGTGGGAGTATTCTTATCTTATGGCCCCTCTCTTACTTTAGGAGATAAGATCTCTCTAGGAGGTGGTACTATTGTGAGGAGATTTTCTTCCCACTATGTGATGATCATAAATGTCTGTTGGCAGTGGGTCATGCCTGTCAAAAGTTGGATCTATCTTCAGCTTACTCAATCTCTGGATGTTTCTGTGTCCCCTCCTCTAGTCTGGCATCACTAAGAACCACTAATCTCATGTGCAATTATGTATACCCCATGTTGTCCCAAATGTAAAGTTCTTAGCCTAGTACCTGTTTATCAGTACCTGCTTAGTAAATCAATACATACATGTCTGTTTTTTCATTCCCTTTGCTTCTTGCCAAGAGGTGCCTGGCATTACTCTTCTGTCATCACTTCCTGCATTGCTCTTCAATACATGAGACATTTTGTTAGTGTCTTGTGCAGAACTAACCAGCCAGTATTACTCAGAGTTGCCTGGAGACAGAACCAACCAGGAACGATTCTTTCCTTGTTGTAATGAATCGACTGATGTGATTCTGGAGGCTGAGAACGCTACAGATCTGCATTTCAGGAAGCTGGAGACCCCGGAGAGCTGATGGCAGAGTTCTAGGCCAAGTCAAATCCAGAGTAAGCTGGGTAACACTGTCACTTATGAGAAACAACTGCTTGCTTTGTTGTAGTCAGAAATTCAGTGCCTGGGAACCAGGTCCTGTCACCTTGAGGAGGGAGAGCTCTTTCACTCAGATGGGTCTTTTGTTCAGTTCAAACAATTCTCAGTTAGAGACACCCAGAAAGACAGCCACAGTGATGATTAACCCAACCTCTAGACACCTCATAGCCCAGACAAACAGATGATAAAGCCAACGGCAGGAGTGTGCAAGACTTTGCCTAGCCAGCCCTGGCCACCTTCTGCTACAACAGGCTCTTTGGCCAGATTGTCCCTGATATCCACTAAAATTCTCACCTTCCTTTTCTAGATGTTTCCCTAGTTTGAGATTTAGCCAGGAGATCTGGCTGCAAATGTCATGTCTCTGTGTGGCTGAAGCTGTTATGTCACATGTTTTTGTGGTCCTGCTGGCCCCAAAAGGGGACAACCGCAATTCCCTTTGAAGGATAGGTCTGTAGTGGTGCTTAGTGCCATGCCTGGAGCTGGCTTTAGAGAACAAGAACGGAATGAGTGCACACCCTCAGTATCTCTGACACTTACCAAGCTTCCCGGAAGATGGTGTGCTTACCTCCTACTCAGGAGGCTCAAATGAGTGAGGGATAGGGAAGAACTAAGAGTCTGCCAGCACAACATGAGCGTCTCTCTTACCCTCACCCCCATGCATCACTAAATTCATGTTTCAGCATGGGGGTGGTCAGGGTGGAAGGCTCTATACCCTCAAGTTCTACAACAGACCCCTCATCCCACAGTTGAGGTGTAGTGTGCCCCCACGTCATCTGCTAATATCCTTACTATTGCGACATTGACAGCTGACTCCCACACAGGAACAATCACTCTGTCCAGCTTTTCATCACAGTTCAGCTTTCCTTGTGCCAAGATCTGCCTCTCTCACAGCACTATGTGGAAGCTTTAAGAGTGTACCCGATAGACCTACCACCTAAAAACCCTTCAGCTCCAACTCCTCCTAAGAGAATATGGCAAGAGACACTGGCAATTGTCAGCATTCAATCAACAGCTCAATTCAGAACATTTACAGCAGGTGCCTCACATACTGAAGTCGTTAGCTGAGGCCACTGATGTGTGTGTGTGAAAGGGTCAGGATTCTCCGTCGACTTGGGAGGTGCTCTGGTATTTAGTGGCATTTGCATCAGCCAACACCCTTTGCATCAGTACTAAGGAGATGGTGCTCTCTGATTTTCCAAATGCTCTAAGTCTCTCTTGGCTCTCTTATGCAGGAGCTCTGAATAGCTCAGAGTAGGGAACATCTTATTTAACTTCTTCCTCTAGGACCTAACAACTCACCCGCCCTGTAAAACTAATGCTCAAGAAATATATGTTGAATGGATGACTGACACAGCCCTGTGAATCATGCTGGTGCAGTGTTGCAGTGTTGAACAGCTAGAGATTCTGAAAAGGGGCTACCCACTGTAGCAGATAGAAAGTAAGGGAGGGAGCTCTAGTGTGATCCGCCATGTTGGGAGATTGCAAAGACCCTAGAACGAGCACAGGGCAGGGCCGCAAGTGCTTGCCAGATAGAACATCCGGCCAGTGGCCTTTTACACATGACTTAGCACATTGTATGATACTGTTGTAATGTGTCACTTCAGTAACTACTTACAACCTCATGGAATTAGTGCTTATAGAAACTCAGTTTGCACAGTTGTGACATGGCTACTATCTTTTAGGAAGATTGCAGGGGCTTATTTATATGCATAAATACTTTATAGACCTGGGCTTGGCAGGCAGATGATGCAATATAATGGGACTTGTTTGTTTGTTTGTTTTTCCATTTTTCTTGGCTGTTTCTGGGGCTCTATGTCAAATTAAATGTGACTGTATTTCATATGTTCAGAGAGAAGTGCTGCCTTTGGGAGTCTTGGCACTGGGCTTGCTCCTGAAACTTGGCTCAGTCAGTTGTTTTCAGGGCTTGAATCTTTTTCTGTATGTTTTCCATTTGGGTCCCATCCAATTATGTGGAGCCTGTGCCGTATGCCCACCCTGTACCTTCCCACCAGATAAGGCTGCAAAGCAGAGAATTCAATCTCAGTTTTACATCCTCTTGGGAGCTTTGCATCCAAATGTCAAGAATCCCAGAGCATTAGCAGATAATACGGGAATCTGTAAGGGCTGATGCATCAGCTGGATGCATCAGAGAACAGTGCTCCTCTCAGTAAGACCTTCCTGGCAGGGGCCTGTAAAAATTCAGAGATTTATGGCAAAATAAGCTTTTTGGAACAAACAGCATTCCATGGCTAACTAAATGGGCTTTTTGGAACAAACAATATTCAAGGAAGGTAAGGGATAAGGATGTAATTGGACCTGTCCTGTTTCTCAGATTCCTGGGTCCTGTGGCTCAATTCCCTCTTGCACCAACTTTGAAAGTTGACCTTTGCATTTCGAACTGTGGCCTAATGTTCTGTATGTCCTTCTGCTAAAAACTGTATACACACTAGAGAAGTTATTCAACCTTTTTGAGATGACATTCCCAAGGGTGTGGTTTCTACTAGCCCAGCCTCACTGGCTTCAAAATAGACAAACTGGTCCAACCCTATCATGGTCCAGAGCACAGTCCACCAGAAATCCTCTAAGAAAAGCCTCTGCCGATATGATATGAATTGATATGATATATTCTATATCATTAAATCAATGTCAGTACAATTATGACTGTGTTTTTACAGGTAGGATGCTGCAGAGTTTTGCTCTTGGCTTCAGTACTTAACTCCTGTGTGATCTTGAACCTGCCACTTGCCCTCTCTAGCTCTGTCTCCCAGCATCTAGAAAGGAAACTGGATCCCTCTAGAACTCCTTCAGGGCTTCTCTGCTGTGTTTACTGTTGTGTCCTTATCACCGCCACAAATATTTTAAGACAGCTGAGACATACTTGAATCGATAGAAGAAGAAATGTGAAATTGATTTCTGGCCCTTCACACACACACACACACACACACACACACACACACACACACACCATCGCTGCCACTACTATGACAACCACTGCTAAGCCTTCCCTTTCACTAGAAGTGTAGTGTGTTGGTGATTTTAGTTCATACCTATGGTCATCTGTTCTCCCTTATGGTACCCAGCAAAGGCACAGATGCCTCAGATGATTCAACATATGGAATAGCCAGCTTATATCTCACTTTAGAGATGAAGACATTAAGACACACACCCTGCCGTACCTCTACTACCATCATACAGTTGAACAGGAGCTAAGCTGAAGTTGTAACCCAATGGTCATCATATCATTGCCCAGCTCCCCATCCCCCAACACCAGGTGAATGGATTGTCAGATAATATATGTCTGTATGTCTTTCATGGATTCAGTTCCCCTGTGCATGTCTCACTGCTCTTGCTATACTTGCGTGTACCTGGCTCCTAGAGTTGTTTTCAGAGAGCATTTTCTAAGCAGTTCCTTGCTGTGGTTTTACTCTGCATTTTACTGAAGATTCTTACTAGTTGTGAAGCAATTCCGTATGCTCCTTAGGCCCTCCGACATCCCTTTTAGAAGAATGTCCATTTAAGCAATTTGCCTATTTGTAAGTTTGCTTATGTTTAGTGTTTGGTTTCGGATTTTGTTTAATTGTAGGAGTTCCTTATGCATGTTGGATAGTAGCTCTTCATTAGATGCAGTTGAGAACATTTCCGCTATTTCTTCCATTGTGTTTGCACGGCCTGTCCCCTCGCAGGGCAGGTGCCTTGGTCAACACAGCCCCATTTGTCTCTTCCCTCCTGGCTGTTGTTCAGCATCACCAATATAAATGTGCTCGTCTCCATCTACATCGTCTCTAAGACTTTTATAGTCTCAGGTCTGACATTACACTCTTCACTACATTTAAGATGATGACAGTGTGATGGGTAAGGAGTGAATTCAGTGTTCTTTTATGTATGGATTTACGGTTTCCTAACACTATCTGTGTGAGTGACTATCCTTGCCCCATTCTGCGGCCTTGGCACCATTCAGTGTCATAGTGGATTTATTGAGGAGATTTCTTTTCCTTTTAAAGGTATATTTTGATGATATGAGTTCTTTGAAAAAAAAAAAAAAAAACGGAGCATGCTTGCTATATTAAATGTATTTTGGTAAGCTTGCCGTCATGCTCAGTGAGTTCATTTGCCAGTGTCTGTATCTGAAACTCACCATGTTAATCACTGTAAGCCCACTCTCTATTCTGAAATTGATGGCTATGAAACTTCCTGCTTTATCCTTTTTTCACAGTTGCCTTTGGCTTGGAGTCCTTAGTGGCTTTAGGATTATGTTCTAAGATATAATAAGGTTTAAGTTAATCACAGGACAAAAAGGTCCTCTATGAAATATCTACAGACCAGCACAGAGAAAAGAATGGGAGAGTGGTGGTCACCAGGGGCTGTGGGGAAAATGAGGTGAGTTTTGATCTCATGTGATGAGAGGTCTCTTGAGAGCTGTTGTATAGCACTGCCTTACTCTCTATCCTGTTCTGTGTATTTACAGTTTTGTTAAAAGAGGGAATCTCATATTAAGTATTCTCACTTGAATTATAAAAAGTATAAGAAAAATGCCATGGCAAGAAAGACCAGGGAAAAAACACCAAAAAGTGGTTATTAAAAAATGCTTCATTGACTAAAAGGTAAATTTCAATTTTTTAAAATCATTATATTAGCAACCACTGCTGTGTTTCCTCTATTGATGTGAAATGGTTGACATTTTCTCTCATTTAAATGACTGTCTCGGTTAATAATATCATATAGAAAAAGCTGCAAGTTGCTGTGTGGCATATGTGCTAGGGTCAGCTGTAAGTCTGCAGTTAAGTATAATCCCTTAGTTCATTTCTGAAGGAGCATATGTGTCTGTGATAGCAAGCTTTGCATCCAAACTGTAAGGTATTGCTTACTTACATGTCATATTTCTGTTCTTGGAGGCAACGCTGATTTCACATGGCTGCCCCAGGATGCCCTTGTCCCTGAGTAGTACAAATGATAGGTCACAGGGAGGAAATTGCACCCTTTATATACCATACAGGGTTGCCCATCATCTCATTGGTGCCCAGAACATCTCCTGATATACGGCAGACACTTAGCAAAAAGGTGCTGAATAAATGTAAGGCAAAAACCACCAACAAGATTATAGGCAAGAACAACAGACTTGGAGTGAGCTGCAGGATTTGCAAATGAAGCATTTCCCCTGTAGATTACCTGTAGGAGTTTGCTCCACGCCCGTCACTGCTTTAAGCCATTCTCTATGGGGAGAATGGAGTCTGCTTGCCATGTGTCTTTGGCTGTAACTTGTGATTCTAAAGCACGTTCCATCTCTTCCCAACTTCTCCCATATGCCTTCTTGGTGACGACCCAAAGGCAGTGTGATGGTAATACCACCAACACATCTACCTGTTCACAGATATCTCCTTGCTAAGCCCAGTTATTATCATCACCTACCTGGAGTGACTAGAAATCTAATGACTGAAGCAAATCAGCTGGAGTGTGAATGCAGTTGAACTGTGTGGAGCTCTTACATCCTCTGCATTTAGACTCACTATTTGCCCGCTCATATCCATAGCCCCCAGCTCACACCATGCTCTCAGATTCTCCATTCAGGACTGATCGTTTGGCAGCAGGTACCACCCCAGTAAAGAACCATTTCAGTGCCTGTTCCTCATTGCTATGGATGAACCTGCATCTTAGCCAGACAGTCACATAATGTACATTCACCTGCATAGTGCTCATGTCTAATGCTTCATTTAGAAACTTCTGGAAGGCCAGTGGGTTCAATCAAAGGGCTGGAAATATCACTAGTGGCCCTGTTATAGCCAGATATCTGAGCCTGCTGATATGTCCAGGCTCTTGTGCCTAACAGCATATAATTGGATAGGGGACCCCTGGCTGGAAGTAGAAATAGGGGCAGTTTATTAATAAAAATAAAATACCCAGGAGATTGAGATAGGATAATGAGTCGAGGGAAAAACGTGTGTTCAGAAGCACTGATCTTGGAATGGCATGGTACTGCACAGGACATTCACATAGTATCTGACTTGTATGTCTGAGCTTTTCTTGAACATCCTGTTTGTTGTATGAAGCCCAGGTTGAGAAGGGTTTCCAGGCTTTATATACCTACTGTTTATATATACATATATAAAGAATATATAAAAATATAAAGAATATGTATACACACACACACACACACACACACACACACACATATATATATATACACATATACATATATATTCTTTATGTAGTATACCCAGCCTCTGCTCTCTTACTACAGCCTGATGGTTTTGGGTCATGTGACCCCAGGATAACACAAATTGGTCCTAAACAGATTATAGCCAAGGGACTCACAAGATTATCTATACTATCATTCATGCTTACAGAAGACTAATTGGTGGTGACCACAGTCTAGAGCAGAGAGACAAGGATGGAAGCTCTCACAGTGCAGTGGTGGCCAGGGCCAAAATGCAAAAAGAGTAATTAAAGCAAAGTAGAGACAGACATGGACAGCAGAGGTATGGTTACAGTAGAAGGGAAAGAAGCTACAGTGAAGTAGGCTTAAAAGTTTTCTGTTACAGGTAGCAAGGGCTGGATCATGAGCGAGCTCCCTGCTGAAGGAGCATGATTTAGTGAGCTTGCTTTACATTGAAATGTGAATGGCTAAAACCATTCCTTTTTAATTACCTTAATCTATGTATTTAATCTCTCTTTCTCTCCCTCCATCCACTCCCTTCCTTTCTTTCTCTCTTTGTCTCTGTCTCTGTCTCTCTCTGTCTCTCTGTCTCTGTCTGTCTGTCTGTCTCTCTCTCTCTCTCTCCACACACACATGGATGTGTATTGCAGGAAAGTGCCTGTGCACACTGCATATACACTCATGTAAATTATATGTATTTTTAAATAAGTGTAAAATAATCTCTCCCAGTCATCTTTAATGTTTTTATCGTTCTCCCTCTGGATAGCCTTCCCTCCTAGCTTCTCAGATCAAGCACACCTTCTCCATTTCTTTCATTTTGCCAGAGTAGCGCCTGTGTCCTGCTACGCACTTCTCTGGAGCCCCTCCTCATGTCTGGAGCCCCTCCTCATGTCTGGAGCCCCTCCTCATGTCCTATGGTCCCTTGATACTTTATTGCTATATATGGCTACTCCAGCTTGTATACTTTCATTTAAAAATGTAGCATCCATAAACAGGAGAGAACACATGGCATTTGTTTTCTGGGTCTGGGTTTCCTCACTCAAAATAATCCTTTTAAACTTCCTCCATTTTCCTACAAGTTTCCTTTGTGTTTGCAGGTTAATAGAATTCTGTTGTGTATAGGTACAACTTTTCATTATCCACTGATCAGCTGAAGGACATTTAGGCTGTTTCCATTTCACAGCTATTGTGAACAAAGCAGCAATGAGGAAAGTTGAGTAGGTATCTATAGAGTAGGATGGTGGGTTCTCTGGGCACATGCCAAGGAGTGGTATAACAGGGTCAAATGTTATATATATGTCCCCTTGCCACTCTCAAGTTAATAACCTTTCCTGATCCCCCTCCTCCTCCTTCCTCTTCACCATCACCACTATTATTATTGTTTGTGTGCTCAAATATATAACTACAATTCCTGCTGAGCCAGTTTTTAAAAATTTTTTTATTAATTTATTCTTGTTACATCTCAATGGTTATCCCATCCCTTGTATCCTCCCATTCTTCCCTCCCTCCCATTTTCCCCTTACTTCCCCTCCCCTATGACTGTTCCTGAGGGGGACTTCCTCCCCCTGTATATGCTCATAGGGTATCAAGTCTCTTCTTGGTAGCCTGCTATCCTTCCTCTGAGTGCCACCAGGTCTCCCCCTCCAGGGGCTAGATCTTGTTTATGGTTTCAGGGCTAACCATTCTGCACTGGACAACCCATATGGGAGATCATCCCTGAGAGAGGCTCATCTTCCTTCTCCCAGGAGCCATTAGTTGTCTATAGCTCTTTGTGTGGGACCCTAGGGGCAAAATTTTCCCTTTCCCACTAGCACGTCTGCTGACATTAGCATTGCTCCAGCCATGTTCATGCAACCATTTCTAGAAGAGACTCTTTCACAGATGAATCCCTGGTATTATGATTCTTACAACCGACCCACCCTCTCTTCTGTCATGCTCCCTGAAACATAGATACAGGGGCTGTGATGCCGGTGTATCCATTGAGGCTTTGCTCCCCCAAAATATGTTCCCTGAATTTTGTCCAGTTGTCTTCTATGGTGGTCTCCATGTGCTTTACAGAGGGGATTTGCTGATGAAGGGTGGTAGGACACTTACTTGTGGGAATAATGACATGATTCAGGATGTACTAGGCAATTATATATAAAAACCACTTGGGCTGACAACATTCCTCACAAGAAGCATAGGCTAACAAAACCCTCAGTGCCAAGCATAAGAAATCTCCTTTGGGATGGTTGATCAGGGTAGCCCAAATGACTTTCCAAACAATCTAGCCTCCTCATGTGGCACTTGGCTGCCTCTCAGGGGTTGAGAGTTGGGCCTTATTACCGATGACAGTACAACCTTAAGGTATGTGACTGGGATGACTACAGCTGGCTCTGACACAGAAGCCTTCTTCCCTGTCATCAGGCTTCCGTGGTTCCAGAAAATACTGTGCAAGCTACAGTTAAGCCCTCCATCCAGCTGCTATGCCTTTGAACCATGACAATGATCAGCATGAAATAAATGCACAAAGGTGAACTAAGTGGTACTCACAGGTTTGTGGCAACCAACAACTGCCTAATTGGACTTAAAGTCCACTCAGCAGGAAGGAAGTCATGCCAGCTTCTCAGGGATAGTGAGGTCACGTACCTTAGCATGGAATCTCAGACTGTCGTCTCACTTTCAGTTTTTTCAAGGATTCTTCACACTTATTTCCAAACTAGATGGACTAGCTTCTGTCTCCCCACCAACAAATCAGGCCCCCCCTCCCTCACATCTTTCCAAGAATTTGTTGTCAGTTGTTTTCTTGATCTTGTGTGTTTTTATTTTTATAGACAGGGTTTCTCTGTGTAGCCTTGGTTGTCCTGGACTCACTCTGTAGACTAGGCTGGCCTTGATCCTGTAACAGTCGGCCTGCCTCTTCCTCCCTAAGTGCTGGGATTAAAGGCATGTGCCATAGCCCCTGGATCCTTGACCTTGTGTCTTTTTTGTTTTTGTTTTTTGAGACAGGCTTTCTCTGTGTAGCCTTTACTATCCTGGACCCAAATTGTAGCCCAGGATGGCCTCAAACTCACAGAGATCCACCTGCCTCTGTCTCCCAAGTGCTGGGATTACAGGCCTTCGCCACCATGCCCTATTTTTTATCTTGTTTCTTAAACTGCATTTCCTTGGTATATATGCAGTCCCGTCCCAGCATTTACAGTTACGATGTTTACAATATGTTTAGACTGCACAGAGTTCTTAAAGGTTCTGGGCACTGGTACCAACTGAACTTCTGTTAAGTGATTGAAGTCAACTCTGTGATGAAAGCTGTGAGGGCCAGGTTCCTAGCTGAATAATTTTAGCAGAGCTGAAATTGTGATATACAGTCTTCAAGTGTCAGGCGCTCCCCTCACCAGTGTCCTCTTTTCTCCCTGGAAAATCAGCAGGGCCAAAGAAACACTGAAGACCCATGCTTTCTGTCTCCACTGTTATGAATAATTGACTATATTTGATAGTTTCTAGCACCTTGAAAAATCGCTTTTCAAAGATTGAAATAATAAAAGATCCATCTAGGAACAGAGATGGGACATTACCTTCCGTTTCCATGGAGACCAAATTGCTAGTGTTCTCTCTGTGATTTTTATTAGCAGTGACTGAGTCCACACGTGCTGGGTTAGCCCGGTCAGTGAGAGCATGATATGGATCACTGCCTGCAAATGAATGGAAATCTCCTCACCTTGATTTTCCTCTTGGAGTTTTAGAAGTGACCTTTCCCTCATAGCTTGTTTCAATTCAGCTTTCTCAATGTGTGTGTGTCTGTATGTTTCTCTATGTGTGTACATTTACAGGAAAGCACAGCATTGAACCAGGTCTCTATAGAGTAACCCCACACCTAAGAAGACAGGAAGCTCAACATGTAGGAAAAATAAATGATGATTTTTGGGGAGGATGATTATTACCCAGGACTCTGCGTTTGCAAACAGCATCTCTTCTGAGTTTTGTTTGTTTGTTTGTTTTTCATTGTGTAGGGAAGGACTAGACTAGTTTTTCCCCATTACAGTACAAGCTGGCCTTGAACCCACAGAAATCACCTTTCCTAAATCTCCCGAGTGCTGGAATTATAGGCACATGCCATTAAGCTTGGCTCCTCTGGGTTCTATAGGATCCATGAGTATCTGCCTACATGCTAGAAAATCAAATCTCTGAGAAATAGATGCCTTTGTATCCAAGGACTCAGATGCTCACTGACCTCCATGAAGCACAGATGCTTGCCCCTTTTGTATATGTACCCAGCTGGTCCCTGACAGTGAACAGGCATATTGCTAGCCTGGTGAGATTTTCAACATTTTCCTCATGGTTAAGACACGTATGGTGATTGACACACAGTAAATATTGCACAAATCATAGCTTCTTTCTCCTGTTTCTCCTTCTGCTGTTTTTGACTTTCTTATTAAATTTAGTTAGCTATAATTAGAAGCCCTAGAAATGAAAATATTACTTTTTCATGAGTACAAATGATATTCTGTTAAATTAAGGACTAATATGGATTCAGTTTTATTTCCCCCCAAAGTCTCGTTTATTATGTATTTGGAAGTAATTAAGTTATTAAATTGCCACGAACACTAAAACACTCCTTTACTAAAATCTACTGATTATGCTTAGATGTGGCTTCATTATCTCTATTTGAGATGGAGAGGTAATATTTGCCATAGAATTTAAATTATTTATAGTTAAAAGGCTACCAATGAGCAACTCTCAAGCCTCCCTGTGTTTCTCTCCTGGCTGTTTCTTATCTCTCACTATATCTTCCTTGCTTTCATACCTAGTGAAGGAAGGGACTTGGATTTGTAGAATACTGATGTACTCAGCATTGTCTGTGTAGGAGGAAACTCATGGTAATATCCTCAGAAGGAATGGGAGCAAAGATTCTCATTTAAATGGGGAATGTTAGAATTGTAACATGGTTCTGCCATCTTGATGCCAAGGGCTCTTTGAACTTGTATTCTGTTACCTAGATATAACTATCTGGAAACATGCAGGTTATTGCATCCATAAATCATTTTACCACTTAGCTTTTGGTTATGTAAACACAGACTGTAGACCAGACTTCCAGACTTTCGACCTCAGCGGATATGCTTTTCAGGAACTTAGTGACAGCCATAGTGGTGACAGTTGGCATATTTAACCCTTACAACAACTTTATGGTTATAACTACGTTTCAGCCTCTGATGCATAAGAAACCTGCATTTGTACAATTTGTTCTTGGTCACACAGCTGCGATAAGGAGCTGGTAGATACCAAGGGACTGAGGAGGCTCCTAAGGTTTGTGGCACATGCCTCAGCTTCACCCTTGATGAGATGACTAGGGCCATAACTCTTCTGGAAGGATCATTTATGTGGTGTGAGTATTCCTGTGGCAGAAACAACAAGGTCAAAGTCCCTGTGGAAGAATCAGGATTTGAAAAGCTGATTCTCACTTCTGAACATCCACAGTATCACCGTCTCTTTTATCTTAAACCAGAAATAGCTGTGCCTCCTGTTGCCATGCTATCAAAATGAGTATTAACAGACCTTCTGTTTGCTTCTCAGCCCATGATATAATTCCTTCTTATTATTTCTTCTGCCGCTTGGTGAGACTCTGGGATCCAGGACAAGTGCTGTTTATCCAGAGAGGCTTTGTCTGCATCCTTTTGCTTTCTATCTAGTGCGAGATTGTCTCTCTGCAAAAGTTGTTCAACTCAGTGCAAACTACAGGTCCCTCTCACTATACCAAACCATTGTCTACAAGCACAGGTATTTATTGTTCAGTAAATACCGTATATGTAAACGACACTGTCTCTCTGAAAATTCCTGGCTCTAAATTCACAAGATATGGCTTACTTAAATTTCTCCTGTTCTCCAATGACTATAAATCTTGTTAGCCATAACTTTATATAGATATTTTTGTTGTAGCCATTTTTATTTATCCCATGGAAAGTGTGTTTTTGTTGATGTATATTGCCTATATAGAAATATATTATGACATTTTCATATATTTATATAGTATAATTTTATTATATTCATGCCCTCAATGCCTTGTGTATCTCCCACTGGATAGCCTTATTCCACTTCACAGGGGGTTTTGTTTCTAGTTAGTTTTAATTAAGCTGAATTTTACAATTTATTTTTGTTAAATTTTAGTTAGTGTCTTAGTCACTGCTCTATTTCTGTGAAGTCACCATGACCAAGGCAAATCCTATAAAATAAAGTGTTTAATTGGGGACTTGCTTACAGTTTCAGAGGGTCAGTTCCTATCTTCTTGGTAGGGAACACAGGCTTTTGAAAAAAAAAAAAACCCTCAAAGCCACCCCCCACCCCACCCCACCCCCAGTGACACACTGTCGCTAACAAGTCCATTCCTACTCAAACAAGCCCACACCTACTGTAACAAGGCCACACCATCTGATCCTTCTCAGATAGCACCACTCTCTGTTGATGAGGCATCCAAGTACATGAGCATATGTGGGCCCTTCGTATTCAAACCACCACAGTTAGCATACAAAATAAGGTCTCACTATGATATGTGAGCATCTGTGCATAATTATGTTTTGCTCATAAAACACCACTCCGAGTCATCTAGTTTAATTGACACCAATCACCCCATGGCTACCTTCCCACCCAAGACCTTCTATTTCTAGAGTAGGCATGAAGTGTGACCCTCTTGAATCCAGGCATTCAGATCATTCCCAGTGCAGACAGTCTGCTTGGCTACCGGGACAGATGTTGGAATATGTCAACTGTGCCATTCAGTTTCACAGTCTGCTCCAGCATTTATCACTAGAGAGGTGTCGCCTTTCTCACTGTTAAGAATTACCCCTGTCACCTTGAATTCCCTATCAAAGAATCATGTACATATTGGTCTCATTCTCTTTCCCAAGAGAACTTTGACACAAATCAGTGTTTGCTCCTGGTTATGAGAAATTATGCTGGGGCTCTGGGGAAATGACTCTAAACTTCACTCAGCATGGCTTGTGGTGCCCGAGTCATTCTTGGAAAGGAGGCTAGGTGAGAGAGCGGGGAGTTCAGGTAGCTTACCAAAGCGCGTCAGGTGAACTTTCTGCAAATTAACCTTGATGCTTCCAGAAAGGATGGCATGTGACTTGGGTTCTATAGCGTTCCCTTGGTTCCAAAATATCCGCACCCTCTTGCTTTATTTAATGGCTGCAGAATTTCCTTCACACATTGAGAGCCTGAAACCGTGACACTGGGATGACCTGATGGGGAAGGTCTCTATACTAAAGAATAGTAGTAGCTAAAACATAGCATTGAATCTTGACTGCCCTCTGCCCTCTACTATGCTCAGTATAGGCAGACAGTCTGATTTATCTTGGTCTAGAACTCTGTTGGGAAGCTATTAGTATTTTTCTATTTTACAGATAGGAAAAAAACAAAAACAACAATGTCATTGAGGAATGGCTGTCCTAACACCTATTATATGAAGAAATGGAGTGGCACTGCTAGACTAAAGATCTGTGCAGCTGGGGGGACGTCTTGAGTCCTGACTTTTCCCCTGGGTGCTTTATTAGCTGTTTCTCCAGACACATCAGGACCATCTCCCATCCATTTTCTCTCTCTTCTGAGGGACTGATTCCTACCACCATCCATTATATTTGTTTTCACACCTCATCCTCATCCTCTACTGCCTGGGCGTCATCCTATCTGCTGCTTCTTGGCTAACAGAGCAGCATCTCAGCTTTCCTCTTTCTTTCTGCTTCCATACTTCCACTCCACTCCGTTCCCACCATGGCTAGTTTGAGGTGAAAAAAAATCTTGTATTTAGATTTTTCTTCCTGTGGTAGAAAGACTTCCAAACAAAGCCACTGAAATCAACAAGAAAGTCACGTCAAAGCAGGATGAGACCAGATGTAAATCTCCACCCAGGATGCAAAAGATGCCAAGGGACATCACTCCCTGCTGTCTTCACTGAGTACAGAAACCTCTGTACTGCCTAATACCTCTAAAGCTAACCTCTATTCATCTTCAGTGTATCCCAAACATGACTGGTTTTTACTTGCACAGAGGCTTCCCTTTACATCATAGGTATTCATAATTACCTACGTGCTTAGAATTTTCTTACTTTGTCAGTACCTACCTAATTTTTTTAAACACTAGAATCACTATTTTTTAGCACTTTTCTTGCCTTCCCCAGCATGGTATAAGTGTCTCTATCTGTGCTACAGTAGCATTTGTGTGTCGGGTTGTTACAGAATTTACCAAACTGCGCTGAAATCTATCTGTTTGCTGCCTTATAAACTAGATAGACTAAAAGGACTACAATGCAGAAATCATTACAAATAAGTTTTCTGTTTCTATTTTCACTTAGTACCTTGACAGGAATGACATAGAGTAAATTATCTTGCACAAGCACACATGAAACACATATATTCTATTTAACTCTGAAATGTGACTGCTTTATCTAGAATGACTCATGCCCGAATATATGACTCATGCACTTACTAGGAAATGCAACATTTGAGGTAAGGAAGCAGCAGAGCCACTCTGAGATGAGATTAGCTCTCATGCACTGGGGTCTCTATGGAGAAGCCCTGTGGGCCCAATACCAAGTCACCTGGAATCTGGTGAGATGAGGCAAAACATCAGCGTACTGGTGTCCTGTTGGGAAAAGACAATTGATTCCAGGACAGCTGATGCTCATTTGGGAAATACTAAGATCGTAACTAGGAGGGGAAAAATAGCAGGAAATATATCCTGATTTAGATTTTTCTTCCTGTGGTAGACCTCCAAACAAAGCCACTGAAATCTACAAGTCATGTCAAGGCAGGGTGAGAACAGATGTAAATCTTCATCCAAGGTGCAAAAGATGCCGAGGGACATCATTCCCTGCTATCTTCACTGAGATTCAGCCCATTCAAGGTTCCCTGCTACTCAAGCCAGGCAGTGTGGCGCACGCCTTTAATCCCAGCACTCCAGAGGCAAAGACAGGAAGATCGCTGTAAATTTGAGGCCAGTCTGGTCTACCAAGTTAGTTCAGGGCAGCCAAGGCCTGTCTCAAAAAACAAAAAACAACAAAAAAGATTCCTTGCTCCTAAGATAGTTAATTAGACTTCTGTCATTTATAGGCTTCCATTGCATTTACCTGTTTTCCTCTTCTCTTGCTTAAGATGATCTTTCTTCTACTTAAACACACACACACACACACACACACACACACACACACACACACATATGTTTGTAAGGGAGATGAAATTCCTCCACCTCTGATCATTAGTAAGCTAAAATCCAGTTCTAAGAGCTGTTTCTATTAGATGTGAGAGGCAATACCTAAAGCAATAAAAGACACTAGATAAGGTTGATGCTGTCAGTCATTGTAAAGGGTTTGATGGAGCAGAGGGAGGAGGAGAAAAGAGAAGGAAGGGGAGAAGGGGAAAGAAGGAGAAGAGGATGAGGGATAGAAAGGGGACAAGTAAGAAGAGGGAGAGAGAAGGAGGGTATCAAGGAAGGAGGGGATGAAGGGTTAGAAAGGGGAGAGAAGGAGAGGAATTGGATAAATTGAAAATGACAGGGCAAGCAGCTGCCATCCTCTCCTGTTTGACTTTCTGTAACTATAAGTAAAATAGTGTGAGGGAATATGAGGCTATATGCTACTAAAGGTATTATAAAGATATTTATTAAAAGAATGGAATGGATTATAATGAGAGTGATCATTGTTGTTATTTCATTCATTTGGCTATGTTATGTAGATTCAATATGAACATATGTTAGATATAATATGTACATCTAACAGACTGCAATTTATCAGTGGCCTTACATGTAGATGGTATGTGATTCTATAGAGTCAGCATTTCCACAGGAAGAATTTATATGGGAGGAATAACCTCCCCTGCTCTTGCCCTTGATCTCACTTTTAGGAATTTCCAAAGTTGTCCATGTTAATCCAGGTGGAGGCCTGACTCATTACACTGAGCACTCAGGACTTGCATCTCTAACACATCCCTTGTGGTGATTGTTAGATTATATATACATATTGATGGAATCAGATAGTGATAATATTTTCTCTTAACTCAGAACCTTCCTTCAAGCAAGAGTGTAAATAAAAAGACATTCATCAAAATGATGTTTGTGGTCTTAGGACGAACTGACAACTAAATTACTTGTTGGTGTTGAAGTCGTTCTCAGATTGAATATTGAGAATCCCATTTCCAGCAGCTAATAAAAATCACTGAATGGCATGCAGTTTCTGGGGTGGCTTCTAATGAGCAAATGAAAGAAAAATACTAGATAATTAAAGAGAGGAAGCTGTAAATATTTCAATAGGTAGATCAAGCTTTTTCAGTTGTGGATTGTTAATTATTTTCTATACTGCAACATTGTAGTGACATCATTCTCCTTAATTAAGGCATTTACTGTCCTCAGGGTCACTATTGATATTTCTATTGTAAAATGATTTTTATATATGTGATTCAAGTCTATATGTCTGATGAGGGCTTGAAGAGAACTGTGCAGAAAGCAGTAGCACTTGCAATTCTGGAAACTTGGTTCTGCTTCTGCTGCCACCCCCATTTTCTCCTGTGCTTCGGTCCAGAGCAGGAGAAAAGGGAAATATTTGTGAAGGACATTTGTGGTTCAATAGCCAGCATCATCACTCTACCTGCTGGATTCGTATGTTGTCCATTCTTTGCAGTAAGATGTTTCCTGAGACGCTCGTCCTGACCCCAGCTGTAAGCTGGCTTGCACATGCTACTTGTGGCTCTCACCAAGATAAATAGCCATTCTTCAGCATTTATCCTTTGTGAAACTCTCTAGGACCCCTGCCATGTGACCCTACCTTGCCTGCTCTTTGCCACATTAGCAGTGCTCTTTTGTTGTGGAGACTTGATGATTTGGTTATATTGCCTGTGTCTATACAGTGACATGCCATTCAGAAAGGTGCTCACTGTAGTCATCAGAGGACCAACAAAACCAGTCAAGGAATGCCAATCAACATCAAAATCAACTCCTATACAGTAACCCCAATGAAGAAAGGCTGTGGTGCAATGTGCAGATGGCACAACAGTGATTATATTATCTGACACCACATGCATACACAGATACTTATATATGTGGCAATATTTGGATGAAATATGACCATTGACATGACTCAGAATTATTTAAAACTTGTTCAGGTTATTTTCAGTCTATTAGTGTTGATTTTAAAAAATGCTTTGTGGGAATTCTTTACTCCTGCATTGCCTGTGAGATCTAGCACTGTTTCAACATTCAACAAGATGTTAATAGCGATACAAACCTTGTAGAGTTTATTCAAAAGCCATAGGTAAACTATGATTTACTTTGTGTAAATAATGTTGTTCACTATCTTGGTTTCTATGATTGCTATCATTATGTGACTATTAGCCAGACAAGCTTTGAGCTGGTTTTCTGTAGAACTTATTTAGAATGGGGGAAGGAGGAAATCTGTGGTCTCTTCTGCGGCTTTATAATCTCTCAAGGCAGCTCTGTCTTTATTGTACAAGAATCCAGAGGTGGCCATTGTTATTGCAGAGGTCATCCTTAGTGAAGATGGGTTGTGGCCTCTTGTACTAGGCATGCCACATTCACTTAACAGTTTCAGCCATACTGGGGACAAATCTGGAGATATACAGGCCCCTTCTGCTTCCGCATTTCACAATAAGAGATACTCGCCATATTCTATGTGTCTCAAGTCAGGAGACATGAGAACCCACCTGAGTGTCTGTGTGATATGAGAACATATACTATTTTTTCTTTGTTGTTGTTGTTGTTGTTTTGTTTTAATTTCTTTTTAAAAATATTTTATTAAATTATTTATATTACATCTCAATTGTCATCCCATCCCTTCTGTCCTCTCATACCTCCCTCCCATTTTCCCCCTACTCCCCTCCCCTGTGACTTTGACTGAGGGGGACCTCCTCCCCCTGTATATGCTCATAGGGTATCAAGTCTCTTCTTGGTAGCCTGCTATCCTTCCTCTGAGTGCCGCCACACTTCCCCATCCAGGGGACATGGTCAAATATGGGGCACCAGAGTTTGTGCATACACTATATTTTCAATGCTGTTCATCTCTGATCTTTTTCAGATTCCTTACAGAATGGGTCATGTGTACAATGTCCATCAAGGGTGTCCTGGTGAGAGATAAAGAGCAAATTCACACAATAGGCCTCAACTTCATTGTTAGACAATAATTGTATATGATAATTGTTTGCTTGTATAGGACATATAAAATCACAAAAGTGTACAATGTTGACTCATTAAGTCACTAAAGTTACCCTCAGCAATTGCCTAGTGTGATGACACACAATGGCCACAGTGTCTTTAGAAATCGGCCCTGAAGACTCCCTGTTTGTGTACTCTGAAATTAGGATCTCAGGAGCCCCTGAGCTTGCAGTGGTCTTGGTTGGGCCTTTCATATGATGTACAACTAATCCTGCTGTTCTGATGGCTAAGCTTTTTTTTTTTTTTTTTTTCTGCTGCTGCTATTTTCATTATTTCTGATCATATTGTCTTGCCTCTCAGTTCACAAGCAACTTCAGAACTGTGATTCTGGTGAATATAAAATATTACCTTGTGGGAAAACATTTGTCTTTAAGACAGGCTATGGCTTGGAAGTCCAGCCTTTTATCTTAGTAACTGAAACTGGAGGCCATTTTCTCAAAGTCTCCAGATGTATTATACTTCTGTAAATATACTGCATGATTTTACCTGTCGTAAACATTGAAAAAGATAACCAGCAATACTGGTGGGAAATTAGAGTCACAGAAGAGAAAACTGGAGATTTTTAGCTAATATCCTTAGTTAAGGGACCACGTGGATACTAAACCCTGTATCTTAATACAGAGATGCCTTCGTAGTGGACACTGTAATCTCCATGGAAGATGTTTTCTTGCAGCACAGGGCATTGCCCAGTTTCTTTTCCAAAGCTCATCATGTGTTTTAATAAATAAAAGAGAGAGGTTAGGGTTATTGTGCTGATGCCATTTCTGTGTTGGAAACAGATTAAGATTGGAGAACTGGTGTCCTCATCCACAAGATGTTTCCTCCTCCAATTAATGTAATCAAGATACAATTTCTTCTCTTGCTGGTAACTCTCCTCAAGCAGGGCTGCAGGCAGTGAGCACATAAGAACCAGTAGAAAGCTAAAGACATCACTCCTAGTCCAATGAGAGCTCCTTCTTTCAGAGTCTGCTTCAAGCAACTACACAAAATCACAAGTTATAACAGTGTGTATAGTCCATATATGGCAGGAGAGGACTATACAGAACCAGCTTTACTACTGCTATGGCCAGAGCCACATATATCCATGATCGTTGCTTAGCAGTCATCCATACGATTATCCATGAAAGGGAAGGTTTCATATAAGTAGAAAGACAACAGGGACATATTTTAACTTGGGGTAATAAATCCAGAGATTTTTAACTCATGCCTAGTCAGTCATGGCTAGTGATGCTACTGAGTCATAGAACTAAGGCAGTACTAAGTGAGTTGTTTTAATGTCGTTTCTGTTGCTGATAACACAAACACAACTTGAGAGAAATGGTTTATTTTTGCTAGCCAATCAAGGCATAATCTCTCATGGTGGGGAAGTCAGGACAAGAGCTTGAAGTGGCTGTTGCATCACATCCAGTCAAGAAGCAGGGAGCATTGAATGCACTGTTGTACACAGCCCACTTTCTTCATTTTATACAACCCAGGATCCCACACATGAAATGGCCTTGCTCCTACTTCATATGGATGCTTCTCCACCTGTTAATGACAGCAAGATATAATCCCATACAGGCATGTGCAGAGGCCCTTCTCCCAGGTGATGCTGGAGCCTCTCAAGTTGGCAATTAGCATTAACCATCAGAGAGACCTCTGCAGTATGTGTCTGGCCGAGAGGCCACTGGAATCTGGAAAGGGAAAGTGATTTTTCCCTGACTACAGCTGATTAGTAACAAAGATGAAGCTGTCAAGTGGGAGCTTTATTCTCTTTGCCACTGGTGGAACAGGTTTTTTCTTTAAACCTGAGGTTCAACCTAAAGAGAAAGTCAACTCAAAATTGCCTCTTGTGTCTGTGTGAAGACAGATGACTATTCAGACTGAATAAACTACTAGAATAGGAAGTTCAGAGTCAAGGTTCAAAGTGGGTGGACTTCCAGTGCCAGCCCAGTCTGAGTTCTTGACCTGCTATGTGCCTGGCCTGAGAGTTGCAAGAGTTACTTTCCACCCTACAAATGGGGTGTAAATAACCAGATTTACTTTACTGCATTGTTAAGTGTGAGGTCCGAGCTCTAGTCCCAGACAAAGAGAAAGGTTAAGATATGACACACACTTTGTTCACTCCAGCCAGAGGCCATAACATATACCACAAGTTAGGCAGCCATGTGCAGGCACCCAAGCAAAGACTGAGGTGAGCATAGACATACATGCAAACCTGCATGCATGCCTCATGGAGGTAAATACACAAGCTTCTCTCTCTCTCTCTCTCTCTCTCTCTCTCTCTCTCTCTCTCTCTCTCTCTCACACACACACACACACACACACACACACACACACACACACACACAGGTCATGGTGGTGAAAGCAAAATCTCTCAGCTCAGACCTCAACTCCATATTTATACAAAATTCACACAAATGTGGACTCTGCCAAAAATAGTTATGTAATAGATTACATCACTGTTTACTTATGGGTTTCTCAGACATCCAGTATCAGCCATGATATGCAGACTCACAGCTCCATAATGTTCAGGATTAGTCATGTTGTCCCATGGCATGTATCCATATTAGCATGTTGTCCAATGTAGCCCAGTATGGGTCCAATATATAAGTAACTACTTAGTAATGTTTTGTACATTGTTATTGTTGTTTTATCAGTACAGATGGACTAACAGTATAAAAGTCATTGAATTACCAGAAGGTTGTGCATAGGCCTTAAAAGTCTTACCATTCATACAATAGCTGTGTGAAAGATGGTCACAAAGCAAATATTAGTAGCTTTTCTGCTAATCAAACTTATTTTTTATGACAAAACTCATGATGAAGGACTTATTGTGGACCATTGTTTCAGAGGTGTCTGTTGTCATCTGAGTCCTTTTTTATCATGTGCTGTATGAGGAAGAACTTCAAAGTGAAAGAGCATGGAAGGTCCCAATTGCTCAGTTCACAATTGCAGGAAACAGAGAGTTTGAAAAGAGACAAGGTAAAATATAGCCATCAACTCATGTCTTCTGTACTGTTGCTTCCAACCAGGCGCCAGCTTCCACAGAGCACCTCTCCATTGTCTATCAATTTTTGAGTCCTTCAGTGAGAGATCCACTGATTAGGTGAAGGCACGCTTGATTGAGATACCTTGGGACATGGCCACACACAACACTCAGAAGTGTGCTTTCTTAATCTAGCATGTGTTCTCCATCCTGTCAATTTGATAATCAAGGCCAATTATCATAACATTCTAGACTGAAGTTTGATTGAACACACAAGTATATTTTGAATAAATATGTAGGACACTAATACCACACCATGTATGTATTTTCACATAATTATAACAAATATATTGATATGTTTGACAGAAGACATTAGTTTTGTGGGAATGCTTACTTGATAATTAACTAATATTTAAAATAAGCCTAGTAAACTTTTAAAACAAGAACAATAATAATCATACACAAAAAACTATAAAAGGATAACTTATCAAAGTGCACATGGAATCCTTATTAAGCCTGAGCAAGTATATATAGCCTTGTCATCACAGTGGGAAACTCTAGTTCACATCTATGAATTGCTACAGCACCATAAATGTGAAGAGGAGTGAGGTTAGGGTAAGTCAGAACTTAAGCGATAAGTGTATCCTAAACAGGTCCATGGTGTCTTGAGCTGCAGTGTCCCATAGAGGATACTGTAGTAACTCCTTCATTTGTCTACTCTGTGTATTCACTGGCTACCAGTGGGATGGATGACTCAAGTTCAGAGAAACTACCACAAGCTTTCTGACCTGGAGGTGTCTAGCCAATGCAGAAAGAGGTAGTTAGTCGACCAAGATATGTATGAGGGACTATAGAAGGCTTGCAGGGCAGGTTATCTTGAATGCCATACCAAAGATTGGTTGGTAAATGCTGCGTGATGAAGAAATCTAGTGTGTAGTCTATGGCTACAGACAATGGGGAGCACAGAGCAAACAGACCTTCTTGTAGTAATTAGCCTGAGCAATGGAGACAAGCAAACCTAAGGCCAAGAGCAGAGTATAGCAGATGGAAAAATCTTAGGGCTGGTGGTAGATCATTGAAGTTATAAAGAATATTGCATCCTAGAACTTCCTGGCTTTTGTGGATGTTGTGCAAAGTGGGATCCAAGGGAAGGAAGCAAAGGTAACATAGGGAAGACATGATCAGCTGGTTTCAGATGTCTCTATGAACCAGGCAAGATATCCAATGAGAAGTGTGCAATTCAGTGATCTGGAGCCCAGCCCTATATTTAGATGGAACAGCATGTACTTGAGAGGGATGTATGCACGTAGAGGTGGGATCCATATCATGCAAAAATATGTTTTTGTATATTCTGGCAAATAATAAATGTCATACGAAGTAAAACTTAACTAACATCCCCACTTCCTGCAGCAGGAAATTGGCTCTTCTCATACTCCTGGGAAAACTATACCACGTGGTTAATGAGAAACTAATTCATGAGCAGAGACCTATTTGCTTCAAGGATCTGTGTTTAAACTATAGCACATGGCTGCATGTTATCAATGGGTACTGTTAAGTATGCCTTAGCTGTTCAGGTTTTAGTAGATCGGTTGTTAGGCTGCATTATCTGCAGGCATGTTCATGAGTCCATTGGGACGGGGGCCATGAGTGTGTGCAAGTACCCTTTCAACAGACACCAACTCAACATGGTGCCTGAATGACCTCCTCTTCTCTCTAATAATCACAGTCCTGGGATGGCTATATTGTGTGGCCCCTCTCTGAGGACGATGTGCCTTCTGTACTGAGATGAAAGGAACTCTATCACCGTGACAGTGGGAATGAACCAAAAACTTAGACAACAAAATTGTTTTCTCTGTTGCCTTGATGAAGGACTCTGTTTCACTTCTATCCATCTGTATGGATAGTTCTTACTTAACACAGGGTTTAATTCACCTGTAGAGAGGAAGCTACAACTGCCTTTTGTTGGCTATCTACCTGTGAACCAAGTCAGGCCCGTCCACAAGATGTCACCATTTGTGAGTTCATGGACTGACAGTCAATGTGCCTGTGCCCTGTTTGATTCCTCTTCTACTATTTACAAATTTCATTCCAGACTTTGAAAAGCTGGCTTCTACGTGATTTCCCTTATACATCACAGTCCTTCCTGCAGTGCTGATGGAGGGGCACTGGGTTTTCTATGTGCAATGGGCTCCATGGGTCTGCAGTGCTATCTAATATGATTTTCTCGCTATAATATTGCCCAACTTTTAAAAGTTACACCATTTTGTGATTTATTTTTAAAGCATGCTCCTCAGCCAGTTTTCAGGATATCTGCTTACTTTAGCATTTAATCTCCTTACTCAACCTCTGGAATGATAATCAGCCTTATGAAGATCCACCAATTTTTTATGTCTTTCTTAAAACCTATGACATTGAGGCCTATTTTTAAAATTCAAACTTGATTACAACGGTTGTGTCATATCTAGAAAACAGCAACTGCCCATTCTTACCGATCCTTCAGCTCCCAAAGTCCCTTCCACTCCCTCTTCTGAAATGTCCTGCGACACAGATGTCACATTTGTGGTCAGGAAGTCAATTCAGTAGTTGTGACTACCTATATGTGGCTTGCAACAATGAAACAAACAAACAAAAAAAGGCCACCACCACCACCAACAACAACAAAAAGTGAGAGAGAGAGATAGAGACAGAGCTACCGAGACAGAGAGACAGAGAGACAGAGACAGAGACAGACACAGACACAGACCAAGACAGAAAGAGGAGAGTGGAAGAAGTAGTGAGGGTAGGAGGAAGACTAAGCAGGAAGGGGTTGGTGGCTGTGGGAGGTGATTAGAGACTAGCACGGAGAGTGTGTGAATGCCATCATATCTTAGTGCACTTAAGCATGACGCTATCAAGAATTAAAAGCATAAAATAGAAGTCGAACTTAACAGATTTCATGGATTCTTTACCCTCTTTTAGTTTCTGGGTTGCCTCCTAAAAGTTTATCATAGTGGTGAGAGGATGGAATTTTGAGAAGGAAAAATGACAGAAAAGTGGATTTTTCAGAACTGCCAGAAGCATTGTGACTACTGGATTTGATGCCTTTATAATCCGCTTTCTGCTTTTATTGCTGCTTAGTCACAGCAAATGGAGACACAGCAGGACTTAAGTGTTAACGCTTCAGTCAAAGCAAGCAGACCTCTGTTGAGCATCTGTTCTCTGCCAGTTCTCTCTCTCTCTCTCCCTCTCTCTTTCTCCCTCCCTCTCTCCCTCCCTCCTTCTTTCCCTCTCTCCCTTCATACTCCTTCTTTCTGAATATGTGCCCAGGCAGAAAGCCCTTGCCTCAACCTAGAGTCAAAGAGCCACTTCTGCCACTGGAAACCACAATGACTTTGTCTGGGTTCTTTAGTTCTTTGAGCCCCAGTCTTTTGATCTACAAAATGAAAATAGATGTTCTTGTGACTTAGTCTTAGTCTGATCCCAAAGATATCCAAGTCACATTGCTATAAAAGAAAAACCAAAAATATTTGAGATTATTTTCTACTTTATGGGCATGTCTGTACATGCTATAAAATATAAATACATCTAGTAAAGTCCATATACCTGTATGTATGCATATATATGTTTGAATGTTTTCTAGAAAGATCCACAATAATTTTATTGGACTCTAGAGAATTGCACATTATGACTGGTGATACTGCACTTTATTTTTTTTTATTAATTTATTCTTGTTACATCTCAATGTTTATCCCATCCCTTGTATCCTCCCATTCCTCCCTTCCCCCCCCCCCATTTTCCCATTATTCCCCTCCCCTATGACTGTTCCTGAGGGGGATTACCTCCCCCTGTATATTCTCATAGGGTATCAAGTCTCTTCTTGGCTACCTGCTGTCCTTCCTCTGAGTGCCACCAGGTCTCCCCCTCCAGGGGACATGGTCAAATGTGAGGCACCAGATTACGTGAGAAAGTCATATCACACTCTCCACTCAACTGTGGAGAATATTCTGACCATTGGCTAGATCTGGGAAGGGGTTTAAAGTTTACTTCCTGTATTGTCCTTGGCTGGTGCCTTAGTTTGAGCGGGACCCCTGGGCCCAAATCTGCCTATCATATTGTTCTACTTGTAGGTTTCTAGGACCCTCTGGATCCTTTTATTTTGCTATTCTCCCATGCGTCTCTCATTTAGAGTCCCAATAGGATGCCCTCCCCTCTGTCCCAGTTTCCTGGTAAGTGAAGGCTTTCGTGGGACATGCCCCTTGGGCTAGATACTGCACTTTATTTTCCCCTATCTTTGTGTTTAAATTTGAAAAGAGAAATGTGGGTATGTACCTAGCCTAGTACTTGTTGGAGATCCAATGAGATCAATACAGTGGAGGTTTCTTTAGGGTTCAACAGGATTTCCTACTTCTCCATGGGCTTGCAGGTGTGACATAATTCTTGCTATCCACAAGCTTTGCTAGTCTTTCTATAACTATATGGGCTGTTTTGTGTTCAATCTGAATGTGATAAAAGAGATGGCAAAGACAAACACGTAAGTAATCCTGATGGCTGAAATGAGCGCATTCTAATGGTTTAAATTTTATGACAAACTGTTAAACTAATCTTTTTTCAAAGTCTTCTTATTATATTAATATTCTATTAACATACAAGAACCATAATTAAGGGTATGCAGCATTGGCAAGCAATACTTTTGCTTTTTTCTGTACAGCTGATATAAATGGCAAATCTACATAGTTTTCTGCCAGCTCTTTCCAAGTGTATATCAGAGTTAAACCAGTACAGTGAGGAGAAAGGCTACCTGGGGAAAACTGGGATGACATATGGCAGAATCCAGGTTCTAGGGGAGGAATCTCCCATGCTGAGCCAATCTAGTAAATTTCATCCTCTCTTTATCTCAGTATCTCCCCATAGTCTAAGTCAGTTTGCACTGAGGAACTAAGACATCCTTTCATTTTATTTTTCATTTCTGTCATAGTACCATCCCTCCATAGGAAGTCTTGCCTGATTACAGGAGGTAGCCGCTTCAGGTTCCATATTCCCTGATTGGAGGAGTCTTAGCTATCGTCTCCTTCATAGATTCCAGGGAGTTTTCCTTGTCCCAGGCTTCTAGCACATCATGGATTTTCTTCCCTGTCCGATTTCCACTCCCTCTCTCAGTTCTATCTTCCTCCATCCTTCCCACAGTTGATCACTACTGTTCCCCCCACACACACCTGCTCTCCCAACCAGCTCCCTCCCTTCTGTTATCTCCAATGTTTATTTTGTTTCCCTTTCTGATTGAGATCCAAGTACTCTCTCTTGGGCTCTCCTTGTTACTTAGCTTCTTTGGGTCTGTGGATTGTAGTGTGGTTATCCTGTACATTATGGCTAATATCCTCTTGTAAGTGAGTACATACCATGTGTGTCTTTCTGGATCTGGGTTACTTCATTCAAGATATTTTTTAGTTCCATTCATTTTCCTGTAAATTTCATCATGTCTTATTTTTAATAGCTAAGTAGTATTCCACAACCTTCTATCAGACAGAGAACAATAGCCAAAAAATATAGAATGAACTCAAAAAAGTAGGCATTAACAAACCAAATAAACCAATTTAAAAATAAGATATGGGCTTCCATAGAAAATTCTCAACAGAGGAATCTCTAATGCCTGAGAAGCACTGAAACAAGTGTTCAACATCCTTAGGCATCATTGAAATGCAAATCAAAATGGCTGTGAAATTCCATCTTACACACTTCTTAATGCTGGTGAGCGTGTGGAACAAAGAGAACACACCTTCATTGCTGGTGTGAGTGCAAATTTGTGTATAACCACTCTAGAAATCAATTTGGTAGTTTCTCAGAAAATTGGAAGTAGTTCTACCTCAAGACCCAGCTATACCAGTCCTGGGCATATACCCAAAAGGTGCTCTATCATACTGAAAGTACACTTGCTTAACTCTGTTCAAAGCAGCTTTATCATAATAACCAGAAACTGGAAACAAACTAGATGTCCCTCAAAAGAGGAATGGATAAAGAAAATGTGGTATCTCCGTAATTTCCTATTTCATCTAATTATTTTTACTCTGCATTCAACAGACATATGCACTTCTTTCAAGATCGATTGTCATCCTTGTGGAATGCATCTCTTACACTGAAATTGGAAAGACCAGACAACATCATAATTTAACAAAGTGGTTCTCAACCTTGCTAATTCTATGACCCTTTAATATAGTTCCTCATGCTGTGGTGACACGCAACCATAAAATTATTTCATTGTTACTTTATAACCGTAATACATTATATATATATATATATATATATGTGTGTATATATATATATTATGAAGACTTTCTGATATTCATCCTTTGTGAAGCTGTTGTTTGACCCCCACCCCCAAAGGAGTCCCCTCCTACAGGCTGAGAACTGAACCACTGATATAAGGCAGGGAAGGTTATAGAGCTTAGAAAATAAAGGCATTAGAGAAGAGACTCTGCAGCAAAAGACCTTTGTAGTAGCCATGAGATACTTTGCTCAGGTGTTGCCTCAACCCTGAGCCAACCTTTCCAAGCTGGATATTTTCTAGTGATGGCTTCTGTAGAAAGTGCTGCTTACCCAAGGCTTCATCCTCTCCCCTGGAGTGGTTCATACGCAAACATGCTAATCCCATTACATCTGTCACATCCTTACTAAAGCAATTCAGCTTCCTTGGTTAGCAACAAGAGAAGAAACTACATACATTTGAGAGGGTTCCCACATTTATTTAGTAAACAACTCTTGAGTTATTTCCTTCAAATGTTTTCCTTCTCTACCTAAAGGCCAAGCTTCCTTATTATAAAAAGATTAATATCTTCTTTTGTTTCCTCCTCCTCTTCCTCCTCCTCCTCCTCCTCCTTCTTCTTCTGTTTTGAGACAAGGTTTCTTTGTGTAGGCCTGTCTCTCCTGGAGTTGCTCTGTAAACCAGACTGGCCTTGAACTCACACACATCTGCCTACCTCTGTCTCTAGATTGCTGGGATTAGAGGCATGCACCACCACTGAGGACCATGTCTGGGTTCACAGTCCTACTGCAACTGGGGTCTGTGTTGATGTCCCTGGCCTGTGTGGCCACAGAAGGCCACGTGGATGTCCATGGTCTGTGCTGCAACATGAAGCCATGTTGACGTCTGAGGGCCACGCTGCTACTGGGGTTTCACATTGATGTGACTGGCCTCTGCTGGAACTTGAGGTCATGCTGATGACTATGGTCCTACTGCAGCTGGGGGCCATGTTCTTTGTCTGTGCTGTCACCAGAAACCATGCTGAAGGCCAGGAAACCCATGCTCCTGCTGACAGCACAGAGCAAGAAAGCTACTTTGGCACCGATAACATGAATTCATCAAAGAGAACTCTTAAAAAGTGTGATAAGAATGCTGAAGTGAAGCTCTCCACAACTGATGACTTCCAGCAGGGCTGCCAGAGCGGAAGTTCTATTTAAGGGCAGGCCACTGAGTTTGGCCATGCTCCAGTGAGTATACAGATAACACAAATTGAACCTATTTTTTGTTACTGTTGTAGGGGAGGGAGGTCACAGGGCAAAGGTGGGCAGACATGGAATGACTAGAAAGTGAGTGCGATTGGGATGGTTGAAGTGAAATTGCAGATAAAATTATTATGTAGAAAACAGAATGAACAGAGACACTACGGGAAAGAAGCTGCCATAATCAGCAACCATGCAGACCAACACACTGAACCCACGCCCCCTTCTAGCTGAGTTTCTTTCCTGAGTGGGCAAGCCAGGGGCAGGGGGCCACGAAGAGCCAGTGCTTGCTCCCATTGTGAGTGAGGAGAAAGTAGATGAATGATCAGGTGTGTAACACCAATAGAAGCTCCTCCCACTCCTTAGCATCTCCAGTTTCCTGCTGTCCAGCTGTCCACATCCTACCCCATAATCGCATCCTCTGCTCTTAGAACAAATTTCCCCTTCAATTCACGCTGGAACATCTTTGTCTCTTGGGTTGTAAAGAGAGACAAATTGTCCTATTAAAGATAAACCAAACTGTCTTTTCACCATGCTGAGTCCACAGTAGACCTAAGCATTTTCTATTTGTTGCACAAGCCGCACATTGTCTTTCCACCAGTTCTATAACCTCCAACAGACTTCACTGTGCTCAGCATTCTGAACTTGCTCAGCCATGAGCTCCCTCCCGTTAGGCACATCAGCCCAGAGGACTCAACTGCATGCTTCCTTACTATTTTATAAGATACTTTTATTTTCCCTTTGTAGCACTTTCTGTGGCTCAGTGAATAGCCTTTCTAATCCTCCTTCCACTCATGGAAAGGACTCCACTTCTGTCCCCCAACCTTGTCTCCAGTGCATCCCATGGGAATGAAGGAAAGTGACTGCTCAGTGGGCATCAGTCAGTGGTCACAAACCTTCTTGGTGAGGGGATTGTCAGCCTTATCTGCTTCTTTTTTTTTTTTAATTAATTTATTCTTGTTACATCTCAATGGCTATCCCATCCCTTGTATCCTCCCATTCTTCCCTCTCTCCCATTTTCCCATTATTCCCCTCCCCTATGACTGTCCCTGAGGGGGATTACCTCCCCCTGTATATGCTCATAGGATATCAAGTCTCTTCTTGGTAACCTGCTGTCCTTCCTCTGAGTGCCACCAGGTCTCCCCCTCCAGGGGACATGGTCAAATGTGAGGCACCAGAGTACATGCATATCCCACTCTCCACTCAACTGTGGAGACTGTTCTGACCATTGGCTAGATCTGGGTAGGGGGCTTAAAGTTTACCGCCTGTATTGTCCTTGGCTGGTGCCTTAGTTTGAGTGGGACCCCTGGGCCCAAATCTGCCTATCATAATGTTCTACTTGTAGGTTTCTAGGACCCTCTGGATCCTTCTACTTTGCTATTCTCCCTTGCTTTTCTCATCTAGAGTCCAAATAGGATGTTCTCCCCTCTGTCCCAGTTTCCTGGTAAGTGAAGGCTTTCGTGGGACATGCCCCTTGGGCTAGTATGCAGATATAAGTGAGTATATACCATTTGATTCTTTCAGCCTCTGGGTTAACTCACTCATTATGATCATTTCTAGCTCAATCCATGCTTCTTGTTCATCATTTTCTACCATTGTCATTGATATTGCGACGACTCCTATCTGGCCTTGACCACGGAACAACAGAAGCCTGGCATGCCTATGGCTTTTCCTATGTGAAGGAATACAGAAGAGGCTCACCCAGCTTTCTTCCTGGAGTCTTTCTGTTTTCTAAGAATCAGACCTGCTTTCTTGAAGCTCAAAATATTCTGTAAATGTTGGGCAGAAGAGAGGAGCTCTGTGATGTCAGGAAGAGACATAAAACCCTTAGCTTTGTTTCTTCTGTCTCTTCAGGGAAGCTTCTATATCCCCTCGGAGAACTGCATACAGCATGCACACAAGTGGCACCGGGACGTCTGTCTGCTGCTCCTCCATGCCTATCAGGGTCTCCGGCTCTACTTCCTAGTCATCATGAGAGATATTCCTGAGCTGCCCACCATGGAGCTGGGTAAGGGGAATAGGGCTAGGAATGTCTCAGTCCAGGAGCTAAGGCAGAGATAAGGTGGGATGCTTTTGCAAAGGCCGGGGTGGAAACATGACTGGTCATTTAAGCTTTTCTGGAATCTATCTCCTTGTATTAATAAAGACTCTGTGGAAGGACAAATGCAGCTAGAACAAAGACGGGTACCCTCAGACACCACTCATTCGCTTATGTATCAATCACATATTTCTTGAGCACCTACCACATACCTGGCATCCTATCTACCAATGTTCAGCTGCTTTTGTTAGAAAGAATCTGGATATCACACAAGAGAACACACAAACAAAGCCAGAGTATTTCAAAAAAGGCAATTATTTTTGCAAAAAGACTGTGCCAGAAGCCAAACTGGGCTAGCAGCACACCAAGGCTACCATGGTTCCTGTCTTTCATCACAGAAATAGGTAGAGATTGAATCACACCACTGGTGCAAGCTCTGCTTCATAATCTAAAGTGTTTAATCAAGTAATGGACAAAGTCCTTGAGTATTTTCAGTTCTTTCCAGGTCACCACTGCAGCTGAATTAAACACTCCATCTGTCTCTGTCTCTGTCTCTGTCTGTCTGTCTCTTTTTCTCTCTCACACATACATTCTAGAATAATTTGTAATTTTATAATATTTAATAATTAAGATGCAATTATAGAGTTGCAACTTCTAACATGTATAACAGCTTTATAGAAGAATACTACATCTACAGAAAAATCATACACACATATATGAACTCAAACAGCCATTCACATATATTGTATTTGTATATATATACATATATATGAACATATATATACACATATATGAACATATATATATACACACATATATGAACACATAGAGCCATTCATATCTATTATATTTATATGTATCTAATTATCCCTTGGTCTATCCTGTGAAGTATTCTATAATTGGTTGTGGACACAAATTGATATTTTTTAAAAAAACTAAATATCATAGTGATTAGTGAGCCTAAATCCCACTTGAACAATAAATAAGAGACATCAAACATGAGAAATAAAATGACTTCTCAAAGCCATACAGAATATGTAGCCATGACAGAAGCCTGGAGATCCTGCACTGACTGCCTGGGTGCTTCAATCCCACTGCTCTCCGTTACAGCATGCCATGTGCTGTGACTCCAACCCAAGTCCTTTGGATCAGAGGCTCAACCCGGATACTGCATATTTCAATGTCTGAACCCACTGAGTTCTTATTTCCCTCAGTGTACCTCTGGATACCAACTTCTTTGAGAACCATACCATTGGTAGTGTCTGTGGCATGCATATTATAATCAGATTGCATGACAATGATATATTTACAAATTGCTCTTTACCGTCATACTATGGGTGTTGTGAGAGCTGGGTTCCCCCAGATTCCTTATGCTCTGTCTCTGGTCTGTAGATCAGAGGAGGATGTGTGGCACTTATATTGGATTTCAGATCCTCTTGGCAGCTAGTTCCGTCAGCCATGACACCTGGCCAAGGCAGTGACTGGGTCGTTGAATCAAGCACTCTTTGACTTGGATGTTTTCGGAAGCCAATCTTATGCAGGCTGTGAAGACATACACAGGGGACACAGGCTGTGAGTGTTTAGTAGAGCGCTTGCTTTGCAGATGTTAAGCCCTGGGCTTGACTTACAGCTCCGCAAAAACAAAGCAAAAGGCAGTACAGAATAAGAACCCAGTTGCATTGCTCAAAAGAAAATAGATTTTGTTGAGCAGCAGGTAGCAATCGAACCTTTTTACCTAAAACAATAAAGCTTATTTATTCACTTAAATATTTTTCAACATATGTTTGTTGACCATCTTCTATACACTGGCCATTGTGTTAGACACTTAGGATATAGTCCTGTTCAAGAGGAACAAAGTCTATTGTACTGTTGGGTCACCAACCTGAGGTCACTGGTCAAATGGGGTCAGCAGGACACAGGAGTCCTAAGGGATTTCTCACATTGCCCCAGACAGTATAACTGCACACAAGTGACTCAGTTTGGCATTGCGGAGCTAGGAGAGAGTTTTCAAAAACTGTCAAAACTCGGATCATTAAATCACTAATAGCTGAAGCCACTGACTCAGGCTGATAATCTGGTGCACAGCAGGCTGCACTGTTGGTGGCTTACGTGGTTATGATGCTCCTTAGTGTCATAGCCCCTGAAGCCTGCCATCTCCTCAGCTCTGCCACTCCTCTTTCTGGATCTTCTGTCTCTTCAGCTCCAAGATAGAGACACAAATCCATGTTCTCTCTGGTACAAAATATATGCATTTGTGAGTGTATGTGTGAGTGTGTGTGTGTGTGTGTGTGTGTGTGTGTGTGTGTGTGTGTGCGCATGTGTGCATGCCCACGCATGCTCATGAGTCTATGCACATGCATCTGGAAAAGCATAAATAAATGTAGACTCGTTTGGAGAACACTAAGTGCTAGACACACTAAGGGGTCCATTGTACCTGGTAATTCCACTCAGTAGTTCACTATGGGTTTTTTTCTTGCACTCAATCCGTGGTGCCAAATGAGTTTGATTCTCACCAAAGTCTGATTAGGAGGGTCCTCTTCTGGAGTTGCTTTATGTGTTTCTGACTTTACTGTTTTAGAGCCTGATGTTTAGGCCTTTCCTTTAGTTAGCACGTACAGCATTTAAGTGGGGGTTGTTTAATTGTGTGGTCTTTGTTCTTCCTTCCTAGAGGCTCTGGCTGTTGAAGAAACGCTTTCTCAGCTGTGCTCAGAGTTACAGGTAATTACAGGGCAGACCCCAAGTCTGAACAGATGACAGCACCTACAGTGCCAGACTAAGCTGGTTTTGCCGGCCATACAGCATGCCAGTCACTGAAGCTACAATTTTCCCAAAAGAGAAAGAGCGTATGCATGGGTGGTGGTGGGGGATGGGCCTGGCCACAAATCTACCTACCAGAGGAAAGACCTAAGAGGCTTCTGTGGCACAAACAAGGAGGCTGTCTGAGGCCATGTTGGGAAAAAGGCTTGGCAACGAGGAAAATTAAACATGTTCTGAATGTGTGCAAGAAACTTCAGGTTCAGAAATGGCAGCCTTAGCATTGTATGTGGGAGGAGACTTCAGATGTCAAAAGGTCATGTGTCCAACACTGTGTGCACCCAAGTGAGGGGGTCCATGTCTTCAACCCATTTAAGTAGGACAAAGATATCTTTAGATCCCTAAATCATAATTGTCCCAAATGGACCAGAGGTCAGGGCATGTCCGGAGTGAAGCTGGTGATGAGCGTGTCACTTCACTGTTTACCTCCGTGACATCTGCAAGCAGTGATGCCAGTAAGCACGAAACTGCAGCCTGGGGAACCAGGAGGACTTATGCAAGTGTTTCCTGGGTTTCCTAAGAAAGAAGGCTATATTGGTTTATAGATGTTAGCTAGGAAAGAAGAATGACTCAAGAAACTTGCAACAGGAAAAAGAATTAATTTCACATCAGCGACTTGGTTCCAGCTTTGTGAAGCAAACAAGAGTTGTGCACTTACAGAGTGTGTGCAGAAAGAGTGTGTGTTTGTTTGAGTCACCTGCTGTGACTTACAACCCTTGGGGTAGTCAGTGCCAACTTTGGGTCTCCATAAGTATAAACACGCACGGGCACCTGTGCGCATGTGCACCTGTGCAGGTGCAAACACAAAAACACCACAGACATGGACGAAGCTAAAACACACCTAGTGTTTGTTGGCCTCTCTTTCTAAAAACAAGTCGGACAACCACACTTCTGAAATGTGGGTGAGGAGCACTGTCCTTTCAAAAGGAGAGGAATTTAGTATTGGAAAAAGGTTGGTGAACTTGGTGAGTGATGCAGCTGCTCATTCCTGGAAGCTGTTCTCAAACCAGTGATTTCATTAGAGACTCAGGACTCCGTGAAGCAGGATTTCCGTCCCCAGCATGAGGCGACCATAGGAAAGAAAACTGGTAACATGAAAGAGAAGTGGATTTGACCTACGCACATGGAACCTGGTGCAGGACAGAGTGAAGATGCCAACTACACTGTATTTTTGCCACAATGAACAGTCCATCCCCAATACTTCTCCCTTCCTTGATATTTGGGGACAATACCCACTTCCAAACCATGATCTGGCTTTCCTGGGAGCAGCATCTACCCTGTAGCTGGCTAGGAGCCAGTAAGATCCACTTCACGAGTTTATTACAAAAGACTTAATACCAAAAGTCTCTCTCTCTCTCTCTCTCTCTCTCTCTCTCTCTCTCTCTCTCACACACACACACACACACACAGAAACACAGACACAGATGCACAAATACACACACACACACACACATACATGTGCGCATGCATACACACAAACTGCTGTTGCTATGAAGCTTCCAAGAAGTTGAGGCGCTCCTCACCAGGAACTAAAGACTGAAATGCACCCCTGTTCTCCAGCAGGAAACTTGAGTTGAAAAGTGTGACAATGGGTTTATCCACAGTTACAACAGTGAGGTTCCCAGGGCAACCTACTCACAGCATCCAGGAACAGTAAAGGAAGCACCCAAACGCACACTCACAATGGCAAGTGGATACAAATAAGTGGGGCCTCCTTAAGGTTTCTGAGCTACTTGCAGCCATTGGATGAGATTACCAAAATTTGACAAGGTGCAAATAGCAACCTCCACTTGATAGGAGGGAACCCTGTGGCTCTGGGACACCTTCATCTTTGACAATTTGTCACCTCTGGTGACTGCAGTGATTTATGTGAGAGATTTGAAGGACAGAACTGACAGCAACTTCATCAGACATATTTCCTAAGAGACCAACTGCTCAGTTCAGCCCCTTACAGCAGAGTCCTAGACTGCGGGAAGGTTTTCTTGATTTTACTTTTTAAATTCTATGACAATTTCATATGTGTATATAATTAATGATATTCATCTCACCCTCTTTCATGCCCCCTCCTCCGCTGCCTGGAATTCTTCCCAAGTTTTTCCTCTACTATCACTTCGTGTGTGTGTGTGTGTGTGTGTGTGTGTGTGTGTGTGTCTGCGCGCTCGCACGTGTGTGTGTGTGTGTGTGTGTGTCTCTCATTGAATACTGTAGTTCTCTTGGTGCTACAGGAATTTTCTGAGCACATTTTATTGCAGAATTTTATTTCATAGGAAACTCATAGGTGCTAAGAGTGAAGGTATTATGGGTGAAGGGGGTGGAAATCACTATGCTCCTTAGTCTGCTCTTAATGGATTGACTGGCCCAAGGACTGAGGAGTAGAAATATTGCGGGATACTCAATAATCCTCCAAAATCACAGAGCTGGTATCTGGTTAGAGATGAAACAGCGCCACCTTCTGGCGAATGGTGTGCAGCAGCGAATGTGTTCATCTCAGGGCTTAACCCCCTGTGGAGAGTGGTTTCAGGAAAACCCAGAGGTCTCTAGCAGAAGCATGCTCCCAGGGCTTATTTACTTGGTGAGATAAACTTACAAATGTAAAAAGATACATGGTATGTGTTGGCCACTGGCCGCTCAGGTATCCCCTCTATACAATCAAGAAAGAGCACTGGTTTGTTCTGAGATAAATCAGACTCTGCTCATATGGCTAGCGCAAGAGTCGAGCAGTAAAGGGTAACGGAGCAGGAAGGAGGGAAGGTCCTGGCTCTGGCTGGGGTTTATTAAGATGTCATTACGGAAGGGGATGCGGGGTTGTCAGACACCTGGGAGGGAAGGGCACTCCTCCAGGTAGAGGGGAGTGTGAGTGCGTGCGTGTGCTGCATGTGTACCAACTTACTGTGGCATGGAGAACACAAAACCCAAATATAAATGTTAGACTGGTTCTGGGTGGGGAGATGCTAAAGGTCTTCCCAGCACAAATTAACCAGACAGTGAAGTGTGCCCCTTACCAAGGCACTGAAGTACCTACCTGCTGGTGCTTGCCAACCAGCCCTGGGAAGTAAGCCTCATTGTTAGGGTTGGTTTTGTTTTGTAGAATAGCAACTTATGATTTTTCTAAGATATAAAAGATGGTCTCCTATTTAAACCTCATGAACTTTTGGGAATTGTTTAGTTATCTGGTGGTTGTGCCTGGAGCTACCTCCTTTATTTTAGGAAGTACTCAAGATAAAGACTTAGCAAGAATGTGAGACTTGGGTTTTGTTTTGTTTGTGTCAGCCAAGCTTCTTGTCAGAGGGGATCTTAGCTGCTTTCCCCTGTTTCTCTAACAAATCTGCCCACAATGAGCAAACTACAGGAGAAAGTGTTTATTTTGGCCCACATCTCCAGGAGGTTAGTCGTTACTGTGGGAAGCCACAACAGTAAGGCCTTGAGGTCAAGAGTCAGAGAGTGATGAATGCTGGCTATGAATTCCCTGCCTCCTTTTGTACAGCCCAGGACCCTAGCCTAGGGAATCAGGCTGCCCATAGTAGGTAGGCTATATTTCCACCTCAGTTTACAGAATCAAGATACTACCACATAGGCATGTCTGTCAGCCAGGATCCCAGGTGATTTTAGATTTTGTGAACTTGCCCATTGAAATTAACCATCATAGAGTTAGTGCAAGTACCTTGCTTCAAGCCAAGAAGCAACCTTAGAAGACTGATGGTCTGGAAAGATGCCCTTATCCAGATGGCGAGATGAGCCATGTGACGTCTCATGTACCTGCTAGAGGAGCAGAACTTGAGCTCAAGGAGGCAAAGATGATGAAAGGACCTCAGAAGACCCCTTCTTACACACACACACACACACACACACACACACACACACACACACACACACTATTCCACTCACTTTCTGACTTCCCAGAATATAGCAGACCCTGGAGCAGAAAATGAGCATGGAATAAAGAGGGAGAAAAGGAGTGAATGTGCTTAGCGCCCGGGTGATCGAGGCTTTGGGAAGTGATCAAGGTAGATAACTGAGACTTCATTCCGGGAACTTACCTGTGAAAGCAAAGTGACAAGATTACTGGCTTGTTAGCAGGTAAGATCCCTCCTTCACCTGCTTCAGAAATCCATTCACAATTACACCGGCCCATGTGTCTGTGATGATAGGAAAGTCCTCCTGTGGCTTAATTAAAAGCCTCTGTAACCTCATCTAAAGCTGATTCTATAATCATTTAGGGAGGAAACAGTTCTTCCAAAGACTTATTTATTTAATGAATATCATTCTTTTTCCCTTCTTCATCTCTGGTAGTTGAACTCAGAATTCATACTGTGCCTGTCAGTGCCACCCTGGTGGAGAGGGTGCTTGGAGGACAGAATCTGAAGCCCAGAAAGGCAGGACTGTGTGATTGAGGCCTGTGGCATCTCTCAAGGATGCTAATCCACCTATTCCTGTACTAAACGGTTGCTGAGTTCACATTATTCATTACCTGCTGTGCTGGAAGTATGGAGACTGAGAGGTTAAACTGGAAATGCAGACAAATTGAGACAGGATCAGTAAAGCAAGCCACGCTTGTTAGACGGATCATTAATAAGGTCTGTGAAGATTAAGGGCACCTTTGCAAGAAGAGGTCAAAAGAATGGGACAAGCCTTAGACTGATAGCACAGAGTAGTGTGGTCACAAATAAGGGGAAACAGAATTGACTCCCTACTCATTCCCTGGTTGGTGATAGAGCATGCCAAAATGATGGAGAGGACAAGAAAGCAAGTAAAGTGAGAGGAGAGGGTAAGGCATTCCAAAGAGAAGATGCTGCCTGAGCAATGGTCTGGTGTTCCAAATATACAGGTCTAAGCTTTCTGCTGTAAGTTGGTCAGTATGGTTGGGACAATGGCTGTACATTGGGTAGGAGGTGTGGTAACATTTGGTAAGGTGGGAATCATTTCCAGGCTCAAAAATAGTGCTGAGTGTTGATACAGTTAATTGACTGTCATTAGTGAAGATTGTGGTTGAAGAGTCTAAACATGAGCTACTTGGGTTGCATTGAAAACTCCACTTTCTGGTCTGTATCTTTCCCTGTGATACATTCTGTCCCTCGGGTCCACTCCCCTGCACCCTCCTTCTCTGTCTCTGACAGCTCATGATGCTATATCGATCAGAGCTGTTAATGATCATCAAAAGGTACACACATCTCTACAGCTCTTAGATGTTTAACTGGAAGATGTGTTTAACTGGAGCCTTCCATCCAGAAGCTAGTCATAATAACAAAGCAAGATTCGCCAAGTGCTAAGAGCTTCACTGGGCAGCAGACATCTCCTTTGCTCTCTTACTCTTGGATCCATCCTTTCGCCTGCTCTGCCTTTATCCAGAATCAATCCCCTGTCCAATCACAACAATTACAAAACTGTATCTGGAAGCCATTGTTTGCTTTGTGTATTTAGTGAGGAAACCAGGGCACAGGACAAAGGAAGGAATGAAACAGGCTGTGGCTTTGTGAAAACTCCATCTCATCCGTGCTGCGATGTAGCCCCATCTCGGCTGTTACTACGACAGAGGCCCTCTCGAACTTCTCACATGTCTTCCTTTCGCCAAGCATGTTCTCAAGACAAGGAAGATGCTTTCTAATTGCTTGCTGTGTATTGACTAAGCCTGGAGCTCAGTTACACCTTAGAGAAGCATTCATCTTCTCATTTTTCCCATAATTCAAGCTAAACAGCTTTAGGATATGGTACTCCCCATTCTAAGCCAAGGTTACCTGTCCAATATGTTCCTATCAAAGCAGCGTTCTACAAAGGTTCTAGGCCAACTGTAGTCAGATTCACATAGTAATTAAGGCACCCTGAAATCCTCCTTAGGAACGGGAAAGGATCTTGCCTGACTGGCTTCCCACCTGATGGGTTATTAAGAAGATAATGATGAGCTAAAGCCACTGCAAGCCTGCCTAACGACCCAGCTAGTTAATTTTTCCATGATTCTGAGAACTATATCATCTTCAGAGATATTTTTTTAAAATACCTTACTGAAGTAGAGTGTGTGGTTCTGTGTTTAGAGAGTCCTCCAGTCAAATCCTACCTGGGTGAGATTCTGGATGCTCTATTAATTCACTTTGACTTTCTGTGAAAGGATGGCTCTAATAATCTACTTAAAAGATGGTTGTATGCATGTCCCCTGGAGGGGGAGGCCTGGTGGCACTCAGAGGAAGGACAGCAGGTTACCAAGAAGAGACTTGATACCCTATGAGCATATACAGGGGGAGGTAATCCCCCTCAGGAACAGTCATAGGGGAGGGGAATAATGGGAAAATGGGAGGGAGGGAAGAATGGGAGGATACAAGGAATGGGATAACCATTGAGATGTAACAAGAATAAATTAATAAAACATTTTTAAAAAGATGGTTGTATGAATTGCATGTGAAATGTGTAAAATATCTGTCCCTCCACCTGCTGAATGACCAGCAGTAGTAAGTGGAGCCACTGGGATTATAAAGCACTGAGTTGAGAGTGGAATGACCTGCAGAGTACATTTTAGCACAGAGATCTCTGCTGTGAGTGGGTGAGTCTGAGGGAGGACACTTCTGCTGATTCCCCTTTGGAGCAATAGTGCAAAGGCCACGAGGAAGGACTCTCAGGCTTGGATGTTAGTATTTGGGAATGCCAGGCTCTCAGGTGGTGAGATTAGAAGTTTGGGGAAGAGAGTTGAAAATGGGTAGCAACTACACATAAACGGAGGGAACCCATGCTAGACAAGAAGTTTCTGGAAATCTAGGACTAAGCCTCACATAAAACATTAATGAAGAGGGAAAGTGTAGGCTGAGGATAGATACAGGCTACGCTTGTATGAGTACATGGGATCTGGATGTTAATCTACAGACAGAAACTGCCAAATATCTTACTCTTATCATTGCTGCCTTCCTTAACGCTCACATTCAGAAGACAGGATAATACTGTTCTGTTTTATATACGGTGAGACATATGTTCTAATAATGTAGTATTATATAGCATGAGACATAACATATTACATTGTTATAGCATGTGTGCCATAGTATATAATACAGTGGTATGTGTGAGAATGGATAGAAGAGCAGAGCATTTGAAGATCCCGGATGAGGACTAGAGTATCTCAATTAGAGCTAGGTCTTTGACTGATGCCTTTTTACCCCTCCCCCCCAGATGCTAAACAACCCGGAAAAAATAGCTGAGCAAATCAGCAAGGATCTTGCCTGGCTGGCTTCCCATCTGATGGCTCTGTGGACCCAATTCCTGGACACAGTGACTCTGCACTCTCAAGTGACCACTTATCTCACCCAGGAACATCACACTTTGAGGGTAAATCGTAAAACTGCTATAAACTGTCTGACTGCATGCGTTTATACTTAAGGAACTGTTTTGCAAAAGTTAGTTCAATGAGAAGAGCAGGATTGGGCCTTGTGCTGATCTATAGACTTCAACACAGGCCCCACTGAACTGTGAATGAGCAGTGTGACATCTATCAAATAGCTCACTTAGCTACTCTAGCCCTGCTCTGTCATTTGTAAACCATCTCCCTTGTCTAGATCTGATAATAGTTGAGCTTATAAATTTGACTATTACAAAATACCTAGGAAAATCCTTTCAAATGTAACATGTTGCCCTCATCCTGACTCTATGTGTTAGGTATTAATATGTATGGAGCGACGTGGATCTTCTCACTTTGGACAAGAAAAATACATGTCTGAGAACCAGAGTCCACAAAGCACATAGCAAATGCCACTGGCTTTAGGAATTCTTTACATGGTGCATTTATTTAGAATGCCAGCTTGGAAAGAGCTTATATTCTAGAAGATAGAGTAAAACTTAAGTATAAAAATGAAAGCAGAACAGGAATGAGTTTATAAACACACACTATACTGTCTGGGCTGAAAGCTATAAAGATGTGTGGACAGCACTGGAGAGTAGAACGCCTCTTGCTACAGGCCTCTGTGTGCAGGCACAACTTTTTTCCCCATTAAAACATAACACTTAATCTCCTGACTCTCGAGTTTATGAAATGGAGGTCACATCCACTTGAAGAATTAAGCTGTTTATGTTGTTGTACCTCAGGTCCGAAGGTTTTCCGAAGCTTTCTTTTATATGGAGCACCAAAAACTTGCAGTCTTGACCTTTCAGGAAAACCTGTAAGTAATAAATTGCACACCACTTCCTCCTGTTAAAGTGGCCACCCAAGGTATTCAGCTCTCTCTTTTTGTTCTGACTTCCCTTTCCTTTCATCTCTTGCTGTGAAATAGACACTCTGCTTCCCATTGCACACTTGGTCTACAATCCTGTGCAGGCAAAGAAAGTGTTCACACTGGGGAGGCGGGAGCTGCAGGTGGCAGGAAAGGTCAATAGCCAGTGGTTCCTTTTGTTGTATGCCATTATGGTTCTATAGAGGAAAAACTAAGACTTCCCAAGTCTCTGCCGACATCTGCGCTGAGTCTTCTGCAAAATGAATAGAAGCAGGTGGTGTGGACACATGCTATGTCAGAAAAGCCCAGTGATGCAGTAGCTGAAACGTATACTTAGCATAATAATTAAGCCCAAGCTCTCTAATCAGGAGGACTGATGCCACTCTAAAATTGCCTTCTTCTTTGCAGAAAGAAATGAAAAGTGCTCAAGTAGTGATGAGAGATGAGGTTTCTTAGGTTCCCTGGGGAAGATGGGTAAAGACCTTTCTGATCTTTTGGCGACCAATATTTTGTTTTTGAATAATCTGTTCATCTAAAAAAATAAAATAAAAAGAATGGGGAATGGGGTCATGCTTGAGAGGCCACAGTGCATCTACCCATCAGAAGAGGCTTGTGGAATTTCTGCGTTGCATAAGACAAAGCTGGAAATCTTTCATCTTTGTCTATATAGCCCTGTTTCTTCCACAGGTTTCATTCTGTCGGCAAACTACAGTGACATTTAGTGTTTACTCTTGGGTTCTGAAAATGAGTGAGACAGCAAGGAAAATGCATCTTTTTGTGAAAATAGCTTGTTCAGACATTACTGGAGTCTTCTACAGGCACATCAACGCATTCATGATTCCTGCATTCCTTCATTCCAGCCTCAAGCTACCACTGGCTGACTAATTCTAAAACTAGCATTGGAAGAACAAATCTGGCAAATTTAAATATAAATTTGAGGGCCATTGAGCAAAATACAGAGTTCAGAACAATGGGAAGAAAAGGCATTCCTGCAAGTCTCCACAATATAAGGAAAACTTGGAATTTGTACTATGTGTGAACTATGTTTCTCAGGCAGTGTGAACTCATGTAAAAGCCACAATGGTCATTGATCTCTGTACAATTAATTTCTCATCCCTGGGATTAAAATTCCAAAGAACATCTATTTTAAGAAGTGAGGCCCATAATTTGAAGGGTCATCCTGGCAGGAAGTGATGCAGCTGGTGGGCATCTCAGTCAAACAGAACAAGAAATGCTTGCACTCAGCTCACTTACTCTTTCTGACCCATCTTATTCAGTCTGGGACCCCACCTTATTGGTGATACCACATTTACGGTGGATCTCCCTTCTTCAGTGACACTTTGGGAAGTTGGTCGCAGACAAGTGATTCTCAATCCAGTTGAGCTGACAATGAAAATTAACCAGCTTTTTTTTTTTTTATTACTTCTCCCTGATGGAACTGCTTTTGTATTAATAATTATAACACTATTTAACCCAAAAAGATAATTTTAATCAAAATATTATTTCATCACATTCCTTCCAACCTTTCCTCCCTCCAGTAACCCCATTTCTTCTCACTTCCTCTCAAATTGATAGTCTATTTTTCCATATGTGTGTGTGTGTGTACGTGTGTGTGTGTACATATACATATCCACACATAAAACCCACTGAGTTTGATTAGTGTTGCTTGTATGTCTATGGTTTCAGGTATGATTACTTTGATTGAGATAATCAATTAAGAACTCATTTCTAGGGGAGACTAATTCTTCCTCTTTTAGCAGTCATTAGTTACATGTAGGATGTACAACACAGTTCAGCTGTTAAAAAGCCATTTATTCTGGGTTTGGAGATGAGATGGCTTAGTTAGGAGAATGGCTTCCATGGGAACAAAAAGACGTAAGTTCGGATCCCAGCCCCCATGTAAGATGCACAGTGTCGTGGCAAGCACTTGTGATGGCAACATTGCAGGAGAAGAGACCATAAGATCCTTGGGGTTGTTTGAGCAGCCACTTTAGCTGAACTAGTGACCTTCAGGTTCAGGCTGACAGGCTCCACTACAATCTGTATGGAAATCAGAGAACCAGAGAAGCAAGAAGTGTGGCTCAGCCATGTCTGAAGATATTTGGGCCAGAGGACCAGTTTCATATCTAAAGGCCTAATAGCTGACAGTTAGGGATACTGCTGTGAGCCCCATAGTACAAACATTGGAGAACCTGGAATTGTGGTGCTAAATAACAGGAGAAAACAAAGGTATCCGGCTCTAGAAATAAACTATGTTCACCCTGCCCATCCATTTTCCATTCAGCCTAGCAGATGGTACCTGTCTACACCAAAGGTGGATCTGGCAGGCTTGTCAACAGCCCACATGCCAAACTCTTCTGGTTACACCCTTACATACATAGGAGACCAAAGGTGGGTTGGAGTACAGAATTGACTGAAACAAAAATCATATTTAAACATCCAGATATAATATCTAAGTAATTAAATATCTAAAAAGGTATAAAGTTACAACAACCTCTATAGTGCTTTGAATACAAGCAAAAGATTCCCACTTTACTTCTATAGGGGAAACTGAAATATAGAAGAAATAAGGTAAACATAATTAATCTATAAAATCAATGTGTATTGTCATAACTGACATTTTAAAGGAATGTTGTAAGGTATACACACACACACACTCATACACACGTATATGTGCCACAAATCACACGCATGCATGTATTGATTTTATGGTACTTCTGTTGATAATAATGATATGACGCTTAAAGAATTTGGTCTGAATCTGTGCAGTGTTACACAGCTACAGTTATTTTATAGAGCTAGCTCTTCCACATGGCTGGCAAGTGAGAGAGTCTCCAGTGTGCAGGCTGTTAGATAAAGGGCCACAGGCAGGCAGACAAACAGGCAGGCAAGCAGACAGACACCAGACAGACAGACAGACACATGCTCAATCTTCTCCCAAACCTACAATCCTGAAAATCCTTCTCTTCCCTTAGGGGAAACTGACTGAGTTGTTATACACAAAAAATATAAAACAATAATTTTTCTTTCATAAGATAACAAGAATTTACTCCCTTCTGAGTAAGGAATTAATAGCTTGCACCTCCCAACTTTTAAAATGTAGAGTAGTAATTACTTCAGATTCTGGAATCAAATTCTTATTGGTAGAATGATGTTTAGGTCATAGAGAATAAATATGAGCTTTAAAAATCCCCCCACAGAGAAATTGAAAATATATCATTCCTGAATTATATTAGTTTACACACTATTAAAAGTTTGTCAGTAACCTCATAATAATAAATATGCTGCTTCCGGTGGCTTTTAATTCAGCTATATCAAAATATGGCCCAGATTCTAAGTAGTTTAAAAAGTTAAAGATGCTAGTGTAATAGATGTGTAAATTTAACTTTCTTCTCCAAAGCACAAATTTTTAGATCTGTAGCCATTTCTTAGCTAGCTTTTCAGTAGCTTAGTGTCTGTTACCTTCCGCTATCTGGCATGTGTAACCCGTTCTCACAATGCACTAGTACCTGGGTCATTTCACTGCTCAGCAAAGCAGACTACCACACTGGGGGATATCTTAGATGGATGAAAGGACAGGCAGATGGTCATTGCCAACATCTTCTATAGAAGCGTTATTTCTTGGGCTTAGAATGATATGATTTTACTGAAAACTTGCAGTCCTGTTCAGCTGATTAATTTTCTGTGTGCTCCACAGGATACAGAGCCACAGCCAACTGTCTCTGGACATCCGGAACTCAGAGTACCTCACCAGCATGCCCCCACTGCCCGCAGAGTGCCTGGACATTGATGGTGACTGGAACACCTTGCCCGTTATCTTTGAGGACAGATATGTGGACTGCCCTGTCTCAGGTTTGTCTTTGTAGGATGCTTTGAAAAGACTCAAGAATTGGGCTTTCCATGTAAGTACTAGTGCATTAACATGTTGTGCCACTGGAGCTCTGGTGGTCAGCATTCACAACCGCTGGAACAAGTAGAAGCAATATTCTCTTTTTAGAGGGGGAGAGTTAGTGTGAAGGACTGCCTGGCCCCTTCTTGGTCGAAATGTCTCTGGAGCTTCTGTTTTTACCTATAGACAGACACTGGTATACACAGACACATAGACACACACACACACACACACACACACACACAGACAACACAGAGACAACACACACACACACACACACACACACACACACACACACACACCCCTTAGAGCAATCAAAGGCTGGTGATGACTTTTTGTTATTTTAAGTGTATAGCTTTAACTATAGTCTCAGGCTTTTCTTTCTGAGCTTTAATGGCACTGAGTTAGTGCCTTTCTCATGCTTGTGATTGGTTGGTTGGTTGGTTGGTTGTTGATTTCTTGAGATGGGGTTTTGCTATGTAATTCTAGTTGGCCACTCACTATGTAATCCAAACACCTGTTTAATGCCACAAGACAAGTCAAGGACTTGAAGAAATGGACTATGTAACTGAGAATTCATGAACAAATAACTGTAATAGGGCCTAAAGAACAAGGTTGTGCCTCTAGTTTGTGTACCAGTGTTCAGCATAGCTAGACTGTCAGAGAACCCAGAGGTCAACTACAGAATAATCAGACACAAAGAAATTGATGGCCCCTCTCTGTTCTCTTCCACAACTTGGCCATAGAAACCCAACAACCATGACCAGGACTAGAAATGTGAAGCCTCATGTTGATGGTTTAACCAAGTGATGTGTATATATATACACACACATTAGTCTCCACAGAGGGAAACTGGTGCATACATAGAAGAAGCAAGTAACCTACCTCCTCAACTCCAGAGTCCAGGCTCTGTGCTGATATCTTCCTGATGCCTTTTAAGTCAGGATAGTGTTCTTGTCACTTTGTACAGCCGATCAAAATGGCTATTTTTCAGAAACTTTGAAGCTGGAAACTTGTAGTCTAGAATCTAGGTGACTTGTAGGGATAGAGCAAGTTTGCATACATGAATCTGGTTTTCAGTTGTAGTCTGACATCTAGTGTCAAGTAAGAGTATGACAAGTGAAATCTGTACTGAGTTATAGATACTAAACCTCCAACTCAAGGCTGTTTTAAATAGTGTGTGTGTGTGTGTGTGTGTGTGTGTGTGTGTGTATGCTATTTGCTTGTATTTTCATGAATACATACACCTTATAGTTATCTAATTTCCAGCAAAATTGAACAGTTCAGGAACTTACGCACAAGTTATAAGAACCTCTGATACTTTCACATCAGAATTTGATGTGTATTGATTGTTTCCCAGTCATTTTAATAGCAGGTGTTGGTAAATACTCCAGTGAGCATAAACGTCAGTCCTCACACATGTGATTGTATCATGTTCTTTTATTTTTTATGAAATATCTACACTTTCTCTTAGGCCATAGCATCAGCTGAAAAAACATGCCCCTCCCAGGGTTTCCCTGTCTACTACCTTCCACCCATGAGATTCATCTTGGCCTTGAGACTTAACATGATGAGATCTGATGGGATATTTGCTCACCCCAGTTCTTGTAAAGCCATCTATTGCCAAACTTTCATTTCTAATGCTGTGATAATATAGCCTAACGAAAGCAACTTAGGGGAGAAAGATGCTTGATACAGATTACAGCTCTAGGCTAAAGTGCGTCATTGTGAGAAAGCCAATGTAGGACTTTCAAATAGCCAATCATGTCATACCCACAGTCAAGAACGATGAAACTGAATCCTGTACTCTATTATTTTCGTATTCGCTTGCTTGTGCTCATCTCAATTTCTACACTCAGAAACCCCTTCCTAGGAAACAGTGCCACCCATAGTAAGCTGAACTTCCCAAATCAGTTAAGCTAATTAAAAATAACCCTCCACAGACACACCCACAGGCCAATCCAATGTAGAAAATCTATTGTTAAGAAGACAGTCTACCAAAGTGATTCTAGGTTATATCAAATATCAAATTGACCATTAAACCTCTTTGTTATATGCTGTGGGCTGAGCTTCAATCTTGTCATGTCAATTTTCTAGAACAGTAAGCATTTACTATTAAATGTCTGGCTGTCTCCTGAGGGTGTCCTCCATACAGCCCTGACCTGATGTGTTATTATTGTCTCATAAGCATTATTGGCTTGCCCACTTAAAACTCAAAACTTTTCTTGTCTTATTTGCTCTTTTGCAAATTATTTTGATGGTTCATTAACATAAGATCAAATATCTTAGTAGAACAATGAGCTGTTTCCTCTTTCTGCAAGAGTGTGGTGGCCCAGATGTTTTTATGTTGCCAAGAGGTTGCCAGACATATTCTCTTAGTACATCCTTTCAGTGTAGCACCAAATGGGATGTACACTAGTTGTGTTTCCATCTACAGTGTTTGTGTGCACTCCTGGTTGGTGCTAAGGCATAAGTATGTGCTCTGTTTCAGAATTTGTCATTGCTCTCCTGGGATTCCATGTTGCAAGAAAAGTGAGTTGGTCATACTGTCTAGTTTCAATTATTTTTCTGACAATTGGTGTTATTTTGGATGATGGGGCAGACAAGTTTGTAAGACACTGAAGGACAGGCAAGGACCATTGGGTGGTAACTAACAGCAATTGCCAGTGTCTGGTTCTCCATCTCTCTCTCTGAGTGAGATGCTTGTCTCATTCTCTCACAGTTTTAATGACAAACCCAAATAGTTGTTAGGAAAGAGTTTCCTCACTGCCCTTCTTGCGTCTTGTCTCATGGTCGAGGTTAGGTCTTATAAATGTTCTGTTTTCCAAGAATCTACCACTTTTTGCCTATGACAGTCAACACATACTAATCCATGGATTACAAGCTGATCCATATTCTGGATCACCTCTGCTTGTTCATAGCCATACTCCTCTGTGTACTCTCTCTTCATCCACTTAAAGCCTAACCAAGGTCTGGCCAGACTACACACCCCAGAATTCTAGTCTTTACATGTGTCTACTTTGACTCAGGAAGATCAATGCACATCCCCCAGAATACTGCCTGTGCTGTACTTATGTTGACATTTGTAAACTATTCTTTTAAAGTAATTTTTGATTCCCAGCAATGGAAATATAAAGAGTAAGGTGCAGAGGTAGCCCATGGACTCCTTGGCCCTGCGCGTGCATTCCCTCTCCTCTGCAGTGCCAATATCCTCTACCCAAAGGGAACTTGTGTTACAGCCCATGCCGCTGTGTTAGGTCAGCAATTAGCATGTGAAGTTGACTTGGTACTAGCACTACTCTGAATTCTTCTCATGGTACTCAGTGGCCAGGATAGCATAGTATAGCATGTAGATCATTTCCACTGCCTGAAGTCCTCTCTGTGCTCTGCTCATATCTCCGTTCCTTAGTTATGTGGTCCTTTGAAACCACCCAACCTAGATTTTCCACAGCATACATACTTTTTTGGCAAGACAACTTGTTGTACCTTTGTGTGCTTCCAAATATTTTGAAAAGTCCATCAAGACAAAAGCTCCTCTGTGCTTATAACAAGTGTCCACTTTGTTGGCTCTTATAGCAAATGCCCACTTTTGATCTTATAAAACCATTGCTTAGTATGGAGATATTTTCATCAAAGTCATGCTAGTATTGCCTTTATGGAGCTAAACATCATTGCAGTAGTTACAGTCATGCCAATACAAGCAATCAATGAACACAATATTCTTTGTTTTGCTCGATTCCTGTTCTTGGCTTAGTTCCTTTCAGGAACACAGTTCATCAAATATGTACTGGACATGATGACAGCCTGTGCACTACAGACATAAAACACAAACTGCCTCCTTCAGGGAGACAAGTGTTCACAGTGAATCATCACAGGGTGGTAGGATGTACCACGCTACATGTGTGTGGAGGGGATCTTGGGGAATTTTCAGCTGAGGAAATGTCCTAAGAGGACGGCACATGCCTCCCAGTATTTTCAGGTTCATTGGCTGCACCCAGGTAAAGGAGTTCATTCCTCCCTCAATCTATTTACAAATTACACAGAAAATTATTAGATAAGTATGTATCAAAGCCTTGTGTCGTATATTTATGGTTTAATTCATGGTAACATTTAAGAGAAGTTTTATGTTAGCTTCTATTTAAGCCACACAAAGCCTTTTAACTTTTATTTTGAATTTCAAAATCTTAACATATGAAGTAATGGGTTTCTTTATTACATTTAATAACTATCATTTCATAAATTCTTTGAAGGTTTTGTACAATGTATTTGGATCATATTTACTCTCCCCCACGTTTTCCCTACTACCGTATCCATCCAACTCTGTTCTATTAAAACAGATACCCCCTCCACTGGTTTCTCTTCTCTCTGCAAGCCCTCTGTCCTCCCACCTGGGCTATCTCCAGGTCTCATCTCCACCCTTATTTCTCTCTGTGCTCCCTTTCCTACCCTGTTCCCTCTCTTCAATCACTTCCACTGTCTACACTATTTCCCCTTCTGAGTGAGATTTAAGCAACCTTCCTTGCGCCCTCCTTGTTACTTATCTTCTTTGGGTCTGTGAATTATAGTATGCTTATCTTGTACTATATGGCTAAAAATCCCATGTATATCCTTTACGGTTTGGTTTACCTGACTCAAGATTATCTTTTCTAGTTCCATCCATTTATCTGCAAGCTTCAAGATTTCCTTCTTTTTAATGGCTGAATAGCAAACCATTGTGTACCACATTTTCTTTATCAATTCTTCAGTTGAGAGAGCATCTGCTTTGTTTCCAATTTCTGACTATTATGAATAAAATTGCTATAAGCATAGTTGAGCAAATGTCCTTCTTGTATGGTGGGGCATCTTTCGGGTATATACTCAGGAGTTGGATAATTGGGTCTTTTAGTTTTTTCACTTTTTTATTTATTATAGTTTATTCATATTACATGCTGATTGGTAGCCCCTCACTCTTATCTTCCAGTTCCCACCCTCCCTCCCTCTTCTGTCCTATTCTCCTCCCCTAGACCTCTGACAGGGGAGCCCACCCCCCCCCCACCTCCCCCACCATCTGACCACAGCCTATCTGGTCTCACCCAATAGCCGGCTTTCCCTTCCTCAGTATGCCCCCAGGGCCTCCCCGCCAAGGGAAAATGATCAAATTGGGGGGCACCAGAATTCACAGAGGCACCCTCTGCTCCATCCACAACTATGGAGAATGAGCTGTCCATTGGTTATATCTGACCGGGGGTATAGGCTCTCTGCATGCATTGTCATTGGTTGGTGTATCAGTTTGTGGAGGTCCCCATGGGTCCAGATCCACCTGCCTTGATAGTCTCCCTCTGGGGCTCCTGAACCCTCTGGTTCCTTCCAGCTGCCCAGAGACCAGCTGCAAGTCCCAGCATCTGTCCAACCCCTGCCTAGGTGGAATCTCTCAGAAGACATCTATGCTGGGCTAATATCCACTGAAAATTGAGTATATACCATATGTGTCTTTCCGGGTCCTACTTCACTCAGGATGATCTTTTCAAGTTCCATCCATTTGCCTGCAAATTTCAAGGTTTCGTTGTTTTTTAATAGCTGAATAGTATTCCATTGTGCAAATGTACCACGGGTCCTTTATCCATTATTTAGTTGAGGGATACCTGTGTTGTTTCCATATTCTGGCTATTACAAATAAAACTGCTATGGACATAGTTGAACAAATGCCCTTGTTAAATGATGGAGTATCTTTTGAGTTTATGCCCAGGAGTGGTATAGCTGGGTCTTGAGGGAGTGCTATTCCCAAATTTCTGAGAAAGCTCCAGAGTGATTTCTGAAACAGTTGTACAAGTTTAGACTCCCACCAGCAATGGAGGCTTAGTTCCCCTTTAGCCAAATCTTATCTGGCCTGTGCTGTCACTTGAGTTTTTGATCATAGACATTCAGATAGGTGTAAGTGGAATCTTAGAGTCATTTTTATTTGTGTTTCCCTGATAAGTAAGAATGTTGAACATTCCTTTACGTGCTTCTTGAACATCCAGTATTCCTCTGTTGAGAATCCTCTGTTTAAATTCTGTACCCAATTTTTTCAATTGGATACTTTGATTTGATGGTGCTTAATTTCTTGAGTTCTTATTTATCACTCTGCACAAAACTAAAGTCTAAGTGGATTAAAGACCTCAACATAAAACCAGACACTCAGTCCTAAAATTATAAGTGTATAAAAGGTATGTGTGATGCATGGAACAATTAAGGCTGGATTTCTGCTCTTTTTATGAGCAGGAAAAGAAGATATCTTTACATCTTCATTCATGCCATACGAAGAATGGCATCTGATAGTAATTCATAGGGGTTCTGTAGTCAACAAGAAGCATTGTCTATGCCTAGACATTCATGTTTCAGCCAGTCTCAGAGCTAGTCCCATATGGTAGGATTAGCAATATAAATTATCTGCCTGTTCTGCTGTTTAAATTCTTCATATCCTGGTTGTAGCCCCCTCTCTCATTCCCTCCTGATCTCCCTGAAGATGCCCCAACATTATAGAAAGTTTTGGGTGACTATTCAGGTAGAAAAGTGCCTCTGTCTTCTTTCCATTTGGAAAGCTACTAACCTGCACTCCTGGCATACTCAGATAATCAAGTTTACTCCTTCTCAAGTCTCTGAGGGAGTTGAAGACCAGGTACCTTAGTTTTAAAATGAAGCTTAATTGTTTAGGGGTTAAGATGTTTTTAGGTCTAGATAGGTATTCTAAGTTGATAATGATAATATGTCATGGAGATTGGTTTACAATCACAAATTTAGATGCACCAAGATAGGAAAGATGTCTTCTTCAAGGCTGTCAAATACAAATAGCCAAAACACTAAGAATGTAACATTTATATAATTCCTGATTGTGTCACATTTCTTCTCACCATAGGTAATCTATTATATATATGTGTAAAAATATAAATGTATATGTGCAAAAATAAAATAATTTTAAAAACTAGACACACTAAATCTGTTAGAGAAAAAGTGGGGAAGAGCCTTGAAATTCATTGGCATAACAAACAATTTCATGAACAGAACACCAACAGCTCAGGTTCTAAGATCAACAATTAATAAATGGGACCTCATGAAACTGAAAAGCTCCTGTAAGGCAAAGGGCACTGTCAACAGAACAAAATGACAGCCTACAGATCAAAAAGAGCTTTACCAACCTTATATGAGACAAAGGGCTAGCATACAAAATAAAAAAAGAACTCAAGAGATAGCTGGTTCTTGAGGTAGAGCTATTCCCAATTTTCTGAGAAAGTGTCAGATTGAGTTTCAAAGTGGTTGTACAAGTTTGCATTCATTTCCACCAGCAATGGAGGAGTGCTCCCCTTGCTCCACATCCTCTCCAGCATGTGCTATCACTTGAGTATTTTTATCTTAGCCATTATGATAGGTGTAAATTGGAATCTCAGAGTCATTTTGAGTTGCATTTCCCTGGTGGCTAAAGACAATGAGCACTTCTTTTTTCTTTTCTTTGTTAAAAAGTAATTAACTTATTCCCTTTACATCCGATTGTAGTTCCTTTCCTCCTCTCCTCCTGGTCCCATTCACCCTCCTGCTCCTCCTTTGCCCTCTCCTACTTCCCAGAAAAGGGAAACTCCCCTCCTCCACTAGCCCACTCCAGCACATCAAGTTGCATCAAGACTAATGACATCCTCTTCTCCTGTGGCTTGGTGAGGCTGCCCATAGGGGGCTGCGGGTGGGGTTATCAAAAAGCAGGGAATAGTATCAATGTCAGAGACAGTCCAGTTCCCATCACTAGGGGACCCTCTGCCCATCAGTTACACCTGTTTAAGGGACATAGGTCCTGTCCATGCATGGTCTTTGGTTGGTGCTTCAGTCACTCCAAGCCCCCTATCTTGGTCCTGGTTAGTTGGTTCTGTTGGTTTTGTGGAGCTCCTATACCCTCCAGGTCCTTCTCTCCTTCCCCCCACTTTTCCACAAGATTCCTTACCCTTAGCCCAATGTTTGGCTGTGAGCATCAGCATCTGTTTCGATCTGCTGCTGGGGAGAGCCTCTCAGTGTTGGGCAAAAGGATAAAAGGGAGGGAATAGGAGCTCGAGAAGAAAACCAACAGTGCCAATTAGCCAGGGCCCAGGAAGGCCTATGGTGACTGAAGCACCAACCAAAGAAAAGAGCATGAATGGACTTGAGCTAGGCCCCCTACACAGATGTAGTCAATGGGTAGCTTGGCCTTCATGTAGGTACCCTAGAAAGGGGTGGGGTTTCTCTCTTATGGACTCTGTTCCCTGCTTTTTGATCACTTCCCCTGGTGGGCTACCTTACCAGGCCAGTGGGGAAGAAGATGTGCTCAGTCCAGATGAGACTTGAGAAGCTTGTGTGGGTTGGTAGTCTGGTGGAGGGGCAGCTTCCTTTTTCTGAGAAGTAAGGGCAGGGGAAGAGGAGAAAGAAGGAGGGAGAATGGGACCAGGAGGAGAGAAGGGAGGGGGCTATAATCAGGAAGGAAAGTGAATAAAGAAAGAAATAAACAAACAACACAAATTCATCAAGTCCTATTTGTGTTGCTCATATGCTCCTGAACTCATGGCTGACCTCCTTTTCCTCTATTGCCCCTCCTTGCCCTCTTGCTCTTCTATGGATCTCCTTTTCCTTCCTGTTTGCCCCCATAGTTGCTAAGAGTATAAACTGGTACAGCTACTACAGGAATTAGAATGGAAGTCTCTTCCAAAACTGAAACCAGAACTACTATGCACCCAGAGAACTGCATGTCCTCCCACAAAGACATGTGCTCACTGATGTGCTGCTGTTCACAATAGTCAGGAAATGGCACCAGTGTAGGTGTCCATCAACAGGTGATGGTTACTTGTTAAAGGAAACACCAGCATAGCATCCTCTTGTTTATATGATATATGTGGGAAATGCCACATGCCACATCTCACATCTTAGATTATGACAGGTACACATGGAGAACGTTCGTTACTGTCCAGTTGTAGACAGGAGGAGAAAGGAAGGATTTTTAAAATAGAAATAAAATAAAGGAGAATAGCTTATAAAAAACAGCTAAAGGAAAACAAGACAAAAGGTCACACTTTGGTTCCTTGCTATCAGCCTCTGAAGATAGTTGTGACTCTGGAAACTTCAGTGTGGTGGGACTGTCACCCAGGACAATTAAGCTGACGCCAGAACCCACACTTAATAGTGTTTATTTTGCTGAAGGTAGAACTCTGTCTCTATGCATGGCATCATTTCACATAATGAATTGGGAATGAGTGAAAAGCTTGCAGGCTACTGCGGGTCTGCCCACCCCCCAGTTGAGGGAGGCGGAGAGCCTTACTGAAGTCCACAGCTGCTGAGGGTGCTCATGAATGACAACGTTGGAGTTCACCATCACACCTTCCCAGCTCCAAAGTTATCTTTCTATCTTTACTCTGTAAACACTGTTCTTAGGACTGACCTCTTCCTATTGCAAATAGGAGATGCTAATTGTACTCTGACAAAAAGAAGGGTGAGCAGTATGTTAAGATAAAATAGCTGCCTTCTCTCTAGTCTTTTTTTTCTGTTTTCTTTTGCATAAGGCAAGTCAGGCACTAACATGTCTCAACTGTAATTTTATTTCAGATTCTGCAGGCAAAGTGGCAGCCGGCAAGTCTTGTCACTGGATACAAGTTCTTAGTTCATGTAACGTACCCATGTCTAAGAACATGATAGGATGACTCTCAGAACTCAAGAAGGAGCTGTGCTCATAATTAAAGTTTTTATTACTAGAAATAAAGGATGGCCATCTCCACAAAATAAAAACTGGAGGTGGAAGAGGGAGGGGCAGGGGAAGGAGAGAGAGAAAGACAGACAGAGACACAGACACACACACACTGAGAGACAGATGAGAAATAGAGAGGAAGATGATCCATAGGTTGAAGCTTAGCTAGAAGTTTTTGTGCTCTCAGGACTTTTCCTTGTCCTGGAGCATCCCTCTATGTAGTCAGTCTGTAAATCTGAGGAATTCATCTTAGCCACAGGATCTTGACTGTTCACTGGTGCTTTCTTACGTGGACAAGATTGAGTAAGTTACTGGCCTCACATCTAGATGCAATCTTTTCACAGAAGTCTAATGGGTATTCCTTTTTTCCTTGCCAAATCTTCTAATCACATTTTGCCATGCTCATATCTTCATTTAGTTCATCAACATAAACTCTTTGTGATTTTAACCCGAGTCACCTGGGTAGCATAAAATATCTGTACACTCCTAAGTAACCTAGGTTTTCTTTAACTTGAGAACTTTCACAAATATGAAGGTCATCCCCCTTCAAAGACTAGTAATGAGGAAGTGTTGGATTATTTTCATACAATTAGGCATTTGAATAATTTATGATATTGGTTTGTAAACTACAATATAATTTTCTTCTTTTGTTACAGGACATAATTCTAGTGTTTATCCTAATTTTGATGTCCCAGTAACAAATCCTTCAATGAATCTAAAAGAGAAGGAAAAAAATCTCGAAAAAACATCCTCAGGAAAGGACATTCCATTATCTACTACAAAAGCACTGCAGTTGGGCTCTGACAAAGATGCTATTAGGTGTTCAGAGATGGAAGAGAATGTCTCCACACGAAATCCTGCAGATGTGTGCTCAGCCTCTCAAATATATCTGACCATTGGCGAATTTCAAAACAAAGCAGGGGTGCCTGAAGATGAATGCTGGACTGTCCCAAGGTCTGATGCTGTCAAAGTTTCACTAGCAGATGTGGACATGTCTAGAAGTTCAGGCCCTGAGAATGACCAGACCCCAGCACTGACCTACATTGATGTGCAATCTAGCAATAAAAATCACGGTAGAGCCGAGCCCATGCAGGACCTTAATACTCAGCATGAGGACAGGAACTCTACGGACAGCTATGATCTTGTTAAGACTATGCCAAACAAAGCTGAATCAGGAATAAGTCAGAATAATGCTCACTCTTTAAGCCAAAAAGCTGCTCTTGAATTCAGGACTTTAGGAAAGGGAGCAGATCAGGAGGGAAAGCCTGTAGTGCTGAGTCTGAAGCTTACCCCTGCTGAGCCCTGTGACATAGTGAACACTGCTATGAGGGAACCTTCCGACACCAGGTCTTCCCTGCTGGACCATGCAGAAGAACAGGAAGATCTGTCAGTGCTCTCTGGTGTTATCAAGAGGTCAGCCTCCATAATATCTGACTCAGGCATTGAAAGTGAACCAAGCTCTGTTGCCTGGTCTGAGGCCCGGAGCAGGGCCCTGGAGTTACCCAGTGATCGTGAGGTTTTACATCAGGTGGTTCGAAGGCATGCTCATCACAGGAACTCTTTGGAGGGTGGCCATACAGAGAGCAACACTAGTCTGCCCAGTGGCATCCAGGCTTCTCTTACCTCTATCAGCTCTTTGCCTTTTGAAGAGGAGGAGCGGGAGTTGGCACTGACCAAGCTAACCAAGTCTGTCTCTGCACCCCAGATCAGCAGCCCAGAGGATATTGCTGAAGCTGCAGATACTAGGAAGAACACAGAAGGATTTTCTGAAGACCTCGACGTTTCTCAGAAGGACAGTGGTTCACCCAGACACAGTTCTCATTCTTATGGTGGATCCAGGGTCCAGGATGTCAGGGCAGGACATTCCCTTGCAAATATAGCTTTAGATTCTCACAGACCCCAGGGCCCTGGGTACATAGACATCCCCAAAGGCAAAGAGAAGCAGCCTGACCTCCAAGAACCCTGTTATTTGGATGGCATGGCTGAGAACACACAAAGTGTTGAAACCAAAGGTCTTAACTTAAAAATACCATGTACTATAGTGCTTGAAAATTCTAGTACTGGTTCTTTTCATAGAGCAGCCGCGGAAAGTGCAAAAGGCAAACCTAGAGAGTCAAGTGTGAATAAACACATACTGTCCAGCAACAGCATCTCAGAAGTCAGGGCTGGGTCTCACCGCAGGGTGCCTGAAATCAGTTGTGCACCAGCTGTTGAAGCTGTCAACCTGAGCTCTACAGGTGTACAAAGTGGTTCACCAAGTGTCAATAATGCCATGACATTGAATAGAAGACATAATGCCTCTCTGGAGGTAAAACATGAAGCAGGCACTGTGTGCCCCACTGTGACTCACACTATTGCCTCCCAAGCATCACGAAACCAAGAGCTGAAGGCAGGAACTTCCGTGTCTGGGTCCCACTTGAACTCCACAGAGGCCTTTACTCTGGATAGCCTGAAGGCAGTGGAAGTCGTTAACTTGTCTGTGTCTTGCACTGCCACATGTCTCCCCTTCTCATCTGTACCCAAGGAGACTCCTGCTAGGGTTGGACTCTCTTCCAAACAGAACCTGGCTCCCATTACTCATCAACCTTTGGGTTCCTTTGGTGTTGTTTCTACCCAGTCCAGCAAATTGGAGGAAGAAGTCAGTGAAAGGATGTTCAGGTAAGCTTGTGGATAGCTTATAAGATCCTCAATCGTTTAGATATTTCCAAAGTTTTCTCAGCTTCCTGCATATGATTTAAACATGGAGGCATTTGTTATTTTCACTGAAATTAAACAATAATGTATATATCATGCAATTTTGAATGTCTAAGTAGTATAAAGAATTACCGATAAGCCCATCTCCCAACATAACAGCATAACAATTTTTATGCAGAAAATTTATATGTTGATGTTTGTCTCCTAAATATATTTACTTTTGATAAAAATAAGATTATTGTGGTACTTCTAGATTATTTTTCCATTTTAAAATGTTAGAAATATCTTTGCATATAACTCCATCTTGATTCTGTAGTTCAATGCTTCTATAGTAATACATTGTGTCAATGTATTACTATATATATATATATATATAATGTATTAACTGAATTACTAATGGGTATATGAAAATCTATTTGGTTTTATTGTGATGTACAACTCTTATGAATACCATCGAGACTCCACATTTTCATATCTTGAAAAGGAGACTTTGGGACCGTAAAGGGAAAGGATCCCATGAGCTTTGCCTCCTTAAGTTCCCTTTAAGATTGTGAGCTTCTCAAAGCCACTACTCTTTTTTTTTTTTTTTTTTTTTTTTTTCCAGTAGCAGAATATATATCTTGATCTTTGGCTTGGACTATATTTATTTTGAATCCTCAATTATCAGCTATATCTACTATTGGACACTTGATAGAAATATTTTATCAGTGTATCTCATAATTATTATTCTCTTGTCAACAGCTAATAGATGCTGATTTTCACATAAAGAAATAGCTCAGGCAGATAAACATTGAACATTCTGTGTAATAAATAGTATTAAATACCTGCCATTTACACTGGTCACCCATTCAAGAAGTCTAGATAGACACTGTCCAAAGCTGAGTCAGGGTTGTTTAGCTCCAACTTATTCAAAGTCTTGCAGGAGACCAGGCAGATGAGACCAGAACAAAATCAAGAACAGTTTTGGGAAAATCTGATGATTCCTGAATGCTCTGGGGAGCCAAAAGTTTTATCTGGAAGCAGTGACTATACATTAGAGAAAAGGAGCAGAAGAAACATGTTCAAGGAGGGAAAGTTATTGACTGGAAGTAGAAGAGGATGCTGATAATAATAATGGAATACCACAAACTTGAAAACATGCAATTGTACCTTATCCAAGATCTACAAATTTACATGTTTTTTACTGCTCTAGATCAAAATTAGGACTTTGCTCATGTTGGGCAAGAAATCTATAATCAAATTGTATTTTCACACTATTGAAACCTAAAATACCTTAAAAGCTGGTATGACAAACATGTAGAGCATTTTTGCACCATGATATTGTTTTATATTCAATCCTAGTAAAAACATTACATTTAATTACCTTACCTTTAGGTCATAGGCTTAGGCCATACAGAAAACAAAACATAATTCTGTGTATAGATATGACCTCAGCCTCATATTATCTCACTATGGGAGATAGTGAGTATGCATGCGTATATATCCCTAAATCTTAAAAAACCGAAACCTAAATCTCTTCTACCCCCAAACATTTCAGAGAACCAACAATCATCAGAAGTGTTAAAACAAAGATTCTAGCCTTAGTATTCTCATTTGTAAGTCAATATTGTTAACCACCAACTTGTCAAGTAACTATAAAAACAACATCTTAGCTGGGTATAAAGGGCATTTCAGGATTCCAAGAATACACATAAGCACGAAGAAACCAAGATAAGCCAAATAGTTTATGCTGCTGAATAGAAAACAAACAAAAACAAAACAAAAGAACAAAATACAAACCCCAAAAATCTGTGTTGCTGTTGGGAGTGGTAGGAGGTAGTACTTGAAAAGCAGGCAGAAGCTAAACCGTGGTGGGCTTGTATCACAGGATAGGAACTTCCCTCTCAGGAGCTGGTTTTAAAGGTGTTCACATCCTGTTAACTGCAGGATTCTTATAAGTCTCATTACCCAGTTTCCTGTCCAATTCCAGATTTAAATAGAAATCTGCAGAGTCAAAACTATTTCTATGGTTTAGTTGAGCTATTTTCCTGCCCTTTTATTAAAACCAGCATCTCCCCTAAGCTACATTCAATGTTTGATATTCTGAAAACAGTTTGCTTGTGAATACTCATCGCTCCTAAATATCAGCCCAACTCATTCCCTGCTCAACATGGAACAAACAGCATGGTTTGTGATTAATTGGTATATTCTCCAGTTTCTATCAGGCCAAAGAAAAGTTTAAAAAAGAACTGAAGATTGAAGGATTTCTGTACAGTGACTTATCTGTACTAGCTTCTGACATACCATATTTCCCACCAGAGGAAGAGGAGGAAAACTTGGAAGATGGGATTCACCTGGTGGTCTGTGTCCATGGCCTGGATGGTAAGTTCTAAAAACATTAATGTCTCAAATGATTGTCCTACATTCAGTTTATGTTTATGAAGTAATTTAGATCAGGATTTACTCTAAAAGTAACTGAACATTAAAAATTTACCATCTAGGGAAAGGGCATGGTACAAGAATATATATTTATGTGTACATACATATATGTATATATGTTATATGTAATGTCTATAACATGTATGTTTGTATTATGTATGTCAGTTAATTCATGAATGAATTCATGAAATCGGTGATGTGAATTTTATCAATCAATAGAATGAACAAGGAAATTGTATAATTAATGGAACAGTTGTTTTGAATAAAAGAGAGAGGAGTAAATGAATGAAGAAACAGATGTATTGTTGGAATGAATATCTCAATGAAATACAGGAATTGGTGGAATTTGTGAGTCAATAAAATGGTTATAGAAGAAATAGAGAGGAAGGAATAAAGTATGCATTGCAAGGACCATGCCATTAGAGGTTGCAACTATTTTGCTATTTAGTTCCTATCAATTATGTGGCACCTTTTGTTTACTAGATGCTACCACACTCTAGGATTTGTAGAGATAAAAACGACTTTTACATTCATTACCTCAGTGTCAGTAAAGATTGATTACTATCTATTTGTTGAAAACTCTAAAATTCTTTGCAAGTAAGAAATCTGGGGGTCCAGAGAAATGGCTCAATGGTTAAGAACACTTGTTGCTCTTCCAGAGTAACTGAGTTTGGTTCCCAACACCTATGATAGTGAGGAATGAATGAATGAATGAATGAATGAATGGCTCACAACAGCCTATTACTCCAGCACCAAGGCAACTAATGCCCTTATCTGGTCTCCAAGACTACCTGGATACCAGTGGGAATCACTCACCTAGGGATACACAGAAATAAAAAGAGTAAGAATAAATCTTTAAAGCTAGAGCTCTGGTCAGGCAACAGGCCTTTCATTTGTCAACCTCATGCATATTGAAATAGAATTGTAGAATGAAGGTAGAGATGATTTGCCAGTATTGTCCTGATTCAGAGAGCTGAGCTGCTCATGGCAGCATCACCCAGGTGACAGGTCAAAAGAAAAACAAGTGATAACAAAGATAGCTTTTATAATATTACTTCAGTAGTTCAAGGTGCATGTGTGTAACCTGTTTGGAATATTATAGGATCTGTCCAAAAGTGTGTTTATATTAAGAACCGAGTACAGTAAGTCCAGTTATGAATATTTACACAGGCTCTCTGTTGTGCCAAAAGTACCTCAAAACATATCTTCTTATAAATTTCATCTAACCTATTAAATGAAATTGTCTTAGAATGTTTTAGATTCAGAAAGTTCTTTTACTCTTAGTATCTTGAAGAGAGAATGTTGTTTTATTACCAAGTCTTCATGTTAAATATAAACATTACAGACTTTAAAAAAAATTCCACTACCAAAATATCATTTGGGAATTTTTCAAGTAGTATGAATATAAAAAGGTTTTGTTTAATTACAGCACTAATTAAACTGTTCTAAAACTGAAATATGCCACAGTTCATTTTGAATTTCTCAGGAACTTTGTTACTTCCATTTGAGTTAGAATCTTGTTTATAAAGGACTCCTTTTTTCCTTCCTTCCTTATTTATTTATTCATTTAAAATTTTTTATTATGTTTCTTTTTAACTTATACATTTATATTATTACACATGTGTAAAATAAACTACATACAGCAGGAAGAACCACAAGAAAATCAGGAGTTATATAAATGTTACATTCATATTGATTTGGCTATTTATGTTTGACAAACTTGAAGTAAACATCTTTCCTATCTGTTATGTCTAAATTTTTTGAATGGAGATTAATGTATGTTATAGCTCATATCTATTAACTTAAAACATCTATCTTTATCTGAAAACATCTTAATTCCTAACCTACTAAGCTTAATTGAAAGACTAAACTATCTGGTATTCAAACCCATCAGAGACTTGAGAAAGGATAAAACTTACATACCTGAGTGAACCTGGAGTGCACGTTAGCAGCTTCCAAAATGAAAAAAATGACTGACACAGTTTACTGCCTGAACAGTCACCTAACACTCTCTATAATGTCGGAGCATCATCTTCAGCCTTCTGGCCCAATATATCTGACAGACATATTTGTAAGGCAGGAACTATTGAGGACTTGCTTAGCCTGTCTTGGCAGAGTTTCTCCATCAACTCTGCCTGCATCTAAACTTGCTCATTTTTAGACAGAAGTATGTCTGTGTCAGAAATGAGGACATTTTGCCCGGTGGCTGGTTTGCCACATTTGAAGCCAACTCTATAAGGAGGTTCCTTGATGCTCATTATCTTCTTTGAGGCAGGGTGGGTGTTGCCAAATGTTAACTTGTCTTGTTGTCAAAGAATCTTTAGAATTAAAAAAAACCTTTAAATGTCCTGTTCTGTAAATCTCTGGGGTTTTTGAAGACCTTATTTAACTATTTTACCTCATATATCTATTGGATTATATCTATCTATTAGACTTAAGAGTATATATTCCCATAATAAAATTAGACTAGTTTTTGACATGAGCATGACTTGCATCAATATATAAAATTCAATACCAATGAATTAAAAAATAACCTTATTTGTGAGTAACAATTAGGGCCTTGGGATGAGGAGTAGATTAAATAATCTACCTTTTGTTCTATCCTCCCTCTATTTTTCTATATCCCCCTTTCTTTCTTTTCAGCTCCTATCTCTTTACGTACAAAAGAAAGATAAAGGAAAAGAGATATGTCCCTGAGTCAAACCTAGTTTCCTCTCTGTAAAAGACCAATAATACTTATAACCAACTCCCAGTGATATAAGCATCTATCGATCAAGAGAGTAAACAGAAACCTATCCAACGCCTATTAGAGGAAATGGGACATCGTTCTCTTAAGGTTGATTTAGGTCAATAATTCCTTTGAAGCTGCCCCCTGCCCCAAATTGGAGTAAATGGTTAAGTAAGCCAGGGATAGCATTTGTGGTCCATTTTTCAAAAGTTGTGAAATTCCAGGCTTAATAGGAGTCCTGTGTGGGACAGAGTGAACTGCTGCATCAATTGGGATCAGAAACATTCTACAACGCTGTCCTGGGAGCTGTCCTGTTCTGACGGGTAACAGTAACTGAGGCACCTGGGGCTGTAACATGGAGGGTACAGGATGTCAGCATCCTGCTTGCTGAGAGGAATGAATCATGCCAGGTCTGATCTAGCATCAGTGTTCAGTTCTTTTGCCCTGAAAACATAATTTCTCACAAGCATTATAAAGTTGTAACATTGTGATGGTATGAGGTGTGCAGGACCAATTAAGGCTGTTTCTATGCTCATTGTATGAGCAGAAGTAAGACATCTGCAAGTTTTCCTTCATGCCATACTAAGAATGGCCTCATTTGGGAAATTTAAGTCATAACATGAGTGAATCCAAAGAGCATATATTTATTGACATAGACAGAATGGTGTAATTCAACTTCCTAAGAGAAGATATGCATCTTGCCTAAAAGAATATGACCTTGAGCCTCTAGATTTAAGTATGCGCTATAGGCTACGGGATGGCTAGCATCTGGGAATATTCACATAAGGTTGGTCACAAACCTTTAGTTCTTTCAAATTTTGTGTGATTCTCTTATACTCCCTTGAATCATTGGAGAAATTCATTGGGGAATGATAAAAAAATTAGTTGTAGTTTCACTAGTGTTTAAGTTCTCTGAAACCATGACCTATGGGTTTGGTTTACATGGAAAAGCACACTACCAAAATATTAAATAAGTTGTATTTCAACTCTACAAGGATCCAGGATAGGAACTTGCCACACATCAAGGTAGATACAGTGGAATTCCCACAGCCTAAATGAAATGTATGCCTAACTTAATGTGTTATATAATTCACTTTCCATGTGACTTTTTAGGTCAACAGTGTATTCCATGTACTGTTTGTGCTTCTCATCCTAGCAACTTCCTACAATTGCCAACCTTTCATTCCTTGGCCCTTGATGGAATGGAATGCTTGGACATTTAAAACCTTACTAATCCAGTGTTCCTTGGCCCATGGGTAATTCTTCCCCTATTTGCGCAACTGAACCATACTTGACTATCTATTTCCTCCTAGTTACATATAAGGGACAGGCAAGTAATTTAAGAGGGACTGTCTCACTGTGCCATATCAGTCATTAGGCCACTCCTTCCAAAAAGCTAGTGAGAAAATAGTTTTCTGGTGAAGAAAAATAGCTGATATGGCAGGTCAAGGAATAATTCCATTGAAGATGGGCCATTTAGAAGAGCCTGCCTCTGTGTGTTTGCATGGACTGGGATAACAAGAAAAGAGGATGGGGAGTTACTTCAGTTAATTTAGTTATCTGCTTAAAAAAATAGAAGGAATATCCAATTGTACTATGAGAAAGGGAGAGAAAGATATTTCTTGTGACTTATGATTAATTATAGGACTGGTGTTATCTGTTACTTTTCAGGGAACAGTGCAGACCTCAGGCTGGTGAAGACATTCATAGAACTGGGGCTCCCTGGGGGAAAACTGGACTTCTTAATGTCTGAAAAGAATCAGGTATGAGGCAGAAATGTTGGGTTGAGAGAATATTGGATTTGAAGGAGCATCCTAAGGTCACCAAGATTATATATGGACAGATGAATGAAGGGCTGCATTTAAGAAAAAAACTTACCATGTTCCTTTGGAGTCTGAGGAAAAAGTATGAAATGACGGAGACGAGTTAGCATGTATCAGTTGACTGGAGGCTTCTGGCTTCATTGGGCATTGGGATCATGTCAGCTTATGTAGTCAGACTGGGTCCAGGACATTGTCACCAGCATCTGAAGAGCCAGATTATTATTGCTTTACAATCACCTGGTAGACCGAGGCTGTGACTCTAAGAAAGCACTAAGAGTCAAAAAGAGATTAGCAAATCCATGAGCAAGAGATAGAAGGGGAGGTAATCCCCCTCAGTCACAGTCATAGGGGAGGGGAATAATGGGAAAATGGGGGGGGGGGAGGGAGGAATGGGAGGATACAAGGGATGGGATAAACATTGAGATGTAACAAGAATAAATTAATAAAAAGAAAAAAAAATTAAAAAGTTAAAAAAAAAAAGAGAGAGCTAGGGATGGCCAGAGAGGTAGGTAAATGTGTCCTAAGCATCCTTTAGAAGAATACAATTGCTAATAAGCAAAAAGAGCTCTCATGAATACTAAAAATGGTAGTTATACAGAGAACCATCAGATCCCGAGGAGGCATTTGTTACCAAGCCTAATCGCCTTTCAATCATTGAGGCCTACATACTAGAAAGTAAGAACGAAGACTCCCAAGTTTTCCTTGGGCTTCCATGCACACATAAATTAACAAATGTTCAAAAGTCCAAAAGACCTAGCCCATACCTCAACAGTTAGAGCTTAATTCTTCTGCCTAATTTTGACACTGACTATGTTGTTCTATGCCACATAACAGGTGGTAAAATGTGAGGGAGGAAGAATTAGGAGAACCATCATCCAAGGGCCCAGTGTTTTCAGTTATGTGTCTGAGTTTCCTCATTGCACCTTCAGTGCAGCTCCATTGCTAACTGTTAGCATCAGGTCATCACAGTAAAGCCATGAAGCCCAGGGGTTCTGCAGAGAATCCTCCCTCTGACCTGAAGAACAGGATGCCATACAGAGTTCCAGATCATCTATGTCTCCTCTGTCCTGAGGAGGGAGTATTTGATATGTGTCTGTGTCTTTAAGGAGATGACCCAGGGCATTCAGGGAAGGAAGAAGAAGAACTGAGCAACATTCCCTGAACTTGTGTTGGATTTATCCCAGTTAAGGTTTCTCTTCAGGCTAGGGGGATGTGGTTAAAAAGCAGAGGTGCAGCCAGGGATCCAGCCTTATTGTATGTCCCTCCACATACTCTGTAATGTGTCACAGGACGCCTGGATTCCCCATGGGTTCTGCAAGCTTGTTTGAACCAGGACTCTGTGCAAGTCAATAAACAGGAAAGACTTGACTCAGTACTAATTAAGTCCTATTGTGTTGTTTCATTGCTTAAATATTGAAAGTCTTATAAAGAGCCCAGAATGCAAAGGTCTTTTCAAAATACCCCAACTGTGGAACACTTGGGATTATTTTGTACCTTAGTGAGATTTTTTTTCAGAGCATTTTTCATCAGAGTGAGTGTAATCTTCATTACTACACAATTTGTAAAACAATAAATATGCTAACCAGTGATTTCAAAAGAGCAAAGAGGCTCTTGGAGACTAGAAGGTCATGATAATTGCAGCACCAGTCTTGGGTGTGTTAACAATATTTTCAAGAGGCTTTAAAAGATGTTAAAGAAAACATTGCATTCTCCATTTTTAAAGGCCAGGGAGATACAGATTCAGGCTGTGGAAACCACGGAACCTTGGGCACAGCCTCAGGGGACACAGCTGCAGATAAGATCATATTGCCTGAAGCCAAGCAGAAGTGTCACTCTGCTGTGTCCCTCTCATGTGGCAGGCTTCAGGTGACCATGCACTTGAGGGTCATTCATCTCTTTGCAGCTCCTTCCTCAGGTGGACTCAATTCTTCATAATCATAATGAATATTCATGAGAGGTTTTGCCTGGAAGCTCAGGCATCCCAAGATGTTGTTGCTCCTGTACTGTTTGAGGGGTAAATTTGCTTGTAGATACGGAACCTAAATAAGTTCTTGTGTTGCTCTCAATCATATTCCAAAAATTTGGTTATATAGAGCAATCTGTTATGTCTTCAAGTACTTAGACATGTGTAGAATTTCCCCTCTTTTTTTATGCTCCCTTATCATGTGGTAATCCTTCGTAAGACATGGGTGTGTGGTTTGAGCTTTGTTAATAGGTCTTTTACAAATATTCTAAATGGAAATTTCTAGTCACTTTTATTTACTTTTTTTTCAAATCACATTTAAATAGTAGATGTCGTATTTAGCTGGAATTTACCAGACTTTGGAAAATATCTAGTATCATCATCACTCATAAAACTTTGGAGAAAAAAAAATTTCTTTTGAACCACTGATACATTAATATATAAACAGTAATGAAAAAAACTGATTTCAATCTAAATGTTAAATGCTTCCCCAGTGTATTTTGGTGGTGGTGGTGGGGGGGGGGGGGGGGGGATTAAGTTTTTGCTTGTATAATAGCTTTCCAAGTTAATTTCCAAGTAATTCATTTAACTACTTTACATATTTACACTAATAGAATTTTCACAGTGTATAAATGACAGTGTGACTATTAGCTATCTATATTAACTTTCTTAAAAATCTTTATTATATTATGTTATAAACATCATAATCTGATATTTTATTTCTATGATTGAATTGAATATATATGATTATAGTTCAAAATGTAATTTTCTTGTATAAATAAATGGATTTAAATACACTTAAGATTAAGCCTAAATAAATTGATTTAATCCTTATTTTAAGAAGACATGGGTGGCTTTATATCTTTCCCAAAGCTGATGTCTATGCATTGACTTGTATAATACCCTGAAGGATATGCTAGGTTAAAGGCAGTGCCTTTAGAGTTTCCCCATTTTTCTTTCTATTGCTGTGATAAACACAATAACCAAAATGTAATTTGGGAGGGAAAGGGTTTATTTCTTTTCCACTTCCACACTGCAGTCCATCATTGAGAGAAGCAGGGGTGGAACTTAGAAGCAGGAACCAAAGCAGAAGTCTTAGAGGCACAGTGCTCACTGGCGTGCTCCGCATGGCTTGCTTAGCCTGCTTTCTTACTGCATGAAGATCCACCCCCTCAAGGGTGGTCCATCCCACATCAATAATCAGTTAAAAAATGCACTGTAGATTCACCAACAAGCCAATCTTGTGGAAATATTTTTTCTAATGAGAGTCATTCTTCCCAGCTGTCTTTAGCTTGTGTCAAGATGACAAAAAAACCTAAACAAACAAACAAACAATGGCCCCCAAACCACAACCATCACAAGGGTCAAGCATGGCTTGGTGCAAATCTTCAGTGCAAGTGGTCTCCCCTAGCAGGGCCTGCTTCCTCCTCTATGATGTCATTCCACCAAGACACAGTGAGCTCAAGTTGTGACAGCAGGACCATATGCCAAGAACGTATCCTTAGACCATCCAGTGCCTTTCCCCAACTGAAGGCTTTTTAGTGCACACCCAGTGGGCATTTTTCTTGATGGTACATCTCAAGCTGTAACCTCTACAAGAGACTCACACACCTTCCAGGAAAGTGTCATGCTGTTTAATGAAAGAGGCGGATTTCTTATGTGGAGTGCATAACTTCTCCCCATACCTTCTCCCCTCGTTTTTTTTTTTTTTTTTTTTTTTCCAGATGGACACATTTGCAGATTTTGATACCATGACAGATCGATTGTTGGATGAGATTATTCAACACATCCAATTGTACAACCTCTCCATATCCCGAATTAGGTAAAAGGAATCCACAGGTAGCTAATGCCGAGGGAAGATGGGTGACATGTTTTTGAGTGTTTGCCATATATGAATCTTAAGATACTTTGTAATCCACTGTGATAACTGACCTTTTAGCTCTTGATGAATCTGATTGCTTTCAGGCAGGAGCAAATGAGTGAGTGAGTACCAAGTCTGGTTTATCACCTATATATCTCTCATGATATGGGTGATAAGAATTAATAATTTGCTATTCGGCAGTAAGAGTCTTAAAATTATATAATAATATCTAGTTTGAATTCATGTTGAAATTCTCACAAGATTAGTTTTTTCCATGTACTGAGTGTATAGCTTTTTTGAAGCTTTTCAAATCTTTGAGCCTCCACTTTATTACATCTTAACTTTAATGTCAGGGTGTACTAGAACCCCGAAGGAATCTCCTGTCCAATTAGAGGGTTTCAACCAGTGCCAATTGTATCCTTAAAATATGACAAAATGTCAGTCTAAGTATTAGATAACTTAGAATAAACAAAGCAGCTAGCATATAGGCACGTCACCATATGACTATGCTCTGGGTATCAGTTAGCTATTCTTGTTGGTCTCCAGAGATAGCATATGATGTATTTATTTATTTTTATTTATTTTTTTATGATGTATTTATTACACAAAGAAGGATTCTCTTTTTAGAGGTTTGGCTATAATGACAGGACCCAGTCCAGGCAATCCAATTGTATAAATTAACAGCTCTATCTTTACTCTGCTGCTTTTATACTTATTGTGAGAAGAAGCAAGGTGGTACGCCTGTCATAATTATTTATTTGATAAATAATTAGTTGAAATCTGAATGGAATATTGAATTTATGGATCTGAAAGAAGCAAGAAGCTTGAACAGAACATGTAGGAGAATGGCTGGTCTGTCTAAGTGGGAGCAGGAAGCTCAGTACAGGTGCAGAGAGCGGCGGGGCAGGGATGGAGGTGGTGGTGTTGCGCGGAGTCAGAGCAGTAGTCAGAGCTGAGAATAATAGGCTCCTAAGAAAGTCTAATTGTCTTCTGTAAATGACCAGGAGAGCACATTGCTTAGATGGATGGAGTTTAGGAAGGACTCCATGCTGTCTTTCGATGGGCCAAGAAGAAGCCTAGGGACCAAGGGTCAGGGGGACTGCTCAGATAGTAGATCTGAGATAAACATGGCAATTCTCCCACACCTCACCACTGGCATAGAGCTTCCTTCCGTTCACAAGTACCAGATGGAAATGAGTCTGTAGTCCGTCCCTTGGTACCTGGCAAGGAGGAAAGTGCTAAGCTCTTGGTGCATCCCATCCCTTCCCATCCCCCACCCCCGACCAGCAGCAAGCAGTCCCCTGCTGTCATTCACTTGTGTCATTCCTGCCTCTAAACAGCTTCATCGGCCATTCTCTTGGCAACATTATCATCAGATCAGTCCTCACAAGGCCCCGGTTCCGGTATTACCTCAACAAACTCCACACATTCCTGTCGTTATCTGGGCCTCACCTGGGCACTCTGTACAACAACAGCACCCTGGTTAGTACAGGTAAGATGAATTCACCTTCATTACCTCCAAAATTAATCAGAGGCACCAGGAACATGGAATTGGAGACAGATGTTACTGATGGAATGTTATAACTCTCCGAACTGCAGGATGGTGGAGGGAGATTTGATATGAAAATATGGTACATATATACAATGGAGATTACTCAACCCCAAAGGAAAATGAAATTTGCAGAAATAAAGACAGAACTGAGAAATAGCATATTAAGCATATATTCAAGGCCCAGGAAGACAAATACTGTATATTTGCTCTCGTATGTGGAGTCTATTTTCTGATTGTTAAATTTCACTAAGGCCTCTTACCCTACAATATTCATTTACTTTCTGGGAAATGGAGACTATATGTCTACATGCATGTTTACATTTGTGTATATATATTTATATCTATATATACCTATACATGTACATTATATGAATATATATATTATATATGTAAACATGTATTATATAAATATATATAATATTATATATGTAAACATGCATTGAATATAAGTATGTATTCATATTTATATGTCAGTCTCTATTGCTAATTTCTTCTATGAATATCACAGACACCAAAAGTTAAAAATTCTTAAGTTTTTCATATAAACGCCCGTAGTTTTTCAATGTAACCTAGACAACCATTTTTATACATTTTTGTTTTTGTTTGTTTGTTTGTTTCAAGACAGGGTTTCTCTGTGTAGCCTTGGCTGTCTTGTACTTGCTTTGTAGATCAGGCTGTCCCGTTTTTCATACTTTATATTTTCTCCAGACGGATTTTAGTTCCTAACAAATTGCAAATGTTATACAAGAAATTGGTATACAATGTTGTCAATGGATAATGTCTCGAAAAAAATCTGCATGAATTCAGTAGATACAACTTTTGAAAAAAAAAAATGCTTTTAGGCTTGTCAGCCTGAGTGCAATCTTTGGGACTCAATGGTAGAATGAGAGAACTAACTCCCCAAAGCTGTTTTTGGAAGGCATGGCACATGTGCATATGCATACACACCCTACAATAAACAAATAATAAGTATTAAAAAACAGATTGCTAAAATAAATTTTAACATATTTAGTTTAAAACCAAGATATGCCAAAACATTATCATTTTAAAATACAAACACTATAAAATTACTGAGCTAAAATGCTACCATTTGTATTTTCTTTGAAATTCTATGTCTACTTTACACTTTCAGCATACTCCAGCTACCCACACTTGTTTACAAAGCCACTGCCTCAGACAATGCATCTCTTTATATGTTTGTAGAAGCAACTAAACCCTAGAATAATAATGTGGGGTGATGACTGTGCATAAGATCTTTTTCTCTATATTGAAAAAAAACGTTATTTTATTATTGTAACCACAAATAAGACATCTCAGTATACCCCATGAGAGTCATTTGTAAGGTCTCTTCAAGTAGCGCACATTCTCAGAAGGCATGCTGTATTCACATCTCCCAGATCTCTGCAGTCTTCTGGATCTCTAGTCGGAGCAGCCAAGGGACTTATTGTTGCTAAGATACATTGTAACTGTCTTCTATGTATTTCCTCAATGATTCTTCGTTTCTTTGCAATTAAAATACTAACTCTTTAAGGCAATATGAAAAAGGAAAAGAAAAATGCTTTCGCTTCTTGGCGAGTTGACTTTGCTGATGTGGAAGTACCCGATCTGACTCACCCAGGTGTGCGCCTGCTTCCTGCGTTCAGCGCGGTGTAAATGGGTCAGTGCATGTTGAGGATCTAAAAGGACAGTTACAAGGCAAACTACCCATCTATATTCTAGGTCATATTTAATTGAATTAAATTCTATACTGCTTGCTTGTGCTCTGTTGTGAGGCCCTTTCAACTTTAACTGTAATGTAAGAGAAGTTGGGGTTACAGAGAGAAAAGACAAGACCAGGGACATATCTTAGGGCACAGTGCTTGACTATTATCCACAAAGCTGTAGGTTTTATCCCCAGTACCACAGAAAAGGATGATGAGGGAAGAAAATAATGGGATTGGAGAAAGAGGAGGAGAAGGGAGAAGGATGAAGAGGAGGAAGGTCAGGAATAGCAGAGGAGGAGGAGGAGCAAAGCTAGATGTATTTTGGGATATGAGCAGGGTTTCAAAGGCAGCAGATGATAGAAAGGTTTTCTGGCCAGAAGCTCTGGTGTACGTAATAGCCGGAAGGCTGGTTTAATCAGAAAACTGACAGAAATTCTCAGGGATAGAACCAATGCATTCCACAGTGCAAAGTGGGTGCAGTGTCTGATGACAGCCAGATGATGAAGGGTCTTAGATGATGTAGCAAGTTGCTAGAAATATATGCTCTACAGACGACATAGACAGTACCAGTGGGTTTTCGCTAATGGTTTTGTGTTCAGAAGCACATCTGAGGTATTTGTTCATGTACAGTAGTGTGTTAGTTAATTTTTATCTTTTAATGTAATGTTTTCATTAATTACTTGAGAATTTTATATGTGCATTCAATGCATTTTGATCATATTTACCTCCTACTACTCAATATCCACCACCTGATGGCCTATAGAGTAGAAGAAAAATGTTTTCAAATGTTTATCTTATTTATTTATTTACTTATTTACCTTACATTGGATTGCAGCTCCTCCCTCTTTCCACTTTTCCACCTTCTTCCCCTTTGCCCCCTCCCCTTCTCCTCAGAAAAGGGGAGCCCCAACATACTAACCCACGCTGGCACATAAATTCCATCAGGACTAAGTGCATGCTCTTCCCCTGAGGCCAGACATGGCAGCCCAGCTAGGGGAAAGTGATACAAAAACAGGCAAGAGAGTCCATGTCAGGGACAGCCCCTGCTCTACTTGCTAGGACACCCACAGGAAGACCAAGCTCTCCATCAGCTACATATGTGTAAAGGACCTAGGTCCTGCCTGTGCATCTTCTATGGTTGGTGTTTCAGTATCTGTAAGCACTCTTGGACCTATGTTACTTAACTTTCTTGGTCTTCTTGTGGAATTCTTGTCCCTTCTCAGCCCCTCTCTCCTTCCACAAGACTCTTCCACAAGACTCCCCGAGCTCTGCCTAAGGTTTGGGTATGGGTCTCAGCATCTGTTTTGATCCACTGCTGGGTAGAGACTCTCAGACAACAGTTATGCTAGGCTACTGTCTGCAAGCATAACAGTATCATTAAGAGTGTCAAGGGTTGGATCTCTCTTTTATGGGGTCTGTCTCAAGTTGGGCCAGGCATTGGCTGCCTATTCCCTTTACCTCTGCTCCATCTTTATCCCTGCACCACTTGTAGGCAGGGTAAAATTTTTGTTGAATTTTTTTTTGTGCATAGATTGTTGTCTCCCGCCCTCCACTGGAAGTCCTGCCTGGCTAGGAGGTGGCCATTTTAGTCTCCATGTTACCAACTGCTAGGAGTCTCAGATAGAGTCATCCCCATATCCTCCCAGGAGCCTACCATGTTGCAGGTCTCCATCTTCTCCCAGAGATGCTCCTACCCACTGGTTTCTCTTCTCTCATCCAGCCCTCTAACCTTCCACCCCTGCTCTCCCATACATGATCTCCACCCTCCTTCTCCTCCCTCCAACCTCTCCTAACTAGTTACCTCTCTTCATCTACTTCCAATGTCTATTCTATTGCCCCTCTGTGTAAGATTCAATCAAACATCTTCCTTTGGCCCTTCCTTGTTACTTATCTTCTTCAGGTCTGTGAATTGTAGTATGTTAATCATGTACTATATGGCTAAAAATCAGCTTATAAGTAGGTACATACCATGTGTGTTTTTCTTGATCTGAGTTACTTCACTCAGAATGATCCTTTCTCATTCCATCTATTTGCCTACAAACTTCAAGATTTCCTTGTTTTTAGTAGCTGAATAGTATTCCATTGGGTAAATGTACCACAGTTTCTTTATCCATTCTTTAGTCGAGGGACATGTAGGTTGTTTCCAGCTTCTAGCTATCACAAATAAAGCTGCTGTGAACATAGGTGAGCAAGTGTCCTTGTTGTATGGTGGAGCATCTTTTGGGTATATGCCCAGGAGTGGTATAACTGGGTCTTGAGGGAGAGCTATTCTAAATTTTCTGAGAAAGCACCAGACTGGTTTCCAAAGTGGCTGTACAAGTTTGCACTCCCACCAACAATAGAGGAATGTTCCTCTTGCTCCACATCCTGGCCAGCGTGTGCTGTCACTTTTTTTTTTTTTTAATCTCAGCTATTCTTAGGGAGTTTAAGATGGAATCTTAGTGTCATTTTGATTTGTATTTCCATGATGACTAAGGACATTGAGCATTTTTTTCTTTTTTCCTTTTTTCTTTTGGTTTTTCAAGAAAGGGTTTCTCTATGTGTAGCCTTGGCTGTCCTAGACTCACTTTGTAGGCCAGGTTGGCCTCAAACTCACAGCAGTCTGCTTGCCTCTGCCTCCCAAGTGCTGGGATTAAAGGTGTGGGCCTCCACTGCCCAGGTGAGCATTTCTTTAAGTGCTTCTCAGCCAAATTAAATTAAAATGGATGCACAACATACCCAAGCTTATGGGACACAAAATAAAAGCAGTGATAAAAGGAAAGTTCATAGCATTAAGTGCTTTCATTAAGAAACTGGAGGGGTCTCATACTAGCACTTTAACAGCACCTCTGAAAGCTCTAGAACAAAAGAAACAAACACACCAAAGAAGAACAGAGAGGAGTAAATAATCAAGCTCAGGGCTAAACTCAATACATTAGAAACAAAGAGAACAAAAGAAAGAGTCAAGGAAACTAAGAGCTGCTTCTTTGAGAAAAATCCATAAGATAGACAAACCCTTAGCCAAACTAACTAAAAGGCAGAGAGACAATATCCAAATTAAGGAAATCATAAAAGAAAAAGGGGACATTACAACAGATATTGAGAAAATTAAAAGAATCATTAGGTCTTATTTTAAAATCTAAATGAAATGGACAATTTTCTTGATGTATTCCACTTGCCAAAATTAAATCTAGAGCAGGTAAACAAGTTAAAAAGTTCTATAACTTTTAAGAACATAGAAGCAGTTATTAAACATCTCAACAACATCGGCAACAACAACAACAACGCCTAAGGCCAGATAGTTTCTGCACAGAATTCTATCAGACTTTCAAGAGGAGTTAATACAGATACCACTCAAATTACTCCACAAAATAAAAACATAAGGAGCATTGCCAAACTCATTCTGTGAGGCCACAGTTACTCTGATACATAAACTACACAAAGACCCAACAAAGAAAGAGAATTTCAGACCAATTTCCCTTATGAACATTGATGCAAAACTATTCAATAAATTACTCACAAACTGAACTCTGACAACATCGAAAACATCATGCACCATAATCAAGTAGGCTTCAACCCAGGGATGTAAGGGAAGTTCAATATACAAAAAGTCATCAATTTAATCCACCATATTAAAAAAAAAACTGAAAGAAATAACCCACATGATTATCTCATTAGATGCTGAAAAAGCCTTTGAAATAATTCATTACCTCATTCATGATGAAAGTCTTGGAGAAATCAGGGATACAAGGTGCACACCTAAACACAATAAAGACAATATACAGCAAGCCTACAACCAATATCAAATTAAATAGAAACTTAGAGCAATTTCACTAAAATCAGGAACAAGACAAGGCTGCCCACTCTATCCATATCTCTTCAGTATAGTACTAGAAGTTCTAGCTAGAGCAGTAACACAACTAAAGGAGATGAAGGGGATGCAAATAGGAAAGGAAGAAGTCCAAGTATTGCTATTCATAGATGATACTATACATAAGTAACCCCAAACATTCTACCAGAAAAATACATCTGACAGAGGATTAGTGTCTAGAACATACAAAGACCTAAACTCACTAAACACCAAGAAAACAAAGAACCCAATTTAGAAAGAAAGACAGGTTTTAGAACTGAACAAAGACTTCTCAAAAGGTGAAATAGGACTATGTATTTACTGATTAGCTAGATCCATTACTGTGGTGCTGGCAGTCACCTCTAAAGATCTCGCTCGCTCTCCCTGCAAATTTTTCGGTCTTCTTCATATTTTCCACTCACTCTGTAACTTTCTTTAAGATGTGATTCAGATTCAGGATTATTCTCTCAATATCTTAAGGATGACCCCTGTGCTTGTGCTTATTTGGTAATTTTATACACGACAAATGTAACATCTTTTCTTTGGCACCAACCCAAACTGTCTTTGAATAAAGATAAACTAATTTAACCACTCACCCTCATAAGTATAAACTTGAAATATAAAGAGTTTTTTTTTAATTTTTTATATTTTTAAAATATATTTTATTGTTTTATTCTTATTACATCTCATTTGTTATCCCATTCCTTGTATCCTCCCATTCCTCCCTCCCTCCCATTTTCCCCTTATTCCCCTCCCCTATGACTGTTCCTGAGGGGGGTCTTCCTCCCCCTGTATATGCTCATAGGATATCAAGTCTCTTCTTGGTAGCCTGTTATCCTTCCTCTGAGTGTCACCAGGCCTCCCCATCCAGAGGACATGGTCAAATATGGGGCACTAGAGTTCCAAAAAAATAAAGCCCCAACTCATCCAATGTAAAATACCTAAAGTAATCCCATGTAGTTCATATTACTTTTTTCTATATATGTGGACATTTACATGTCAACCATTGGGATATATGCATATACTTCTCTCTCCCTACACACACACACACACACACACACACACACACACACACACCATGATTATCACGTTGTCTTCATGTTTTAATGATATTCATTCCTTGGTTGTTGATACATAGGATACTCTTGTAAGCATCTGCTTAAGCACTGCATAGGCTCTTTAAGAAATATGTATTCTAGTTTTCCAATCCGAGGATTTTTATTTGGAACTCCTTCTTTTGGCTTCCTTTCCTGAAGGGGGACAAATGGAGCTCAGAGAATATGCCCAGTTACATGGACTAAGAGGCCTGTTGCTGTACATTTTGTAGGACACTATAAAAGTGCTACCAACAGGAAGAATGTAAATCTTGGGGACATGAATCTGTAGATAAGAATACTGGAGGCACAAGTGTGAGGACTTGGGTTCAAGTCTCCAGAACTCTCGTAAAAAAAAAAAATCTGTGTGTGTCCACGCACATCTCTAACCCCAATGCTGTGGGGGGAGAGGATCTGGACATGGGAAGGTTTCGGGGACTTGCTCCTGTCAGCCTCCGTAGTCAATGAGAGCTGAGTGTGAGAGACCAGACACCTGGTACTCTTCTCTATGCACACTCAAATATCACACACCCCAAAATAAAAATAAATACAAATTTCATTTTAATTATCTGATTAAATGTCCATTATTCTCTTTATTTTAAGCAAAATGAAAATATTGTCTTTGGCTTTGTTTTGCTTTCTTTTTAAAAATGTCTGTTTCCCTTTTTTCTTCCTAGGGTTGTGGCTCATGCAGAAACTGAAGAAATCTGGCTCCCTTTTGCAGCTGACCTTCAGGGATAACGCTGACCTGCGCAAATGTTTCCTTTACCAACTTAGCCAAAAAACAGGTGTGTGACTTGCTCAGTACCTGAGGTTGGGACTTTAAGGCAGAGTAGCTTTGATGCTGTGTTCATTTGCTCCTGTGAGGTATAATAAGTCTGTCCAGCATTGTCTCTTCAATCTGCTGAGGGGCCAACATGTCAGCTTGCCTTGGCCTATCTCCTGTGTTACACAGGAGTCAAAGGGTGTGTAAGGTCAATGCAGTGCCCAGAAGCTGTGCCTCCTACTTCCTGTCAGTCATGAAGTGTGCTATCTTGGCAGTGCACGGGGCTCGTGCAGTACCTTTGCTCCTACCTATTCTCATCCTGGTCCCACCCTCCCTCCCTCCTCCCCCATACCCCTCCTCTAGTCCTCAGAGAGGGGGAGTCTTTTTCCCCCTACCAACTTACCCCAGCCTACCAAGTCTCATTAGGACTGCCTGCATCCTCTTCCTCTTGGGCCTGGTAAGGCACTCTACCAGATGGAAGTGATCAAAGAGCAGGCAATAGAGTCCATTACAAGGACAGCCCCTGCTCCCTTTGCACGGGGTACAGCAGTGTCTGGTGTCTCTCCACTGCCACTCTCTGTGGAAGACTTCAAAATGTATATAACGCAGAAGGTGGGTCAGTGTAAAGGACCCAGGTAGAAAGTGCTCACCTTCCTTCTTGTTACAGGGTTGCAGTATTTTAAAAATGTTGTTCTGGTTGCTTCTCCCCAAGACCGCTATGTGCCATTCCATTCAGCCAGGATTGAAATGTGTAAAACCGCCCTCAAAGACAGACACACAGGTAAACTATATTTCCTTTTTAAAGAGACTTTCTAATTTTCAAAGTGAAAGTAAAATCATGAAATCCTGAGTATATTTATCAGCACCATCGGGGCTCAGGCTCGGGGTAGCACATGCCTGCACTGATTCTAGAATGGGATGGTGGGATATTCACACTGTCTGGGTGTATACGCACATTCCTATTAATAGTGCAGATATTTTCTTCATGTGGTGTGAACAGCCGCTTGCTTGTCAGATGCCTGGAAATGGTAAGCTCTGTTTGTGTGTTGTCCATGAAAAATGGAAGGGTGGATACACACTTGGCAGATGGACTGTGCTCTGTAAGCCTTATTGTCCAGTTAGAGCACCACAGAAGCAAGAGCGCTGAGAGTGAAGTACAACGGATAAAGAAAGAAACTAACGTGGAATGCATTCAAGTGACATAGGTAATGAGGCAAGATGTGGAACCACTGGGAGTTCTATGGAGAAGTCAACTGACTAGGGTGTCAAGTTTCCTAGGCAACCAGGGCCAAAAGATGAGCTAGCATTCCTTGGTTCCTTTGGTTGATTAGTTTCTATCATATATTGTGCTACAGTTTCAAAAGCAATTGTTTTTTTTTCTTATATTCTGTTGTTTATTTAAACTTATTTTTAAAAATTTATTCACTGTACATCCCAATTGTAGCCTCCTACCTATTCTCATCCTGGTCCCACCCTCCCTCCCTCCTCCCCCATACCCCTCCTCTAGTCCTCAGAGAGGGGGAGTCTTTTTCCCCCTACCAACTTACCCCAGCCTACCAAGTCTCATTAGGACTGCCTGCATCCTCTTCCTCTTGGGCCTAGTAAGGCACTCTACCAGATGGAAGTGATCAAAGAGCAGGCAATAGAGTCCATTACAAGGACAGCCCCTGCTCCCTTTAGTAGGAGACCCCTACGAAGACTGAGCTGTCTATCTGCTATATCCGAGCAGGAGGCCTGGGTCCTCTTGATGCGTGGTGCTTGTTTGGTGCATCAGTGTCTACAACCCCGCCTCCACACCATGAGCCCAGTTTTATTGGCTCTGTTGGTCTTTGTGGAGCTCCTGTCCCCTCCAGGTTCTATCCCCGATTCTTCCATAAGACTCCCTGTCCCCTGCCCAAAGTTTGACTGTGAGTCTCAGCTTCTGCTTCAGTCCCCTGCTGGGCAGAGTCTTTCAGAGGACATCTATGGGGGGCTCCAGTCCTGTTCCCTCTCTTCAACAGCTTCCAGTGTCAATTCTGTTGGCCTCCCCACTCCCCCAGATATTCATGTAACCATTCAAAATTCCTATTGAAACCAGGGAAAAACTAACAGGAACTTTTATGAAAAAAAAAAAAAGACCTATTAATTTAATACAGGAAATAAGACTGTGAATTTTACATTCTAGAATGTGTTCTGGAAATTAGCCTAGGTATGTCACGGAGAGTTTCTTCTTTAAATGTTTGTTTGCTTGTTTGTTTTTTAAAAAAGATTTATTTATTATTTATACAGTATTCTGCCCACATGTGTGCCTGCCCACCACAAGAAGGCACCAGATCTCATTACAGGTGGTTGTAAGCCACCATGTGGTTGCTGGGAATTGAACTTGGGACCTTTGGAAGAGCAGACGGTGCTCTGAAACCTCTGAGTCATCTCTCCAGCTTGTTTGTTTTTTAAGACGAGTCTCACTGGGGGATGGCCTGATTCCATTTCATGGACCAGGCTGGGCTTGAATTCACAGAGATCCTCCTGTCTTTGCCACCACTTATGGCCAGAAAATTAGTCTTTAAGATAGAAAATTATTAAAAAAAATAAGCCCTTTCCAAAAAGAATTGCATAGATAGCCCAATGACCAAGAACATGTGCTGCTCTTGCAGAGGACCTGAGTTCAACCCCAGGACCCGCATCAGGTAGTTCATTGATACCTGTAATTCTAGCTTTAGGAAATCCAGTGCCCTCTCCTGCACTTCTGCCCCCAAAAGGTACCCAAACACACATGTCATAAACACACACACACACACACACACACACACACACACACACACACACCACCTGAAAAATAAAATAGAAAAGTACCAATTCATAGAGTATTTAGAGAAGCCAAACTGTTTTATCTAATCTTAATAATTCTTCCTTGACTCTCTCTTTCCTCTTCATCCTTTTCTTCTATTCTCTTTTGTTAACTATCTGTTAATTTTTAAGTGGTAGATTTCCAGGGCTTTCATGATACCTTGGTGGGTAAAATGTTTGAGGTCCTAAGTTTGGATCCTAAGAATTAAGAGGCTGGGCATGACTGTGTATGTCTGTAGTTACGGAACAGAGAGGAGAATGGTCCTGGGGTTCACTGGTCATCCAGCCAAGCCAACTGGTGAGGTCCAAGCTTGGTGAGAGACCCTGACTACAAAAGTAAAGTGGAGCACAATAGAGTAAGACACATGAAGGTAGGTGACTATCAGCTCCACTCACCCATGCACACACATCCTCAGCAATGTACACACACACACACACACACACACACACACACACATACACACACACACACACACCAAACTACAGAGTTTAATCATAATTTATTTGGCATGATGTTATAGTCAATTCCCTATGTTTAAATTGTCATATATACACACGGCATTTTGAACTTTCTGTTTATGAATTTATTAACACTTGAATAATAATTTACAATTTATGGAATGTATGTGGTTTTTCTTGATTAGACACATTATAAAAACTCATTGTGGTGGAAGCCTTTGTGTGTTTTTGTGATACTCCTGAAGCAAAACTAGTGATTAATCTAAGCCAAAAATGCCTTTTAAAATAATTATTCCAGCTATCCTATTGTACCAGAATGCCTCAGGGCTTGTCTCAATTATGTTACCGAGATATAAATTCAAAGATCTGCTTTTTAAACCACATACAAAAAAATGATCATGGTCAAGCCAGTTTTGCCTCTTATTTATGAACAGAATCAGATTCCTCATCTGTTCAAAATAATGTATTTAATAATGGTACAATAGCTAACATTCAAACCACTAGTCAGCACTTTTGAATGGAATTAACTCGTTTTCTACTTTCCCAACAGTCAGGTTGAAAATTAAGCCAATTTTTTTACTTCCATTATGCTTATAGATAATATAGCTGGAAAATGACCAAATGCCTTTTCTTTCTCTACAGATGTCAAGATATTTAAATGAGTTTTTCTCTGTGTTCAGAAGTAGTCAAAGATATGTACTAATAATTTTTCAACACAAACTTGCCTTCTTATTTGCCAAGGGCACACTGGTGTACTCTAAGACCAGTGTAAAAGAACCAGTGACTTGGTTTTAAGTTCAGATTTGATCAGAATGTGCCACTGCTAGCAGACGGCCAAGGCGTTTTCCTTCTGTGGTCACTCACTAACTTTGTTTAGTGTCTTATCTCCTTGACTTAAAGCAGACTTGGTAACATTTGAGTTTTGTAGATTTTTAAGAACAAGGTCCCTGAAACTTATGCCCCACATGCTAAATATAACCCACAGCCACACACATTTGCTTACGTTGTGAGCTTCGGTGACAGATTGGAGCCATGTGTTGGTGACACACCTGTATGTCTTGTGAACCTAAAGCATGGGCTGGTAACTTATGCCTGCCCTGCATTAGAACAGCAGTGCTGTGCACTGTGTTCTTCCTTGTCAGAGACAGTGCCATGCTCTTTGCATCTTTCCTTTCATTGAGGGAGATGTAATTCTGGTTTTAGTTTTACAGAGGAAAACACATCTTCAGCAGGGTCTGAAGATGACATTTGCCTCTAAAACGGGAATGACTCCTGCTGCAGAGCTTCTGACACATTGTTAAACAGTAGCCCAACATCGCTGCTAAGACGATGCCTTTTTTATAGCACTGTGTCATCTTGGAGATGTTTACTTGGTGGTCTTCTTTAAAGAATATCCATCTATAATTTAAATTGTTCCAGTCATGGGGTGGTGGGAAGTAGCCTCCTCTTTTTCTGTTGTTTCTATTGTACTTTGAAATGAATTACCAAAGAAACATGCCCTAATTCATACATTTATATGACTATGTAAGAAGAGTTTGTTTACTTTGTAACTTTTGTTTTCATTAACTAATTGCTAATAGTCCTACTTTCTAAAAATTCTGAGACGAATCTGACCTCCACTGTCTCTTTGCCACTTCTTTATTTAGCCACCAAATTGTCACAAAGACAATTTGTTCCTACTCTGAAAGTTAGGCAACATGAAAGCAGTACTTTATCTGATAATAGTATTTAAGGATGAGCTATGTATACTTAAAAATAATTAAGGATAACTGTTTCTGGGCTAAAGGTGACAGTATGTCTCAGCAGAAAATGATAGTTTGAGGAATCACTACATTTTGAGTGAATTTGCCTTTTTTATGAGTCACCTAATAGTTCCTATTGCATATATAGTATAAACACATTTTAAAATTGATTGAACAATACTCTGCTTCTGTTTCCACTATGTTACAACATGCAGGTGTTATCCTTGTTATAATAGACATCCTGTAAAAGAGGCGGGGACTCTTCTGATCCAACCAGCAAGCACAGCTTACCAATTAACCTATCAACCATTCCTTTAAAAAATTTTTCCTTTTTATTCCTCACAAATGCCATTCAATGTGCCTTGGTCATATTTACCTCATTCCCTTCCCCCCAACTCCCTCCCCCAATCACTCCCTAACCCACCTCTCATCTGACTTCACTTCCTTTTTTTAATAACCCACTGAGTTAAATTACTGCTATTCATTATACAGATGGGAGTGTGATAGCCAACATACCAGTGGCTACATTTCTAAAGAAAAGTTAGCCTCCATTCAAGTGCCATCAGGTGCCAACAGCTCCTCATAGGGATGGGACCTCAGGAGCTCCTTCTTTTCTCTCTGAATTTTTTACCTAACTTTGTATTGTGCAGGTAGCAACAGCTGTCGAGACGTCATCAATGCAAGAGTCATGCCACATCTAGAGGCATCCTTTCACACCCATTCCCCAGCAACTAGCTCTTTTATACTGACTTTTGATTGACTTCAATTTTCTCTCTAAAAGGAGCATTTTATGCACATGGTTTTCTGACATGACAATTTTCCAGAATATTTTTACCTATTCTATTGGCTACTATCCTAAATCAATAATATAGGCTCTTTGAAAGCAGAATTCTGTATATTCTAACCACAAGCCATTTGTTTTGGACAATTTGGTAAGATCAGGACAGATATTTCCACAAAGAAACCCAAGACTATTTCAGTTTGCATCTTAGCTTCCTCAGTGTCAAAACTATCAAGACCGTGAAAAAGGAGAATAAAAGAATAAAATTGGTAGCATATAGTTCAGTGAAGCATCCTCTGCACTTAGGGAAACAGCCCCAATGGTGCATGCTACTGATGAGTTGAGAGGAAGAGAAAGCTATTAGGAATGACCATGTGGAATGGAGCAATGCCTGGATTGGGGATGGGAATCTGGAGTATTCTGTAGCGTCACCTCTCTGTGAAAACTGAAAGTACCATACTGGCTTTATGACACAACTCTTACTTGGATTGGGCACCCAGGGGCTTATGTCATAGCTTGTGGTTACTGTCTTCCCGAAGGAGTCAAGAAGCCACTTGGGCCCTCCAGATCATCCCAACAGATGTCCCTGGATAGCAGTGGTTCTCAGCCTTCCGAATGCTGCACCCTCAATACAATTCCTCACGTTGTGGTGACTCCAACCATAAAATTATTTTCATTGTAACTTTGTTACCATAATGACTGTAATATAAATATTGGATTTGCAAGCAGTTTTGGAAGACCCTTGTGAAAGGGTCGTTCGACTACTGCTGCCCCTCAAAGGAGTCATGGCACATAGGTTGAGAATAAATTCTGCATGGCATAAAGTTTGTCATGAAGATGGTACAGGAAGAAAGCAGATGGAGAAGATGTGAATTGCTTATCACTCAACAATTTCTGTTACAGCATACCTCTATGTCCCTACTATGTAAAACAAATCTGTGATTGCATCACTTTTTTTTTTTTTTTTTTAGATAGGAACATTGTCAACTAAGACTTTTAATTTTAAAAATAAAGCAACCGAATAGCAACAATCCTGCATTGCGACGCTCATTTTCGTCGGACCTGGAGGCAGTGAAATGTTGCTTGGCTTGAACAATTGGTGATATTAAGAAATGTCTGCTTTCATGACTTAAATACATATGGATCCAGAATCCATGGCCTTCTGAAACAGAAAGTGAATCTCTGATGAACTTTTCTTGAGTTTTCTTCCTCTTAGTTCCTTGCTGGGAGACAACATTCCTCTAGGAATTCCTCTTCCTTGTGCTATAGCTTCTGACATCAGGCCACCATGCCATCCAAAACAATAATGATGATGATGGTGGTGATGATGATATTAGGTCACTATGTCATCCAAAACAATAATGATGATGGTTGTGGGTGTGGTGGGTGTGGTGCATGCTAACCCTACCAATTGCAATCTCTAAAGAGAACTTGGATTCCATTCCTCATTTATTTGCATATTTGCAACCACTAGCATGAGGTTAGAACTCAGTCTGTTATGTGCTCTGCCAACACACATGCAGAATTGGTCTCTAGACGATACTGCTGAATTCTACTCTCACTTCCTTTGTTTTGTCTCTCTTTCCAGGGCCAGTGTATGCAGAAATGATCAACAACTTACTGGGCCCTCTGGTAGAAGCCAAGGACTGCACTTTGATCAGGCATAATGTGTTCCATGCCCTGCCCAACACTGCCAACACCCTTATTGGCCGTGCAGCCCATATAGCCGTGCTTGACTCGGAACTCTTCCTTGAGAAGTTTTTCTTGGTGGCAGGACTCAACTATTTCAAGTAGTAGCCTCCAGGGAGCAGCCTGGGTGACTGGCCAGAAATGTTTATGATCAATTGAGTTCTTAGCAAAAATCATGCTTTCCCATGCCTTGGAATTCCAGAGTGGAGTAGAAGGAGAGTGGAGGGTGTGGAGGGATGAAGCTGGGGTGGGAGTGGACACTAGACATGCTTGTATTTGAGACATTGGGGAAGCTGAACAAACAGTGTAAACAACACCAATGCTTTCTTGAATTTGTCTAGCTTCCTAGAGTCTCATTCAGGGTGTTTCTAGAGAAAATAAGAAACAGAATACTTGCCACTAGTCAGCCCAGCTGTATAATTACTCTGGCTCATGGGAATTGATCCAACTTAACTAGACTTTCCCAATCTGTCACTAGGTCATAGCTTTATCATGTGTTGATTCAATTAAGTGCACACAAACATTTCAGAACTCAGGTTTACTTCTGTGTGGAAGTGGGGCATCTTCCTGTAAATAGAACCCTTTAAGACATCAAACATACCACTTGTTCTAAAAATGTTCTATTCACGCTCTCATCCTCTCCATGTTTTCTAAAGGACAACAGAAAGTATGACAAATCTACATTTTGTCTTCTAGCAGCAGTAGGTAGGGTGACTTAGGGAAAGCAGAGGTAAAGGTAACACTGTTGACCAATACAGGTTTTGTATAAACAGAAAGAATTATAGGGAGCACATTGAATGAATTGTTCCACCTACTTCCTTAAACTTTTTCTATGCATAGCCCAGTCTACAAATTGTTTTTGTGAATGCTTAATTTCCTTTCTGAAGTAGGGAAAACTGAGAAAAACTCTACCTAGCAGAAGGAGGCAGTCAGATGAATGTATCCATGTGCGAAACTCCTGCTGATGCTCTTCCAAAGAAATGTTGTATTAGCCTTGAATGCAAGAGCAAAAAAATCAAAACCATTAACATGGCCAGCTGCTTCTCCTCTCACTGGAAGGAGAAAGACATCCTAACAGAGGCATGCTGGGTAAAGAACCTCAGGGGAGCTAAGAAGGGTGCTGTTATCTTTCAATAGTGATGTCTTCATGCCTTAGGAAAATAAAGGGCTAGGAAAGACCCCATTTGTAAAAACTAACAGCAGAGACAAAAGTAAGATCAGATTGGAACAAAAGCCAGATTGAATACCCAACTAAAGGTGTGATTGATAAGTGGTTGATACAGAAGTTTTAAAAGTAACCAGGATATTTAAATGGTCCCTAAGTGTAAGTACACTATGTAGGCTAAAAGGCAGAAAGATGAAATTCTAGCTGTACAAAAGAAATGCATGAAACAGGACAGCATGTATAATTATGCTGGAGAGAAAGGAAGAGAAAGTATCTAGCACAGAACTGGACCAGGGTTGCAGATCACTTATGCCATGAAAGGAAAGCCTAGGTGCATGCAAGAACCATACATCAACCCACAGGCAGTAAATTCAGACTATGGAAAATGAGTCCAGACCAGTAACTTGCAGGACAGTAAAACTTTGGGTGCATTGGGAGGGAGCTGAAGGCTTTGCAAAGGTAGACCTCCCTACAGTGAGTTCAGGGTTTTTGTGTGGATCACTTCTGAATTTCTTTATATCCTGGTCTTACTGCATGTGTTTCTCCTTGGGCATTTCCCTGAGATCCTGAGTCCGGGCTTGGCACAGACTCTGCCTTCTACTTGGTGGCACTGACATGGTGGCTTTGTTTCTTGGAGAACATTTCTCTCCTAGTCACACAACCCTAGACCTTCTGACTCCGACAAGTGTTGCTGCTTAGGGCAGCATGGTCAATCTGTAGCAAGTTCTTCTTTTTGGCTATGTGTGGAGCCCTGCTCATCTGGTCGGATATGCTCATTTCGTGTTATGTTTTCAATCCTCATCAGCAGTATTTGTCAACCCCTGGTCATTTGAAAGACCATATAGTATTTATGGAGCCAGAATGAACTTGATGATCATTGTCTTTTCCAATAATCAGATGCCATTTTTAACTTCAATATGCTGTCTGGACAAAGTGAGAACTAATGGCAATAACCGTCCAGCTGCATGGCACACCTCTTTTAGGTGTCCTGCTGTCTTTGTAAACCCTATCTGGCTTCTGAGAATCCATCATCATTGTGTAGAAAGTGTACTCATGTATTGTAAATAAGTGTCAAGTGTTATGTGTCATGCCTCATTTGAAAAGGCTTTTTTATGTCTCTTTCTATTAAAGTATATATATAATATATATCAATATACATAATAATATATGTATATGTAAAATGTAAACATGGACATTCTATTATTGGTTATAAACATGATAAACAAAATGCCTGCCAAGGTAATGATGCAGTATGTTTTTATCCTCAGTTCTATTTTGGGGTTTTGTTTATATTATTTGTAGCTTCCCTAAACTAGTTAGAAATAAACATTACTAACCTCGAGATTATTTGGAATTTGTTGTTCATGAACCAAATGAACTCAGAGAAGGAGTCATAAACCTAAAGCAGTCAAGTAATGACCTCAGTGGCAGCTGGAATCAGGTGCAGTGCTGAGAAGATGGGAAAAAACGAAAAGAAAAACATGTCATATAAACTACAATTCCTCAACTGTCTGAGCTTCCATCTATGCCAGCCAGGAATCCATTGACAACGTGTGGAAACTCAAGGTCACATCTGTTAATATGATCTTTTCAAAGAAGAATTATGCTAGTACGGTTTTCAGGAGCAAGGTGTTGCAGAATTCTGATCTCCATTGTCTGGGGCAGAACAAGCAGATAGCTTTGAAAGTGAGACTATGAAGAGGAGGCCATTCTTCCACATGCACAGCTACAATTGCATTTTTTTCATGATGGCAATTCCTCTAATAAATGTATCTGTATGAGGGTCTCCTCTGTGCTGAGATACGTTGGTAAGTTTAGCAGCTCACAGCTTAGCAAAAAAAAAAAAAAAAAAAAAAAAAAAAAAAAAAAAAAAAAGTGATAATTAATGTTGGTGGGCCTACAGATGTGGAGGGGCTATTATGAGTGCCCAGAGGCAGAACTCTGCCTGTGTCAGAGATGGGCCTGTGCTCAGGAATTTTCTCCTGGGGGCTCTTGATGTTTGTGACTTAATATGAAGGCTGACCTAAAAATAGGTCCAGTGAAGGTCTGTTGGAGGTAACCTCTAGCACTGGGAAGAGAATAACCAAAATAAGTAAGGGGTAGGGAGAGATGGTATAAGGGAGAGCAGGAAGAGATGTCAATGGCACATCAAAGGGCAGATGGGGAATATTTGAGCAACCTTGACAAAAGGTGGTGTGAGATTTTACATTCACGCAACACTTTTCTAATCATGTCGAGAGGAAGTTACCACTGTGATTTCTCATGGGAAGGGAATCTGTTTGGAAGCGAGATGCCCAGGTGACAATCTTGCCCCAATCTGTTATCATACCCCTCTTCTCTGCTGGTCTGAGGGCTCTTTGACCTCCACCCCTGCCTTGTGAGAAGTCCATGGACATGTACTTCCCACCATTCATTTCTAAACTTTCTCTTTGGAGGTGCATAGCAGACATATCTGCTGCATTTCTCATTGTAACCAGAAGTGACAACTTCAGACCAGGTAAGAGAAAACATGAAACAACTACCTGAAACAGTTAGATCATCACTTTTAGTAGTTCTCTGAGTTTCATACATGTGTACAATGAAATGTGACCATATACACTTTCCGTTCCCAATTCCCCCTTCACGCTTCTCTCAAATCATCCTCCAGTCTCCCGCCCCCTCCTAACTTCGAGTCCTTTAAACCTATCTGATAAGTACAGTTACTAGCAGTGCCCATATGTGCCTGCATGTATGGCTATTTACTGGAGCATGGGAAACCTATGAGGAGCCACACACTAAAAGGAGAAGAATTCTCACTTTTCCCAGAAAACTAGCAACTGCCAATAGCTCCTTGGTAAGGAAGGGGCTGAGAGATTAGCATCCTCGTCTATGTGAGAGTTTTGGCTGCCATCTTGTGTACTTCTTGTGGAAGTGATTGGAGTTGTGAATACATGAAGACAAAAACCATATCATCTCCCCCGAACAGCATTTCCCAACATTCTTTCCTATCCCCCGCCCCAGCTCTTGTTTCCGCACATTACTGCAATGCCCCTTGACCTTGGTCAGGGTAGAGTATTGATTTAGATGGTCCATTTTGGTTGAGCTCTCTGACCAGTTACGCATCTCTTTGATGACTACTTCCCACTGCACAAAGATGCTTCTCTGACTGAAGTTGAAAGCAGCCCCTGCCTATGGGTATTTAGAAGGCGATTGGATTAATATGACCATTTAGTAAATTAAATGAGTAGATTGTATCCTAGTGCTTATGACCGCTCATGACATGGGCCTTGACCAGCCCTGCAGTACTATGCATGATATTCCTTGGAGAGGGCCAAAAAACCCAGTCAGAAAGCTTAATCATGCAGTGTTGCATACGCTGTGAACAAATGACATTGGGGGCAAAGTTATTTATTTAGCTCTTCTGGAGTTGAGTTTGAACATTGAGCCTTCATTCTATTCTTTGGTCGTGGTACCTTCAACTCAGAGTTAACTAGAAAAGACAATTAAAAAAAAAAATCAAAGCCAGGGGCTAGGCATGGTGGCACACACTTTTAATCCCAGAACTCGGGAGGCAGAGGCAGGCAGATTGCTCTAAGTTCGAGGTCAGCCTGGTCTACAAAATGAGTCTAGGACAGCCAAGGCTACACAGAGAGACCCTGTCTCGAAAAACCATTAAAAAAAAAAGTAAAAAAAGAAAAGATATCAAAGACAGATTACTCCTAAGTCATACATAACCTCATGAGATTCTATTTTAACATCTTGTGCAAAACACCTACCTAGCCAGTAAATGAGATGGCATAGAAAATACTTTTCATCAACAAAGGTGGTGTCACAAATCATTGTCAGTGGCGGCAGCTGGAGATAGATGGAGTGTTCCATTATTGGCAGATCGTCTGTGTTACTCCATGTTTCTGTCTCCAGGTTGTCTTTTGCCCTTCTTGCTACAACATAGTTCCTGAAAGCATGGTGCCTGTACTTTTCATTATTCACATCCAAGCCAGCAGACATCTACTCAACCAACAAATCAAGTCCTTTCACACGGAGGAGATATTCCTCTGCGTAATAGATGCGAGCCCCAATATATGGCCATTACCTTTGTGGTCATTGTCTTACAAACAAATTCATTCACTCTTGAGATTTCCATTACATTAATATGTCTCCCATCTATACACATCACACCTTGAGAGAAGCATCATATGCCATCCATTCATGAAAATCTGAGGCTCAGCTCTTAGCTTGGCACGGAATGAAGATGGGATATGGGTGGGCTTTTTTTATTTTTTATTTATTTATTTATTTTATTTTTTTGGTTTGGAAAAGATCATTTAAAAAAATCCTGTGTTTCATCCAGTTCTTTTTAAAAATGTTTTTTTCTTTATTTTTTAAATTTTAAAAATTTTTATTAATTATGTCCTGGTTATAGCTCCCTTCTTCCTCTCCTCCCAGTCCCACCCTCCTCCCTGTTTCCCCTATCTCACCTCTCCTACTCCTCAGAGAAGGGGAGACCCAACCCCAGAATATCAAGTCATATTCTGAATCCGTGTTAGGGTCCTCCCCCATTCCCCTTAGTAGAGGACCCATATGAGGACTGAGCTACCTGTTGGTTATATCTGTGTTGGAGGTCTATGTCCAGTCCATACTTGGTCATTGGTTGGCACTTCAGTCTCCACAAGACCCCTTGGGCTCTAGTTAGTTGGCTCTGTTGGTCTTCTTGTGGAGCTCCTGTCCTCTCTGAGTCCTTCTATTTTTCCTCTCATTTTCCCACAAGATACCCTGCACTCCACCCAATGTTTAGCCATGAGTTTCAGCATCTGTTTCCATCAGAAACAGTGGCTGCTGAGTGAAGCCACTCAGAGGATCAGCTATGCTAGGCTCCTGTATGCAAGCATAACAGAGTATCGTTAATGGTGTCAGGAGTTGGCTGCCCCACATGGAGTGGGTATCAGGTTAGGCCAGGTTTTTGTTGGACATTCACTCAATCTCTGGTTTATTTTTGTCCCTGCACATCTTGTAGGCAGGTTAGGTTTTAGGTTGAAGTTTTTGTGGGTGGGTTGGTGTTCCCCTCCTTTCAATAGAAATCATGTCTAGTTAGAAGATGGCTTCTTCTGTCTCCATGACCCCTGCTGCCAGGAGTCTCAGCTAGAGTCACCCTCATAGCCTCCCTGGAGTCTACCCTGTTATAGGTCTCCAGCTTTTCATAGAGAAGCTGCAGCCCAAGGTTTCTCTTCTCTCTGCAAGCCCTCTCTCCTCCTGCACCTGCTCTCCCCGGGTCTGATACCGACACTACAGTTCTTGATCTCAGCTACTGCCACTGAAATTGATGGAGGAACAACTCAGCATTAAGTATGTTGATGTCCAGAGCTTCTGAATTCACAGGAACTGTATCATCATAAGATAATAAATTACAAGTGAAAAGAGCCCATCTTCTCACATATGAAACAGATTTTGAAAATGATTATTTAGAAGCAGTTCAGAAATGCATGAGACAGGAGAAATTAATCTGAAACAGGGAAATTTCTAGGTCAGGACTTTGGAAATCTGGAGGAAGCTTGGAAATATTTTGTAGCAAAAGAGTTACTGGAGGGCAGTTTTGTTGGAACAAGAAACATTTTTATGTGAGTTAGAAGTGATTTATAGGATGATGTGAGGAAGAGCCTTTTGTCTGGAGCTTTAGGCTTAAGCTTTTATCAGTTGAAATATTCCTTCTTGACTCCCAAGTGTTTCTACCCTGCACATTTGCAGGTTAATTCAGTGTGTGATTCATTAGATTATTTATAATTTTCTACTCAGGGCACATCATCAGCCATTACTAGAAGTTGATAAAAGTTTGCAACTTGGACACACACCTAGGCAAAGAATTACATCTAATAGTATTTGGAAGCTGAACTCTGTAAATGTCAGTCTGATTCCTTTATATTGCTCCCAACTGCAGGGATATTTTTAAATGTCTTTTAGCTCAAGGGTAAATTATTACATATGGAAAAATAATTTTTCTTATCTTTCATACCCCAGGAAAACTTAATAATAATGTGCATCTAACATGCCTATGTGCTTATATATGGACATACACATATATGTGAGAGAAAATAATTGCATTATTTTACATCTAAAAATTGTAGCTAATGTAGTCATAATAATTTCTATGTTTTGCTAAAGAGTCTAACTCTTACTTCTCTTTATTATTCTCCCATACTTCACTCTCAAATGTATTTCTTTTTTAAACATTATTTATTTGATGTTTCTTTGTCTCTTTGCTAAATATAGCTGGCTATAGAAAATACTGTGTTAGAATGCTTCCTTTAATGTGGTGGGAGGAAAAGTTGGCTATTTAAGTGCCCAGGATTGAATAAACTAAGAGTGCTGCAGCAAACAGTATGAATATGACCCTGTGGCTCTAACATTGAACCATACTCCTAATCTTGGACTTTTAGTGCCCCATGTGAGTCTGGATACAGATGCTCGATCCCCAGGAGATGTCACAGTGATGTGAACTCTACCTCCCAGGTAGGCTTGTAATGCTTACTTTCACACAGCCACCATTCCTTCATCAGTGTCAAGGTGAGAGATTATGAGAGGTGAGTGGTCCATGTAAAAATCCAGTCTGCCAAGGATTTCTTCCTGCCCAGAGGCATACTAGTTGGCTGTAATGTATAGTCTTTGAGTGCTCTAAAGACTCTAAGGGATGCTTTTACTTTCCCCTCCCCATTTAACAGATAAAATATAGTTGTGCAAGCAAATAAGAGACACCTACAGCTTCCACAAGCATGGCCATGTTTAGATAAGGAACTGCCTTTTACTAATGTCCACATGGGATGGCTTATTTTTACTTTTATCTTTGCAAAGGTTGCCTACTTTCAGACGATAAAGAGAGGTAAGGTATTTTGTCAAGGTCTCAAAGAGAGGATTTGTATGTATAGCCTAATGCCACTGTGATTATAACTCATATTTACTCTCCTGAAAAATATACAATAATCAATTTCCTAAACATCCTTGCAAATTGTCTGTGACACAAAAATTTTAGTCATAACGCTGTCATTTGTGCCAATAAGTTTCACTATTTTTCTACATTTGCTTTCTGGTTGGCATTTTGTGTAACATGTGATGTGTAAAAATGATAAAATAACAACAATAAAACCCCTTTAATTCTTTTATGAGAATTTGTGTGTGTGAGATATATTAATATGATAAGTACTCTTTAGGAGTATATTTGGACTTTGTGTGAGTCAATATTCCAATACTATAAAAAAAAACAAAACAGTGGAAATGATCTACTTAAAATGAAGTAAAGTTTTATGTATGGTGCAGTTTCAGACATTTGAGTCCATGGCCCCTTGCCTGAATGTTTTGAGCCTGTGATGGTTATGTGGCGGAGCAAAGCTTTATGATAGCAGGAAGAAGGGCAACTGGGATCTTAATAGTCTCTTTAACAACACAACCTTGCAACCTGAATCAACCTCTTCCACTAGTCCTCATTTCCAGGAAGCTTTATCACTTCTCAAATAATCCAAAAGATGGTAGTCCAAGCCTTTAACAGATGGGCATTTAAAATGTACATCATTTTAAAGCTGAAGAATTTCTTTCCATAGTTGGGCAATGAACATATGCAGCATGGGTGCTACTGGGGTTGCATGCTATACAAAAGGCTTAGGGTGTTCTAGTGTGGCTGGTAGTACAGTTAAGAAACCCCATAGCTGGACTCTTGGAGGATATGATTGGGGAATAAACAAAATGGCAAGTGACTGAAGACTCTAGTACTTGTATCTCTCTTCAACGAACTCAGTTTTGTAGAGATTTTCACATTCAGAGAGATGCTCATAGGACTCTCTGGAGCAGTGCCCCTGGTCCCTGGATGATGACTCCGTTGAATGCACCATGTGGTAGGAGCAAGTCTATCTACTGTTTCCTGCTCTACTGAAGGCCAGCAGAGTATCTCCATTCCCAGGAGGAATTCCCTGTAACAATAGCGGTGTCATACTCTCTGTGCCCCTTGCCCATAGCTTAGTTCAGAGAACCACAGCTGGACAACTGAGGTAAAGACTGAGGTACCATAACCAGGATCAGTAGGTCATTTCCCAGTAATGGGGCCCTAATGGAAAGGTGCCAGAAGATGACAAAGTTAGATGACAGAGAAGATAAAATCTAGAGTTGGGAGATATTGAATACACTTTATTAAGAAGTACAAAAAAGTAGAGCATCTTATATAGTATTTGCAGGGTGAAATCAGCCAAGATAAAGAGAGCTAAGGCAGACAGTATTGGCCAAGAGAACATGGAATACCTCAAATACAGCTGCCTTAGGATTGATAACCATAACCCAAGGGAACAAATCAAGTTCCCAGAAGCTGCAACATCAATTCCTTTAAGGCACTGGCTTCAGTATTAGACTGGCCTTTCCTAGCGTGTTCCTGCACACAAACACAGATCTACAATTCTTCTTGTCTTTTCATCAGGGAATCTTGTAAAGTCTTGGGTGCGTCTGGCTCCCCACTGTTCCATATGACAGTCAGCAACTTTAGATAGACAGATAGGCAGATACATGGAGCACTGATGAATAAAGTAGGCAAAACTACCTTCAGTATTCCTTGATTATAGACTGAATTGTAGTGAGAGTCAGTTTACAGTAGAAGTAAATATAGAGTCACCCAGGAATGTGGCAGAGACATACCAAGTGGACAATCGTAAGAAGAGGCTCTACATACTGTGCATCTAGCCCTCAAAGCTTCCCAGGGTCCTAACGCCATCTCTGTGAGAGCATGAGACAGACAGCACCGGGTCTCCCATGATATACCAAGGAATCTACATCAGCATCATGCCAGGTTCCAAAATGCTAATTCAAAATGGAATGAAACATAAACATATGCTTAATCTATCAGAGTAATCCTGCACTGTGTAAGTTTTGTGCTTTTGTTTCCAAAGATCTTTTACATGTCTTGCTCCAGACAATGATGTAGACACTATCGCCCATATTTAGATAGAATGAAGCTGAGACTGTATAAAGCTGAACAAATGTTTCCTATTCCCAACATCAGTCAAAGTCAAGACGTATCCAGTCTTAATCCCATCCAAACATTCTACGTGCCTCTCAAACCTGAAGTTATACAAAACTCCGTGAAAGTCATATTGAGGTACAGTAACAAATGATACTCCTGCACATTCCTCTCTGGGAACTCACATTCTGTGGGGTGAAGCCAGGGAGCCAGCGAGGTGCAGAGAGCTCCAGTGTCTAACCCAGATTCGGTTACTGGTGGTAAGAGCCAGCGATCCATCTCTGGTCTCATCTCTGTCTCTAGTTACTGGAGAAGGAATACTCTCACTGGAGTGGCATCTCTCTAAACCACACCTCCAAAGCAGAAATTTAGAGAATGAGAACCGTGGAAGCAATTGCACAATTTTTTTTTTCTGAGACCAACTTGTTTCAGAAATCCTTCAGTCAATTTAAAAGTATGGTATCTAGAGTTAGATGTAGGGGCAACTGGGAAAGACACTGTTCACTGGACAACCATGTTGGTGTGTGACAGCCAGTTAGGTACCTTCTCCATCTTACCTCTCATTTGGTGATCTTATTCACATCATAAGGCTATGCGGGCTGTGGTCAAGTGGCTTGTTTGAGATCACACTGGGTGAGTCTTTGAAGTTCCTCCTTTCACCCCATGATAACATGTAATGTCTTGTTGCTCCTGAAGCTGTCTCAGCTCTCCTCCTCCATCTCTTCCCCTCCCTCACATACATCCAACTTTCTTGTTTGTTCTCTGCTGTTCCTCATGCAGGCTTCTTTGTAGGTGTCCCTGAGGCCCTAGGTATCCTTTGCACTGGGAGTTTCAGTGTATGAAAGCTGAGGACTTGCTGTCTACCTTTCACCTGGATATCATTGCAAAGTCAATGTCTCATTTTCTTGGTCACTTGATCCCAAATTTCATAGTTTCTCACCCTTATGCTGGAAATTCTACATTGCCCATCTCCTACATTTTATTGCTCAGCATTTACCACTGTTCAGTTTATCGCCCATTTCACTCGTTCATCTAATTCATCCTCTTTCCTCACATGAATTCCACCTTCATGAAAGCACAGGGTCTGTTTTGGGGAACACTTTGACTTCGTTTTTTTGTTGTTAATTTTATTTTTATTATTTATTCAGATTACTACTCATTGTTACCCCATCACTTGTATCCTCCCATTCCTCCCTCCTTCCTGCTTTCACCCTATTCCCCTTCGTCTAAGACTGAGGGGGACCTCCTCCCCCACTATATAGTCACAGGCTACCAAGTCTCATCCTGGTATCCTGATTATTCTTTCTTTGGGTGCCATCAGGCCTCCCCACCAAAAGGAGGTGGTCAAATATGGGGCACCAGAGTTCATGTATGTGGACAGCGGGGACTGACACTGACACTTTGACTTCTTAATCCCTGTGTCTGGTTGTTCAATAGGCCCCAAATGAAAATGGGATCAGCAGATGTATGCTGTTGTAGCTGATGCACATTTGTGGCTTAATGGATTCTGAATAACAACTCTCCAAGCCTGCCTTCTTTCTGCTAAATACTCAGAGAGTTGCCAGGATGTCTGTAACTAGCTTTGTTCTGGCATAAGGATTCACTCCAGTGCTCTTTCATAAGCCATGTCCCCCTCACAACAGGAAAGTGTGCAGCTCACCCAAAGACTGTTAAGTAGAGAACACCAGGAGTTGTTTCTCTGAGCTTTATATACCTAATTGCATGCAGGGCCATGTATCGGAGGCATGGTTACCCATGGCCTGCAGAGGGCTCTCCAAGCCTGGAAACTAGCAAACCACTCCCAGAAACTCAGAGTATCCTGCTTTCAAAAGCTGTGATTGAAATCTATGTAAGAAAATGATATTTAGTTTTAAAAACAAAAAGAGGCAGGGAGGTCAGTTAGATTTGCGATGGGCAGCGACTGTTGTGGGAGCGCAGCTGTTTCTAGCATAATTCTAATTCAATCCTCAGACAGACTCAGAAAATTTTTTGTGAAAGTCATTGCATGAGCTATCAGGGAACTGTGTACAGATCATATCCTTTTTCCTACTTGGGGCTGGCTGCTTGTTGCTATGAGCTGGACCATAGTTCTGTCAGGATATTATACCTGTGTACACTTAAAGGATGGTGTGATGGCTAATCCTATTGGTTAATGAAGAATGCTTGTGAGATGAGTAAAGCACAGGAATCCTGTGAGTACATTTTAATAAATTAACAAGATTCACCTTAGATGAGGACAGCACCACCCTATAGTCTGGGGCTCCAGATAGAAGAAAAAAAAAGAGCCTACAAATGTAGCTTTACCCATTCTCCTTCCTTTCTTACTGATCTTGCTTTGCCACATGCTCCCCACCATAATAGACTGACACCACTGGCTGGAATTCACTGCCACCCTCCCCCCATTTTTTTTTTTTAAATCAGAGAAAGGAAACTTATTTGATGTAGCCACACTTGGAAGAACAAATAAAGGAGTCTAGTAAACTCCAAGTTCATCTTCTGAGTTCTAAAAAGGCATAGATTTATTTTTCCCATTTAAAAATATTTTTATTTATTCATTCTTTCATTTTACATCCTGATCATAGGTGCTCCTTCCTATCCTTCAGTTCCCTCCCTTCCTCCCTCCCTCTTCCCTATATCTCCCCTTTCCTACTCCTCAGAGAAGGGGAGCCCTTCCAACCCACGCCAGCACATCAAATTGCATCAGGACTGAGCACATCTTCTCCCCCTGTGACCTGGTAAGACAACGCTACCAGGAGGAAGTGAGCAAAAAGCTGTCAACAGAGTCCATGACAGAGACAGCCCCTCTCTCTTTTTTCTAGGGGACGTACATGAAGGCTAAGCTACTCCTTGGCTATATCTGTTTATGGGACCTAGGTCCAGTCCATATATGGTCCTTGGTTGATGCTTCAGTCTGCACGAGATGCCTTGGGCCCAGGACAGTTGTCTCTGTTGGTCTTCTTGTGGAGCTAGTGTCCCCTCTGGGTCCTTCTATTCTTCCCTCCACTATTCCACAAGGCTTCCTGTGTTCCACCCAATATTTGTCCATACATCAGACCATCTGTTTCAATTTTCTGCTGGATGGAGCCTCTTGGAATACAGCTATGCTAGAATTCCCTCTGCAAGCCTAGCAGAGTGTCATTAATAGTGTCAGGAGTTGGCTCTACCCCATGGGATGGTCTCAGGATAGGTCAGGCATTAGTTGGACATGCTTTCCATCTCTGCTCTATCTTTATGCTTTCCCATCTTGTAGGAAGTGTAAATTTGGGGTTGAAGTTTTTGTGGGTGGGTTGGTGTTCCCCTCCCTCCACTAGGAGTCATGTCTAGTTAGAGGGTGACCTCGTCAGTCTCCATGACCTCTGCTACTAGGAGTCTCTGTTTGAATCATCCTCATATTCTTCCAGGAACCTACCCTGTTGTAGGTCTCCAGCTTGTCACAGGGATGCCCCTGCCTACAGTTTCTCTTCCCTCTGTAATCTCTCTGTTCTTCTGCCTCCTCTACCCATGTCTGATCTCCACCCTCACAATTTTCAAGTTATCTTTTAGGTACGTAGTTGTAGTGATATAAAACTAACTAATGCAGAGGATATTAGATTCATTTCAAAAGATGTCTGTCAGGGCAAAGGTGGAATTCTAATGAGATCAGTTGGTATTCGTTCATTAGTCCATATAATGAGTAGTTCTTTTTTTAATTTTTAAATTTTATTTTATTAATTTATTCTTATTACATCCCAATGGTTATCCCATCTCTTGTATCCCCCCATTCCTCTCTCCCTCCCATTTTCCCCTTATTCCCCTCCCCTATGACTGTGACTGAGGGGGTCTTCCTCCCCCTGTATATGCTCATAGGGTATCAAGTCTCTTCTTGGTAGCCTGCTATCCTTCCTCTGAGTGCCACTAGGTCTCCCCATCCAGGGGACATGGTCAAATATGAGGCACCAGAGTACATGTGAAGAAACTCAGGAATATACAAATGATCAGATGAAAGAAATAAAAACATCAGTTCAAGATCTGAAGATGAATGAGTAGTTCTTGAGTCCCAGCAATGTTCTGGACTATGATTCAAGCACTTGCCCATTCATAATCAGCAGCCTTAGTAGGCAAGATCCCTGGTTCCATGCAGCTTTTATCCTACTTAGGTTTTCATATTAACACTCCTACTTTTTAAGTTATCATCTCAAATTATTTATCCCTAACTATTCTCTTTTGTGTAGTCTACCTCTCTCACAGGAAATTCCATTCTGGTCCTAGTAATGCCATTGAAGCTGTTTTTTCCCCTTAAGATACATCCTTTGTCCTTATTAGATGATTACATCTGTCACATTGTGGCAATAGTTAGACACATTGACCATTCGTGGCTTTCTACTTCCCTTGCATATAGACCAGCAGCAGTGGTGTATGAACAAGAGTCCAGGAAGAGTCAAGTTCGCTCCGTATATCTAGAGGACTTCTGACTCTCATGATCATTCAGTTTTCTTAAACTGCTCAATCTCATTGCTCCTGCAACATGGATAGAAGTAGATAATAAAAAAGAATGGGAAAAAGTCTACATAGAAATAAGCTACAAACGTAAATCATTACCTAAATTTCCTCCACTCAAATTCTCACTTCTCCCAACTGTGAAGATTTAAGCAAATACTGTTTCATGCCAACCTCAGAGGCAGCTTTTGCTGTCTTATTTCCAGCATTTATTTCCTCTGAGGCAGAACAAGCATCAGGTGGCATATAGAGTGAGTGGAAAACAAACAAAAACAAAAAACAAAAAACTAACTCCTTTCCATTGCTTCCAGTCCCTACGCCACAGGGAATAGTTTCTAACCAGAGAATTGGAAAACTTTTTAAAAAATTATTTTATTTTGTACATATACATTTGTATTATTACACATATATACAATAGATTGCCTATGGCAAGAAGAACCATGACACAATCAGGAATTATATAAATGTTACATTCTTAGTGTTTTGACTATTTGTATTTGACAGCCTTGAAGAAGACATCTTTCCTATCTTGGTGCATCTAAATTTTTGAATGTAAATCAATCTCCATCCCATATTGTTATTATCAACTTAGAATACCTATCTAGACCTAAAAACATCTTGACCCTTAAACAAGTAAGCTTAATTGTAAAACGAAGCTACCTGGTCTTCAACTCTTTCAAAGGCTTAAGAAAGTAAACTTGATTATCTGTGTACGTTGGCCTCTAAGGCCTCCAAATCACCCTGAGCAACAATCCTCTGTCCATGCTAGCTCCTAGAATCTTTACCTTGTAAATATTTGGCATTCTTAATTTTCAAATATTCTGTCAATGGGTTCTATCCTAAACTCAGACTCACAGGTCATACAAGATTATATAATGTGCAGTAGACTTAAGGAACACAGGTTCTTTGAAGACCAGTAATGATTCTCAGGGACATGGGTGGTGGAGGACAACTGCTGGCATGGAGTAGAGGATGGATAAAGATGGGCGGATATGGAGAAAGGAGCCTTACAAAAGTATAGATGTGTCAAGTCTGGAGATTGGGCCAATCTGTTTTTTGCCTTGGAAGATTCCATAGTTTGGCCTGTGTAATGTCTAGATTAAAACATAAAAGGCATCATAAATACTGTATCCTCACTAGAAGAGGGAATGCACTGCTACCATGGGCAATAGATCCAGAAGAATGCCAATCCTGCAATGTGAATACTGGATACTCAGTAGAGATCTAAGTAATACAACAACTCGATATAGGAAATGTTAGAGGTGGTAGCACCATCAACCCAACAGTAGTGTTGATGGCAATGTACTGAGTAAGCTTCTGTCTTGACCACATTACAGGGACAGATCCTCTGTTACTTATTATATGAAAAGTTCAGCATTGAATTTTTAAAGTTTGAGAGTTTCTTTGACTTTTTATTTACTCACTTTATTTTACCAGTGAGAAAACAAAACAAAATGAACAATAGCTACCACCACAACAAGAACAAAAAACCAAGCCTCAGAAAAGGTGTTTCGAAAGCTCTAGACACAATTCACTGTGAAACTCTGAGAAGCCAGAAAAACTTTGATCACGCTTAGACCCCTGTAGCCATCTATGCATATGTTTGGTGCTCACTGACTGTGTCTCATCCCGAATTACACACCTGCTCCTTCATTACTGGGAAGTCCCATGGTAGGGAAAGTTTTCATAAATTTCTTCACTAAATTTTTTTCTTCCATCTTGTAATAAACAAGCCCCATGCCTGGCTGAAGATCGGAGTGTTGGTTTTTTTCCCCCATGTTTTAACCAGCAGGCTCCTTTTTGCCCTTTGGATGTGAGAATCCATGTTCTGTTCTCAGAATTACAAGTCATTAAGTCTCAGGATTGTAGGCTGAGCACGAATGTTTGCTGTTGGCTTTTTTTTTTTTCAACCATCCTTAGGCCAGCTTTCATGTGTTTTCCAATAAAAAAGATGAGAAGTCTTTGGGCTATTCTCTCTTTTTCACATCCTCCCTCTGCAGTCTATCTTTTTCCCCCCAGCAAAGGATAACAATTAACAACAAATCCAGGTATTTGTAAATAGATGCTGGGCTAAGAATATCACAGGGGAAAAATTCAGTCCTTGCATTTGTAAAACGCTCCTTTCATAGACTTAAAGAAACAAATGCAATGTAGCATTTCCTACTTAAGAATGAATTTTCAATGGGCCCTCCATTGTTCTTTTGTAACAGCCTTTTGCACAATGACCCACTAATGCATGAGTGAATCCAATTATGCTACTAACTGTTTAAGGCAGAATATTCATTGATCTCCTTCCTGTCCTGCCTACTTTGTAATACTTGTCAAAGATGTCTAAATTCTGCACATGTTCTCGTGGAAGATTCAAGCCAAATCTGTCTTGTTATGGTTTGAATGTGTTTTGAAAATAATCCAAGCCTTCAGATGTTGAATTTCAAATCTTGTGTGAGACATTAGGAAGATGGAAACTTAACCACACTATGGTGTTAGAGGAAGGTTGGGAGAGGGATGGAATTAGGTAGGACTGTTGAGGTTATTGGGTCCAAATGGAAGAAGGGGAAGAAGGACAAAAAGAGAAGTGTTTGTTTTCCTTGTCTCTTATCCTGCAATGTGCTGCACTGCTTAGCAACTCTACCACCAATGACATCATCCCCAGTTGATCCTCTTAGCTTTGGAACTTCAAAACTATGAGCTACAACCAAACTTCCTTTTATAAAGTTTTTCTGGTTCAAATATGTTGTTATAACACAAAGGGCCTAAGAAAGGCCATAAACTCTGACCAAACATTTCCTTAATAATCTGATAGAGAGATGTTCCTAGAAATGAAAAATTTAAAGGGATAAAAATAAAGCAGAAATTGAGGAAATGTCCAGCCAATGTCTGGCCCAACCTGAGACCTACCCCGGGGGAGAGAGCCAACCTCTGACACTATTAATGATACACTGCTATGCTTGCACACAGGAGACTAGCATAGCTGTTCTTTAAGTCGCTCCACCCAGCAGCTGATGGGAACAGATGCAGAGACCCAGAGACAAACTTTGGGTGGAGTGCATTGGAAGAATCAGAATTAGGATAGAAAGACTCAGAGGGGGTAGGAGCTCTACAAGAAGACCAACACTTCCAACTAACTAGGACCCAAGAGTGCCTGTGGAGACGTGAACCTCCAACCCAAGACCATACGTGGGATGTATCTAGACCCCCTACAGAGATGTAACAGATGAGCAGCTTGGTTCTCATATGGGTCCCCTACTAAGGGAAATGGGGGCAGATTCTGACATGAAAACTCTATTGCCTGTTTTTTGGTCAGTTTCCCCTGGCAGAGAAGAAGATGCCCTCAGTCCTGATGCAACTTGATATGCTGGGGTGGGTGAGTGGGGGAGGGGGCTCTACTTCTCTGAGGAGTAGGGGAAGGGGGATAGGGGAAACAAGGAGGGAGGGTAGGACCAGGAGGAAAGAAGGAAGAGGCTATGACCAGGATGGAAAATGAATAATTATTTTTAAAAAGTTTAAAATAATGTTACTGCCAACTCCAATGGGGATGGAAGAATGTATATTTACAGGGCTTCATGTTTTCAAGAATCATCAAAGAAAGGGTTTCTAATCCAGGAGGTCAAGCTAGCTAAATATGGATAAATATAAACCCACAACATTGCTCACCTGTGATAGCACCTCCAAGTGGGGAAAGCAAAAATACTAATTAGTTAAGAGAAGATATACAGCTACCGCCCAGTAAGGGGCACAAATGGTGAAGTGCTTAAAGGTGAGTGTGGAGGAATGCCTTGAGTGGATGTAGAAGTTGTCAATAAAGTGCTGTTTAGCCAGTTAGCTGGGCAGAAGGACAGGAAAGGAAGGCGGGGCTTCCAAGGGAGGACTGTTGAGAGTTAAGGATCAGATTGGCAAGTGATTGGGATATATGTAGGTCTTGAGGCCATAGGATTAAAGTATTTTAGTTTAGCTTACTAGTAGATTAGTAGTAATTTAGATTCTGCCCAGTGTAGTGCTTGCATCTTTAAAATACACTATAATCTCTCTATGATGGGTACTTGCACCCTCGGCCATACTGATGAGTTTATTGCAACAGATGAGTCCAGGGTTACTAGGTTGAAAAGACATCTTAGTTGGTCCATAAGCATCCTATGCTGAAGGAGAAATATAGAATTAATTCTGTTAGTCTATACAAATAAAACCCATCAAAGAACTAACATGAACCCAAAAAGAGATAGCAGCACCATAAGTGGTTAAATACATTATTTACTAAAATATATTATTGTAATAAAAGATTTTTAATAAGGTAGAGGAAGAAGGATGAAAAGATGAGACACGTACAGAAAGGAGAAAAAGAAAAAGTAGAATTCCTTTGAGTGGCATTCATCTTAGCTGGCAGAATGCTTACCTAACATGCATGAGACCCTGGGTTTGATCCTGAGAAATGCATCAAGGTAGACGAGATTTTGTTTAGTTACAATTTCAGCATATGGGAGGTAGAGAAAGGAGGATCACAAATTCAAAGAAGCTCTTGCCTACATAGTAAGTTCCAGGTTAGTAGAACATCTGGATAAATGAGAACCCTATTCTTACCTCAAAGAGACACCATAGAGTAAGTACCAGGAATTCCTGAGCCATGCAGCTCTTATACCACTGCTACATAGAAAAGTTGAGCCAATGTGAAGATCTCTTTAGATATATTTAAGGAAGCATCCATGTGGGTAAGCATTCTAGTTTCTTTTCTGTCACTGTCATTAAACACTCTGACTGAGAGCAACTTGGGATGAGGGAGGTTTTGTAATGTATAAATTACTTTCACATGACTGTTCATAATGAGAGAAGTCATGGCAAGAACTTAAATAGAACCTTGAAGTAGAAACCACAGAGGACCATTGCTTGCTGGCTCACTTACAGTACAGTGCACTACTACCTGTCCAGGAAACGGTATCATCCAAGGTGAGCTGAGCTCTCTTATATCAAGTAATACATAATACTATAATATATTACATAAATATTTTTATAAATATAAATATATATAATATAGGTATTATATAGATAATAAAATAATAAATAAATAAATAAAAATAATATATAAATATATAATATATAAATATTTATATTATATATAAATATATAAAGTATAATAATAGCAACAACAATAACAATCATCATCATTATCAATGTATAATCTTTCCAAAGACATGCCTACAGGCCAGTCTCATCTGAGCAATCTCTCAAAAGAGATTACCTCCTTAGGTTGTATCAAGTTGACAGATCTCTTGGACATTAGGTATGTAAAATATTTAATTTTCCAACTGCCAATATAGATTTTTAAGAAGAAACATACCATGTGACATACCTTCAGAATTTAGGGCCAGAAGGTTATGATTTCATAAGGTCTTTGAGCTATGGGGTGCAAACTCTATCAAGTGGTCTGAGTTGGCTAAAAATATCAGGTCATTCAAATTGGCCTTGCTAAGAGACTGTTCTCTAGGATATGCTATGACAAGTGCTGGGGGTATAACAATGTATGACCCCTCATTAAAGGGGCTTAGGGTTTATAAGGGAGTTGCATATAGGGGAAGATAAACTACACCTCATAAAATGAAGTTCCAGTGTTAAGTGACAAAGGTTTGATCAAATCTAGAAAAGAAAATGGAAGGCCCACATAAGAGGATGCAACTCACCCAAGCACTTATTCACTCTATAATTATTTAATGAGTACCCCATGATACAGCAGAGAATAAACCAGAAAGAATATTCCTGTGTAATGGAATTTACATATTCATAATATGTTGGACCTTAGAAACCAAAGAACATGGCTAAAAAACAATATATAGAAAAGCAAGGTAGTAAATACAGCTGGCACAGAGAGCAAACACCAATCTAAATGACAGATTTTGGGTTTAGTATTTATCTCTATGATGGGCATCATCAGTCTTGGCAAGGTGAGCAGATGTGGCTAGGTGACTTTTTCCTGCAAGAAAAGCAGGCTCTGTGCACATGGAGCTGTTAGCAGCACCCCCTGCCTTATATCTAATAGATACCAGAAGTAACCGCTCCCCCAGGTACAACACAAACATCTCCTGTTATTACCACATGTATCCAGGGGACAAAACAAATCCACAGAGAACCATTGCTGTGTTACAACTGAGCACTTTTGATGGGTCAACTGTCAGGTACATGCTTGTGCATGTGAGGTGAAGAAAAACCAATGTTCCATTTGTTTCTATGGGATACCAGCGACTCACCAGCTTCACTTCCATTCTTAGGGAAAGGTAAAGCCATATTTGTTCATATTTCCTGTGGCACCCACTGTCTTCAGGCTTAGCATTTCCCTTTCTTTGGAAAGCAAGCTTTTATGTTGAGATTTGTGAAGACCATGAGCACAGGTGATGCAAGTTCTGGGCCTCAGAAAGTGCTGTCCCTCATTGTGTTTCGAATGGAACTCCACACTTCAAGTAGAAAGTGTAAGAAAAAAATGAAAAGGACAGAAGCACTTTGCAGACACAGGCATGGAACTTTGAAAGCCTACCTCCACCAAGAACCTTTCAAAGGTCTATAGCAGCTACACCATTCACTCCTCACTGGGACTCGTCTCACAAAGAGGCAATACAGAGCATCAGTCAGAAAGACTAAAAGGTGAAGGTTAAAAGCATATGACATTACTCATGACTTTCAGAATTTCCTTATGAGTAGGATGTGTGGGTCTCTCCCCGTCTTCATCTCCATCTCTATCTCCATCACATCAGTTTCTTTCTTTATCCCAATGCCATCCAGGATTAACATAACTGTTCAATATACCATACAGCTCTCCACTGGAACCAACTTCATGTAGATCTCCTTTATAGCCTGGCAGATAAACCTAGGTGGCAATCAGATAAACCCAATGTACAAAAGATCCTTGCTGCTAGCAAAATTTTAACAGTTGCACCTTAGGAAGAGCTGCCTTCCAGAAAAAAAAAAAAAAAAAAAAGACTATATGCACAACTACCCACAGGGCTTCTTACCTGGGAGGATTTCAGCATCTTGGATTAGTACATCCTTATTGCTTTTCTTGATCTTGCTTTGTTAAGGTTCATTTGTTCTAATTTTACTGATTTCTTTAAATAATATAGCACCCCTAGCTCTTAGCTAAAAACTTGAGCGTCATCAATGACAATTCTCTTACTCTACATATCTACTGAGTTCCCGAAGACTTCATTACTGTCTAATTATTATCTCTGGAGTCAATATCCACATCTCTGCATGTTTATGGACTACAACTGAGTTCTTATGCCTATCCTTCTACTCGACATGATTTGTCTTGATATTTAGTGAGCAAGTAAATGAATAACAAATCCAATCTTTATGTGACCGATTGCATCATGTGTTAGTTATAACTCTAGGTTGAAAGAAACTTGAAAAATATATGAATGAAATTAACTGTTTCTAATTACCAGCTAGTTTTTAGTCATCAGTTAGTGTCTCCTAAGGTGTGTCACTCTCCTCGTTATTCAGAGGGGATAAGTATTTGTCCTTTGGACACTATATTTGTAGACTCTCTTATACTTGATAAGGACCTCAAATAAAATGTGGTGGTATTTGTATGTGACTTATCCATATCTAGCCATATAATTTATATCACTCATACATTACTTAGAATATTTAACCCAATGTAAATACTCAACAACTCTTATTCTTTATTACTTAGGTTCCAAATACAGGAGTAAGTTTGTATATTTTCAATTCTTAAAAAATATTTATATCCAGAGTGATTACACAGATCCAGAGCTGCAGGTGTAGAGAGCAAATGTTCCTCAAAGGATACAACGACTGTGCACTTATTTGTTGTTCTAACCTGAGCTACTTTCATAGCATTCTTTGAGAACTTTCTGATGTCTACATCTGGGTTTTGTTGTTGTTGTTGATGATGATGATGTTATTTTAATATCAGGTGGATTTCTTTGACAGCTGTGGCATTGCAGAAAACTCATATTTTCACAGTAAAATGACTCCTCCAGATCCTATTCTCTCTATTCACATAGGGAGAGCAAATATAAAAATCCACTCAGATAAAAATATAAGAATGCCAAAATATTGTGATACTATCTGGATGGCATTAGGATAGGGGTACATGGTCACTTGAGTCTTCTTGATTCTGAGAACCACTGACAAAAGGGAAGGGCTAGTCCCAAAGCACTTGTTTACCTTTGAGTGAGACACAGAGCTCGCCATTTTGCAAAAGCGTCAAAGGTTTATCAGGGTAGAGTTAGAGAACTCCATGAGTCCTTTCTATTGAAACGACTTGTCTATGCATACTCTCATGTTCTGTCTATAGCGACCACATTTGTCCTGGTCTTGAGGTTCACCTTGCCTTAAAAGTACACCAAGATTTTAACTGTATTCCATCATCAACACAGGAAAAACCCAGTCTGAGCAACATCTGAAACCACTGGATCCTTGTTCCTCTCAGAGTCTCTTTAGCTGGATGTTTAGATCTTTCACTGTGCATCCTGCTTGCCACAGAGCTCTGAGACAGGCCCCCAGGTTACCGTAGCAAAGGATAAACTGATACAGTGTCCATGTTCTGGTAACTCACTATTCATGGTTGAAAGAGTTGCATAGGGAAATTAGTCTCTGGTGATGGTGGGAGGCCCTGATGTTCCAGGCCAAACCATGGATGATATTAGACTAGGGTTTCCCAATGTCAAACAACATGTGATGTTGATTTAGATGATTCTTTGCTGTGGGTGACTGGCCTTTACATTTTATAATGCTTATCAATATCACTAGTCTCAACCCAGCTAGTTGTTAGCAGAAAGTTATGCCTCTAGATATTAAGTATTTCAGGGAGTTGGAGGAAGAGTGTAAGACTACATCTGACAAAAACAAGTAAGGAAAAGTTTAATTTGGCACACAGCTTGGGAATACCGTTTATTACGGCAGGGAAGGCAAGGTGGTAGGCCCTCGAATCCACTGGTCACAATGAGTCTTTGGTCAGAAAAAAGAAAGACATGGATGCTGGTGCTGGCTCACTTTTTCTCTCATTCAGTCTAGGATCCCAAACCAGGGAACATTACAGCCTACATTCCAATGGATTTTACTACCTCAATTAATGCAATTGAGAAATCCTCTCACACGTGTGCCCATCAGTTTGTCTCCTGGGTGATTTTTAGATCCTGGTAAGTTGACAGTACTAACAATCACAAGGAGGAATGGCCTGGGAATAACAGCCACTGTGCTCAGATGAGGTTAATTCTCACTGCACTCTAAAAGCTTTTTGGGACTTGATCCAGTTATCTGTGTTTCGTTCCTCTGGAACATCTAGGAAGGAAATATACATTTTGGGTGTGCTGTCTGTTGAAAAAGATTAGAGGATGGAGGAAACAACACAAAGTCTATGGCTGGATTTCCAGTCCTCATATCTAACAGATAATGACTTTTAGTTTCCATTTCCTCTAAAATTGAATAAAGGCAAGCCAAGGTTAATCACCAGTGCTGAGACAATTAATGGCAGTGCAAGGGGTGTTGCCTATGTCTCTGTTGTTCAAGAACAAAGTAGATCTCATTCGATTATGGCACTGAGGCTTTCAGTCATCTCCCTGTCTAACCTGGATACAGAAAACTAAGGACACACCTCTTCACAAAGACTAAACAATTTAACACATAGTACCAAATCAGGTCTTTTCTCAGAAGTAATATGAAAAAAAGCATGTTTGAATAATACTTCAAGGTCTCAAAGCACAGTTGGGTATTTCTCTGCATTTTCAGAACAGATATTATGGTAGTGGAAAAGGACTGCAGGGGAAAAGATGTCTCTTTTTTACCATGCTTATTTTTCCAAATGCTTCTGTAGTGTGTGAAGGCTGCAGCTATCTAATGAGGCACAGATTGAAAATGGCTCAAGATTCTTGTAGTGAAACCAGCCTGATGGTACCCAGAGGTACTGGGATGAAACATCTCTAATTGCAATTTTTAGTTATTATCAACATGGTCCTCATATTTCAGTGATAACCAAAAGGTTCTGCTCACTTTCCCCTATATGTTCCAGGTCTTTTAGAAAAGTAAGAAATTCAGATCTACAAGTAATCGTTAGGACCAAGGGAATTCTTTTTTTTTTTTCTTTAGAATTTTTGTGTTGCTCTTCAATACTGACCTAGATGTGATTTTAGATGGTGATTATATGAGCTGGGCTTTGGGTTAGATGCTATCAGGTTTAGTTCTGATAGTCACAATGACAATGAGCACTGATTGCTAACCACATCTAGACACCATCAACACTCTCTAATAGTAACTAAGTAGCATGTAACAAGCACGTGAGTACTTGGTGTCACATACTGTGTTAAGTGATTTTACCTTCAATACAGTGTTTATTTGTAATTCTTTCAATCATCGCTTGACATGGACATTTTTTTCAGAGGCTACGTAGAGACAAAACACAAGGTTGGAGGTGGTAAGTGACTTGCCTACAGTCACAGCTATGAAGATAACAATCTAAAACCTCAAAGCCTACTATTTTTTTTTTAATATAAGCCTTGATCTAATAACATCTGAAGGCTGATTGAACTTAATGGACTACTGTGAAGCAATGCCCTGTTTTCATTTACTATGGCTAAGATGAAGTACCCTGACTAAAGCAACTTTAATGGGAAAATGTTTGTTTGGCTTACAGCTTGTAAGTCTGTCATTACAAGAAAGTCAAGGTAGTCAAGCAGCTAGTCACATCACATCATATGGAGGGACAGAGAGAATACATGCAAACAGGATTCTATTCCGCTAACCTTCTGTACTCTTTTACAATCCAAGATTCAAACCAAGGAAACGGTGTCATTCATGTTTGGATGGATCTCTCCATACTGGTCAATATAATCAAGACAATCTCCCACAAACATGCCCATTAACTTAATTGTTCTATATAATCCTACATTGAGATTCCTTTCCGGGATGATTCCAGAGTGTGTCAACATTACAGTGAAAAGCAACCATCACAAAGTAACACTGCATGATACTTCAAATGTGTATAAAAGCTCTCTTACCACAGGCTCAGTGACCTTCTGTTTTATGATGTGGCCTTTGCAATCATGAACACTCAGCAGCCAAGGTCGTGTGCATAAGGCCTGCATACAAAAGAGAGAGTTGAAAATAGAATGAGAGAGAGTTGGAAAGAGGGGAATCAATAGGAAGAGTAGGAGGGGGAGAGAAAGAAGGATGGGATGGAGGTAAATGTAATGCCAACACATTGTATATATGTATAACATTTCCTAGAGAGGAAAATTGCAATTTATTTATTAGTGTAAAGGCATTGTATATAGCATGTAGTTTCACATTGCTATTTTTAGATGTTAGAAAATAAATATTGGGCTTGGGGCATTTTCTTTCTCTCTGACATGGGTTCTGGGAATTGAATTAGGGTTCTCTAGATGATCACTGTTTTCTTAATAACTGAATGATCTCCCCAGCCTGCTTTTACTCCCTTTTTGTGACAGAGTAGGTCCTGCTTTGTAACTCGTGCTATCCATGAACTCTTTCTTGATTCTCCTATTCCAGCTTCAAGAACGTTGTTGTTTTAGGTATGTACTTTCACACCCAGCAATTGTGTCCTACTTGATGATTCTTATTTCTTATCCAAATAGGATTAGAACATTTAACTGTTTCTCTCCAAAATTACATTACCACTTTTATAGAGACTTTAAACTTTGTATCAAATTAAATAAGACAATTTCATTTTTACTCCACCAGAACATTCTATGACAGCATAATTTGATGGAAAAAAAAATCCACCCTTTCCTGAGTGTTTAAATAGTCATCTTCCCCATGAGGCAAGTAATAACACATGTGTTATTTGCTTCTGAATCCCATTCTTTTCCACAATTTCTAGCTCCTATTGGAGCCATAGTGTCATAATTACTGTTGCTCTGTAATAAGTCTACCTATCAACTAACGAATGGCTCATCTTTGTTAATGCATGAACACCCCTCAGGTTTGTACTCACTTTTCACTTCTGTAAACAGTTTAGAGTCCACTTATTGATCCATATCAAAGAATAAACAAAATAAACTTTGTAGCTTGACCTTAGTTGCCATGAGTCTGTGAATCAACTTAGGCAAACTAGGTACTTTACAAGGGCATTTCTTCAAACACACTACTGACTATGGGTCTATTTTCATTGTGTTTTAGTGAATTTTTCTTCTTTCTGTTTTTTTTTATAAGCACTGTGCAGCATATTTATAATATTATATATATAATGTTATATATAATATATATAAAGTACACATAATATAATATAATAATATAATATATATCCTTTTGTTAAACTCACTGCTGGACATTTTTGTACCATTTTAAAATAGTAATTTAAAAGGAAGTTATAGTGGCAAATTAAAGACAAATGAAACTTCTTTGAGCTAATTGCAAGCTTGAAATAAGACTTCAATTGTATGTTTATTGGGAGGGGGGCGTCTTTTGAAAGGGCCCACCTGTGCAACAACAATCAGTAGACAGAATCCAGATGAACTCTGAAGTATTGAATTTTAGATTTATTTTTAAAAATAAGAGTCTTTAACATTGGGTATGATGATCAGGAGCCATAAACTATTCATGAAACTGAAGGGGAAAGAATGCTTCCATAACCATCCCACAAAGTTAGTAATATCCTGAAACAAAAATGGGATAAGACAAACTGCTCCCCAACTTTGCAATAGATGGGAAAAAAATTGAAAGTAACCAATTTCATGTAAAACTAGAAGGGAGATAAGGGGGCTTATACTGTCCACTCTTATTAAATGTAGTGTTTGAAATCCTATCTACAGTAATAAGAGAAGGATGCAAAATGGACACAGATTGGAATGAAAAACAAACCCTTCCTGTTGGTATATTATATAATTTTATAATTTAAAGGCCTCAAGGTCTCCTTCAGAAGACATTTCAAGATAAACAATCCCCATCAAAGTAGAAATGATGAAAAACTAACATGCATAAAGTATTATATTTCAATAACAAATTCACAAATAAACCAAGAAAATTATACAAAAACTAAAGAAAAAAGGATAAGGGCTGGTAATGCATGCAGCCAATTATATCCAATACTTCAATGATGAAAACTGTAAAGAGCTAAATAATGTCATTAAAAAAGATACTAAAAGATGGAAGGATTTCTTAGTTTTAAGTCTTTCTTAGTAAAGCTGCAAAACAAATTTTAATGGTCATATTACTATAAGTTATATACAGATTAAATGCAACCAAAATTTAATTATATTTATAGAAAGAGAAAATAGTCCCCAAATTTATATAGAAACACAAAATACTCCAATATAGCCAAAGTAATTCTGGCATAAACAAGGATGCTGACAAAATTGCAACACCTAACTTCAAAACATAAAGTGGGAGGGACGAATGGGAGGATACAAATGATGAGATAACCACTGAGTTTTAATCTGAATAAATTAATTAAAAAATAAAATTAAATAAATTTAAAAAGCCATACTGACAACACCATCTACCAGACATATAAATCAGTGAAAGTGACAGAAGATACACGAATACACCCATACAGCTTTAGTCATCTGATCTGCTATATTGTTACCAACAATTTAGACCAGGCAAAAATCATCTTTAAAAGTATTGCCATGAGACAGATATACTAGACTCCTGTCTGAAAGTAAATTAGAGTATCACTAATATTGTCTGGGGTTGACTCTCTTCCATGGGGCAGGTGTCAAGTCATTGATTTGCATTCCCCCAATCTCTACTCTATCATAATCCCTACACTTCTTATAGACAAATTTTGGATACAAGGTTTTATAGGTGTGTTGATGTCCTCTTCCCTCCATTGGAAGGCCCACCTGGCTACAGGGGGTGGCAACTTCAGGCTCCATATCCCCCCTATTTGGAGCCTTGGCTAGCATCACCCCTATAGATCTCTGGAGCCTCTCCTGTGCCAGTAATGCCACCCCACAGTTTCTATTCTCTTTCCAGGTACCCCCCCCATGCTTTTCACACGCCTAATCCCCATCCCTGTTACTCTCCCCACACCCTCTCTCACCTTGCTCCCTCCTTCCATCTTCTTCAGATGTCAGATGACTATTTTATTTCCCCTTCTTGGTGAGATTCAGGCTACTTCCCTAGGGCCTTCCTTGGCTTCTTTGGGTCTGCGGATTGTATCATGGTTATGCTGTACTATCCAGCAGCTCATGGAAACAAATGCAGAGACCCACAGCCAAACAATAGATTAAACTTGGGGAATTTTGAGGAAGAGTAGGAGTACGAATTGAGGGAGACTGACAGGTCAAGGATACCACAACAAGACCTACAGAAACTAACCTGAGTCCACGGAGTCTCACAGAGACTGGGTCACCATCCAAAGAGCATATATGGGCTGGACCGCATATGTAGTAGATGTGCAGCTTGGCCATTATATGGGTCCCCTAACAATGAGAGTAGGGGCTGTCTCTGACTCTGTTGCCTGCCTTCAGATTTCTTTGACCCAGCTGGACTGCAATGTCTGGCCTTAGTGGAAGAGGATGCACTGCTGTGATTTGAAGTGCCAGGGTAGGTTGGTATCTCTTTGGAGACTCCCATTCTCTGAAAGGAAGGGACAATGGGGGAGGGAGTGTCAAAGTAGGACTGGGAGGAAGGGGCCTGTGGTCAGGCTCTAAAGTGATTAAATAAGTAAATAAATAGAAAAAATGTATTGCCATGAAAACTAGTTATCCATATGAATAAGGCTTGACTCAATCCATATTCATCATGATGTACATAAATCAATTTTAAATGACTGAAAGCACTTGATTATTTGAACGACTGCAGGAAAAGAGAAGGAGCACTTTGGAACAGTGACATATGAAACACATAAGGCATAAGCATTATTTAATAAGATTCTAGTAGCTAAGAAAATAAATGCAAGAGTTGTTGATGGGATTGCATGAAGTTATAAAACTTTCATACAGTAAAAGAGAATAGGAAGACGGGGAGTCTCAGAGAAGCATGGTGGTTTAAAGAGTAAGTACTGCTCTTCCTGGGGACCTGGGTCCACTCTTCTGCTCTCACATCAGTTGATTCACCACCTTTCTTAATTCTAGCTCCAGGGGATCCAACACTCTCTTCTGGATGCCATAGCACATGCCTCTGTGTGCACATGTATACATACACACAGGCATATGTACACACACAGAAATGAACATTTAAATACTAAAAAAGAGAAAATGTTAAAGAGAAAATTTCAGCTTACCGAATGAGAGGAAATCTTTGCAAGCTGTTTATAGGACATGTGGCTTATATTTATAATATAATCAGAACCTTTGAAATAATAAGTTAAATTCAAAGAACAAATAATCTTGTCAAGGGGGAAATCAACTGAATGGACTCTCGGAAGTGAGGTGCAAATGGTCAATAAATTTATAATTTAAATGGCTTCAACTGTCGAAATTACATATTTACAAATAAAATCACAGTGAGGAAACATAATCTTCACCATGGTGACACTGAGGTTTCATCTCACACTTGCCATTAGCTATTAATGAGGAAAAAAAAGTAACTCTGAATATGGGAAAGGATATAGCGGGAAGGGAAATTTATCCACTGATATTGAGAGTGGAAATTAGTTCAGTCAGTATGGAAATTCTTCAAAAAACTATCAATAGAACTGTCAGATGACCCAGCTATATCATTTCTGTGTAACAGTCAACAGAATAAAAAATATCAAGATACAAGGATATGTGCATGCTTATGACTATCATAACCCCTTTGACAATATAAATGTCTCACGCTAGGTGCCCAGTCACAGACATGTGCATCAAGACATGTAATGTACACACAATGGAAAGTTATTTAGCCATAAAGATAAATTATGTCCTATTTAAGAAAGTAAGTGGGAAATAGAATGTGATAACAATTATAATAAGCTAGACTTAAAAAGATCAACAACATATTTTTTATGTGAGACATTAAAAATATAAATAAAAAAGGACTTGAAGGTTAAATGATGTCATTAAGAACACTTAATAGGAGAAATCGGACAGAAAGTGGGTAGTGGGGCTAGATATGACCCAAGCCTATGAACGTAAGTATGAAATGTTATGATGAGACACAGTATTTTGTACAACTGATATACATTAATAAGAGGAGAGATAAGTTGTTTACTGGAGTACTCTTCTGGAATGTTGATCTATAATTGAAGTGTATGTATTGTTCTGCGTTTAGGGACCGTACTAAATTCATTTATTAATTCTAAAGGCTTGCTGGTTACATGTGGTGGGTCTTCTCTGCTTGCAATGCTCTCATGCCCAAATCATAATTACTCCTTTTCTACTCAAAAGGTTTTGTTTCTTTTATTATTCTTTTATTATTATTCCTCCATTTTAACACAGTACACTTTGCACTGCCTACAGGCTTTTTGCGTGTCATAGTCACTAAGGGAATTCACTTTTAACTTTTGTTTTTCATTTTTCTTGCTCTATTGAAGTAGAGTTTACATTTAACCTTGTTTTCCTGCACCTACTGCTGTGATCACAAGATTATTTTTTTTTATTCTGTTTATTCCAAAACCTGTATTTTTCTGTAATTAATAATGCACAGTCACACTAAACCTGAATTTGTTAAGAAATAGCTATCTTTGATTTTACGTCGCTTGCATATCAATTTTACATTTCATTCATGAATTTTTTAACTTCTAAGTTACTAGTCAAAGTATTTCACATGTAGCTAATCTCCCTTTCAAGCTTTCTTCAGCTCTCCCTTCCTCCCACCTCTCCCTCCTTTTATTCTTCTTTTTCCTCCCCATTCTTTTCCCTTCCTCTCTACCCCTCCCTCCCTCCTTTTATCCCTCCCTAGCCCCCTTCCTCCTTCCCACCTTCTAGGGCTTTGCTCTTGTGTGGCCACATCATGCTTCTGAGAAGCTTTTTCCAAACTGTGTTTCAATTTGCATTACCAAACTTTTTTCTTTGTCTCATCACACAAACTAAGCAAAAATTTTTATTATCTGTAGAAAAAAAATAAAAGATGTCCAGATATTCATGTCACTCTCCTCTTAAATATCTGGATGAGTTTATTGATAAAGGCATCTGTTCTCGAATCACTACTGTGTGCCTAAACAAGTTACTTAAAATAGGTCATTTCTCAGACTTTATTTCTCTGTTATACTTTTAAATTTTTATTATACAAAACTCTCCACTTATCCGGTGCAGTGGCCCATGGCTATAATTCTGGCACTCAGGGAGACGGAGACAGGCAGATCACTTAAAGTTCAAGGCCAGCCTGGTCTACAAAGTGAGGCAAGGACAGCCAAGGCTACACAAAGAAATGCTGTCTCAAAAAGCCAAACCAAACCAACCAACCAAACACACAAACAAAAAACAAAACAACAACAAATATTGTCTTACCAATCAAAAAAATTTAAACTTATGTAATAAATATTACCATCTTTTTACCTTCTAGAAATAGAATAAATTGGTAGATTATTGATTTTCAGAATCAAAATAAGTGACTTTGATGAACTATCCTGTATGCTTTTATTTATTTATTTATTTTTGGATTTATTTTATTTTTAAATTTGCTCACTTTACATCCCGATTGTAGGCCCCTCCCTTGTTGCCTCCTGCTCCCCCCCTTCCCTCCCCCCTTCCCCTTCCCTACTCCCTTAGTCCTCAGAAAGGGAGGTCTTCTTTTCCCCTATTATTTGACCTCAGCTTCTCAAGTCTCATCTGGACTGCCTGCATCCTCCTCCTCTGTGGTCTGGCAAGGCTGCCCAACCAGGGGGAGGTGTTCAATTAGTGGGCATGCTGTAGAGACTAAGCTTTTATTATTGATTAAGAATTGGCAGTTTACAAAAAAGAATTTTTTAAAGAATTGGTACATATTTTAAGGGACTTATTTATTTAAATTAGACTGCTCATTTGTCACATTGTTTGTGAAGCTGTCTTTTGGATTGTCATGTCTGAATAGACAATGAAGAATCCCTGCATCTTCTTAGAACCCTGTGTCTTCTTTACATCCATCTGTCTAGCAGTTTATAATACTTGAAATTTTACATACTTGAAAGAACCAACATCTTCTCCATTAACTTTCTCTAGGTTTTTTTTTTTTTTGCAATTTTGTTTATTTTGGCTTTGTCTTATGTATTTTTCAATGTGATTCATTTTGTCTTTAAATTTCATTTATTAAGTTAGACACTTAGAACACCACTTGAAAACTCCTTTGCTTTGTACTAGAATATCCTTTTAAACTTAGCTGGATCCCATACTTACTGTGTCACATTTTAATTAAACTTTCATGTCTCTTTTTACTTTGTGTTTTATCCCTTAGTTATTTCCATTTTCTGCTTAGTTTGCAAATATTTGAGAAATTTATTTATAGGTATATTTCAGTTATCAGTCACTTTTTATCCTCCATGTTGGCAATAATATGTATTCCCACCAGGTTATATTTTACCACAAAAAATGAGTCTTGTGGCTGTGTGCTCCTTGAACCTTTAGTAAAGAACACTGGTGGAAACATGTTATTTTCTGTATTCTAATAATCTTCTTTGATTTGTTCCATTTATGACTGAGTCAGAGGTGCTGAACTTTCACCCAAAATTGTGTTTGTTTCTTTTTTTTTTTCTTTTAGAGCTGTCAGTTTGCTTCATATATTTTGAGGCTGCACTGACAGAAAGCTTTTCTTGGGAATTATACTCTTGATGGTTTTGGAACCCATGTCTTTAATGCTCTGGGTAAAAGTCCTCATTTCGAAATCTTCTCTGTGTGCTAATGACAGTGTTCCAGCTTGCCTTTAATAAGAAGGATGTAAAAGCATGTGGCTTGTTCTGTGGATGGTTACTAAGGCTTGGATGCAATGCCTTTGTTTTACCAGAGCTTTTGTTAAAGGGCTGCTTGGGGTTTCTTTAGATAATTTATTTGCCTTGATTCGACTCTTTTCAGGGTTGATCATTTGTAAAGGACCACAGAACAGGATTTCTCAAAGGAAAATGGCTGAATGGACTGGAAATTACTGGCTATGATTCGCTCAATAAATTTCAATTTTATTGAAATAAAAACTCACTGAGCATGTTTTCCTTAACAAACGGATTGTTCTGGAGTGCATGGAGGAGCCAGTTGAGCAGTGCTTTGTATCTAGGGAGTGCGGTTGTTTACAGCCCTCGTGTTACACCAGGGTGTCACCCACATTCTCTGCCTCATTTTCATCTTCCTAACAAAAGCTTTCAAATTTGTTTTCTTTCCTGCTCTCCATCATAAAATTGTGATGTCCCCGCATTCTACTGGACACTTGTTTGCTACCATATGAAGAACCAAATATGAGGGGGAAGCGTGCTTAAAATTCATTGTCACAAGAACTGGATTTAGAAACACCTAGAGGATACGCCTTTGGGAGTGTTTTCCCCTCAGGAAAAGCTCACTTTAAAAGAGACATTTCCCTGAAGGGAGGAAAACCTGCCTTAAATGTAGGTGACACCACCCCATGTCCTGGAATCTTGGACTGAAAAGAAAGAAAGTAATGAGACTGTAGGATGACCACTAGCATTCATCATTCTCTGTGTCCTGAATGTTGACAATGTTCCGTGCTCCATCAGGGGTGTGTCATGCTCCTGTGAGAGCAGAAGCCAGGGTTACTTCCAAACATCCTCCGCCAGAGTAAGCTGTCCTCACAAGCCATGATCACTCTTGAGAATTTCACACATGTGTACACCATGATCACATTTAACCCCCATCTTCATCATCTAATACTCCTAGACTCCCTCAATACATTCTCTTGCTTCATGTCTTAACATTTTTTTTTTTTTTTGTAATTCACTGAGATAAGTTTGTTCTGCCCATACAGGTATATATGTGGAGCCTTCCACTGGAACATGGAAAACTACCACTGGCAACATCTTCACATAAAAAATGTGATTATTGGGGCTGGAGAGATGGCTCAGAGGTTAAGAGCCCTGTCTGCTCTTCCAAAGGTCCCGAGTTCAATTCTCAGCAACCACATGGTGCCCCACAACCATCTATAATGAGATCTGATGCCTTCTTGTGGCAGGCAGGCCCACCTGAGGGCAGAATTCTGTATAAATAATAAATAAATCTTTAAAAAAAAATAAAAATGTGATTCTCCCTGCCACAGCAACAAGCAACTGTATAAGTATCTACTCAGTAAGATGATGGCTCGGGAAGGTCTATTCCCTTGACCTTGTTCAGATATTCTCCAGGTAATCATAGCTGCTGTGAGTTCTTGAATGCAATAATCACATCATGTCAAGAAGACAGCATTTTGTACCTCTTCTCCTCATCTTCAGGCTCTTATATTCTTTTTGCTTCCTCTATAGTGATGTTTCCAGAGCCTTGGCAATGTGTAGGTGTCCTATTGAGGGATGATAACTCTGTCCCTTATTCCAAGAACTTGATGCCTTAGGCGTTTCTATGCTTATTTCCACCCACTTGAAGAAGAAGCTTCTTTGAGCAAGGCTGAGCACATCCCAGGCCTGTGTGTGTGAATATAAATATTTAGAAGATATTTTGGCAGAAGTTCCACTTAGCAAAATAAGGACAGCAGGTTCTACTCTATGTCTGTTGACTCCTCCTACCCCAGTCATAAACTTTTTTAGGGATTTTAGCATGTAAGAAAATACTGGAAGTATCATATACTGTCTTTGCTAAAACTTCAACTAGAATACAGACTCCAGAATGTGCCTAGGGTGAAAAGCTCCCATATTGTTTAGACATGTGTTATAGCCTCTTGTACCTGACACAAAAATTCTACCAGAAATCTATGCTCAAAGCCCATTTGTACATTTCTTGCATCTTTTAAATTTTTCCATCAAAGAAAACATTTTTTTTCTTTGATTCAATAAAATTTCAGTTGTGTTACTGGTTGAGGTATAAGCATCAGCTGCCTTGACAACTCAGTAGAAAGAAATTTAATAAAGTAAAAAGATATTTTAAATCTCTAGGAAGGCTGCAAGAGCAGATTGTAGTCTGAAATTTCTAGAGTGACTTTAAAGCCACAGGGCAGAGTGCTCCATCCAAGGAACTTTTACCAAGGTCAGGAAATGGGAGAATCAAGAAAGCCCCCGCCCCTCATATTCAGTCTCATGAACTATGGTGGCATAACCACAATATTTCCAAGTAAAATACATGCTTCTGCCATCCAGAGTGAATTTCACACCAAGCCTTACATGGCTTTAGTAGAGCAAATGCTATAAAGACACAATTCAGGCACAATATCCCACAGTTTGGACTATGAATATCTAAGAGCAGGAAGTGAGGGGTTTTACATAGACCATTTAGATACACAACCTGTTAAGAAGTGTTGATACCCTTAAAACATTCTTTTGTCATCAGAACATCCGGAAAACGTAGCTTTTCTCTTTTATTCTTTTACAGACCAAGCAAGCATGGGAAGGATCAGTGAGCAAGCCAATCAATCACACTTGTGTATTCAAGTGGACATGTTTGCTTTAAAACATATGCTGGCCTCTTTAATCCTCTGTTTCTGACTACAGTTAGATCTGTGCTATGCACTACCTTCCAAGGGAGCAGCTGGTCAGACTGAGACATCCAATGTCAATGATCTTTGAAAAGAGTAACAAATACCTATGAACGCTGCCATTGATATGGACATTGACAATATATGACCAAAACAAGGGGTTTATTTCCAAAATGGAAAAATCTCCTGCTGCCTAATAAAGGCGGTGAATATCAAGGACATTATGCAGGACAAACCATGCTCCAGAAACTGCTGCAAAGGCTGTTATTTAATTTCATATTATTCACAAGTCACATTAATGTTGGAGTTGAGAAATTACTTCCCTAAAATAGATGTCTTGTGTGTTATCTATAGATGGGCGATCACAGAATGGACATCATTATTTTCTTTTTAAAATGCGGATATGATACATGTTAAAAGTCGAAAGAAAATCATCATGCAAGGGAAAAATGAGCACGGAGTCTCAAGGTGAAAACGGAATATCTGATTCTCAGCTACAAAAGTATTTCTGTTTAGATGCTGTCTCTTATTTTCTTGTGTTGCTCTATTAAAAGTGAGCTGGGAGTTCGTGTGAAGTATAAATACCAAGGAGAGAAGCCCCATGTGCAGCTATCGCGGATTCTAGCGTTATGGTAATGAATGACTAACTAGATAGGGGAGGCACAATTCTCACTAAACACCAAATGAATCAGTTAAATGAAACTCAGCGTTTGCCAACTGAGACCTCGAAAAGGCACAGATTCTGTATCTAGTGTTATTTCCCCATCCCCAAATGCAGACAAGAATGTTGAAGTAACTTCTATAGCGAAAACTACTTCTTATTCCTTCAGTTGTTTTTTTTTTTAAGTAGACATTTCAAAGAGACAGTATGGTCAAATGAAAGCACAAAGCACAGAGAAGGAGGTCTCTTTTAATGCTAATCTCTCTCTCCTTTTTATTTATTTATTATTCATTCATTTACTTATGTGATGCTAGAACTCAAACCCAAAGCCTTGAGCATACCAGGTGAGTACCATGTACCATAGACCTCCCCACTAGCCCTGGTTTGACTTTTTAATCTGTCATTAGTTATTAGTTTGATATTTCTAGAAAATTTTTAACTTTTAGATTCTGCATAATCAAAATAATCAGCTAATAGTAAGTATTAATAATAAGTCCTACGTTGACTGCTTTCCCTGTAACGCAGAGAGTCATATATGAAGAACATGATTGGCGTTGCAGGATTAGGTGATACAGAAGAGTTCAGACATTTCCATACTTTTCTGGACACTGACTCTTGTATTGGTTTATTCCACTGCCTCTTTGTACAAAATGCAAAGCATTTCTTAGTGGCGGTAGAACCTACATTTGGGTCCAGGAGATCCAGTTCAGGTGCCTGTGCATTTAGGAATCAACCATTCTGCTCTCTATACCCACTCTGTAGATGTAGCTAGGGTACATGACTTGATATGGTAGTAGGTAAGAGAGAAAAGCCACTTTCTCTGCTCTTATCCTGAACTGGCAAATACGTCAGAACGTGTGGTTATCCAGTACTTGTGATACATTAATATTTACATACTCTATTATGCAAAAGATATACTGAGTTGAAAGACAGTGTGAACAAAAGAACATAGAATATCTCAATAATTTTATAATCTTTGATCTTAGCCATTCTGATGGGCGTAAGATGGAATCACAGAGTTGTTTTCATTTGCATTTCCCTGATGACTAAAAAAGTTGAGCATTGCTTTAAGTGTTTCTTAACCATTTGATATTTATCTGTTAAGAATTCTCTGTTTAGTTCTGAGCCCCATTTCTCAATTGGGTTATTTGGTTTGGTGGTGTTTAATTTCTTGAGTTTTTTTTTTTGTTGTTGTTGTTGTTGTTGTTATGTATTTTGGATATTAGACTTTTGTCAGATGTAGGGTTGGTAAAGATCATAAGATAGATTAAAATAATATTTTATTGTGGTTTTAGATTCAGTGAGCTGGGTCTTACTATATAGACCCAAGGGAGACTTGAACTCATGATCTAGTCTTCTGAGTTTTACTAATGCAGGGATTATGGAAGCCCAACACTATGCCTGACTTATGTATGATGCATAAATGATATGTACTATTGATATTGACTACCTGATATATTTTACCCTTTAAAATGGGACTGTTACAAATTAAAAGTCATATCACGTTGGCGTATCCTTTTAATCTAAGAGGTTGAGAGGCAGAGGGAGCACCTAAGTAGAGAAAATATGTCTTTCTGTTCTACAATATTAAATTTGCTGTACATTTTATTAAAATCTATTTCCAGCACGAAGAACCCCCAAGTCTCTTTCCATATGTTTCACCTCTAATGTGGTGCTTTCATGCACACTGGCTGCCTATTCTGACCCTTCACACCTAGGAAAACACCATATCATCTCCAAACCTAGAAAAAAACAGAACCAGAAAAAATGTCCCCTCCTCCCCAAGTCATGGGAGTTCCATTGATATAGTGTACAAAGCATCACTGTATCTTATGGCCGAACTCCAGATCTGGCTTGTGTTCCCTTTAATGCCTGCCCTCTACCCCTGCCTTGCACAATATAAGGTTAATCAATACTGGCTCTGAGCTCCCTTTTTCCTTGATATCGCTCAGACTGTATTAAAATGTTTTGACGTGGGAATAAGGTCTCAAACTGCTTTTACTGCTCTATACCCTATATCTGTAGTTTGTGAAGGATCCCTGGTATCTGCTAATCCAAATATGGAGACATTCCTTGGATTTTAAAGTATTGGCTAAGTATTGGGGTGCTTTTACTGTAACTATTGTAATCATTGTTTTTCAGTGGTAGGAGAGGCAAATAGGGCTAAAACAGCAAATAAAATAGGACCCTTGACATGAATCATAGAGATAGTGAATAAATGTTCCCCATTAGCAATAATGTGCCATAGAAGTTACAATGAAGGCACGCTCACACAGGTTTGCGTCTGATGTGACCTCACATCTACCACCACAGTTGTTTTGGAACTCTAGTGCCAAGTTGTAATTTTCTCCTAGATTTTACACTTTCTTGTACCTTCCTGGCCTAGTGTCCCTAAATGGTGATCCTATGAGGAGCCTCTGAGAAGTCCAGACATGACTATTATGCGAGCAGTGATGCTTCCGGCCCTGAGATGTTGCTATCCCTAGGAAGCTTGTTGTGTCATTCCATAGGAGAGAAAATAAAATTGAAGGATGAGACACTGTTGGTTCATTTTTGAAAAATATAATCAATGTATGAGATTTGGGAAGAAGTTCTAAGAGTTTTTACTTTATAACTATAATTAAAACTTGTGCCTAATGACCACCTTGGAGCCCATTCAATGTGAAGTGGGAGCTCTGAGTGCCAGGGAACATCTGCTGCAAAACATCCACCTCCTTTTCCTTCTCAGGAGGTGTCTAGGCAGAGACTGGCCCTCGTTGCACTTGTTTCCATTTGGAAAGTGCTCAGAGGCTGGCTGCCTCTTCCTTTCTTTCGGAGGTTCTGGAGTGTGTAAATTTGTAGTATTAAATACTAGGGACTATTTCAAAGATTAGCACCTTGATAGAGATGTGGAGTTTTGCTTCTCTATCCTTTATGTGTGATTACATATTGTAAGTTCCACACAATGAGATGTTAGGAGGACACAAACAACGAGAAGTAAGCGATTCAGTCTCAGCATCCTTGTAAATCGAAGAGTTATATGAGCGAAGAACAAAAGCTGTCTGTTGTGAAAGTACAGACCTGCTGTGATGATTAACATTCCATCCTTTTTCTTGCATGCGTTCCCGTCTTTGGGAGAATGAAAACCCAGGTATTCCTTACATGCTTGATATTCCTTTCCTAGCTATGACTGAGATCATTCCAATGTGATGTTTCAAATGCATTCAGAGCTGGGCTCAGGCAGAGGCACCTGTCTGTTTGACCCTGACTGTGGTCTAGTTCTGTTTTTTTTTTTTTTTTTTTTTCTTTCATTAGCTCATTTAAAAATTTTTTATTTTATTAATTTATTCATATTACATCTCAATTGTTAGCCCATCCCTTGTATCCTCCCATTCCTCCCTCCCTCCTGCTTCCCTCTACTCACCTCCCCTATGCCTGTGACTGAGGGGGACCTCCCCCCCCCCCGTATATGTTCTTAGGGTATCGAGTCTCTTCTTAGTAACCTACTATCCTTCCTCTGAGTGTCATCAGACCTCCTAATCAGGGGACGTTGCCAGAAATGGGGCACCAGAGTTTGTGTGAAAGTCAGATCTCACTCTCCACTCAATGGTGGAGAATGTCCTGTCCATTGGCTAGGTCTGGGTAGGGGTTCGAAATTTACTGCCTATTTCTTACTGGCTGCAGCTGGCTTCCTTAACTTGTTGTCAGATTCTGTAGTTTCCTGGTTCTGCACTGGCCAATGGTGGCCAAGGATTTGCTTCTCTAGTAAGAATTTGGAGTCATTGCTGGAAGCCCAGCCCGGCTCAGGTGATACTTTTTGACATCCCGCTAACCCAGTAATTTGCTTTGTATATTGTAGTTATACTGGCAGGAGGATCTTTTATTTTATGACAAATGGCTCTGAAACAGAGTAGGACTGACAGTATCTGATTTTTCTTTTGTCTCAAAATTATTTTCTTATAAATTCTCTCCAAACTTTCCATTCGCTTAGTGACCATGTTGATACAAAGTACTGTTTACTCTTTGAAATCAGTAAGAATAAATGGAGAAAACACCAATTCTCGTGTTGACAAGCCACTCACAAGAGTTTTCTGGGTCAATCTCCAGTTGCAGAGTCCTCTTTGTTTTACATGAAGCCAGGAAAGAATTGGGAACAGACCCTTTAAAACTATTTAATGAATCAAAGAGACACAGGCTAGGGTTTTTTTTTTTTTTCATAAAAGGGAAGAGGGAGTGTCTGAAATGTGCCAGTGAGTGTCCTGTGGATGCTGGGAGACTATTCATGTCTATGCGGCTTGGTGATGACTCACTACATTCTCAAGCTTTCCAGTGACACCTCCTCAAGGGACATGCTGTCAGGAAGATTTCTTTGCATACAATACATTGGAGTTGCTTTCATAGTAACCAAGTGGCTTTAAAAAAAATCTATGCCATGTTGAGAGCCACACGGGCAGTCTACAGTCAATAAACAATGGTGCAAAGAATAGCAGGCTCATTTCTTTGAACATTAAGATGCATGTATTCAGGAGGCAAAAATGGCAGATCTCACTTCTAAGATCTGGGTTTTAGCTTAAAGGAAGTATATAGATAGATCAAAATGACAAGTTCTCAATTAGTAGGACCTCTCTAAAGCATATTGTGTCTCACACTGTGGTACACAACACTCAGTTCTGTAAGTATATCATTATGCAACTACCACTCTCCCCTACCCAACACACACACACACACACACACACACACACACACACACACACTCGCTCAAGATAATTTACCTATAGTCCTAATGTGCTTAAGATTTTATTATAAGCATTAGGATACTATCAAGGTCTTTCTTTAACCAGACATTTGTTCGTTGATAGAATGGATTTCATAGATTAATGTTTCATCTATCTTTATTATGATTTTATTTGTTTGTGCATATGAGTGTGGTTATAAACATGCCAAAGCATGTATCTGGAGGTGAGAAGAGAACTATTCTGAACTGGTTATATCCTTCTACCATTTGGGTTCAGGAGACGAAGCTCAGATTATCAGGCTTAGGGGCATGTAATGTATCTTTACCCTCTGAGCCATATTTTTAATATCTAACATAAATCCAAGTCCATTTTTATGTGTGTTTCTATGTTTTTCTTGATCACTCAACACCTTATGATTTTAGAAAGAGTTTCTCAGTAAATACAGTGCTCATAGAATCCACTGGTTTGGCTACCTTCAAGTCCTAAGGAACCTGTAGTATAAGGCACCTCATATAGAAAGAACCCCATTTTTCATGAAAGAAGATGGTCAATGTCAGTTTTGTCTGAAAAGAAATGGCCGTTCTATACACCTACATTGTATGGATTTTTAATATTCAGCCCTCTTTTCTCTTTTTTGAGTGGAAATACTGGAATTAGCATTTCTCCCATGAAGCACAAACATTGTTTAATGAATCCATCTGCTTTCTTGGTCTCTAAGCGTTGCTTGCCTTTCAGTTTATATATTCCTCATTATGCAAACCTTTCCTGGTAGTTATCAAATCCTAGGCTCCTTTTGTATTCCTCTTTTAGCATATCAGCCTTGATTCTGGTTTTATTTCCCCACAGGAAGGTTGTTATTGTTGTATTTTTTTTCCTATTAATTACATAGGAGATTTGGCTTCAGGAAATTCAGGTCATAATTTTGTTGTGAATTAGACAGGAAGCAGGATGGGGGACAGCATGGTGATGAAAGCAGGGCCTTTGAGGCTGAAGAGGCCACACTGTGAGTTATTTGTCTATTTCTTCTTGTGAGGTGCTATGTGAAGCACAAAACAGGGGCAAGATATGTTTCCTCTCATTTCCCCCCTCATTGTTAAAAGCATTAAAATATTGTTTCCATAGTCTTGCTTTTTCAGAACGCTGAGTTTGGCGATTTGAGGAGTGTTTATCTGTGGCCTCCATCTTCTTTCTCTCACACCAGCTTCCCACATTATCCATTCATGGCCCTTTCCTCATATTCTTTTTTTTTTTTTCATGCAATAGCCAAATTTATTTAGAGCATCAGACAATTTATACTCCGAGGGTTAAAAAGAGCCACCTGAGTAAAGTTCTCATGAGTTCAAGCTATATACAATCACAAAGACAAGCCACACTTGGCAAAACATGTTTTTCCACTACGGCTCATGAATAACAACAGCTGAAATAAACTCACTCCTATCTGCTACACCCGGGAGGGGTGCAAATTGTTTTCCTCATATTCTTAACTTTCAGTAAACCACCCCCTCCACTTTCACATCAGTCCTTTCCCATATGTCCTCATTTCTTTCTTCTTCTCTTTTTTTAAATTTATTCTTCTCTTATCCAATACACCCTGAGTACAGTTTCCCCTCCCTCCACTCCACCCAATTCCCCCAACACCTCCCCTCTCCCCTAAATCCACTACTCCTCCATTTCCCTTTAGTAAAGAGTAAGTCTCCCAGTGATATAACAAGATGCAATGAGACTAGGCACAAACTCTCATATCAAGGCTGGACGAGGCAACATAGCATGAGGAAAAGGGTCCTAAGAAGAGGCAAAGAGTCATAGACACCCCTCACTCCTACTGCTAGGAGTTTCACAAGAGCACCAAGCTACACAGCCATAACAGATATGCTGAAGATACATAACAGCTTTATTCATAATAGCCAGAAACTGGAAATAACCTTGATGTTCCTCAATCAAAGAATGGATAAAGACACTATGGCACATTTACATAATGGATCATTACTCAACTATTTTTAAAAAAGACACCATAAAATTTTAAGATAAATGGATGAAACTAGAAAAAAAAAGTTATCCTGTGTGAGGTAATACAGACTCAGAAAGACAAACATGGTATCTACTCATTTGTAAGTAGCTGTAAAGAATAATCGTGCTACAATCTAAAGACCCAAAGAGCCTAGATAACAAGGAGAGATCATGGAGGGACGCTTTAGTATCTTTACTTTAAATATATATATATATATATTTAATGATGGCATGAATGTTTGTTTTAAGAACTAGGATTTAAGGAACATAAAGTGAACTATGACTAATTATACAGAAACTTATTCTGATGTTTGAAATTCTTTGCCTGGCCATTTTCTTTCCATATAGAGAATTACACATCTGGCATTTTTTCAGGAGTTTACTTGTTAGAAAATTCCTCTCTCAGCTTCTCTTCATCTGAGAATGTTACCTGTTCCTTCCTGTCACTGGCTTGTAGACCTCACAGTTGAGAGTTCATCATTTACTTCAGAAATCTGTTGTGACAGTTAACATTTTAACTCAGTTTGAAAACATTGAGGATCGCCTAAGAGATGTGTCTCTGAGCAGGACTGTGAGGGTTATATGTATTAAGCTAATTGAGGTGAAAGACCCATGCTTGATATAGGCAGCCAAAAAATGATCCCAAAGATCCTGCTCTGAGTAAAAAAGAGAAATCCAGCTGTGCTTAGGTATTACTTATTCTCTGTGTCCTGACTGTAGATGTGGCCAGGTGCTATATATAAGCGCCTCTCACCATGACGTCCCTGCCTTGATGAGGTACCAGTGAACTATGAGCCAAAATAAGTACGCCCATATTTAAAGTTCTTCTTTTCATCTCTGTTTGGTCCCAGAAACAGGAGAGGACACTGACGAGGGTGTTGCCTGCCATTGACTTCCTCTCTAAATCCATCATTACTTTCTGGCTGTGTTTACTGGTGTTTTTCTTTGTTTCTGTATTCAGAAGTTGAATTAGGATGTAGATTGGCACACATTTCTTTGTGTTTATCTTATTTTTTTCCCCAGCTTTCAGAATCTGTAGATTTGTGGGTTTTGCCAAGTTTTTGAAGTGTGAAGCTATTGTTTACTAAATATTTCTTCAGTTCTACTCTCTTTCTTCTCCACCTGACAATTGAATGACACACATGATAGGGTTTGTCATTGCTCAATGGGTCCCTGAGACTGTTCAATGGACTTATACTTTATTTTCTCTGCATTGGTCAGAGTGTGAGAATCCATGGATCTGTCCTCAAGTCTAACATTTTTTATCCTTTCATCTCCATGTGTTATAAACCCCATCCTACAAACTTTTGTCTTCTTACCTTGTGCTTGTAGTTCTACGATTTCTATTTTAAGCTTTGTAAAATTTTGTGTATCTTTGTGGAGGCTCTAAATTTTTAAAAATTATTTCAATTGATTTTTGAATTGTCTGTTTAAATTATTTCTTTCTGACAACTGCTTTGAAATATTTGTTAGATGATTTTGACATCATATTTGACTCTGCATTTCTTATGCTAATAAACTATTCTCATTCAATTTTGATTTTCCTGATTCTTAGTGTAAAGGCTATTTTTCTTGTGGTTATTACAGATACAGACTTTGTGTGTTCCTTTTAACCACTATGGTAGGTAATTATTCGGAAGCTTATGTGTGGCATGGAGATGAGGTGAATGCTTAAATTCCTGTGGGATGGTTATACTGAAAAATATCTCTTCTCCACTTCAGCACTTTGATGATACAGAGTGAACTGTAGCCTAGCTTCATGTGGCAAAATTGTGTCCTTGTAACCTTGCAACCTAGCTGAGCCTCAACCAATCACAGCAATCCACCTTTAGCCAATTATTGATCAGGTCATGTCTATCATCTATCTAAAAGTAATGCTGATTCTAGCTAATCAGGTTGCTTCTGTGTGACATTTCTTTTCCTATGACTATAAACATAATGGATATGTAGTAGGTGTATAATGCTGTTCAGTTTTAGGTTTTCTTTCTTGCCCAATGAAGTTTGTTAAATTTACCCTTTCTTCATTTTTCTTTTATTAGGATCCACTAGTACAATCCTGTTAGAACTGACCCTTGCTCATAGCTCACAGTAGGATAGACTACATAGCTCCTTCTTATCCTCTGCATACTTCTTTGAGCTCACATCAGCTACTATGGCCTCATTGCCTCTTGTAGAGGATGGAAGACCTGATGTCCACTGTATCTGTAGACAGTGGATGAAGGGAAGCCAAAGGCTGGCTCACATGCTTATTCAGATGGGCAAGAAGCATAGCTTCCTTCTGCATTCAGGTGAGAAAAAGGAAGGGGATGGAAAGTGAAATAATGAGTAGACTTTGGCCCAACTATTTTAGTTATTTTCATTGAAAATGAGTGGCTGTATGGGCCACTTTCCCCGGTGCTCTCAATGGAAACTAATTGTGTGGTGCGTGCATGCATGTGTACGTGAGTGTGTGTGTGTGTGTGTGTGTGTGTGTGTGTGTGTGTGTGTATCACTGGCCTATCTTGTCTCACACTGTTTCATTAAATATTGCTTCTAGTGGGAGCTCAAGCCATAGTTAACCACTGTGTCATATTAACAACCTTGTCAGGGAACCAATAGCATAGCTTACTTTCGCTAGGTGGGGAATGAAGATCAGGCCCACACTTCCCTGCAGCACCTCACCACGAGAAACAGAATACATTCTGCTCCTGGGAGGTAAAGAGGTTAAAGGCTAATCTATGTTTTCAGTATCAGTAGCACTTCTCACAGAACTTGAATATTACCTGCTTCTTTGATAAAAAGTGAAAGATCCACCCCCAATTGTTGTCTCCAGAAGAAGAACAAGAATATTTCTAATTGTTGATTTTATGTGTGTGTGTGTGTGTGTATGTGCACACATGCATGTGAGTATGTGGGGGGGCATATGTGCATACATGTATGTGTATGTGGGTGTGAGTTTTTTGTGTACCTGGGTTTGTTTGTGCTACCAATGGGATAAGGAAGGTACTTCCACTTCTTTCAGCTTGGCTAGATTCTTTTTATCTGTTCACTATTTGACAGTTTCATGCATGTACATAGTGTCTTCTGGTCATGTTCATCCTTCCATCCTCCCTAGCTCACTAGGTTTAACAGATAGATATGATTCTATAGCTATATATGGTAAAATAGTGAGATATGGTCTTCAGAAGCCACAGAGACCTAGATAATATGCCACTTAAAGATGTTTTTATTATTTTAAAGATTCACTGACAATGAGACAGGTTAACCCCTGGCAACACCCAGCTTACCTCAAAGAAGATGATGAGCATCAAAGAACCTCCTTATTGAAGATGGCATCAAATGCTGCAAACCAGCTTCTGGGCAAAATGTCCTCATTTCTGCCACAGACAGAATTCTGCATAAAAATGAGCAAGCTCAGATACAGGCAGACTCCACAGCCAAACTCTGCCAAGACCAGGTAAGCAAGTCCCTAATAGTTGCTACCTCACAAATATGTCTGTCTGCTACAATGGGCCAGAAAGCTGAAGACAATGTTGCAAAGTTATTGAGATTTTGGGGTGAGCATTCAGGCAGCAAAGTGTCTCTGTTATTTTTTCATTTCAGAAGCTGCTCACCTGCATTTCCGGTTTCCTCAGATAATTAAGTTTTATTCCTTCTCAAGTCTCTGATGGGGTTGAAGGCCAGATAATTTAGTCTTACAATTAAGCTTAATTGTTTAGGGGTTAAGGTGTTTTTAGGTCTAGATAGATGTGTTTTAATCTTATAGAGATGAGATATGATAGATACTGATTTTCATTCAGAATTTTAGACTCACCAAGATAGGAAAGACGTTTTCTTCAAGGTTGCCAAATACAAATAGCCAAAACACTATGAATGTAACATTTATATAATTATGGATTGTTTTGTGGTACTTCTTGCTGTATGTAGTTTATTTTATTTATGTGTAGTATAAATGTATATGTAAAAAGAAATATAATAAAAATATATTTAAAAAGAAAGTCTGGTTAACATGGAAGATATCTTTGTTTCTTTTTTTCATAATTTCTGTTCCTCTTTCATGTATTAATATTTCAGTTAAGTATGTTTATTCTCAGAATCATTCCTCTATATATGTTTTATTCTTTTAATCATTTATGCAATATGTCTTCATTGCCCCTGGTAATTATGTTTGCTCCAGCATATACTATATTTGATATTAATTTGCTATACATTTCCTCTGTTTAAAATTTAAATACTATATTTGAATGAATTTCTTAAAATACAATATAAATCATCTACCTTGATTTGTTTGGTTAGTATCTGTAATATAAACATTGATAATTTAGGACTTAGCTTGCTATTTGTTTAATGTTTCCATTTTATTTCTTTTTGTATCTGCTGCTTCTTATTTTCTATCATTCTTGTTTATTTTTATTTTTCAATTAATTTTTTTATTAAAATTGTTTTTTATGGGGCTGGTGAGATGGCTCAGTAGTTAGGAGCACTGACTGCTCCTCCAGAAGCCCTGAGTTCAATTCCCAGCAACTACATAGTGGATCACAACCATCTATAATGTGATCTGGTGCCCTCTTCTGGCTTGCCGAGGTACAAGCAGGCAGAGTACTGCATACAGAATAAATAAATAAATCTTTTTTAAAAATTGTTTTTTATGTGTGTGGGAGTGGAGCTTGCCATGAGGACAATTCTATGCAATGTATTCTCTTCATATTTATGTGGTTTTCAAGGATTGAACTCGTGTTTCTCTGGTTATACAGCGAGTGCTTTTATATACTGAGTCATTTCACTGCTCTTAAAAATCCATAGTGGGGGCTGGAGAGATGGCTCAGAGGTTAAGAGCACTGCTTGCTCTTACAAAGGTCCTGAGTTCAATTCCAAGCAACTACATGGTGGCTCACGACCATCTATAAGGAGATCTGGTGCCCTTTTCTGGTGTGTAGGCATACATACAGGAAAAAATATTGTATACTTAAATAAATAAATAAAAAAAGACTGTTTAGAAATCCATTTTGGTTTATCTAAAGTGCTTTTGAAACACTGTGTTTGTCCTACTGATTGCTCTGAGCATGAGAGCACACATACCGAATGCATGGCAAGCTCCTTGTGTTGGTATGCTGTTGTTTTTTCATTTGTCCGATCATTACTACCATTTAGGTTACATCCCCACCTAGTTTTATGTCACACTTTTATGAAGAAATAATTTCCACTACTTTGAGGTGAGTGTGCCAACTTCTACTAAATATTTTGCCGAACAGCCCTGCATTATAATTCAACTGCCTGGTCCTCCCTTTTAATATAATATATATATTGATCACATTGATCACTACTTTCATGATGTGAAAACTTGAGCTCAGAGGTGAACTATCTTACCCTACATGGCACAGTCACGTGCCGTTGTCAAGAGTTCTGCCAGCATCTTCGTGAGCTTATTTACCTCATGTGTATAGCACTCCCATATGTATGTAAAATTATTGTGTGTTAATAATGAATTGCATAATGGATGGCCATCCATTTGGCTGTATCTGACTTATCACCTAAACATACGTCATTTTATTTCAGTAAATGAAGCTCTTCCCTGTATAGCTACTGTTTGTAAGAGTATATGACAATGTGTGTGGGATAATGATGCTCAACATACCTTAATTAATATTTACTTAATAGCAACACATTAGCCACGTTTCTGGCTTCAGAACCCAACAGCTTTTGTTAGCTAAAAGCCTGAGAATAATTGACACTTCCGTTTTACAGATGATGCACAACTCATTCAAACTCCATCTATCGTGGGCAGCTGAGTCAGTCGTGGTCCGTGAGCATTCTACAATCTAGGATGGCACTCAACTCTTCTAACTCCTGATCACTTAAAAAGGACAAAAATATCATTTATCTTCTGGTGGTTTCAGCATCATGCACCCACTTGAAAATGTGGTAAAAATGTACAAGCTAGCTTTAAGATTTATGTCAGCAGGGGTTTTGTTTTCCTTCAAGGCTGTGGGAAAAACACGTGGATAAGACAGGCAGACATTCATAGTTCTAACATCATTGGCACTTTTTCCTTTTGTGCTTTTGATGTGTTCACTGCCCAGGACAATATGTTAGCTATTTTGAGGCCAAATAATGACCCATGTTTCAACTGAAAGCCTACATAATTTTATGTCTTTCTCTTTTCTGTGCAGGAGACAGAGTTCCTATGCTTGTATCATGCTCTTCACACAGATACTTACTTTGAGTATCCTCCATTCATTATATAACTGTAGAAAGCATGGCCATTTCTCCAAACTTTTTTTGAAATACCCTCCATCTCTATCACCCCATTATCCTTCCAAATGGTACAGCATGGTACCTACCAATTTCAGAGCAAAGGATTATAAATCTGTTTCTCTTTAAATCACATTTTTTATTCATCATAACATGTTAATTGTGGATTTGGTTCTCATTCCATCAGACACAATGATGATAACATGGATCCACCTCACTCTGAAGACAGGTATGTGACTATTGATTGTGTAAGAGAGTGGTCTATATAAATGGGACACCGAGTGTGTTCTTCTGCTTGGCTTTTCACCTCTGTACTTTGAAAAATTAATGATTATTCATGTATTTGGAATTCTTTAGGAAACAGAAATGATCTTGTGCTAATCCCCTGCAACAAATCTTGTGGTGTGTCTATCACTTTTGCAGTTTTCTTGTGCTGGCAAATGCCATCTACCTCTTTTGATTCCATTCCTCTTTCCTCTGTTTCTTCACCAGTGCTTTCTTCTTTGCGAACATGTGCAGAACACCAAACTTCACCACCAGCAGAACATCATCATCTGAAGTTGCCTTGGGATGCTCAGTTTATGAGTGTGACCTGTCAGCTCACAGACCCCAGCAAGGTGAAAGCCAGCATTCATTCCCCAATCCCTCTGTAGTGTGATTCTTCTCCATGCTGTGTAGGCTAATGTTCATTGCTCTGAGGAGATGCCTTTCCCTATCCTCCCTAGCTCTGTCTACAGAATGAAGAGGCAGCGTAACTGCATAGCCACCCTTTCCGTTAACTGACCTTTTCATTCACAGTTTTACCTTTCTTGTTGTACAACCCACAATATTCTAAATGCCTTACCCACCAGTTGTGATAACTTGCTTTTAAATATCCTTCCTATTGGCTATGGTTGTATTAAATCAAAGTAGTTTTCCTTATATGGAACTATGCAATTGAGAGTTTAGAATTTCTCAAGCATTATTTAACGTGTCTAAAATGAAAACTGCCATTAAGATGGTAGTCACAGAACTTGCAGCTGAGAGTTAGAATTTGGAACCCAGTCTTAGAGTTGGAGGTCAGCTTTACCTACACAAACACACTCTTTTAGTTTAGTTTAGTTTTTTTTTGTTTTTTTTTTTGTTTTTGTTTTTTTTTTTGGAGAATTAAATCTGTAAACACATAAAACTTTCAGAAAGAGTCTATGCCATAGCAGAACATCCTTCTTGTTGTTGCCGTGACCTGCCTCCTCTTCCAGGAAGCCTTTGCCAGGTTATCTCTAGCACTTAACCTTATTTCAGGTGTTTTCAAAGTAAGTCGTGGGAGATAAACGGGCAGGCGTTGGAGCTCTTCCTGGTCTTTCTCAACATTGTGGATGTGTGCAGCTCCTCGGTGGGATGTTTGAATGCTTGAACTCAGGAAGGGCAATTTGTGGTTGTTTTAATTTGAGCGGACCTCCATGCCTACTAGAGAAGTATAACAATAGCATTTAAGTTGCGGAGAGAAAAGTCAAGTTCACAGATGCCCACAAGGTGGCGCTGCCTGCCCATAATCGCAGGGAACAGGATTCTGTGGCGAGAAACCAGGCAGGCTCTATGTACAGCAATGGAGTCCTGGAAGTTGTTGGTCAGACAATTTGGGTAATACATTAAGACCTCATTTTAGTCTATGTGATGCCCCTTTTAATGTGTATGGGGGGAGGCTAGGAGAAACTAATCTTTGGAATTTATATGCATCAGTGATTTCAGACATAACATTATTTTTAAAATCAAGTGTGCTTTACAGAATTTAAAAAAATATTTTAAAAAGCTATGGGATGGTGGGAAATATTTAAGTTAATATAGATTTCACGGCATCCTGTGTACTTATGAAGTATTATTTGGTTATTTAATTTATAAATCTCTACAGTAACTTTGCAAAGCATGCCTTTACTATATTGGTTTTATAATGAGAAAGTGAAGGATTCATGTGGTTTAATTTCTGAACAAAGCTGTAACCTTCTTAAGGCTGTCGAGTCCAGATGGAAATATTGGTTTTCATGTTTTGAATCTGTATTTTTGGTCACCCCTATATGACATTGAATGAATTCTAGTGTCCACTTTCTCTTAAGCTGGCAATGCACCCTTAGAAGGGATGGTCATCCGTATAGGTCTGTAGATGCCCCTTGTGCCAACATAAGCCTGTTTTTTACGATGATTAGATGATAGACTCGCACACCCTGAGTTGGCACATAACTTTTATTGTATAGAAATCACTGGTTTTAGCTCTAAATTCTCCTCTGGTAGGTACATAAATGTCTTTGCTTCTCTAGCAGATCTATTGGTTGCAGTGCAGGCTCTTTACAGTCGGTAGCAGAGGAGGGGGCAGAGGACTGTGCCAGGGTCTCTATTTCTTCTGGGTTGGTTCTCTGATCCAAGACAAAGTACTCACCTTCTCATAGTCCCACTTGCTGATTATTTATTTATTTATTTAGTATACAATGCACATTAGATCACATTATAGATGGCTGTCAACCACCATGTGCTTGCTAGGAATTGAACTCAGGACCTCTGGAAGAACAATCAGTGTTCTTACAGCCGAGCCAGCGCTCCAGCCCTCCTCATACTCCCTGCCCTTGTTGATTTTCGAGATAACTTTGGTTACTAAATGTTTTATTTTTCCCAGGCAAAACCACACTGATTTTTAATCTTAAAAATAATATTGATTGTCACTTACGGACATCTCACAATGATGATTCTGACAATTTTACCTTCCTTTCATCATGTCCACATAGATTTAATTCAGCACTTCAGTGCATACTCTCTCTCTCTCTCTCTCTCTCTCTCTCTCTCTCTCTCTCTGTGTGTGTGTGTGTGTGTGTGTGTAGGTATCACCATCTCATGAACAAGTTAAATTACTACATGCTAGTTGCCAGAAAAAAAATTCATACAAATCTGATTGTGAGGGAAAATGTTGCTGTGTGCCAACTGCTTTGATCTAGCATATGGATATACAGTGACCATCAAAAATGCTAACAGGAGTAAATGTGTGGTGTTACCCTTTGTGGTGCTTAAACATTGACCCATCTTCTACAACGCTAAGTACACAAGGCCACATCCCCATACTCCATGGCACTGAGGCTCAGGAGCCACTGTTGACGGCACTGAAACACAGAAGTTTATTTCTGTTGCTGTTCTCCACTTTACAGAAAGGACAAGCTTATTCTTCCTGGGAATGAAACCCAGGAACTCTTGCCTCATCTTCCTGGCTGTACATGCTGCTCTCCATGTTACTGACCTATGTCAGTCCACCCTGCTCTCCATGTTTCTGAGGCCCAGGATCTCACTCCTCATCTTATCTAATTGCTCTGGGTTCCTCTTGTGATTCTGAGCCTCAAGGGTGCTCACTCCCTGTGTTACTATACTATGACTCTCATGGGCTCACTTTCCTTGGTTCCCTATAGCAACACTCCACTCCCACTCTGTTCTGCTTGATGTCCCAGGATGAATATTCTCATGCATTGAACCATCAAGTCATAGTAAAAAAAAATGTGGTGACAAAGACTTTGTTCTCTGCCAAGCATCCTACTTGCCTTACACCCTTTCCATATTATTGAGGGAGTTCCATCAACTGCTTTAATTATGTCCCTACGTTTAATATTTGCTGCTGCAACAGGCCATAATTGGTGGTTTAAAAGAACATGACATACCATCTAGAAGCTTAGTAGTTCAGAAGTTTGACTTGGTCTTCTGAACCTAAACTTACTGTGTGAGCAAAAATGTAGTCTTTTTTGGAGGCTCTAGAGTAAGCAATCAGCGTTGCCCTTTCCATCTTACAGAAGTGTCCTTCATAATTGGTTCATTCTTTCTTCCTCCTCCTCAAACACAACACCACTATGTCTCTCACTGTGATTGTATTCATGAAGGTTCTAGGCTTGTAAGTCTACATATGATTCGATAGGATCCATCTTTACATTCTCATGAACTCTCACTATATTTAGTTTCTTAATATTAGTTACCTTCTGAGAAACAAAGTTTCTTCTCTATGCTCACACTGTCCCAAAGATAAAGATAGTGACACCCATAGGAAACTACATTTTACTTATCCCATGGGAGCAATTGTGACCCCATGAATAAACTCATCTTGAAACTGACATTTTCTCATGTACAATGAAGGAGAGGAAATCCTCAGTGGGTGTAGCTAAGCAATTAGAGCAGCACTCATTCTACTCTCATTTTTATGTTTAAAATTTTTTAGTAGTTTTTAGTTTTACTTTTTATGTGTATGGGTATTTTGCCTGCAGGTGTATCTGGTGCACATGTGTGCCTGGTGCACCAAATGGTCCAAAGAGGGCATCAGATCCCGAGAGACAGATGTTACAGATGGATGTGAGCTAAGAAGTGGGCTCTGGGAAACTGAACAAGGGTCCTCTGGAAGAATACCCAGCGCTTCTAACTGCTAAGCCAGCACTCTAGCCATAATATGAAAGTATTTAAGGAGAGATTATTATGGCTGTGGTCTGTGTTGATTATGAATGGAGATACTGTTAATCAATGCCCTAGCTTTTTATAAACAGGAGCAAACCTCACATGGCAGGAGCTGGAGCCCATGGCAAGCACATTTGGAGTAAAGGTACCAAGATGCCTAGACATTTTCTCAGGTGGCTTGTCATTCTCAGTAATGTGCTTCCAGCTTCCCAGGAAAACTGGAAATAGGCATTGACAATGAATATATAGTTAAGTATGAGGTGAAACTTGAAGATATTTATCTAGCCTAGAATGACAGGTTCTCATGTATTCACCTATGCAAATACGTAAGTGCATTAGATGCAGACTGAAGAAAGGGAGATAGAATCATAATCTAATCTATTGGGACTGGACTGGTGACTCAGTCATTAAGAGCATTTGATTCACTTCCAAAGAACACAAGTTCAGTTCCCAGTATCAACCTACAATAACTCACAACCACCTGTAATTCTACTCCCAGGGATGTGATAACCGCTTTTGGCCTTCACAGGGACACACACACACACACACACACACACACACACACACACACACACCAGTCACACTGTCATACAATCATACTCCATTAAAAAATATCAATGCATTGCTGGTGGGAATGCAAACTGGTAAAACCACTTTGGAAATCTATCTGGCACATTCTCAGAAAAATGGCAATAGGGCTTCCTCAAGACCCAGCTATTCCACTCCTTGGAATATACCCAAAAAATGCTCCACCACACAACAGGGACATATGCTCATAGCTGCCTTATTCATAATAGCCAGAACATGGAAACAGCCTACATGTCCCTCAGTAGAGGAATGGATAAAGAAACTGCGGTACATTTACACTATGGAACAATACTCAGCTTTTAAAAACAAGGAAATCTTGAAATTTGTGGACAAATGGATGGGACTAGAAATGATCATAGTGAGTGAGTTAACCCAGAAGCAGAGTCAAATGGTATATACTCACTTATATCTGGACACCAGCCCAAGGGGCATGTCCCATGAAAGTCTTCACTTATCAGGAAAGTGGGACAGAGGGGAGGACATCCTACTGGGACTCTAGATGAGAGAAGCATGGGAGAATGGGGAAATAGAAGGATGCAGAGGGTCCTAGAAACCTACAAGAAGAACATTATGATGGGCAGATCTGGGTGCAGGGGTCCTGCTCAAACTATGACAACAATGAAGAATAATACATGCAGTAAACTTCAGACCCCTCCCCAGATCTCGCCAATGGACAGGACACTCTCTACAGCTGAGTGGAGAGTGGGGACTGACTTTCACATGAACTCTGGTGCCCCTTATTTGACCATGTCCCCTGGATAAGGAGGTCTGGTGGCACTCAGAGGAAGGATATCAGGCTACCTATGAGCATATACAGAGGGAGGAGGTCCCCCTCAGTCACAGTCATAGGGGATGGGAGTAAGGGGGAAATGGGAGGAAGGGAGGAATGGGAGGATACAAGGGATGGGATAACAATTGAGATGTAATATGCATAAATTAATAAAATATTTTTAAAAAATATCAATGAATTATTTTTGTATTTATTTAAATAATAGTTATTTGTTGAGTATTGGCATATGATGTAGAATATCTTAGAAAGCATGAGCATAAAAAAGAAGAGATACATTTTTTATTCTTAAGGTGTTACAGTGTATCATGGAAAGAATATTGCTAAAGTATACCAACATTATCTAAAACATAATTTCAGTTATATTGTTGATAAGAAGAGTGTAGTGAGCTCCAGAGATTCACGATTGTCTTCAAAGCTTTGGAAAGGGGTGATCAGGAGGCACACACAGGGTGCTGGCTCACCAGTTTGAAAAACATTAGGTTTATTTCTAACACATTTTATGCACTTAGTATTTTCATGAGGAGTTACGCATAACTACTTGGAAGCATCCTCATCTTTAAAAACAAGTGTGCTAAGTAGTTAAGCTATGTCCAAGTGTGGCTCCTGAGTGCATCTCTCTCTCTCTCTCTCTCTCTCTCTCTCTCTCTCTCTCTCTCTCTCTCTCTCTCACTCTCTCTCTCTCAAAATGACACTCTTTCAGATTATACCCCAGATGACACTGATAAACTCAGTTCTTCAGAAAACTCAGTGACTCATTTTCTGTTTTAAACATAGAGTCTCATGGTAATTCACTTTGAGACTTATGGCTGAAGGAAGGAGAAATTAAGTGCAATAGTGTACTTACTCTTTCTCACTCCAATCCTTTCTCTGGAAATGGAGCCTTTCATGGAGAAAAGGAAAAGTGAGTTCTTAGGAAAATGATCATCACAGTAGTAGAGGGTCAGGGCATGCAACATCTGGAAGAGGCTCACAGTGGACACATTTAGTCTAGAAAAATGTTAACATTCAAATGAAAACCTAGTAAGCAAACACAATATAAAGCTCAACCATCCAGTAGTGTTTGTTAGAGCACTGTGGATGCAGGGAACAGAACCTCACCCTAGAGATGAGGTTGTAGAAAAAGGTGCATTGGCTTTGCCTACATAGACCTTAACTTGATATAGTTAGAGAAGCAAAAGGCATAAAAGCTGTAAGAGACATAACAATGAAATCAAGGTGGGGAAACAAACACTGCAGCATCTCTTGATATGACAATTGGAAAGGGACCTGTAAATCAAAGATGGTAATGCTTATTTTATGAAAGACATAATGAGAAGATGCTTTGTGTACTGCTCTATTCTCTGACTTAGAAGATGGCAGCATGAGTCTGAACTACCTAACAGTCTGTTTCTAAAGGGCCTTACAAAATGAATTTGAAGAATGACTAAATCCTGAGAATTTGTGAGATGGAGTTGTAGATATAAACTAGATATACAGCTAAACCCAAATACTGATCCAGAAGAAAAGGATGGGCTTCAGTCAGGAGGCCTGGAAACACCAGAAGTAGATTTTATTTTTGATTGAAAATCTTTTCTAGAATCATAGATTTCTTATGCTACAGAAATTGCTACTGAAGTAGACTTCACAACATAATATAATGAGAATTGTAAGTTTCCTATATTGTGTGGCCCCAATATATTGACACCATTATTTATTTCCAATATAGATAGAGAAGGCATATGTTAGTGCTTTATTATGCACCTGTCAATGAAATAAGCACCATTTCATGTGGGATTTTAAACATGGAAACTCTTTCTAATTTTCCAAGAATATAATTTTAATCTCTGATGAGAGAAATTTCACTCTTAAGGTGACATAACAAATGGTAGGAGATATGAAATTTGAATGAGGTGTAATTTTCCCAAAGTCAATATCCTTCCAGGTGTCACATTTAACTGAGGGAGAAGCTTTTGCCATCTCTACACTATTGTATTTGACACACTCAGTGGTCTAGTTAAAGATTCTGTTGCTGTAATAAAACTTGATGACCAAAAACAGCTTGAGTGGAAAAAGGTTTATTCCAGCTTATAGTTCTAAATTAAAACTCATCATCTAACAAGTCAGTGAAGTGCAAAAACTCAAGACTCGAACCTGGAGACAGGAAATGATGAAGAGGCTATGAAGGGCATGCTGCTTACTGGCCCAACTGGTTTCTTATAGAACACATAACCACTTGCCCAGGAGTGATACCACCTGAAGTGTGCTGGGCCCTCACAAATCAATCATTAATCAAAACCCACCACATAGACTTGCCTTCAGGCTAAACTGATTTTCTCTTCCCAGATACATCTAAGTTCATGTCAAATTGACCAAAAAGAAAAAAGAAATAGAAAAACCAAACAGCAACAACAGAAAAACAAAACAAAACAAAACAAACAACAACAACAACAAAAAAACATCACATCCAGGGCTTTCTGCAGCATCTTTGGCTTATAACTTCCTCCTACTAGATGTCAGAAGTACACTGGACAGCCAAAATATTACAGATAGTTCAGCATCCCACAAGGGTTTCTCGTGTTTCAGAGCTGAGAAACACTGATCTGGAGTTACATTTGATATTTGTGGAACAAAATATTTCAATATGATTGTTCCCCAGGCATTCATTATGCTTCCTCCTAAATCTTCCCTCTTGTGTAATAGATTTTTTACTACGACACTATAATCCATCCATCACACAAAACAGAAACTTGGGAATCATCCTAGACTCCTCCCTCTTCTCTCCAGATTGCTTGAATTATTTACTTCTAAAACATCCTACAGGGTGCTCTCATCCTATCAAGACTTAACAATAGCTTCCCAAATTCTTCAAGGAAGGAGATGACTAGGTATTATGAAACTCACAATGAACACACACGTTATTGTACAATCAGTAGAGCTTTGTCAGATATTCAAATGTTTCACCATTCTGCAAAGCCCAGGTCTTTTACATCCTGCGCCATGATAGCTACCACATCTCAAATTTCTTTCTACATATTGGGAGAATTGACATAGTAAAAATGGCCGTATTACCAAAAGCAATTTACAGATTCAATGCAATCTCTATCAAAACACCTACACAAGTTTTAAAGACATTGAAAGATCAATTCTCAACTTCTCAACACCCAGAATAGCTAAAACAATCCTATACAATAAAAGATCCTCCAGAGGAATCTCCATATCGGATCTCAAGCTGTACAATAGAGCAACAGTAAGTAAAAAGCATGGTACTGGCAGAGCAATAGGCTCATGTTGCATTCATGCAAGGGAAGGATGGTGGGCTGCCATTTTGGAGGGATCCTATGGGGAAATATTTTTATCTTTCTTTGTAATGGCAATAAAAAATTTTTAGGTTTCACTTTGAGGAAAGAATGCTGGAGGGAAGCACCTCAGAAGAAACAGTTTAGAACTAGGAGTGAGTCAGTATAAGATAGAGGTGAGAGGTACAGGTCAGGGGAACAGGCAATAGGCTGTCCTGGACACATATAGAAAACATAGCCATAGTTTGTCCACATAATTCACCAACGTAGTACAATAAAGTCAGAAGTTACAGCAACTCAGAGATCCATGCTCAGGTGGTGGCCATCCTTTACCTCCCACTCCTTATGTGCCCTAGGTAAGGAAACTGCCTAAGTGTCATCTCATCAAGGATAGCATTCACTATTCCCAATACATTTCTCTAAGCTCCGTGACTGTGTCCCCAACTTCGCCATGCAGGTCATTGCCTTTAATTCTGAATTCACACAGCAAGAAAGGCTACACTTCACTTTAATTTGATTCAGTCAATATTTACCAAAAGTCATTAGGGTTAATGCATTTAATATAGTAGTTTCCACAAGAGAAGAATACTGAAAACGATAGGTAAGGATTTCTTGTGTTCAATGTGACCCAACAGGAATTTGAAATCATAGAGACAATAAAAAACATGCATCTTAAAAGTCAAGATTTATATATGAAAATATTTAAAATAGTGAACATTTATACTGTATACACATAGGAGTCTAGTAAATATACATATATAACACGGAAAACATTTTCTTGTAGGGTTTGGATGATAAGGGGCATGTCCCACGAAAGCCTTCACTTACCAGGAAACTGGGACGGAGGGGAAGGCATCCTATTGGGACTCTAAATGAGAGACGCATGGGAGAATAGCAAAATAAAAGGATACAGAGGGTCCTAGAAATCTACAAGTAGAACAATATGATAGGCAGATTTGGACCCAGGGGTCCCGCTCAAACTAAGGCACCAGCCAAGGACAATACAGGAGGTAAACTTTAAACCCCTTCCCAGATCTAGCCAATGGTCAGAACATTCTCCACAGTTGAGTGGAGAGTGTGATATGACTTTCTTACGTACTCTGGTGCCTCACATTTGACCATGTCCCCTGGAGGGGGAGACCTGGTGGCACTCAGAGGAAGGACAGCAGGTAGCCAAGAAGAGACTTGATACCCTATGAGAATATATAGGGGGAGGTGATCCCCCTCAGGAACAGTCATAGGGGAGGGGAATAATGGGAAAATGGGGGGGGGGGGGAGGGAGGAATGGGAGGATACAAGGGATGGGATAAACATTGAGATGTAACAAGAATAAATTAATAAAAAAAATTAAAAAAAATGTACATTTCATCAGGGGAGAGTTTATTATTGGAATTAAATAAACACTTCAACAGTCAGTTGTGTTTTGTGGACCTCTCTCCTTTGCTCTGGAAATTCTGTGAAAAAATTTTTTATATTATTTGCTTGTGCTTTTTTGGCATGTATGGTGCCACAGCATGAGCTGCAGAAGTCTGAGTCATGATTCTTGAGTTTGGATAATAGCAGATCACTGAAATGAGTGGCATCATTTCTGCAGCACCTCCTGAGAACAAGAAACCATACTAAGTGCCTCTTGTGTAGACAATCGTGGCTTTCATATCAAAGCCATCTGATTTCCATGCCCAAGGTTCTATGCAGCCTCATGTGTGGCTCATTTTATTCCTGTCAGGGAAAAAGATCCTTCAGATATGTGGTACTTTTCATCACGAATGCCACAGAAGAAGGTGTATATACTACACCCAGATATGAAGACACAAGCAGGGTCAACGCTACCAGAGTTTGAATCATGGTAGATAAAAGTGGGTTTCATTGTCACCTGAAAATTAAAATCTGTTTCAGATCATTGTTTTTGTCCCTTTCTTCACTATTGAGGAGCAACATTCTACAGAAAATATATTCTTGGGTAGTTTTATTTTTTCTGTCATATATAACCTTCCAATGCAGCCTTGAAGTACATGTGTGTATGGGGGGTGTGGTACTTTTCTCGTTGTGACAATGAAGTACCTCATAGAAGCAACTCTGGCTAGGAGGGTTTGGCATGAAGGGAATGTACGTGGGGGTCATTGCAGCTAGGTTGCTTCACATCTGAGTAGGTCAGGTAGCAGAGTACAGATAATACTAGCAGTTTGGAAGGTTTTTTTTTTAAACCTATTTTTTAATCAGTCTGGGACTTAGGTTTTATTAATCGCTTTTCTACTGCTGTGATAAAACACCAAGACCAAGACTAAGGCAACATCCAAAACAAAACACAATTTTATTTGGATTTATGCTTCCAAAGGGATAAGAGATCATCAAGTCAAGGAATTGTTGCAACAAGAAGGAGATTTTTTTTAAAAGGTAGATATTGGTGGGAGGTCGCATCTTGAACTGAATAGCACTTGGAATAGCATTTGGCATTGAAGCCTCAGTGCTCAGCCCTAGTGGCATGCTTTATCTAGCAAGGTCACACTTCCACAACCTACACAAACAGCACCAACTGGGAACCAAGTATTCAACCATCTAAGCCTATGAGGACATTCTCATTCAAACAACCACACTGCCCTAATGCAGGTGATGGCCACATACAATATGGGTCTTCTTTACTTAAGCATAGATGGAAATATATGTGAAACACTGGGTGATTACAAGTCAAGTCAAATTGACAATGAAACCTAATTATCACATGCGTGATGCCCCCTAACATCCTGGTAATAATGAGAGAACTTCCAGGTAATACTCAGCTTTCAGTTAGAGGATAGAGACCCTTGGCATTAAATAGCAGAGTTGCATTTAATATTTTACCTGCACTCCGATGGTAAGGAGCCTATTGAAAAACATTCATAAGTGAGCAGTGGTGAATACAAAGACATATAACTACCTAGGGTGCTAGAAATACGTCATAGTGGAGTGCTCAGCCATAAGCAAGCCATTGTATCAACACCTCTAAGACTCACCAAACATTAAAGAACAGGGGTCAGAGAGAATGTAGAATTGAAGATAGAACTGTGATATTCTTTCTTCCAGGCGTGGTAGTCATTGTAATTAATGATTCAATGCATCTGTGGGTATATGCACAAGACTGGGCCTGTTAATTAAAAGCCATGGATTGGCAAAGGGCTCTCAAGGTGTTATCCTTCCCTAGAGGAAAGGAAGTCGTTGTTTATAGATGTATACCCACTGGTGGGCCTATCCAGTTTCAATGGATCATTCCAAAGCCATGTCACAAAGACAGTCATGGATAAATTTACACACACACACACACACACACACACACACACACACACATCATAAAAGTTGGAAAGGGAGGTCTAACAATGAGGAGGCTGTCAAAAGTAACAGATGGTAAGGTGGGTACCTGAATAATTAAAATGCTTTATATACATGTATGACATAGTCACAATAAATTTACCACATTTTTTGGACCATAAGACACACTTTCCCCTAAAAGAGGACTGATTAGGGTATGTTTCATGATCTGATTGCTATTTTTACTGTTTTCCTGCTCTAAAAACTAGATGCATCTTATGGTCAGGTTCATCTTATAGTCTTAAAAATATGGTAATTAAAATAAATAAAAATGTTATGAGTGCATACAAATTGTAAAATTTCTAGATTTCGTGATAACGTGTTTATACACATGTATAATATATTTTGGCCAAATTCATGCCTTATCCTCTCTTATCCCATTTCTATCCCATCTCTTTTTTCTCCTCTTAAGTAGATGATTACAGCTCCTATGTTTGACGCAATGATGGCAGGGTGCCTTGTGAGTACACTGAGGAAGGGGATGCAGGCTGCCCAGATGAGACCTGATAGACTGTGATTAGATGGTGGGCGAGGAGGCATCCTCCACCTGAGGTCTAGGGGAGGGGAATGGGGAAGTAGAAGGAGGGAGAGAGCGTGAGAACTGGAAGATAAGAGGAAGGGGGTAACAATTGGGAAGTAATGTGAGTAAATTATAATTAATAAATAAATAATCTAAAAAAAAAACCAATGCCCTTTGTTCTGGAAAAGTATCTTATTGAAGTCTTGTGCATGTCTGAGGTAGAGATGCCAAAATGGCATGTGCATTCACATGACAGGAGAGAGACTAGGATTTTTTAAGTTGATGTAAATAAAGGAAATATAACATTATTTGGAAAAGAATCTAGTAAAGATGACCAAACTGTTATGCAAGTTTGTCCTGACACACATTCTAAAGGCCTTTCAGCCACTGATATTAAGCATAGAGGACTGTGCACCTTTCCAAGGCAGCATAGCCTGAGAGCTGCAAACAATCTCTGAGGTCCACATGACCAGGGACAGCAGACAGCTACCTTCCATTTTTATTTGATTCTGGCTTTTTGTTGTGTTTGAATATAGAGCCTCAATATATATATATCCCAATTGCCATGAATTCAAAGTCCTCCTGCTTCTGCCTTCCCAGCTCTGAAATTATATGCCTGTGTCACCTTATCCACTATAGGACCTATGTTTATCCTTGGATTTTATTTGTGTGGAATCAGTTCATTGAGCATAACCAAGACTCTTCCTGGCTTTATGTATTAAGCAGCATTGATCAACAAGAGGTGTGAGGAAATCCAAGGCACTCTGCTTAGCCCTTTTTATCCTACTGACACTGTCTTAATCAATCAAAACGACGCCGCACTTGAATAACTCAAATGGCCTTTGCAATTAGGTAAGGCCTCATGTGAAAAGATGTATGTATCACCAATTTGTGGTTGAGAGTAAAAAGCCTCCAGACTTTACTTCTTCAAAGGTAGATTTTTTTTCTTTTCCTCATAGAGAACAGTAAGAAATCTTGTGAGAAATAAACTCCAACTCTGTGCTTTATGAAATAAGTGCTAATTTTGAACAGATGTGATTTTCTTTTCACCATGTTAAGCCCAAACGCTTTAAAAAAAACTGAAATCATGTGTTAATGAAGAATAAGGGTTATTTGTTAGCAATGCATTGAAGTGCTTGGTATTTGAAAACATAGTTTCACTTATACACGCAAGGTTATATACAAAGGAATATTTGTGTATCTGTTTATAGAAAATCGGTTTAAATTTATTTACTTATCATATATGGATAAGTATGGATTGCCTGAATGTATGTCTGTGCATCATGTGTATTCAGTGCCCATGGAGAACAGAAGAGGGTGTGAGATCTCCTGGGACTGGAGCTACAGATGACCAGGAGTCACCACATGGATGCTGGGTAGCTTCACAGTTGGGTCACAATAGATAATCTGATGGTGGAAAGATTTTTCTGAAAATAGTAAGAAGGAACACTGTTTAATGAAGAGCAAGGAAAGAATAACTTGTAGACTATTGGGCTATTTAATCTGATAAGATTGTATAGGTACAGAGAAAATTATTTCCTGCTATAAAGCTGTACTGAAGTTTAAAAAGCATGGATGGTTGTGATTTTCTGTAGTTGTTTCTATCTGTTACAAAGAGAATATTCTTTGACAGAGGGTGAGGACTATACTTATCTATGGGTATAAGGGCAAATATTTAGAATTTAGTTAGAAATTATTATGATTTAATAAATTAGTATGCGGAACTCTGCTTGATAAGGTTGAAGTCTAACTTCTCTGGATACCCATTTTTACACTCAGTTTATGAAGGTAGACTACCTTTTCTTAGTGGGGTTCTTACTCCACCTAATATGGTAACCCCAGATATTGTAAGGAGTGTCACATAGGCCTCAACAAAAATTACAGGCTCCAACCTTTCCTGAAAAGCAACTTTTTCAACAAGCACTTCAAATTCCTGGAAGTACCCCACCCTATGGCGAGGAGACCCTAGCCTCCTGTAAACAACCTTTAATTGTAGCTACAAGTCATCTGCTCACATATAAGATAATCAAGCACTATTTTCTCCTTCTTGTGACAGGACCCCATGTTAATGCATGACTGTATGTAGATTAAGTATCCTGGCATACTTATCCCTATGGAATTAGACACATTCACCCTCAAAACCCCTCCCTGCCACCCAAGGTTTATAAATAAAGGCTGGCTGGAATTCTTGGAGTGCTCATTCTCTACCACGTCCCTCTGAGACTTTTTTTTTTTTTATCCAGGCATGGGGTTGGGGGAGGGTTCACTGCTGGACACCTGGTAGTCAGGCCACAATGGCAGAACTGTTTTGTAGCTGCTGGGGCCTGCTCCGCCACTGCTGCTAGCTCAGTGCTGATCCCCAGTGAGACTGGACACCTGGCCAAGAACCCAGGTGACGAGTTTCACCCTAAAGTGCTATAGCTGCCCTAGTGAGAAATGGGCCCTTGTGTCCCTTGATGCCAAGGTTTGTCTGTTCTTGTTCAGAAGCAAGCAGTACCTGGACCAGCCCTCTGGACATGGGACTCAGGACACCCTCCACCCCCACTGGATGCTGAACGGCATTAGTGGCTGCAGATTCTTTTCCAATGACCAGGACTTCACTAGCACTGAGCAGTTAACTAGGTTCCCAGGATCAGGCATTTTTTTTTCCTCTCTAGCTGAGCTTCTTGAAGCCCAATTAGAGAGATGTTGGTCACTAGTAAGGTATGTATGACAGTACTGAACCATATGGCTATTATGCCACACTTGACTTGCTGTTGTTGTGGTTTTATTGATGTGAGGAGATGCCGTGGCCATGGAAGCTCTTATAAATGATGACATTTAATTGGAGCTGGCTTACAGTTCAGAGCTGTATTCCATTATTATCATAGCAGAAAGAATGACAGCATCCATGCAGACATGGCGCTGGAAAGGTAGCTGAGATTTCTACTTCTGGATCCATAGGCAGCAGGAAGAAGATTGAACCACACTTCCTCCAACAACGCCATACCTACTTCAACAAGTAGTGCCACTCCCTATGGGCTTATGGGGGCCATTTTCTTTCAAATTCCCACATTTCACTCCCTGAGCTCAAAGGATAATCACCATATCATAATGCAAATCTGCACTCAATTTCAACTTCAAAAGTTCCAATGATCTATCCCAGTCCCAACTTTGTTTCAAAGTTTCTTCTGAGATTCATGGCAATCTTTTAACTGTAATCTTCCATAAAATTGAAATGAAAAGCAGATCTCATATTTCCAACACACAATGGGACATGGTATACATTAACATTACAAAAGGGAGCAGAGTGGAGAAATACTGGACCAAAACAAAACCCAAAACTAGCTTGGAAAACTCCAAATCCTGCATTTTCATGTCTGATACTAAAATGCTCTTTAGACCAACCCTACATCTGACAAAGGTAAATTTCCAACTCTTTTCAGTTTTGTTGACTGCATTACACTTCTCTCCTTGCTAGAACCTCTCCTCTCCCATGCCAGCTCTGGCACCTTCAACATCATGGACTCTCCAAGGCAATCCAGGCTTCACACACAGTTACAAACAATGGCTTCTCTAGGCCTTCCTACAGAAGCATCCTTGATACTCACTGGCTTCAGTGGCTGGCCAACCCTTTTCTTCCACCCTTGCCTCTAAAGCCAGAATAGCATGGCCAAAGCGGCCAAATTTTGTAGATTACTGGGTCTGGAATATGGCCCCCTCATTCAATTACATATTCACAAGTTTTCTGTTTTTGATGTTTTCCTTCACTGCCTAAGTGTGGTTGCCTTGGCCATGAACTCTGAGAACCGTTTACCTCTGTCTCCTGAGGGTTGGGACTAAAAGTGCGTATCCTCATTCCTAGACCTAAGGTTCTTTTCTTAATTTCTTTTCACAAGTTGGAAACGTGGCTGAGTGGGGTCTTGGCCTGAGGTCACCACTCCCTTTATTCCATTTTATGTCAGGCTAGTCTTTAATCTGTTTACCTCCTTAAATACAGGATTTAGCTCTATTCCACTTCCTGTTGCCCCTTTTCTTCTTGAACTATACGTTTTTTATTTTCCTTGTTCAGCTTGCTCCTTTTCATTATAGGTCTTCATATGAGTGAACACTAGTAACAATACAATAGTTAGTCAATATTAGGCTGTGTTGTGATTTCCTCTGCCAATGGAATTACTACAAAACTCTTCACTAAAGCCTCAGGCAGACATTTCACACAAGGGTCAAAATCATCCATATTTGCCAAAATGTCACATTAACAGTCTCTAGACCACACATACTAAATTTTTTCTCCTCTGAAACCTTTTGAACCAGGCTGTCACAGTTGAAATAACTCTCAGCATCACTGTCTTCCATGTTTCTGCTAGGATGGTCTATTAAGGCCCACTTAAGACATTCCACTACTTTGCTAACTCAAAGTCCCTAAACCACATTTCTCCAAATGAAAAAATGGCAAGGCGTATCACAGCAACACCCCAGTCCCTGGTACCAACTTCTGTCTTAGTGAGGGGTTTCTTGCTGTGGTGAGATAACATGACCATGGGAACATTTTTTATATTAATTTATTCATATTACATCTAAACTGTTATCCATCCCTTGTATCCTCCCATTCCTCCCTCCCTCCTGCTTTCACCCTATCCTCTCCCCTATGTCTGTGATTGAGGGTGACCTCTTCCCCCCTCTATTTGATCATAGAGTATCAAGCCTCTTCTTGGTAGCCTGCTATCCTTCCTCTGAGTGCCACTGGACCTCCCCATCAAGGGGACGTGGTCAAATATGGGGCACCAGAGTACATGTGAAAGTCAGTCCCCACTTTCCATTCAACTGTGGAGAATGTCTTGTCCACTGGCTAGATCTGGGCAGGGGTTTGTTATGTACTGCACATATTGTCCTTGGTTGGTGCAGTAGTTTGAGCAGAACCCCTAGGCCCATATCCGCCCATCATAATGTTCTTCTTGTAGGTTTCTAGGACCCTCTGGATCCTTCTATTTCTCCATTCTCCCATACTACTCTCACCTAGAGTCCCAATAGGATGTCCTCACATCTATCCCAACTTCCTGTTAAGTGAAGACTTTCATGGGATATGCCTCTTGGGCTAGTGTCCATTGATACACTAAAAGAATCAATATTCATGGGCTCATTGTGATGAGATGAAGTTTGCTGGATTTACCTGATAACCCTGTTCTCTAGATTATTGAATCTGAATTTAAGTTTCAGCAAACTCTTCACATTCTCTTCCATCTGCTTCCCAAGGGCATTGCTTAGAGGGATGCTGAGTGCTGGAGCCTTGCAGTCTTGTCTGCTAGAAGGTATTTGTTAGGTTTTTTTTATCCCCATCCGCCAATTTAATTGGGGTGATATTTGGAAGTTTCTGGAAAAAAATCAAAGATGTTTGAAATGTCTCACAGAAGAGCCTTTAATAGCTTTCCCCAATGACAGAGAGATAAACAAGCAGGGTGTCCCTTCTTCACATGACATATTTGGACCTCCTCCCTTACCCCAACCCTTACATTTTAACAGTAGTGCACGTCTTCACCTTCAACATAGTCATTCAACACACACACACACACACACACACACACACACACACACACACACAGTTCTTCTGAAAAAGATGAGGTTCAAATTATCTGACTCTTAGAAACTTCCCAATGCTAAGTTTTACTGCTTCCACCAGTTCATGTCTGAGCTAACATTTACTTCATTGTTGAAAGTTACTTAAGTCTAATGTAGGAGGGTGTTTGCATGGTTGTGAAGGGATGCAGGTAATCTTGAGATGTATCAATCAGAGAGTTGGGGGGGGATGGCTGATCTAGGGTTAATGAATACTTTGTTTACTCCATGTCCTACACAAACAAAGGGCTTGTCCCCTACCCCAGGAAAACAATAAATAAGTCAGATTATGACCCTCCCTCTTGACATTAAATCTGTCACTGTTCTTGGAGGATTACCCATGCTCTGGTTCTTTTGAAGAGAATACGATGGGATTTTCAGAAACAGAAATAAATGTTTCTTTTTCTGGAATTTCAGTGGCTCTCTGCAGGCTGATGTTTCTCCTCTTCCACCATTCACTCTACACTATTCCTCCTGCCATCACTCCACAAAAAATGTGAACATTCAGTCTATGCAGTGGCCTTGAATTCCTTTTGGTCTCTTCCATTCTATTTACCAAGCAACAGAAACCTGTACCTATGGTTGCTAAAGCACAAAAACCTGTGCAAGCAGAGAAGTCAGCACTGCTGTGTCTTTTATAAAGGACATGGCAGATTTACTTTCTTGGTTTTAGGCTGGCATGCACTTAGATTGTTGCTTTGATCCACACATTTTAAAAATATACTCTTGTGACACACAGCTCCCTCCAAATCAAACAGGTACAATTTCATTATTCTAAAGAAAGGAAGGAACGAACGAAGAAAAAGGAGAGAAAGAAAGATAAGGAAAGTAGGAAGGAAAGAAAGAAATTGCAAGTTAGTTAGTTGGGGAGAGAGGGCTGATGTCTTTTATGGGGGCATTTGCAAATGACGTAGTTAATAGAGAAAGGGCTCAGTGTGCATTACATAAGGGAGATACAGGAGAGTGAACTAGTAAGTTTCATCTACTCCCAGGAGGGATAACACTTTGTTCCTCAGCTAACCCTGGCTACATTTGGGGACAAGCGATGCTTATAACAAGTTAAAATGAATGTTCTCACACAAAGACTAAAGCAGCACACATCTTCTTTTGAAATAGGAAAATTATCTACATATTTTTGACTCTTCTTTACAACATAATAGAGGCTTCATCTGTCTTAATCAAACACAAGGACCCAGGGAATTCAATTCATTCATGGATGCAAAGAGCCTATCATTTATGTCAATTCTGTTTCCATTTTGAAGTGCATACCACTATGATTAAACAGTAAGGAACAAAGTCAATAAAGCCCTCAGTTATTTTCCTTATGATAAACACAGTACTGAGATTGACAAACACAGACACAGGTGTTAGGTAGCAAGAGAAAACAAGTGTGTTGTTGAAGGGGTTTGGGAGTAGAACCAGTGCACTGCTGCAAAACACCTTAGCACGCATCATGGACATCTTGAGCTGGCTTGGCTACTCCATTAGGGATTTCCGGTCAGAGCTGGAAGGAGTAGGCCTAGATGAGTGGCAGGCCTCCAGTGCTAAGCGGTTCCCAGCCACTATAGACCAGAGAGTAACCAAAGGAGCCTTTAAAGAATTTACTTCGAAGATCTTTGACACAGGAACTGACATCTTTTCACTGGAGGCTGCATTTTAGCAATAGCAACCAAGCTCAGGAACAAGCTGAAGCATCCTGACTAAGCACTGCACACCCAGGGGCTTCTTACAATTTAATCTTCCATTGTCGAGGAATCGGTGAGCCATAGTGACTTGAGTAAATTCCTTTTCCCAAGAATGTGTGTGTCAACTGACATTTTAATTATGGGATCATATCTACCCTCTTGTCTACCTGAACTCTTATGTCTGAGTTAAGGACCCCTCTATTCTCCCACACAGAAGCTCTGCTTTACTCTGTCCTGATGGAATTTCTTATGAAACACTATGTTCTTGTCTGGCTCTCGAGAAGGCAGTGTGCATATTTGTTTGTTTGTTTATTTATTTATTTATTTATTTATTTATTTATTTATTTATTTCCTTTTATTCCATAGCACTGGGACTAAACCCAAGGCTCCTTGCCTGTGATCATATTTATAGCTGTTATGGTCCTTGTGGTCAGCACCATGGCTGCTCACTCCAAGCTCTTTCACTTGGAGAAAGTGATAAGTAAGCAATCATGATAGCCCTGCGAAGAGTGAATGAGAAGGTAGGATAGAAATTCTTCCACATCTAAGTATGCAGACTATGTATCATACCACGATTATCTTGTTAAACTTATCTAATGTTTGTCCAACAACATGTACCCTACAGTTTGATAAACTGTGTCTATATGGGAGCGTTACTGTCTGTAAAACCAAGTGAGCATAATTACTCATGTAAATACTATCATGCTCAGCAAATTGGAATCATGGCCATTATGCTCAAAGGGGAGGTACCTTTGTTTCAATGGTGACTGATTTTTTTTTTTTTTTTTTTACTCTCCATCGATTACACATTGCATCTCTCTTCATAGAGGCTCAATAGGCTATTTTAACCTTCAGGAGTGTGGCATTACTTTTTCTCTTTAATGTGTTTGACATTATGCCATTTACAAAAAGGAAAGAAGAAATGTAATTTACAACAACTCTTTTCCCTAGAATGATGAATTCTAGCCATAGGGATTAGCAAGGGAGACCAAGTTTAGAGACCAAGTTTTTCTCTTAACTAGTTTTTTTTTTTATGGGAAAGTAATTTAATTCTTTTGCTTGAGCTCTTAAACATGAATAGATGGACATGCTGCAAGTGCCGAATGATGCTGTATTATTGCATTTGTGAGCCTATATATTAATAGTCTGTGTTGCTCAAATGATGGGCTCTTTCTTAGAATGGAAACTAACTCTATCACTGGCTTTTCACTAGAGTGAAGCATAAGCAACTTGAAATACTGATTATGTTAAAGGGAGAAAAGAATTTACTAGATGGGAATGGATTTTGTTTACATTCTATTTTAGTGTTGTCTATGTATTATCACTATATGCATATACTACATTTCATGTTGTGTATTTATTATTATCTATTGTAAGTACATAGTTTATCTACACATAAACATGCACACACACACACACACACACACACACACACACACACACACACACACACACACTAAAGTGAATGTGAAGCCTTAGTCTTGGCTGGTTGCCTCTGCCTGAGGTACCTAGCTAAAAATTTCCCTAATTTTTCAATCATTTATTCCTTCATCCATTGTGTCGAAGTATGTCTCCACAGCCACAGAATTGACTCCTACATGGGCAATTTCTGTTTTTCAAGTACTTCATGGCTCTCTATCCTGCTTACTAACTCTCCGTGTTCAAAGCTCATTCCATAGTCAAATCCGTGATCTGCGAATTAGGTGAACTTTTCAAGGATCTTCCCTTTCAGGCATCTGAAAGAATTTGCTAGACTCCACAAAGCACACTTATGTGCAGCTTTATTTAAAGGCAAAGGACAGGAAAGGAGATGCGGGCAGGCATCAAAGGTCATAGAGACCACACCAACCTCATTACTAGAACTCTATCCAGCAAGCATCCAGGAAGGCTCAAGACTCCTGTTTCGACTGTCAGCTGAAAGTGGTTGTCACGTTGCTGGGTGAGAGTGCAAATTCTAGACAAACTAAGGTGCATGATGTGAACCCAAGTCAGGGAAGTAAGCACAACTTCCGATCACTAGTGCCTGGAGACACTTAAGATGACAGTGCTTATAAACATTTAGGAGCTCAGCCTTCAAGAAATGCAGGAAGCCATTGAAATGTGTCCCTCCATAAAACTATGTGCACTCACACATGCATAGTCTTGAATTGAACTTTAACAAGTTATAAAGTCTTGCTGCTCCAGTCATCAACTCCCTAGGAGACTTTGTATTTCACACTGAGCATTGAAAACTGTGAGACGGGGCAGCCATTTGAGATCTGGCATTGTCATGAAACAGACTCTAGGTTGCAGTCAAGACACACAGCTTTCCACTTCCTTTTAGATGCTGCAAGACTGGAAACAATCCTGCCAACCTAATTATTCTTCTTCAGCTAAGCAATAGAATTTCTTATTCCTGGGCACATTTGCCCTGCTGGTTTCTCCTTCTGCATCTCTTAAAGGAGAAAGAATGGGTTGCTTTTCACTTTCTTTGAGGTTTGTAAGGAAAAAAAAACCCATTGCATATTCCTTTCTTGTTTCACAGCATGTGCTCTAAATCATCTATGATTACCAGCTAAACCAGTCTATGTCTGTGTGGAGTTATACAACGCCCATTGTGCTAGTCTCACACCCAGCTTGCTCACATCTCACTAAAACCTCTTGGTTCTCATTGTTCATCCCGCTGGGCGTTCCTTTCTTGTGCATCTGTCGAGGTGCACAGAAATAGCACACGGCCTTTGGTGTCTGGCTAATAGACAAAGAATTCCTGTTGTTTTCCATTATGATCAACAAGGACTCCCTTGTCCAAGGAAAGAAAGCTACAAAACGAGTGCAGAGGTCAGCATTACCTATCCTTGTTTTATAATAAACTTTGCTTTACAGTTCCTAGGGATGAAGAGGCTGCTCTTGTCTGCCACAGAGTCTCTAGAGCATCCTTGCTAACAATGTCTACACTAATCTTCCATCTTTAAATCCTTTGATGTAGCTATTGCCCACTGAAGCAGGGGGAATGAACATTGTTAGCATACTAAAGTGAATCTACGTGATTGTCCTAGAAGTTCCTGTACCTACTTCTTTTTATACAGGGCCCCAATTTTGTGTTTTGTATCTCAGATATGAACCTACCTCTGCTTGTAGAATTTACTCTTCACGTGGATTGTACTTCACCACTTGGCTATCAGTTTCCCTGGGGAAATGAATATAATTTATTTTGTGCTGGATTAACACAACAAACCCAGGCCTTATTGAAATTTGTTAAACTCCCTAGAAGCAAGGGCATAGGAACCAAGCATATATTGCTTAAGTCTTGGCTTGACCGTCTATCTATCATAAATATTTGGAATACTCCCTGTTGATGTCTCTGAGCTCAGTATTTTCACCTGTGAAATGCTACTTACTGACTCTAACCCAGAGCTACCTTCAATACTCTCCTGAGACTCAGTTTCTCCACATATACAATGACTGGCAGTGCCTCTCTAGAGATGTGGTTTGGACAATGAATGAACTAATAACCGTGACACCCTCAGTGTATTTCCAAGGACAACAGAAGTTCAGTGTTTGTTAGCTTTAGTTATTATTATTTGAAGACAGAGACTATTAAATGTATGCTTCAAATAGGAGACATTCAGGTTACAATTAACATATTAACAATGCTTTAAAGAATGAATGAAAAGAGAAATGGAGCAATGGATGGCACTGAGTCACTATCTTAGCAGAATGGAGGAGTGAACAAGAGGCAAGACTGGGAAGGCAGGGCTTCACCATGCTGGGACTAGGTAATGTTGTAACTCTGGGGTTCATGGTTAAGAAGTCAACATTGGAACTCAACGTCTCCTGCATTAGAGGGAGAAACTGAGACTGCCATGGCCTCCTGATTTAACAATCATTCTTCACTATACTTTCCTTTCAATAAATAAAACATATGGAGATTATTTAAGTGCTATTCAAAATAAATTACTATTATATATTTAACAGCAACAATGACTAATAATAATAATCAATAATAAATAATCAGAGTTAGTTGTGGGGCATGTGAGGAATTGTAGAGATGGAGCATGGAAAGACTTGAAGGGTGGACAGAGAAGGAGGGAAGAAATTTTTATACAATAAAATAAATATATTGTGATAATTATAAGTGCATATTTATATTCTAACATGTAAAATTACACTTGTTTTTCTTTAAATGTAATGTCTTCCTACTTTAAAGTAGCAGCTTTCTTTGGCTGGTGCCTTCCAGACATGGCTGGCTTACCCCTGACACCTTTTCCCAGTAGAAGCATTCTTATTACTATCTCCAAAACCTTGTCACTAAAGAGTGAGATTCAGTGCCCCCTCTGACCTCCTTGGTCCAAGTCACTCCACTTAAATCATCCCTTTCAAAAGAAGGTGGAAACGGAACTTCAAAGCAGTTCATTTGGTAGTCCTGGGTTTCAGAAATCAAAGAGAGTTGTTGGTAGCCTGAGCGCTCTAATGAGCTAGCAAAGGAGCGTGGGTCCTAGCTAGCGACCTCGGTTTTGAAGGAGAGTCTCACTGCCCACAGGGAGGTAAGCTCTGTGGGGGCAGTGGCTTCACTGAAGTAGCCCCGAGAGGGAGAGTCAGACTCTGATCCTGGCAGTGTTGCTTCCTGTCTAGATGACCTTAGGACACATCACTTCTAAGATCTCTTCCACACTTTAAAGTTCTTTCCTTTGAGACACGCACCACCGTGAAAAGAACATGATTCTTATAATCTGGCTCAGACACCTGTGCTCATGGTTATTTCATCAGCACCAGGACTATCTACGAGAACACAGTGGCTTATCACCCTTCTTCCAGATACAACTCACTTTATCAGACTCACATAATTGTAAAGGATACAGACACATGATTTTGGAACATGGAATCCATATCTGACTTAAAAGATAAATGCTTAAAAAGTTGGAAGAATTCTATGTATAGTCAGAAGTATGTTTGCCCTTGTTTTCTTTACTTGATTCCATTGTGAAGACCAAACTAATGAAATGAAATGGAAGCTAATTGAAGAAAACAGCTTAAAACTGGCCTTTAATTCTTGCAGTGTTGTGATTTGAACGTGAAGTACCTGTCACAGGCTCATGTAAGGCGTGGTCATTTTCTGGTGGCACATTGGGGAGGGGACTGGATCAATAAGGTAGCATCAGCACACTTGGGTTAAGTTACTGATACAAACACAGTTGGATGAGCTATTAAAAAGTGGGACCTAGTTGAAGACAGTCATTCTTTGGTATAATACATTCAGCAGCTATATGTTACCCTCCGCCCATTCCTTGTTTCTACTTCCCAGCTGCCAAGGGGTGGGCATATTTTCTCTACTGTACCTTCCACCTAAGGTGTTTGTGCAGTCACAGGCAGACAAGCTCAACACTAATGGGCTGAATGGAACCTTGGAGTCTCTGATCTCAACATACCTTTCATCTTTGAACTCTCTCTCATATATATATGAAGAGAGAGAGAGAGAGAGAGAGAGAGAGAGAGAGAGAGAGAGAGAGAGAGAGAGAGAGAGAGAGAGAGAGAGAATGGAATGGAATTTAAAACATCAATCACAAATTCAATGAGGATCTGGGGGAGCGATAGCTGACTGAGTAAAGTGCTTGCTGTATAAGCTTGAAGAAGCGAGTTTGAATCGCCAATACCCAGTACATTCTACGCATGATGGCATGTTTCTGTAACCCCAGCACTAGGGCATGGGAAAGAAAGATGGGAGGATCCCCAAATATGGCAGGCTAGCCAGTCTAGCATACCTGTGAGCCCCTGGTACAGTGAGAAAGTCTTTGTCAAAAAGGCAGATGGAGAGTGTTAGAGAAAGTCATGTGAAGTCAATCCCTGCCCTTCAAAGGCACATGGACACACACATGTGCATGTGCACAAAGACATGTACACACCTATACAAACAAGTACATATGAGAAAGTGAAATTTGCTTTTTAAACCAAAGTAGTAGAATAAGAGGGAGGAAGAGAAAGAAGGAAAGGATAGGGGATGGAGGTTGACAGAAAGCAGAAGAAAAGTTAAGTAAAGGAAGAAAAAAGAAGGAAGCAATATACAGGCTCCTGTTCATGACAACAATAAGAATTATATTGTGCACAGAAATAATCCTAAAACATGTAAATGTATGAAAAATACAGAAAAATGGCTTGAAGGGCATTAGGTTCTTAGAATGAAGAAGCTATTACCTGATCACAGTATCTGTGGGTGTTACTAATTGGATGCCTCAAAGCCTACAGTTTTCAAGGATGTCCCTCACAAAATGCATGAATCCATTCAGATTTGCAACAGTCGAATTCTATTGTGGAATAGTGAAAAATAAATGGAAAAATAGCAGAAATTTATCTGTGAATATCATAAAGAAGGCTCTGTCTCACACGGCTGTGAACTCTACAGAAATTAATTTTTAAAAATTCTCAGTTGACAAAGGGGGAAATTGTTATGGACTGATTTGTCTTGGAAACAGATATGGTTCTTTTGTGAATTCATGATTACTTTCTTATTTCTCATCTTACAGCATTATGGTAAAAGAAAATTTTTCTTTCACAGCTATAAACCCCAAAGAGCAGAAAATGTGTGGATATATTTTCAGGGTGTCCATCAAGGAGGTGTTCAGAACCCAGGGTCAGAGTTGCAGTATCATTACCCTAGCTACAGGACTTTAAGTACTTATTTAATTATATTGCATTTTTATATATTATGTGCATTTACTGGATATGATAGTTGATTTTATCTTCTCAAGCGATATAAAGACATTTTAAAGATTATGAGAAAAGGCCTTAATTTCTAGTGTAAATTTTAAATTGAAGGGAAAAATGGTGTTTTACTGTGTTGTTGATATTTTAAAGATGTAGACTACTTTATGTTCATCTAAATGCAAATAACAGGAAGTTTCAGACAGGAAATGCAAGTACTGGTGTCTGGAAAGTCATAGCCCCTACAGGAGAACCTACTACTGACATTTTCCCAAACCATTAAAAGTTTTAACTGCATCCTAAGTTCTTATCCTCCTACCCACAGAGAATTGCAGTTCTTGCCTCTCATCAAAGAAGCTTCTTTGTTCCAGGGTGAATATTACAACAGAGATCTACAACTGGACAAAATGTAGAAGATAAGTATCCTTAGGGTACCCTGTCCCAATTGAAACATCTATAGTCTATAACACAGCTCTTATATATAAGGCTCAGGGAACATTCCAGGAGAGGAAGCAGAAAGACTATACGTGCCTGAGGACCAGGACACCGCCTGTGAGATAATATTTTCCAGGAGGAAAAGAAAAGTGCATTAGCAAAATCTCCATACTATGCTCTCCTGATATTTCCAAATTGACAACAACTGTTAGCATGCAAAGATGGAAAGGGACATTTCCCAAAGATGCACTTCTAGATAAAGAGCTACCACCCAGTCAATGGCTGATGAGAGATGGTGAATCAGTTTTCTCAAGGGATAAGCCTCGTGAAATTGTATCCAATATCCAGTATAAGCCTTAGAAACAGGAAGAAAAAAACAACACTAAATGGACTCAGTAGAGTGTGTGTATTTGCGTACTCATATGAAATAGTCAAAAAATTAAGTAAAAAAAAAGATGAATGAAAGTGGAATGGAAGTGCCTACTGCCATCACAGTGAGAGGTTGACCAATACATCTATGATTATGTTGTATTTCATTCACCACCCATCTAGTACAAGTATTCATTCATCCCACAAACTTTGCTTATCCTTTATTGCTTCAGGCTTTACTCTGTATTGAATGGGAACTGTGATCAACAGTTCTCCCGTTCCTAAACTCTCTGCTCCCAATCACTTGTGAAGAAGAAAAAGAATTGACAAACATGAACAAGTAAAGTGCATTCTAAACACTGATTAGAAAAAGGGACATGTTTTCTAAAAGTGCCCCATGAGTTAGTATCTCTTTTCACAGCTACAAAGCTCTCACTCTTGTACTTAGGATCATTGAGAATTTAGTCCTAAAACCTCAAAGCCTCAAAGTCATTATGCCCTTAGAAAGTAGTAGAAGAGGTTAACCCCCCACCCCTCCACCCCTGATAGGATAATTGATTGAATTTGGAGACAAAGCGTGTGGTCACTCTCAGAGGCTCTGCACAACTTGGCTTGGGGCTGGTTGGTTTCACTTAGTTCATAGGAAACAGATTCAATAAAAGAGAAAAAGAATTGGGTCCAAGAAGGGAGCTGCTGCGTGTGGCAGGAGGATGCCATTTACGCCTCATGAAGGGAGGAGAGGAGAAAAGGCTATATCAATGTGAGCTTAAATATCACAAATTCAAACTACCACATTATTTATTCATTCCATTTCAATTTTGTAAATAAATTTAATATAGACAGTTCCAGGAAGAGTATATCCTTAACATAAATGTTCTGAGTTCCATCTTCAGCAAAAATAAAAATTCCCACAAATTTAATATATTATTATCTAAGTTAAAGAATGCGATTTTTGCCAGCTTAGTTTTTTAATTATGGGTACACAACAGGACAGGAAATGACTTTGCTGAGAAGTTCTTCCATTGCATTATAATTTTTTAAATGTTATTTCTATTATAGCCTTAAAACTAAGTAAAATAAATTTCTGCATTGCCAGTTTGGGAATGGAGATTTAGAGAGATTAAATTACTTGCTAGGCAGTCTCTGACTCTGAGTCCTGGCATTGATCCACCACAGTTTCCTACATACATTTTCTCAAGGGAACTATATTCATAGTCAATGTTTGCCTCATAATGATCACGAATGAAGGCGTATTAATTTCCATATGGCTTGATGGCATCATCCCAGCATCTGGGAAATCTGCAGCTGAGTTATGGGTATTTAATGGTGACAGCACTCATCTTTATTTCTTTATTCTCTTTCTTTTGTTCTCTAAAGAATGAGGAAAAGATAATATATTCTTCATTTAATTTCTAAGACTTTAAAAACTGTTCCCAATATAAATCCAATACTGAATAGAAATCACTTTATTACTGGTAACTATTTCAGAAAAATAATAATAAAGACGTAAAATGGATAATGGATAAATCTCACATAATCATGTGGAATTCTTAAATTTGAGTACATGAACAAACATACATACTTGAAGGTCACTAGAGTATCATATGTAAAATAATTACAGTCCATATGCTCAGGGTCAACTGGCTCTGTTGTCAAGTTATAGTAGATTTATAAGCTTCTGAAGTCAGCTATACCTTCCTTGTTTTGAACATGATGCTGACATGCAGTTTAGAAAACATCTGTGCTAGATGCGGTTTTAATTTATAAAACAGTAATGTTGAAGCTGTCAAGTTACAAAGAGATTGAAATAAAAAACATGCATGAAAGACAAGCTGTTTCAGTATTGTGGCATATTATTGATTTCTTAACAAATGCCATGTGACTGGAATGTGAAATATTCAATAGAAAGAGACAAAAATCTCATAGAGAGAAAACAAAACAAAGAAAACAAGCTTTTCTCTGCATAATATTGAATGGAGAACATCAAAATCCATTTTATTATTCTATAATGAACATGATTACTTGTGCAGAGAAGCTTTGTTCCATTAGGCAAGTGTTTGTAAATATCGGCATAAGGCCTGTCATGATTAGCTGTTCACATACAGAATTCAGGGTAGTTATTTGCAAAGCATTACAGTGTTAGGAACTAAATGAGTTCTGTGTCTTTGGAGAAAACCCTTGTATTAACATCTTCAAAGTGTCCCTTTCATTTCACTAAATCTTTTGTTTGTTTGTTTGTTTGTTTTGAGGAAAGAAATTCAGCATACCCAGAAGCCTTCTTATCTGCTATGTTTCCCATGACCTTGAGGGAAGCATGCCAGAAGTCTACACACTGTCTTTCCTTCTTGAACTATCACCTTAAACTGAGGAATCAGAAATGCACATCTTAACCTGAACTAAAAAGCATACCTTTGCCTAAGATGCTTTCATATGCAAATATATACCACCATCTCAGGCAAAATCTGCTTCATTGTAGTGGGCATAGACTGTGCGGCAACTCCCATGCTCTCCGTAGTGTTGTGGGTGGTAAATCTGTTACTTAGGGCTGTGATCACTGGCTTTGCACTCATCAAACAGACAACATGATCTTATACTAGAGCAGTGATTGTTTTGGGGTGGACTGTGGGGATAGCATGCTGATGGGAGTTCAGGTAGTGAGTGTCACGTTATACTAGTTACTTTATACCTGCTATGAGCAAAATCAGAAACACTGTAAGGAATGATTTGTTTATTTCAGCTCATGGTTTCAGAGGGTTCTGGGCTGGGTCATTTGGTCCTACATGCTTGAGCAAAACGCCATGGTCGCAAGAGTGTGTGGTGGAGGAAAATGGCTCACTTCATGGCTGACCAGGAATGAGAAAGCCTAGAAGGAAACGGCAAGAAGCAACTACTCAATTCACAAGCCTATGGAGACATTGCATAACCAAACTGTAACACAACGTTGAAGAGCTTGGCTGGTGTTGAGGTAATGATCAAAGAACATGTCAAATTCACTTCAGTACTTTAAAATGACTAAAATGTAGCTTATGTGTTTGAGTTAAAGTCTCATGTATCCTTGGTTGGCATCTCCATGATATCCTTGACTTTCTTATCCTCCTGCATTTTGCCCCTTTATTCTGGGATCACGATCACGGGTATGTTCACCTCATCCTGTACATGTGTTTCTTGGGATAAAACCCAACGTTTTGTGTTTGCTAGGTAGGCACTCTCTTGAAAGAGTTTCATTCCATGGTCACTGAATGTACGTGCTGTTAGGCACATTGTAGATGTAGAGTACAGATATGGGAAAATGAGGCTTTATTTTAGAGATGGGCACTAGAAGAACTGACGGACACTATCCAACTGACAGAAAACCTGATGTTTCCAGTCTCTTCAAGCAGGGAAGGCCCTAAGAAAAAATATTCAATACAGTATGGATTTCCTCAACAGAGATATTATGGCAGGTCAGTTGCAGTCAGCCTTGGATCATCATTCTCTGAATTATTTAGAAGTTAGTTAATGACTGACAACAGGATTATGAGAGATTCTTCCAACAGAGAGAATAGAATTTATTTCCTCCTGCCGGCTTGTGGATTCTGAGCAGGCACTGTGGAGGGCTGCACGATCTTGAAGCATTTTATTTCAAGGTCATCCCTGTAATCTGTCTGTTTCATTGCATCTCAGGTGGTCCTGGCAGTAGACTCCATGTGCCCAGCAGTACAGAGCTATGCTAAATGACAGGGTTAGTGTGATATGACCGAGCTGAGAGAACCAATGGGATGCATCCAGATGGTTAACAGAGGCAGCTCCACCTTCGCTCCAGGGACTGAGGCACCATTAAGCTGAGAAAGGACCAGGTGCTCTCTTGTGACTGCAAACATCCCTCACAATCACAGGCAAAAAAAAAAAAAAAAAAAAAAAAAAACTTTCCATATCCTTGTGAGCTCGTCTGTCTGTGTGTGAGAAAGGAGCACAGCTCTTCACAAAATATTGACTAAATTAAAAGTTTATAGCAGTCAATCATTCATATATAGTATTCAACATGGTCACATTTTTACCTTCCCACCAACATAAAATGCTTTGAAATGAATCTCTTTGGAAGTAAGCCCACAGAAGTAAGCCTACAGAAGGCATTGCCACACTGTTGTCTTTCCCAAACAGAAGATACCACAGTGTCTGCTTGCCTCATTATGCCATAAGCTTTCTGAGACAAGATTACAGCTTGTTTACTTTTTGTACCAAAATACTTTGGAGGTATCAAAACTTAATTTTGTTCAATGATTATTTTAGCAACCCATAAGCATCTCTGGAGTTTGCTTCTTTTGATTAATTAGTATTGACATAAAATTAATTAATTGAATTAAAAGCAATTAATTATCTTGTTCATGAAAAAATATTAATTGATTATATAATCTTTTTATTTTTACTCCTTTTTCACTGATTAACTTATTTATTCACTTTATACCCCTATTGCACCCCATTCCCTCCTTTTGGACCAGTCCTCCTTGAAATCCCATTTCCCCTCACGTTGGCCTCCCCTTCTCAGAAAAGGGGCACCAACTCACCCTGGCAAAACAAGTTAAAGCAGGATTAGACTCATCCTTTCCCACTGAGGCCAGACAAGGCAGCCCAAGTAGGGGAAAGTGATCCAGAGGCAAGCAATAGAAATAGAGAAGCCTCTGATCAAGTTGTTCTGGGACCCCCATGAAAATCAAGCTACATGTCTCCTACATATGTGTAGGGGGGTCTTGGTCCAGCCCATGTATGCTCTTTAGTTGGTGGTTCAGTCTCTGTGAGCTCCCATGGGCCCAGGTTAGTTGACTCTATAGGTCTTCTTGTGGTGTCCTTGCTTGATCCCTCCTGCTCCTTCAATTCTTCTCCTAACTCTTTCAAAGAACACCCTGAGCTTCACCTAATGCTTGGTTCTGTGTCTCTGCATCTCTTTACATCAGTGCTGGGTGAGCCCTCTAAAAGAACAGTTATGCTAGGCTGCTATCTGCAAGTATAGCAGAGTATCTTAATAGTGACAAAGGTTGGCTCTCTCTCATGGGGTGGCTCTCAAGTTGGGCCAGTCATTGGTTGGCCATTCCCTTTATCTCTGTTCCATTTTTATCCCTGCAAATCTTGTAGTCAGGGCAAATATTGCGTTGAAGGTTTTGTTGGTGGGTTGGTGTCCCACCCCCTCTACTGAAAGTCTCGCCTGTCTACGGAAGGTGGCCACTTCAGGTTCCAGATGCCCTGCTTAGAAGTCTCAGGTAAGGTCACAGAAATCTGTGGGCAAGGTATCTCTGGGATGAGCCAGAGGTCTAGGACAGGAGAGGCTCTTGGAAGTCTACAGAGGTGTCCTAGCTGTGTCAGCCCAGTAGTCTTTAGGTGGGCAGGGGGAGATGTGAGCCCAAAGCTGCTTTCATGGTGGCTGCTAATGTGGAGTGTGGCTGGCACCCAGGACTCAGCTCTGTCTGTCTGCTCTGTGTCACAGATGGACCAGGCTATTAAATGGCTGGGGGTGGGGTGCTAAGAGAAATCGGAGCCCAAAGCTTCTCTGGTGCTCCACAGGCCTTTTTGAGACGGCAGGGTTCTCTGCTCTGTGACCCAGATGGGCTAGGCCAGTAAGCAGCTGGTAGGCAGAGAGAGATCCGAACAGCAGCTAATGTGGATTGTGGCCGGTGCAGGCATTCAGCTCTGCTTATCTGCATTATGTCCCAGATCAGGTAAGTAGCAGATGGGTGGAGAGAACCCAGCGCTGCAACTGGTGTCTCACAGTCTTTCTCAAGATGGTGGCTAATGCGAGTTGTCCCCCGGGACTTTTCTATAGGATAGCTGGGTGACCATGGGCTGGACCCGCCCGTGCTCCACACAGTGTAGATCCCTCTCACATGGGAATTAGCAGCACTGGTGTTTTGTTTGTCTTTAGGTCGCTGTGCTGTCCTGGTTGTCCTGCTGATCAGAAGCAGTGTGTGATTAGCGCTGCCATCCTGGATCTCTGAATGTCTAATTTCTTGAGTTCTTTATATATTTCAAATATTAGCCCTCTACCAGGTGTAGGGTTGGCGAAGATCTTTCCCAGTCTGTAGGCTGCCATTTTGTCCTAATGATGGTGTCCTTTGCCATATTGAAGATTTTAAGTTTCAGCTGATCTGAGTGCCTGGGCTGTTGGTGCTCTGTTCGGGAAGTTCTCTGCTGTACCAGAGGGTACAAAGATAGTCTCCAATTTCTCTTCTATTAGATTTAGTGCATCAGGGATACTGATACCTACAGAAGTTCTTTTATTGTACAGGATTGTTTTAGCTATCCTGGGTTTTTTTTTTTTTTCACCTGTATGTAGTTGAAAACTGAAGGGTGATGAATATGGATCTATTTGCATTTTTGTACATGCAGACATCCAGTCAGACTAGCATCATTTGTGGAAGGTGCTTTCTTTTTTCCATTGTATGGTTTTGGCTTTTTGTCAAAATCAAGTGTCTGTACCTGTGTGGGCTTACTTCTTGGTCTTCAGTTCAATTCCACTGATTAACCTGTGTGTTTTTATGCAATACCATGTGATTTCTTAAAAAATTACTATTGCTCTGTAGTACACCTTGAAATAGTGATACCTACAGAAATTCTTTTATTGTACAAGATTATTTAGCTATCCTGTTTTTCCCCCATGTATGTAGTTGATAATTGCTCTTTCAAAGTCTGTAAAGCATTGTGTTGTAATTTTTATGGGAATTGCAGCTCACATCTGTTGGCTGTACCCTAGGGGGCCTGGCAAGCAGGAAAAATATTTTTTAAGGTATGGATTCTATTCCCACTTCCTCGATTGACACTGTGTTGTTAATTCATTAAATAATGACAATAAATCAAGTTCCTTTGGACCAGTTTGAATAAGAGCTACTTAGTTCCATGTTTTCCATCCTTTACCATTAAAACATGATGCCACTCCAGGTTTTGTTATTAAGGATTCGTGCTATTTTGAAAACTATGTGCATATGGGCCTTTGCAAACATTCATATATAGGTACCTTCAGAGTCCAGATGAGAGTGTGAATACCCTCAAGATTGTATTACAGGTGGTTGGGAGCTTCTAGATGTGAATGCTAAGACCCAAGGTCAGATTCGTCCCAAAAGCAGTGCACACTCTTATTTCTCGAGCCGTCTCTTCAGGCCCAGCTCGGGTTTTTATTTCAAGACTTTGTCTTGATGATGTTTCTTTGTATGGCTTATATTTTCAGGGTTTTTAAAAGACCTTATTGGATGCTCTCACACATGTTTCCTCTGGTTGTGCAAAGGATTTGTTAGTATTGTAAATGATGTTAGTTTTCAACTGCAAGACAGTGTTGTCCTCCTCTGATCACAGCATCAGTGGTCATGATATTCTTTTTAATCACATTGAACATGAATTACCTTTTTGATTTATTGTATTTTATCTATTTCATTATTTTATTTATCTTCAGGACATTATTTCTTAACTTTGGTGTTAGAATGCTTGTATTTCTGTTCACTAGATATTTCAGTCTGCAAAATCTGTGTATTTTTCTTTTGATGCCTGACTGGTTTGGAATGAGAGTACTAAAAGTCTTACAAATTAGTTGAGAAAGGGCCCTTATCATCACATTCTTAGAAAGAGCTTGTGCATCATTGGTTTTGCATTTTTTTATTGTTAGGTAGATATCTTATCTATTGTAATTTTTTCCTGAGAAATAAGATGTACGTCTCATATGGTCTCCCTACTTGAGTATTTGAACATCATCATAATAATCTTAATGTGCTTATCTAATTCTGTAGCATCCACTTGAATCTCAGCCATCTATTTTTCCAATTATAGGTTCCATGTTTCTTCATGTTGATCTCTCTGTGGGAGTGACCAATTAATATTGATTTGATTTAAGGCCCACTCCATGCAATAGAACCCATACCTGATACTTCTTGGGCGACCAAGAGCCAGAGACTAGGTAGCCCAGGTTTCCAGGATAAAACCAAATGTTAGTGCTCAAAAAATTAAAAGTAGCAATACCATTACTTGTAATGACATTTTGGTACACTCAGAGATCAGTTGCTTAGCCATCATTAGAGAAGCTAGCTTCCTTCTGCAGCAGATGAAACAAGTACAAAGAGCCACAGCCAGATATTACTCAGCAAGTGAGAGAATTTGGAACACTGAACCCTAAACGGGATGTATCTTTCAATTTCTTCCCCTCAGCACTCATGGAACCCCACAAAGAGGAGGTAGAAAGAGTTAACACCTACAGGACATGTAGGACACCAAGAAAACAAGATCCTCTAAATCAACATGGTCAAAGCCCTTATGAACTCATAGAGACTGAAGCAACAAACACAGGACCTGCATGGGTCTGCCAGGTGTGTGTGTGTGTGTGTGTGTGTGTGTGTGTGTGTGTGTGTGTTTGTTTGTGTGTGTGTCTCCAATTTAGCACTCTTATATGCTTTATGAGTGTGCAAATTAATGGGTCTCTTATTTTTGTGCCTTCTCTTGGACTTTTCCTTCTGTTGGTCCGTCTTGTTCAACTTCAGTGTGATAGCTTGTTTTATCATATTATATTTTATCTTAATACTAAAAATATTTTCATAATAATTTAAGAATTATTTACTTTGATATAAAGTATATTCATTTGAAGCAAAAAAAATTGTGGATGCTTCTGTTAAGAATTTCTTGTTCATTCTCAGAACAGTATGGCTTATTACTGTTCACTTCTGCAGCAAGGTGGTTTCCCATTAGCTTGTGATGTTTACTTGTTAGCTTTTCTGTGTTATCAAGGTTTTCCGGTCTGGCTATATACAGAAGGCATTCTTCCTCATCCATTGTGATCACTGGGTTCCAGAAGTTTGGTTCTTTCTGGGCAATTTTGCCAATCTACAGAGTATTTCTATCAGAGAATTTATATCCTAACAGTGCACATCTGCAAGTGTGCTTGGTGCGCTTCTCTGTCAGTATCCTGTTCCTTGTCTTCCCCACAGTGTCCTATCTCCATCTACCACAAGGAGTTTGGGGTCTTTCTTTCTTCACTGTATCCCGGTGCTTCTCTCAAGAAATAAATATGAGACATTATAAAAACACCCCATAACTTGGCCCTGTGCGGGAACCCCTGTGTACGCTTCTTTATAGCAGATATCTGCTCACCAGCATTCTATGTGTCATCTGTATGCCCATCACACACTTGAAGAGTGAGGTGCACGCTCTTTCCTCACTGCATGGGCTAAGAGGCGTTTACATGTGTCTTTCTTCCACAGTCATAGAGAGGCACAGGGATTCCTCAATGCAGTGACTCCAGGCCCCCTTGCTGTTCCTTGAGGGCTAACACTTTGCTTCTGCTTCTTCTTCACTCGTCTGTGTTTTCAGACTCTCACTCAACTGAACCCTTCACTGGCCCTTACATATGCTGAGAGCTCTCTGATTAGTTCTCAGGGTCTTCTACCCAAGGCTAACATCGACTCCTCCATTAAGATTTTGCAGTGTACTTGAATTTCTTTAAGAACAAATGTGCAAAGGGAGTAAAAAAAATTACCCAGAACAACTCATACACTCTATTAATGTCTGACTTGTAAAAGGAAGCTATCATAATTAGTTTCTAGGTGGCTTTTGCCAATGCACATTGCTGTATGAATATACATGACTGAGAAGACACACTGCTTCCTTTCCTGGTAGGCAGAACTGGGGTGAAGAGAGATATGGCATCACCCGTGGTGTAGGTGTACCTTAAAATGTGTTTCTAAGTTAAACACTAACACAAAATAGTATCATTTCACTACATAAAGTTTACTGACTCTACTACTATTTTACTACTATTAAAGTGGATTATTTCAACATGCCTGGTAACTGCCCACATTTATAAGCTGTGTTTCCCTGGGGACCTCATCGTGTTTTATTTAATACTCAAAAATTTTCTATAATGAAGCGGATCTTCTTTTCGGAAAATAACCACTGAAAGTTCCAGAACCCGTTTGCCTCTTTAATTTAGGTTACATTTTATGTAGGAAATGTTTTAACTCTTATGTATTCAAATCTTTTTGTTTTTAATTTGCCACCTACACCCCCTCATTCTAAATAAGCACCTATCTCCAGAGATTTGGCAAATTTTCATTTCTATTGTACGTGTTTTTCTAAGAGTTACTGTTTGAAATTGTACCTGTAATCACTGAGGGATTTATTTAGATGGATGTGAGGAGGTGAGAACATAAACTAATTATAAGTCTCCTGAATACATAATTATTTTTCTTATACCTTCTTTGGAATGAGTTGACTCTTGTTTTGCCATTAATTGACTCTGTATGTACTGGCTCTATGGCTTTGTGAATAAATGTTTCTGCCATCAAGTCTGTGGACTTAAGTTCAAATCCCTATTTATGTGTTCTTGCAAGTTGTCCTCTGACCTGTACATGTACACATGGTACACTTCCGCCCACCCCGCCGACATAAGTAAATAAAATATAGGGAAATCATAAAGATGTTCTTTGTGGGACTTTCCTGGTTTTATCTCAAAATTGTACTTTATAAACATAAATGTGTTTCTTACTCCATGATAGATTCATATATATATATATATAAACTGGACTCATAAGAAAAGGATTAGCTTTAATTAGTTACCCTCCAGAGTAACTATTAGTGAAATATGTTTAGCCATGACACAGTTGTGTTAACTTGCATTAGCCTCTATCAGCATTCTAGATTCTGATGTCTACAGCAAATGCTGTCTCTTTCAAGAAGCCCAGAGATTTTATACTGAGAAAAAAACATCCTTCCACTTCAAGCCGGTTAATGAGTGTGCAGATTGTCCCACACTTGTTTCATGTTGTTGAATTTCATATCACTCCTTGTGAGTTCAATTTCAAATATCTCACCCATTGTTCTGGTGCTTTTGCAGATAACCTTCCTGACTGAAGATCTAATTCTCTTACGGATGCTGTAAAATTGTCTTTCTCACAGGAACATTCCCCCCTCCCCCACTCACTCCACAGGCACAGTGTGAAATGAATAACTAAATGACTTGTGTCTAAGAAAGCATCAAGTAAGTTGCCAACTTTTCAAATCTCGCGTTTCGTCACTATCATGGCTGCAGGTGGTCAGATTAAAAACAGATTGGCCCAGAGCAGATTGATCAGAAGTTTGGGGCTCGAGAAAATGATTAGTTAAAGCAAATGGTTATCATTCTTTCCCAAACTCTGTTGGCTGATGTAGGTGATTGCACGGCCACCCCTTCTGAAGACTAGACAAGGACAGCTCCTGGGAAACAGCTAATCAGCAGATGCGGGCTTCGAGCATGGCTTCTGTATTCCTTTTCGTGGAATTGCTACTTTTTAAGCCTGAAAAACTGGAGCCTTGCTCTATAGAGCCTTTGTCAACCTTCGGTCATTCAGAGTCTGCCCTGTGTGAGGGCCTCAGGAAATATTCCCGTTCCAAGCAGCTGTCCTGCTGTGTTGAGGTTTTCAGTAGTATAGCTTCCTGCCCCAAGAAGGCCTCCTGGTTCCTGAACCCACTCATCATAGGTTTGTAGGTCTCTAAGGAGCTGTCCTGATATACTCACACTGCTCCACTGCTCTTCTTTAAAGATCATACGCACTCTCAATCTTTCCTCAGGACACCCCTTTACCCCCCACCCCCCACATACTCACACATACACACACACACACACACACACACACACACACACACACACACACACACACACACACTACATCCACGCCAGTGCCTCTTTGCTTGGAGTCTGGTTTTAATTCTGCCACTGGACATGTTTTAATACATGTAGCCACCAACATGATTAATTCACTCCTGTCATTCTACCCAGGATGCCTTAGGAACCTCAGAAAAATTCCATTCTCTGCAGCATACATGAATTCTTTATCTCAGCTTTCTGAACTAGTTATGGTAGTCTATTTCCCTCTCATCTTCTCCCTCTCTCCTTCCTGTCTCCTGTCTTTGGCTTTGTTGGCGTTCTCAGGCTGGAAGGACCAGGTGTTTCTCACTGAAGCATTTCAGGGCGATATGGAGACTGTGGTCACTATGGGATCAAAGCAGCTGCTCACATGATAGCTAGCATGGGATGATCTGTGGGAATACCTCCTCAGGTGGTGAGAACACTTCATAGTATACAATGTTTTTGTCAATACCAATTCTAGTCCCTTGTACTGGGCGAAATAAGATGAGCTGGTATTTGGACTGGGCTTGGAGTATGTATTTATGTGTACATACTGTGTGTTTTAAATGTCCCTAGGCTTTCAGAGTCCTATTGTTTCTATTAGACACTGCAATGTCTAGGTTTTAGAGAGCAGAACACAGGCTGGAGTTAAACATGTATTCCCTGAGAGGTTTTCCATCCTTGTGGAGTTAGAGCTTTGTTTCCTAAGGATACTGAGAGACCATGCAACTGAGCAAACAACCACAAATATACAAAAAAAAAAATCCTCCCCATAGGAGACAAAGCACTGGAATGAATCAGGCCTTATAAAACAAACAAACAAAAACCAACCAAACAAAAAACTCAAAACAACTGTTGTCACTAATGTAACAGGAGACAAGGTGGCTGTCCATGGCTGCTAGATCCTTATAGTAACATTGTTTCTGTTATCCATGTGTGGCTTTATATTTTTATGAGAAAACCCAGTCTTGTGGGTGAGTGGTGTCCTACTTTCGTGTCCGTTGCTATAGTAAAATATCTTGACAACAAAGCAGCTTGTGGCAGGAATGGTTTATTTGGTTCACAATTCCAAGTTTCAGGGAGGTCACAGAAGCAGAAGATTGAGAATATCGGTCAGTCACATCACACTCCCAGCTAAGAACAGAAAACAACACAACAACAAGAAAAATGGATGCATTTTGTTTGCCTGCTTAATTCTCAGCTATCCTAGTCTGTTCTTGTGCAGTCCATAACTGAGAAATGGTGCTTCTGTAGACAATGAGCTGGGTCTCCATCAATTGAAAAACCAAGATTAGAGCCTGGAACTCATTGGCACAGGAGAAAACTTCCTGAACAGAACTCCAACAGCCCAGCTCTAAGGTCAATGATTAATAAATAGAACCTCATGAGTGAGAAACTTCTGTAAGGCAGAAGACACTGTCAACAGAACAAAATGACTGTCTGCAGACTGGAAAAAGATCTTCACCAACCCTACATCTGAGAAAGGTCTAATATCCAAAATATATAATGAACTCAAGAAATTAAACACCACCAAACCAAATAACTCAACTGAGAAATGGGGCTTGGAACTAAACAGAGAATTCTCAACATAGGAATATCGAATGGCTGCAAAACACTTAAAGAAATGCTCAATGTCTTTACTGATCAGAGAAATGCAAGTCAAAATGACTCTGAGATTCCATCTTACACCCATTTGAATGGCTAAGATAAAAAACTCAAGTGACAGCACATGCTGGCTAGGATGTGGAGAAAGAGGAACACTCCTTCATTACTGGTGGAAATGCAAACTTGTACAACCACTTTGGAAAACTATTTGGTGCTTTCTCAGGAAACTGGGAATAGTGCTTCTTCAAGACCCAGCTACTCCACTCCCTGGAACATACCCAGAAAATGTTCTACCACACAACAAAGACATATGCTCAACCATGTTCATAGCAGCCTTATTCATAATAACCAGAACCTGGAAATAGCCTAAATGTCCCTCAGTTGAAGAATGGATAAAGAAACTGTGGTACATTTACACTATGGAATACTACTCACCTGTTAAAAACAAGGAAATCCTGAAATTTGCAGACAAGTGGATGGCACTAGAAATGATCATACTGAATGAGTTAATCCAGACCCAGAAAGACTCACGTGGTACATATTCACTTATAATTGGACACTATCCCAAAAGGAATGTCCCATGAAAGCCTCCACTTACCAGGAGATTGGGATAGATGTGAGGACTTCCTATTCAGACTCTAAGTGAGAGAAGTATGGGAGAATGGGGAAATAGAAGGATCCTGAGGCTCCTAGAAACTTACAAGAAGAATATCATGATGGGCAGATCTGGACCCAGGTGTGTCTACTTAAACTACTGCACCAACCAAGGACAGTACATATAGTAAGCATGAACCCCTACTCAGATCTACCCAATGGACAGGACATTCTCCACAGATGTGTGGAGAGTGGGGACTGACTCTGACATGAACTCTGGTACCCCGTATTTGACCACTTCCCCTTGGTGGGGACACCTGGTGGCACTTAGAGAAAGGATAAGCAGGCTACCAAGATAAGACCTGATAGGCTGTGACCATATGGTGGGGGAGAATGTCCCCTTCTCTCACAGACCTAGGGGAGGGTAATAGGGTGAAAGAGGGAGGGAGGGAGGAACGGGAGGATACAAGGGAAGGGATAACAATTGAGATATAATTGAATAATAATAATAAAATAAAAACCAAGACCATCCTCCACAGACATGCCCAAAGACCAAACTGATGTAGATGATTCCCCTTTAAGCCTCTTCCAAGTTCATTCTAAAGTCTGTCAAGTTGACAGTTGAAACCAACCAGCGCATACACTCTTGTTCTCTTTGAGGACAGCACCATTCTTGGAGCCAGGGTCAGAACCCAGCATTGGCTGAGCTTGTGTCTTAACTTCTTTCTGTTTCTTTGTTTACTTTAAACTGGTAAGAGATTGAATCTCAAGGCCATGATTCCATTTAAATCTTAATATAATGTTTTATTATGTATTTCTCTGTTAACTGTACCAAGAGTTATCAATGGAAAGAAATCTCTCCTGAGCCAGAACACTGAGTGTAAAAAGAATCAAACAAACAAGCAAAAAAAAAAAAAAAAGAAAAAGAAAAAAAAAACAAAACCAAGAATAAAACAAAAACCACAGAACCAATCAGTGCAAAAGTGCACAAATAGAAAAACTTCCCTATTTTTGTTGTTCAAAGTTAGGGAATACACCGAGGAAAATTAGTCTTCAGCCATCATGTTATAAAATACCCTTCATGTTGTTATAGCAGATATGGGAACTAAAGATTTTGCTTAAATGGCTTATATTAGATGTAACATAATTAAGAAAAGCTCTGGGCCCAAAGGTCATGAGTAAAGTAGTTAAATATTAGGTGAAGACAGAAACAGAGATAGTATAACAAAAATGTTTCTTTATTGGTGATCTGAAAAGATCAGCATAGATTTTGAAGTAAGTTTGTGTACAATATTCTAGTTGTGAATGCTTAGGTAGAAACAGAGTGGGAAGAGTGCTGTGCAATATGGAAAAGTCCATGGCTGGACAAGCTGACCCAATGGGAGGAGAAATGTCCCAAGGGCAAGCAAAAGAGTCAGAAACACGTCTGCTCTCATTGTTAAGAGATTGTGCTTTGTCATTTGTACTTGTTTTGTCCTGTTTGGCTTTTGTATCTTGGAAGTCTGCTCTTCTCTTTATTATTTTTATTTTTTACATATATATTTATATTATTACATATATACAATAAACTACCTACAGCAAAAAGAACCACGAAACAATCAGGAAGTATATACATGTTACATTCATTGTGTTTTTGCCATTCGCATTTGGCAGCCTTGAAGAAAACATCTTTCCTATCTTGGTCTGCCCTTTTCTGAAGAGGAAAGGGAGGGCGAGTGCATCTGGAGAAGAGGGGAAATGGGAGGCAGATGGGAGAGGTGGAGGGAGGGAAAAGTGTGGCTGGCATGTATTGTGTGAGAGAAGAATTTATTTTCAATTTTAAATAAGTGAGAATGAAAAAGGAAAAGCTACATAAAATAAAATAAAATCCCCTTGTAGTGAGAGCCTGTGACAGGCCACATGAGTTCTCACAACAAGGTGCTTGGAGCTAATCAGCTAGCTCACAGGAAATTGGCAAGATTCTTACTATCAAGAGTTTAGAATCGATAATGTTTTAATCTTCTATGTACATCTAGTGCTGTTTTAAGCCTGTTCATGCATCTAGTTATTTAATCTTTACAATAAATTCATGAAATACATGCCAGGAATATCTTTCCAGTTGAAGGGCTTGGTTTAGAATGTCCCCAGGTAATCTCTCCTGCCTAAAAGTCCATGATGGTAAATGGCAGAGGAAGTTCTGGATGCAGTTTCTCACCCGTGCTGAGATGCACCCTGAAGTGTTAGCCTTTTCTTTAGGGGCCCATGGCTTCTCCCCTTCATCTGACTGTGGAAACTGTGAGGAACAGAAGGGAAGAGATGAGGTGTAGCTAGCCTTAGACTCTGCAGAGATGCCGAACACAAGTTCTCCGTGTACAAACTTCAGACCATGTCTCTGGGCATCAGGATGGTTGCCAGGAGGCTCATGTCTCACCCGCTCCCCCCTCCCCCACTTCCGGGAAGTGTTTCTGGTTCTCTTCGGAAAACCATACATATTGTCTGTTTTAGTCTGGGCACTCTGTTAGTTACATTTCTCATTGCTTGATGATATGTCTGACAAAAGAAACTTAAGAAATGAAGAACTGATGTTGGATCAGGGTTTGAGGGTACAGTGCACCATAGCATGAAAAACAAGGAGAAATAAGAATCTCTAGCTATGGAGACGCATGGGAGAATAGCAAAATAAAAGGATCCAGAGGGTCCTAGAAATCTACAAGTAGAACAATATGATAGGCAGATTTGGGCCCAGGGGTCCCGCTCAAACTAAGGCACCAGCCAAGGACAATACAGGAGGTAAACTTTAAACCCCTTCCCAGATCTAGCCAATGGTCAGAATATTCTCCACAGTTGAGTGGAGAGTGTGATACGACTTTCTCACGTACTCTGGTGCCTCACATTTGACCATGTCCCCTGGAGGGGGAGACCTGGTGGCACTCAGAGGAAGGACAGCAAGTAGCCAAGAAGAGACTTGATACCCTAGGAGGTAAACTTTAAACCCCTTCCTAGATCTAGCCAATGGTCAGAATATTCTCCACAGTTGAGTGGAGAGTGTGATACGACTTTCTCACGTACTCTGGTGCCTCACATTTGACCATGTCCCCTGGAGGGGGAGACCTGGTGGCACTCAGAGGAAGAACAGCAAGTAGCCAAGAAGAGACTTGATACCCTATGAGAATATATAGGGGGACGTAATCCCCCTCAGGAACAGTCATAGGGGAGGGGAATAATGGGAAAATGGGGGGGGGGGAATGGGAGGATACAAAGGATGGGATAAACATTGAGATGTAACAAGAATAAATTAATAAAAAAAAAAAAAGAAAAAAAAAAGAATCTCTAGCTATGGTGACAGGAGTGAGAGGCTTATGTGTTCATAAGCAGCAGAGAGGACTGCATGTTGGCATTAGTTATATTTTTCTATTTTATAGAAAAATAAAATCATTCACATTACATGTCAATTGCTATCCCATCCTGTCCATCTTTCCATTCCTCCCTCCCTCCTGCTTTCACCCCACTCCCCTTCCCTATGACTGTGACTGATGGGTACCTCCTCCCCTTGAATATGATGCTAGGGTATCAAGTTTCTTTTTGGTAGTCTGCTATCCTTCCTCTGAGTGCCATCGGGGCTCCCCATCAAGGGTACATGGCCAAATATGGGGCATCAGAGTTCCTGTGAAAGTTAGTCCCCAGTCTCCACTTAACTGTGGAGAATGTCTTATCCCTTGGCTAGATCTGGGTAGGGGTTTGATGCTGACTGCATGTATTATCCTTGGTTGGTGCCAGAGATCGAGCAGAATTCCTGGGCCCAGATCTGCCCATCATAATGTTCTTCTTGTAGGCTTCTAGGACCCTCTGGGTCCATCTATTTCCCTATCTCCTATATTTCTCTCACCTTAGGATGTCCTCACCTCTATCCCACTTTCCTGGTAAGTGAAGACTTTCATGAGACATGTCCCTTGTCTATATTTTCTATGGAGTCTGCACCCAGGTCTGTGGGATGGTGCTGCCCATATTCATAGTTGGCCTGTACATTTCAGTTCCCATCTCTGTAAAATGTCCACCTCCTATAAGTGTTTAGGTGATCCTAAATTCAGATAATTTGAAAATGGCATCTTTGTGTCCTTGTACCTAGCATTCCCTTGCTCCATTTTGACAAATCTGATTAGAGACTTTTAACTCTGAGAAAAATCTCAACTTCCAAACTGATGATTTTACCAATTTTGAGGAAGTAAGCAGACTAGAAGAGTGTGCCTGGTGCTGGCTCTGTGGGGACTTCGAATGGTGACATGTGGTTCTGCACAAACATGCACACTTGCACTGCAGAGTAAAGCCAGGTGCATCCTGCAGAGGTCAGCAATTTCTAAGTCTTTATAGCTTCTCACAGTCCAATTCTTCCATTCCATTTAGGTCCTCAGACTTGTAGAGACATTTGAATATATACCTCTACAAACATAGCACGCTTTCTACCTTTACTTCTGTATTTGTGTACTTATTTTTTCTATGGAGTTTCATGTTTCTTGAAGGCATGGAGCTAATTAAAGCCCAGGGTTGAGAAAATAAACTATAATATCAAAATACTATTGGTTATTTGTTATTGTTTTTTGGATTGTAAGTCAAGAATGGCTTTTATGCCTGTAGCTGAGTAAACTCAAAGCAAAACCATCAGGATGTTTACAGTAATGACAGGATACTCTGGCCTTTCTGACAAGTTTGTGATTTTTGTTTCTTGTTTTCAATACTTTGATCATTATACCTTGAGTCCCAATTGCTGTGTTTATCCATTGTTAAGGTTCTGTCCCCACATGAGGTTCAGTCTCTTGCCTCATACTCCTTACTGGCTTGTTGTGCAGGGTTCTACTCTGTTGTCAATTTCATCTCTGTTTCCCTTTGCTTATATTTTATTTCCCTCCCAATCACTACATGTGTCACCGGACATAGCTTTCAATTTCAGTCTACCATCTCCACTCCCTCTGGAGTCATTGTCTGTACACCATGACCATTAATAACACTTATACTAGGAAACTGAAAATCATCAAGTCTAGTAAGGAGACACCTGCATTCCTGCCTTACAGATCCTTATTCCAGTTCAGCATGCAGGTATTCCATAGAAATATCCACGGTGCTCACTGAACTGCCTCAGACTGTCTTACAACACCCTTCTCTCCGCTCTATTGTTAGTCATGTGACCACTACATTCTCCATTAGATGTCTGAGTGTGGCCAGGCCAGCTAGCAGAATGTGTCTGTCTTGGGAAGATTTCTTTTTGTGTTTTGTGTTACTCTTATGGCCGTCTTGTTAAATTCCTCTATTTACCCTTCTTATTATCTTCTCTTGTTTACAACTTGGAAAACTCATAACTAGAGTTTTTATAGTGACATGTGGGGTGAGGGGGTCAGATGCCAAAGGTCTTGGCAATGGAGCCTTGTTGCAGGGGTGTGGGTGGTTTCAGTGCTTCCAGCCCGTAGCCGGTACAGTAGTTTTTGTCCGTTTGTTTGTTTGGTTTTCAAAATATGTTACTTTATTGTACAATGCTGTTTTGCCTGCATGTATGTCTGAGTGAGAGTGTCAGAAGTTCTGGAACTAGAGTTACAGACAGGTGTGAGCTGCCAAGTGGGTGCTGGGAACCGAATCTTGGTCCTCTGGAAGAGCAGCCAGTGTTCTAACTACTGAGCCATATTTCCAGCCCCTATTGTTTTGTTTTGTTTTTTTATTTTGTCGATTCTTTTTCTTTTTTTGTGTGTCTGTTACCAAATGCTTGAGAGAAGCAACTGAAGTGAGGGGTGGTTTGCGCGTGTATTTTTGCTCTTTATTGACATGTAGTTCCCATCCATGTTGACAGGAGCTTCCGCATAGTTCCCCCCTCAACGCGCGCGCACACACACACACACACACACACACACACACACACACACACACATCTTTGTGAATAAGAAAGCAGAGATAGCTCAAGCTGAAAGGGGGACCCAGATATGTAACCCTCCAAGTGGGATCCCCAGCAAGCCACATTCTCCAGCTGTTTTCCCTCCTCCAGAAATGGTGTACCAGTTGGAGATCAAGGATTTCAGCATAAGCCTGTAGGTCACAACTCACATCCCACCCATGGCAAGAGCTTAGCTAAGTTTTATGGTTATTTCCACAGTTTTATTCCACTACCACCCTGTTCTTTTCTCTTAGCACTCATTAGACAAGCATATCCCATTAAGCGTATTCCACACTAATTGTTAATACAGATTCTACTTGTTGAGCTGGCCTCTGCTTGACTCAGCTGGGGACACAACCCTCAGCTTCAAATTCATATTTTGTCTAACTGCAAGAAAACATATCCAAGTGCATGTCATTTTCACTTGCTATGACACAATGTACGCTATGGACATCATAAAACTTCAGTTTTTTTCTTTTATGTTTCATGTTTTCTCAAGAGTGTTTGTGTGGGACATGCCCCTTGGGCTAGTATGCAGATATAAGTGAGTATATACCATTTGATTCTTTCTGCTTCTGGGTTAACTCACTCATTATGATCATTTCTAGCTCAATCCATTTATCCACAAATTTCGGGAATTCCTTGTTTTTAATAGCTGAGTAATATTCCATAGTGTATATGTACCACAGTTTCTTTATCCACTCTTCTACTGAGGGACACTTAGGCTGTTTCCATGTTCTGGCTATTATGAATAAGGCTGCTATGAAAATGGTTGAGCAAATTTTCTTGTGTGCTGGAGCATCTTCTGGGTATTGGAGAGTGGGATATGACTTTCTCATGTACTCTGGTGCCTCACATTTGACCATGTCCCCTGGAGGGGGAGACCTGGTGGCACTCAGAGGAAGGACAGCAGGTTACCAAGAAGAGACTTGATACCCTATGAGCATATACAGGGGAGGTAATCCCCCTCAGGAACAGTCATAGGAGAGGGGAATAATGGGAAAATGGGAGGGAGGGAAGAATGAGAGGATACAAGGGATGGGATAACCATTGAGATGTAACAAGAATAAATTAATAAAAAAAATTTTTAAAAAAGTGTTTGATATAACAAAAATAGTACCACTCAGAAATTGGTGAAATTAGTTAAGAGCAATCACTGAATGTCAGATTCCTGATGCGTGTGTGTGTGTGTGTGTGTGTGTGTGTGTGTGTGACGTGTGTATGTGAATTACTATGGATGGGGTATTTGTTGCTTATGTGTGTGTATGCCATATAAAATATGGACCATATATGCACATGTGCCCACATATGCACTGTGGTATGATTCAAGGAGGAAAAGAAAGAAGTCACTGTCATTCAAATTCCCCAAATTTTTATTTTTCATGATTCATTTTTCTTATTTCTATTCAAAGGTGAGGTGAAGATATCGACTGAAATGGATAGCGGTTGAGGAGAATACTATTTCCAAATACATAATTGAAGTGAGTCATGTTGCCTACTGAAATTAATGTGATTCTCGATTGACTCAGAATGGGTCATAGCTGTCATGTGAAGCAGGGAGGGTAAGTCTGCAAGCATAAAATGGAACTGAGAAGGGTGGGTGGCAGGTGCGGTTAGTGTGGGTGAATAATGAGACAACAGACCATATAATTGGATGGTGCAGCTTCCTTGCTCCAGTGGATTGTTGCTGCAGTCCCACAATGCACCACACTGGAGCTGCTTGCTCGTGGAGAACAGGCAGCTGCAGGGCAGCAGAATTTTAGGGACATTGAGTAATATTTTGCTTCTCTCCAGTTTTCTCGCAGTAGCTTCATCGTTTGTTTGAAATGTTTTATTTTGTAATTTCTATTTTTGTTTTACATTAAAAATATCCTGAATCTTTTTACTTCTAATTTGAAATAGCTGTAAGAGAAAAATGAGAGTATTATGTTTAAAATTATAATTTTTATCTATTGCTTGAAATTTTCATAATTGTATACAGTGAGTCTTGCTTATATCCATCTCTCGCTCACTCTTCTAAACCACCACTAGGTCCCCCTACATCTTATCCTCTCAATTTCCCATCCTCCTTTGTAATTATATATATGATATATGTATGATATTATATACGTGTATAGTCTATATATACATATATAGTGGTGTGTGTGTGTGTGTGTGTGTGTGTGTGTGTGTGTGTGTAAGTATGCAATTAGTGCTGCCTAAATGTGCATGGATGTGAGGTTACCCACTAGGGCATGAGCAACCCACCAATGACCACATCCATAAAGCAATGTGTCTCCTCCTCCACAGTAGCTATCCACCTATCCGCCACCACTGGAATATATTCTTTAAGAAAAAATTAAAGTGCAAGTGCAAGATGTGCGGGATAGAACACAATGGTAAAGGCAAGCAAAATGAGGGGATTTTTCCTTTTGAAAGGCATTCAGGGATTTTCTAGAGCCTCAGAGTAAATATGTGTGTAGAAACCAGGGAATGAGGGTCCTGAATCTGCCCAGACATTCTTTGTTATGCTTGTTCTCTTTGTTTGTGTATGTAAAATTTCATAGCCCTCTCTTTAAAGGAACCTTTTTTTTTCCTGTAAAATTCAGTCAAAATTTAGATGTCCATACACAGCAAATCCATCTCAGCTATGAATATACATAGATAAAGTTTCACCCTCCCCAGCTCAATTTGAGTTCCAACAGTATATAAAATACAAAGAAGGTCCAATATCTCATATCACTGAGTATCAACTATGGTTGAGCTATGTTATGGTATCTATGACAGAACAGGTTTAGCACTGACACTGTGGCTGGTGGTGTTGGTGAAGTAAAATCCAACAAAATGGAAGGACTTGTGGAGGTAACACATGAGGTGAGGAAACTGTCCCAGAATGTTTGTGTGTTGACATGGGCACATATCAAGCACTGCAATGCCTTTGCCCTATAAAAGTGGCAAAGTCTTATTGGGCTTAAAGCCAGGGCCAGGGCCAGGAACATGGCAAAACCATCCTCTCTGGCTCAAGGGTAAGCACTGATAGTGTGTATAAAAATTATTTGGGCAGGCTGCCTAACTCTGCAGGATGAAATCATGGGCCTTTTGGGTCCCACCTCACAGCAATGGCAGTCCATCCCACAGGCACTCATGACCAAGAGTATAGCATGTGCTCTCTCAGTATTGAGAGTCTGAGATGTGGCAGCTATGGCATGCCAGGGGTAAAAGATAACCAATAAGTGTGGAGTAGGAGCATGAGTAAGGAGGAGGCACTTAGCCAAATTTTAAGAATGGCAATGTTAAATGTTATCCATTTCTAATAACTTGTGCAAACATGTACAACCACTTTGGAAATCAATATGGAGCTTTCTCAGAAAACTGAAAATAGGGCTGACTCAAGACTCAGTTGTTCCACTCCTTGGAATATACCCAGAAGATGCTCCACCACGCAACAAGGACATATGCTCAACTATTTTCATAGCAGCTTCATTCATAATAGCCGGAACCTGGAAACAACCTAAATATACCTCAGTAAAGAATGGATAAAGAAACTGTGGTACATTTACACTATGGAATACTATACAGCTCTTAAAAACAAGGAAATATTGAAATTTGTGGGCAAATGGATGGAACTAGAAATGATCATACTGAGTGAGTTAACCTAGACCCAGAAAGACTCACATGGCATATACTCACTTATAATAGAACACTAGCCCCAAGTGATGTCCCATGAAAGTCTCCACTTACCAGGAGATTGGGATAGATGTGAGGACTTCTTATTCAAACTCTAGGTGAGAAAAGTGGTAGAACGGGGAAATAGAAGAATCCAGAGGGTCCTAGAAGCCTACAAGAAGAACATCATGACAGGTGGATCTGAACCCTGGGGGGGTTGCTCAAACTACTGCACCAACCAAGGACAATACGTGCAGTAAACATTAAACTCCTGCTCAGATCTAGGCAATGGACAGGACAGTTGTGTGGAGAGTGGGGATTGACTCTAACATGAACTCTGGTGCCCCATAGTTGACCACTTCCCCTTTGTGGGGAGGTCCGGTGGCACCCAGAGAAAAATAGGCAGGCTACCAAGATGAGACTTGATAGACTGTGACCATATGGTGGGGGAGGAGGTTCCCTTCTGTCACAGACCTAGGGGAAGGAAATAGGGTGAAAGTGGGAGGGAGGGAGGAACAGTAGGAGACAAGTAAGGGGATAACAATTGAGATGTAATTGGAATAAATTAATAAAAAATTTTTCATTTATTTTTTGAGATTATAATTACATTATTTCATTCTTCCTTTTCCTCATTCCAATTTCTCACATATACCCTTCACTGCTATTGCAAATTCATGGCCTCTTTTTCATTAATTGTTGACATGCATGTATATATGTGTGTGTATATATTATATATGTGATACATATATGCTCCATAACACACATATCCATCTATATCTGTATCTATACATTCCTAAATCTAACTTCACTTTGTATACCTTAGTGTATGTATATTTTCAGGACTGATTATTTGATATTAGCTAATCAGTTGGTGTGCTTTTCTCTGGGAAAGACTATTTCTCTCACTCTCAGCATTCCTTAGTTGCCTGTAGTTCTTTGTGTAGGACTGAGGCCTCATGATCTTTCCCCCATCCACTTTGGAATATCTATTGTTTTTGAACATCCTGTCTCCAATAATCCAGAGCTTGTGTTTCTGGAGATTCTGGTAATTGTATACATTCAGTTAAGACCTGTCAAGTTGTATGCTCTACTTTAAATATGCTTTTACATCTAATGTCTCAGTTATGCCATCCCATACCTGTTTATACTAATGAGTCCCTCCATTTCAAAAGATACTTGTCCAACTACCTGGTGACCCATTGGGCTACATTCAAATACTCAGGATACATTTAAAACCTGCAAATTAAAGTTAGTTGGAAACCACCTCCTGAGTGTTTAGAACTTTGAAAATGGTAGTGTAGATGTGACCCAATTGTGATCACATCTTAGAAAAGCAAAATGCTTTTGATCAGATTGTTTCTTCTGCTGATACTGTCAGAACAATGATTCACAAACTTCAAAGGTTCAATTGCCTTATCTAAGTTGTCTAAGTGTGAAAGTCCACTCTGAACATTTAAGATATAAGAGAGAGAGAGAGAGAGAGAGAGAGAGAGAGAGAGAGAGAGAGAGAGAGAGAGAGAGAGAGAAGATATGAGTCAATGAATGATATCTGACATAGGTACAGCCAAGTAAAGGAATATAACACCTCAACTTCATGTGAGTCACAAAACCTTTCTCTGGCTGGGCTAAGGAAAGTGGCAAATCCTCTCCCCTTCTGGTCTCAGTGGGAACGGTGATAATGTATGCAGACAGTATCTACCACAGCTTCTTCCTCCTGGATGTTTAGTTAGTTTTGTGTGTGTGTGTGTGTGTGTGTGTGTGTGTGTGTGTGTGTGTGTGTGTGTGTGATAATACACCACAACCCAAGGCAACTTAAGGAAGAGAAAGTTTATTTTGGTTTATAGTTCCAGAGGGACAAGAATCTATTATGGTGGGGAGGCATGGCCTCAAGAGACAGGCATGGGGGCAGAGACAGGAAGCTAAGAGAACACATCTCAATGGCAAATGTGAAGCAGAAGCAGAGAACAAACCTGAAGTTGAGCACAATTAAATTCTCAAAGCCAGCTTACTGTGGATGGCATCATACCCGGTTAGGTGGGTCTTGGCTGCATAACAAAGCTAGCTGAGCCTGAGCCATTGGGTAAGTTAGGAAGCAGAATTCTCTATGGTTTCTACTTTAGTTTCTATCCCAACTTCCCTCAGTGATGGACTGTGACCTGGGAGTGTAAGATGAAATTAACATTTTCTTCCCCAAATGGCCTTTGGTCATGGTGTTCATCAGAGTGATAGAAAGCAAACTAGGACAGATAGTCAAAGGGAATCAAGCTAAAATAATGAAAGAGGATTCAGAGAACATCTAATCATGTGCATGAGTTAGGGAGAAGCATCACCAAGTTTGTAAGGATGCAGAAAACATGGGAAAAAAGAGGGTTCAAGACCAAAGACAAGCAAGCAGCATCTGCCTACGTAGCTATTTTCACTGCTGCCTAGTTATGCTTTGTGTATCTCCAAGGATGTGGCTCCTCATTGGTTGTCTGATGCTGAGTGGTCAGTCCTAAACCTGAATACAAAAAACCAATAAAGATAAACTTAGCAGGTTATATTCTTATATTTGTGCATATATATATATATATATATATATATAATCAAAGGAAAAGAGACTATTAACTTGAGAATAATTGTGTGTGGGAGGAGTTGAAGGTGAGGTGATGTAGTTCTACTTTCATTAAAATCTTTTGTAAAAATACAAAAGTATTTTAACTGACATATGTAAAGAAAGAAAATAGTTTCTAGCATAGAAGCTGATGACATATACATTTTCAAGTTAACTCCTACGTGGAAGGAGACCCTTTAATGAAAGAAGATTATGTACTATGGTTGCATGGATCCTACTAGAGAGTGATACATTTCTGTAGCTTCTCCATTAGTTAGATAATTTTTCAATCCACACATACTATTGGATAGTTTTGATATGGGGGAAATATGGTTCCCATTTTGGGGCTCTTAGTCCTAGTTATAAAATAATTTCAGAATGGACTCAAGCAGAAGCTCAAGACAATTTAATTAATATTTAACAGCAAAAGCCCAACATAAGCATGCTATGGAGCTCAGCTGCTGCCTAGTGGAGAAGACTGGAGGAGAAAATGGGCAAAAGCTATGCTAGTTAAAGTGGCATGGAAGGCAGACACAAGGTGGATAAGCAACACAGGGAGACTTCCCAGGAAGAGTAAGGAAGCCTGAGCTGTTGGGGAAGTCCAAAGTGTTAAACAAAGCATGCGTAGGAATGACATTTTTATTCATTTTATTTTATTTTTAATACATCTTATTAATTTATTCATATTACATCTGAATTGTTATCCCTTCCTTTGTATCCTCCCATTCCTCCCTCCCTCTCATTTTCCCCTTACTCCCCTCTCTTGTGACTGAGGGGGACCACCTCCCCCTGTATATGCTCATAGGGTATCAAGTCTCTTCTAGGTAGCCTGCTATCCTTCCTCTGATTGCCACCAGGTCTCCCCATTCAAGGGATGTGGTCAAATGTGGGGCACCCGAGTTAATGTGAAAGTCAGACCTCACTCTCCACTCAACTGTGGAGAATGTCCTGTCCATTGGCTAGATCTGGGTAAGGGTTCAAAGTTTACTGCATGTATTATCCTTGGCTGGTGCCATAGTTTGAGCAGGACCCCTGGGCCCAGATCTGCCCATCATAATGTTCTTCTTGTAGGTTTCTAGGAAAAAGATTTTTAAAAAACAAAATTATGGATTTCTGAACAATTTAGAAAAATGGGCAGATTTAGACCCTACATGACTACAGCCATGAACTGGGGGCATGGATTTTGCTGAACAGGTCAGTATCTAATGAAAGAATGATTCTCCCTATCTCTTTAGTGATGAGCAAGCTTCTTGGGGTGATCCCTTGGCCAAATTGTTTGAACCAACCCCGGTGGAAGGTAAGCACTTTGCCCAGGCCAGAGAATAGTCTTTTGTTAAGGCGTTTGTTCTATTCTCAAAGTCCATAGTCATCACTTTGGCTATATTGTTTAACATGATACATTTGCCCACTGCACATCTAAAACTTACATAGCAAATATTGCATAACATGTAAAAACAAGTAAAAGATTAGGCAGGCACTACAGCAGGCCTAATGCTGCTATGATGAACAACTAAATATCAAATCAAAGCAGATTTTGGGCGAGTGGGCTTAACACACACACACACACACACACACACACACACACACACACACACACACACACACAATTGTATCATGAGCAAGGATGGCAATGTTTATGAACCCAGTTTCCAATATTCAGACTTTCACATAACCCCCAAGGAGAAGTAAAACTTGAAGTTTGCAGCTACTTGTTGGACTGTGCAGTGGTGACAGGTGCCGTTCTGTGACTGCTTGCCTTCGTATGAAGCCCTAGCTTGACAGAGTATTCTGCCCAGAGTCTTGCTCATATAAGACCCAAAGGAGAAAGGGTGACACGAGCCCTTTGGCTTCAGAGAACTAAGTTCTTCTAACAGATTTGGGGGGGGGGGTGCAGGAAGATCCATCTCTGGTTAATTGTCTGATAGAAATCAGCCCTGGGTAGTGCTTCGGTGCAATTTGAGAGACCCAAAGCAGAAGATCCACTGAGCCCCCAAAGCACAGTAACTCTGAGGTAATATAAGGTATCTTAGTTAAAAATACTGTTATATCTTACTATTTTTTTTATTAATTTATTCTTGTTACATCTCAATGTTTATCCCATCCCTTGTATCTTACTATTCAGCAACAGAAAATGAACACAACACAGCCACTTGAATACCCACCTATGTGTTAAGAATGGGTGTCAAAGAGCTTAGGATGAGCCTATTTCCATCTCTTAGGCCACGTCCTGGGAGGAGCCAAGCATTCATACATGAAAGGATGGTAATGGTTTGAGAAGAGCCAGTGGCTTTCCAGCAATTATGACATAGGATTGCTGAGTGCCACTTTGTGGTATTCAAATGGGTTCACACCAAAGAAAGCATAGGACCTGAGACTGAAGAAGTGCCTCGTGTCAAAAACTTCAGAGTAGGGAGGGCATTTGACAGATGGCATGACATTGCAATTGCTCAGAGGTCTCAAATACTGAAGACCCTCCTCTGCCATCTAGGGCAAGAAGCGACCCGAGAGAGGCCTCTGAGAAGCTGAAACACAGTAGTCTCTATTCACTGATTGACTGTGTATATTAAAAACAAACTACTTGATTATTTTCCATTCTAGTCGTGTTGCCCTTTCTGAGTTACACACCTTTTGGTACTTCATGACAGTGCTGCCAGAATTATTATCTAACTAAAATCACTAACATCCACAACCAGAATTTTTGCTGTTATAAAACAAAAGCAAATGCTGGGTGGGGGCATGGAGATGTGGTGAGCATGCCTTGTGCAAGAGGGCCTTTTTTATCTTTTCTTCTGGCAATGTTCTTTCTATGCTAATTCCTCATAGCTTTCTACCTTAATAGCCCCATTAAATGCCAAGAGAGTATTTGCAAAAGAAAAGTGTACCTGGAGATGGAGACGTTATGTTACTAAGTGCATTTTGAGGAACAAAGATTTCTCAGCAAAGGAGTTAATGCTCCAAAGAAAGCATTGTTTATCCGACAGGCTTTATGGCTGAGCTGATTTCTTCTCTCAGCACCCTTAATTCTCATCCACCATAAGGCTCTCCAGATGTTTAAAATAAAAGGCCCATTTGGGTATTATTGGATATTACTGGGAAGAAGTAGACAGACATGATGTTTAGCTGTGCAACATAAATTTCCCGAGTGTGTGCCATCCAGCACACACTATATTCTCACCCCACCGAAAGGCTGAACTAATAAATCATAAAAACGAGACATGGGACCCTGAGCACAATTTACCTCTAGCCAGCTGCCACTGTGGTGAGGAAGGACTGGACATGGAGAACAAGAATGAAAATGGTATTTTTCCTTCACTATAGGTAGCCTGGTAGACTACGCTTTCTATAATCTGCCATTGAGAGTCTCTGTTTTGTCCCTGGTCTCCTACTCAGCCTTAAGAGCGTCCTTTATTATATGTAGATTATGTTGCCATCAGTCTGGGAGACCTATCAGTATCTTCTCAGCTACCTTTGTACAATATTATGGCTTCATAAGTTTGCTCATTTTTTCCCCCACTGTGCCCATCCTGGCTACCTCTATCAAATTTTATTTATCCTCCAGAATTTATTGGGACATCTTCCTTCTTGAAGCTTTCTGGACTTGTACCAATGGAAACAATTTTCTGCAGTGTTTTCTGGCTGTGTTGTCTGAGTTGCATGTTGGAGTCATAACACTACTACCCATATGACTGACATCTCTCAATCTCTTAAGATTAGATTTCTTAGGAGTGTGAAGCATATCCTCTATCCTATACTACTCCGATAATGATCCGAGTTTCCCTTAATACATATATTTGTCATGGTGACTGTCACTGTATCTGCCCTAAAACATTGTCAATCTCACCAAATTAACTAATTATTTAACACATGGTAATAGCACTGTAATTCTAAGAGGCAAATGCTGTTATTTATTTTCAAGATAGGTTTGCGTCTATATCATAAGGTGTGTGAGATGGCTTAGCAAGTATAGACTTCTGCTGCCAAGCTTGATAACCTAAGTTCAATCTTCAGGATCCACAAGTGGAATAAGTGTACCAACTCCATCTCATTGTCCTTTGAGCTAGACAAGCCACCACTGGCAATACTCCATCCCCTCATAGTGCTTGACTATGATGAATACTAGAATATTATATTGAATGTTTTGGATATGGATCAATGAGTGGAGAGCTTGCTATTCAGGTCATTGTCAATTCTTCATCTACATAAAGAACTCAGAGAGAGAGAGAGAGAGAGAGAGAGAGAGAGAGAGAGAGAGAGAGAGAGATTGAGAGAGAGAGAGAGAGGGAGAGAGAGAGAGAGAGAGAGAGAGAGATTGAGAGAGAGAGAGAGAGAGAGGGAGGGAGAGAGAGAACTATGATGGGTCAGTGAGATGGCTTAGCATGTGCAGGTGCTTGCTTCCAACCTTGTCTATCTAAGATCAATCATCATAACTCAGAAGTCATGCTGTAGAAGGAGACAACCAACTCCGGCAAGTTGCCGTGTGACATCTCCATGTATTCTATGACATACATAGGCCTATACATGTTACACACATGCAAATAAATATAGCAGGCCAGAAAACTATTAAACAAACAAGAACATCATATAAGGCAAAGAGAATAAACATGAAACATTTATTCACCTTTGAGTCATTAAGATCACTTCCCATTTTTCTGTTCATGTTTTTATCACTGCCTAAATGACTTGGCCCTGAGGAGTGATTTGGACTGCCATACTTTGTGTTGAGTTTTGAAGCTATTCTTCCATTGGTGGAGGTCTTTTTTTGGATGCTATCTTATCAATAATAGCTATGTCTTTGTGGGTGCCTTCTCAATGATCACAATATGTGGACGCCAATGGCACTGTTGCTAAAATATAAAAAGCAACAACAGAATACCCAGTGGAAAACAAAGGAGGAAGGACTTACTGGCATTTGAGAGGGAGAGGTCTTTCTTTTTAGAGCATGGCATGGTGATTAATTATCAGTTCTACAGCTGTTCTCTGGAAAAACTTGGCAATGGATCTGACCGCTTAATCTTCAGTTGGCTTGCAAAGAAAGCTGCCTGCAGGATCCATGATCAACCATTTATGTGCAGGTTCTGTAGACTTATGTCCATGTGAACATTTGGAAATGGGTAGTTCATGACAGGATCATAAATTTCAAGTTAAATGTGTGATGAAATAAGTGTGTTAGTTATTGGTGGGTAATCATGATTAAATTAATTGAAAGGGGAGTAAGATTTTATTTTGGCTCAGAATAGTGGAAGTGTGAATCCATCCTGTTAGGGAAGCTGAGCAGAAGAGTGCAGTTGATGTGACAGGAACCAAGAAGCAGAGGCAGAGAACTCACATGAAGAAGCTTGGGCAAAACAGCACACAGGGGCACAGCCCTTGGCGATCTGCTCTCTTTACCAGGTCCAACCTTTGTCTTTTACTACTTCCAAAATGCACCATTTTTTAAATTGTCAATAGATTAACCCATTTGTTAAGTCAGAGACCTCAACAGCTAATTGTCTAGGATGCCCCTCTCACAGATACAATGGAGTTGCATCTCACCTAATCCCTTGCTTGTGTCTAATCCCATCAAATTTAAAGCTAAATTTTAACCATCTCAAAACATCTTTTTGCTGTGACCCCTAACATAGTTCCTCATGATGTGTTGAGCCCCAACCACAAAAATATTACCATTGTTACTTCATAGTTGTGATTTTGCTACTATTGTGAACCATAATATAAATGTATGATATGCAGGATGGTTTTAGGTGACCCCTGTGAAAGGATCGTTTGAACTCCCATAGGAGTCATGGCTCAGAGCTTGAGAGCCATTGACCTAGGCAATGATGGTTCTGTGACCAGTAACAAGTGATCCATTGGTTCATCTCAACAATGAACAGTTATGTTTCAGTACTAATATTGGCTGTGTATGCAATCACTACTGGATTCATGGGGACTGTGCTGTTACCACTGCCTTGCAAACAGATGGCCACTAATGAGGATGTTTCTGTCCCTTACCTGCAATTTCTAATTATACAGCATAAATACAAATTTAGCTTTAATTCAATTAAATGGTAATGAGGTGAGGAAATAATACTTGAGCATATTATTGCAGTTCTGGCTATTAAGCAGTAGACAATAATATTTGTGTTCCATTAGCTTCAAAGAGGCATTTTCAAAATCCTTTAATGGTCTCAAAATACTTTGAGAATAACATCCTATTAAAAACAGAGGAAAATATTTGGAGGAAAACAAACGCACACATAGTAGAAATGGTTAGGAATAAACAACATTTAAAGCCCCAAGTCACCAAAGAATTTTACAACTATGTGTGCATATATGCATGTCCACTGACACATATCCATTATAAAGATATCCATGTTGTGGTAGGTGTGTATTTCACAGATCCAAACCACATACACACACACACACACACACACACACACACACACACACACACAAACAAACACAAACGCAAATGCACAACTCAATTTCTAAAACAAAAAGGTATCCATGAGTGAACACTTCAACCTTGGTTTTTATTTTTTGCCTCCAAAACAAAGAAATCAAATATCTGTGGTTTAAGCTACCTCTTATGCTTTTCTGTTGCTATAGCCCTACTAATCTAATACATGGCTCATACCAGGAATACATGTGCCTTCTTAGCAAAGTCTTACCAGGATTTTTTCAAATGAAAAGAAAAATGTCCTTGGTACCTCATAAACTACTTAGTGAGTTATATTTTAAAACCAGTAGCCAAGCCATCTGGAAAATCATAGATTCATAGAGTTGTATGTTCAAGAAATGGCTACGGAGTAGTTCTTCATAATTTATAAAGTGCCCTTGCCATTCTCTTCCTAGTGCCCATTGTCTGACTGGAAATGCTCCTTCCTTGGTCCAGAGGTTTCCAAAACTCCTGTGGACCACGAACTATAATTCCACCCTGAAAATCTTTACTTGAGCCCAGCTTTCCACATTCCCATTACCATGTTGTTTTCTCTCTCCTCACTTCACATTGAAGCTTCCTTCAGAGATGCAGGCCATGCTAGTCCTCACACTCCTCCCTGATACTCCACACTGCTTTCCTCTTACAGTATCTCTTCTTACCCTCTTTCTTACTTCTTTCTCATTAGAACTTTTCATTTTTTAAAAGGATATGTCAATTTGCAAATGCAGTCAAAGCTGTGACTGCAGTGTGGGATACCATTGTTATACATTGTAATCACAAACACTGCAGTCTTCTAGGTGTGATGATGAGAGGGAATTAAGAAGGTAGGGATGGAGAAGAGACAGAATGAGAATTGTGTCATGCATTTATGGAGAGTACAAATTCCTGAATTGAATTATGCCATCTGTAAGTTAAAAATTTTGTATTGTAGTTGCATCATTCATATTTCAAAGCCTCAGAACCATATGGGATCAAAGGGTAAAATTTCCTACACCTAGCTGAAGATTAAAAGTCAACAGGCACAAATGTTCCAGGTCAAAAATGGACAGAAAGCCTGCCACCATGGTACACATCTGTAGTTTCAGCATTCAGGGAGGCAGAGGCAGGTGGATGGCTACGAGTTCGAGGCCAGCCTCATCTACAAAGAGAGTTCTAGGACAGCCAAGGCTACATTGAAAGCCTTATCTTGAAAAACTGAAGAAAGAATGAAAGAAAGACAGAGAGACAGAGAGGAGACAGAGAGACAGAGAGAGGAGACAGAGAGACAGAGAGACACAGAGACAGAGAGCAAGAACAGAAAATCTGTCATTCTTTCCATCTCCTAGCTGAAGTCCCAAGGTCCACAAGCACTGATGTCCCACATCAGGGATACACTGAAAAATCCACCATTTCTTAGTGTCATGTTTCTTCTAGGCCCTCAGTCGGTTGGATGCTGCTCATCCATACTGGTGATGAAGGTACTGCTTAATCAGTATACCAATGCAAATGTTCATTTCTTCCTCAAACTTCATCAAAGATGTGTCAGAAGCAGGCTGTCTTTAACCTGTAAAACTGACACAAAATTACCCAACAAGGCAGCCCCCTCTCACCTTCCTCTCATTCTGTTCTCTCCCTACATTTGGAGAGCCTTGGAACATCTTATATAATATCAAGTGTGGCTTTCACAAAGCAATTCAGGTAGGCATCTTGCTGCTGTAAACCAATCAGCTTTGTTTAACTTTTAGCCCCTACATTATGTCAAGACAAAAGTATTGTTGTAAATGATCATGGCTGAGTTTACTGTCAGTGGAATAAATCACTATTGACCTTTCTGCTTTCAGGAGTTTAATGAACTCGGGAGTGGAAATTACAAACAACAGCAACAACCATAACCCTGGCTTCTGTAACTAAACCCCATTGCCATTAATGTTCACTTGTTGACATGTCAGGGGCCACTGCTATTAATCACAGATCAGACCAAAGTAGAAAACTTCTAGAAGAAATATAGCAAGAATTGGTAATCAAGAAATTATGAGTTAAACATCTTTCTAGGTAGAAAGCTCCAAAGCGACAGTTAGATAAACTCCTAGTGGACCAGCAGACATCAAGTGAGTTTGACTATACATTTACTGTTTTGTGGGCAGCTTCTGTACTATATCTACTATAATCATGATTGTATATTAATCATATAGTATTTGTTATTGCTACATGAAAGATGAGAAGATGATCACTCAGTTATTAGAAAAGGGGACATACTTATTTAATTTTGCCACCAGTACTTGAAGGGTAGAAAGATGTCTCAGCATTTAAGACCACTTGCTGCTCATGCAAAAGACCGGAGTCTCCAGGTTTCGCCATTCATGCCAGGTGGCTCACAATGCCTGTAACTTTAACTTCTGGGGATTTCATGCTCACTTCTGTCCTACGTCAGCACCCATACATAAATTCACAGACATATACATGCACATAAATAAAAATGAAATGTCTTAAAATAGTAACAATAATGATTTATTTCTCTAACAGTGTTTGTTTAGTAAAGGCCTATATCATTCCAGCTGGAGTTTCACAAATACCTAAGAGACATCTGTCTTCTAGATTTAGGACAACCACATGATTTTTCTGAGACACAACACCCATTTTAAATTCAATTAGAAAAAAAAAAAAAACGAACTTTCCAGATTCTGAACTAGGAGCTGTGATCTTGAAAATGAGCTTCCTTAGAAGATTTTTTTTTAAATTCCCTTGGGTCACATGCAATTTAAGGCAATTTGTTCTTATAATTATGTCAATCAGAGCCTAGTCCTAGAACCTGCATACTCCAATACTGCACTGCCAGGCAAGATATGCCTACTGGTGCAGCAGTGGCACAACTGTTATGGGTGTAAGCAAACAGTTTCAGATAAATTAATGTACTCTACTGGTGGGGATTTCAGGACATGTACTACAACTCTAGTCACAAGACCATGTCAGTGGATGACATGGTCCCTAGTGTAGAACATGATAATGTTTTTTTGCTAAATGGTTTGGGCTGTCAAAGTACCTTCTAAATTCTTATGCTCATACTATCAACAGTGGCTGTTCTAAACCTTGGTTATATAAACTTCTTTCTTCAGTAGACAGCAGTCAACAGAGTGAATAACTGGTTAATGGGCTGAGAATAAGAATAAAGAAATGAAAATTTTACTCTAAAAGAGACACGCATATCCACCTCCCTATGCCTGGTGCACACAGGCCTATATTAGGAGGTGGTGATGAGGAGAAAGCTGAAGGAATATAAAAGATGGAGGATGGGTGGTAGGTCTCAAGCCTGGATGAACCGCTCGCTAATTGAGGAGCCTATTAACATATCAAAGTGGACTCTGGCTGCCAATCTCCTTCAGTTTCTACCTCTTTTAGTGTCATCTTGGCTGTCGTACCCCACCTCCTACCTTAAACTCTCTAGCCCAGGCCTGGATACCTTCCCCCAGCTGTTCTTCCATATGTAACTTAGCCATTTTTGCTATGCTAGTCTCTTGGTCTCCTGGTCTTCTAGACGGTTGTCTCCTGTTTTCTCCCTTTCCTTTCCCCACTCCTTCACACATGGCCCAACTTAGTCTGCCAGTCACTTTCACTCTGAACTCTTCCAGATGCCTCTGTCCTTGCCTGTCCTCAAACTTATATCCATAATGAAATCTTCAATCTTTTAGGAGCAGATATGTTCTCTTTTTATTTCTTTTTTTCCACTCAGTTGGGAAGAGGACATGACAGGGCTATCACACTCACAATCACAAAGACGCTGTGGTTACCTCTTCAAGGCCTGAATAAGATCAAGCCAGCAAAAATTCCTGCCCAGATGGGGTAGACCATCTCTAGCCATGACTCCTCCTTTTGAAGAGCTATGGGCAGTTGGTAGTTTTTGAAAGAGAGAGAGAATAGCTCTCTTTTGAGGATGCTACCATTGATAGAATTCTCATATTCCAGTGGCTAGATCCACACATTTTACATATGTCTGCATCAGCTGGATTCAGTGGTTAATTAAAAAGCTTACATGGAATTGGGAGTGAGACATGTTATAGAGATTATGGAGTAAATTAGAGGTGAAAATTGGATGTAAATATCAAATTTCATTGTACTCATGTGAAATTGTCAATGATAAAGAAAATATTAAAATTATAGGACTTGAGGTGAGATAAACCTGGCTTTGTCTACTGGTCTGCAGTTGTACTTAGAAAGATCCCAGCTACTTCTGTGACAATTTTGTAACCATAGAGGGATGACACTTACATTATCCACTCCCAGCACTTTTGTGGGGGCTTTATAATGTACCATATGTAAGGCATTTAGCATAATGCATGGCAGATGGTAAACATTCCACAAATGTTAGCTCTCTTAATAACAAAGGCATGAATTGATGAATTAATAATTCTGGCAAGAATGGTGGCATTTTAACAAAGCTCCAGCTTGTGAGGTATTTTGAGACAGGTTTGAAGTATTGAGGTGAGTGCAATGAAGCACACATCCAGATGTCTCCTGGGGTGAAGCTCCCATCTCAAAAGCCTAGAATCCAAGGAAGACGCAAGCCGTGGTGGTGAAGAGGTGGCAGTGACATTGGTGATGACTGTTAACACCCACTTGCTCTTCAAGAGGCTCTGATCCAACTAAGGAGGTATTAATCACTGTGCTTTGAAGCTGAAGCACTGAAGGGAATTTATCTGTGGATTCTGCCAGAATCTGGGTTTTCCTCTCAAGAAAGAAAGTGATTTCTGGAATCCTATGAAGAGGTGGGCAACAGGTGTGTAATGCAGTAGAACAAGGTGACAGCTCATTTAGAGCCCTGGTTCTCAGAAAACCTTGGGCTTGGGATATGAGCTGAGAGCAGTGGGTACAGGGTGATTTCACTATGGACCATTGCAGACACAAATATCCTAGTGTTGTAAAGGGGGATTGGTTCTGCCGAATATGTTGGCAACTTTATCACTGTAGAAAACTTCTAGTTTTACTCAGAAAACTGCTGAGCATCTCCTGTGAAGTGGGTCATCTCCAAGTATTCAGTTTAAAAAAACATACAAGTTGTATGATTTCTGCTCTGAATACACTCACAGGCTAGAAGTAAACAAATTATTCCAACTACCCATATAAGGAGTAAATGCCTCAAAGACATGCAAATGTGTGTCAGGACAGAAGGAAACAAGAATCCATATTGGCCATGGAAAGTTTAAAAGTTATAACACTCAATTGCTGAGAGTTGGGGGCATGACTACTCTGATCTTGTCCTAGAAATTGGCAGAATTCAGATTACAGTTTGTTACACAGACAATGAGGTTCGCGTGTACACACACTTTGAACCTATGCACACAGGTAAAGTTATTTGTTTAGAAAAAGCTTTAGTCCAATGTTTTAGTTATTAATAAGTCTGAAATTATAGCATTGAATATATACTATAACTGAGATATACAACACATTTGGGTGATATATGGTAGTTATAGAGATGAATGATGAGTTAAATTGATGGTATCAGAAAATGTTCAACACATGCTGTAACATGGTAAGAGAAGAGTTATGAACCACTACATTGTCTAGACCATCAATTGAACTATGTTGAATCTCTGTTCCTTAATATTCATATTTGAAGCAATAGATCTGAAGTGAGTTTTCTGTGATGTGAGGATTTTGCAGATTATGGAGGCTGAAACTTTATGCACAAATTAGTGTCCTCACAAATGCCATCTGAGACAGTTTCCTTGTTTGTTTTGTCATTTGATGTGAAGACAAGAAGACAGGTATCTGAGTGAAGTGCAGGCTTCCACTACATACTAATGGTTAGTGCTTTGATCTTCAGCTTCTTAAAATTGTGATCACTATGTTTTTTTTCTGTGTGTCACCACCTAATTTATTGTGCTTTGGTATAGACAGCAGTCCAATGCCTTAAGATGTCAATGTTGTAGAAAATATTTTCCCTGCCTTTTAGAATTAAACATATCACAAATGTGAACTGTTTGCTTCTACATACAGTAAGTATTATAACAATGGTGACTATATACTCTTTTAAATAAAGGAAAGAAGTGGAGCAGGTGCTGTATAGTTGTAATAGTTTATGAGTTTTGAATGGTAGGTACGACCAAAACTTAAGTGTGAAACATGTCAGAGTAAGTCAATATCCTTAGTCTTCAATAGCAAATTCAAGACATCCATTCATTAGGAACATGGGTCAAGAATTACGCAAAAGTGAATTTGGGCCCACTTAACTGTGTTCTGTAGTTGTATAACTTTGGCAAATTAACTGTATTGTCCTGTAGTGGATATAAACATGTTTTTGTTTTGATCCCAATGTAAAGTATTTGAGCCTAACAGATTCAATAATCTACCTTTCATCCTATAGTTCAATATCCTCCCCTTTTGTTATCCTGTTCAAGATGCAATCACATTTAATCTCAAACACTGTGTGGTAATTAAATGTTGGCTTTAGAAAGTTGCTCACACAATTTCTACAGCAAGTCAAGTACTAGCCAACTCCTGATGATTATTACTGGAGGGCAGAAGATTGGCATGGTCAATCCTACAACCTGACTGCATTCCTTACTTACTAGGTCTGCGACCCCAGTGCGTCAGTTAACCTGTTTCCTTGTCTATAAAATGAGAATATGAATGATACCCACTCATGCCTCTGCTCAAGTAGGGAAGGAGAAAGTAAATGAGAATCTACTGAGTGCCTCATGGAGGAGCAGTGGCTCAGAGATTCTGTTCTGGAGCCTGAATATTGACATTTACAAGTGACATTCTAGGCCCTATTATGTAGCAGTTTGTCAAGTACTGCCATCTTAATGTACACTGCTTGCAAGGGAACTCATAACTCCATGGGTATACACTGTGCCCACCACAATGCCAGGCCAACATTCTAGCTCTTCTTCATGCAACTAGAATTTCCTAGGAATCAGCTCATGATTAGGCATAATGTTGTATCTTCCACTCCACAGTGCTTAACTACCATACTCCTAAGGTGCCAATAACATTTCTTCAGAAAAAAACAATGGAGGAATCTCAGGAATCTTTACATTCTCAGTGTACAAATGTACTTGGGTGACCCTTAGTGCAGTCTCCTTCTGCACAGGGTGAAGTGTACATTGCATATAATGTTATTTGGTCATTCCCTTAGTTCTGACTTCTTGATACTTCTTCCTGTGTAGAACCAGGGATGAGTGCTCCTTTTCACCTACTATGTCCTACTGAAATCATCCTGCAGATAAAGGTCCTTTTAGCAATATTTCTTCCTAAACATTTTCCGTAAGTTAAAATTCTTTATCTGCTGTTGGTCATGCCACTTGCTGCTAGGCTTTGGGGAAACACCAGTGGTTAGGTCTTGAAAGGGACTACTTGATCTTTCAGTGTTGGCTATGATTCTTTGACTTCTACCTATTTCTCATATTGGAACTTGGAATATCATATTGCCTACTTTGGTGGGAAATACAGAGGATGGATTAGACAATTCACTGAAAGCCCCCCAGAGTGGCTCATGGTACCTGGTACTGGCATGTGTAGCTGCTATTTTACTATGCACCAGCCTCTACTGTTTCCTAGGCACAGGCAGGGAAGGAGGATTCCATTTCTCATGTAGAAGGCATTCATTCCAGGAAAAAGCAAATGTAAAGATACATGGAAAGTGACAGACCAGACAAGTGGGAAGTGGGAAGGCACACCTCACTGGACAAAAGGGTACTTGGCTTCTAAAAACACTTCACTGAGACTGTTCAGGATAGATCTCTTTTCTTGCACCCCCTGCTTACTCTTGCACATTGGGCCTCACATTTAGAAGAGCCAGAGGTTTTTGCCAGTTAATTTTTCTTCCAGTGCTACACTTTAGTATAAGCAGTGAGGCATAAGGATCCATAAGGAGAGAGCAGTGACCTGTGACAGGATAATCATAAAAGGTTATGAATATATGTGGAGGGCTGCTCCTCAATGACCCGCTGCTTTCCAATACTTAACAAAGTTGTCCCTTCTAAGGAAACAGGTGTTCGATGTCAGCAAGGTGGAGAGATAATACTAGCTCACACATTTTTGTGCTGCAGGCTATGGTGTTGATTTCTCACTAGGGTGTTGTTAGCCAGAGAAGTACTGGCCTTGAGCCACCCATGCTGCCTGCAGAGACCCTAGACCATTCAGATGGAGAGCTTTCACTACAACTGAGGTGTGCCATGAGAGGTGGTGGTACTGTGGGTAGAAAAAAGAACACAGATGCCAAAAAAAAAAAAAAAAAAGATTGATCTATATCCTAGTAATAAGGTGTCAGTATCTGTGGTTCCTTGTGGGATTTTGGATGCAATCTAGCTGAAAGAGACCATACCTGCCAGTGGCCACTGAGTCAAGGTTATGGGTGGGGAGGGTGCAATTGCTTAGATTAGCTGAGAACTCACTCTCAGTTCAGATAGGAAATGGAGAAATGATAGAAGTTGTGTTAACTTACTCCATGGCAGTGTAATTGGAAATGGATTCTTTCTGATTTCAGGCCTTAATGTTGTCTTTTCTATGAAACTCAGTCAGTTTTCTGAACTGTTCATCACCTAATTTCTTCATGTACAAAAAGGGAAATAATAGTAGAATAAGAATCATTCAATGCATTTATAATGTTTGGAATGGTGCCTGGTGTTTGTGGATGATGGTAATGATATTGTTTTTAATGTTTTAAGATGAATTTTTAAATGTGTGTGCCTGTGTTTGCAGAGGCTAAGTATGCCTCTGAATCTCAGATCCTGTGAATCTCAGATACAGAAGACTCTGAGCCTCCCAATAGAAAGCCTGGGGAGTTAACTCAGCTCCTCTACAAGAACAGCAAGTGCTCCTAACTGCTGAGCCATCTCTCTAGTCTATTGTTACTATTTTAATTACTTGGATCTTGCTATTCAGTCCATCCGGACCTTGAATTCATTATGCAGTCTAGGTTGGTTTTGAAGTCATAGCAATCTTTGTGCCTTAGCCTCCTCAGTGCTGGGAGTATAGGCATTCATCACCAGCTTGACTTAGTGATCCTGATAAAAAAAAGTCCATTTGATAAAATCCTGGATCCTATTGTGGATCTGTTGAGAGGTGGTAGTCTTAAAAAAAATAATAATAAAAATATATATATATATGATGTGTGTGTCTACATGAGTGTATGCCATGTGTGTGCAGGCACATTTGGAGGCCAGAAGAGTATGTGAGATCCCCTGGAACTGAAGTTACAGGTAGGTATTGGTGTTGGGAACTAAATGTGGATTCTCTGCAAGAGCAGCAAGTATTCTTAACTGCTGGGCTATATTTCCAGTGGGAATAGTGGGCATTTTAAGCCTAGCATGAACCATGCTTTTCTTTCTTCTCTGGACAAGGGGTGATTTTTGACTCCCTTTGCAGGAGTTCCTGGGCTTTGAATTTGCAGTCATGGCTTTCATGCAGTTCATACCTTGTCCACTCTACTGCTGATCAATCCCAAAACTTTCTCAATATTCTGTGTTGAATTATCTATAATTCTGTTTGGAATCACACTCTAGCCTCTTAGAACAAGATGGAAGCATAAAGATTGTCACATGGAATAGAACACACATATGATGAGTGATAAATGGATTGAAAATTTTGCAGAGAATTCTCTAAAAATGTAAGCAATTAATAGACATTTCTCCTTAAAGCACCATAGATTCTTTGACATTTTTCCAGTGTGTATATATCATAAATGGTTAGTGAGATAAATGGTGACTCCTTTTGTTCAGGCCACTTTCATTGGGATAGTGCTGCCTGCAGTGGGCTGGGTCCTCCTACATCAATTGTCAATCTGGACATTGATCCATAGACACACTCACAGGTCAAATCAATGGAGGCAACTTCTCAATTTAGCTTGCTTTTCCCCAGGAGATGCTAGTTTGTGTCCAGGTGACAACTACAGCTAGCTAGAACACCACTCTGATCTCTTCTCTAGCTTTATAGTTTCACAAATCCTTCTTCCATGCTGTTACCTACATCATGAGGAGAGTGGTGTCAATGAAGTCCTGAGCCTTACCCACCCGTGAAGCCCTATTTTTGGAATTTGGAGAAGTGATGAGGCCCCTAGATGTTCACTTCCTCTATTTGACCTACTTGTCTCTCTCATTGGCTACAGTGTCCTTTGTTTGAGAAGAGAAAAAGGAATCTCTCAACATGTGTAGAAAGCATGATTTCTTCCTTCATTATCCCTGCATTTCAGTGAAGTTTACTTAAGCAGTTAGAGAAGACAACAAAGTACATGTGTGGATCATACACCATTACCCAGATCTATCCCTGGGCTCTTTCTTCTTACCATTAGCTCTGCGAGGATAGCTTTCTCTTCCTTCTGCTCAGCACTGAGTCTACAGTGACTATAAGTACATCACATGGACAAATGTTCCGCTGATTGAATACTCTTTTTCTTTGTACTTACTCCATGTTCTACCTTCTAGCCCTCTTGGCAGCTTCATTGGTAAGCCAAAGATAACTTGTTGAGGTTTAGCTTACATTTTTAATTACTTATACCTACAGTTTTTGCAATTTCTTTCATGTTCATGTTTCTTATCTATGGACTGCATTGTTTAAATATCTGGTGAATTGTAATTAAGCATTTCACTTGGGAGATAGTATGTCTGAGGACAGCTGTTGATGTCTGAGCAGAATAGAAGCAACATAGGGATCAGGAAGACACAAGAGCCCTTTCTCAAAGAATCCCAGAGTCTGACTGGCTATAAGCATTCCTGTAAAGCAGAGCAGGGTATTCTCAATCTACCTTTTGTCGCCTGGCAGGTCTTGTGCTTCTGGTTACATTTCAGAAGCATGAATCATAACCAGTTTCCAGGAAACAGCAGGATTGGTTGCCACAAATGGCTTCATGTGTGAAACAAGAGGATATTTCTTGATCTATTTCAAATATTGAGGTGAGAAATGAACATGATAGTTATGAGTGTGGAGGCCACTTATAAAAAATGAAAAATTCAAGGATAAAACCAAAAGCACATATTTTCAAGTTAGAATCGACTCTCAAGTTTTGCAAAAGAAAAAAACAATGTTTCTCTGTCAAATCTGCATTATGGGCCAACAAACGTCAAGACTCAAGATTTTCCCAATTTCATCTACCTAAATTTTCAAAATTTTACAATCATTTGAGTGTCTATTCTATCTTTACATATGAATGCACATACTTTTTTTCTGAGTCAGGGTTTCTCTGTGTAGCCTTGGCTGTCCTGCACTGGCTTTGTAGACCAGGTTGGCCTCGAACTCACAGAGATCCACCTGCCTCTGCCTCCCGGGTGCTGGGATTAAAGGCATGCCTGGCTTTACCACCTGGCTTACATGTTTTGTTATAGAACATATGCAATATTTTTCCCAATACTGTGACCAAACACCTGGCAAGAAGAAATCAAGGGAGGAAGAGTTTATTTTTGGTTCTTGGTCTAAGGGTATATCCCCTCATAGCAGAAGGAGTGTGAAACAGCAGTTGCTCCATGTCTTGAGTGAGGAAATAGAGAGATACACTGAGAATGAATTCAGATGGCAATTGATTTGTATCCTTTGTGTTAGATCTGGGACTATAGCCCATAGGATAGCACTGACCACATTCAGGCTAGGCCTTCTCTCCTTATTTAAATGTGTGCATAACACTGTCATTTATATACCCAGAGTGTCTCCCAGGAGACACTAAATCTAATCAAGATGACAATGCAGACTAAATACCAACCCATGTTTTCTGATTTTATAAGAATCTCATAAAAGAAGGAAATGTAGGCCCAGAAACAAAAAACAAACAAACAAACAAACAAAAAATAGGGAAAACCTTCCTTTCCTTAACATGTGTTACAATCCCTCACCCATTTGACTAAAAGAGTGGAGAGCTGCCCAAGAACTCACTGTATATGAGAAAGTAAGTTATCTTTGGAGAATAAGGGAAAATTAGACAAGATGATACCTTCTAAAACCATTGGAGAAAAAGAACAAAGATAGCATAAAGTTATAGAATATAACTTAACTTTTGGGTACAGGTCAAAACTGAATCCCTGTGATGGTCTTGAAACTGTATTTAATTTCTATCCATCTTTTCTTCCTCAGTTATCTAAGACTACAAGTTTCTTGAGAGCAAAGACTGCAATATTGGGTATTTCTCCTCCTGACTCCCACATTCTGGTGTGGCTATCTAGCATTCAACCAGCTTTATAGCCCTCTGAGTTATTGGATGTTGTAACTTTTAATATTTCTTACTTCCCCAGATTCACCCATGCTTTGTTTTACTCTATCTAGACAAGACTCCTAGTGGAGAAAGCAGAATGTCAACCCACCCACAAAAAGTTTGACACAAAATTTACCCTGCCTACAAGACATGTAGGCATAAAGACAGAGCACATAGAACAGAGATAGAGGGAATATCCAAACAACGACTGGCTAAACCCAAGACTTACCCCATGTAAGAGAGGGAACCCCAGACACTATTAACAATACTCTGTTATGCTTGCAGACAGGAGACTAATAGAGTTGTTATCTGAGAGGCTCCACCCAGTAGTGATTCAAACACAGAGGCTGAGCCTCATAGCCAAACTTTGGGTGAAATATAGGGAGTCTTGTGAGAAAGTGAGAGAAAGAAGAAAAGGACTTGGAGGTGACAGAAATCCACAAATGAGACCAACAGAGCTAACTAACCAGAGCCTACAGGGTCTTGTGAAGACTGAAGCACCAGCCAAGGACCATGCATGGACTGGACCTAGATCCCCTACACAGATGTAGCAGATGGGCAGCTCAGGATTCATGTGAGTCCTCTAGAAAGGGGAGCAGGGTTTGTCTCTGATATGGACTCTGTTGCCTGCTTTTTGATCACTCCATCCCTTGGCTGGGCTGCCTTGCCAGGCAACAGTGGAAGAGGACAAGCTCAGTCCTTATGGGACTTGATAAACTGAGGTCGAGGAGGGGCTTCCCTTTTCTGAGGAATAGGGGAGAAGGAGGGGGAAGAGAGAAGATGAGACTGGGAGGAAAGGAAGGAGGGGGCTATGGCTGGAATGTAAAGTGAATAAACGAATGAATGAATGAATAAATAAATAAATACAAGATCTATAAGGTTTAACTGTAATTGTGGTTTCATATCAGTTCCAGTTCTCCAACCAAAACAAGGATCATCTTTTCCAAGGTAGAAGATTTAAAGATGGTGACTAGGAGATGCTTCTGAGAAGTTTAGGAGTAGCCACCTTATAGGTTGAGGATGTAGCTTTTGAGATTTCCTTTGTGACTGAGTATATGGTCAGTTTTGGGGGAAATTCTTTGAGGTGTTGAGAAAAAGGTATATTCTATTTTGGTTTGGGTGAAATGTTCTGTAGATATCTGTTATGTCCATTTGATTCATGAATTAGTTTCATCATTTTTCCACTTAGTTTCTGACTTGATGATCTGTCCATTGGTAAGAGTGAGGTATTGAAGTCTCCCACTATTTATGCATGTGATTCAATGTGTGATTTAAAATTTATTAATGTTTCTTTTAGGAATGAGGGTGCTCTTGCTTTGGGGGCATAGCTGTTCAGGATTGAGACATAATCTTGGTTTATTTTTCTTTTGATGAATATGAAGTATCCTCCATATCTTTTGATTAGTTTTAGTAGAAAATATATTTTATTAGATATTAGAATGACTACTACAGCTTGCTTCTAGGGTCAATTTGCTTGGAATACCTTTTTTACAGCCATTTATTCTGAGATAATGTCTATCTTTATTGTTGAGACGTGTTTCTCACGTGAAGCAGAATGATGGGTCCTGTTTTAGCATTCATTCTCTTAGCCCGGATCTTTTTATTGGCAAATTCAGGTCATTGATGTTGAGATATATTAACGACCAGTGGTTTTTAATTCCTGTTTTATTGATATTGGTGGTAGAATGTGTGTGTGTATGTTTCTTTGATTTTAGTATTGTGGATGTGGAGTTATTTATTTCCTGCATTTTTCCATGTGTAGTTAGACTCCGTGGGTTAGAGTTTTCCTTCTAGTATCTTCTGTAGGGCTGGATTTATGGCAGACACTGAATAAACTTGAAATATCTTGTTCTGCCACTTATAGTAATTGAAAGTTTTGTTTGATATAGTAGTCTGAGTTAGCCTCTGTGGTCTTTTAGTGTCTTTGTGACATCTATTCAGACCCTTCTGGCTTTCATAGTCTTTGTTGAAAAGTCAGGTTTGCCTTTATATGTCACTTGGCCTTTTTCTCTTGCAGCTTTTAATATTCTTTCTTTTCTCTACATATTTGGTGTTTAGATTATTATGTGGTGGAGGATTTTCTTTTTTGGTCCATTCTCTTTGGAGTTCTGTAGGTTTCTTGTATGTTTATACGCACCTCTTTCTTTAGATTGGGGAAGTTTTCTTCTATGGATTTGTTGAATATATTTTCTGGGCCTTGGAGCTGAGAGTCTTCTTCTATTCCTGTTATTCTTATGTTTGATCTTTTTATAGTGTCCCAGATGTGCCAGAAACTTTTTAGTTTTAACATTTTCTTTGACTGAGTATAGATAACTTAAACCTTATCCTCTATACTTGAGATTCTTTCTCACATCTCTTGTATTCTGTTAGTTTTTCTTGTGTTTGCAATTCCTGTTCTTTTCCCTGGGTTTTCCAACTCCAAAATAGCCTCATATTTTGTTTTCTTTGTTGTTTCTAATTCTATTTTTAGGTTTTGAATAGTTTTATGTCTTTCTTTCTCCTGTTTAATTGCATTTTCCTGTATGTCTTTCAAGGGTTTATTCAATTGCTTCATCTGTTTGAATGTATTTCTTTGATAGACTTATTTCTTCCTTCAAGGCTTCTATTATTTTCATCACCTTAGATTTAAAATCTTCTTCTTGTGCTTTGAGGATGCTAGTATCTCCAGGGCTTATTATGATAGGTCTGCTGGTTTCCATTGGCTTCATATGGCTCTGACCCTTGTTGTTTGTGTTCTTATGCTGGCCACTAACCATCTGGTTGCTACTGTTGCTAACAGGCCTGCAGGTCCCTCCAGTGAGGTTGCTGTCTGTGTTCCAGGTGGGCCACGCAGGAGCAGGAGAAGAGAGCTCTAAGCCACAGGTTGCTTGCTAGGGATTCACAGAGGCCCCCTCAGGGTGACAGCCAATGTGGGTTTGAACCAGAGCCCAGCTCAGCTGTGCTAGGTTCACTGTCTGTGTCTCAGTTGGGCCAAGCATGTCCCTATGCCACATTTACACCCTCTCTGGCCTCTAACTTATATCATCAGAGCCCAAGACCATGTTCCTCTCTGTGCTGCACTTGGAAGGCCTTACCAGGTGCCAAAAGCTATGCCTTGCATGAGACAACAGCTGGGGACAAACTAATGTGGAAACTGAAGTCCCACATGCTATTAAACCCAAAATGTATTTAGATAGCACAACTGAGTTCACAAACAATCTAAAACTCCTATTACAGTGGCCCTTAGAATTGGGTGGTGATTTGGAGGAGAGTTTTTAAGGTTTTGGGATGGTATAATTTTCTTTATGGGCATGATCCCCTATCCTGATACAATTCCTTTATGGTTGCATAGCAAGCACCATTTCTAGGGCTTCTGTAATCTTTCTTCCCCCAAAGATTTGTGGTTATGCTGGCTATTAGAAGGCATATTAGACTAGTGTATCTATCAGGATCTTCCCACCTATAAGCCTGTTTAGAGATGGATGCATAGGAACAGCCTCTCATGCCTAGAAGAAGTTGGGACCTGGGAATTAGCTGCCAATCTTGTGGGATCTCATGTCTTTAAATTATCTTGTCTGTCTCACTGTCAATAAGGCATTTGCATGACTTGTCATCTATTTTTATGATGATTTTTTGGGTGGGAACTTTCTGAGATGATAGACACCCATAAAGCTTCTATGGGAGCAGTTTCCCTCTTATTGTTGGAGGTTGAGAGTTATCACATTTTAAGTTTAAAGACTCCAGTTGTTTTCCATCTTTATCATAATGGGAGAGATCATCTCCCCCCACCCCCAGTGGAGATCTTTGCTGTATCTAGGAAGTATGTCTTAGGGGCATTGGGGTCCCTTGTTGGGAAGGTCTATTTTTGGGCATTCATTTTTCCAGTGTCATTTTTCACCTCATTTAAAGCCTTAACTCCGGCAAAGGCTTGGGCTATGGAAGCAGCCTGATGTAATATTGTTTCTATGTTTGAGTAGGCACAACCCATCTATCACAGTGTTTATTTTTGAGACCATGGCAGGCAAGCCTGAATTCAGAAGTCATACCCTCCCACCCCAGATGATGTTTTTAAGAAGGAGGTTTCTGGCGGCAGGGTCAGGAGCTTTTCTCTCTGAGCTTGTTTTAGTCTGAATAATAAAACTAGAGAAGCCTCCTTTGGCTTTTAGCAGACAAAAATCAAGGTGGAGGGCAGGGAGGAGGAGGGGCTTGTGAGCCAGAGGGTGGGGTGAATCTATCCCAGGCCTGGAGAGCACACCTGGTCATGATAACCTATTGTCTGTGCTGCTAGTTCCACACCCTCCCTGGCCAAAAAGTTGATAAAATCCCCATGAGCTGTCACTCCAGTCCTAATTTTGCCTGCCTTGCTGGAGACCTTCTTTTCAAAAGAGACTTCCCAGGCAAGGAAGAGAGACAGATATTCCTCGAATCCTGGTGCATGTTTAAGATGGCAATTTGACTCTGTAGGAGGGATTTAGTCCAAGGTGCATGAATGACAGCTTCCCAACTGCCAGTCTGAGTTTCTTTAAATCTGTAGCTTGGGGGTGGGATGGGGTGGGTACCAATTAATTGGCTTAGCTCAAGTGGGGTGAATATTAACTGGGGATGTCTGGAATTCTGGGCCCATGTCTGAGTCATGAGTGGAGGGGGAAGCAGAGTTTTTCAGAAGATGAATTGGCATTTTCTCTGCCTTCATAACAGAATCATGGAGATAGCAAAACTCTTTCATGGTAAAGGGATGGGGATAGGAAGCTGAGGGGTTACCTAGCATTTCCTCCTTTCTTGGCAGGTCCAGGAGAGTGCAGCATTGATGGCAGACTGGAGGAATCATAACTTGTCACAGTCATCCACCTGCATTTATAATTGAGTCATTTGGAGTGCAGGATGTTGGGCCAGACAGTTTCAGTTTTGTCCTTTTCAACATGTCTGAACTCAATGTTATAGCATACATTGAAATCAAAGGAGGAAAACAGGCTGACAGCTCTCTGGGGAGGCTTAGGGTCTTAAGCCTGATGCCAGGAAGCTGGGAGGAGGGGTAGGGCACTCATCTTTCCCAATGGAACAGGAGATCCTGTTGTATTCACATTTGGTGCCAGTTGATACCCTGGAGTATTCTTTTCTTCTCTGGGTATTCTAGTACTGTTGTGCTCAACCATGCTTATAGCAGCCTTATTCATAATATCCAGAACCTGGAAACAGCCTAATTGTTCCTCAGTTGAAGAATGGATAAAGAAACTGTGGTACATTTACACTATGGAATATTACTCAGCTATTAAAAACAAGGAAATCCCGAAATTTTGGACAAATGGATGGAACTAGAAATGATCATAATGAGTGAGTTAAGCCAGAAACAGAAAGACTTGCAGTGGTCTATACTCACTTTTAATTGGGCACTAGCTCAAAAGGCATGTCCTACAAAAGTCTTCACTTGACTGGAGCTGAGGTTCTGGGAATGCATCATTTACATAGTGAGGAATTCCAGGTACTTTCTGGATATGTCCTTATAAGGAAAGAAGACGTAACCTGTTAATTGGCCACCAGGCTATGTGACCACCTCAAGGGTGTTGTTAGAGGTGGGGGTTGCAAGGCTACATGTACCAGGACATGCAGATCCAGAGCAGTCCTACTACAGCTGGTCTAGGACAAGATTTTCAGGGTTTGGGCATGTCTGGCGCTCACTATTGCTCTGGACAAGCCCCCCAGGTCATAGTTTTGCTGACCTACCATCTTTCCTGCCCTAACAACTTTAGAAAACATCCCCTATCCTGTTGCAGAATTTTATCTGAATAAGCCATGTCTTTTTGATGGCTGCAATGATCAAACATTATTATTTATAATGCATATCGAATTTTTACTGCCAATGCTATATATATATATATATATATATATATATATATATATATATATATATATATACATATATATATGGGAAAAAAGGAAACCATTTATTTTATGCCTGAGAATATACAGTGTTTTATGAACTCTCCAATCCCATTTGCATATAATTTGATACTTATCTTGTGGTGCAAAAATGTTAGTCTCCTAGATCAGCAATGATACAGCTGAGGATTCTGAGCCATCTGCTGAACCATTCCCTTGTTTCCTTCTCTTACCTCTGATTTATTTAATGTGAATGAGGCCATGTTGCTGCTTAGAGTGTGAATAAACACCATGAGGGATGTCAGAAGTACAAATCACAGGCAAAGTACAGAATGTTCTTCTCTAATGTGAGCTGCAGATAGCCTGTGGGTCTGAAGCAAGGGGTGGTATTCCTCCTATGTATACTCAGAGCCCAGCTTTAAACTTGCAACAAGAGAGAACCAGTGTTATGTGTGGACGGGCAGTACATTCTTTGTCTTACAACTAACTATTGTTAGAGAAAGATGTTGAGTAGACTTGAGTCTACAGACTCATGGAATCATGGAGGGTTAAAATGCTGTGATGTTTTTTTAAGGATATGATTCAAATTTTTCCCTGAATAAATTATTCCATGGAGAGTAAAATGTCTGTGAGAGCAATGTCTGAATTTAGGGAGATCTTATCCTCATGTGGGAACCAGAACAGGAATCCGAGGGCAGAGTCCTAGCAGAAGGTGATTGAAGCCCCATGGGCTGGATGAGATAGGAATTGTTCCTGAGTTTAAAGCTGTGTTGGAAAATAATTATAGGCAGTAAATGTAGACTATGGGTACACAATATGAAGAGGCAAGTGTGCCCGAGAATCAGAAATGAAAGAAAAACAAACAAACAATAACAACAATAACAAGAACCAACAACAACAACAAAACCATTGAAAGCCAAGGCCTGGAAATGTTCATCTGTGCCATGGTGCCTTTTCTTCATGGCACCTCATGACAATTAGTGCTGAAGACATGGAAGGTACTTCTGAACAGTGGTTTATAAAAGTTATAATGGTTCAAATAGGTAAAGTGATTCTTGGTTAATTATTATGAATATGGTTCAATTGCCTAACAGAGGTCATAGAAACACACATTAAGGTTGTTGTTTCAAAATAGTTTTTTTATCTCTAGAGTGATCAACATAGTCTCTTCCATTTCAGTAAAGGTGGGAAAATGGATATGTTTCCATGATGGAGAAATTTGACATTTGGAAAACCAGGTGAGCATTACCAGGAAGATTTGGTACTAAAATGGTTTCAGTTAAGATAAGTGATAGCTATACAGATGCTAGATAAATTGATGCTATATAGTTGAAAGATAGATAATAGCCATTAACTTAGAGATTTTTATTGTATGAATTGGGATATGATCTATTAGAGACCTCAGAAGACCAACAGGTTTTCTATATGTCCCTGTTTATATATGTGAGCTCACGGCCAGACTTTAGTCATGTTTTATACTCACACAGTCAAAACCAGATCTCAAGCCCCTGATTTTTCCTCCTTTTTCTCCTCTCTCTATGTTTTCCTCCTTCTTTTTCTCCTCTTCTTTCTCTCCATTGTCCTTCATTTTTTCCCATACTTTATGCACTGTTGTACCCACAGGACCAAATCCCCCCATCTACTTCCCTGTGCCCCATCTCTTCTTCCTTTTTTCCTTCTCCTGCTTCTCTCTTCCTCTTGATCCTTTCTTCTCATCTTCTTCTTTACTTTCCTCTTCCTCTTCCAGTTCCTCTCCATCCTCCTCCAATCTATGCTCAGAGGTTTTCTTGCACTTTGTGACATTGCCTATTGTCTGGATTTTGAAGTCAGAACTTAACAGTTGTCTTCATTGATAAAATGGCCGTGGTTCAGATCACTCTATTGATGCCACATTCCTAGAAAGCAAAGCATCCCACCATTTGGGTAGATGTCACTGAGAGCCCACATACATGACTTTAGGTGGACTGAGTGGACCTGATGTATAGTTTGTCTGTTACAGGTGTGTAACTCAGGTAAGTTATTCTGTTAACTTGTGGCTTTACTTTCTCACTGTAAAACTGGGAAAGGTAAAGCACCTTTATGGAGTTCTTACTATGCAGTAGCTTTTTTGTTGTTTATTTTGTTGGCTTTAGTTTTATTTGCTTCATGGGGTCCTATTTATTAATCATTGGTCTTAATGCCTACATTGTTGGTACTGTTCAGCAATTTCTTTATATGCCTATGAATGCAAGAATATTCCCTCCTTTTTCTTCTACCTTATTCCAGGTATATGGCTTATGTTGAGGTCCCTGATCTATTTAGAGTTGAGTTTTGTGAAGAGTAATAAATATGGATCTATATATATGCATGCAATTATCCAGGAGACAAACACAGTTTATTGAAGATGCTGTCTCTTTTCTCATGAGTACCTTTGTTTTCTTTGTAAAAAAAAAAAAAAAGGTGTATAAATTTATGTTCATGTCTTCAATTCTATTCCTTTGATCAATGTGACTGTATTTATGTCAATAACATGTTTTATTACTATAGCTATGAAATAAAATTTGATTCTGGGATGGCAATACCTCCATCAGTACTTTTATTAGTATTGTTTTAGATATACTAAGATTTTTGGTTTTTGTTTGTTTCTAAGTGAAGTTGAAGATTTTTTCTTTCAATTTTTGTGTAAAATTGTGTTGGAAGTTTGATGAAGATTCCATACTTTTGGTATGAAGGCCATTTTTGCAATATATAGGAGGCTATCTTTAGTACTTTGGAATATATATGTGTGTGTATGTATGTATGTATATATATACATACACATATATGTGTATACATATATAAACATATGTCATATATTCTTTTAACAAACACAAATCACTTTTAATTCTTAGAATAACTAAAAGCTTTCTACTGACAACAGAAACTTGCAGTAAAAAATTAATAAAGTAGTAAATATCTCTTCCAATCCTGTCACACTGAATCTACCTTCATGTTTCACAACCTCTCTGTATGTATATGCATATCTATATGTTAATGTATAGTTCAGAACCCATGGAGGGATGCTGCTTGCTGGCTTGCTTATTCAATATATTCTCTTATTGAACCCAGAACTACCAGTCTAGGTTGGCACCACGACAGTGAGCTGTGCTCTGCTGCATTGATCAATAATTGAGAAAATGCCTTACAGCTGGATATTATGGAGGTGTTTCCTCAACTGAAGCTCCATCCTCTCCGATGAATCTACCTCATGTCAAGTTGACACAGAAAACTAACCAGTACAACTGAACCATCGTCAACTTGACACATAAACACATCACTCTTAAGCCACAACTCTTCCCTTCTTATTCATCACCAAGCTCTCACATTATAATCATAAATAACTTTAAAAGGCCCACACTCTTTACAAATTCAAACACATCAACATTTCAGTCCCTTTAAAAAATCCAAAGTCTTTTAAAATTCAGTCTCGCAACTGTGAGCTCCAGTAAAATACTTTCTTATTTCTAGAGGGTAAAATCAGGTCACAATCACAATCAAAGCAAAACAAAAGCGAATTTCAACTTTCCAATATCTAGGATCCACTCATAACCTTCTGGACTCTCCAAAGGGCTTTGGTCACTTCTCCAGATCCTCTCTGTGCAGTACAGAGCTGGTCTTCTAGGCTCTGACTGGCTCTACTGCTGCTGTTGTTTGTCATGGTCACCTCATGGTACTGACATCTCCAAACTTCTGGGATCTACTGCAATAGGGCTGCACTTTCACCAACAGCCTCTCATAGGCTCTCCTTGTGGTGCCAAGCCCCAACTTCTCTGCATGACCCCTTCAGTCCTGTATCTGAAACTGCTACTGAGGCTGCACCTTCACCAATGGCCTATCCTGGCCTCTCACAGTACCTAGCCTCAGGTGCTCTCTATGTCTCCTTAATGCTTTCAAAACCAGTACTGCCTAGATGACTCATATATTCCCAAGATGCCAGCATGCCAGTCCAGATGCCAGCATGAGGTACAATATTGGCTGCCTCTGAAACACACTCTCTGTGCTCCCAGGAAACACCTCCCAGAAGTTGGCACCTCAGTGATGCTGGTCTTTTCTTTTTTTTCTTTTTTATTTTTTTATTAATTTATTCTTGTTACATCTCAATGGTTATCCCATCCCTTGTATCCTCCCATTCTTCCCTCCCTCCCATTTTCCCCTTATTCCCCTCCCCTATGACTGTTCCTAAGGGAGATTTCCTCCCCCTGTATATGATGCTGGTCTTTTCTTAATTACTGCTAATTTCTTAGCTCTAGCTGACGGGCATTCAGTGTCCCAGAAAAGCAGTTTCATGTTAATAGTTCTGGTATCTTCTTAATCACAGCTGATTCTTCAGCCCCAGCTAACCAGAAGTGTAGAATCTTAATTCAAAATAACAAATGGCCCCAATGGAGTCTTTAAACTTCGGTATGAAGTTTCACAAGCCAGGCCTCCATCCTCTGTACTGCTCTCAACATTCTTATTTTTTCAAGTTCCTGCAGAACAGCCCACTGAACTCTTAAACTTTCTATGGCTTTTCAGCTCCAAATTCCAAACTCCTTCCACAATCCTCCCACAAACATACGCAGGACTGTCACACCAATACTCCACTACATCAGCCCCAACTTTTCTTAGTTAGGGTTTCTTTTGCTGTGAAAAAACACCATGGCCAAAAAACACACTGGGGAGAAAAGAGTTTATTGACCTTCCACTTCCACATTGCCGTTCATCACTGAAGGAAGTCAGCACTGGGACTTGAACGGGGCAGAATCCTGGAGGCAGGCATTGCTGCAGAAGCCATGGAGGAATGCTGCTTAATTGCTTGCTTCCTGCGGCTTGCTCAGCCAGCTTCTTATAGGACCACCATCCCAAGGGATGGTACCACCTGCAAAGGGAAGTGCCCTCCCCCATCAATAACTCATTAAGAAAATGCCCTACACCTGATCTTACGGAGGCATTTTCTTAACTCAAGCTCCTTCCTCTCTCATCACTCTAGTTGGGTCAAGTTGACATAGAAAATCAGGCAGCACACAACCCCCAAAGAGATAAGTATCGAAGACTTTCTTCAGCATCAGCTGGGGATACTGAGGTGGGGCATAGATCTAGCAGCTTCCTGGTGACCCTGAAGACTTTCTTTGAGGCAGCATTCCAGGCCAGAACTGGTTGTTACCTGCAATGGCTTCCACTGATAGTGGTGAACTGAGGGGCCAGAATTAATTACTGGTGTCAGAGTGTTGATAGCCTCCTGGTAGAGACTTATAGCTACCATGTCAGCAGGGGTTAGGGCTAATGGCTCCTAGTGGGAGCTTCCGCTGGTGGTGGCAAGCAAGTCTAGGACTCGTGGCTCCTAATGAGAGCCTTGCACTGATAGTTGCAAAACATCTAAAAAAAAAAAAAAAAAAAAAAAAAAAAAAGAAAGAAAGGGAAAGAAAGAGAAAAGAAACAAACACACACACAAACACACACACACTTACACATGATGATGAAGTAAGAGAGATTCCAGCAGGCATGTTACACTATAGAATACTACTCAGCTGTTCAAAACAAGAAAATTTTGAAATTTGCAGGCAAGTGGATGAAACTAGAAATGATCATCCTGAGTGAGGCAACCCAGACGCAGAAAGGCAGACGTGGTATATACTCACTTATAAGGGCATATTAACCACATAATACAGGATAAACACACTACAATACAGAGACCAAAATGAAATAAATAACAAGGAGGACTCTAGGGAGGATGCTTAATTCTCATTCAGAAGGCAAAATAGAATAGACATCAGAAACAGGTGAAGAGAAGGAACAGGAAGGGAACCTACCATAGTGGTCCTCTGAAAGACTCCTGCCCCAGCAGGGGATCCAAGCAGATGCTGAGACACACATCCAAGTTTCAGGGAGGAGTGCAGGGAGTCTTATGGAAGAGTTGGTGAATAGAAGGACCTGGAGTGGTCAGGAGCTCTACAAGGAGATCAATGGAGCCAACAAATCTGGGCGGTGGAGGAGGGTGCTGCAGAGACTGATGCACCAACCAAGGACCATGCATGGTAAGCACCTAGACCCTCTGCTCAGACGTGGTAGATAGGGAGTACAGTCTCCTTGTGGGTCCCATAATATAGAGATTTAAGGTCTCTGCTGGTTGCTTTGATAATTCTCTATAGCAATCACCCTCATTTGCCATGCTTGAGCAAGCAGACTGTGACATTAAGGCTTTCTACCTGATGTTTGAGAGTCATGTCAAGGACAGTATCCTAGTCTGTGGGAAACATGTCCAGGAAAAGACTGTTTGAAGAATGTCTAGGGCAATTCTAGTCACTCTGGATCCTCTGGGCATTTCTATCAAGGCTGTACAACAAAGCACTGAGTTCCTGGCAACACAAAGGAAGCTGCCTAACTGCTCTAAGCTCATCTGTATAATGGACATGAAACACACACACACACACACACACACACACACACACACACACACACATTTGGATAATATGACTGTGAAGCCACCTTTCTTTCCACCCTATGCATCTACTTTACTGCAATAGAAGGAAGCTGGAGTCTCTAGGAGGTCTGCAGGAGCCCTCATTTCATCTTAACTCTGTCACTAGGGCACAGTGTTAGTTTGGGGAAATCATACTCTTTGTCAGATTTCACTGTACTATCTGACAACTCCAATTAACTTTCCAATCCATTCTCTATGACAATAGACAGACTCAATTATGATTTTTTTCTCTTAAAGGAAGCATGTTATTAAACTTTCTCAGTAAAGGATGAATAAGTCTACAAAGTGGGGAAAGGGATTCTTCTACAAGTGGGACAGGTGGTCAGTGTGGTGAGGATGTAGTCTGTGCACAGGGTGGGACTTGCCTGATTTTACCCTTCCCATGTCTTTCTACTCTCTACTTTCAGGCTCGAATCCCTTCACACACACACCTTTCTATGTGGCTTGTTCTGAAGCCTTCCTCATACAGACCACATAGGATGAAATCTGGCCCATTCATACTCTGTCTTCTCTGGATGCTGCTATATCTGTCCTCCATCTGTTTGCCTAGGAGCTGCACATATAGCCTGTTCTAACCAACAGGTGTTTCATAGCCATAGGGAGTGGATGTGGAGTCGGTAGGTATTGCCACCTTCTTCAATGAGGTTTGGCTCCAGTTACACATCAAAATCTCCAGAGAGCCCCCATTCATCTCTAAGCACAGTAGTTTAGAATTACATTAATTCTTACAATGTTTTATTGTACCATTATAATAATGTGCTAACCCCTTCCTTTGTTGAATCTCTTTGTGATTTCTAACACCCAACTGATGATAAGCCCAATGGATACGCATTTGAATCTAAATTGTCTCGTCATGAACATGAAGGAATTGTACAAAGTTCATTCAAAATCCCCATCTGATCACCTTCTCTTTTCATACTGCACTATGATTTTTTATTTAATTCCACTATGACATACTCAAAGCTTAAATTTTAAGTGTAGCTACCTGCTTTGCCAATATGATATAGAAGACATTATCTAGTCTTTCTCCAAGGAAAATACTCTAGAGATATGATTTTTAACAGGATCTGAATTTCATTTTAAATAGTTACACAACTGTAAGAGATTTATGTTTCTATTTGTAATATGTTTTGTGTTTAGAATATTCAAGATAATGAATATTTTGTATCTATAACTTTTCAGTGTAAAAATAATGAATTTAAGTGTATATTGAATATTCACTTTATAGATATCAATCCTCAGCTCTGTACATCCAAATGGAAACCAAATCCCATAGTGCTGTGTCTGTGAACTTCTGGCAAATTTTGCAATCTGTGTTTACATTTTGTGATGGCAATCTCGGTTGTCAATGTGACTACACCTAGAGTCACCTAAAATCCAACTGGGGATACAGTGAGTGATTTTCTTAACTTGGTCATTTCTGGTGGGAAGACCCACCCTCAATGAGTCTTTTGATGTCAGCCCACATGAAAGCATATGGAAGAAAGATGTTTTCCTGCTTCCTCTCACTGCTGCTGGAAAGTTCATCAATCCAATACTGTTGCTAAATTATTCCTTCACTGGAATTAGAACCTATTTCTTTAGAATCCTAATGTAGACTAGGACCAACAGCTCTCTAGGAATTTTCTGGGACTTCAGTTACATATTGGGACTATTCAGACATCTAGTGGACTGAACAGGTACTGGGTTCCTGGGATTTCCTTTGGGAAATGGCCATTATTGGAATATTCATGACACACTTTAAGCCACTCTAATAAATTTTTTTTTGATGTTTATAAACACAAACACATTCATTTTATCAGCTCTATTCCATTATAGAAACTTAATATATATTTTTTTTTATTTTTTTATTAATTTATTCTTGTTACATCTCAATGTTTATCCCATCCCTTGTATCCTCCCATTCCTCCCCCCACCCCATTTTCCCATTATTCCCCTCCACTATGACTGTTCCTGAGGGGGATTACGTCCCCCTATATATTCTCATAGGGTATCAAGTCTCTTCTTGGCTACTTGCTGTCCTTCCTCTGAGTGCCACCAGGTCTCCCCCTCCAGGGGACATGGTCAAATGTGAGGCACCAGAGTATGTGAGAAAGTCGTATCACACTCTCCACTCAACTGTGGAGAATATTCTGACCATTGGCTAGATCTGGGAAGGGGTTTAAAGTTTACCTCCTGTATTGTCCTTGGCTGGTGCCTTAGTTTGAGCGGGACCCCTGGGCCCAAATCTGCCTATCATATTGTTCTACTTGTAGATTTCTAGGACCCTCTGAGAATACTAATTGGACATTATTCATTTAAGCATATTTCTGACTATTTTAACTGAATTTTATTCAGCTACTACAAAAGCTACCTCGGTTAGCGGTAAAAGAGTGGTATTACCAAGCAAAAATTCCTCATGTTAGTTCCTTCAAACTACGATAGAAGAAGTTGCTTCCAGGCATACAATTTTCTTAATGGTTTCAGAATTAGGAGTCTAAGATAAGGCAAGAATTGTGATGCTTAGTTTTAAATCTCAAATCCAAGTTCTAAGAATATATTTCATGGGACAAGACGTTTGAGACTGGAAAAAAAGAGCTCCATCAAGTTTAATTCATAAAAACTCAGTAAACAGAAAAAGACTGCAAGCCCTTCCTCATCTGGGCTTCATCTAATGAACAGATCATTCAAGCAGAAAGTCCCACAATATCAATATGAGAGAGATGCATAACTGAGAATGCCCTATAAAAGTTCCAATGTCTTCTGGCCCAGGGCTTTGGGGCATCTTCTCTTAGCTCCCTAGCCTACTCTTATTCTCAGGAGTGTTTTTCCTTTAAATAAACTGTTTCTATTTCTGTTTCTAAGAGTGCATCTCTCGTGAATCTTTTGGCCTGGGACACAGGAGCTTGGAATCTCTCTGTATTTATAGTCTAGCATTCTAAGAGCACAACATTCCCTTTAGGGTCCTAATAACTTCTAAAGTTATTAACTTGCCCTTATACAAGTGCCTCAGGTGATTGCTTTCAGGCCTTGATGGCTAACCTTGTCCATTTCTACAAGTTCTAACCCAGACAGGGTAACTTTTTCTTCATGAAAACCTAAGCATATATTTCCTCACACCACTCTGAACATTCTCCCTGTTTCTCTAAAGATCTCTTTCCTTTTCTACATCCATCTTCCAACCTTTCTCTCTTCTTCTTCATCTTCATTCTCCTGGCAGCTTCTGATATCTTCAGCTTGCCTTGTTTTTCCCTTAAACTGTTATAAAAAGAATCCTCAACCTTCCATTTAATCCTGCTGTTAAATTCCTGTGTCAAGGAGACGATCCACCCATAAATAGAAACCAGATTCCCCAGTAATAGAGTCAAAAGATCAGGAGATTGATTTTTAAAAAGAACAAACTTAGTCAGTGGAGAATGGTCCAACATGGTAATTCCATAGCCATGTTACAGCTTCTACAAAGAGATCTAGGAGAGCATTTCCACTGGTGTGGAAATGAGGCCATCTAAAATACACTGGGTTTAATGGTTGATTTTATGAATCTACTTAACTCGAATGATGGTGGTCATATAGAAAAACATATTTCTATACTTCTATACTTCTATGTCTAACATTAAAATTAGTATATTCAATAAAGATGATAGAGTCCACTGTGTAGATGGGCATGTTCCAGTCTTTTGAATTGGTTAAAGACCTTCAGCAAAGAAAAAAGATAGTGAAAGTACTCCATGCTCTGTCACTGTCATGGTCTGAGATGGGACACCAGTATCTCTGCTCTTGAAATCAGTATTGCTGGTTCTTGGACTTTTAGAGTTGGTCTCATCACTGGCTTGAAGATGTCAGATCATTGGACATATCAGCCTTAGCACTTACATGTGTCAACTCGTATAATGAATAATTAAATAACATATATAGGTCATACAAACATACACTCTTGACTTACAGAGTGTTATTTCCAAGTAATCACTTTACAATCTGAGAATATGATGAATTGAAATATAACTAATGCACTCATTAAATGCCACACATGAGCAAGGCAGCAACTATAGAATAAAATTATTTAACCTATAGCTGCATGGTTGACTTGTCTCTGTGGCCTATTGTTGCTTCCTAACATTAGGAGAGAGTATTTAATTGCATGACTTTTGCTAAGAAAAAATTAAACTTCTAAATTCAAAATACTACCGAACCTACATTAATTTCTTGGCATCACAGAAAAAAATATCCTAAGTCGAGGACCATCTGTGCCTTTTTGTCCTGTTCTTTCAGTTTCTCTAGGGAATCCTGGCTGATACAAGGGACATCTGTTTTGGTTTCATAGGGGTGGCTCAATAAATTACCACAAGATGTGCCTTAAAACAATAATAATTTATTATCTTGTAATTCAAGATGCCATAGTTCAGCATGCAAGGTACCTGCTGAATTGACTGAGTATGGACCTATGTAATGTCAACACCCACCCCCTATAATTCCATAGTTCCCTTTGTTCCCCCTTTATGTATATCTGTGCCCTCTCTTTTTATATGCTTTATAGGGACAGTTCCTACTAAAATTAGCATATAGGAAGATCTCAGCTTGAGCTCTTCAATGACATCAAGAGAGAGCATCATTCCAAAAATAGTCACAATCTTAGGTACTAAGTAGGAGCATTTTTACACCATTAAACAGATTTGACGTCTCCTAAGTACAAAAAAGAGATCCAGGCATAAAACAAAAAAGAATCAGAAAGGCAATCAAGCAGTATGTGGCAGTATTCAGCAGCCATGAGCTTGGTGTCTCTGGGGAGCTTAGGGGTGCTTGAGTATTTTATGGAGAATTTCATATGAATAGGCCTAGGCAACAGAACTAGATAGGAAAATGTAATTTTGGTGCAAATAGTTTACTGAACAGAAATGAGACTGGATGCATCCTTGTGGTGACACTTTAACTTAAGCAGTGACAGCAAGAGTCAAATATAGTCAGTTTCCAAATAAGTAATGCTCTGTGTAAATTGACCTCATCTCTTGCAATGATTCTTTTTATTTGTCAACTTGGAACAGTCTAGAATCACTTGGAAAGAGTCTCAGTGAGGTTTGTCTATATCAGCCCTGCTACATAGGTGTGTCTAATGAAGCTTAGCCTGATTAGCTTTATTAAGCTGGGAAGATTCACCTACTGTGTAAATGATACCACTCCCTGGATATGACGCTCTGGATTATATAGGAAAGAAGAAGGCAAGTCAAACACTGTCATGCATTCACTGCTTCTCCACCTTTGGGTCTTGATTGAAGATCTAACACTAGTTCTCTTATGTTCTTGCCTCTGTTGACTTCTCTGTCGTGACAGACTTTACCCTGTAATTATGAATTTAAAAATCTTTTCCTTTACATTTTTTATCAGTGTATTTTTTATCTCAGCTACAGAACTAAGGCATCTTTTATGAGAAAGCCTTGGACAGAGTATGCAACATGGCGCGATAGAGCTTGATGCAGACCAATGAGAGTTGGAGTGTTTATATCTTACTTCCCATCAGTCATTGTTTGAAACAGCAATGTTTTGATTTCGATGATGGCATTGCCTTATCACTGGAAGCAACAGAGTAGACTCCAAGGACTCTAGACTGTATATCGGAAGAGATGAAGACAGTACAACTGAAGTTGAGTATACTAAAGTGATGAAGAGAGAACATGAATGGATTGCCAGTAAGATGTACCTTACTGATTCATACTATATTTGCAATGATCATTAATTACTATTTGTAATAGAAATATTTAAAAATTAGAAATATTAGAAAGAAAATTCACTTGAAAATTGCTCTGGACATTAAGAGCTCAATAAATGTTTGTTTTCCACTCTATACTTCCTCTTTAAAACTATAAAAAATTATAATTATTTGTCCCTATGTTGTTTCCCTCCAATGGCTTCCACTCTCTGGCCAGAGGATACTCAGAAGCCTTTATAACATTATCCATCATATATCAGGTGCCACTTACACCTTACTGACTTTATTATGTCCTTTCTTTCCTACTTAAACAAAATAATATGCACAAAAGGCAGGCCAATGATCACAGGGGAATTTGAAGTATGTTATGCTAATCAAGTGGCTTTCTTGTTAAATGTTCATTATCTGAGCCTGGGGGCATCATCTTGGAAGGCTCTGAATACAGTTTAATTTTTTTTTTTTTCTGAGTCTCTCCTGGATGAAGACTCCCTGGGCGAAGTCCAGCCAGCAACTGCCTCATTAGCATATTCAACACCACATGCAAATAACTACAGCCTCAGTATGTGGAACTCCAAAGGGAATTTCTATCACTGGAATGAACTACATTGAGGATGACAATCTTTTTAGTGTCATTAGGGTAAATGAGGTGGTAATGGAAGTACAGATTATAGCAACTTCAATAATTTATTTCACACTCCTCCATCAGGGTAGCTTTTACAAACACCTAGCATCCTTAATTGAAATGTAAATGAATGATAAATTATGAAGAATGTATTACAAAAAGTAAAACATGGCCCAAATAAAAGATCAGAAATGAAAGGTTTTATGAAGTTGAGAAAAATGAATCTGAAATGTTAATTGCCTGACTGGGAATAGCTCCCACAGCCATCACAAGGGAGGGGTGAAGGCATCAAGAGTTTGCCTGCAACCTGGGTGTTTGTATATTACTCTGGAAGAAGTGGTGTGGGTATCAGAGCCCTGCCCACTTGCCCTCTTAGAGATCTAAACCTAGGAACATGAATAATGAATAAAGGAGAAATGATATTAGTTTGGGAGCCAGGAAGAACACTGTTCATACCACTGGGGCACAGTGCCCAGTCCACCTTCTGTTAATCTTTGAATGAGGTAAAATAACTTAAAACAAGAAACAGAAAAGTATCCAGAACAAAATTAACCTTTCTCTCTTCCTCACAGGAAATAAGGATCACCCTTATCCAAACTGAGTCTAAGATAAAGGAATTTACAGTAGTTAAGTGGCCTCAGTTTTCTCTAATTGCATATTATTTTTTCATAGGCATGAAAGTCTACATACTCAAATTTTGTTATCTGTGGTATGATGGGATCTGGAAATCTGTGGCATATCAAGAGCTGGGGTCTATGGCATGCTAGGAGCTGAAATCACTGGTGAACTGGAGTTCAAGTCTTTCTAAGAATTATCCAACCTTTATTACCTCTTCAGGGACAGTAGCAAGATGAGGAACAAAAGTACATCAGTTTCCTGTTGCTGTTTTGACAAATCATGTCAACAAGAGTAGCTGAAAAGAAGAAAAATGCATGATAGAATGCCAAGCTCAGCTGACTACAATCAGGCTGAGCAGCTCAGGCCAAGTGTTGAGCTGGCTAGTATCTTGTGAAGACTCAAGGAAGAACCCTGTTTCTTGCTTCTGTGCCTTGTAGAACCCCTCTCTGCTATAGCCTTTTCACAGATTTGTCCAACTAACCTTCTTTCATCTTATTGTGAATTGGAATGCTTCATCTTTCTTCTTGGGTCCTTGTCACACTGTGGTCATTTGCGCCTTGAAGACTGTGATTTATGTCCAATCCTCCAACTTATCAGTATACTACTTCTAACCATGGATGAGAACATGTATGCAGCTTCCAGAAATTAAGATCAGTGATGCCCTGGAGGCATTTTGTTCATCCCACAATTAGACATGATGGAAATAGTATTCACTGTTGGGTCTAAATTCTAGAAAACCTGTATTTTGTGTTTTGATTTTTGGTGTGTGAGTATGTATCTGTGGATGTACTTAGCATGTGTGTGTGTGTAGAGGTGTAGGCATATGTACCTAGATGTGGAAACCAGAGAATGACCTTACATGTCATCCTTGGATGCTGTATACTCTTGGGGGAGGCTAGACCTGTCAGTGGCCTGAAATGTCCCAAATAGGCCAGAAGGGCCAGGTAGCACTGGGAATCCACATGTCTGCACCTCTTACAGGACTGACATTACAAACATGTGTTACCATAACTATTGTGTATACATGTGAATGGGTGTACAGGTGTGTGTGTATGTGTGTGTGTGTGTGTGTGTGTGTGTGTGTGTGTGTGTGTGTGTGTGTGTGTGAATATGTGTGCCCACATACATTCTTGGGATTTAATTCAGGTCCTTATGCTTTTTTTTTTTTTTTACTTTTATTGAATGTCTATGATTTATATGTCATGCACCAAAATCCATCTCCTCCCCTGAGTAAAATAAAACAAACAAACAAAAAAATCTTGTCACAGAAGCTGTAGTGTATCATGCAGTATAGCCTTTTGTCCACATATGTTTACTTTCAAATGTTCATTGCTATGAGTCATGGGTCTGGTCTGAGGCATATACTATCATTACCTGATCCTCACTGGGATTGCTATTGGATATCCTGTTGTTGCCCTGTGCCAAGGAGATTCTTAATCTTTGAATCTGCAGGTCCATCCAGCTCCTTCATATGTTCCAGCAGGTCATACACGGGGTAGATGTTGGGGTGAGGTCCACTCAGAGGCCTGGATCAGGGTCTGCTCTCTCAGTCTGTGTCATCAGGGCAGGGCCCACTCTCCTTCTCCCCTGTCATTAGGGCAGGGCCAGCTTAGCCACTCCCATGTCTTCAGGGCAGGCCAGCTCTCCAGCTCCTGCATCCTCAGGGCTAACTCTCCTGTTCTTGTGTCCTCAGAGCTAGCTCTCCTGCTCCCATTCAATTTTCCAGATTGTTGCTGGCTATCAAAGCCTGGATGGCTTCCTACTGGATGTTGTGGGCCATCCAACAGGTGGCAAGTGGAGGCCCCTCAAAGTCTTCATTGAGTTGCTGGCAGAAATCATTGATATTGGCCCAGCTCAGCTTCTTGTCGCTCTGTTGATTTGCACCTCCCGAGTCTCTGGTTCCATAACTTGATCCCTCTGCCATGGGCCCCCACCTCAGGGTTGCCCCTAGTATCCACCTCTGCATGATCCAGCTCTTGGCACTGAGGAGGCCCCAGCTTATGAGAGGAGGCCCATGAGGCCTGTGGTGTGGGCAGTGCAGTCCTCACTCAGGCTCGACTCAACAGCACCCCCTCCTCAAATGCCATCTCCTTGACCTGAAAAGCAGAGGCAGCAGCAATGGCAGTGGCCCTGAGTTACTGGGAGCTCACCTGAGTGTGGTCCCATGGTCTTGCAGCAGGAGGACATGGACACGCCACATGACAGGATTTCCTTCTCTCTGGGAAACACCAGCACTGTATTTTTGAGCTCTCAATATGGTCCTTTGGTAGCTATGCAGTCACTGCTGTTCTGTGGATCAGATATAATCATCCTCCTCAGAATGCACTGAAGACCTCATCTTTTGAACCCAGCGGCCCTGTGCCACCACCCCTTATGCTTTTATAACAAGTATTTTAACTGGTTGAGCCAACTTTTAAGCCCCTGAATAACTTTAAACTAAAACAACAGAGTAAAATAAAGAGAAGACAATTCTACAAATGGTTATTCATTCTTTCTTCTGTGGAAGGTCTTCTGCTGGAACCATAATGAAGGGGCAGATTCCAAAGCAGACTTTGTTGGTTTGAGTTATTTAAATTCTTGATTATTAGTGCCAAACACTGAACATTGCTGATACCATGGATTTGCTCTTGTTTTTTATTTATTTGTTTTTAAAATTATTTCATGTATTATTATCATGTTTATTATATTATAATTTATGTATATTATTGTCTGTGTATGTGTATTGTAGGGGCAGGGTCCCTTGTTCTTGTCACACTGTGTTTTCCAACATAGTCGGGCCAAAAGCTTCTATTTCACCAAATGCCCCTCATCTCACTGTATGCATCTTAAGATTACAGATGCATATTGCCTCATCTGCATTTGTGTGTGTGTGTGTTTTCTGGGGACTGAACTAAGCACATTAGGCTTGGATATAAAATGCTTTTACCTATTGAACCATATTGTTGGACCTGTTACTGTGTTTTAAAATATACAAAGAAGGGTCACAATGTTCTCTATCTTTAAGAATAATGTATGTACTGTTGTTCTGCCTGCATGTACAACTACAAGCTAGAAGGGGTCATGTGGTTGCTGAAAAATTGAACTTTAGACCTTTGAAAGCAGTGCTCTTAACCACTGAGCCATACAAGGATATTTGCTCAGCTATGCTCATACCAGCTTTATTGGTAATAGAATATGGAAACAATCCAGGTTGTTTCCAAAGAAACAATGGGATATTACTCAGCTTTTTAAAACAAGGGAATCTTGAAATTTGCAGGCAAATGGATGGAGTGGGAAATGATCATCCTGAGTAGACGCAGACTCAGAAAGACCCTTATGGTATATATTCACGTATAAGTGGATCTTAGCCACACAATACAGAATAACCACGCTATTACACGGAGATCTAAAGAAGCTATACAATGGAGACCCTGGGGTGATGCTTAATTCTCATTCAGAAAGGCAAATAGAAGAGACACCAGAAGTGGTTGAAGAGAAGTAACAAGACAGGAGCCTACCATAGAGGTCTTCTGAAATACTCCACCCAGCTGAGGATCAAAGCAGATGATGAAATCTGTTCTTGGGGAGGCCTGCAGTGACTGATGCACCAACCATGGACCATGCATGATGTAGATCTAGACTGCCTGCTCAGATGTAATAGATAAGAAGCACAGTCTCCTTGTGAGTCCCAAAATGTGTCGACTAGGGTCTACCTCTGGCATGGATTCTGGTGTCCACTCAGTGATCACTTCCTCTTGGTAGGGCATCCATACCAAGCCAGAGGAAGAAAATGCAGGCAGTCCAGATGAGACTTGATAGGCTGAGTTCAGATGATAGGGGAGGAGGGATCACCCCTTCTGAGGGACAGGGGAGGAGGAGGGGGATGAGGGAGGGAAGGTGAGCCTGAGAGGCGACAAAGGAGGGGGGTTATAATTGGGATGTAAAGTGAAAGAAAATTTAAAATGGAATAGTGAATCTAGGACGAAATTGTATATTAAGGTTTTAGTCACATGACAATTAATAATACAAGAAAAATCTATGTAAAGGCAAGTAGAAGCAAGGATTGATCAACTTTCTCTTCAATAGGATCCCATTGGTGAATGAGAATACCAGTCAACACTGTACACATCTTCTACCAACCTCTTTTTGAACTTTACATCTCTGTAAATATTTCAAAAACTCACAGTGCATTATTTTACAGCAGCACAACTAGGTAAGAATCTGGTGATATTCAGGGACGATACTTAAAACAAATGTCCAAACTTGGTACAGACACTTTGAAAAGTTAAGATTGCTTTGGATTCCATATTAAGTGTGTTGATAGGCACATTTGGTTGATATTATTTATGATTTACTGAAGAAATTGATACTGAAATTGAAATCTTTATAATGTGGACAATTTATTATGAATTCCTTGCCAGCAAAGTATACTCTGTTATAAGAAAACTACAATAATTTTGGAGGTAGATATTTGTCTGAATTAGATTTTGTTTTTACTTACTGATCATATAATATTGAACACATTGCCTTACCTGTGTCTCCCTAATTTTCCATTATGAAATGGACTTATTTACGGATTCCTGCTATTGTTAGTTATTATTGATAAACTTGCTGTTCCAATAAAAAACTACGTTTGAAAGGAAACTACACAGTCATAATCATGTCTGTGAAGACCATTAGTGGCTTCCCTAGTCTGGCCAAGACTCACATTCAATGTGAATAAATGAAGAGCTTGTGATTTTTTCTCTATGGACAAGAGGGACAGAGATCTGAAGACAAATTCAGTATGATTGAGAGTGTGGAACTGTCTCTATGACTGAGCTGGGCTGTGTTACCTCATCTTGTTTCACTACTGGACTCAGGCTCACATCTTTACTTTTTCTAGTTCTCAGAACCTTCAGGTTAGAACTAAATCTCAAACATTTCTCTAGTTTATAGAGAGAAGATAAGTAGCTTCCCAGCCTTGGTAATCATGTGAAGCAAATATAATGGGACTCCCTGTCCTCTTTCCTAGATAATAGATGGATGGACAGAAAAATACACAGATGATAGATGTGTAAAAATATAGGTGAGGAGAAAAAAGAGAAATGGAGGGGGAAGAAAAAGGAAACAAGGAAGGAAAAAAGGAAGGAAATATAAGCATATCCCAAATATTCTCATCTTTTAAACCCAAAACAATGGAAACTAGAATTCCTTCCTTCCTTCCTTCTTTCTGTCCTATTTTTCTTTCCTTACTTTCTTCCTTCCTTCCTTCCTTCCTTCCTTCCTTCCTTCTTCATAAAGAAAAGTTAGATTACATGCTTAACAAAATCATCTATTCAGTGAAAATACTATATTCATAGAGAAGTGAAAGATTAAATAGTTTGCTTGTGCAATTAGCAAATGGAACCTTTTTGTGTAATTAGCAAAGCACCAGCCTTCTGCATGTTATTGAACTATTTTACCTTGACTATGAGTCTTTGTTTCTATTTTAATTTTATTGACAGTTCTACTTTCATCTTACTAAAACATTCTGCATATTTTCTTTACTATATTCTTAATCTGATACATCAGAAGAGTTTCTGATATGTTGGATAAAACTCAGAGAAAAGAGCCAACAGACAAACACTAAGGGAAACACTAACTACTTAGTTTCTCACCACTTTGGAGCTTCCTTGAGATAATTGGTCCCCCTGTGCATCTGAGTGGTTTCTTTCCATCTATAGCTTTCGTTAACTGGATTCATTTCTTTAACATCATGCAACCAGCTTCATAATCTGTGGCCAGGCCTCTTTTTGTTTTCTTTGCAACTTTTCCCACATAAAACCTGCCACCAGAACCTGCTGATTCTTATGTATGGTGTTTGGATGGCCCATTAATAGTTTCCTTGTGAAATTATTGCTCACACTTTTAGAATAGTTTATAAAGCCACCACTGTTGCTTATTTTATTTAACAAAAGACAAAATGTTTAAGAAAGAATAATTCACATACCATAAAATTTGCTCTTTAAATAGTTGACCAGTTTGGAACGATTTAGTGTATTCTGAAAGATGCATAGCCCTCAACAGTACTTAATTTCAGAGAAATGTTACCATCTCCATCACTCAGGAGTCACTCTGATTATCCCATTTTGCTAGTTTCTGGGAGTTAATAGTCTATTGTCTCTTAATTCTAGAAACTTTAATAGAAATGAATGATAGGAAATGCCTGTATAGACAGCTCATTTTCCTGAATATGTTTCCAAAATTCATCCATAGTATAGAGTGTGTCAATATTTTCATTCACAGTTATGAATGCTGCACTTTCTTAAGCCATGGATCTTTTTTAGTCTGCTGTATGCTGATGCTGTACACATCATTATCATGTATACACTTACGTCAATGTGTAAGTCATTGAGAGGAGATGTGGCTTTAATTCTTTTGGGTATTTAGACAACACTGTCATTTCTGAGCTTTGTGATAACTCCGTTGGTCTCTTTGAGACTAGAAGCTATTCTGAATGGTCCCTGAGACTCAGCTAGGCTCAGGAGTTAGGCTCTCAGATACTCCTGTGAAGGCATCAGCTTCAGAAAATGGATCCTGAGAAGGGTTGATCCATAGACTTTGTGACTAACTCTTTATAGTTCTTACTCCTCTCCTTGTCCAGACTCAAGTAAGGGCCTAGCATTATAACAAGGATAGGTATTCCCATGATGCAATTGTGAATATCCTGCTGTGGATGAAATGTCAGGGATAGTTTCTTCATCAAGCTTTGACAACTAAAGTCTTCAAGTTTTTAGGGAAAGCCCTTCAAATTGATAATTATACACTCAGAGATGTTTAAATTTTAAATCCTGACATGACTGAAAATCTTTGATAGATAGACCTGTATCTATGCTTTGAGTTCAGAAGCAGACTTTAGATTTCAGTACACATCCTTTTTATGAAGACATTATGCAGGGACAATCGTCCCAGAGGCCATCAGCGTTAGTAGGGTTATAACAGAAGCTTTAGGTATATTCCACAGGGTACAAGCAAAGCATCAAAACAGCATCTCCCCTCCAATATTCAAATGCACCACCACCTGGGAATGCCATAGTTTGTACTTTGTTTATATTTAGTCAAAAAATACATTTTGGCCTTAGAGATTCAAGGAGTTAGAAACATATCTTGGCATTTACATGCTTTGTATGAAGTTGATTAGCCTTTTAAAATTGTCACAGTTTTTTCTTCCTTCATTTTTGATGTGATTCTTTAATTTTTTAAAATTAGGATGAAAATTTTAATTATTAAATTACAGTTTAATCTATTTTGAGAGAGGGGGGAGGGAGGGAGGGAGGGACAGACGGACGGAGGGGGAGGGAGAGAGAACAAAGAGCAGCTTGCAGGAAGTGGCTTTCTCTTCCACCAAGTCTCAGTGTTCCCCTCAGGCTGTCAGGCTTGACTGCAGCTACCTTTACTGGCTGAGCCCCCTTGCTTCCTGAGTCTGCGGCTAGAGAAACTATTACAAAGATTGTTACTGACATATAATGTCTGTTTCTGTTAAACATAACAAATTACTTTAGAGATAAGAAGAAATTGATATCCTAATTTCTGTACTACGTGTCAGGTGTTCAGGGGAAAGAATATCTATGCTATTGAACGTGGTATTTAATCTCCTGAGTTTATCAGGGATTTGTTTATCCTGTATTTCTTTCTCATTGAATGTCTGAAAAGGGCACACGAGTTATGCAAATGAGTTAAGTGAGATGAATATATTTCTTTGCTTAATAAAAATTAACTGTGTAAGTGGATGATAAAGCCACCAGAGACGGTAGTGTATAGATGTATTCTGCTGAGGAAGGCCATGCAAAGTGGGCCTTTGCTTGTCTCAGCACACAGGAAGCGCACCCTGTACTACTGAGTTGTTCCTCAACTTCCCATAGACTATTGTAAAGAGGCAGATAAGGAATTGCTACTGTGTAATGGGCTTAATCAGGAATGGTGTCTTTATGTTGCTGTTGGTTATAAAATGTGTTTATTATAAGCCAGAAATGTCAGTAATCTTATTTTGTAAAAGAACTGTATTTTTACAACATTGGGGTTCAAGTACACATTCTGTGAATTCTGAAGGTCACATCCATGTCAGTTCAGGGCCTTCCAGCCTAAATCTCAGGGTAGACTCTACTTGCGTGGCTAGTGGAGGCACACATCTTTTTTTATAGGGGTTCTAGTAAAGCCTTATAGTTAGACATAGATGCATGCTAGTTAGAAAAAACTGAGTACCATGAATAAATAGCACAGTGGATTACAATCCCTAGATTCCTAGTCTTCCTTGGGCAATAGACAGCAACTGGAAGGAGCCAATAAAGAGTAAGACGCTCATTGTTTTCACATAGTAACACTACCAGGGACAGATTTGTACAAAGCAATGTCTGAAAGGAGCAGAAAAAGTTGATTTAGTAAGATAATCATGTGTTTCTTTGTACATTTCTAGAATACAAATGTATATATCCTTTGACAATTCCACACATGTATATAGTGTATCCTGTCCAAATCCAACTCCCTCACACTCCCTATGCTTAGGTCTCCTCAACATTTCTTACTCCCATCTTCATGTTATCTATTATTAGTTTTTAATCTTTAAATTTTTTAATTAAGAATTTTTATATTTTTCATATATATTTATATTATTACACATATATACAATAAACTACCTATAGCAAGAAGAATTATATAAATGTTACATTCTTAGTGCTTTGGCTACTTGTTTTTGACAGCCTTAAAGAAAACATTTTTTTCCCATCTTGATGTGTCTAAAATTCTGAATGTAACTCAATCTCCATCACAACATGTCATTAGCAACTTAAAACATCTATCTAGACCTAAAAATGCCTTAACCCCTAAACAACTAAGCTTCATTATAAGACTAAGCTCCCTGGTCTTCAACCCCATCAGAGACTTGAGAAGGAATTAACTTGATTACTGAGTATGTTGGGAGTGCAAGTTAGTAGCTTTCCAAATGAGAAGATGAGACAGTTTTCTACTGAATAGTCACCCAAACTTTCTATACCATTGGGGCATTTTCTTTAGCCTTCTGGCCTAGTATGTCTGACAGATATATTTGTGAGGCAGGAACTATTGAGGACTTGCTTACCCTGTCTTGGCAGAATTTGGTTGTTGACTCTGCCTGCGTCCAAGCTTGCCATCTTTTAGGCAGAATTCTGTCTGTTGCAGAAATGAGGACATTTTGCCCAATGGCTTGTTTGCCACATTGGAAGCCACCTCCATAAGGAGGTTCTTTGATGCTCATCATCTTCTTTGAGGTAGGCTGGGTGTTGCCAGGAGTTAAGCTGTCTCATTGTCAGTGAATCTTTAAAATAATAAAAACATGCTTAAATTCCATATTCTGTAAGTCTCTGAGGTTTTGATTATCTTACCTAATTATTTTACCTTATCTTTCTATAGAATCATATCTATCTGTCACACCTAAGATTTACATTCTTGTGATAAAAGTAGACTAGAAATTGATATGACCATGATTTGATCAACAAACAATTAACTTGTATAACTTATTTATCCTAAAGAACCTGCAAAAGCACTTTCGAAGTACTGGAAGTAAATCTTGCATTAAAATTGGGTTATATGGATACAATACCTCATACTAGAATATATCTGTGTATATGTAAGTATGCATATGTATGTATAGTGTGTATGTGTGAATAATAAGCTTACATTGAATTCTATAACACTGTATCTAAAATAAACTTATTTTGTATCTATATACAAATTCTATGCCAGTAAATTAAAAATAACCTTGTGAGTGATATTTGAGGCATTAAGTTGAGAAGTAGATTCACTATTCTACTTTTTTTTTTCTATCTTTCCTATATAGTTCTGTATCCCCCCTTCTCTCTTTTCAACCCCAATCTCCAAACTTAAGAATGTAAGATAAAGGAAAAGAGAGATATTGCTGAGTCTAACCTTGTTTTCTCTCTAAATAAGACCAACTTGTAACCAACTCCTTTTGATAATAACCCTCTATACCCCAAGAAAGCAACCAAAAGCCTACCTAACACCCCTTAAAGGAAATGAGGCATTGTTCTCTTAAGGTTTCTTCCTATTGGTTTGAGATGAATAATACCTTTGTAGGGGCCCAAATAAAACTGAAGAAATGAATAAACAAGCTAGGAATAACATTTGTCGTCTAGACTCTAAATGTTAAAGACTTTCAGGCTTAATTAGAGTCTTATGTGGGACAATCTAAAATGCTGGACCAATTGTGATTGGAAGCTTTCTTTGAAAGTTTCCTGGGAGCTGTCTTTGTTTTGATGAGGAACATCAACTGAAGCACTTGGTACTGGAACATGAAGGATGCAGGATGTCAGTGTCCAGCACACTGAGCTGAATAGATGAATGAATCCTATCAGGTCTGATCCAATATCAGTGTCCAGTTCTTTTGTTCTGAAAGCCTATCTATTGTTTTTATTATTATTATTATTATTATTATTATTATTATTATTATTATTATTATTATTATTATTATTACTACTATCCCACTGGGTCTAGTTGGTACTGTTTGTCAGCAGGTGTGTGTGTGTGTGTGTGTGTGTGTGTGTGTGTGTGTGTGTGTGTGTGTGTGTGTGTTACCATGTATAGGGGTGAAGGCAACCAACCAGTGGCTCAACTCTGAAGAAATCTGATTCTCTCTTTCTGAATATGTCCATTGCCAATAGGGCATCAACCAGAAATAGAGTAATAGAGTCTCCTGAGTCTTTCGTCCACTGGGCTGGATGCTAAGCAGCTTGATCTTGTGCAGGTCTCTCCTGTAGGTGACCATAGGTGCTGGAAGTATACGCCCACAATGGCTATATGGAGGTGTAGCCCAGCATGACTTTGAATTCCTGACTTTCCTGTATCAATCTGCCAAGTTTTGAATCATGGCTGTACTACCACCTATGGCTTAAAAAATTACATATGTATTTTAAAACTCACAGTTTTAGAGATTTTTTTTTCAGGAGTCCCTCAGAATTCTGAGTTCCCATTTTGGAATCATAATTATTAATTTCTTCTTTACATATGTCAGTGTTATTACTGAGTCTTGATTAGGAATGAAAACAAAAAGAACACTCAAAAGAAGAACATGGGACCCAGAAGAGAAAATCCAGAGAGACATAGATGTCACTCACAAAGATCTATTCACTAAAGTCACAGAAGGAAACTTCTGGAATCACAGTGCAAGGGTTGCAGACTTCTGTTTGTTTGCTCAATAATGCTACTTATCCAAAATGAATCACACCCTCTTGTGGGCAGCATTAGACAGAAATGAAAGAGTGCAAGCAGGACTTTTGGTTCTATGGCTTACTATTTTAAAAGACTGAATTTTTCATTAAACCTGAGAAATGTACAGCATGAGAAATGAAATGTTCTCAAGTTTCCAAGTGAGGAGCGGAGCTCAGCATTCGAGTCCAGTTTCTTGTTCTTGTCAGAGAGCACTGACCTTTCAAAGTTACTTGGCTTTAGTTTTAAAGGAGATTAAAAATAAATAATTTTTGTAAAATATTAATAGTATACAAATTTCAATTATCAACTCATTAAAATTAATGTCCATGGATTTGAAATGGTATAATTCATACTATGGGGATGTTTGAATTTTAGAGAGTTGGACATTTTGAAAATAGAGTTTGCTTATTGTGTCAAGTCTGGGATACTTTACTGTAGTGTTTTTATTCTTGATAATATATATAATTCACCACATCTGGTTTATTGCATGCTGTACTGTAGATGCAAAGTTATGTATTACTGCGCAATGACCATCACAACACATTGTCTTCAAATAACAATAGTTTACTTTGCACATGACTGTATGGGCCATTTGGCCTGAGATCTGTTTGGTGGTTCCACTCTGTGCTCCTCTTGCGTGGCTCGAGGTACCTTCACTCAGTATTTAGTATTTGGAGCCAGATGCTAGCTGGTATCTCTCTAATCTTTCAGTTAATGACCCCAAGATGAAATGATGTCCTCAGGCCATAAGAGTGTGAGTGGAAGCTGCAAAGCCTATTGAGAGTGGTGCTTAAAGAGACACAGAACATCACTTCTTCTTAATTGGGCAAAATAAGTCAACTCAGATATAAGGAAGAGAGAGATCATAGGAGAGCAATGAAGTAACATTGCGGAAGTATTTGCAGATAGGGGTGGTTGTATCTGTGTCAATTATTCAATTTAGGATGCCATCTCTGTCCATGATTACAACCATAAACCTCCAATCTGGAATGAGGGGGAAATGGAAATAATTGTTCATTTCTGTAACAACGAGTTCAGTCTTGGTGGCTTTACTATACTGTCACAATACCATGCAGGGACAGAATAAGGGATAACTCCCTGTTATTGTGAGGTCTGAACAAGTTGGTGTTCACATTCCCCAGAAAATATCAGCCCAAACTGACCTGAGCACACGAGAATGAAACTAAAAACACCTGACACACCAAATACTTGCTGTATGTCAGAAGGAATTCTAACATTAATACACATGAACTTAATTCTTATAGCAATCCTGTAGAGTGGCTATTGTGGTTTATTACACCTGATCTATGAAGAAGAAGAAGCACAAATAAGTGAAGTGTTACTCCCAAAGCCTATAAGTGGTAACTAGTCCTTCATCAAATGTTATCTGACTTTAGATTATTTCTTAGCTGTTTTATAAGATTCTCGGGGAGTTTGCAATGGAGCAACCCCAAAGACATTAGATTTCTGCAAGTGAGAAGGTAACACATGAAAAGGAGGCACAGAAGAGAGCTGAAGAAGGATACAACTGGACAGAGCACAGAAGTGGATGCAAATAGAAATAGCAGAACTCCGGTACCTAAGGACCTTTATCATTGTCTCTCAGTCATAAAAAATTTATTGCTTTAGTTTTTCAACTGGGAAAAGATAAGTTCTCAAAGCTAGTCACATGTTCATAGGCATATTTTGGTGTGTAGCAGGAGGCGGGGGTCATGTGTGTATGCTAGTGTGCATACCCACAGGTGCTTTCAGATACCAAAAGAAGACCTCCTGTGACTTATTAATTCAGTTTTTCTGTTTTTTTTTTTCTGACATGTCTCTCCCTGTACCAGAAACTCACAGATTTCCCTAGCTTTTGTAGCCACTGGGTTCCCCATACACACCTCTTTTCTCCCCCTCCAAGACTGAAGTTATAGACACAATGACCATGCTTTGATTTTATTTGGGTGCTGGAAATTTGAAGTTAGATCCTCTTATTTTATATTATTTTATTTTTATTTTTACTTTTTTACATATACATTTATATTATTACACATATATACAGTAAACTACCTACAGTGAGTAGAAACATGAAAGAATCGGGAATTATATAATAGTTATATTCCTAGTGTTTTGGCTATTTGCATTTGAGAGCCTTAAAGAAAATATCTTTCCTATCTTGGTGAGTCTAAAATTCTGAATGTAAATCAGTATCTATCATATCTTACTCTATCAACTTAGAAGATCTATCTAGATCGAAAAACATCCTAACCCATAAACAACAAAGATTAATTGTAAAACTAAATTATCTGGTCTTCAACCCTATCAGAGACTTGAGAAGGAATAAAATTAATTACCTGGGTATACAGGGAGTGCAGGTTAGCAGCTTCCCAAATGAAAAAATGACAGAGACAGTTTGCTGCCTGAACAGTCACTCAAAACTCTCTATAACGTCGGGGCATCATCTTCAGCCTTCTGGCACAGTATATCTGACAGACATATGTGTGAGACAGGAGCTATTGAGGACTTGCTTACTCTGTCTTGGCAGAGTTTGGCCTTCGACTCTGCCTGCATTCAAGCTTGTCCATTGCTAGGCAGAATTCTGTCTGTGGTCTTGCTTTTACAGAAAGCACTCTTATCCACTAAACCATTTTCCAGACCTGTGTTCCACTTTTAGTATCTTACGTTTAGACTCATGCTCTGCATGAAACTGTAGCTACCTGCAGTGGCCTGTTCAGATTAGAGGGGTCTGTGGCTATAGAGCCCATGAAGAACCGTCGTCACTTTGGTGCCTTTGAAGTCTTACTGTGTGCTGTTATCACTCTTGAACCTTTGAGCTCTTTGTGTGATATAGCAGAGTTGTTTCAATTTACCTTTTGGAGCAGTGAAAACTGCCATTGCAGTTTCCCCATCCCTTGCCTGCTTGATCTTATTCACAAATTAGTTTTCTTTCTGTTGAGGATTTCAAATCAGAAATTTAATATTTAAGAGATTTAACAAGCAGAAAAATTTCATAGTTCGTGAGTTAGAAATACTTTTGAAACACACATTACGTTTCTGAATATATTCACTTTCCAGGTTGAAACAAAGTGAGTCAAGAAAGTGAACAACGACAAAAAAGCAATTGCTGAATGGCCAAGATCCCAGCAGGCTTGTGACAAGTTTTTTTTTCTTTCTTTTTCCTTTTTTTAAATTTAAATAATCTATTCAGATTATATCCCGATTGTTATCCCCTCACTTGTATCTTCCCTTTCTACCCTCCCTCCATCTTCCACCTTATTCCCCTCCCCTAGACCTCTGCCAGAAGGAGACCTCCTCCCCCACCATCTGACCACAGCCTATCAGGTCTCATCTGGATAGCCTGCATCCTCTTCCTCTGTGTGCCCAGTGGGCCTCCCCACCAAGGAGAAGGGAAAGACAGTCTGATAGGTCTGCTTTCTCCCCAGCAAGAGTGAAGAAGAAGAAGAAGAAGAAGAAGAAGAAGAAGAAGAAGAAGAAGAAGAAGAAGAAGAAGAAGAAGAAGAAGCAGCAGCAAGGGATAAATCCACACTGCCAATTTCTGTCTCCAGAGCATTTTAACTTGAAGCTTGCTCTCCTAATGGAAGCTTAATGTAATCAATTAAGGTGGAACCTGCTTCAGCTTCCCCAGAGGCGGGGGCAAACAGAGGTATTAGAACATTATTTTTCTTTGGATGAAAAAAATGTTTAGACTTTGGTTTTACATGTAGTGTGGGCATCCTGAGTGCTCACTGGTGGTACCACCTATGGCTAAGGAATGAAAATGTCTATAGTAAGCCTCCTGTCCACTAGAGTATTCCATATACATGTCCTATGTTCTACTGTCATGATACCTTCTGAAACTGCTGCTACTAATGAGCTATCTACAAAGGATTAATCCAGTGAGCCTGCTCAGGGGGTTTCCTCCTGGTGTGGGGATGGAGTCTTTCACTCTTCTCTGTGCTGAGGTTTCCATTTTGAATTGTGTTGAAGATTTGGGTTTTCTTTCTTTGTTGAATGTAGACAGTCCCAAATGTCATTCTCTGTGAGCTTTCCAACCATGTGGATGGGCTGCCTCAGGGCTCCTGTGTGCTCTCTTCTAGCTACAGATGTAACATTGGTGAGCCTTCCTTCTCTAGGTGCAGAATCTCATTTGGCCAAGTGATGCATGTCAGGATATGCCATCTTGCCTTTCTATACTCAGGGGGTTTCATTTGTCTGAGAGCAAGAGTTTTCCTTGCTGAGTGAGACACCAGTGTTTTCAGGGGAAGTGTTTTCTGTCTTACGTCTCAACCTTTCATGTGTGCCCCCTAACTTTCTGCTCCTTTTTTCTTCTCATGCATTTAAAAATTCATTCACTTCCTAATGCTTCATCTTGAAAAAAAGACACCCCGAGACTTCAGAGCACTGCAGAGTTAAAGCCAGCACTTAGAGTTGTGATTAGGATATTGAGGCTAATTAAGCTCGTGCTTTTTTTTCTCTTTTCTCTAAACAGAAAAATCAATAAGGGATCTGTGGCCCCTTTAATAGAGATTAAATGGCCAGAAACAGGCTTTGCTGCTTTGGAAGGTAAAGCACGGGCTTTGCTGTTAATTAAAGGCATTTATTGTAATGTCCTTCCCCTTCAAAATGCCAGCTGATGGGGCTTCCACTACAGTTACTCCTGGGGATGTGGTGGCGCACTGCTGCTCTTTCCGCTGGAATTCATCCCCCGTATACAATTTCCTACATGCTCTCTGCTCACAGGCTGTTTCTTCCTCATGGACAGGTTCTCCCATGCCACTCTAAACCTTGGGTTTGTGGGATCCTCTGCCTAGATTGCCCAAGCCTAGACCTTCCCTTCATATTTCCTCATTGAAATGTTCCTGCTTTGGAAAAGCCTCTCCCTTTTGACATTGCATCTCCTTAGGTGGTGGAACATGATTTTCCCTATATCTCCTCTGCTTCCTAAAGTTTCTACACACTACAGTGTTTTTCTAGTATGCAACAGCACCTGGCACCTAGTAGACCCTCAGAGAAGTATCAAGTGAGTTGTGTATTAACTCCCTAAAGACCAACTCTTGTGACAATTAAAAGGACCTAACCATTCAGTACTCAATGAATTATTTAAATTTAAAGACCACTTTCTTCATCAAGCACTTAAAATAACTAGGTTAAGTTCCATTTTCATTAAGGCCTAAGTTCCACCACACATGTCCTCCCTTGCAAGGTATGACTTGGATTCCAACCCTAATATACACAGTGACTTCTTGATGATAGCTTGTCTTAACCACCTTCCATTTAGAAACTTTGGGCATATGCATCTAATGTACCCTATGGCTCTCTTTCTTTACTATTTGGCTTGGAGTTGTCATAGTATACAGGGTAGATTCTCAGATATCATCAATCATGGAATAGATATGGGCACCTGCCCTTCAGGCTGTGTTTCTGAAGAACGTTCTTCTGATAACCAGGAAGATACAAGCCAACCTTGGAATGTAGCTAGAATCATTCATACATTACAGTGAGAGAAGCCATATGGCTGCAGCTTGCTGTAAAGCCTGAAGCTCAAGTTTTCTGCTATTCTGTAGTGAAGTAGGGGTAAAGCAGGGGTGAAGAGAGAGACAAAGACTAGAAAAAGTAAAGACTATGGAAGCTGTTATGGTTTTTTCTTCAAGGAGAATCCTTTATCATCAACTAAGTGTGAAAAATGATAGCTTCTTGACTCCATGTTGAGCCCAAGACATGAGGGTGCCATATGCAATGCATAAAGGAAAAAGGTGAACTGTCTCTCTTGAGAATGAATACTTGCATTGGCCTCAGATTGATTTCTGAAATCATGCATAATGAGGTTTACATTTTAAAGTTGGGAAAACTTCAAGGTATATGTTGTCATGTGTACCTACTTCCACTAGAATGACTCTGCTTCTCCATCTGAAAATGGCTTAATCTATACTGTGGAAAAGACTCTACTATTTGTCCTATGGGGACAGATAGTGTGCCACTGTGTTGCCTTACACTTGGATATAAATAACTAATTATTTGGTCCTGAACAAAACAATATGAGGTACAAAAGCAGGCTATATGTTCTATTAATAATGGTCAATGTAAAGTCAGTATCACATATCCATTGTTTTAGTCACTGTGATTGTTCTAAGCTAATGAATATTTCAAGGAGTGTATATTTCAATTCAAATTAAAGTAGTATGATTCTATATATTATTATCATCATTAACATTACTAATGTGTATATTTGGTTATGTGGATATGGATGCCCATGTGTGTGGAGGGGTGCACATAAATAAATGTATGTGTGTTGTGTATGGAGGCCAAATGACAACCTTTGGGTGTCTTTTCTCAGTAGCTAACTACCCTGAGGTGTTTTTCTTTTCATTATGTTGTATTCCTGAGACAAGGTATCTCTCTCTCTCCCTAGCTTAAAATTTCCCAAAGAAACTGGCCTGGCAGCCACAGGAGTACAAGGCAGGACTGGCTGAACTACCTCCCTAGCCTTGAGACTATTTTAAAGTCAGATTGCTTAGTGTCTATTTTATAACAATAAAGTTCCACAGGAATTCTTGGAATACAGTTCCAAGAAAATACACATTATGCTCCTATCCAAGTGACATTTTGACAAAGAAGTTGGTGAGTCAAAAACAGATTATCTCCCATATGGTAACAAGTCTGAATCTTGGGCACTTTTCACTGTTCAAAGGTGAATTGCCTCAACTCAATGGTGGAGCTAACTGTAAGGTGGAAAAGAATCACATAGAAACCCACATTGATCACTTCCTGCTTGTTCTTTAGATGATGCCAATAGAGCCACCAGCTTAAAGAAGCAGAATGTTCAGATTTTTTGCAGGTAGACAACCATCAATCAATCTCTTGATTAATTCCGCATCCCTACACGAATAACACTTATCTTTGTCATCTTTTCCAGAGTAATTATTATGATTTCTCTTCTCAATAAAAAGCGATTAATGTCAGTCTGTGGGGGAAAATAAATTAAATAGAAACATTTCAAAAAATAATGTCACAACTGATTCTAGTTCTAATTGTGCTTGTTCCCAAATTTAGTGCACACTGCACATTAACGGGTAGAAACAAACCATAAATTATTGTGTTTATGACATGCATTGCAGCATAGCATTGCATGCCAAATACTTATGACAGGCATAAAAGAATTATTCAGAAATACTGCTGTGTTTGGTGCCAAATTCAGTGATAATTTATAGCTGTCTGAATTTCTACACATTTCTCTTGGGTTTTTGGATTTTACTGATTTGCCAGTGGTGGAATTTGAAGAGAATCATGTACTTGAGAGAAAACTATGACACCTCCACCATGACTTTCATTAACTAACGCCAAAGGGCTTTGGAAAACTGACAGATGGAAACACACTAGTGCAGAAGCTTTCTAAAAGACATACCTATATAAGAGGAATTTAAATTAAATTATCCTAAAGCAGGGGTCAATATCTCAACTAGCCACCATATACAAACAAGTAAACTCCCAAGTGCCAGGAATAGGATGTCTAGATGGTTTTTTGTTTGTTTGTTTGTTTGTTTTGTTTTGTTTTTGTTTCTTGTTTTTTTTTGTTTGTTTGTTTGTTTTTTTTTGCCTAGTGAGATCTTATAGGCTCCACATTGCCAATGTGATTGCTTATCATTCAGAACTTGATGTTAATACACTGTTGCTGAGAATTCCATACTTACAATACATCGTAGAACTAGCTAGTGCTCACCTGGAAGATTCATCCCTCCTGGCTAGGATTCATAATCCTGGAAAGTGCTGTGATGCTATTGAAGGAGAAAAGCAGCCACCAGTCTTATCCACAAAGAATCCTGTGGGCTACAATCATGATGTATATGGCAATATATGCCCAGTAGTATAATAGTGGCATGAATATCATAGGAGGAAAAGCCACTTTATGATGGATTTAAGGCCTGTTTCATAAGATAAAACCCATACTTACTACCATTATTTGGCCAAAAACTATTGTTAGTCCTATTATAGGCCCACAGTAGAACTTAATATAATTACTTTGCCACATTTATATAGTATCAGGTTGACTTCTAGTGACTTAACTAATAATAAGTACCCATATATCCACTCATCTCTCAACCCTCATTGGAAGAACTTCTCTCCACAGTAGAAGATGATCCACTCAGAGCCCAACAACTGCCCAAGGCACAGAGATGAAGAGGCTTCAGATTGCTCAGACCTAAATGTAACATATATGTTGCATGCTCTCCTTTCAAGATGTGTGGATCATTTTAAAAGGGGGACTGGAAAGACTGTAAGAGCAAAATGTGGTGGGTGAATTCAAAGAAACAGTGTTTTCTATGTAAAACATGGACATATGAACTCATAGAGAATGGAACAGTACATGCAAGATCTACACTACCCCAGCATGGAAGAGAGGAATAGAGTCCCACACATAGCCCCCCAAGGAGCTATTGGACATTTGATTGCTGATGGGTGAGGAAAAGTCGCTTTTATTCCATGGAATAACACTTGGTATATTGACCACATTCTAGGGCAGGCTCCATGCCTAGAAGTAGTCTGCCAACCACAAATGGATTCCATGTTTTAAAGAGAAAGAAAGAGAGGCAAGGGAACATGAAGTTGGATATATGTGGAGGTAGGAGAGGGACTGTGAGGAGTTGGGGAGGAATATAAACAGCATCAAAATAGATTATATAAATTTCTAACAAATAAATCATTTCCCCTCAAGAAAAACAAGAATCTAGAAGTCTTGAATCATGCTGTCTGTCAAGGTTTAACCATGGAGACATGGAAGCATACAGCTATGATGATTAACTTCTGCCACCTATTGTGGTGAAGGGAGGAATAAAGAACACTCAGAGTTCCTGCAATGAGCAGTGCACAATGTTGCCTATGGCTGGGCTGACATGCCTAAGTATCACACAGGTGTAGTGAATCAAGTAAACATATTCTTTCATGGACTTAACCATGTGGGTCTTTTTATTGATAATGCAGCAATAATTGTATTGCTCATTTTTCTACTATGTATTAATTACCTCCTGTTTACCAAAATGACTTTCTATTACCTTTAATATTATCAGTGTGGTTCTTCAAAGCTGGTAGCCTTTACTGTGTTTTAATCAAGGAAATCTAAGGCTTGGTAAGATCAGGAAACTCTCAGAAGCTTTAAGGCTAATGAAGAGAAGGGAACATCGATCGCATGCCTACAGTCTGTGCAGGCAGGTCTACTCATCCATTCTAGTAATAACCTCTAATTCTCTTTATTTCGATGGGTATTTTGTTGCCATGGCAAAGTATCTGACTTTGGCCTTAGGAAGCAAAAGAAGAGTTGGGTTGGCTTACAGTTTGAAGGTACAGTTCATCACAGCAGGGAAAGTATGTGTTGCTGTTAATTTAAAGGTACAGCCTAATAGGTAGCTATTATTAGGCTAATTATTATTACAGAAGTATTTCTAACTAGCTAGCAATCATAGACAACATAGATACCTGATGTATTTTTAGAATAAGCCTTTACCTAGGGTAAGGCGGATATTACCTCCTAAGCCACCCTCCAATAACTTGCAGTCTCCATCCCATTCCATCTGCTTCTAATAATTTCTATTTGGGCTACCTCCCATCCATAATCCCAAAGGACTTGCCAATGTTCTGCATCTCGTTCCATGTGGAACTTCAGAGTCCCTTCTCTGGGCCACATGGCTCTATTCCTGCCCCATGGTGATTCTTCTCCTTCTTTCTCCAACCTGTCTCTTCTCCCAAGGTCCTCTCTGGCCAAAGCCAGTGGAATCTTCACTCTGACCCTTCCTTCTGCCTTGCCCAGGTGTATTGATTCAACCAATCAGGGAGGAAAGGTTCATTCAGGGCACTAATAAGATCTTGTGAGCCAGCAATTAGCATCAAAATGCATCAGACCAATCTCCAACAGTGTGACTATGGGAATGTGCACTGCAGCTGGTCACATTGTACCCAGTCAGAAAGTGCAAAGAGCTGTATGCTGGTATTTCACTCACTCTCTTCTCTCTGTGTAGGTCAGGACAAAGCTAAGGGAATGGTGCCATCCATACCCAAGGTGAGTTTTCCACCTCCAGGTAAGCCTCTTCATAAACTCCTTTGCCTATATGCCTGGAGGTTTGTCTTTTAGTTGAGTCTAAATCCCAGCAAATTGAGTAAGAGTAAGAATCATACTTTCTTTTATTATAAAAGAAAATGGTGTACTATGTTTATTTATGCTTATGCATGCTTTGCATGCATTTATGTGTGTGCATCATGTGAAATTTCTGGTTGCTGTAGAGGTCAGGGGATGACATTTGATCCCCTAGAACTGGAGTTATGGACAGTTGTGAACCACAATGTGGGTGGCAGGAATTGATTTTTTTTAAAAGAGCAACAACCATTTTTAACTGCCTAACTATCTCTCTAGCCCTCAACTGCCACCCCTTCTAATGTGATTGATTAGTGTCCTGTTTTGCAAACTGAAAATCTGGATCAATGTGGAACCACACAATTCATTGAAGAGCTCATAGCTGTGTGGGTTCTTTGGTCATGATTTTCTTTTCTTTCTTTTTTCTTTTTATTTTTATTTTTATTTTTTTGCCTAATATTATTCTTAGGCTTTTTTTTTGTGTAGCTGATTAGATGAGAGAACATGGAGAACACACCTGGGCTCCCTGCAGTCACATCCTCTTGGGTATCATCACTAAAATATGTATTTGAGCACCAGCCCCTAAAACCTGCATCTACAGTAGTGAGTGAGATTAGGCCCCATGGGAGGCTGTTCCTGTAACACCAGGACACAGGAGCAATATCATGCTTTCCAGTTCATGGTGACATAAATGAATGGTTGTTCAATCTCTATCATACAGAAGGTGAGGTTTCTTGGCTTCACTCCTATTTACCAACACTGCAAGAAGCCTATCTATTTTAAATATAGTGTTCTGAATTCCTTGTGTATTATAACTCATTCATATTTACTTTAGGCACGCCTTACTGAGTCCTACCTTCCATGTTCACTGAATATACTTTTTCCTGTTATGTTTCTCAGCCCTGCATCAATTGCTGGCAACAAAACAATCACATTCAGGTGCAAATAAACTAGCATGTGTACATTTAGCATTATAAATTATAAATAAAAAATTATCAAGTGTTCTTTCCCCTTTCCTTACACTTAGCATTTGACCAACCATGGAACATCAACAGAAAAGATAGAAAACAGTGAAGACACCAGCAGACATGCTATCATGGAAGAGGGAGTTGTCACACAGTCCCTAACCCTAGCCAGAGAACTGCATCAAATAAGGAATGCTAAGAGGAGAAACAGTCTTCCCTAGGGAGGAGCTCCTACTCTCCCTCAGTTGTTTATCTAATACCAAATTATTAGCCATGGAATCATACACATATAAGTCGTGAACATATATGTGTGTGTTTATACAGTAACAGTTAAAGTAAAAGAGTTTAGAGGCCATGAATTTGAGGGAGAACAAGGTGGGTGGGGCAGGGGGTGAACATGGGAAGAACTAGAAGATGGAACAGGAAAGGGAAAGGATGCAATTATATTTTAATTTGAAAAATGGAGGAGAATCAAAGATGATCGGAGCTGGCACAGAACATAAAGACCTTTTCAGTCAGCCTTATGTTGTCCTGTGGAGACCCAGGGGAGGGAACAACACTCACCAAGGTGACGGAGCGACTGTGTTTGAAGTGTGCACTGGGAAGCCTGGGTGAGTATAGAGAATAGGAGAGCTGATGTTGCATCATCTTTGTTACTTTTGGCCTGGGTGGGTTGATTTGCTGCTAATAAGCGGAAAGACGGGGCTAAGCTCAGTGAAATAACTTGATGAAATGAATTTTTGGACTACAGATGCATGATGTAGTGGAAGGAGGAATTTATGGAGTATGAATTCTGGAGCTGGGAGCTCATGAGATACTTGCGTTTGTCTCTACTGGTCTTCAGGGAAGCCTTGGGTAAGATCCTAGTCAAAGTCTACCTTACAGTTCTGATATTGTGATCCGTTAAAACTTCAACAAATAGCAGGCACATTCAAATTGTAAAGCTTGGTGTGTTTTACCAGGGACCTGGCGATTTATATAGCATTTTATGTTTTATAGATCTCTCCTCATAAACTTCATTATTAGAACCTTATCACCCTTGTGATTATTATCCACCCTTCTGTAAAGGGACGTGGAGTGGGTTTTAATAAGATGCTTTCTGTATTGAGGACACTGCTACATAGCTATAGAGCTGGACCAGACCTGCTTAAGCTCACCTCTGAGCTCCACCAGTTAACATCTTCACCATGACTTTCCCTCCGAGAGAAGCAGTAAAGTGGGGGATAATCCTGAACTCACCCAAGAGTTGCTGAAAGGCTATGTAAGCTGCGAGTGCCTACCCAGTGCAAATCCTGATGTCTCTGTCAATAAATCCGATCTATCTCAGTTGCTTAAACAATCAGCAAAGGTAATTGCTGTAAAAGAAAACAGTACAGTTTTAATAAGCTTACAGGGTTTGTTTATTTTTTTAAAGAAAGAACCCAAAGAGAAATAGATAAAGAAGTTCACAGAAATGTGAAGAGGAGCCTATGGAGGCATGTGGAGTTCATATTTAAAGTTTCATGTCAGAGACCACCATGGCACGAAGGGTGAACATAACGCATGACCCCCAGCAGTCCAGGCTTCCACTCACCGTTGCTACACAGTCCGACTTGCCTTGTTCTTAGTCTTTCAGCCTGAAACCAGCCCTGGGTGAAGGTTACTGTACAATTATGACAGGCTCCCATGAGCTCCTTAGTAACGAGATGCTTATTTCCCTTATAGAATGTTTCAAAGAGGTTTACTCTTTAGGCTGATGGAGCTGGAAAGCTCCGGGAGCTTGAGCAAGGAAGTGTAATAATGACTAGTCTTGCAAGGATGAACTTCGCTGGTCCGTTGCATGTCAATGATAAGAAATGAGTTTGAACAAAGGGACTTCGTTTGAGCATAAGGAGTTTGAACATAAGGAGACTGTATAAGCAATTTTTGCAGTGATGTGGATTTAGACATTAACAGTAAAAAAATAAATGACAGTAAATGCTCACACTCAGGATGCGTTTTTAAAGTAAGGAATATTTGTAGATGAGTTAATTTGGGGAGCAAAGAGTTATATTGAGTTGCCTCCCTCCGTAGTCTCTCCGTCTGCTTTCTCTATGTACCACCTTGTGCTTGATCCTTTCTGTTCTCATCCTCACCTGTGCTCAATCCACCTTCACAATCTATCCTTCTTCCTATTCCCAAGGAGAAGCCTACTTCCTCTTCCTGGCTTGAGCTCTTCTTCTTACTTCACCCCTCTGGGTCTGTGAATTATAACATGATTATCCTTTACTTAACAGATAATGCCCACTTGTAAGTGAGTGCATACCATGTTTGCCTTGGGGTCTGTGCTGCCTCACTAACAATGAACTTTGTTAGTTTTATCTATTTGTCTGTAAATTTCATAATACCATTGTTTTTTAACAGCTGAGCAGTAACGTATTGTGTAATTGTATCACGATTTAAAACCCATTCTTGACTGGAGGGACATGTAGGTTGTTTCCAATCTCTGTCTATTATGAATAAAGCTGCAATGAACATGGTTGAGCACATGTCCTTGTGGTAGGATGGAGTGTCCTTTGAGTATACATTCAAAAGTGCTGTAGCTGGGTCTTGAGGTAGATTGACTTCCGATATTCAGAGGAATTGCCACATTGATTTCTATAATGGCTGTTCAAATTTGCACTCTCATGAGCATTTGGTGGGCAATGTAGAAACCTGATGCAGTGGAAACTCCCTGGAATCCATGAGAGTGACCCTAGCAACGTTTGCTTTGTAATGAAGGATACAGACCCAGAACTGATCATCTTTTATAACCAGGCAAGGTCCCTAACTGTGGGACTGGAACATCTACCCAGCCACAAAACCTTCTACCTACAATCTGTCCTGCTTGCAAGATGTTCTGGTGTAAGGGCAGTGCAGAACTTGTGAGAGAGGCCAACCAATGACTGGTCCAGCTTAAGACCAAAGGCATGGAGATGGAACCCATGCCTGGCACTGCCTGGAGGTCCAGGAATCAGAGACAGGACAGCCTATTGACCCAAGATAGAACCAAAAATGACTGGCAAAATGTCAATGAAATGATTTCTTTTTTTCTTCATTAATTAATTTATTTAATCACTTTACAGCCCGCTTGAAGTTCCTTTCCTCCTCTCCTCCCAGTCCCACCCTCACATCCCTCTACCCTTAGAGAAAGGAAGGCTCCCTCATAGGTTCCATCCTACCCTGACACATCAAGTCCCAGGAGAACTAAACACATCATCCCTGAGGTCAGACAAGGCAACTCAGCTAGGGGAAAATGACCTAAATACAGACAACAGAGTGAGAGACAGCCCCTACTACAATTGTTAGGGGACTCATGTGACAACCATGGTGATAGAAAAGATGTAAGCCTGATCAGAGTAGACTTAAAGTAGTAAAAAGAAACAAAACTTGTGGTATTTATTTATTTCGGAACTAATGAGTGTAATTAGGTTACTTATAGTAGCATGGATGAGTATTATTTAAGGAGCATAGAAACTTGTCAACTGTTCCATCACTGATGAAAAGAAGTCTCTCCTCCCTTGGCAACTACCAAGTGCCTATGGATCCTCATAGTGGGGAGGGACCTTGTGAGCCTCTGCTTACTCATGACAGAAAGCCAACAGGCCAAATACCGAGCAGGTGTTGTGCTAGTAATTACAATGACTGAGAATTTAAGGAGGTTATCTCAGGAGCCAGCACTAATAAATGCTAATAAAAGGAAAAATAGAGACCTAGGTAACATTTCAGTAATGTTCTTGGGCAAGTGAAACGTCTGTGATTTTTTTTTATAATGTGGCAAAATACAGACCAGTGCGCTTGTACCCATTCTTAGAGCTTGTTTGTGTTATAATTTTCTAACAAGCCATCACTGGATTCTGTGTTTCTCTTACTAGTGGCAACATCAGAATTTTTGTCCTCAGGTCTGTGGGCATAGGCCTTAATTAGTTTGACAGCATATCTTAGCCTTGGAACATTTGTTCTTGGAAAGTTCTGGCTCCAAACCCGGACTCCATAGGGTGAGGTACTCAAGCGTGTCTCAGCATGACACTCAACAGGCATGGCTTAGCTGCAAGATGACAGTCAATTCCAACTGTCAACACACAGTCAATGCTATTTAAGGTCCAGCCACATGAGCAGTACCAGCTCCAGAACTTTCATATTTGACTGACAGGATATGAAAAACCCCAGGCAAAACAAGCCTACCAGAGCCCCGATTGCCAGCCTGATCATGATGTGTGTGTGTGTGTGTGTGTGTGTGTGTGTGTGAACTACTGTAATTTTAAGCCATTGAATTTGGGATGTTTTGTTATATAACAGTAGAATATCAGGACATAAATTAGTACTCAAAGGGAAATGGGGTGCTTTGTAACAAAACTGTAAAGCAGGAGCAGGGTAACTAATGGGCTTTGTTGCACATAGGCTATTTTTCCGGACAGTGGTGTGAAAACCCATGGCATGGATGGTACCCATAGTGTTTCATCAAAGCCCCAGCAGCAAGTAAGCTATGGCATTACAGAATAGCTATGAATAGATTCTCCCTGCCCTCTAGTTCCCATCAGTTCAACAAGACATCCACTGAAGGCACTGCTCATTCTGCCTCTTAGTGAATATGGGTTGAGATGGCAGGTGACTTCTCATCAGTTTCCAGTTTACAGAAGACAATTTCTTTATGATAAAGAATCTGGGTGTCTTAGCACCAAATTTTCCGTGTGTGATCCAGTGGAGTGGGTAGGGCCTTCCCATTCTCTCAATAAAATGAAACATTGGAACAAATTTCTGTAACATACAATGCTACAGTATTCAGACTCAGTGGTGAGGACACCTTCACTTGTTGTGTGTTCTTTCGTGAAGCTTCAAATAGTGTGTACCCTCAGGAGTGTTTTAGATACAAAGTAAATGTTACCATTCATAGACTTCTTGTCCCAAGTTTTGCCCTAGACTTCTTGTCCTAGTGTTTTTGGTTACTGATCACTTGGAGAAAGTATTTTTGTTGCTTATAGCTTTATGTGTATAGGGCCTGCATAGTTTTATTTGAATCGGATTCTTACATTGAGAGGTATCTTAATATTAATAAATCATTATTCCAACACTCTTTTGGAAAGGAGTTCTGAAAAACACTCCTCTCTTAAAAAAAGTCCCACGGCAGGTGCGGAAATCAGCTTTTGGATACTTCCTAGCAGGCTGAACCACAAGGGGGCAGTAGAGGGCCGTGTTCCTCAGCTTGGGCGGCGAGTAAGCATACAAGGCACTGGAGTCTTCATTTCTACTTTGTTTCTCTCTTGGACTCTGGTGTTTGGACATCAGGATGAAAGAATTACTTGTCTGACCTGGTCTGAAACTCCATGATTCTTTGTTTTCAACTCAGCACAGTCTGTTTTCTAAGGAGCTTGTCTGGTTCTTTATTCATCTATTCACTTATCATTCACTTTGCTTTTCTTTTATGTGCTGTTTCTAGAAAACCCACTTGACAGAGTCCTTTCCTCTGAGTCTCTGCTAGTTTAATTGTGGAAACAGTATGTGTTAGGGGAGTTAACAATGCAGAGTCAGGACTCACCTGAACCCCACCACATGGTTACTGCACCACCTTCCCGATACTGAATCTTCAGGGTTTTTTTTTGTTTTTGTTTTTGTTTTTGTTTTTTGTAACTCAGTCATCCTATCTGCATTGTTCCCATCAGACATAATACTGCTGGTTACTTAAGATGATTAACAGTGCCATGAGACCAGGGTGCTCAAACATGTGCCCACTCAAGGCAAGCACTCATCCTTGCCCTCAGTCAGCAAGCATTGCTTAAAATGTTCAGTATATGTTCAGTGAAGGTCCTGGTAATACAGAGGTGACCAAGAGAGACTGATGACCTGTCTGGATGGTGCTTGTATTCTAGCATAAGAGGTCATATGCATGTGTCAGAGATATCAGATAAAAATAGAAACGATGGCAAAAGAGGAAGCCAGGTCTGACAGGAGTGAAGGAAAATGACTGTGATCAACTGTAATTATAGTTTCCACATTTACAATCCCTGGAGTAGATACAGAAATATGTGTGGGCCTTCCTAATTCCCTGATCTCATACAATTGATAAAGATTTCTCCCCAGACAGAACAATGGGTAGGAGTGTGGGACAGGAAAAAAAAGTAAACTACTCTGAATCAAGGTATAGAAGATAAATAGGAAAGTCTAATATGTTAATGTCATGAAAGTCTCGGTGGTAGAGTGTGTGGGACGGGAGTGGGGGTGGGGTTCCAACTTGTACCAGCTCACCCCTGAAGTGATATGATTGATAATACTTGCTGTTCCCTCAAGGGCCCTTGAAATCAGTATTACAGTTGTCAAGGCCCTTGGTGTTAACTGCTGTCTCTCTTGAGATACTGCTTGGCTCACTCTACCTTGTAGCTCATCCTCAGAGTAGCCTGTGATACCCTGACTGGAAGTGTTTCTTGATCAAGAAAAATTATTATTTTTTTTTAAAACCTCATAGAGCGTGGAGTAGCTGTTTCAACGGGAAAACTTGAAAGCAGTCCCTTAGGGAAGTGATTCTCAACCTGTGGTTAAGGACCCTTTGTGGATCAACTTAGACCTTTGGACAGCACAGATATTTACATTATGACTTATAACATATAACAATATCAAGATTACAGCTACCATGTAGCAATGAAAATAATTTTATGGTTGGAGGCCACTACCACATGAGGTGGTTGAGAAGGTTGAGAAGCACTGCCTTATGGGAAAGAGAAGTAGAAGACAGTCTCCCACAGCTGACTTATAGACAGAAGATGTTATGCGAGAAGCTGCATTGGGCAATTAAGTTTTGCATTTGTTCACTTTCTTGCCTGTTATATGTGAGTTTAATAGGTGGTGTTTACTACAGGCCCCAGGGACGTGGTTTCAAAAAGACACTCAGTTTCAAAAATCTATCAGGAGAAAACAAGCACATAAATGGACAATTATGACATTTGTTTGACAATGGTTTCAACGATTTTAATATTTATATAGCTCAGTAATGGGATCTTGGGAACTGTTTCCCTCAGTTTGTTTGATCACCAAATAGGAGAACAGTAGCAAACAATCTTAAATGTCAATTTGAATATTAAACCAGTGAGCAAAATAAAGTGCTAAGCTGACTTTACGGCATGCCCAGTGCTCAGGGAAGGTTAATTGCAAGAATCATTGTTACTAATACCATCTGATGGCACATGCACATATATGCCAGCATGCTAAAGTCATGGCAGGAGTAGGTCACACACTGCAACTTCATTATTGCTGTTTCTGAGAATGGAAAGTTGAAAATAGGCTTGGGGAAAGCTAGCAAAGGAATTTATCTGTAATATTTATTTATTAAGTGAACTGTAAGACCAATGGGATGGTATATTGATATGTCAATTTGGCATGATAAATGCATGATGGTAGCTATAATATTGTATCTTTAATGTTGTTCATGTCTCACATTTTTGTTAAACACACACATATAAAACATTGAGTAGAGCGTACTGTGGGTGTGGTGCTGCATGGACATGTCAGCTTAGATTGAAGAAGGTTTTGAGGTTCCTAGGCCAGGATCACATAGCTCCTGAGACCCGCCACTGGCTTCATCTGCTGTGGTAGAACTGGGACCATGCTCATTTTCTACCATTAGCATGTTACCTGAGTAGTTAGGGCAGATCCAGGCATCAGGGGGCACCCATGGCCTCCTATTACTGTTCTTTCAAGAGCAGAGGATGTTTAAGTTCCCAAGGCCAGCTAGCCAAGGTTTACAGCTTCAAGGCTGAGAGAAGTGTATGCTTACAGTTCCAACTATATGAGCAGAGAATTCCAAAGAGTATTAGGAAGTCTCTACATGCAGTATACACAGCACAGTGCTTTTCCTCTCTCTATTCCCAGGCCTGTTTTTTTGTCTTCTACTACATCATATAGAAGTATTTTGATTAATTGAAACCTTTGGTAAACAGAGAACCAATAACAATGTATGTTCAGTGGAAACGGGATCTTCACTGAACAAAAGACACTGGGTGGTCTGCTGGATTATCAAATCTCTTAGTCATTCAGCATAGTGTTTTCCTACTTAGCTTTCCTTGTCTCAAATGCTACAATGACACATGGAACACAGTAGGATGTTAATGTTAGGACTTCTTCATAGTTTTCTGATGTTCCTATGCATGGTGTTGACTGCCACTGGCAAAACTATATGGGACTCCTATCAATCCATCAGCTTCACATGAAGGAAATGTATCTTATTAAAGGGATTTGGTTTGACAGAGGTCAGGTTCTGTTATAGGTGATGACTCCCCAAAGGAATACTCAGTGTGAATGACCAGTATTTTCCCTACTAGGACACTTAATTGTCTACTTCACCTTCTAAATGCCTCATTTGGACCACATTTATTGATTCTTCAGGTTGATGCTCTGCAGTGACTGCTTAAAGTAGCAAACTATGACAGGATGGTTTTCATCCTATGGTATTCACGTACACAGCTTTGAGAAGAGTTACTTGCTTCCAACACATGGCTGAGTGTTGCACAGAAATCACCATGGGCACGGAAGAGTAGCCTATCTCAGTGTTGGAGTCTTTTCCCAGAGGCAACATAGGTGTTTTGGCTGTATAACCCATAGCAACGGCAGATGAAATAGGTGAACAATGTATATCAAATCTGTGGCCATAAAGCCCCTTCCAAGAGCAGGGCTGGTGGATGTACAAATACTCCTGTTATACCCTGCGCCCAGATCATAGAAGGCCACACCAGCTGCAATCTCTCTGCTCAACATCTTTTCTTTGCATTCTTCTACGTTATATAGACCCAGCTATTCCTAGAACTTGCAGACATGGTGCTAGAAAGCAAACTTGGGACTTTGGCACAAAATCATCTTCTGAGCCAGGAGATGCAGGTTCCTCTTGTTGGAGGAATCAGGGGTGTGACCAAGATTCGGGTCCTTCTTACACCTTCTTACACCTACAGCCTACAGTGTACCTAAGTGGAAAACCCTGAGTAAGTGTGTTGGCAGATGCCATACCACAAGCTTGGGAGAGTTTCTGGGATGTGGGATTGTATGACCATATGGGTGTAGCTTTGGGCAAAAATAAAAAGCAAAAGCAAAACCTTGACAGGCTAGTACTGATTGGCTGGTAATGGAAAGGCAGGTTTAGAAGTCAGAAGGTTTCCTTGGAAACACACATAGACACTTTCTTGTGACACAAACCAAAGTGCAGAAGAATGGAAAGGCTTGGATTTCATTATAAGGGACATAGATGGTCCTACAAAGGTGCTTTTGAAACTCAATTTCAAAAAAGCTTCATGATCAAAGTCAGGCCTTTAGTTGGAAAGGGAATAGATTTGGGTCGTGATGTTCCAGTGAATGCTACAAAGATGCTGCAGCCAGTTTTAGGACACAGGACCTAGACTGAACAGTCCACTCCTTTTCTATTGAAAGTCACTTATGTGTGTGTCGGGGGGGGGGGGTAGGAATGGGTTGGTGTTGATGCAAAATCTTTGCTTGAGAATGACATGGGTACAGTTCCACCTTCCATCCTATTGGTTATACATAAAGCATGGGTTGAGTCACAATATATCCCTTCTGGGAAAGTGAGGTGCCAACTGTTGAAGAGACCAACCTTAAAGGAGCTTCAAGATGGAATAGATGCCCTGCCAGCACACAGAAGGGCAGATCTAAGAATATCCCTAGTGGCAGGGACAGGTCTACATTTCCATAAGGCAGACTACCTAAGGATATTCTCATCTGTACTGTGGGTCATATGAGACAGAATGGACAGGTGTTAAAATTAGCATGAGAGAGACCAATGCTGCAACTTCAGTAAAGTTCCACCCATTCCACTCATAGAGATTTACTAACCAAATGATACCAAGTCAATTTCTGTGGTACTTTCCTAATCTGCACCAATATGTAGAGTGCTGTCTCAGAGTTAAGGGTATGATGTGATTACTGTGCAGGAACAACAGTTTCAAAGTGTTGCTGGTTACTAACAGATTACACCACAATCCTCCTGGGGATTGCCCTGAGCTGAAAGTATTGACTTTGAGACAATGTGTATCAAGTGATCAAAAAATTAAGGCACTAATTCCCAGGTCCAGTTTCCTCTGCTTGGAGCAATTTTGGAAGTTTATCTCATCTTCATAGATCCTGGGAAGATCTACTAAGGATTTTTTTGAACCAGAATTTAACCTCTTTTTGCTAGACTTGTGTTCTTTTTTCCTCTTTAGTATAAATACTGAGGCTACTCCATGATACTCAGACCTCTTGTATGCTAAGCCCCATCCCAGAGACTTTAACTGAATTGACTGCTTAAGCTCAGGGAATCTAGACCTCATCTGCCAGTGTCAAATCTGAGCTCTTCAGGCTTTGGATGCCTTTTCACTCCTTTCCTAAATGGAGAGTATAATGTTTCCCTCAGCCCCCAGATCCATACTGGAATGACAGGATCTGAGAGGGTATGAAGAGCTTGCCACACACACCATGATGGAGCTACTCTCCATGGTTTTGATTAGTGCTGCCTTCCAGGAAGGGAGCTTCATGGTTACACTCTGTTTGGTCATATTCTCTGCTCTTCATGAGCTGAGTGGTCTCTGTTCTCACCTTTGTCCATTATTATTGCACCCTGAAATAAACTGTGGAGATTGTTACAATGTCCATGAAATACAGGTGCCATGGATATAGTCTACTTACCTTTACCAGCTTAGTTTAATAAAGTAAATTAAAAAAAAATAAAAAGTAGTGCTTGAGTGACTGAAGACATGGCTTACTTGGTAAAGTGCTTTCTAGACAAGCAGGAGAATCTGAATGTATGTTCTCAGCATCTAGAAAAGAAGCAGATTTGACAGCAAATACCTCTCACCCTCAGTGAGATTGTGGGGTAGGATCCTTGGGTCTTCTTAGCTAACCTAATCTATTCGCTCCAGGTGAAGTGAGATCCTGTCTCAAAAATAAGGTACATACCAATACAGGACCTCTGCTCTATGTGTGTGCTTACATATGTATGTACACACACACACACACACACACACACACACACACACAGAGAGAGAGAGAGAGAGAGAGAGAGAGAGAGAGAGAGAGAGAGAGAGAGAAGAGAGAGAGAGAGAGAGAGAGAGAGAGAGAGAGAGAGAGAGAGAGAGAGAGAGAGAGAGAGGGAGAGAGAGAGCACAATTTGATAAACTGTTTAACACATACTAAAATTTCTCACTGAATTCTGGTAGTGATCACACAATTAGAATGGTTAAAAGCTGACTGACAGAACATCTATTTTATTTCAAAGAGTGTGCATCTCATTTAACCCTAATGACAGCTTTATTTGACCAATAATCTGTCCCCAAATCTGTACGTTGCCTATACAAATTTCAAAGCCAGGTGGTTTTAAATAAGAATAACTTTACTAGAACTACAGAGTCTTATTTTGAGGGATGTGCCTTCTCCTTCCCTCACTTACATCTAGCCATATCACACTGTGTAGATTTTATTCTCGTTCCTGCTCCTTGCCCCACACCAGTATGTAAAGAATTTCATCTAGTGCTCTTTGTTTGTGTAAGACTGTACTCACTTTTCTCCATAAGATGAGGGGAACTTTCCTGTCCATGGTAGAAGTCCAGTTCTGGGTCCAAAATCTAGCACAGACTGAGCATTTCAGTATATTTAAGGATTTACTATGAACTCAACAAAGTATTTATTATCACAAATATATAGTACTGTATCTTGTTTTCTCTGGATTTTGGGGTTTTCTTTAGAAAAACCCCAATGAACTTGCTTCCAGTGAATGCCACTCACAGTAGCATACCTCTGTGATTAAATTTTATCACATGGAATTTGAGAGACAGGGATCACTTTCATAACCCTCCTTTCAACTAACACCTATTGCAGAAGCTTATCCTTTGAACTTAGAGCATACACTTCTTGCAATGTGCCTCCCATAAGGTTTCCATAGCAACTAATTCCAAGGAAAAAGAATATTTCCTCCTGCATCTGACTTTCTTCCCTCTGGGCCATTCTAGGGGACATGAAGCAGTTGGAGTGAGATTCAAGTCACCTTACCAAATGTTTCACAGCTGCCAAGAGCAGATGCACCTATTAAATAAATTACTCAAGCTACATACAGGCTACTGTATAATCTTCCAAGGATATGACTGCTGTCATCAGCTCCCTTATTGAATAATTTTTTAGCTTTATGATAAAACTCATCACCTAGGCACATTATCCAAGGTGGGACACAAGCCTTAGTAGCCAATGGGGTGGTGCATGTAAGCTTATATATTTTTCTTTAGTGATTATTTGGTTTCTTCAGTGTAGATCACATATTTGATCCAATGGGTATATTTTTGAATGCAAAATACAGTTATGTGAGATTTAGCACCACTTTCTTATATTCAAGAGTCAATTTGGAGGAATGTGATGTTTTAAAACACCTTGACTCTTTTGTTTTAAAAAATGGATGCTTGGGAATGCAATTTCATACATAGTTTCTAATATCAAAGACTAAATATACCATTGAATGGAATGGCTTAAACGAATAACACCTTAGGATGAGTCATGTGTCTATGGGATGTCAGGGAAAGTTATATGGCCCTGTCCATATGTACATCTGTGCTTTGTAGTCATTGGATATACACTGAACAAATCTTGCGAGGGAAGAATAATATGGTAGGGCATAGGCTACGTAGGGACTGAAGTCTCATGGAATTGATTTCATTGTCACTTTCCCCAGATCTAGCCAATGGTCAGAATATTCTCCACAGTTGAGTGGAGAGTGTGATACGACTTTCTGACGTACTCTGGTGCCTCACATTTGACCATGTCCCCTGGAGGGGGAGACCTGGGTGGCACTCAGAGGAGGACAGCAAGTAGCCAAGAAGAGACTTGATACCCTATGAGAATATATAGGGGGACATAATCCCCCTCAAGAACAGTCATAGGGGAGGGGAATAATGGGAAAATGGGAGGGGAGGAATGGGAGGATACAAGGGATGGGATAAACATTGAGATGTAACAAGAATAAATTAATAAAAAAAATGAGAAAAAAAACATTGAGATTTAACAAGAATAAATTAATAAAAAAAAAAAAGAAAAAAAAATAAACTAATAATCATCATCCTTCTCCAGCCTCTGAAGTTTTGGCATTACAGGTGTGTACCAACATCCTCACCTCTTGGTTCCTTTTATCTCTTTCTTCTCTTTATAACATTATCAGGTACTCTTGAGAAATTCTTCAGACATCTTCCCTTTACAATATTTCTTTCCTCTGTGCTTAATCTATTTCCTTGTCCAACTCTCTTATGTAGTTCTGATTCTTTGAAGCTGTGTTTTGAAATCGATCTGCTTTGTCCAGTCCACCAATTCAAATGTCAACCCTATCTAGAAACATTCTCAGAGCCATGTTTGGAATAATGCTTAATCCATATTGCATCACTTGAAGCCCAGCCAGGTTGACGTATAAGATTTATCATGAAAGATACCCACCACTCTACTATCATCTCACCACAACTAAATGCACACGTAACAACTTCCAGTAAGGGCAGTTTCTGTGATACTGCTGCTATGACCTTCAACAAACGAATTTTGGGGAAGTAGCCACAATCAATACAAAACAAAGTAAAACTTCTTTTACAATGGATTATTTACCTACTGGCTATGCTAGAGATTAAACCTAAGATGTTGCTCATGTTAGGTGAGAATAGACCATTGAACTATACCATCAACTTGTTATTGCTTGTTTATATAATGTATGGGCCTAAATTATTTGATAATATGTATCTGTCATTCCTAATATTTGAGAGAATAGAGGTTTGAGTGCTTATACATTATATATATATATATATATATATATATGTACCTTTCTTGTATATTTGGTGATTTTTGTTTTTAAAGTAGTATTTTGTATAATATAATCTACAGATTGCCTGTGCATGGAGGAATTGTACTTGCATTTGACAGTAACAATTTAACAAATATCCTTCAGGAAAGTATAATCTCACATGTGAATTCCTAAGTGATGTCACAAGTGGCCTTAGTACCTTTCTCTTGTTGCTGAATTAAGGTTGAGTTTCTCTTGAGCTTCTATTGGTCCAAAATCCCTTAGACCCATGCTCTATTGGCAATGCTGGATTGGACACTGCATGATCCACTGTCTACTTCTCTCCTGAGCATGGTCTTATATAAGGTTGCATTTTTTTCATATTTTTCTTTGAGTGTTCTATACATTAAGATATCACTACATAATGACCTGGCTTGTAGATGTAGAAGACATACAAAGACACATTCACACACATACATTTACTTATACATTTAAACATTTTTATTAAAATATATAAGAGATTTAGGCAGAGTCAATGGCCAAAATCTGCTAAGACAGGGTGAGCAAGCCCTCAATAATTCCTGGCTCACAAATATGTCTGCCAGATATATTGGGCCAGAAGGTTGAAGATGATACTCTAATGTTATAGAGAGTTTTGGGTGACTATTCAGGTAGCAAATTGTATCTCTCATCTTCTCATTTGGAAAGCTACTATCCTGCACTCCTGGCATACTCAGGTAATCAAGTTTATTACCTCTCCAGTGTCTGATGGGGTTGAAAATGAGGTAGCTTAGTTTTACAATGGAGCTTAGTTGTTTAGGGGTTAAGGTGTTTTTAGGTCTAGATAGATGTTTTAAGTTGATAATGCCAAGATGTGATGGGAGTTCAATTACATTTAGAATTTTAACCACACCAATATAGGAAAGATGTTGTCTTCAAGGCTGTCAAATACAAGTACCCAAAACACTAAGAATGTAACACATATAATTCCTGATTGTGTCATGGTGCTTCTTGCTATAGGTAGTTTATTGTATATACATGTAATAATATAAATGCATATGTAAAAATAAAACATATCTATATCTATTTAATATATAGAACTCCAAATCCTCCAAAACAATGCAGAATGCAACAATCTGCATTAGGAAGTTGCATATCTTACTTATTCTTTAAATTCACAAGTATGGAGTCACATCTTGCCCTAGATATTGTTTGCAAAGTGAAGTGCAACGCAGTTGCTTATAGATTTTGTCCTTTAAGAACTGTGATACAATAGTTCAATATAATACACAATAATTTCTTGAGTCAAGTTTTGCTTGCTTTCATTTCAGTGAGTTAAATGTGAGAAGTTGGAACCACAGTTTGCTATGATCATATGTATTATTTACTTTCCTATTGCTGCAATAGAAATCATGACCAAGACATATTATGGAAAGAAGGGCATATTTGTGCTTATGGTTCAAAAGGAATAAGAGTCAATATTGGCATGAAAGGATGACAGCAACAAGAAAGCCTGGTGCCTGAAATAGAAGCAAAAATCACATCTTGAACCAAAGGAAAAAACAAAGTGATAGAGCCAGGCATGGTAACACACACCTTTAATCTCCGTACTTGGGAGGCAGGGGCAGGCAGGTTTCTGTGAGTTTGAGGCCAGCCTGGTCTACAAAGTGAGTCCAGAATATCCAGGCCTACACAAAGAGAAAACCTGTCTCAAAAATCAAAACAAACAACAACAACAAAAGCAGAGAGCTAGCTGAGTTCATGACTTTTCAAACCTCATAACCTGGTCTCAGTGTCATACTTCCTTAGCCAGGCCACACCATCTAAACCTACCAAACAAACAAGCAAGCAACAGCAACAACAACAAAACCCTAACAATTGGTTACCAAGTATTCAAAACCTGAGCCTATGAGGGACATTCTCATAAAACTACCACACCACCAAAGGCAAACAGTATCTGAGATACCCCAAAAGAAACTTGTTTAGTAAAGTAGATTATATCAAGGAGGGATAATTGAAGCTCATACTAGAAACCAAATGGCAATGGCTGGAGAGAAGGTTCCTTTATTATGAACATTGTTTGTTCTTGCAAAGGGTGCAAGCTCAATGCTTAGCATTCACCTGTCAGCTCCCAATCTTCTGTAACTCTAGTTCCAGAAGACCCAGACCCTCTTTTGGATTTCTCAGGCACCAAGCATCATGTGATATACTCACATACACGAAGGTAAGAATACTCATTAACATAAAATAAAAATAAATTTAAAAATTAAGGGAAATCTGAAAGCAATGGAAAATATTTGCCAACTCTCATGAGAAAAAGTCTCTAAGTACCAATAGAAACTCACTTATAACACATCATGGTTTTAGATGAACTTTTGGAAGTACACATGGATAAATAAACGTGCATATATCTTGGACCTTCTTGCACTGAATATACAGCATATCATTTACAGTCCCCATGTGTGCACAGATAATGAAGCACTATGTAAATTTCATATCATCTTAGAAGTTCAACTAAGAAACTGTCGCTTGACATCAATTCTTCATACAAATCTATAGGTGAGGCAATTGTCTCTCATAGTGTTGAGTGTATCCCTTGATATTCAGAAGTCAAGAATCCCCCCATGCTCACTAAATGAGTTAAAGGTTCCATTAAATTGTCACATTCTGGGAAACAACTTTAATTAAAATGGATTGTTTATTGGAGTAATGGTGTACTTCATTTGCTGTAACTGTTTCTAACCCAGATAACTAGTATCCTCAATTCAGAGAAAGTAGAAGCAATATAAACAGATGCATTCATTTTTTTGATACAGATTTTAGTCACCATTTTGTAAAATTCCACTTTTTTCCAAGTTGATCCCAGGTTGAGTCTGTCATCTCATATGTAACATGACTTAGTCACCCCCTGAGATACATCTATCATGGGCTATCTGTATCTCCTTGCTTAGTGGAGGATAATGGACAAGTTGAGGCGCACAAAACAAAGCCATGCTCCCAAGGCCAACTTGAAAGTGTGGACCTTTTCTTGAAGCGAATCTGTCTTGTCTTTTCTGAAGGGCAATTTTATATGAGAACTGAAATGCCAGTATTAAGATACCCCTTTTGTTTTATTGCCTTACAAGAGCTTCCCTTTACCTAGGAATTCCAGTTATTTCCCAGTCTGTGATAACCCATAATATTTGTTATTCATATGATTTTCATTCATTAAAGCAAGCACAGCTGTTACGTGAAAAAATGTTTTGAGAAAATAACTTGCCTATAAATCCATTTGATCCACAATAATCAATTTGAACAAACTCCAAAAATATGCTTTAATAACTTTTTAATCCCAATCAGGGCCAAATAAATGACTTCCATTTATAGGGGAACCAATCTGATTAGGTTTCTAGTTTGGTACACTATCAGCATGGAGATACTCCCCCTGAAGAGCAGTAGGTGAGTCCAAAACCTCACATTTATTTAACCACAAGTGCACATTTACAAATGATAGCAGACTTTCCTAAGTAATTTTTCATCACACTAATGCTTTTCGTTTGCAAGCATTGGTACTATTAGGAGTCATAGCCAGATCTGGAGCCATTTGTAGTCAACAGTATTTGGGAACAGGGGGCATGAAAGCTAACTACAAAGAAAAAGAGTTTTAGAGTCTGGTTCTTGACTTAACCAAATGCCAATTCAATCAATAGTTAATCAATAATTATCATTCATGAAATCCATTACCATATCCATTGTACAGCTAAACTTACTTGCAACTGAAAGGATTTATGCCGATGACAATTATTTTTCCAAGTCTTTGTCAATGCTAAACACTGAACATGGGAGAGTAACAAACAGCATTTTTTTCTACTAAAAAATGAATTGATAATGATAGGTACAAGAAGTCACGGGGAAACTATTGGAGTAAGGATGGAAAAGCCTGTGCCCTTCAACACCTGTGTTTCTTGACTCGGATAATTATTCTCCTACCATAAGAAGTAGAAAAATCCAAAATGATACAGTGTTGATGGAATGAGAGAAGAGGAAATGAGTGGAAAAAACAGGTCATTTCTTCAACAAAGGAAGATTGGATTTGATGAGACAGTTGAGGCAGGATGTGATGGCATTAAATTGAACTCTTCAAGATTCATAGGCCAATCTGTTAGTGAGAAAGGTAGACATTAGTCAGAGTATCATTACTCTATTACAGTGGATCTATGGCTTTGTCTTAGAATTTAAGTAAAGTGAGCAAGATAGACAGAAAAGTACTACCCTTTCTGTCTATATACTGATATTTAAAACACAACCTGAATATAGGATGCTTATTAAGGGAGAAGAGAGTAGATACGGGGAGGCTAGATTATTTTAGTGCAAAATGTATTCATGTACTTAAAAATAACTTATACTGTCCTCTCTGAAGTTAAAGAACATTGTGGAAGAGGAAGGTAAAAGTATGTAAGAGCTGGAAGGTAGAGAGAAAGGTTAGAAGTTACCATTTTACAGACTTCAATACAACTATTGTGATTTTTAACTCACATCAACTGTAGTTTTTTTCACTGGGACCACACAATCCTTCAATAAATGGGGATGGAATTAAGGAGACTTGCTCTTAATATCTGAATTATTGGTTGTAAATAGATTCCATGCGCACATTTTCATAGGCCTACCCTTTCCCATACTCTCTGAGAGGGAATCAATGCCACTAGTTGTGTACCTTCTTCTAAGCCTACAAGCCCAAAAGGATAACTCCAAGCAATGGTTACATAGATGGCTTTTAAAAATCTTGGATCACATAGATGTGAGAGACATGTTTATGGAGAGAAAGGAAGGTTTACAGTGGTGATAGAGAGGGAGGAGGTGAGAGCAATCAATATGCCATGTATGCATATGTAAATCTGTAAAAAGTAATAAAAACTAAAATTCAAAGTAAATGATCAAGTTGAACCAGTGATATTATATTCAATACACATTAGTAAAGAATAATAGGTATTTTTAGTTATAGATAGATGTTTTAAGTTGATAATGATGAGATATGGTAGATATTGATTTAAATTTAGAATTTTAGACACACCAAGACAGGAAAGATGTTTTCTTCAAGGCTATCAAATACATATAGCCAAAACACCAAGAATATAACATTTATGTAATTCTTGATTGTGTCATGGTTCTTCTTGCTATAGGTAGTTTATTGTATATATGTGTAATAATATGAATGTATATGTAAAAATAAAAATGTGAAATTAAAAAATACATAAGTACAAAAACAAAACAAAACAAAAGAATAAAATAAAACAGTGGTACATGGTGGTGCATGCCTTTAATCCTGGCACTTGGGAGACAGAGACAGGCAGATCTCTGTGGGTTTGAGGCTGATCTACAAAGCGAGTTCCAGAACAGTCATAACTACACAAAGAGAAACCCTGTATTAAAAAAGAAAGAAGAACAAGCAAAAAATAAAACAAAAAGAGATTCCTGAAAGAACTTAACTTAAAAAAGTAAACATTTCATCCTCAAGGTTCTTGGCCACGGAAAACCTCCACATGCCTTCATGTACCCATAGTTAAGACCACACAGTGACTAGGGACCAAAGAGAGGATGCTGAGTTGCTGAACCACAACTCCTCAGAGCTGATGCTGGGTTCTGTGTGACATTTGTATAACATTTTTCTTTTAGAACAGATATGGGGAAAAGCAGACAAAAATACTCTGGCTAGTTAATAGAAATTAAGGATTGCTGGCCCAAATTATGTTTTTAAATTTCTTTAAAAATAATTCTAGCAATTGGGAAGGGGCTAGGAAATTAGAGAATTCACAACTGGCTCTCGAGAGGGTTTTGCAGACTATAACTTGATGATTTAGAATTAGTAAATCAGACTGGAAAGTGAATAGACATGGGAACTGTTCCCCAAACCAGCTGGTGATCTGGCATCAATCTGATCTGTTGCACTTTAAATTGTGGTGTAGGGGGAAGTGGGGAATATAAAAAGAAACAAATAGACTTTAATGCAGATTTGAGAACTGTAAAGTTAGTTTCTGTGAAGTATACGTTTTGTAATCCACTTCTATTAGTTTAAGGGAAATGACATAGGTTACATCTATAAAGGGGTGCCTAGTAGCAAATAAAAGACAAATCCATAGCTGAGCCTCAGTCAGAGATCTCAGTGGAGGACTAGCTCACTGAGGCAAGGAATCCTTTCTTAATATTCAGCCCAAGATACAACTAACCAGTCAATCACCAGCTACCAATATTCACTCATCAAGGCATTCGTATTAAAATATTTTAGTTTCAAGTTTTGTTTTCACACACACAGCATGTGTAAATGTGTGTGTGTGTGTGTGTGTGTGTCACTGTGTGTGTGTCTGTGTGTGAACATGCACACTCAATATCCACAGAAGCCAAATAAAAAAAGTTTTGAAGCTCCTGGAGCTCCAGTTACAGATGGTTGTGAGCTGCCCAGGGTGTCAGGTGGGAACTGAACTCTGATCTTCTGCAATAGCAACTAGCCCTCTTAACAGCCAAGACAGTTCTTCAGCTCCTGTATTTACAACTGTCTACCAGGTCTTCAGCTGTAGCACATGGGGAGCATTCCCTCTGGATGTCCTTACTGTATATATCTACAGTGACTAGCACGAGGAGGTAGAGTAAATTCTCGGAGGGTACGGGAAGCAGCAGGGCTATAAAACCAGGTGTGAATAGAATCCACATTGCTGGCACAGATATTTAATAATCGACAAAGTAGTTATTAGTTAAAATTTAATTAAAGTAGTCATCATTTCCATTACTCAAGTTGGGATATTATCTCTCTCTCTCTCTCTCTCTCTCTCTCTCTCTCTCTCTCTCTCTCACACACACACACACACACACACACACACACACACACAGACACACAAAATAAATCAGGAGGTTAGGAGGATGCTTCCATTGGAGACTAATTTGTTTGTGGTGCAGGTATTCTAGTAGTTTGTCTCGTAATTATAGATTTGTTCCAAATCCATTGTGCCGTACACATGAAAGATATACATCCATCTTTTTATGCCATTTAAATGTCCATGGGATATAAGACATAAGCAATACTGCTAAAGAGAATAGTGACTTGACACATCCTTTTGAGTTCCTTTGGTGTTGTGAGTGGCGGTCTATGAGCTATCTCACAGCAAACATATCTCTGTTGCAACCTCTTCTTATACCTTACATGTTGGTGCCTAAGGGAAGGTTCCCGCCTGCCTCCATCCCCATCACCGCTCCCTAACAAATCATTCTCCTCCACCAAAATAGAGCAATCAAACATGCCCCAAAGAAGAGATAATACTGATAGCTACCTTCTGACTTCAGTTGACAAATGACTGTAAGCCAAGTGCTTACTAGGAATTGCCACAGCATGAGGCACAATTAGTAGTGTTAGACTCATTATGTCTATTGTGCATCTTCAGACTGAGGCAACCTACAAGTTTAGTCACAGTGAAAGAGCCACACTCCCTTCCGGAAAACAAACAAAGCAATTGCTAAATGGGCACCATCCATTCAGAGCAAATTCTTACAGAAGCAAGCTGGTTTTATATTCAAGGCAAACATTTTCAATTTTAATATGTTTGCTTACATGAGATGCAGATTGTAATTTAATGGCAGACTGTTTAATTATGCCTTCATTTGTATAAACTGTGATGTTGCTGCTGAATAAATGAAATAAAAATCTCTTTAATTTCCTCCTCAATATTTAATTTAAGTCGATGATAAACAGCGGCCGTCTCTTTGAAACAATGTTAATTAATATCCAGAAGACTCAATTTGTTTTTGGGTGCATGGTATGTGTGCCATGTCATGTTCATAATTGAACTGGGAGTATGATTAATAGAGTTAACCTCTGAAAAGAGGAAAAGTACTGTATAATTCTGCTCAATGCATCTCGGGCAATAGAAAAAAAAATGTATAATACAAGCTTTAGACATTTAGGTTTCCACTATACTTGTCATCCAATATATAGGCCAGGGTTGGGGTTTAGTAATGTTTTATATACATATCTCATAACTATTTAAATTACTGAAGTATTAATTTTCCTCTCAAATCTGTTTGGCACATTTTATATATTCTATTAAAATTAATAAGGTGAAGAAAGTCGTGTGAACAATAATTTCATTAAGGCCCTGTATGCCAGGTACTATGACTGGTGGGGGGGGCAGAGGGGCTTTTTTGAGTGATAAAAAAGTCATAATCCTAGGTGTGGTATCATCGATAGCATCACCTGCTATTTTTTCATGGAATGGCTAGCCTCTTAGATAATTTACTTTTCCTCAATCCTTATATGACTCTTTCATGGAAACAAAGATGACTAATAATTACCTGAAAAGACAAATGAGTAAGCAGAGACATGACCAAACCAGTCCCCTAGCTCTCTCATTACATGATGGACACCAGAAAATGTGATGTGGCAACATTTGAATAGCCAGGATGATTAGTTCTTGAAGTAGGCATACATTATAGGGGCTAGTACTTGAGGGTCTTATTCTTTTTTAAATTTTTATTTAAGTAATTTATTCAGATTACATCTTATTTGATATCCCTTCACTTGCATCTTCTGTTCCCCCTCCCTGCCTCTTTCATCCTATTCCCCTCCCCTAGGTCTGTGACAGAAGGGGACCTTGTCCTCTACTAGACACAGCCTATCAGGTCTCTTCCTGGTAGTTTGCTTACTCTTCCTCTGAGTGTCACCAAGTGTCTCCACTAAGGGGCAGTCGCTAAATAGGGGACACCGGAATTCATCTCTGAATCAGTCCCTGCTCTTTACACAATTATTAAGAATGTGGTGTTCATTGGCTAGATCTGGATAGGAATTCTAGACCTAGAAAGATACACATGGCATATACTCACTTATAATTGCACACTAGCCCAACAGTGATGTCCCCTGAAAGTCTGCTCTTAGCCAGAGATTGGGATAGATACTGGGACTTCCTATTGGAACTCTAGGTGAGAGAAGTAAGGAAGAATGAGGAAATAGAAGGATCCAGAAGGTCCCAGAAACCTACAAGAAGACCATTAAGGCTGGCAGATCTGGACCCAGGCGGGTCAGCTCAAACTACTGTACCAACTGAGACTCTTATTTTAAAGACTTTTATCTAGTGAAAAATCCAAGACTCAGGAGTAACTATTATTGCCAGAGACAAGAAATATTCTCCCGCAAAGGGCATGAGCTGTCAAAGGTTTCGAGAAAGAGTCTAAAACAAAACCAATAAAATCTGAAGAACTCAATGGCCATCAGCACACTGGAAGAAACTATCCATTTTTAGAGAGGCCCTCACTGAGGGCAGATGAACTAGTACCCTCTTCACAGTAACTGAGGAGAATGTGAACTGCCAAAGATTTAGTTACCTTTGGCTGTGGCTTAAGTGATCTCTATCTCTATCTATTTCTACTTGTATCACCTATACATAGATAAAGAGACAATGATATAGAGATAGAGATAGACATGGAAATAGACATAGACCTAGTCATAGACATAGACATAGGCATAGGCATAGACACAGATACAATCAGGTACAACCCTGCCCTAAGAGACACAGTATGTTGGTAAGGGTGGAGGGAATGTTGATGACAGCATTGAAAAGTGCTTAAGGACCATGCAGTTTATTGAGGCAGGGTCTTTGCATTAGACAGACTTTGTTTCACTGTTAGAAAATTCCCAATAAGACAATTTAAGGAAGGAAAGACTTATTTTGAGAAACAATTTGAGGGACTTCTATCCATAACACTTCAAAAAACACTGCAGAAAAGACTAGCTTACTTCATGTGAGCCTGAAAGCAGAAATGAATGTATGTTCTACAGGGCTTTTCTGCCTTTTCTAGCTAGAACTCAGCCCAATAAATGGTTCACACCACACCAAGACAGGACGAAGTGGACAATCTACATCTCTCTAATTTCATATTTCATTTATTTAGATCTTATTTTCTAGGATCTATTACTTCCCAAATAAGCCCTTTTAAAATTAGTGTATCAGGGAATCAGTTCACTGATTAGGTCAAAACCCTCATAATACAATTACCCGTCAGTGGCAAATGACACTAACTAGGGGCCAAGCCTTCAAGCCATCACCTTTCATTCTTTCTTCTACAAGGAAGACATAGGAATGGCACATATATCTGTTCAGCCATCATCAGCCCCTCAAAATGTTACTGAGATACTAAGTTTGAAGGTTTTCTGGTAAAGATGACTCATGTTTGTAAGTTAAGGCCAGGTATGCCTTTTCAGTGACTCAAGTGTCAGAGCAGCATTTCATGAGAGGCGTGGCTCCATCAAGACACCTGCCTAACTAGAATATATCATACAAAAGATGGTTTCAACTGAAGGCTTTTTGAATCTCAGAAGAATGGCTATGATCTTCTTAAGACAGGTGAGAATTAGGTGTGCTGTTGCTTAAATTTAAATAGTCTCTAAAAGTATGTTAAAAGTTTGAACTCTAGCTGGAAGATCCCACTACTGAAAAGTAAGGGCTCTGATCCAATATGGATCAATCCATTCATGGTTTCATAATTGGATGACATTATTGAGACTTGATGGGAAATGGGAGATGGGCCCTGGCTAAGGTAGGCCACTAGAAGAATCTTCTCCTTGGCCCTTCTTGGAAAATTTTGTCTCCTTCTCTGCTGCCATGCAATGAGTATCCCATTCTGTTACATGTTCCCACTCCTATGGAACTGTTCCCTGCCTCATGACCATTGTAACGAACCAAAGCCTTAAACCTCTGAAACCATGAGACAAATAAAATAGTCTTTCTTTAAGTCACTTGTAATGGACATGAAAGCCTAACACTGGAAGCTTAAATGAAACTGACTAGGCAACCACCCCATACTCTCTGTCCAGGTATCTAGCAGAAGAAGATTTCTTCTGAGCTCTCAAAAAGTATGGGGAGTCCTGATCTAGCTTATTAGAAGGGAGCTATGGGCAGAATACCACTACCTCACAGTCAAGAACTAGGTACTTAGTAGTGATGTGTACTGGTTTTCCAAAGATTTGCAAAAAAGTAATACATGTTTGTTGGATTGAGAAAGTTGGAAGGTATTCCCGTACAAAACTGGAGTCCACACATCTTGAAGTAATGTGTTTCTAGTTGAACTCCTTTCAAATGCTCTTGCTAAGACTTCCTCCTTGTCTCATAGATGTACCTGGTAGATTCTGGTACATCTGGTGCCGAAACCACCATAGCTTCTGTGATGAATCTCATCATTCACTCTGCATGTCTGTGTCCTAATGTCTTTCTACTGAGATGATAACCATTGGAATTAGGGCTATCTGAAGTCTATGATCATTTTCAGGTGAAAAATCTGCAATGTTTTTATACCTATAGAGATTCTATATTCAGATAAGTTCACATGTTCAGTTTATGGTGACACTTGCATTTGATACAAACTATTCATCTGACTACATGGGGCATCCATGACTACAGACATGTAGCCATTATCATTTTTGCATCCTAATTAATGTGGGCAACATGTGTTTATCAAAGGGAGTTGGCTTCTTTGTTTATTGCTTCTTTCATTATGTCAGCAGTATCTTGTCATGTAATAGCTCTATGTGATTTTATTGGTCAACCAAGTAAAGTTTGTCTTTACTTGATCTTCTATATATTTGACAGTCTTCATCTAGGAAAACCAACCTCAGACTCAAAACTATCTAATACTCCCTTAGATTCTAAAACATTGCTTTAAGGAAGTGCACCTTCCTAATGGTGAGTGGAATGGTTTTGATGAAGAATTCAACCATGTTGACAACCTTTGCATTCAATCCTTCTCTTTACCTCCAGTATTATTTCAATGCTCTGTATCTTTTCCTGTGAGCTTCCTGCCACTGTTTCTGAGTACTTCTTTTCCCCCTTGAAATTATGATATACTGGCAAACTGTTGTAGACTGATCATCTGACTGTTGAAAAGCAAACCATATTCTCAGGTTGAAATACTTTTACTGCCTTTCATTGAACCCCATGTGATTCTATGGGAGCCATTTTATTGGAGCCTTCTACCTCCACATCCACAACAGACTCTTTGCCCAAAGGCCAACAGACAGTATCTGTTGGGCTCACACAGAGTTAGGCCAGCTAGAAGGTTAGATAATCATACTTTTTCATGTTATCCTGGGGGAGATTTACAATAATACTTCCATTACAGTTTCACAAATATTAAATGTGATAAAATGTTTGAGATAGAGAAAGCCCTCAATAAATACTTGTTTCCTGCCTCTTCGCTGTATTCAGCGTAGCCATAGATTTTGCTCAAATATGATATTAATTACATTTTTATATCTGCTGTTGAAATGAATCAAGACATCTACATTCTTTTGGAAGTAATCACCATAAATTAGCTTTATTTGGTTCAAAACATCTAAATGTCAACAGTACATTTATTCTATTTTTGTTCTCTAATTACATTGTCACTTCCTGCTACCTTCGGGGCACTTCCTGCATTTTATCTTCCTTACTACAATGGATAATATATTTCAGTTCCCAAATCTGTCTCTGCCCTCACTCCTTCCTTCTTTCCCTCCTCCTCCCTCTCCACTTGCTCTTATTTCACTTTCTTCTCATTCTTTTATTCCTCCTCTTTCTCTTTATTTTACCATTTGATGAGTTCAATAGTAAGATTGGAAATCACTCAATACCATCTCCCACAAAGAGCAGAAGTCACTCAATAGAAGGCATGATACAAGCCTTTTTGGATTCATCAATCTTTCATCTGACAATGACTGGTATCAATCATTCAAAAGGCCAAACCTTTGTTTGCATGCTCTGTGTGAGAAGTGACAGTGATGTTTTCACCACCTACGTGGCCTGGCTCTGGTTTGAGTTTGCCTTTGTTAACTGTAGTAATAATTCTTGGCTCTTATTTCTCCTTGAAGGTGAGTTGGTCTGTTGGGAGCCAACCAAATTTCTTGCTGGACCAGATGCGGAGCCCCAAAATAAACCACCTCTCACCCTTCACCATGTCCCACTGCATGTCTTCAACACTTTTGTTTCAGAGCACATTTACTGTCTGTGTCATTCTCTCCCAGGCCATGTCTACTTCAGTAACTAAGAGTCCATTAACATCCTGTGCCCATCTTCTAGTGTTGATTTGTAGCTTCCTTCTCCTGTCAGAATAGTCCACAGAGCCTAATACTGGATTTGAAGCAACACTGCATTCACTCCTCTGATAGTGTGGTAGAAAATGAGCAAGGGTTGTAAAAGGAGCATCAGAAGCCTCAGAAACTTCCTGCAGGAGAGATCCTTGCCCCTGAAGGGGAATATAACCTTACTTTGGAACCAATCATTCCAGGATATCAGGGTTCTTAAATATGTCTCTTGTGGTAAAACACCATGATATATTCTCCAGGCATGATTTCATGTAAGGTCAGAGAGAAAGAATCAGCTCTTGCAGAGATTGCCACAAATTGACAAAGAACATTTTCTTTAGCTTTCTTTCCTTCTTTTTAAAAATTAGTGTGTGTGTGTGTGTGTGTGTGTGTGTGTGTGTGTGCGTGCGTGCGTATTGTACACATGTGTTTAGAAACATGTAAATTCATGCAAATATGCATATAAAGAGGAGAGGACAAGGTCAGTTGTAACTTTCTCAGTCACTATCATACATTTTGATGTGTGGTCTCTAAGTCAGCTTTGGGCTTCACAGATCTTGCTAGCCTGGATGACTGTTGAGCTCCTCAGGTCCTCCTATTTCAATCCTCATCCTACCCTGAGTACTAGGATCACACACCTCTTCCACTATACCTAGTTTTTACGTGATCTTCCTGTTTGCATGACAAGCACTATACTGACTGAGGCATCTATGCAGCCCCATTTATTTTATTTATTTCTTGGACTGGGAATTAAAATCTCTTACATGTCAATAGCCTCTTTACACTGAGCAATATCCCATGGCCATGTAGTTTTTGCTTTGAGGAAGAGTATCACCAAGAAGAATATAGATTAAGAGAAGACATAATGAAAACTCCCTAAATGGTTGGCCAATGTGATATTAGTGTTGATGTCCATGTAAGTCTGTATCTGGTAAGTGTAAGGTGTTAATTTTACAGCTGCAACCAGATTCTGTTGAGCTTCAGTGAGTTAAATCACTTACTGTTTTTGTATAGTTTCTGTATTTATATCTATAATTAAAATGGATAACATCTTTCTGTTCTGGTTCTGAACAAGATGGTCATCTCATTTTCATCCTCTAAAATCCTGACATCTACTCACTTCATCCACAGAATCATCAGTGTCAACAATGTTCCATTCATTGATTTGAATATTTACTAAGAATCTAGTCCAAAAGCATGGGCACTATAGTCTAGAAATAGTCTTGTCTCTTTAATGGATAGTCCTGTGAATGTCTATTTCTCTGAACGTCTCCACTTTAATAAAGTAGATGGTCATCATCCCTGTAGATGACAACCAGCAGGAAAGAGTTTTCAAGTTATGGCACAGAGTACAGTCAGATTCCAGTGTTATAGTTTATCAATATAGTCTCTCTCTCTCTCTCTCTCTCTCTCTCTCTCTCTCTCTCTCTCAAAGCACAAGCATGTCTGAATACAATGCCTATATAGATGTGTATGGTTGTATTGCAATAAAACTTTATGAGAAAAGAAGACAGGCCATAGAGTCTTGACTCTGACCTGACACACTGTTGAAATGTTATCTAGCTTATCTCATAGCTGGCCTATTCTGTGTCTCCTATATCTAAATTAAGGTGAAGAAAACCCATGATCAAGAGGTAGGGAAGGATGAGATTTTGCTGTAGAGTCTCAGACTACCTTAAGTTTACTGAATAGAAGTGTTTCAGTGTGTCCAGATGTGATTGAAATCATCTGAATACCAGTAAGGGCAATAGCAATGGTATTTTTATATGGTGTTATGGATGTTTTCTGATAACTTCTTTTAGAATCTTTCATCTTTCCAATTGGGAACATTTTAGAATTCTTGATTTGCTTTTTGTTAAATCCATGATTTTTCTACCATTGGCAGATTGAACCGTATAAAATGAGTAGGATATGCTCGTTAGGGGAATTAATGAGCAAGCTAATGAACCCCATAGGTCTCACAGTGATTTCATGGAATCTAGATCTTCTCCAAAAGCCTTGGCACTCAGCTTTCATCTCAATGTGCTTGATATTTGCTACAGTCATGATTTCCATATTTGACCTCTAAATATTCAGTGTGCTTTTTATATTAGAAAAAATCCTCTTAGCCATTTGACACCTTGTTGTACTTCTGTTCTCTTCTTAGGAGGAAGAGCACCCTTTCCTTACTATTTTAATATATTTTGAAATAAAATAAGTCATCATGATGCATACTCAAAATTTTAAGTAAGAGAAACTTAAAATCAAACTGAAAATCCTGGCTCAGCAGCACCATCTCAACACTTGTCTTCATAGCTGTCTTCTTCATCTTTATAAGGGGGCAAATACTTGTAGGGAAAGAGACTATTGATGTGCAATGACCAGCAGGTGTTTGTCCTGTGATAAATTGAAGCTATTGTTAGCATCCTTTAAATAGTTCCAATAAAGTTAAATGTAGATTTCTGCACAAGCTGATTAGCCACTCTCACCATTAGTTAAGCACAAGGATAGTCAGGTAGTAAGCATATTGTTTTCATGTGTTTAAGGTCAAAACTCCCTTTCCAGAGAATAATTACCCTATCTTTGCTTTATTACTGCCAATTACTGGTACTCATGCCTCACTTACAATAACTAACAATATACATAATATGTGTATACACATAGATATCTGTGTATCCATATTTGAGAGAGAGAGAGAGAGAGAGAGAGAGAGAGAGAGAGAGAGAGAGAGAGAGAGAGAGAGAGTGGAGTTTTATTTCAACTAAACTGATTTTTTTGTAATTTAACTTGAGAATTATTGCATAATCAGCATCAGTGATTCCACCAATTTTCAGAGTAAAGCCTGGGAAGATGACTGAATAGCTACGGAAAAATAAAGACAACCAACACTGCAACTGTCTTTGTGTGTATTCAACAGGAAAGAAGGTTGCAGATTTCAAGCATTCACCCAGAAAATTAAATCTGAAGCCTACGAATTCACAATCATCCACTGTCAGGCCATCTTCCCAAGTACTTTGTCAGCCTCTCAGTGCTTCCACTTCTATTCCTTTATCCGTGTCTCATCAATACTCACCTGGAAAATTACAATCACGTGACACCTTTAGTCCTTGCAATATCTGACTTTGTAGGAATGCCCCCCTCCTTTTTGCGCTTGACCTGATAATTTCTAATCCTGTTCTTTTTCCTTCAAGTTACACAACTTCTTTATGCCAGAGCAAAACACCTTTGTGTATAGAAAGCACATTTTCTTCATTTATTCATTTGTTGATGACTTCACATCTTCTGTCTCAGAACAGTCTAAATTCTCAGGAGGATGCGTGTGGTCTTCTATGGCATGCTTATCATCAACACTCACTGGCTCCATGGTTACACAAGCCAATTACTGCAAACTGTCCTCACTCTACATCTTCCTACAGCTACAGAGAGAGAGAGAGAGAGCTTCATACCTTCCTCTCTGTTAAGATTCCCAGTTGGTTTGAGAACATCTGACATGCTCTAGTCCATCTCTTGACCATCTCCCTTCAGTCTGTGTTATCTCCACATGACTGCCCTCCTCTCCTGCATGTCCCTATCATAGATTCTTCCACTTTCTTTATTACTGTAGTTTTACTTCTGATTCCTATTTGAGGGATAATATCTTTATGCTTTCCCCTCTTTCTTCAGCATTGTATCTTCTTAGGATGAAGGGATGTTTGCATGATTTTGTAGCTCTAGAGCATCTTATCTGCACAATAGTGAACCTGTCACAAATGACCCATGGGGACATAAATTAACAAAATTTAGGAGTACATATTTCTCTTGTTTTTTGAAATAGTATTTTACCATGTAACTTGCTATGTAGACCAGGTTGGCTCTGAACTCATGGAGGTCCTATTAACTCTGTCTCTTTGGTGCTTGTATAAAGGTATATACATCTTTATATATATATATATATACATCTTAATATTTAACTTTATTTTAAGGATGATTGTCCAATCAGCTACCAGTGTTGTGATTTCTATTTCATGTTAATCACTTCAACACGGCTTTAACTATTGGCATCTTATTTTTTTCCCACCAATGTTCAGTTTAAAAACTTTCAAACATGTCATTTTTGTGTTAAAAGGGATCTTCAAATGCTGGTTTCTTGGCAGACCTACAGCTTTTGTCTGCTTTTCTTTGTTTTTCATTCTATTGTCAGATTCCTTGAAACTAAATCCAATTTTTGTCTTGGGATCCAGTGCCTAAGAATGTTGTTTTTGCCAAGCTTGCCAGTCCTGTGGAATATTTATGACTTAATGGATTTTCAGTTCCCCCACACTGGCAAAGGCTATGTGAGAAATCAGTGTATGGACCAAGTGTTTAAGTTATGTTGCAGAGATATTTATATGGTGAAATCTGTAAAGTTGCACCATGCAACAGGTCTCACAAGGTAGGTTTATTAAAGGGGAGGATACAGAGACTATCTCTTGATGAGGGATAGCAGAAAACAAGAGAAAGGGAGAAGGCAACAGGTCCGTTCATAAGCTGATGCAGCACATGCACAGGGAGAGGACATAATGATCCTGGCAACAGTAGAAATATGTCTCATATTGGTGGCTGGTGATTGTTGTTGCCAAGTCCCTGGAACTGGCTATAGAGGTACCTGATCACTAACACAAAGTCCTGGATCTTGCCTTCCAGTCCAGTAGATAAAATAAGCCAATGTCCTAATGCTTTATGGTTGTTAATAAATACTGCACTCTCAGGCAATGGGCTGTTTACAGACTTTACCTTTACATGGCCTGTGTTTTTACTATGATGGAGGTTAGTATTTGTGCCCTGTATCTAGTCATTGTGATTGCTCTGGAAAGCTTTATTTTATTATTTTTAAAATATTGATGAACCACTTGTTTCACACTTATGTCTTACTCATATCTGAAATAATTATTGAAGACTATCTAAATGCTAAGAATATCATACAATTTTACAAGAAGAATATTACAATAGTAGAAAACTGAAAATAAATAAACCAAGCATGCAGTTAGTTTACATCATTTCTTCCTTTCAAACTTTAATTTAATCCTGGTCCTTCTGAAAGACAAAGCAAGAACAGTTGACAATTCCCTGTTGAGAGTTATTACACTCCCATTTTATCTTCCTTTCCTCATTAACATTATCCTATGTGTGGTAGACAACAGCATCTCTGCCCCGCCCCCAGGATTTAGCTTTGTCAACACTTGTTCCATTGAGCTCTCTGCACACATGGCCTTACCCAGTTCCAGGCTCAATCTGACTGCTTTTCCCACCATGTGCTATGCTCAAACACCACCCCTTCTCATACTTGCCTCTGTTTTCTTTGTCTCTACCACAGATTCCAGGTAAAGCATGCCATCTATAGAGACCAATGTGAGCTGATATACAACACTCACTTCAAGTACTAGAAGGACTGGTAGTTTGTAGGTATTTTGTCTAAGCAGGAGAAGGCAAAGAAAAATTGCAAGAGCCATCAAGCAAAGCTCTATGCAGATGTTCATGATACTATTTTAAACTTTGGAAATTATAGAAAATATACATGACATTTTGTATTTTTTAATACATATTCTATAAACTAGAAGGATATCCATGGTTTGTGCTGTATGTACTCAATTTCTCCAGTGTAGCACAGAACTGGCTATAGACAGCACAGGAACAAGTGTACAGCTGTATTCTGGTATTAATTAAAACACTGATAAATGAACTTCATATAGTTTTCACAATTCACACAGTATGTTTCTTTTGATATTGCAATGATTTATATTTTTAAACCACTACTTGCTGAACACTTCCCTTAAAAATGTTTATGTTAGACATATTATGAGAAAAATATTCTAATCCTCTAAAGAACCCATTCTAATTCTTGTAATTGCCCAGATATGCAGACTAAAAGGAGTGGGTTACTGTGATAGTGTGGACTATGTTCATTATGAATTCATGGCACCCTTAATTAGCCAGAAAAAAATCAATGTAGCTTCCTCATTATCAGGTAACTAAACAGGCCCACTAATGAATATTAGCTTCATTATCTACTTAGGTAATTTTGAACAATTTCCTGACTGCTTGTTTTGTTGTAACTAGAGAATGTGACATCATAGAATAATTCCTGGAGTTTTCTGAGAGTTAAATAAGATAGCATTGGCCCAGTCTCTGGAAAATACATGCCAACTAAGTTTCTCAAATAGGTGTGTTGATAAACTGAGGGCCACCCAAATTGCAGAACCAAGTGCTCTTCAGCCAACCTTCAACAACTCCACACCAGCAGCCATGTCGTCACTATCCACCAAATGCAACACATTCCTGTTGGCACCACGAGTCACATGCCTTTTATAAAGCCCTAGCCTTCATGGCCTGGCCTGCCCCTATTTTATCCATCCCCACTCTGAAGTGGTCTTTTGCTGCCCTAATAAATCTCTTGCATGAGGATTGTAGTGTAGTGTGATCTTTGGAACGGCCCTTGGACCTCTGATTGCCAAAACAATCAAATAAAAATATCTTAACAGAAAGATGCACATAAATGTTTAAGCACATCCATAGAATACAATAAACAGATGAAAAATGGTTGAATGGATGTCAGTGTTTATAAATGTAGTGATAAAGATCATGCTGGCTAGTTGTATAGAAAATTAAGTTTTGTCCAAAAGATCAAGAGAAATGTGAATCCTAAGAATTTATCACTGTATGACTAGATTAATACATCTCTCAACTTTCATAAGAGAAATTTCTATTTGCAGTTTATGGTGATTAGCATAGAGATCCACAACTGGCCAAGGTGCAGAGACTAGGAGATGTAAATGGAGCATATACACCACCAGAGATGGTGGATGACTACAGGAAACAGTTTCTTCCAGACACAGGAGGGCAGTTGCATATATGAACACAAAGTGTCTATGACAACATTCACAACCCTGTACACCCTGTAGAGTTGGGTATACAACTCTACACCTAGCTGTGGAGCCAATGGCGGCTAATAGCTGTCTGAGAGGGAGTGTTTGTTGCAAGTTGCACACCAATGGAAGGCCACACATCTAAGAATGTATGATCAGTAAAAATTGAACTTGATGGGGTTAAAAAAAATGACCAGAAAGTTGTCTTGGAAGGGCACATCGCGTGCAATTCCCAAAGAGACCATAAAATGTGCACTAAATGGGTATACAAGTAACTTCAGATATGCCTTCTATATTTTCAAAGTTTAAAGTGTAATCATATTTTATTTTTTAATTAACAATCAACCAAAAAAAGTTACTTAGCAGCCCCTTTAACCCAAAATATTAAGAAGTGTCAGCTAAAATTGAACATTTCCTGCAAAGATTCATTCCCAAAGGCGATAATTTTGAGGGTGATGTCAAACACTAAATGTCACACAACACCAGGAAACTTAACTCATAAGGAGAAGGGATGAGGCATTTGATTGGAACAGTATTTCCTCCGGTTTTCAGGAAACTATGATTAGTTTCCCACAAATGAGGCCTTAATTGGACCCACTCAGCCCTGATGAGCACACCATGGAAGGGTAGCATGTGCTGCGTAGGTGGATTTGGCCATGCCTCAGAAAGGAGTAGATAGAGGGGATGCTCTGGAAGCTTGTTCCAACTTCTCCTACTGACACAACTACAGTGCAAAGAGTTTGGAAGGAATGTTATTATTCTACGGTTTAAAGGAAATATCCTTCAGATAACCCAAGTTAAAAACGTGTATACTTGCTTATTCTTGCATAAGTTTGTTCAGGGGGACTTAAGGACTAAAGTGTCAGTTCTTACTTTTGATAAATATTTCCCTTTTAATGTACAAATAAAAACTAAGAAATCCCATAAAACTCTTCATAATAAGTGAGACAAAGTAAAATTACCAGAAAACATAATTATGAAGAGGATCGTTGGCTCATGAGCATCTTGACAATCTAATTGTTAGACACTGTGATAGGCATATAAGATCTCATATAGTGTCAACTCTCTAGAATTTCAGTCTTGTGTGAGAAGTGATATAAAGATAATTTTTTAAAGTTAGGATAAGTGCTGCATGGAGCTATAAATCCTTCCTAGCATCTAAGTGATTGTGAGCTGCTTTCAACCATGTGAGCTTTTACCTGGCTGTGGATTTTGCACAGCTCTGCAGGGTTGTTGAATACAATCCATGCCTAGCTACTAGGTTGCAGAGTTTGGCATCATGCCTTTCTATGTAGCAGAGGCTCAGTATTTTCCTCTAGCCCTAAGTTCATTATAAAGAGAAGAAAGGAAGGAAAAAAAGGAGAAGAATTAGCAGTGAAAGAATGAAAGGGAAGGACTGCAAACACAGGAATAAACAAACTGCATTTACAATTCATGTCCATTTCACTTGCAAAACAGACTTCTCAGCAGAGGTCCTAGGTTAGATGACACCTGAATCCAAGGCACTGTTAGCAAGGAAGAGTTGAGGCATCACCATACCTCTCCCATTGTCTACTTTAACTCTCACAAGTGGGTCTATGAAAAAAGCCTGCTTTCTTCACTTGTGCCAATGAAACTGTGAGTCATCTTGAATAACATGGCTTTTAACAAGACTTGGATTTGGGCATGCTTTGCTCCATTTTTAGGCACTCTGTTGTTTCTTATGTGAATGGGTTAAGAGGGACTCAGTGCTGCAGTGGGGAGAATGGGCTTATTGGAGAAAGTGATCAATTGTCTCAAGCTAATCAGTGCACTGGCGTGAGAGTGGAGACCAGAGCACTAATCTTGCCTCTACAGGCACTCTTTGTGTAATGTACGGCAATGGCCCATCACACCCAGTCTTTGACATATGCCACAGCGTGATCATGTGAGCGCTGGAATTCTCAGACAGACTGCCTTATTGTACTTGGTGGTCCTGATATTATTTTAAGTGTGAAGTCTAATGTAAAACTTTCTTAAGCAAAGGAAAACACATTTTCCTGGAGCTGTTGAAATAACAGCTTTGTATAGTGCTAGGAGCTGGCAGAGTTCCAGGAAGAACAATGCAATTCTAATTTGGTAGGATTTTAAGTTTTCATATAGATCGCTGGGGGATGATGCTTGATTCTTTCATTTCAAGCATGAAGTGCATATTTGCCTCCTGAGATGAGAGGTCTAGCAATTTGAGATCAGTTCATCTCCAAATAAACCTAATTTTCAGTATCATCCAACTGTCACAATCCATTCTTTCTGACCATTAAAGCAAAAGCCAAAGACCATAAGCTTCATAGCTTGAATTTGTTGGTATGGGCAGAAGGGGGCGCTGGAATGCAGCACGTTTGCCAGTCTTTTCCATTCTCCTTGGCATAGTCAAGTAGAGGCATGGAAAGGAGCCAGCTGATGTAATCGGAACAGGCATAGGATGCCCAGATAAAATGAGAAAGAGACAAAACTTGCTCTTGAGTACAGCTTTGCTTTTCACCTGATTCAATTCATGTCATTTTAACTCAATTCATTACTTTCAACTAAATTTCTCATGTTGTTCTACAATAAACATAGTGAGAAAACAAAGAGAAAAGCAGGAGAAAATACTTGCTTTGTCAGAGCCGGCTTTATGTCCAGCTCAACCACACATAACATAAACTTTAGAACATATGAAGACTTTCATTTATTCTGGGGAAACTTGAATGTGTCCATCTGGGCAATGGTTCTGGAAGTTCTGGTGTAGAGTTTAAGACAGGTGCTTGACAAAGGCAGCGTGAATGCATTATGTATTACCTCACTTCCTCTACTTTCAGAGAAACAGCATATAGATGTCTCCATAGACTTAAGAAAGTACCACCATACATATACCACCCCCAAAACAAATGGAAAGGCACACACCTAGCAGTTTAATCTAAAATGTTTTTGAATAGTGGAGAATAGCTGAACATCTTCAAAAATAAGGCAAGTTTCATAGAGAAAATAAATAACAGGCAACTAACTTAGTACAACCCAAATCATTAAAGACACTTGGGGATTTCTAAGTTAAGGAGTAGGTAGCCTGGGAAGCCATGTGACTGAAGAAGATAATAATAGAAGATGGCAGCAGAGGCTGGCACAGGCGAAATTCTAGGGTCACTCAGTGCCAACGATAGGAAAATCATTGTGTGCTGTGAAGGAGAAGTGCGCTGAATTTAGAAAACAAGGGCTTAACACATATGACCATATGGTGGTCTTGAAGAGCCGGCAAGGGTTTCAGTTTTCAAAGTACACTCACTATGCATTTGTTGCTTACCTATAAACTCTACTGAGTGTCAGCGATGCATAAGAGAGGTGGGATCCTTTTTTCATGGAGTCAGAATCTTGTCCTAATGACAGGCAAAAGACATGAATAAATAGGTCATCTCAGGGATGAAAACATTCCATGTAGACAGTATGTATTAGAGTTCCAAAGTGGCTGATGTATTAGGTGGGTAAGACATGAAAGTCCTGCTGAGTATGAGCCTATTGGGAGGAAGCCATAGGAAGTAAACATGCCAGCCTTCCAGGCAGAGTACAAGGGAACCAAGACACAGAGAGTTGGCTAGTGATGGAAGAAAGATCCAGAAGATTTTCAGTGAGAATCACCTATGGAGACTGAGATGGAGAGGTAAGTGGGAGCTGTCATGCAGTGAGTGAGATAAAGCCAAGTCAAGGGTTTTCATGTCTAGTATGATGGAAAGCACTGGCTGCTTTTAGAAGGAAAAAGACTGATATGATCTAAAGGGGAATGACGGTATTAACAGCGCTTTTAAAGAGTTGGAGACATAAGGGATGATGCTGTCAGTTAGAGCAAATAGAATATAGAGAGGAAAAAAGGCAGCAGGGTGATGTGCTGGTTGCAGATGACGGTGCTAGGTCTGGGGTGTTACTAGTGGTCATGGAGAGGATGACACTTCAGTGTCATTTTACAGGAGCAGCCTACATGTCTCACTGATGGATGGTTCATTTTAAAATTTATTTTACTAATTATTCACTTTACATCCCAGTCACAACCCTCTGTTGTCTCCTCCAAGTCTCACCCTCTCTCCCTGTTTCCCTCTCTTCCCTCCTTTACCCCTCAGAAAAGTGGAGTCCAACCCATTCACTCCAGCATATCAATCCACATCAAGACTGAGTGCATCCTCTTCCTCTGTGGCCTGGCAAGGTAGCTCCACCAAAAGTAAGTAATATAAAAGCAGGCAACAGAGTCCATGCCAGAGTCAGCTCCCATTCCCCCTTACTAGGGTACCCATACTGAGGTCACATCTGTGCGTGGGGGCTAGGTTCAGTTCATGCATGGTCCTTGGCTGGAGCTTCAGTCTGCAAACCCTCCCCCCCACAATGCCCTAATTAGTTGGTTGGTTCTGTTGGTCTTCTTGGGGAGCCCCTGTCCCCTTTGAGTCTTTTTATCCTGCTCTCTACTCTTCCACAAGACTCCTTGCATTCTACCCAATATTTGGCTGTGGGTCTTTGCATCTGTTCCCATCAGCTACTGGGTGGAGCCACTCAGAGGACAGATATTCTGGTTTCTCATCTGCAAGCATAGCAGAGTATCATTTATAGTGTCAGGGGTTGGCTGTCTCCCATGGGGTGGGCCTCAGGTTGGGCCAGGCATTAGTTGGACACTCCTTCCATCTCCGCTTTATTTTTGTCCCTGCACTTCTTGTAGCCAGGGTAAATTTTGGGTCAAAGTTTTTGTAGGTGGTTTGTTATTCCCCTCTTTCTAGTTGGAGTCATGTCTAGTTAGAGTGCAGCCTCTTCAGTCTCCGTGTCCCTTGCTGCTAGGAGTCTCAGCTAGAGTGACCGTCATATCATCCCAGGAGTCCACCCTGTCATAGGTCTCTAGCTTGTCACAGAGATGCCCCTGCCCAAGCTTTCTCTTCTCTCTGCAGACCCTCTGTCTTCCCTCTCTCAAGCCCTGCTCTCCCCAGGTCTGATACTGACCCTCATTTCTCTTCCTGCTCCCTCTTTTATGCTGTTCCCTCTCTTTAATCACTTCCATTCTCTATTCTATTTCCACTTCTGAGTGAGATTTAAGCATCCTTGTTATTTATCTTGGGCCCTACTAACGAGTTTTTAAAGAAACCAAAACTCTTACTAGAGTTCCCTTTATATTTCCAGCATTTTGGGAGATTCTGCCTCTCAAGAGTTTTTATTAAAAGCAAGCAGGGCCATATTCATACTGAAGTTAAGTCTTCTGACAGAATGCTCTTGTTCGTCTTATACAAAGCATGAATTAACTGTATAAAAACTCAGAGTAACTGCAAATAATTACATAAAACAAATCAATTCCAAAAAAAGGAAAACAGGGGGGAAAAGGTTATAGAATTAGTCAGTCCCTAGTCTCAGCACAGATCTGCTAGTTTTGGAAATTGCTCTCTTCAGGAAAATAAATAAATAAATAAAACAAATCCACCTATTTAGCCCAATTTCACTTATGAGTTGCAGTTTGTAGTACCCAAGACAACCACTGCATTTCTTGAAGAACTAAATCAATAAATTCCCATCAGTTACCTAGTTCAGTGTTTCACACTTACTATGTCTCTTCATGACTTCTTCTAGGAAAGAGTAAAATAAAGATTTGTAGTTCAGTAGTATTATGTCTTTTATATGGCTGATGTCAGCAGAATTAAACTCCTTACTTCAGTTATTATGACTAACGACTTACATAATGGCAATAATAATGTTGCTAATGATAATGGTGATAAAATTATAATAAAATGATTTAATCAAAGGAAGCATATTTCCCTCAGGAATTGCAACTATCTCTATTACCAAGACTCAACATTTTCTAGAAAGTAAATCTTTCAAAAGGCTATAATAATAGTCTTAGCTAACTAATAAAAGGTTTGTTTATAAACCTTGTATGGTACTCTTTTCCTCCTCTTCTCCAACCCCTGTGAACTGGCATTAATATTTTTCCTCATTTGAGGTGATGAAGATGAGCAAGAGAGTCTCAGAAACTGTTACTGGTAACTCTGGTTTTCAAAGTCTGTTGTCTCCAGTGTGATAACATATCCCAGTGTCAGAATGCCTCCAATGCAGTGCATTCAAATACTCTAAGCTGTTGAAGCATTTCCAAACATCCTACAGATGCACCACTTTCTTTATGTCAGGGTGAAGCACACGTTTGAAAGAGTACCTATAGAATATTCTGATCTAATATGTTCAGAAAAAAACTAGAGACTTAAAAAATTTCAAAGCACAGCAGGTAACACACAACCTAAATGCTACATTGTTACTTCAGTGCTTAGTCATTAGTCAGTATCTAGCATTCTCATTCTTTTCCCTCTCAAATGAGAAACATCTGTTGAGTAAAAATAGAGAAGACAATGAAATGCTTGACTCTGTTATGAGAAATGTCCATGTGACAATAGAGTTGATTTGCTTTGTTCTAACAGAAGTGATGTTTAATTTATTCAACAGGCATTTGATGAGCAGTTAGAAGATGCTGGGAATATGACACACACACACACACACACACACACACACACACACACACACACACACACACACAGTTTTGAGGACATCTTTTTGCTTAAAGGAATTGGATCTGAATGCTTGGGAGGCTGGGTACCCTGGTCAGTGGACCATGTGATGAGTCATATTCCACACACACTAATATTTTTCACTTGGATGTTTTTAAAGAATTAGATAGGGTAGCTAAGTTATTGTCTCTATTGTAAAATTAGCCCTTATCCCAAATTCTATTCCTGTATGAGTTCTGCTAATGTACTATTTATTATAGTTTAGTGCCTGGTGGAGTTTTTTTTTTAACATAGATGTTGTCTTGTTGCTATAAGAATATCTCATTTTCTGAAATTGGTATATCTACTTTTTAGGAAGTGGCTATTCCTTGCGTGCCTCTTTTTGGTGAATGTAAAACCACTGTCAATCTTCTGAGGAAACAGTGTCTGTCAGACATGATCTTAGGCAGCCTGTGTATATTAGCTTTTCAATCATTGACTCTAGGATACAGTTATCACAATACATTTCCTATGTGCTTATACAATAATATTTATTACAGCTATTCACAATATCATTGAGTCTAGGCTACAGTTATGCTACATATCTTGTTTGCTTGCACAAGCATATTTATTGCAGCTATTCACAATATCAAATTATAGAATCAGAATAGGTGTCCATCATCAGATCAATAGATAAAAAATATAGGGTTTTATTCAGCTTTAAGGAAGAATAAAATTATGTCATTTGGTGGAAAATAAATACAACTAGAGATTGTCATGCTGAGATAATTAAGTCAGACTCAGAAAGAAAAATGTCTCATATTTTCAATTATACATAGATATTAGAGTTTATATAAATACACAGAATTATAGATAGGCAATAGATGAATAATGATAGTAGATGATGGTAGATCGATAATAGATAAATAGGTAGATAGATGATAGAAAAATAGATCATAAATAACATTATATATATATATATGATAGATAAACAAACAGATATATGACATGAAAATATAAGTGAGGCTATCTGAAGGAAGGAATAGTATTAGGAAAGGGAGAGGAAAGAAAGGGTAGCTTAGCACAGTGCAAATGTATAAATTGATAAAATACTTCATATGCAAAAAATATACACCTGGGCTTTTTTTTGGTTGGGAGACTATCAATGATTGCTTCTATTTCTATAGGCAAAATAGGGCTATTTAATTTGTTTATCTGATCTTGATTCAAGTTTGGCAAATGGAATCAGTTGAGAAAATTGTCCATTTTCCTTAGATTTTCAAATTTTGTGGCATACATGCCTTTAAAGTAGGTTCTTATGATTCTTTGTATTTCTTCTGTGTCTGTTGTTATGTCTTCCTTTTCATTTCTGATTTTGTTGATTTGGATAGTGTTTCTCTGTCTTTTAGTTAGTTTGGCTAATGGTTTGTCTATCTTGTTGATTTTCTCGAAGAAACAGCTCCTGGTTTTGTTGATTCTTTGAACTGATCTCGTTGTTTCAAACTTATTGATTTCAGTCCTGAGTTTGATTATTTCCAGACGTCTACTTCTCTTGGGTGTTTCTCCTTCTTTTTTTCTAGGGCTTCCAGATGTGTCATTAAGTTGTTCATGTGAGATGTTTCAGCTTTCTTAATAGAGGCACTTAGTGTTATGAATTTTTCTCTTAGCACCACTTTCATTGTGTCCCACAAATTGGGGTATGTTGTTCCTTCATTTTCATTGAATTTCAAGAAGTCCTTTATTTCTTCCCTGTCCCAGGGAAGTAGAGAGTTGTTCAGTTTCCATGAGTGTGTAGGTTTTTTGTTATTTCTGTTGTTGCTGAAATCCAGCCTTAGGCCATGGTGATCTGATAGGATACAAGATATTATTTCAATCCTCTTGTACCTGTTGATTCTTGCTTTGTGACCTACTACGTGATCAATTTTAGAGAATGTTCCATGGGATGCTAAGAAGGTATAACCCTTTGCGTTTGGGTGAAACGTTCTATAGATGTTTGTTTGATCCATTTGATTCATGACGTTGGTTAATAAAGTTATTTCCCAGCTTAGTTTCTGTTTCAAAAACCTATCCTTCAGTAAAAGTGGGGTGTTGAAGTCTCCCACTATTAATGTGTGGGGATCGATGAGTGGTTCATGCTTTGTTAATAGTTCTTTTATATATGTCGGTGCCCTTGTTTTAGGAGCATAGATGTTCAAAATTGTGATGTCTTCTTGGTTGTCTTTACCTTTGATGAGTATGAAGTGTCTTTCCTCGTCCTTTTTGATTAATATTGGTTGAAAGTCTATTTTATTAGATAATAGAGTAGCTACACCAGCTTGCTTCTTGTGACCATTTGCTTGGAATATTTTTCCCCAATGTTTTATACTGAGGTAATGTCTATCCTTGTGGGTGAGATATGTTTCTTGAATGGAGAAGATTGTTGGATCTTGTTTATGCATCCATTCAGTTAGTCTGTATCTTTTTATTGGAGAATTGAGACCATTGATGTTGAGAGATGTTAATGACCAGTGACTGTTTAATCCCTTCTTTTTTGCTATTTGTTATAGTTGAGAGTTTGTGAGGTTGTGATTTTGTGATGGTGTAGTTATCTATTTCCTATGTAGTTTTGGTTGTAATTTGACCCTTTGGGGTGGAGTTTTCCTTCTAGTAACTTCTAAAAAGCTGGATTTGTGGATAGGTACTGTTGGAATTTGTCTTTCTCATGGAATATCTTGTTTTCTCCATCAATGGTTATTGATAGTTTCACTGGGTATAGTAGTCTGGCCTGGCATCTGTGGTCTCTTAGGGTTTGCACGACCTCTGTCCAGGCCCTTCTGGCTTTCATGGTAGCTGCTGAGAAGTCAGGTGTAATTCTGATAGGCTTGCCATCGTATGTTACTCGGCCTTTTTCCCTTGCAGCTTTTAATATTTTTTCCTTGTTCTGTATATTTTGTGTTTTTATTATTATGTGGTGGGAAGATTTTCTTTTGTGGTCTATTCTATTTGGTGTTCTGTAGGCCTCTTGTATGCTCATATGCCTCTATTTCTTCAGATTGGGGAAATTTTCTTCTCTGATTTTGTTAAAGATATTTTCTGGGCTGTGGAGTCGGGTGTCCTCTCTTTCCTCAATACCTATTCTCATTTCATCTTTTCGTGGTGTCCTTGATATCTTGGATGTTCTGTGTCAGGAACTTTTCAGATGTAGCATTTTCTTTAATGGTTGTTTCGAGTTCTACGATTGTATCTTCAAGTCCCAATATTCATTCTTTCATTTCTTGGATTCTGTTAGATTAAGGTCACCTCTGTGATGCTTGCTTTCTTCTCTGAGGCCTCCCAATCACATTTTTCTTCTGTGTGTTCCTTTATCATAGCTTCCATTTTATCTTCAGATCTTGAACATTTTTAATGATTTCCTTCATCTGCTTGCTTGTATTTTTCTGAAATTCTTCTAGTGCCTCTCTGTATGTCTCTTTTATGTCTTCAACCTGCTTAGTTGCATCCTCCTGCAGTTGTTTACAGATATTATTCGTTTCTTCCATTATCATCTTCCTTACTAAGGGCTTGAGGTCATTTTCTTGTATTTCAATTGTGTTTGGGTTCTCAGGGTTGCTTCCATTGAGATTGTTGGGACCTGGAGATGCCAAACTGTTTTGGTTTTTGTTTGCATTCTTTTGCTGTCCTCTTGTCATGTTGGTGTCTCTGATGTTGAGATGCAGCTTCTGGTGTCCTTTGCTGGTTGAGAGTGGATAGTTGGTGAATGATTATAGGTGGAGTGCCCTTGCCTATGGAGATCAGGGAGTTCTTCCCTGGAATAGGCAGGTGATCTGGTTTTCACTCCTGGAGATTTTGCTCTACACCTTAGGCTCCACACTGAGTCAGCAGAAGTAGGTTTCTGTCTGGACCCTTTCACTTTACTGCTGTAATTCAGATCAGCTGTTTTGGGACCTAGAAAAAGGTCAGCACACAAGCACTGGTTGGGTAGGTTGGTCCCAGCTGCCTGTCCTTCCTGACGCTTTGTAGTCAAGACCCCAGATGGATCAGATCTTCTGAGCTGTAGCTGCCTTTTACCTCTACCTCTAAACACTGCAGAGGTGTCCAACCTCTCCCGAGAGCATGGGAGATCCTGCTGGGCCTGTGGGAGCGGATTCAGTTAGGTTCTGCCTGTTGGAGAGTGCAGGATCAGTATGAGGCAGCCCAGAGACAGGACAATTTCTAACCGCAGCAAGCTCCAAGCTGCCTGAACTTCCTGCCCTGCAGTAGTCTGGATGCCACCTGGGTCAGATCCTCTGAGCTGTAGTCACCTTTAGCTAGGCGTCTGGACCCCGCAGGGGTGTCCAGCTTCTCCCGAGAGCATGGGTGATCCAAGTCACTAATTTCTTTTCAAGGATATGGTGCTTTATGATTTACTGTAGTAATGTTTGATGGAACTATAGACCATATTATTTACTCTTATGTAAACTGAATTATCTATTGTTTTATTTCTTACGTAATTCTTTTTAAAAATCTTATAATATTTTTGTCTTTGACAATTGTATATATACATACAGTGCATCCTGGTTACTGTTACCCTCAAACCTTTTCTCGTTAAAATACAATCTATAAGATACCATCAGCCTGCCTCCCATAGGTTGACCATTCCTTAGTGGATGGCCTCACACCCAGGAGTACATGGACACATCTAATTAGATCTAATGAATTATTTTAAAAATAACAAAAGTAACATAACTGACGATTTCAAGCTGTGCATATGTGAGAATCACAAAGAGTTGCTAGGACAGTGGAGGGCAATGAAAATAAACTACGTTGTATGCACATATGGAACTATTATATAAACAGAACAGTAAATGCAATCTGGCATAGTAGAGTATGGTCCTTCATGCCTGCTATCCCAACATCCAGAAGGCTGAGGCAGAATAACTTAGAGTTGAAAGCTTTCCCAGCATCCATAGTGAGATAATTCTCCTCCAAAAGACTAACTAGCTAACTAAGTAAATATACAAACATTTTAAAGAGCCATTTTTGTCTTAAAGATTGTGTTCCATGGCTTCACATTTTTTTCAATTCTAAAGCATATGTTTTTATAAATTAATTTATTCTTGTTACATCTCAATGTTTTTCCCATCCCTTGTATCCTCCCATTTCTCCCTCCTCCCCCATCCCCATTTTCCCATTATTCCCCTCCCCTATGACTGTTCCTGAGGGGGATCACCTCCCCCTATATATTCTCATAGGGTATCAAGTCTCTTCTTGGCAACCTGCTGTCCTTCCTCTGAGTGCCACCAGGTCTCCCCCTCTAGGGGACATGGTCAAATGTGAGGCACCAGAGTACGTGAGAAAGTCATATCACACTCTCCACTCAACTGTGGAGGATGTTCTGACCATTGGCTAGATCTGGGTAGGGGCTTAAAGTTTACCGCCTGTATTGTCCTTGGCTGGTGCCTTAGTTTGAGCGGGACCCCTGGGCCCAAATCTGCCTATCATAATGTTCTACTTGTAGGTTTCTAGGACTCTCTGGATCCTTCTACTTTGCTATTCTCCCATGCTTCTCTCATTTAGAGTCCCAGTAGGATGTCCTCCCCTCTGTCCCAGTTCCTGGTAAGTAAAGGCTTTCGTGGGACATGCCCCTTGGGCTAGTATGCAGATATAACCACACCCTTCACATTAGCCACAAGCAATATAAAATATCTAGGAGTTACTCTAACTAAGCAAGTGAAGGACTTGTTTGAAAAAAATTTCAAAACTCTGCAGAAAGAGATTGAAGATGACCTGAGAAGATGAAATGATCTTCCTTGCTCATGGATCAAGAGAATTAACATAGTAAAAAATGGCCATCCTACCAAAAGCAATCTACAGATTCAATGCAATGCCTATCAAAATACCTACACATTTTCTTTCAATGCTTTCACTCTTTTGCTAATATAAATAGCAGACATCAATGGGATTAGGCAATCCAGCCACAGCAGGACCACAGCCTCAGCCTAGAAGTGTTCATCTGTGTTCTGTAGTGTGGTTGGTAGCAAAGGAATCATTTAGGGACATATTTGGGTTGCAGCTTTGTCTGTCCTGGGACGTTTCTCCCTGATTCTCCCCATTTCTAATTTAGACTATATCCTCCCTCTAACTCTTCCACGTCTCTTTACCCCTATGTCATAAACAGTTACCTCACGTGCATCCCAGAAACGCCTCTGAGGACTGTTGGCTCAGGACAGAAATGTGGAGAACAGAGAATGTTCCTCTCCTAAGGTCTTGTCAGTGACTGATCCTTGGCTGTACTTCCTAATGGTTAATCAAAGAAGTCGAAAGAAATTTAAAGTGAAATAATCTATCCTAAAGTATTTTTTTTCATGTTTTCTCTGTTAGAAGAGGCAAGGAAATCTCTTGCTGGAGCTCAGGGTTTGGGTGCAGCCTTTGATTTTCATGCTTAAATGTCTCAGGATTCTGTGTAAAGCACTCTCCTGTAGCTTCTCTCGCCCCCCCCCCTTTTAAAAAAATTTATTAATTTATTCTTGTTACATCTCAATGGTTATCCCATCCCTTGTATCCTCCCATTCTTCCCTCCCTCCCATTTTCCCTCCCCTATGACTGTTCCTGAGGGGGATTTTCTCCCCTTGTATATGCTCATAGGGTATCAAGTCTCTTCTTGATAGCCTGCTATCCTTCCTCTGAGTGCTACCAGGTCTCCCCCTCCAGGGAGGACATCCTATTGGGACTCTAGATGATAGAAGCATGGGAAAACAGCAAAGTAGAAGGATCTAGAGGGTCCTAGAAACCTACAAGTAGAACATTATGAAAGGCAGATTTGGGTCCAAGGGTCCCACTCAAACTAAGGCACCAGCCAAGGACAATACAGGCGGTAAACTTTAAACCCCTACCCAGATCTGGTGCCTGTTTTCCCTTTTTATCTCACCATTTAAGCTCAACTGGTGAGTCAGTAGTGTTTGAAGGGAGGCCATTTTACATGTGAAGGCAGCTGCCTCCAATGTATTTGGCTAATGAGATGCAAGTACCTCTTGCTATCATGCCACTTAGTTCTATAGAAAAGAAAGCATGCTCAAGGCAGAAAAATTATTCTAGAAGGAAAATCAGGGCCTGACCTCAGTCTCCTTGGAGGATGCTTATCTGTTTACTCATTGCCTTTTGGCAGAAGATAACATTGCAGAGGAAACCATGATGCTACCATGCACGGCTAAAGCTTCTATTTCCCACCAGATGCAAAGCCTGTACTTGACATCAAGAATGCTAAGGGAGGTTGGGCTGGGTTGAAGAACACAGACATTCAGAATTCACACCTCTGGAATGATCCTTCATGGGGCTCAACATACATGAGAATAACTGAAAATGGCCAAGTCCAAGTCTTTTCTCTTTCATCCTTCTTGAGATGTGTCTATGGATAGGAAGAAGCAAAAAAAAAAAAAAAAAAAAAAAAAAAAAAAAAAAAAGTTGAAAATATTCGACAAGAAAAAGTAGAAAAGAGGAAAATAAAGAAGAGGTTGAGAGAGAACAGAGGAAAAAAGAGTATAGAGAAGGAAACAGAATTAACTCTGGGGGATGATTTCTAATTCTTCGATAAATGAGAACACTTCACTTCTAGCCTAGAGTCTTCTACTTTGCTGTGTTTCTTATTTAGGTGACCAAGTTTCAGGTTGATTTCTGGTTCCCATGTAATGTTTTTGGTAAGATGGAATAATAGGTACAGATTCTCTTTGCACTACTGAGTGACTGCACGTACCAAGTCATCTAGTTTATGTATAACATTATTTTTAGCACCTCACTGTGTACAGTGCATGTAAAAAATTGTTATTGGAAGATAATTGTCCTTTCAAGTGAGTGCCACTGACTTCCACAAGGAACGCATTAGCCTCTGATCCAGGCTGCTTGCCCTAAAAACAGTCACTTCCGTGAGGAAGCTAAGCATCTGGGCTCTACTTCTCTTTCATTCATCAAGAACCAGTGATGGTGGGCTCAACTGCCAGCTTGACATTACCTAGTATTACCCGGAGACTCTCAGTGAAAGATCGTCTGCATTGGGTTGCTTTGTGAGCATATCTCTAGAGAATTATCTTAATTAAATTAATTGATGTGAGAAGGCCCAACCCATGGTGGGAAGGACCATTCCACAGGCACAAGGTGAGTACAAGCAAGCAAATGTGGTGTCGTTCCTCCTTGCAACAACAAATGGGTTTGACATGCAGAAGAGAGTCTAGGCAGCTTCTGCTCACATGGCCTCCTTACTTGGATAAGGTAGACCTTCAGTGCCAGTACTGACTTTTTCCTATGTTCTGTGTTGATTTCTAAATTGATGGGCTTAGGAAGATAGCAATCACACTTGCTTTCAAAATATCCAAATATCCCTCCAGATGGATCCTACTGACACCTTCAAGGAGAAAAACAAATCTTTTGCTATATGGAGAAAACTTTTATTTCATACTTAACCTGAAGTGTATAATGTATTTCTCCCTGTGACAAGAGGAACAGTATTGGCATAAATGTACTCAAAGGGATGAATAATTGAGTAGTATATCTGTTTCTGAAATTTGTGTATTGTGGGGGAAATGATAGGAGGCTTGCAGTTTTAGAATTCCAAAACTAAAAATCTATGGAAAGGACAGAGAGTTCAAAGAAATTGAGGGAAACCTAACTCTTTCTCGAGGTCTGCTGAAGTAGATTGGTCTAGTTTATGACAGTGTCAACATTCATGTATAGAATGCCTAAGTGTTTACAGGCAACATCAACACACATTATCTTTAATTTATGAAAACTGTTTATGACCTGATTTAATGTGTGTTTTTAAAGGACAGGATATTCAGAGTATGGTGGGAATAAAATAAAAACATAAAGAAGTCAACCTCTCTCCTCATGGAATTATATATTGGCCCAAGAGCCCTTTTCTAGCTTGCTACACAGGCCACACCAAGTCACCGTCCCAGTGTCATGTGGCTTAGGTAATTGTCTATTGTCATGCTATTTTATTTACAGGATCCAAAAATTTTCTCTTCTTTCTGTCTATCTCTTTTAGATATGCACTGCATGTTTACCTATGGTCTGTGTTGTGTCCATTTATTCCTGAGATACAAGCCTAGGAGAAAAGCTACTGGTCATATTTTTCTCTATGACGGAAAAGAAACCCATCCACTTGATACAAAATATGTATGAAAAAATATTTATTTAACAAATATGAGCCATCAAACTGAAGACTTAGAGTACATACAAAGTGTGTCATTTGGTTATTTAACATTTGTTAATGTCATGGATAGATTATAATGTATTGAGGGTACATTATAGCAGGACTTGGTTGCCCATCTCAATTATATTTGAGTCAAAGGGTACAGCCATAAAATATTCCAGAACAATCTAGCACACTCATTGTAGCAGAAGAAGAGGATGTTGTTGGAAGCTTAGAAGAAATTATTACGTCTTTTAAAATCTGAGAAATTTCCAGGAAGAAATTCCACCAAAGCAGGTACTGTCAGATGCAGGTGAGGGTTAGGGGTGGGTCTCTGTGCTCATTAGAGAATTCAGATCATTCCAGGAACAGCATATAGAAAGCCCTAAATACGGGAAGGTTGTTATTCATGTAGATAACTAAAAAAAAAGTAATGGTGTCTAAAACATTTTTTGACAAAGAGTCAGTCACAATCATCTAAGCCTAAAATCAGTGGCAAAACAAAACATAAGGAAGACAAAATATGGCAACACAGCCATGGTGTGAGAACAAGAATCAGTTTGCCTAAGACATCATGGTACAACGTAGATACAGTTTTCATGATGTTTTTATTTATGTATTTATTGATGTGTGTGTGTGTTCACGTACCACAACACATATGGAAGCCAGATGATAACCTGCATATGTCAACTCTCTTTTTCCATATGTAGGTTGTGAGTACCAAGCTCCTTAGCAGCAACTGTCCTTATGGATGGACTAAGCCATCTTATTGGCTCATGAGTTTTTAGGCCCCCAGCTCAGATGTAGCCTTTGGGCAGCTCAGTCACCATGTGGCCCCTCTAGTAAGGAGAGCAGGGGCTGTCTCTGCCATGCACTCTACTTCTTGCTCTTCAGCCACTTCCCTCTGCTGATGGGTGGTCTTCCCAGACCACAGAGGAAGAGGATGCAGACTAGATAGGCTGAGGTCAGTTGGTGAGAGAGGAGAGCTCCTTCTTTCTGAGGACTAGAGAAGGTGGGTAAGGGGAAAGACTGATTGAGTGAGGGACCAGGATAAGATGAGGGGGGAAGGGTGGGAGGACATTTACATGTCATAAATTAATCCACCTCTTCTTCTTTTTTTTCTTTTCTTGATTTTATTACCATCTTTTCAAAGACATCAGTGAAAACACCAGGCACACCCAACTACAACACAGCAGAGAAATTTCTGACAAGTTCACTTACTCTCTGATGACATTTGTACTTTTGGGTTGGTGGAACCTTGTCATCTGTTAATTTAATACATTTCAAAAAAAGTTTTAGCTGATAATAACTAAGATTCTGGGTCAGATACAGAACAAGAAGCAACAAATGACTAATAAGAAAACTGAAGGCAGTCCAAGGTAAATTAACCCGAACCTGCAACATAACCACACTCTACAATCATCACGATCTAACCAGGCCTTATAGGATGTTTAAAACATTGCACTATCTTCTCTGAGAACTCTACTTCACACTGTTATGTCTCTCTACTATCTGAAGAGAATTCATGGGATTTATTTCCATGCTGCAATTTGGTAGGAAAATAAATTCCACTGTTTTTCTTATTGCACCCCCTTCATTTCATCTGGAATGGTGAATGTGATAATAATCAGAAGTTTGGACTTAAAACTAATGAGAAGAAGGCTACTACCAGAAGGAGAAGATTCTTAACCCCATCTCTGACTCTAACTGGACCTTGACCTGATCAGGCAAATTCTGAGGCTGTCCATGCAGTAGCAGTGTAGCAGTGAAAGCAAAGCCAGGCAATAATACAGGAGCCCCAAGTGTTGAATTAGAAGTCACCATATTCATGTGGATAGACAGTGAGTATGAATGGATGCCTCTTACTTCTGAGAGACTAGTGGAAAGAAAGATCATTACCATCCTTGATTTCAATCCTAACAGGAATCTTAAACTTCTGAATTTGATTATGCTCTAAAATATATGTTAAATAATATTTTATAAGCTTTAGATATTTTATTTGTAAGCATCCTGGGGTTCCAAAACAATAAAAGAAGCAGACAGCATTCATTCATCAATTGCCTTAGTAGCCTGCACAGGCAGAGATGGTTTGCATCCTTGTAATATTCAGACATTGAAATCTCAAGCACCCCACAGAGTATCATGGTCATTAGGTCTCGAGAGACTGACCTAGTCATGTATGATCCACCTTCAGGATCAGGTAAGTGCTTTTATGAAAAGGGATCGAAGAAGAATACTTGTCCCTTCTGCCATGTGAGGCACATGAGAGAAGATATCTATGAATTAATCATTTATAATTTTCATATCTGAGAGTGATCAGAGTCTGTGATTGGTTTCACACCTGAAGACATTTTATTATAGCAGCAAGAATTAACTGTCATCATAGACTGTTGCTTGAACAGCTCAGATTTGTTGTTTATGGTTCTGGAGACTAAGAAGTTAAAAGTTAAGTTAATGTTCAGTTTTACTTTTGGTGAAGGCACTATCCAACTTTTCAGAAGTCTTTTTTATTTTCTATAATAAGGAGAGAGAGTGAATGCAGTCAGGTGGTCTGTCTCTCTGTCTCTGTCTGTCTGTCTGTCTGTCTGTCTGTCTCTCTCTCTGTCTCAGACACAATCCACTCTAGAGGATTCATCTAAATACTTTCAGAGACCCCCTACTGCCCAACACTATTCTACTGGGGGTCAGAGTTTCAACATGTGAACTGTAGAATAACACAAATAGTCCGTTCGTAACTCCCCCATTCACGTTACTCACATGTGGACTCCCTGAGCTATTATTTGCCTTACACTTCCCTAGTTGCATGTAAATAAGCTCTAGTAGGCCTATGTTATGCCCCTGAGTTAGTGTCAAAAGAAAAGCCTTGGAATATAAATGAGACTGGCAAGAACTAAAGTAGGGATCAGGCAGGATGTACCTTAGAGAACAGGTTGCTGCATATAGGAATGGAAGAAAGAAAGGTAAGATATGCAGGGTGGAGGCAATACAAGATGTACTCAGGACAAACACACATATGTAAGTTTGTGTAACTATTAATCTTTTAAGACAGAAGAACCAGTGAATCATGAAGTGCTAAATGCCATCTTTCTTGTGTCTGATTCTCTCTATTCTCCCAAGATGCTATTCTATATTTCTTCTAATTGCAGCCAAATGTTTTCTGAATATAACTTAGAAACAGCTCTCAAATATTTACAGATGATTGAGTCAAAACCTCTAAGTAATTATAAGACCTATGTAGTTTATCCTTTTTAAAGGGGTGTTTCTAATAATCAGTACATCTACTGAACTTTAATAATTTTCCAATAGCTGTCACCCCTGGAGCCAGTATTAAAACCACATAATAGCATGTTTTTCACAAACACTCTGTACCTCAGTGAGAATGCCTTCCATCCAATTAGTCTATGCCATTTCATTCCCTCCATGCAAATTACTGGCATTTAATTGAATTCAATTAGACAGAAATCAATGAAAATCAATTCCAAGTGATTAGCCTTGACATTTATCAATAGAATTAAATTTAAAAGAGCCAAAGGGAAGACTTACCTGAATAGTTCACGTGTCTTTAAGACTCACCTTCAGTTGTTCATATGTCATGTGACTGGGAGGCGTCTTAAAGGTTATGTGTAGCTCTTAAAGGGCCAATTCTGCTATAAGAATCGAAGAGTGATCATGAAAAAATGTTTTAATTTTTTAAAAAGATGATTTAACTTCCAAATGTGCAGATAAAGTAAAATCTATGAGTCCAATTAACTGTGTTCATGCAAGATGCTGTTACTATTAGTCTCAGGCTACTAGGGTGTGGATGCCCATGTGACAGCATATTGCCTACCCACATTCTGTTTTAACTCCACTTATCTGCTGTTTGGAACCATCTTCCTTTTCACCCTGCTTTGCTGTCCAGCTGTTTATCCTGAATATCAAAGACAGGTCATCCTTCCTACAACACAATAAATAGGTGATTTACAGTAAGGCAAGCTGACTTTTGGATAATATTATCTTTTGTATATATTATGATGCAGGTGATTCTAACCCATTTACTCACAGGTAGAAAATGTGAAGCACAGAGGGGTCATAATGGTAAAGGTTCTCTAGAGAAACAGACCAACCATATAGAGAATTAGCGAGACTGATGAGCTATTGCTTGTGGGAGATAGTAAGTGCTATTGCCTGCCTCCTGTAAATTAGAGACTTTGGTGGTTCCAATGAAAATGGACTCCACAGGATCATATGCTTGAATGCTTTGTTCCCAGTTGGTGACCTGTTTTGGAAGGATCAAAAGGTGTGGCATTGGTGTCTCTGTCTCTGCCTGTCTGTCTGTCTGTCTATCTGTGTGTCTGTCTGTCTGTCTGTCTGTCTCTCTCTCTCTCTCTCTCCCCTCTCCTTTTCCCTCTCTCCTCCATCCCTCCTTTTCTTCTTGCTACCTCACTCTTGCTCTCCCTCTTTTTCTCTTTTTGTCATTCCTTCATTCTCTTCCTCAGCCACAATCCCTGACCTTCTATGTACATCCCTTTCTGATATGTTGATTTGCCTTATGAGAGGCCCACATTAATGGGCTCAGCTGACCATGGATTGATAGTTTAGAATCTATTAAGCAGAATAGGCCTTTCAGCTTGTCCACTGTTTTTCCCAGTCACTTGTCACACTAACAAATAGTCTGAAGTATGCAGTGTTGTGCAAAGACATCAGTTTACCCTCCATCAGCACCAGCCACTTTACACACTAGGAATTTCCCTCCTTATTCTGGACCTTAGTTTTTGAATCTGTTAGAAGGTACTATTTTTTAAAAATATTTGAGGTGATTTTTAAAACATTACAAATTGTTCAGCTCAGTGCTTGGGACGGGCCTAGCTTTCACAGGTAAATAAAACTTTTCCATTCATTACAACATACACTAATGGCACTTTGAGTCTTCCTACGCAAAACATACTTCATTCTCATATCAGAAAATTGTAATTTACAGATAGAGTGTGCATAGGGTCTCTTAACCCCTTTTTCCTTTCAAACCCTCTCCATCTATACTGAGAATAAACTTTCTCCATTTAGAAAATAAAGGAACTGTTTACAAGAAAAAACAATTCATCACAAAGCTCACAGCTCACAGGTCATCAGGCCAAGAACACTTTTTGGTATCCCGTTTCCCCAAGTGAGATAGAAAGGTGAAAATGTGAACATATTTTGTATAAACACTGATTTTTCCTGTGATCCACTGTGATTTCTTTGTGCATTCCAATGTTTAGGAACCATGTGTTTCTCCTTGGATTTCTTCTTGAATATTGCAGCCATACAACATAGAAAAATAGTATACATTTAGTAGGTAACTTCTTTGTGTAGAAAAATAGCCTGAGCTAAGTAAGCAAGACAGACAGGGTTTTTTTTCTTATGAAATGTATATGTATTGGGGAGAAAACAACAAAATATAAAAAGGAAACGTACATGTAAAATAGGGGAAGGGAGTAAGGGGAAAATGAGAGGGAGGGAGGAATGGGAGGATACAAGGGATGGGATAGCAATTTAGATGTAATATGAATAAATTAATAAGATATATTAAAAATGGAACTTGAGAAATAAAAAAGCCATTGCAAAAATGAGAGAAACACAGAGACAGTTTTCACTATGCTGTCTGCAATACAGAAGGAATTACCTCCCCATGTTCAAGAGAAAATAAGAAACTGAATGAGTTAAGATAATCCAGGAAAAAATGTAAGATTCTTATAAGCCATGGTCAGAGCTGGGGATGCAATAGATGTGAGGCTTTAAAAGTGAGAGAAGGAATTTATAATTTTCTCTATTAAAGAAAATCACCAGAAAATTCTCTCTCTCTCTCTCTCTCTCTCTCTCTCTCTCTCTCTCTCTCTCTCTCTCTCTCTCTCTCATCTATCTATCTATCTATCTATCTATCTATCTATCTATCTATCATCTTATTTATCATCCATTTTCTTTCTCTATATCTACCTATCATCTATCTATCTATCTATCTATCTATTTTTATCATCTACAATCTCTCTCTCTCTCTCTCTCTCTCTTTGTGTTTGTTGTTATGTGTGCACTTGTGTGTGCATGTGTACATGTACATTTGTGTCTGAGTATAGAGGCCTCAGTCCACATTGTGTATCTTCCTCAATCACTTTCCAACTTACCTTTTCTTGATGAAGCTAAAGCTCAGCTATTTGGCTATGCTGGCTTGCTAACTGACTGAAGTGATCCCCCTGTCCCAGACACTTCAGAACTATGGACCAAAGCCTTCACTTCTATGTTGGCTTTTTAAAAAAGATTTACATGGCAGGGGATTTGAAGTCAAGCTCATATAATTGTGCAGCAAACAATTTATTGACTGAGCCATCTCCCTAGTTATCCCATCAAAAATACTTAGCAGATAAGAGGCAAGTTATACATTTTTTTAGTAAATACAATTATCTTTTGTATTCTAATAAAATTCAGTTGTTGGTACTAGAAGGGAAAGAACCCTTAGGAGATCAATGGTGCTCACCACTTGGAAATGATGATAATTTTGACTAGAGCAAAAGTAGTAGAACAGACGCCAACATTTGATTAATGGAGGCATTGAGCATCATTCGTAGTTCTTACACATGAGATTGACATAAAAATGGAGCAAATTAGTATGATTGATAAAGTCATAGGCCTAGGGTAGGGAGCAGGGATGATAGACAGTTTAAAGAAAATGTTTTCATTATAACAGAGAAGGGAAATTAAAGTGGGATTTGAGTGAGTTGAATAAAACCTGGGAAAGTGGGAGTTGGATAGAAAATAACACTTTAAGAAATGTTGCTTTTGTTACTGAGAAGATTGCAGCAATTAGCTAGATATTTTTCTCTTTTTAAAATTTTATTAATTTATTCATATTACATCTCAATGGTTATCCCCTCCCATTCCTCCCTCCCTCCCATTTTCCCCTTACTCCCCTCCCCTATGACTGTGACTGAGGGGGACTTCCTTCCCCTGTATATGCTCATAGGGTATCAAGTCTCTTCTTGGTCGCCTGTTATCCCTCCTCTGAGTGCCACCAGGTCTCCCTATTGAGGGGACTTGGTTAAATGTGAGGCACCAGAGTATGTGTGAAAGTCAGACCCCACTCTCCACTCAACTGTGAAGAATGTCCTATCCAAGATATTTTTCATGTACAGAAACAGAGCGGCTCTCTGAAGTCCCCGTGAGTCACTGGAGGGGATGAACTTTATACTGATGTGCAAGCTAACTCTATGGCTGTGGAGATCATTTCAGGGCTTTCTTTGCTCCAGTTAGCACTAGACTAGACTGAGCACCTGTATTCGACGCCAGATCTAATGTTTGCAAACACAGCCAAGTAAAATGAATGAACTGCTCCCAGTGACTGTTCTATTTGAAGCATGAGTTGAGGAAAGTGCCTGGCAGGCTGAAATGTTAGTACATAAGTCCTGTACTATCTCCTGAGAGGCTGAGATGATGAACACAAGCACGACGATATTAAGCAGATATCGAAATTCACAGAGTAGTTTAAAGCATGATTTGCTGGCACAGTTCTCTGTCTTTCTCAAACAATGCTTACCTACCTCAGTACTGGCACAAGAATGTCCATTATTCGCTTAGCATTGTGACCTGAGACAAGGATATATGGACCAAGGAATTTAGAAAGATTTTTTTTAAAGCAAATGTAGATTGTTAGGACAACAGATGGGGGTTATTCAGAAATGAGAAATGAGAGATAGGGAAGTGTTGGTGTCTCATGAGACCTAATATATGCCTAGGGATAAAATGAGAGGTTAAAAAACACTAGGCAATTAGTGCTGACCCTATGAAGATAAGATCTATAAATGAATAAAAATAAATTTCAAGTATTTATATGTATATATAGATATGTAGTTATGAATGTAATTTATACACATGACATTAAATGTTTATGTAATATTTTGGCTGAAATCATAGATTTTCTGCTCTATCTTATAATTTACTATATTCTTTTTTCTTGCTTTTTTATTTGTTTTTTCCTGCTTATCAAAGCCAGTGATTTTTTTATTTCAGAAGTTGTATTTAACATTATATTGTGAATGTTTGCTTTTTTCCCTATCTTTTTACAAATTTTCTTATATCTTTATGTAACATGACCCTGTGTCCTTAACAACATTTTTATCAGAGTTTTAGCATCTTTGTTTAAATGCTGTAGAATCTGAGGCGACTAGATATTCATTAATTTCCAGAATACGTAAGTATTCTTCTGTAAAATATGGAAAAATAATAAAGTAATTAATATAATGGAAGTAGGTTATCTACAGAATATTAATGCCAGATACTTGAATAGAAAACATACTAGAAATCAAGGTTAAACAAATTACAGCAACTATCAAATACATTTTCCAATTCACAGGTAAAGGAAGAACATTAACGCACTAAAACTTAGTTGAAAAATAGGCTTGCTAATATATAAGTCCCATGCTCATCTTTTTAAAAAGGACATGAAGGCATCTTTTAAATTCAAAGCATGGCTGCCTTTTAATCTACACCCCTTCTCATAATAGTTATTCTTGACAAACAGCCAGGCGTCTTTCCCCCACTTTCCACTTCCACACACCCTTATTGTCATTGAGAGTGGAGGAGAGCTAAGGAAAGATTGAAAATTACTTCTAGTTGCCTTTGAAGGGGAAAACCTCATCCCTGAGAAAATTATCATTATGATGCACAAACTGTAATTTGCACTCAAAGGGCCGTGAATCAAGCACTCTGGGTCTTTTGTGTTTATTTCCATTTGTCTTAGGTGTGCTGAGCCTCGGCTAATAGATGCTGTCACTCCTCTAAAGAATTGTATATGGCATACTGCCTTGTTCTGATCTGTCGCTGGCATACATAATGCTGCCTATTAAACTAATTAGTTGTGCTCCTTTGGTATAATTAATAAGCAATAACCATACTGCTGTTTGAGGATGCTAAAATTTTAATGTGCTCTTGTAATCTGCCTCACTCCAATTCTGAGGACCATAATGGTTGCATAGAGTCATAAAGTAGCCAGGACCCTTTTTAACTTTATTGTTATTGCCAACTCCAGCCCCTTTTCTTACTGAAGTATTAAGCCATTTCAGAAAATTGAGATAGTTATTGGCTGTTGGTAGGAAATAGTTATGACAGGAATGTGAATACAAGGTGATTACATTTATTGTTTATGCTTCCACAAATAGAATGAAAGGTTGAGTAAAAGGAATTGTCTTGAGCACAAACTTTCCTGGCTGTCAAGTTAATTCAGTTGAGAAGGATCCTGGAGTCTTATTTGGACTCTCAAGAGTCATGGGGTGAATATTCTAGTTCTTTATGGTCTAGCAGAGTACAGCAGTCATATTCACACATTCAGCATGACAACCCTGAGTGCATACATAGAACTGTGCCCTGTGCTGATAGTTAAGGATATAGTTTCTCTTTTCATGTAGCCTTCAGACAAAAGCATAGTTTTTGAGGTAATATGGTAATCTTTCTAGTTTACCTCCTCTTCAATGCATTTTCACAAAACATCAATTTCATCTATTCACCTTTCATCTAATAGATAGGCATATTCAATGTTGGCAACATTCTGCTTCTATCTTACCATACTCAATTTTTCTTCAGCTTAAGCTATTAAAATATTTTAGAACTTTCACTCTACTTTCATTTTAGCTTACTGGATTTCCAGTTGAGTGTACATCAAGGAACTGACCTCCTTCTCTTTCTCTTCTTCCTGCTTCCTTCTTTCTTCCTAATCTTCCTCTTCCTTCTCCTCCTCTACCTCTTCTCCTTTCAAAAAGAAAAAGAAAGTCTTTGATGTACGTGTTCTTTTAACAAAATATTTTATTAATTTATTCATATTACATCTAAATTGTTATTCCATTTCTTGTATCCTCCCATTCCTCCCTCCCTCCCACTTTCCCCTTACTCCCCTCCCCTATGACTGTGACTGAGGGGGACATCCTACCCCTGTATATGCTCATAGGGTATCAAGTCTCTTCTTGGTAGGCTGCTATCCTTCCTCTGAGTGCCGCCAGGCCTCCCCATCCATTGGACGTGGTCAAATATGGGGCATCAGAGTTCGTGTGAAAGTCAGACCCCACTCTCCACTCTACTGTGAAGAATGTCCTGTCCATTGAGTAGATCTGGGTAGGGGTTCGAAGTTTACTGCATGCATTGTACTTGGCTGGTGCCATAGTTTGAGCAGGACCCCTGGGCCCAGATCTGCCCGTCATAATGTTCTTCTTGTAGGTTTCGAGGACCCTCTGGATTCTTCTATTTCCCCCTTCTCCCATGCTTCTCTCACCTAGAGTCCCAATAAGAGGTCCTCCCCTCTGTCCCAGTTTCCTGATAAGTGAAGACATTCATGGGACATGCTCCTTGGGTTAGTATCCAGATATAAGTGAGTATATACCATTTGACTCTTTCTGCTTCTGGGTTAACTCACTCATTATGATCATTTCTAGTTCACAGAACACCAACAGCCCAGGCCTTAATGTCAACAATTAATAAATGGGACCTCATGAGGCTGAGAAGCTTCTGTAAGGCAGGAGACACTGTCAAGAGAACAAAGTGACAGCCTACAGACTGGGAAAAGATCTTCACCAACCCTACATCTGACAAAGGTTTAATATCCAAAATATATAAAGAACTCAAGAAATTAAATACCACCAAACCAAATAACCCAATTGAGAAATGGGGCTTGCAACTAAACAGAATTCTCAACAGAGGAATATCAAATGGCTGAAAAACACTTAAAGAAATGTTCAACCTCTTTAGTCATCAGGGAAATGCAAATCAAAACAACTCTGAGATTCCATCTTACACCTATCAGACTGGCAAAGATCAAAAATTCAAGTTACACCACATGCTGGCGAGGATGTGGGGAGAGAGGAACACTCCTTCATTGCTGGTGGGAATGCAAACTAGTACAGCCACTTTGGAAATCTATCTGGTGCTATCTCAGAAAAATGGGAATAGGGCTTCCTCAAGACCCAGCTATTCCACTCCTTGGAATATACCCAGAAGATGCTCCAGCACACAAGAAGATTTGCTCAATCATGTTCATAGCGGCCTTATTCATAATAGCCAGAACCTGGAAACAGCCTAAGTTTCCCTCAGTAGAAGAATGGATAAAGAAAGTGTGGTACATTTGCACTGTGGAATAATACTCAGCTATTAAAAACAAAGAATTCCCGAAATTGATGTACGTGTTCTTGTCTCATGAGGAAGCTCCAGCCAGTGCTGGATATTCCTGTGCCTACTCAGGCAGGTAGGTAAACATTGTTAGAGAAAGACATTGAACTGTCATAACTACTTATCTTTTAAGTTATGCTTACAAATCTCACTGCCTTTTTAATATTTTTTCCTTGTGTTTATCATCTCCACCATTCAGGAGATAATACACGAGTTCTGTGCGTCAGTCTGTAGCATCCATTCTGTCCTTGTTTCAGCCTGTCAGGCACTTTTCTCAACCCATCTCTCAAATATAGCTGACACTACTTCTCCTTTGCTGTATCTACAAATGTCTGACCAATCTAGATCCATGTTCTCAGTTTTCTCCTCTGCACAACAGGAAAGAAGTTCTGCACTTTATCTGTGGCCAGGCAGTCTGTTTACACTTGGGTCACATGTCTATAATTTCCACAAGGGTGATTATTGTAAAATAATCAATGTCTAACTGACTGTTGGGATCATTTCAGTAACATAGCAACGGTTCTCAGAAGAGGTTTCTGTTCATTTTATTTACCCATGTACTATTCAGGAAGTACAGATCTGGCTTGAATTTGACTTCTACAAGGTAATGATAGCTTCATTTGTCTTGGTGGAACTTGTTAAGGTGAAGAGTGTTAAGGTGATACAATCCCATATTTTATTCAAGAGAAGTTAAAGCCATATGTGTGTCTTCTTTGAGAATATCATACGATGTGTTTTGATCATTGTATGATCCTTTCACTCCCTCCCACAGTTCTTCCCAGATCTCACCTCACCCCTTCATTCCTAACTTTGTGTTCTTTGTTTTTCCATCAAGGCCAATTTTTGCTGTTAAATTTTCTCAGGTGTGTGACCTTCCACTAGAGTGTGGTTGGCTCATCAGGAACTATACATAAAGAGGAAACATCCATCCTCTTGCAAGCAGCTACCAATTGGCAGTGGCTCCTTGGAACTTGGCATTCAGTTCCCCTCTCTGTAGGTCTTGGGCATGTGGTTACACTGCTGCCATTTCATACGTGCAGCTGCTCTGTTGTGCCAGACACTGTTTCCTTGTCACTGTCCACTACCTCTGGCTCTTGTACTATTTCTGTTTCCTCTCTGCAATAATTCCTGAGCCTAGGGAAGAAGGACATGAAGTATATATGCTCCCTTTAGGGCTAAGCATTTTACTGCCTTTTTGTGACCTATGTTAAATTTTATTTAATTTAATATTTTCTAATTGGTTTGATTGAAACTTGTTTTTATGTTTAGGATATTTCTAAAATTTATTATAATTTTTCAGATTACATCTCGTGTGTTTTCCCCTCACTAATATCTTCCTATTTGCACTTCCCTCGCTCTTCTGCCCTATTCCCCTCCCCTAGAACTCTCACTCAAGGGGACCTCTTCTCCTACCATATGACCACAGCCTATCAGGTCTCAACTGGATAGCCTGCCTCCCCTTCCTCTGTGTGCCCTATAGACCTCCCCACCAAGGGGAAGCAGTTGAATTAGGGGCAACAGAATTCATGTCAGAGGCAGTCCCTGCTGCCCCCACAACCATGGAGAATGAGCTGCCCATTGACTATATCTGAACAGGGCATCTAGGTTTATTGCATGCATTTGTCCTTGGTTCATGCAACAGTTTGTGCAGGACCCCTGGGTCCAGATCAGCTGGCCTCTATGGTCTTCTTGTTGGGGTCCCGTTTCGGGTCTCTGGGTCTCTTACACCAGCAGGTAGAGCTAGAACGAGAGGGGACTTGGATCTGTCATTTCCTCTCCCTGGCCATTTCCTCTCCCTGGGGGCTGGGGGGGGATGATGAGTGTCAGGTAAGACCCATCCTCCTCCTATGATTCCTGGAGGAAAAACACATTGAGTCCAGAGTCATGGGAGTCTCATCATAGCAAGGTCTCAAGTTTATTGTGGTGGGTTTCTCTTATATAGAGTATAGGGAGTGGGTGGGGCATAAGGTGTAGGGCTAATGAGTTCGTGTTACATGGCTGTTGGTAGGCAGAGCTCGCACCATGTTGAGTCATTCCTATGTGTAAGTATTTACCAGAGACTGTCGCTGAAACTCAAGCCAGGTTCGGTCCTGTCCTCAAGGCCTCAGAGGGCTGACAGGTTCGGCCATAGGGTCCAACACTCCTGAACCTTCTGTGTCTTTCCATTACCCATTCTTCCATACCATTGTCAACACTCTGCCCGGGGTCCAGCAGCAACTCCTAGCATCTGTCTCCATCACCCACTGGATAGAGACTCTCAGAGGGCATCTATCTTGGGCTAATATTCACTTATCAGTGAGTATGTACCATGCTACCATGCATGTCTTTCTGGGTCTGCATTACCTCACTCCGGATGATTGTTTCTAATTCCATCCATCTGCCTGGTAATTTCAAGAGTTCCTTATTTTTTTAATAGCATTTAATAATACATTTAATAGTAAATGTAGCACAGTTTCTTTATCCGTTCTTCAGGTGTCATTCTTGAGGGACATCTAGGTTACTTCCAAATTCTGGATATTATCAATAAAGATGCTATGAACACCTGAGCAAATGTCCTTTTAGTATGGTGGAGCATCTTTTGGATATATACAGAGGAGTGGTATTGCTGGGACTTGTGGTAGCACTATTCCCAATTCTCATTGCTGCCTTTTATTCTCTGCATCTTAACCAATTGTAGGTCTCTGTGTTGTTCACCAGGCTCTGCAAACAAAGCTTCTCTGATAACAGCTGAGAAAAACAGAACATACAAAATGGATGGACACACACACACACACACACACACACACACACACACACACACACACACACAGAGTATTTATTAGACTGGCTTACAGGCTGTGTTCCAGTTTATCTTCCAATGAACATCCCAGGAATCTTTTAATTTTCTAGTCGATGATGTTGGCTGTCACAGCTGGTCTTCAGTATATGGTGGAATTCCAAAGAAGTGGGCTCTAATACCATAAAGGCATGGGATCGTCAGCAAGAAAAAGAACAAGCAGGCAAAGAGCGAAACCTTCCTTTTTCCATGTCCTTTATATATGATGCCACCTGAAGGTTTGGCCCAGGTTAAAGTTGGATTTCCCATCTCAAAAAGATCCAGATTAAAAATGAGTCTTCCACCCACTTAAAGTTATTTAATTGAGGAAAGAGTTTCTTACCAAGAATGACCATCACAATGGAAACAATGATGCATCATTAGGAGTCAGTTTAATACTATATTCATTTACCAGAAAAATAAAAGTAGGTCACTCTTGGGGCTTAAGTTCTGTGTAACCAAATAGCCAGAAAATTCAAATAAGCAAAAACTGATGTAAAATTTAGTTGGGTGGGAAGCTCCCCTCATATGTACTGTGAAGTGATTCAGAAGGTGTCACTAACACAGAAAATAGTTGAAGGGCAGTTTACTTGTATATCTTCCTTGAAGTGTTCCTCTTAGCTGGACCTTACCAATAAAAGTGCTCTACAAAGAGCCTCTATTATTAAAGATAAAAAAAGTCCAACATCAAATACAAAGGTTGAGAGTGAACAACCAAAAATGATAACTAATTAAAATCAAAGTTATCCCAGCACCTGGGAGGCAGAGGCAGGCAGACTTCTGAGTTCGAGGCTAACTTTTTCTACAGAGTGAGTTCCAGGACACCCAGGGCTACACAGAGAAACCATGTCTTAAAAATCCAAAACCACAAATGAACAAACAAAAATTCAAGTTAACTAAGTCACCAAGGATGTAAAACCTTCGCCTTCCAGAAGCCCAGCTTCATCCAGCGTCAGGCTAGTGGCTATTTAGCTGTGAAAACAAACAGAAGGCCAGCAGCAACCACTGCTACTATGACTACACTGAGTGAAGATTGTGTAACTCTCCCTAGAGGGAATTGGAAACGACCTCACAGGAGATAAAATAAAATAAAATAGAGTTGCTAAAATATGTTCTACTGTGCTAAGAGTAATTCATGTTTTCTGTTCCCTGAACTGGCTCTAATGGCAAGAGCAATTCAGATACTCCCATCCCTATTTTACAGATGAGAGTGGTGTTGTTGGAGAGAGTGAGTATAACTTATCAAAGTCTTAAAGTAAGCCAGTGTCCTTGCAAAGCAAGAGCCAGGGAGCTTGAGTAGAGTGCCTGCAGTCATGACAATAGGATGCTAATGCTGTGTTATGCATGGCCAATCAATAACCACTGGTTTATATGATTGCTGTTAACTTTCAATTTAGCTGAAATTAGTTTTGACACTGAGTTATGGCTTTCAGCTGATGGGGGATTCCTGCCAGCAGAAATGGAATCCCTCCAGAGTTTGATAAAGTGTGCTCATGTTGGCTCACTTGACTTATGTGCTATAGAACGTTGAGACTCAGTGTTGCGAGAATCACAAGCATCAGCACTTCCTGGGAGCTTATTAGAATTGCAGAATGGCACACCCACCACTGGTATACTGAATTAAACTTTTTTTTTTTTTTTTTTTTTTTTTTTTTGCTCTAGTAAGATCAGCAGGTGCTTTTATGTGCTTTTAATTTGAGAAGCACTGTTGTATAGCAAATGTAAGAAGATTGAGACTCTGCTTACTGATGGTGTGTGTGTGTGTGTGTGTGTGTGTGTGTGTGTGTGTGTGTGTATTACTGCCAAGGTAGCTTCAGCTCAGCAGGCTCATACTCAAAGTTAGCAAGTCCAGCTACCAACAGCAGAAAATATTGATACCAAGGCTTAGGCTACTTTTTTTTAAAAAATAGAGTATATATCCTTTATTTTATTATAATTTATTCATATTACATTCTGATTGTAATCCTTTCACTCTTATCTTCCTGTTCTCACCCACCCTCCCTGCCACTTCCACCCTATTTCCTTCCCCTAGACCCCTGACAGATGAGGTCCTCCTGCCCCACCATCTGACCATAGCCCTTCAAGTCTCATCTGGATAGCCTGCATTCCCTTCCTCTCTTTTCCCACAGGGCCTCTCCACCAAGGGGCAGTGATCAAAGTGTAGGCACCAGAGTTCATGTCAGGGTTATTGCCCTGCTCTCCACCCTCTCATGCCCCCGTCCTTCCACCCATGGAGAAAGAGCCGTCCATTGGCTACATCTGAATAGGGGGTCTAGGTTCTCTGCTTGCAATGTCCTTGAATGGTGCATCAGTTTGTGTAGGCCTCCTGGGTCCAGATCCACTAGCCATGATAGTCTCCTTGTGGGGCTCCTAACAACCCTGGCCCCATCCTCCCATCCTCAACTCTTCAATACCACTCAAAGAGATTCACCAAGAGTCCTGCTGAGAATCCCAGTATCTGTTTTGATCTCCCACTTGGTAGAGTCTCTTAGAGGACATCTATGTTGGGCTAATATCCACTTATACCATGCTTGTCTTTCTGGGGTCTGGGTTACTTCACTCAAAATTATCTTTTCTAGTTCCATTCATTTGCCTGAAAATTTCAAGATTTCCTTGTTTTTGATAGATAAATAGTATTCAGTTATGTAAATGTACAAGAGTTTCTTTATCCATTCTTTGGTTGAGGGACA